>NC_082601.1:34475579-35725579 GCF_030936135.1 Gavia stellata
AAGCATCTAAGCTCAGCCCTCCTGCTCATGAAGGAGAATACTTTCAGGTGACTTTGCTTTTTATTGCTGGCTATTTTTCCCCTTTGAAGAGGTGATACACTCTCAATGTTCTTTTAAAAATGTAGTCAGGGTCTTGGTGTTTTTCTGTTCAGCTAACAGGAATGTTTCCAGTATACAGAAGATAAACATTGTCATTCTGAGAGCCCCTTCTATTACAGCTCTACATCTTCAGCCACTGAGGTGTTCTTATTTGAGGTGTATATATGCAGTGTATCATGGTCCTATACAAGTCAATCCTCTTCTAAAAACACCATTCTCCAGAGTTCCTATTTATCTGATATTTGGAGTCCTTTTAAAAAAAAAAAAATATGTTGTTGTCATAATATTACTACCTATGCTATTGTAATTGGCTTACATAAACTATAAGGTTTGCCAAAAATCAATTGAAAGATGAGGAAGCAAATGCATTCAGGTTATAGTTAAAAGTGGTTTTGTTTTTCTTAACTCTGCTCTATGTAATGGATGTGAAAAACAAGAGAATGCTTTTTCCAACTGAAGTTTCTGTTAGGAACAGGTGTCTGTGCCATGTAGTACACCATGTGACAGGAAGCCTTGCTTCAGAAATAATGCAATCCTCTGGAGGCTTGTCCAGAAAAAGTATCATCCAAGGTCATGGTGTTTCTACCTGCGTGGCAGTGCACATAGACTGGGAGCTGCTTGGAGCTGAGCCTTCAGAAGAAAGCTGTAGGGTCACAGGAGAGCTATGGTACTTGTAAAAAGCAGGATAACAGCATAACATCTTGTGTGAGGGGAAAAAAATAATGTTTAGCATGGGGTAAATGTACATAACAGCAGTGGAGAAATAAAAACCAAACAAACAAAAAGTCCCTTCCCAAAGAACTAACAACTTGCTTTTGGAACTAAACAGAAATATCTCTATGCTATACATGATGAATCATGAAACTCGAACAGTTTATTCAAAGGGATATAGGATATGGTCTGCAGTTTTATGTGTCTGTATGTTTCCAGACAAGGTGTTAACAGATAGCATACAGATGATGGATGTCAAATGGAGGGCTTCCAGAGCCACAGGTGCATAGCTGAGTCAAATTAATATCCATTAGATGGTAGTAGTGATAACGTTAATACAGTGCCGAAGTGTGTTAAGTCCTTTATAGGCAATGAATAAACCACAGAGCCCATGCTCAAAGATCCTGTGGGGTTCAGCTCAGGTGAACCTCTAAAACGAAGTTTTTTAGGTAAAGGGGAGAAGCAGGAATTCAGCATGGTAGGGAGGCCTATTTTGAAGAAGAGTGTTTTTTCTTTTGAGAAAGTATCCAGGCATTTCTTTAACTGTATGCTTGCCTGCTGTTCAGGAAAGACTCACTCCTGTGTTTACTCAGCCAGCAGCTGAGTGTGCTTGGGGGTATAGTGTTAGAGATCTCATTTTTGTGCCATCATGGGTAAGAAAAGAGTACACAGAGCAAAAGAGGAAAAATGATAGTTAAAGACAGTGTTACTGAAGAAAGCGGTTGGACATGTTGTAAAGATGAGGTTACTGCGCTCAGCAAAGTGATAATTAAGTGTGCCACTGCAGGGGAAACGGTGCTGACCTGCAGAGCTCTGTGGACCTGGGACACACTAATAGAACTTTTGTGTAATGTTACCCAAGTTTCTTAAATTCACTGGTTTCCTTTTCCATGTGTGCTTTATGCTGCCTGTTAACAGCAGAAATAATATCGTACTTTGAGAACAAAATTAAAACTTACACCCTGCCTTCTGTTTCTCTAGGACGAATTCTTTGGTTTTGCAAATGTAAATATTATCCTATGTTTTAAGATAGAGCTTATTATTCTACCGGCAAAAATATGCTATCAATGAATGATGAACCTAAGTGAGAAACATTAAAATTCAGTTGGAAATATGAGAAGTTTATATATGATTATGTGCATTGGAAAGAAGCTATAACGTTACATCACTGAAGGTGAACTTGTGGCTGAAAACAGCTCAGATGCAACCAGTAGCAGGCTTTAACAAGGACACAGCTTAGATGACTGATGAGGTCTTTTCCCATATGTATATTCTGTGGTTCCATAAAAATAATTCCTTTGTTCAGTTAGATGATAAATCAAGAAACGAATGCCAATACTGTCTTTCAGAGACAGTAAGCAGAGAAAAGGAAGAATGACATTAACGAAGATCTTAATAAAGTTTTGCTCTGGTGTTATGTATTTTAACCTCTGTCTCAGCTTAATTAGTTGATTAAGATTCACTTCATATCAAAATCATTGAAAAAGTTTAGTGAGGGGAGGGAAAGTAAAACTAAAAAATGGAAGTTTGGGGCTTTTAAAGACTTTCTGTTGAAGGCAAGGAATGCTGCAATGTAGCTTTTTCTACCTCCTGTGTATGAAAATTCTGCTGTTTGGACATATCCAAAACTACATGAAAGCCAAAGGTGGGGAGGAGTCCTTCCAAAAAAGACTGAAAAAATTTTTTTGTCACTGATTAGTAGGTAGTGTTAGTATCTTTGGTAATTGTAAGGTACTCAGAATGCAGCAAAAAGAGGAAAATTTTAACCATAGTCCTCAGAGATGAGGCACCCCTGTGATCGTGTTCAAAAGACATTTCCATATGTTTGTTTTCCAGTTTAAGTTGCATCTCCTTGCAGAACATGACTGTAATCCCCCAAAGTCACAATGGTGTAAGAAATCTACCCTGAGTAGGGAGCAATATTTTGTCCTAATAATGTCAACAGCTGTCTTCTAACATTTAACCATGTAATAAGGGGAAAAAAAGGAGCCACACATATGCAGACAACAAATGCAGTGTGACCATCGGGCAATCCATTAGATAGCCATAATGCTCACAGCTGGAAATTTTTTTGAGATGACATTTGATATCATCATTGTTAGCCTTCATATAATGCAATATTTATTACAGTAAGGGAAGAAGGGAGTATTTTTAGCTGCATCTTGAGTAACTTATCTCCATGGCAACCCTTACTTGCCTGGACTGTTGCTGCTATATAGAATGTTGTCACATTAATAATAAATGGAACACATCTAACACATTTGGCTGCCGATTGGCTTCCAGCCACATATTTCTCTTGTTCTAGTAGAAGGGTTTGCAAAGCTTAGGGTCCATAAGTAAATTTCATTCATTTTGTTTCTTAGAGAAAATTGCCTTGGATTATATTAAAGCACTCGGGAGGTTTCATCAATGTATGCATTGTGTTTGTTGGGTTGGATTTTTTTGTTTGCTTTTGTTTCTAGTTCTACTTTAAAATGCCAAGGAAATCTGTGAACAAATACAATTAGAAAAGCTAGAAACCCAGCAGCTGTGGAGTAATTTTATTTGACTTACATTTGTATGGATAAGAAAATGGCACTTTTTAAAATTGCTTATGAGGAACCCCTGTGACATGTTTTTGAAGAACAATACTTTCATTAATGGAAACAAAGCAAGCAGGTCTCCAAGTGAGATCCTAGACTTGCTGATCATTTCCACATGCATAAGAAAAAAACAGCTGCAAGCAGTTGGACCTCATTTTGTGGTCTAAATATATGGATTTCAAATTTGGGAAATGCTTGTTATAAAGGTGAAAAAACAACTGAAATCTAATGTTCTTTTGTCTTAAATTGTTTTTTTCGATAGATTCTAACACTAGTAAACAATACAGTGCAACTGGCTTTCAAGTTTGTATATTAATGCTTAAATACTACCTGCTTGGCACAAGAAACCATTTGGAGCCAGTTTAAATGGCACTACATGAGTACTTACACAAATATTAAGTATTCCTATCTGGATGACTTAGTCCTCATCTCTTTTTGTCCATTTTCTCTTTTCTCAACCCTTTACTTACTTCAAAATCTGCAAAAAAGGAAGAGGAGAAAAATTAAATAAAACTGTTTGTGTTTTTTATTGCATGACCATGTGATCTTTCTGCAGTCTACCATCAGTTTATTTAACATCTCAAATGAAGTATGTGTGCCTATAGGAATAATTCCCAGAGAATCTTTATTTATGGAACACCAACCACATCTTAGTTTACACAGTAATGATATGTTGCCAGTGATAACTAACTGGTCTAGGATAATGTATCTATTGCTGTAATTTCCAAATATCCTCCTTTTCAACTCCAAGACTTTAGTGAAAGAACTGGCTTTTTTTCTTGCTTGTTCAGCTTTTCAAAACAAATATTCTGCTGTAAGCTCATAAAAGAAAATAGCATTAGAGAACATCATTTAACAATTATTAGGTTCTCATATGGGAATTTCAATCACAAGCATGATGTTGCAACCCCCAGAATTTAGAAATAAGGGAAAAGAATAGTTCATGTGAGTTCTCAAGAACTACCCAGGAACTGAGAGTTTCTAAAAGCCTGATCCAAAATATTTAGTAGCAATCCCTGGGAACATTGACCTCTGAGCTTTAAGTCAATCTCTACTCCATGATGTCAAAAGTTTGTCAAAAGGTTTTTACCCCAGAAGGCTTTTTTTGCTGTAAAATGTAAAAAAGTAGCAGCATTTCCCTCATTATTTGTAGCTAAACACACATACAAAGAGTAAGTTTACTCAAGGAAAATAACTGGTAGCATTTTCTTTAAAGGACATTAAACAGCCCTGAAACTCAAAGTCAGTAAATAATCTAGCATTACTACTATTTTTATTTGGAGAGTCCTGCTTTTAACAAGTAATAGTTAATTTGGGATGAGTTGCATTGAGCTGGTGGCTTCTTAGCAGTACTGCCTGCCAAGGTGAGAGAAACACTCTGTGCATATGCAGGACACACTGCTTGTCAATTATACGTGGGCCCTGTTTAATATAAAGCCCCATTCCTAGGGTTTCAGACATTCATACTTACTTATCTTCAACCGGAACTCACTTGACATCTACTGAAAGGTCAAGAAAGATTATTTTCTCCCTGTTGTAGCAGATCACTTTACAGGATATATGTGCTTCCGGACTTTAAATGAGAGACTTTGGGCTAGGCACTGTAATGGATGGAAGAGACAGGCAAAAATCTTGCAGGATGTTTCTTTCTCCAAGAAGCTGGAATCCACACCTCTGAGTTGCTACATTTAGCATAGCAGAAAGGCATGTTATTAATTAGGGAAATTTTCTAAATTATTCTTCTGTGAAGATGAAACTTACATATATAATTGTTATCAAGGTGATTACACTTCAATTCATGGTTCATTTCTGCTTGAGACAAATCCACAGTAAAAAAAAAAGCTTCTATAATTAATCTGTAAGGGATAGATTTCAAAATGAAGCATGATTCTCTCATCTAGGACTTACTGAGTAAAAGAAAAAAAGTTGGCAACTGCTGTATTTAAGGTTTGAGTTTGTGATGCTTAATGGAAAGTACAGGAATTTTGAGGAAAACACTGTTGCTGAGGCCTTGTCTTGTAAGAGCTTCACATCTGGCTTCAGTGACGTGCAAAGCCAGTCCTTGGAAAACAGGCAGTCTGACCTCAGTGTGCAATTCTTGGCTCAGGCTGTGTTTCCATCTCGCTTGTATCACTCTCCCTCAGCTTGTATGGACGCACTTTTTTACACTTGGTTTGAAACTGGTTGCGGTGACTAGCTGCGTTGTGGAGTTCACTGTTTGGCTACCCTGAATGAGAGCAAGAAATCGATGTAGCTTATTTTGACTATTTCATGAAATATTTGATATTCAACTCCTCCTGTTTCCAAGAATTCTAGACAATTAAAGAACTTGGAGCGTAGCTGTTCCTTTCATCTATGATACTATATATTTCCCTGAGCTTACTTGCTGCTGCTTTGCTTTTGTTTCTTCCTCTCCAAAGTGTGACTTATCTAAAAAGGCTGACTGAAAGTCAGAACCCCAACATAAGCACAGGAGCTATAAAAGTGAGATTATTGTGTCCTTTGTGCCAAGAAGTCCTCTATTGTCTTTGTAATGCTGCAGGTTTGGAGAAATAATATCACAGAATCACTAAGGTTGGAAAAGACCTGTAAGATCATCAAGTCCAGTCACCAACCCAACACCACCATGCCCATTAAACCATGTCCCACAATGCCACGTCTACATGTTTCTTGAACACCTCCAGGGATGGTGACTCCACCACCTTCCTCAGCAGCCCAGTCCAATGCCTGACCACTCTCTCAGTAAAGAAAGTTTTCCTAATAGCCAGCCTAAACCTCCCCTGGAGCAACTTGAGGCCATTTCCTCTTGTCCTGTCACTTGTCACTTGGGAGAAGAGACCAACACCCACCTCTCTGCAACCCCCTTTCGGGTAGTTGTAGAGAGCGATGAGGTCTCCCCTCAGCCTCCTCTTCTCCAGACTGAACAACTCCAGTTCCCTCAGCCGCTCCTCATCAGACTTGTGCTCCAGACCCCTCACCAGCTTCATTGCCCTTCTCTGGACATGCTCCAGTACCTCAGTGTCCTTCTTGTAGTGAGGGGCCAAAACTGAAACTGAGCCCTGGGGGACTCTGCTTGTGACTGGCCACCAACTGGATTTGAATCCATTCACCACAACTCTCTGGGCTCGGCCATCCAGCCAGTTCTTTACCCAGTGAAGAGTGCACCTGTCTAAGCCACAAGCCGCCAACTTCTCCAGGAGAACACTGTGGGAGACAGTATCAAAGGCTTTACTGAAGTCCAGGCAGACAACATCCACAGCCTTTCCCTCATCCACTGGGTGGGTCAGCTGGTCATAGAAGGAGATCAGGTTGGTCAAGCAGGACCTGCCTTTCATGAACCTGTGCTGGCTGGGCCTGATCCTGTGGTTGTCCTGCACATGCCCTGTGAGTGCCCTCAAGATGAACCTCTCCATAATCTTCCCTGGCACTGAGGTAAGGCTGACAGGTCTGTAGTTCCCTGGATCCTCCTTCTGGCCCTTCTTGTAGGTGGGCATCACTTTGGCAAGCCCCCAGTCATCTGGGACCTCCCCTGTTAACCAGGACTGTTGATAAATGATGGAGAGTGGCTTGGCAAGCTCCTCTGCCAGCTCCCTCAGTACCCTTGGGTGGATGTCATCAGGCCCCATAGACTTGTGAGTGTCCAGGTGGCATAGCTGGTTGTTAACTGCCTCTTCCTGGATTATGGAGAGTTTATTTTGCTCTCCATCCTTGTCTTCCAGCTCAGGGAGCTGAATACCCTGAGGATACCTGGCCTGGCTATTAAAGACTGAGGCAAAGGAGGCATTAAGTACCTCAGCCTTTTCATCATCCTTGGTGACAATATTCCCCCCTGCTTCCAGTAAAGGATGGAGATTCTCCTTGTCTCTCTCTTTGTTGTTAATATATTTGTAAAAACAGTTTTGTTTACCCCTTATGACCATGGCCAGATTGAGCTCTAGCTGGGCTTTTGCCTTTCTAATTTCCTCTCTGCATGACCTAACGAGATCTTTGTACTCTTCTTCAGTTGCCTGCCCCTTCTTCCAAAGGTGATAAACTCTCCTTTATTTCCTGAGTCCCAGCAAAAGCTCCCCGTTCAGCCAGGCTAGTCGTCTTCCCCACCGGCTCTTCTTACAGCAGATGGCGACTGCCTGCTCCTGCGCCTTTAAGATTTCCTTCTTGAAGAACGTCCAGCCTTCCTGGACCCCTTTGCCCTTCAGGACCATCTCCCAAGGGACCCTCTCAACCAGTGTCCTGAACAGGCTGAAGTCTGCCCTCCAGAAGTCCATGGTAGTGGTTTTGCTGACTCCCCTCCTTCACCAAGAATTGAGAATTCTATCATTTCATGGTTGCTAAGCCCAAGATGGC
The DNA here is from genome assembly GCF_030936135.1 of Gavia stellata. Classification (NCBI taxonomy): domain Eukaryota; kingdom Metazoa; phylum Chordata; class Aves; order Gaviiformes; family Gaviidae; genus Gavia; species Gavia stellata. The sequence continues at coordinate 34,483,316 of NC_082601.1, forward strand.
CTCCAACCATCACTTCTCCCACCAATCCTTCTCTGTTTGTAAACAGGAGGTCAAACTGGGCACCTCCCCTGGTAGGCTCACTTACCAGCTGTGTCAGGAAGTTATCTTCCACACACTCCAGGAACCTCCTGGACTGTTTCCTCTCTGCTGCTTTATATTTCCAGCAGATGTCTGGTAAGTTGAAGTCCCCAACAAGAACAAGGGCTTGTGACTGTGAGACTTCTGCCAGTCGCTTGTAGAATGCTTCATTGGCCTCTTCATCCTGGTTGGGTGGTCTATAACAGTCACCCAGCAGGATATCTGCCTTGTTTGCCTTCCCCCTCATCCTTACCCATAAGCGCTTGACCTTGTCATCACAATTGTTGACCTTTATGCAATCAAAACACTCCCTAAAATGCAAAGCCATGACATTGCCTCTCCTCCCTTGCCTGTCCCTTCTGAAGAGCTTATAGCCTTCCATTGCAGCATTCCAGTCATGTGAGTTGTCCCACCATGTTTCTGTGATGGTGACAATGTCATAGCTGTCCTGCTGCATAATAGCTTCTAGCTCCTCCTGTTTGCTGCCCGTGCTGTGTGCATTGGAGTAGATGCACTTGAGCTGGGATATTTATTTCGCCCCCAATGTTGGCATGCTACCCCTAGGCTCATCTCGAAGGAGCCTGGTTTCATCTCCTTCAAATCTATTTTAAAGCCCTCTTGATTCTTCCTATGATACATGTATTCCCGTCCTTTCTTAGCTGTGGGAACATGGTACTATAGAGCAAGTTAAACCCTGAAGACCACCCTGAGCCTTTCCAGGCTTTGATTCTCTCTTCCTTGCTGGTTCAGGTCTTATTTGAGAGCAAGATCTGAATGAGCAGCATCTTTATTTTAACACTATTTCACTAAATATCCTTTTCCACTGGCTCAAGGGCACAATTTTTACTCTTTTTAACTTTATTTTTGGAATTACATTTAATCAGGAATCTAATGAGCTACTTAAGATTCAGAAGGAAGAGACAGCTCTGCCTCGAAATGGTCATTAATTTGAAAACTTGGGGAGGGCTCCAAGCTTGTCTTTGTGTGATCTCCCATTTTCCTGTGGTGTCTTCCAGCACAAACTTAATCCCTCTGAAAATAGATAGTAAGAACTGAACAGTACAAGAGACGCATGCGTTCTTTGTGATGACATAAGCATCCTTGAGCTTCACACAATTTTATTTTTCACCTGCTCATTTACTGTACACCTGTCCCAGGCTGGCACTGCTCTTGGCTGCAGTACAGATTATTCTGAGTTTCAAAGTCACATTTGTTCTTACAATTATTTCACTGGCACAAAATAAAAACTGTTTCCTGTACTCAGCAAAATGCACCTAAATAAAGAGTCCAGGTGTGCCATGTTTGTCAGCCTTTTCTACAGTGTAATACTAATCTTTCTGTAATTAAGTAGCTTTAACAGACTGTAATAATAACTCCTTGGTTAGCATGCCCTGGGTAAGAAACAGAAGATACTGCAGTCCTCTGAACACAGATTTCATGGTGGATCTAGATGAAGTTTGTGGCACAGGTGTTGATGTAATTGGGATAATGATACATGAGGCATACACATGAGGTTCAGCAGCTTTCAGACAAATGCATTCACTGGGGTGGCATGGCAGCTTATCATTAATAGGTGGGGGTCCAGTCAGATCCATGTGAGAGATCAGGTTCAGGCTCTTTTTTAAAAAAACAAACAAACAAAAAAACCACACAAAAACCAAAACAAACCACCACCCCAAAAACCAAACAACAGAAACAAACCTCTGCCCCTCAACCCCCCAAAAAACCCACCACACTTTCAAGCTTTGCAGCTAATACAACAAGGGTTAGGGTTTTTTCCTGTTTTGTGTCTGTGTATTTGCACTAAACTGATCGTTTTAATATTTTGTCTTGCTCTCTCCCTCTGTATATATTTTGATATGTCTTTGTATGCATATTTATGTCTATTACGCTTCATAAAAAATATATAGGTAGTGATTATGAATTGAGTCGCTCACAGGACACGTGCAGGACAACCAAGGGATCAGGCTCAGCCAGCATGGGTTCATGAAGGGCAGGGCCTGCTTGACCAACCTGATCTCCTTCTATGACCAGCTGACCCACCCAGTGGATGAGGGAAAGGCTGTGGATGTTGTCTGCCTGGACTTCAGTAAAGCCTTTGACACTGTCTCCCACAGTGTTCTCCTGGAGAAGTTGGCGGCTCGTGGCTCAGACAGGTGCACTCTTCACTGGGTAAAGAACTGGCTGGATGGCCGAGCCCAGAGAGTTGTGGTGAATGGAGTCAAATCCAGTTGGTGGCCGGTCACAAGCAGAGTCCCCCAGGGCTCAGTTTTGGGGCCGGTCTTGTTTAATATCTTTATCGATGATCTGGATGAGGGGATTGAGTGCTCCCTCAGCAAGTTTGCAGACAACACCAAGTTGGGTGGGAGTGTTGATCTGCTCGAGGGTAGGGAGGCTCTGCAGAGGGATCTGGACAGGCTGGATCGATGGGCCGAGGCCAATTGTATGAGGTTCAACAAGGCCAAGTGCCGGGTCCTGCACTTGGGTCACAACAACCCCATGGAACGCTACAGGCTGGGGGACCAGTGGCTGGAAAGCTGCCCTGCAGAAAGGTACCTGGGGGTGTTGGTTGACAGCCGGCTGAATATGAGCCAGCAGTGTGCCCAGGTGGCCAAGGCGGCCAACAGCATCCTGGCCTGTATCAGAAATGGTGTGGCCAGCAGGAGTAGGGAGGTGATCGTGCCCTGTACTCGGCTCTGGTGAGGCCGCACCTCGAATACTGTGTTCGGTTATGGGCCCCTCACTACAAGAAGGACATTGAGGTGCTGGAGTGTGTCCAGAGAAGGGCAATGAAGCTGGTGAGGGGTCTGGAGTACAAGTCTGATGAGGAGTGGCTGAGGGAACTGGGGTTGTTCAGTCTGGAGAAGAGAAGGCTGAGGGGAGACCTTATCGCTCTCTACAACTACCTGAAAGGGGGTTGCAGAGAGGTGGGTGTTGGTCTCTTCTCCCAAGTGACTAGCGACAGGACAAGAGGAAATGGCCTCAAGTTGCTCCAGGGGAGGTTTAGGCTAGATATTAGGAAAACTTTCTTTACTGAGAGAGTGGTCAGGCATTGGACTGGGCTGCTGAGGAAGGTGGTGGAGTCACCATCCCTGGAGGTGTTCAAGGAACGTGTAGACGTGGCATTGTGGGACATGGTTTCATGGGCATGGTGGTGTTGGGTTGGTGATTGGACTTGATGATCTTACAGGTCTTTTCCAACCTTAATGATTCTGTGAATTCATGTTCTAATGAAGAGTTGAAAATCCATATAAATATGGATTTTGAATATTTTCTTAACTTCTAGTATGCTCTGATACATCTAGACTTTTTAGTCAGAATGGCTAATACATGCACAACAGCTTTCAACAGAAGTATGTGACAGATACAAGTATGTACCTTTGGCAGATGAAAACAGGTGCATCTGGAATGTCTTAACACTGAGAATGATTTGTCATATCCTAGTGAAAGTATAATTCTGAACTAAGTTACTTGTTTAGGGTATGAGTTAGGAAAAGCGCTTAACTAATGATTAACCGCAAGGATGCGGTTACTGCTTTTGTGGGGCTATTCTTATTACTAAAATGATACTTTTGCTTTTTTCTGTGCTTTTCATACTCTGACTGGGTAGTTGCATCCTACGTAAGTCAAGGATAGTTACACAGACACTGAAGGAGTGAATCAGTGTTTTCCTGCAGCAACTTAGCCAGTGTGACAAAACTGTGTTGTAAGTCAGACTTCAATCTTAATTCATTCCCAATGTTAATTTCCCCCGTTGTTGCAAGATTTCTTCTTTTTGTTGTTGTTTGTCTGTAGAATATATTGAGACCAATAGATACAGTAATGTCTTGAGTAGTCTTTAACGGCTTTGAAGAAAACAGAAATGAGATAAATATATACTCATCTGAGTGAATACTGGTTCATTCAAACATGTGCTGTAACCAATTAACTTCTTGCTAATTATCTTGTTTTTTTGTCATGAGCTGTGTGACTGAGAGGAAGACCAAGCACAAGCTCAGCTTTGTATTGTTTGCTTTCCAAGAGGCTTAGCTCACTGAAGCTGCTTCTTCATGCTTTGATATGACTTAAATCAAGATATTTTTCCTCATGCTTGCTATTAGTATGATTTGCAAGAGCCTTTCAAACATATTCTTTTTCTGGACTTATTTCTTCAACTTGAGCTTGAATTATGAGTGTTTAACTTACCCATTTTTTCTAGTATTTCCTGTATGCTTGCTTCAAATTGTTCTAGCTCCTCTGACATATTCACTGCAAAGAATTCATTGCAGGTGGGAATGTTCCCTGTGTCATCAACATCTCTTCTATAAGCAATGGAGGTAGAGAAGCACCTCAAAGGAATCTCATCTTTTATTACATCATGAAATATGTTTCTAAGTTCAACCTTCCTGTGGAGCAGTGAGTGTGTGCACTCTCACTTACTCTCGTCTTTAATCAGAATTTAGGTGCTTTGCTCTTAGATAAGTAGTTTAATATTTAGATAACACCAAAAGCTTGGTGAAGTCAGTTCTCTCTGTAGGCACATCTGCTGTTTCAAATTTAACCTTCCCTCTTCAAAGCCCCACATCAGTCAACATCTGGATTCCTAGACTGCCTAGGGCATGCTGCTTGGTAAGATGGTGCTCCCACCAGCTCATGGTGGGGTTCCCCAGAGCTGCTAAGGCTCTGGTTGCTATTGCGGAGGCAGTCCTCAGTTGTTCTCCTAGAACCGGCCTCCTCTTTTGATGTCTCTTTTTCTTTTAATCTCACTCTCTCTCCCCCCACCACAGTAGATAACTGATTCCTAATTCACCATCATATGTCTTAAGGAAGAATTGTATTGGTCAAATTGACAAATTATTAATTATTCAAATTTCCTCAAAAGTACTATAAATCTTCAATGTATGAATATGTTTGTCCAGTAGAGATATTGAGAAAAGTCAGCCAATTCTGTAACTGACTTTTCCTAACCTTAGCGTGACCTGGTGAATATCAGCGACATCTGTATTAGCTCTCCAACCCTTCACAACAATACTGAATAAATCTCTTCCATGGTAGTCTTTATTTAACTTTCCATTGTGAATGATTCTATATGGTATGACTACCTTCAATATTGGAGTGCACAAATTGCGTCACTTAGGACGCAGCAGTACAGAAGCAATTAAAAGAACAAACATGGAATAATTGAACAATTTAATTTGTATTCTTAAAAGGCTACAAGTAAAGCAACTATGATGCACAATTAGAGAACCTCTAAGGATAAATGTTCATAGGCTATTGCCATGGTTACAGCTTTATCACATAGATGCTAGGAAAGTAAATCCCTACCTAAACACAGCATGTAGGAAGAAGCATTTATTTCCTGCCTTTGCTTAGCTCTTGCATGGTACAGATTTGTTACAATTGCTATTTTATTGAATTCTACCACACGTACTTTTTATGAATGGGAGTTTTCTGTTTGTCTGAATCTAGTGGCCTCAACAGAAGATAAAAATCTAACAGTCTCACATCTGGTACACTTGGCCCTGTACATGCTTTCAACACCATTCTTGTTCCTTACGTCACATTCCGTTTTCACATTGCAACCCTCAGGATGTTAAGGATGGCTACAGGTTTTTCCAACACACTTGACAGACTGTCAAAGGGAAATACAGCTGTGTCTCATTGGTTAAGTACTCTAAGAAAGACTTTTAGCTGCTTTTCAGATGATACTGTGTAATTACAATGACATCAGTAAAATGAGGTCAGATCTATCTTTCAGCCATGCTTTATTATGATGGAAAGACTTTGGAATATCATTCATGTGGATGCAATACCCAGTTACTGGTTATTGATCTGGTGTTGTTCCGTGTCAAATCACAACCTGATTCTTTGCATCATGATCTCTGTCAATATTGGCATTTGTATCTCTGTTAACATTTCTTTCATTCTTAGGAAGTTGAAGAGGAGGAAAAAGTATATTCTCTCATTTTCTAAATGTATACATCAAGCATATTCTCCCTTTTTACCACTCCCAAAGATGCAAGAGGCACCTGTGTGTTCATCAGTACTTGAAGTGCAAAATAGTATGCCCTTTCTTGGGGTAGGTGTGGTGGTAAATGCAGAGTACAAATGTCTTCCCCATTTCATTTGAGGTTTATTGCAACTGATCTCTTACAGCCAAGTTTTTCACAAGTATTTGGTGTTTTTAGAGGATGTAGCTTGACACAGCTTATAAACAGCTCATCTCAGCAAGTCAGATCAAGTTTCCTAAAAAGCTTGACTTTCAAGGCATCTCATTTGTGATATTCCAAATGCTGCCAAAATACATCAGATTGTTGGTATTCTCTATATTTTCAGGTGAATGTATTGTTAGCATAGTTACAACACTTCACTTTTCTGGAAGCACAAACTTGCACAAACTTTCCAGAAAATTTAGTGCTGAGAACTCCAAATGCTTAGCAGTATTTGATTTCTTATGTGGGCTGTTTTATCATATTATTCTGGAAGTAGTTCCATGGGTGGTGTGGTAGGAGGATGTTTGGAAAGAAAAAGAGCTGAGAGTTGTCACTAATCTATTTATAGTATTCATTAATTGATTTTATTCTTGTGGTTACCCTCCCATTAAAATCCATTTGAAGCTAGAGTGCTCTTGTCTATTAAGCTACTCACCAAGGGTTTTAAATTACTTCAATAGTTTAAGAGAAAAATTACACTTATTTCTTAGTGTATCTTATTGTTATGAAATTTAGCATTCATTTTTCCCTCAGTCTGTAATATTCTTTCTAGATTTGCAGAGATTCTGAACTAATTCTGAACAAGGAGGTTAAAATAAAAATTAGTTCTTGCTATCAATCTCATGCTGGTTTTGGCACTCTAAACAAACCACCCGTGCTTAGTTTGTGTCCTGCCCAGTGTGTGAGTTCATTATTCTTATATAAAGACGACTGAAAAAAGGCATTCAGGTGGAGGTGAATGAGTAGTATAAATTGTACAAAAGCAATAGATGCATAATATTAGATATGCATGTGCTTTGTGCATTTGAGTATATGGGAACACAGAAGTGGCAGGTTATGGGGCCTTGTCCTGTTCTCCTCAAGCTCCTGTGGCCCTGCTGCTGAATTGCAGCAACCCACAGCTCTGCTTGCTGGTGGATGGCCCAGCATAGAAATGTCCCAGCACAGAAGATGGGCTCTCATCCCTCATAGTTGTGATTGCAGTTGACAGCAGGTTATCCTGAAGTTGCATGCAGTTTAGCTTCAGTTCTGCCTCTTGCATTTGCCTGCAACAAAATTCCTGTTCTACTTTGCAGTTGAATTTGAGTTGGAAAAGTATCTTCAATGTCCTTTAACGAAATTTCTTTTTATGAAGATATCAAGGGAAAGAAGTAGTTATGAGCACTTTTCATGATGGTGTAAATTCACACATTATTCATGCTTCATTGGACTTATTCTGCAAGATCAGCATAAAGCCATCTAGAAGAATATGTACCTTTAGCATACTGATAATATTCAACAATTGGATAATAACACTGGTGACATTTTCGAAGCCAGAGAGACTTAGGCCTCTTTGCTTTGACATTAATAGAAATAAGACATCTCTATTTCTTAGGCGGTAGTGGTTCAATGACCTTTTTCTTCTTTCTCAAACTTCTGTTATTTTTGCATGCTCTTCATGGCCATTGTAAGGAAACAGCAAAATACTTGATTTTTCTACTCTTTTCTTCTGTTTGTCTTTAAAATGGCCTTCCCCTTTTAAATGGCTGTCAAAAAGGGCTTCTCCATAGACTTTTGAGTTGCTAAACATTTTGGGTGTTTGAGAGATGGTTTCTGATTAGAGCTGACCAAAGGAGTAGCAGTGGCATCTGGAAGTGACAGGGTTGTGATGGATATTTATTCCTGCCTTGCAAAACTGAATATGTGAAATTGCACTGCTAATGGAAGTCAGCAGAATTGGCCTTAGACTTCTCTGCAAGCTTTCCCCTTAATCTGGGAGTACTCCTATCTGCTGCAAAAGGCTATTTATATTTCTTTTTTCACTATAAAGAAAGGTAGAAGATTGACAGCAGTGCACTACTATTTTGTAGTAATTGATCTTTTTCAAAGCACTTTGGCTTTCTCTGAAGACCTGTCATGTGATTCTTTACCTTGTTATTGCTATAGGTATCTTTTGCTGTTGTTTCAAGAGAAGTGGGGATCAAGGTATCATGTTTTTAACCACAGAATTATCTTTATTCTGCATTTATTCTGATACTCGATGTAATATTAATGGAAGTACCCTTCTGGCAGGGTGAGCCATGTTATCAGTAAATGTGTAATTGACTTCTGTACTGAGTCTGAGGGAACAAAGGGAACTTGGAGATCAAGAGCCCTGTGCCTGCCTGCCAGAGTGGTGTGATTGTTCTCGGCCTCACCCTGTGATCGTTGCTTATGCAGCGTAGTACTGCGTGTGGTTATCACTTGAGGGCTAGCAGTAGTGATTGTAGTTTGGTCAGCATAAGTGGTAAATGACAGTGCAATTGTATCTCATGCTGTTAATCAGCCTACCTGCGTATCTACTAAAAAAGGGCAAGGAATGGTACTCTAGTACTCAGTATTGTAGATGTATATAAGCATGAGTCTGAAAGATAGGGAATGGGCAAAAAGAGGAAAATGTTGGAAGTTCAGTACATTGCAACCAGTGTCAGATGCTGGCACTGAGGAAGGGCTTGTGAAGTCAAGACTAAAACACTTTAAATTTTGGTTTTAGTAATTTTTATTTATTGAGGGGAAAATGTTTCTTGGTTTTCCTTGCTGTGAGGAAAAATGTTTTTTTTTTTAAACTGTGTTTGTAAAGCAGATCAAGAAAGCGTTGTATGAATATAGTGAATCCAAAAGGATGTTTTTGACACTTTTAAATAGGAAGCTCTCAATTGTTCAGATACTTTAAAGATTTAAATTACTCGGGCTTCATAACTTTAAATCCACGTTATGATCTCTCATCTTATGAATCAAAAGACAGAAGGGAAAAATACAACTTTTACATAATACTATTCATCATGACAAATGATCTGCATCAAAGAACATAACATCCTGGCAAAGCTTCAAGATTACCCAGAGGAGAGGCAATGGACAGGCTGTCGAGCCAAAGTAATTTCAGAAACAATTCTATGCTGTCTTTATCCCTAGTGTGGAGCAGAAAAAGCTATGAAACCCTCTAGCACAGTCGCTTTATGCATTTGTTTAACCTACTGACCTTAACTCTCACCTTCCCTGACAGTCTCATGTTTCCCAGCATGGGGAGGGAAGGATTTTGATGCAACTGTAAACAATATATTTTAGAGTTTCTCTATCAGAGATTATTTCTTTCATAGCTCTTGAGCAAAGATAGTGCCTATCACAGATGTAAGCAGGTGGGTGCCATAACACCCTGTTGCTATCTCCCACAGCAAGCACAGATACCTGCTGGAGTGATCAACAAGTATAAAAGATGACGGAGCTCTGTTAGAGCCCTAGGACTTAGCTGGTGGTCACTACAGCATAACAAATCAATGTGATTGATATATGAGGCTTAGTTGGTTCAGAGCAGCTGACTGTCTCATGGCAGAACAGGAATCATCTAGTTTATTTTTTCATAACACCAGTGAAATGGTTAACTCCTTATAACTGCAGGCTCCAGCATGCCTGTCTCCATATCTAGCCAAACTTATTCCAAATACCTTCACTGGATTGCCTTGTAGCATCAGAATAAAAAGATCTCCCTTCATATTAAGCATACCTTTATACAAGACTGAGATTATACTGGATCTAAACTTCTGGCTCAAAATTGAGAAAATGAAAACTATTTGTTTTCATGAACCTTAAATTTAATCAGTAAGTGTTTGGATTTTTTTTATTTGGTCAGAGAACTCATAGTTTCATATATTAAATCCATGTATTCAGTATTATTAGCACTAAATGATGCAACTTACTGCAGGAATACTGAAAACTGGAAATCTTTTTTATGTAAGTCAGTGCAGTATAGATGGAATCATCTATGTAATTTATTCAAATTGCACATATTTTACTTGTCGGTAACAGAATTTGGCATGATACTGAGGGCCACAGAAGAAATCCTCTTGTTCTTAAATTACTGCCTGTCCAGGCAACAGTCACAGTATCTAAACAAAACTAGTGCTGCGTTGTTTAACAGATGCTGAAATTGAGCCCTAAGTGTATTAAAATTAACTCTTTGTTAAAGCACATAGTCAAGGCATGCGGGTCCAAATCTGACCAGAAAGGAGAGATTTGGTTTTTAAACAGATAAACAAAATAAACCCACCAAAATCAACAACACCTCACCCCTGTTAACTCTTAATTTGGATGCCTGAGATAAGAGCTGTATTTTGTGGCAGAGATTTGTGGCTTACTGTGTGGGAGGACAATGCATTTTAGGTTTTCTTGCAAAGCAAAGTCGCTAGCAGCTGTTGTGTTAAACGCAAGGCTGGAATTAAACTGGGATGTACTCTAAAAGGTCATAGTGGGCAAGGGGAAGATTTGTGTTGACACCTTTTGTCACATGTTGCACATCAGTTTGCCTTGTTTTGTTTAACATCTTCTGTTCTAACAAAAGGCAACTTTAGAAATTGAAACTTTTCTGTGCTTCTGGCATGCTTACTTCAAGAACAAAGTTGCCAAAGTGCCCAATCAGAGCCTCGGGCTGCTCTGATCTTGTTCCAGTGCTACAGTGGTGGGCTGAAATCTGTTCTTCTTTCCCACTTTCTTCCTACTGTTCTCATGAAAGATCTCTAACATTTTACAGATCTTTAGCTATCAAGTTGCCCTTGTGAGATTTAATTACAAATATGTCAAATCCAACAGATAATTGCATTAAGTTGGTTTTCAAGAATCTCTACTGACAGAAGCCCAACCTTTCCAGAAAGTCTTTTAGGCAATCTCCGCGGTCCTTCATTCCTCTTGCAGTTAATGTCTAACTTGATGTTAGGAATCCTCTACTGCAACTGAATTGTTACTGGTCTTATTTATTGTGGAAATAGAGAATAGATTACTGTCTTCAAACTACACAAAAGTTGCTGCAGAGACTGAGTTCTCTCTTCCATTTTCATTTCTTCACCAAATTAGGTGATCAACTACTTCCAGATTTTTCTCAGACACAAAGCATAGTGACAGCAATTGGAGAACTCATCTCTGGATTGTCCTCAGTTTTTTGAAAATGTAGTATTCGAAACTAGCTGTAACAATTCAGATGAGGCCTCATCAATCTCTTCATGGGTCCCATAGGTTAGATATGGACTACTTGCCCTTCTCACAATACTGACTTGTTAGCTCATGTTCAGATGAGATATCCACTGGATCCTTTTCTACAGTACCTGCTTGGTTGTTTTCAAGTATGTGTTTTTGTAGGTGATTATTCCTGTCTCCTTAGAGCAGCACATGTCACTTATCTTTATTGAGTTGCAGTTTTTCTTTCTTTTGAAGTTTTTCTTGTCTTCAGTTCATTTGGGAATTCCCCTGCTTGGTATCATTTGTAATTAAGTAAGCAACCATTCTAATAACTATGTATGCAAGTTTTCCATCTCTGTTCCTTTTTGCCATATAGAGTATTAGATCTCTTTATTTTTTAAAAAAGTGAAAAACATGGAGAATTTTATTTACTTAATTGGGAAGAAAGGTTGGCTGAAGACATTCCTGTAGATTGAGAACACTGTATGACCAAAAACTACTTCTCTGCACAGGATATGATTCTGACCAGCCTCATTTTCTGTAGGGGAGGTATTCAGGATACTATTTTTCTAGCTAAACTATTTATATCTTTTGCTTATAGCAAATCTGAGGTCATCCATAACTCTTGAAAATACCATTCTCTCATACTCAGATCTCAAGCAATTAATTTTAATATAACAATAAGCATAATGACTTTCAGGGAACCACTGTAAATTTTAGGTCATTCTTGATGTTTAAAATTTGGAAGATGACAGGCTTTGTATTTGCATTTCAGATTGCATCCTGTCATGGGTATTTTTTGAAGTTCACCTTATGACTAAAACTAACTTACTTTTCTTGTGAAATATAAAGCCTCTTGAGCTTATTTGTATTTCACTGCAAACTGCAATTCACTCAGTTCATGGAGCTCAAAAGGGGCCCTGTGAGGCCTCATCTTGGTCCAGCTGGCACTGATTTAAAGCTGTGACATGATGATAATGATAATGTCTCAATTAAGTGTTGTTTTGAGATATTGGGCTTGCTTGAACATGAAGCTCTTAAGGTGCAAGCCCATGTGACTAAAATCCAGAAATGGTTCACCTAACCATTCTTATAACTGAGTTTCTGAAGTTATACAGTTCCTGTAAAAGTTAGGAAAAAGAATAGCACAAGTCTCTTGCTGTACTGGAGAAAAAAGTGAAACTATCCTTCTTTCAGAATGTTTTAATGAAAGATGAATCTATAAAGACAATATCATACTTAGAGCAAGATCTAAGATAGCTGGGATCTTAAGCAGACAGGGAAGGTCCTGGTTCATCTCTGGGGCCTGCATAACTGCCTTCCCATTTTGCATATTTGTGTTTGACAACACTGAGCCCTTGAAGTGTGCCACGCACAATAGGCAAGGAGATAGCCAAACCTTTAATGATTTTGCCCAAGCCAGTGCAGAAAGTGCACTTAAACCCAGATTATCCGAGATGCTCTTTGTGCCTTAAGAACAGAAATGCCTTTTCTCTACTTCTCAGCTACTGATATAAATGGGGTACTGTGGGAAAGGAAGGGATTGTAATTTCAACACACAATCAGCATAGAGAAACTTGGTAAACAAAAGAACATGGCTGGTGGCAGTCCAGAGAGGAGGTAAGAGGAAAGCCTCATTATGTCTGATTGTTATGGCACACAGTGATAATGGTCCTGTACATCAGATAATGATTTACTTAGTGTCTCCAGTACACATTAGGTAGATTATGCAAGTACATTATTTCTTATTGAAAGAACAGCTGTCATTAACAGCCAGTGAAATAGTTGAGTAAATCCTCATGCTGCAGAGAGAAAAAAGTTAGCGACAATAAATAAGGCAATTTCATCCCAAAGTGAATCATAATTACTAATATTGAATATATGCCCTTCACAATACAAAACTTCTAGAGAACTGTATTTCATCTTTCCATGGTTTTGCAACTACCAATAATGTAAAATGATGGTAAGGTATACTGACTTGAGTTTAATTCACACTAATACAGAGCTTACAAGACTGAAATAATTTCTTAATAAAATAGTAGCTTTTGAGTTGGAAAGTCAAGAAGTAGGAGTAAGTCAATTGCAATCATCCTCCAGTTGTACACCTGAGTTCATTTAGTGAAGAAAGTATGCAGGCTGCTGAGTCTAGCTCCCTGTGCTTGATCTTCTCTTCAGTCTGTTCTCTTTAAGTCCCATGAATGTGATTTGGTGTCTGTACTGGCTGTGGTAGCTCTGCTCGGTGCCTGCCTGAGGAAGAGGGAGCTGGCATCAGCTGTTTGTGTCCTGTTCTGCCTACAGGGTGGGGTGGTAGTCGGGCATCTTGCTCTGCCTGTGTTCTCTGCCTGCAGGCCCACTTCAAGCAGAAACATGAACCAAAATGTGATCAGAAGGGGTGTCAGGTCTGGGCAGTCTGAGAGATGAGCTGATGTGGCAGTGTTGGAAAGGCCTCCTGCCCCTGCCAAGGGGAGGTCAGGTTTGATCTGCCTTTTACCTGTAGCAGACTGGGGACTGCATCCTCCCCAGCCTGCTGCACTGGCTGAGAGGCGAGGGGAAGGGAAGATTACTGGCTTCAGCAACTTGATCCCATGTCCATTTATTTCCCTCTCTACATTGTCTTTCCAGAGCCCAAATGTGCAAGCTGTCACATTTGCCACTCTTCTCAACCTACTAAAGGCAATCGTCTTTTTTGTTTGTACTTTTGAAACAGCAGTGCAAATTAAAGCTCTTTTTGAAGCCTGCAGACAAGCTAATATATATTTCATATGTTCTGTATATGTACATGCACTCACATATCCTTCAAAGCTGAAAGGAGTCCATTTGAATTAAAGAGAAAGTAAAACTATGCAGATCAAAAGAAAAAAAAATAAACTTTTGTTTCTGGTTTTAAGGAGAAAATTTTAAAGAAATATCAAATCTTTTAAGGTCTTTAAAGTTTTTTCAAAATTGCTGGCAGCTTATCTGTGAAGTCCAGCTCTAAGAATTGGATATAAAATTCACTTACTACTCATATTATCATTTCATCTGTTTGAAGATGCTGCAATTGTAATGGAACAATTGTTACAGATAACTCATCTACAATGTGTTGTCAACATGTTTTCCTTTTTTAGATTTGCTTGTGGATCACACAATCATTTAAATCTCTAAGTGCTGACGAACATGTTTCTCAAACTACCATAAATTACATTGTATGGCTACGGTTATGATTATTCATTTATCATCCATACCTCCACTAACCACATTATGTGGTGATACGAATCAGGCTGCAGTGGAGCCAGCTCATGCTGATGAGGGTATGCACACTGAAAATGATGTGCACTGTACTTAGTTCTCAGCATGAAGATGCTAGACAGGGATTTTTAAGGAAATGCCACTTATTAGCAGCCAGCTGTCCCTGTTGGTTGAACAAGCTTTAATTGACACTTCCACTGGGCAACGGTTTCTTCTGGTTAGTTGCTTGGTAAAATTTACTATTTTTATTGCGTTTATTAATAACAACAGTATCCGCAAGCAACTCAGAAAACTCTGTTCCAGCATCTCCACACAAAGGACTGATCAGATTAACACTATCAGCTTAAAAAAAAAGTTCCCTAAGCCTTGGGAGGAGAAAATGTATACAACTATGGAAGTATTGGAAAAGAACTCTGTTAAAAGGTGAAAATAAAATTACCACTAGTCTTGAATAAAAATGTTGTAGAAGACAATCTGCTTTTTCTTTAAGATGCTGTCTTGATGGAGAATGCACTGATAAATGGGTTTATATATTCTCTGGGAGTGACCATTGGGTAAATGAGCTCAGAATCGTTCTTTTTACGTCTCCAACTTAAAAGCTATGTTTGTGAGCAAAGCCCTCTTGAGAAGTCTTGCTTGATTTACTGCCAGTTAGCACACTTCTGATCGCTGAGTTGTGTGTTGAGGAGCAAAGACCTGTCCTACCCCTTCCCCAGGCTCAGTGCTGGTGGCAGGCTGCTGCCCATGACACTTGGCTTCCAGCCTCTTCTCCCTCTCTAGATGGAGAGTTTTGTTTTGTGTAGCTGTGCTGCATGAGGCCTGAGTGTTCTGGTGCTTGAGTTCAGGTTTCCTCCTCTGTGCTTGGACTCGTTCCTGCATGATGTGTATAGCTGTGAGGATGCAGGGCATGATCCTATGGGCCAGGTTGCATCACATTGCTGCATTAAACTGTTCTGCTTCTTCTCTGTGTGTAGTCCTGGCAGAAAAGGCTTCTGGTTCCTAGGCAGAATCACAGCAATAACACCAGCAAACTCCAAAGCCATATGCATTAATCCCAAATACTAATACATTTGCCCAACTGCTTGTGCACACTAGCCAAAGGCAATAATTGAAAAAAAAAACCCAGTGTTTTTTTTAAAATTTTATATTCACTCCTGTCACAGTTGCCAAACCGCTGTGCCCTGTACTGTCATATTCTTCCAGTTAAGCAGCGAGCTTTGATCTCTGCTTTGCCTCATGGCTTCAGCAGCTTCTTGAGGGGGGAAAAAAATACAGCACTCTGCTTTTGAAGAGATTTCTCTCAACCCCCACTCCTTGGGCAACGAAATAGAAACTCTTCTGTAAGGTAGTCAGTGCTGAGGGGAGAAACTTGTGTGTTGGCAGAGTTGCAGAAATGAATGCTGGTTTTTACTATAGCTCTTTCTATAGATAAAGGGATTCAGCTATGTCTATATTTTTGCATGTATGAAAGAATATACAGATCAGTGAAAGTGTTCATACTTTTGATCTCAAATTGAATTCAAACAATTTCTGAGATTGTGAACAAACTCTCGGCTGCAAATTTTTAACCAAACCTGAACTTCCATTTATTTCCAAGTTGTATTTTTTGTTGCATGAAAAGCTGCTCAGTCTTGTTAGCATAGGAAATTCCTAATTTTAATGTAGATTGTAGTTTGTAGCAATCTATCATTGAATGGTTAAGGCAAGGATATTATTTGGATAGGAATCCAGTCCTGCATGTGGATGGCAAGGACAGGAAGTTTATTTTTTAGGGTGCTTCAGGCATTTAATTTTGGTGTCATTCAGAAGACAGATATTAGGAGTTTAAGTTCACTGTATATTCAATGGATATAAGTGATTGTCTCTGGGAGGAGGAAGGGGGGAAATGACTTGTTGTGATTCAGGAAGCTTCAGTGTGGACCCATCCAGGTCATGCGTGAAAGTTCCTGTAATTCTGCTGGAGAGCCTGGTGGACAGCTTCCTCGAGGCTGCCAGGCAGCCTAATGTCTTCCTCCAGACAAAGCGTACAGCCTGCTATGGTTGATTCACATTCTGCTTTGGCAGTTTTAATTGGACTCGAGACAAACATTGTCATATATCCTTTAAAACGAATAAATGCTGTTTGAAATAAAGATGTCCTTTCTTGAGAATTTGTGACGTCTAGGTTTCAAGTATATTGAGAAACAAGTTGAACATGTTGGAAGAATGAAAAATAGAAAGGGAATGTAAGCATCTCCTAACTCCTAGTGGCAGAGTCTGAACCTAACACTAAAACTGAGTCTTTGCTATTGGACTATTACCTATGGAATATGCGAGGTGATACAGAAGACCTTCCCATGCTAAAAAAGGACTTCAGGAGAAAGAATCAGGGTTCCCCCCCTGCCCCGTTTTAAACAGCAGAAAAGAAACATTGCTGTAAAGGGAAAATCCATAACAGGGCCGTAAAATAAAACATATTGCAAGGGGATAGCGTGATCTTCTGAGGATCCAGAAGATAAACAAGCATTTACAGCCATCTCAGACTGAGGGAATGAAAGAAAAGACTGGATTCTTTGTAGTTAGCCTGGCATAAAGCTGAGAAACTTAACACACTGGATGTTATGAAACAAATTTTAATTTTTATTTCAGGATAATATAGAACTGTCTTAACATTCCAGTGGTTGGAAATGTTCTTCCACTTGTAAGGGATTTCCCTGCTCCTACTTAAAACAAAAACAAAGAAACAAGCCACAGAGCTTGTATCTTCTCTAAACCTGAGTAGTATTTTTTTTTCTTTTTAATTATGTGGCATGATAATAGTATCTGAAATTGTAATTAAAGCTTGCAGTTAACATCAAAAAGATCAATACTCTTCTGTAGAAAATGTGTCCTTTTCATACTCTTTCAGTATGGCATCATGTCCTATGGAGGAGTTGATCTATATCTAGGTGTTCTCAATTTTCTTTTCTGTATCTTATGCTAAAAGATGCTAATCAGGAGGTTTTTGCATGTGCTTGGATCAAAAATGTTCATCAACCTTTTTTAATCCAGTTTGTATGCTATACGCTGTATTTCTAGGTTCAATGGAAAGGGTTTCAATGCCATTTATATGCAAACAAAACCTCATTATCCAATGTAAATTGGTAGTTGAGCTACTGTGAACAGAATCAATGCTGGTCACAGGGATGCTGAGGATCACTTTGGGAGCGGCTGGCGGGCTCTGTGCTGTTTGGAGTCCAGCAGGAGGAAGCATTGAGCTGACTTATTTTGACATGGCTGAAGTGAAATTTAGTGCTAATATGCGAAGACTTGTATTGCCTTCTGCAGAACAGGAGCTAATTACTCATGTGTCTGCACTGCAGACGTTGCTGTGGTGTCTCAGATGCCTCTGCACCCCCCTTACCAGTGGTGGTCTTAAAAGGCTTATTTGTGTGTGCCAGGACTGTCCTGGTTCAGCACGCTTACACTGTCATTATTAGGATGGTAAATCTTTTCAAACTCCAGAGTACTGCAGAGTGGAGTGCAGAAGAGGGGAGGGAGTGCAGGGTGCAGCAGGACTTATGGACTCAGGATAACCAGTAGAGAACAGACATAATGAGAAATACAGCACAGCTTCCAGGCAGTGGATCAATTCATATAACACCAACACCTCTCTGAACTGGATGGCTCTCAGTATGGTGCATGAGTGTTGCAAAAGGCAAAGTTAAACAGAAAGCACTATTGTTGCCCAAATGATGGAAGTGTTCTTTGCTCATCTCTCCTACAACAGGGGGTTGTACTAGATGTATGAGTACTGTGAACCCTTTTGACTAGTATCTGGTGCTCATAAAAAAGAATGTGGAAGAGAATGAAGAAAGCCACAGCTTAACTCAAAATTAACTATAACTTGGTGCAAGATTCATGTCCGTGGAATTAAGATCTCCCCTACCAGAGCCATATAGATATATATGTGTGTGCTCTCACTTGAATGTTTTTGTTGGACAATGTACTGAGAAATAAACACTGTTAAAATAATACTAATATTATTGAAAGCTTCTTCCAGATGTCACAAGACATTTTTTGAATAGAGATTGAGATTAACTTGTACACAGTCCTATACCTTCAAAGTATAGGTGTTCTGCAATATCACACTGCTGTTCTCAGTTCTTTTTGCTTCTATGCAATAATGTAAACATATATCAAAAAATATATTGAGAATGCAGCCCCCCTGCTACACATTCCCCAGAATCTTACAACTGAGCAGTCTGCTCAAAGCACCTTTGAAGTGGACACAGTATCAGCAGATGGCTTAATTAAAAAATAAAATATTTTCTGGGATAATGCTAACTTGGAATGAAGAATACCCGTGGCTGATAGAAGCAGTAAAACTGAAAACAAAGTCTAAGAAAAATGCATTCAGGTGGGAGTCGCAAACAGTAGTACTTGTCTCCATGTCAAAGTGGTGTACACATCCTCTGTTCCCATAGCTGACTGAAATTCTGATGAAGCCTTGACAGAAAGCGTTGATGAGTTTGAGAAATGGTCTGGGAAGAAACAGGGAGATCAGAAGTCCTCTGAACTCAGGGGAGGCCTGAGTGAAGTTAAAGTCCTCAATATTATCACAGCTGGCTAATAACAGCAAAAGGTCAGAGCAATACAGTAATTACTCAAACTTAGAATCGCTTTCTCCCATTGGAAAATAACACCAGCTTTAAATAAGTCATGAATAAAACATACTGGCTGGAATCTATTACCTTAACCATCTCTAGATAGGTTTCTAAGAACTAGGGACATAATGTATATTTACTTGCTTGATGAAAACCTACTCATCACTGAAATCCTCACTGCCTAATTAAGATGCCTGATATATTTCAATGCTTGATATATTTCCTCTTGCATACACTCGAATGGGTCAAATCTTGAACTCAGTTAAACCAATATAAATGCACAATGAAATGGATGATTTCAACTGCTTATTCTAATCTATGGCAATGCAAGAAACCAAACAATACAGTCAAAACTTAATTTTTCTTAAGTAAAATAATAAAAGGAAGCTTCTATAGAAAACTTTCTGAAAGTTTTTAATTATTAGTTCTCTTCTGCCAATAATCTTAAAAATAAATTTTTTTCAATATAACAGTGAAGTAAATTTGGTTTTTGTATTGACTATACAGCTATCTGTTTAGATTTTTGATTACTGAAGACCTTAACTAATGTCTGTTCAGCAGTTTTAGCAAATAATATAAACTGAGTTTGACTTGCAGCAATTATAAAGTCTGGTTGCTGCACATTCATTCTTCACAGAATCACTAAGGTTGGAAAAGACCTGTAAGATCATCAAGTCCAACAAAAAAAAAACAAACCCAAAAACAAAAACCAAAAAAACCAAACCACCACACCACACAACAACAACAAACCACAACACACCAAAAACCAACCCACCCAACACCACACAGCTCCATGCCCATCAAGCTACATCCCACAATGCCACATCCACATGCTCCTTGAATACCTCCAGGGAGGGTGACTCCACCACCTCCCTGGGCAGCCTGTTCCAATGTTTCACTACTCTCTCAGTAAAGAACTTTTTCCTAATGTCTAGCCTGAACCTCCCCTGGCGCAACTTGAGGCCATTTCCTCTAGTCCTGTCACTAGTCACTTGGGAGAAGAGACCAACACCCACCTCTCTGCAACCCCCTTTCAGGTAGTTGTAGAGAGCGATAAGGTCTCCCCTCAGCCTCCTCTTCTCCAGGCTAAACAACCCCAGCTCCCTCAACCGCTCCTCATCAGACTTGTGTTCCAGACCCCTCACCAGCTTTGTCGCCCTTCTCTGGACACGCTCCAGCACCTCAATGTCTTTCTTGTAGTGAGGGGCCCAAAACTGAACACAGTATTCGAGGTGCGGCCTCACCAGAGCCGAGTACAGAGGCTTAGTTTTGTGAATGAAAATTCTTAGTTTTGTGAATGAAATGTAGTTACTTATCCTGCATTCAAATACATTTATACACTTACATACCTGTGTGTGCACAGAGTATATATAAAATGAAGATGGCATTAGGTTGAATTAAAACAAATATTAGAATAAAGGTTATGATTTCGTTGAACTTTGCATGTCAATTAGTGTGATGGATCTGTTCCTAATCTGTATTTAGTAACCAAAGTTTCAAGTGTCTGCTTTCTGCGAGTTGTCACTTTTGAAGTATTAATGAATGGTTCATTCTGCCACTGTATCTTACTGAAAAACAGCAAAGTCAAATACTTGTTGGTGATGTATAAGATGCTAAACTGTTGTTAGAGCTGGCTTTCAAATAATTTTTCTATTCTCTTCAGTCCCCATTTATTCTACTTCCTTTTAAGATTATTCAAAGGATTTCATTTGACGCTGCTAGTGTTACCTTGTGGCAAATCTCCACTAATGCCTGAGGTGACAGTAACTAAACTGTCTTCCAGCCCTACCCAGCCAGAATGACCGTGCCATGAAATCTCACTGCACGGTGTCTCTATGTCAGTGGTGACAGGCAGTGGTCAGAGATGGTCCCCAAAATGTCTGCCTGGAAAATGCATGCAATGTATACAGGAGCTGTAGCATTCCTAACATACACAAGTATCTCTATGTGGAAAAAGATAGTTGTGTATATGCCTTACTGGTGTGGTTTCTCATCTATAACTATACATGCAAATTAATGCGCTTTGTTCATTATAATTCACCCATACTAATATTAGGATAACACATTAGTGGGCAGTTGCAAATATGTTGTATAGAACTTTAAGACAAAGTGTTAATCTTGATGGGATTAAGAAAAAGCATTAAAATTAATGAAATGATTGCATCTCAATCTGCATATGCAAATTAGGATAAATCATATGCCCAACAATAGTATAAGCAAAAGATTATGATAATAAATTGTGTTATCTGAATTAATGACTGGCTAACCCTGCTTGATAAGGTCATAGTGAGTTCCAGCACACTTATTACTAAAATTTATCATTCAAGCATGTGTATGCATTTAATTATTACAGCCTATTTTAATGAGCAGATAATGGAAAGTTTTCCTGTCCAGCACAAGTCCATAAAAGAAAAATTTTCTTTGTTCAGAACACTTCATCTCAAGAATGGAAGATATGTAGAAAGGTAAATAGACATCTGTCCTTATAATTTGACTTAAGGATTAATAAACAATTCAGTTAACCTTAGCTTCTCACTACTTTATAGAGTTAAAGATTTATGGCTTACATGGAACATATGAGAGTCAGAGCTAGAATAGCCATGATGAAAGAAGTCATTAAGTTTGCTTTATCCTTATATCTGTATTTGTTGATTTCCTAGCAGCCCAGTCTAGAGACAGGTTTACTCAAGGCAAAGATGGTTTTCTAGCTGTGTGCTTATACAGTACCTAGTACAGTAAATAATAAATTTCAGCATGGGCCTTTGAGTAATATTGCATTATAACTAATATTAGTATTTAGTAATTTTTATCTAGAGATCTCAGAAGCTGTAAGAAGACATTATTATTCTGAGACACCTTTCTGGAAAGGGTGTAATAATTTTGTTTGAGGTGGACAGTAAAAGATTTCTGTTTTCTTTCCCTTAGTGAAATGTAATTTCATGCTCTCTCATGTGTGTGAATCACAAGTACCCAGTGTCTGTAGGCATTCACATAGCTGGTAAGCAGCTGATTTCTCATATGGATACTTTAGCAGTATTTACTGACGATACACCTGTTATGAGTACAAATATGTATATGACACTATGTTCCTAAAAGCCTGTAGATGGGTTCACTAGCAGGTGAGAGAGACTGTCAGAGCAGAAGATTGGTTGCTATCAAACTGGAACCAAATAAGCACAAAAACTTCCATGGAAAAAAGTTGGTGAACTGTCTCAGCTGAGTTTTGTCTGGGCTTGTGAAGCAGTGGTGGATCATGTTCCTTTTAGTAGCTACTGACTAGATGGAGGCCAGTGCCACCATTTCTCTAAGCCTTTCAGGTAGAAGCAAATACAGAGCAAAGCTCATCCACTGCTTGGGGAGGTTTAAAAAGGAACTGGAAAAAATTTGGCACACCATTTTATATATGTCAGGTATTCCCATCGCATCAGAAAGACTGCTGTGAATCAACAGCCACTGACCTTACTCAGAGCTCTGGGGAGCGATGGTTGTGCTGGCCACAAGCTGAATCAACAAGATCCCTATTACATCCAGAGGAACGGATAACTTGAGGCAACTTTAGCAAGGCAGAAACATCGGGAGCTGTTAGTACATAATTTCTGCAGAAGCACAATAGCCACCCAGCAACGTGATGCCTTGATTCAGAACTATCAAATTAATTTCAGTAAAAACACACTCTAATGAATTAATCATAGGAATACACATTTTACTCCTGGAACAAAACGTGGATGATCCAATTAACCAATTTCTACTAAGGCCTACGATTACTTTATTAGGGCTTTTAAAAATGGTTTCTGCAAAGAAGTATTTATTCCCAGTTTGCTACAGTTATCAGACAGTGTTGTCTAAGACCTGCTGTTGAGGCCTCTGCTGTCCCTTATCTCATTAAGTGTGACATAAACACCTTTGATGAAATGAAATAGTGAAGTGCAGCAAATAGAGTAAACTCCTTTTCTGCACAGCAATGCCCTGCTACATGCTTGCAATCTGATTTGCTGGCCTTTATTGACAGATGATAACATGTTTTGTATGCATGCCAGCCAAAGATAGCCATTTAGAGCTGCTAAATAATTAAGTATTGATTAATCAACCTAGAACTATATAGAACATTTTTTTTCAAGCTTTTGTCCATTCTTAAAGGTCTTATTATTTCTACTAGAGGAAGCATAGACCTTCTGTAACTGTCAGGGGCTTAAAAAATTACAGGTCTGCCCTGCTGTCCCCAGAGAAAACAGCATGGCTGACAGATTGCCATTGAATAAGCATATGTGCCTCTTTGCTTTGCTGTGCTTGTTGTCTGCAGTGTCAGCTGTCGGTGAAGAAAAGTGCCTAAATTTCGTAAGTCACAAAGCAGTTAGTAAAGGGCTGAAACTCTGAATGTTTTAAGGGTTGGCTGCCTTGACTCTAAGGATGGAAACCTGTGGTGGCTTATCTAACTTGCGTCTCTCTTGGCACAATTAGATTGAAAAAGTCTTCACTTCACAGGTTTAGGGTAGACTTGTTCAGGAAACAAGTTATCCTGCCTGAAAGCTTTTTGTTATTTTTTTTTTCTCGTCTAATGTCTCACATATGTGGCATACGCATGTGAAAAATAAAACCTACAGGATATAATAGAGACTCCAGTGAAGATGATGATGATCATTAAATTATTATTGACATGTAATCTCAATGAGCTACTTGATTCTCCCTATCTGGGGAGCATTTCAATAATATTGAGCTAGTTCATTTCTCTTACCCTGAAAACTGCGATTGCCCTATAGATGGTAAATAATTTAAATGTATTGGTTGGTGTGATTCCTCATTTATCACCAATTACTGAAACTGCATTTACAGCAGGTGGGCAAGTTTTAACAATATTAGAAAGGAATTCTTTTAGTGTGAAAAATGCATGTTTCTTGATATTTCCAAACAGTGTGAAAAAGCAAGGGTTTATTTGCCTGGAAACAATTGTCACATCATGGTTGGAAAATAGGAACTTCATGGACCTGGAAATGAATGAGGGTGTTATGTATCAAG
The DNA here is from genome assembly GCF_030936135.1 of Gavia stellata. Classification (NCBI taxonomy): domain Eukaryota; kingdom Metazoa; phylum Chordata; class Aves; order Gaviiformes; family Gaviidae; genus Gavia; species Gavia stellata. The sequence continues at coordinate 34,507,416 of NC_082601.1, forward strand.
AGCAGGCAGGAAGCAGATGTGCTGGGGCTGCCAGATGTGGCTCATAAAAAGAGCTAGATGGTGGGTAATTTCTGTTAAGAAGAAGGTTTGGTAGGATGCTTTTTTCTTCCCTATTTCTTAGATAAGAGAAGCTAAGGGTAATAAGTTTGCAGGAATGAGCACCATTTAGAGAACTCTTGTCATGTCTAATATTACCAATTCTTAATTTCCTAGTTCACTGGACTTTTCTGTCATGTAAGTGTCGAGTTACTATCAGTGAATGCAGGTAGGAGTTTCCATAAGGTATCTGCAAGAATTTAGAAGCACTAATATAGCTTGAATAAAAATGATGCTAAAAGCATTGAAAGATGCCTCCTTATTTCCACGCATAGTGAATCTGCCTGTTAGTCATACTGAAGATATTTGGAGCATGTGTCCTGACTACAGCATAGTCCATGTACTTTTTGCTTTAAGGAATACCCAAAAGCATACTTCTGTTTGGGCAGTTACTGGTACCTGTTTACTGGTGTTGAAACAAAGACAACTTCTTGCCCCCTGTGGCATTGCAACGTGCTCTCAAGGACTGTCATTAAATCGGTGGCTGGTTTATGGTTGCAAGGTGCCTGTGTAATTTATGCTAGATGGGGAAAATAAAAACCCAACTACACTAATGTTTGCATGAAAACGCAGTTTAACTTGCAAGCTAGTAAACTGAACATAAATGGCTTGTGTGTGGTAGCAGTTCCAAGTGCCATGTGGCATGGCAGCCCTCCTTCCCCCACTGGTAAAACCAAGCAAGATTACAGTTCTGCTGGTATGTGGCAAGCCCCTCAGCAAAGTGAAAGCTGAGTGCCTGTGCTGCTAGCAATAACCAGGCAATTTTTGTTGACAGCGTTTGTAGCTAACATTTCTGTAAGGCAAAAAGCAAAATAATTTTTTTGTGATACTGTGCACAGAGGCAGCCTTTGTTAGCCACAAATGGCAACTGCAAGTGTCTTTCTCTTAAGACAGGATGACCTGTGGTTTTGAGTTTAGGAGAATAATGGATAATGTGCTGGGGTATAAAGCAGGTCTGATAGCGAAATGGCGCAGTATGCCTACCTAGCTGTCTGTCACTTATGGGCAAACAATTGTTGCAGTATAAGGCTAGATCAAGATTTTGAATTTTCCTAACACCTTTGGTAGTCAAGAAGAAGGAAAGAAATATTCTCTGTTATGGACCTTGAATATATACAGGGTTCTTTGTTATGCTATTTATTGTCTGTTCTGGTTCAGAGTCTATTTGATAACTGGTATTGGCTAAAAAGTTTTTGTCCAAGTTGTCTGAATGCAAGACAGGTAGCAGATTTCAAAATATCAGAATAAGTCTTAATAATCAGGCTTCTAGTCTGCTTCCTATAGTGCAAGTTGCTCCTGGGGAGACTCCGACTGGACACAGAGGAAAAATTTTCTCAATGAGAACAATCAGCCATTGGAATAATCTCCCCAGGGAAGTGGTGGATTCCCCAACATTGGACACTTTTAAGATTTAGCTGCACGGGATGCTGGGCCATTTTGTCTAGACTGTGCTTTTGCCAAGAAAGGTTGGACCAGATGATATTTGAGGTCCCTTCCAACCTTGGTATTCTATGAATTTTAATGATAAACATGCAACTGCCTGTCTAAATTCAGCCTTGTTGCATGCTGGCTGCTTAGTCAAAAATCACGTATACTCAAAAGTCACAAGTAATTGCCAAATCCTTTTTAAAAAAGTGTTCATTAATTCCAGTAATAATCCACATGAAGTATTGTTGTGAAGAGTGAGGAAGCAACTGAATGGCAAATTTCTTCAAATAATCTAAGATGTTAATGACCCGTAACATCTGACAAGGAAAGTGGCAGAGTGTTAGAAATAAATTGAGATTTGCTCTTAAGTGGGTGAAATAGCAAGTATATCAAAGGCTGCTTTTTTCCCTGGAGTTTTGTAATTCTTAAAGGACAGTATCAGCCATTTTGCTTTAGAGGGTCATGTGTGTTATAATTATGATTGATTATGTAGAAGGTTAGGCTAGTGACTGAAAGATTTGGTTTTTCCCTTAAATTATAATCTGTTACAAGTTTTTTATCTTGACAAATATTCCTCACTTAGAGCATTGCAGTAACAAGAAAAAAACCCATACACTACATCTTTAAAAATCATACTTTTTATAGGATGAATGATTGAATGGCCTGGAATCTGTAATGAAAGATGATGTCTGTCTTGTCCAGTCTGTTTGTTCTCCATGGTGCCCATAAACCTTATAAGGTTATAAACATAAATCAAGTTCTCCACAGAAATCTGAACTCTTTCGTAGTATCTGTAGCACAAATGCTTTAGTACTCTGAACTGTTCTCTCTTCCTTGTTTTAGACTCTGTTTTTGTCTCTACTGCCGACAACCCTAGTTTTCATTGATATTGACTCAATTTCTGATTTATTTTTTCCTCTCTTAGTTCATTCTATTCATGTTCCTAATCACTCTCACTTGGTTCCCTGTCAACAAGTGAAGTTCTTTGGTGATATTTAAGTTGAAGTTTGCTTGGAAAATAATGCATTAGAGCAATTATAGGATTATAAATTTGCTTTGAGTTTGATGCTATTTAAACAAAGCTGTATTTAAGCAAAACTGTCTCCTCTTCCATTGTATTATAAAGATCACACTATTTTCTGTGGCTGTTATACCTTCTGGACCCTTTACTCACCATTTGAGGGTAGCTGAGAAAAAAGATGCTCAGAGTAAACTTGCTGTCATAGAACTCTCTTTTCTGGTACCATAAAGGGAGGTTCTGGGATCTATGAGAACTAACAACTTCTGTCTACACATCTAAAAACTGGTAATAGTGCTTGATAAGCAGGAATAATTTAAAAGCCACATCCCTTTCTTTAGAATGTGAGTGGGAAGTAAGTATGAGAAAGTAACCCTGCTTAAGACCTCAAACCAATTTGAATTTAGACCAGACCAAGGATAGCAGAATTGTCATCTTTGCGCTGAGGTACATTTTTGTTTTTAATATCTTATATTCGACTTTTACCATTTTTATTATTCCCTGCTGTTAAGGAAATTTATGGGAGATGGTAAATGTGGAAGACTACCAATGAACAAGAATGAGGAGGGAAGAGTATCATCAAGCTTCAGATAAAGACAGCAGAATGTGTATGAACAAATCAAACCCCTCTTTTGTCATGAGTTTTTCCTCCATCCCAAGTTTGGGAAAAAAGTCTTCTAGTCTTTGGGGACTAGTCATTATGGCTTACATCCTTAATTTGCAGTGACTGAAACTTGGCGTGGAACAGTCAATTTTCTGTGCCAGGTGAGAAACCCTTCAAAAACAAGAAAATCAACAATAGTAATACTTTAAGAAAACTCGATATATCCATGAGCCATTTGCTAAATACTAGGAAGCTACATTTTTAGACCAGTAGTGAGAAGCAGAGATCAGTTCCTGAAGAGTACTTGCTGGCAAACTTTTTCCTTCTTTGTTCTACCATGAGGAAAAAACACATACACTGGCTTGTATGACAAAAAGAAGAGTTATATGAATCCACATAACCTCTTTTCCCAACACTATTCTAAGATGATTGACTGGAAAGTTGTTGTCATAAGTACATGTCTAGGCTTGAATTTTCAGGAGCAGTCTATGCTACTGATGTTGAGGTCAATGAAAGGGTTTTCATTAGTGACAATGCAGACATGGTGAGTGTGGCCACCATGCTGAGGCATTAATATTTTCCTTGGTGATCACAGATACCTGATAGAACAGGAAATGGTCCACTTTAAATAGACAAAAAAAGGAAATACCCACATCCTTGTCTGACAGCTCTTTATACCATTCTTTACCACAGCATGATTTATTTGTGCTGAACTAAGGAATATGCAATTTTATTTGGTTATAAAAATGAAATATGCAGCTGTGATCTGGTACCTGGATATAGATTTCCTTATAATACATTAAAATACTTGATACTCTTTCTTTTTTAAAGTATTTCAGATACAAAACCCAATAATGGCTTTATAACCATTGCATAGAGAAAATTAATTCAAGATTAATAGAGAGATCCAAAGGAAAACTGAATAACATAGATGTATAAAAAAATAATTGTGTATCGATTTTTTTTTAACCTCAGATTTAAATACAACATTTTGCCACCATAAAGCTTCAGTAGAACTATGCATGTGTTTAGTTCAGTTATTTATAATAAATAAATGATTTTACTACAAATGTTGAGGATGTAGATAGGATTAGGAAAATAAATTTTAAAAAAATCAGCTCAGGATTTTATCCCAAAACTGAGATTTTTATAAACTTAACATACAGGGGATGGTGGGGGAGGGACAGCTAACAAAGAGCTATTCATCTACTACCCTCTTTTAAAGTTTTGGAGAGAAGCAAAAACATCTTCAGACTGTTCTTAGTGGCACTTCCAACTTATTCAGAATGAGGTTGTGTTGAAATTCTCACTGTGCCACTAGAAAAGGGCTATCTGAGAGCTACCTGGCTTTTTATGTATCTTCCACAATGGTTTCAGTAGTTAAAACTTGGTAAGCAAAGCTGTTAGAGACGATGCATGCAGAATACGAAGAGAATTGCTCTCACCCCAGCATTGCTTCAGCCTGGCTAAAAGGATGAAAAATGTTGGAAGTTGCAGCTCTGCATGTAATAAAGATGATTTCCAAATAAGAAATTGCAGCTTCAAAAAGAGAGACATACCTGACTTCCTAGGTACTTTTCAAAATCAGACACAGTCTGTATCTTTCCTACCCTGTTTTTTTTCATGTAGAAGCAGACTATACAATAGCAAAGAAAATGTATTTCTGTGACAGTCTTAAAAGATTATAATGTACTTGTAAAGAGATTATACATTTAGAAGTTTTTTGCTGTTATAAACAGGCTTAAGTCATAGAGATGACTCGAATCAATACTGAGGACTGAGTCTCTGCTCTCTAATACTAACTTTGTATCAGTGAGAGAATACTGATTTTTGAAAAAGTTGGAAGGCTATGCCATTGCAACAGCAGAGAAATAGGTGTAATCTTTTAACTTTGGTTTTATTTTTCAAATTTGGAGTGTAAAAGTTGGTCTTGAATGGGTAGTCTTGTGCCTGCTCAAAGTCTGATGCTTTCTGTAAATATGTAGCAGTGAAAAAGAGATGAAATCTCCTAAAGATCAGTGGATCTGCTCCTCATATTGGCCAGAAAATGTATTGTCCTTTGCAGTGAGCATAGATCAATCAAATAGCCCTTTCTCATTGAAAAGCAGTTCTTTTGGTGTGCCTCTTCACTCCCTTGTGTGATGATGCCATGCTGCTTCTCTTTTAGGCAAAAGTCCAGTCGAATTTCCATAAGTCTACTGAGTAGGTCTACAGAGATGATCCTTTGTATTTTTCAAATGGAAGCGTTGCTTACATTTAAACATAAACTAGTGGGTTGATGGTCCATTTCTTGTACTATATTTTCTTTTAACAACATCTCTTAGGAATTTTAGAGGCATTTTAAAATTACATGTGACTTCCGTTCTATAAAAAATACTTTCATCGTGCAACCCAGAAACTAGTATTTTATTTGATATTTTGAAAAAGTTTATACAGAACCAGTACAGTTGCCCTTGCTAGTCAACAGAGGCAAAGTTGTAGCTAAAGAATGCTTATACATTTCTTTTCTGCGTGTGGGTGGAAGAGAAATTCTGGTAACACTTCTAACCAGTTGCACAGAATCAGCTTATTTTTCTTCAGCTTCATTTTCCTTCTGCTTAGTCTTCACTTCTCCAATATCCCAGCAGGTATTTCATATTTACAGTTCAACCAAACAACTGGGTTTATTCAAATCTTTCTACATAGCAGACATAAAATGAAATTATTTTCATCCTTCAGCAGTTCTAGTCTTCCAATAGTGTCATAGGAGTAGAAATGGGGCACTTGCATTTTACTATTCAGTAAAGGCTAACTAAGTGTGTTTGAAGTACTCTAAGGTTGAGTGACCTTCAATGACTTGTGCATATAGATTATCAAACATCATAGCTGAACTAACAGACCATGAACAGTGTCCGATTCCTTTCAGGCTAAATAGTGCAGATAATCATAATTATTCTGGGTGCCAGGGTCAAAAGAACTGCTCATCACTTCTCTGGCTTACTGAAGAATCTTTTAAAGTATTAAATGATACATCATTCCTGTCAGTGTGTTATAAAGGAATTAAGTGAAGCAAGTTCTAGAACATATTTTTGACAGTACATATCTGATACATCTCTGTCCTTTCATTCATATCTCCTCCTTTTTTTAATGCAGATTACAAGTCTGTCACTCAGATGCTTTATTTTGTAGTGAGCTAGTTTTATCTCTAGTGGCATTATCTCCATTAATCTAAATGGACAGTTTAAGAAATGGTTAATTAATGCATGAGATCTATTCACTATAGAAGAACAATACTGCCTCATCTTCCAATTTATGTAAAAAAAATGGGTGCAACATGTTAATTATATTTTTTTTACATCAGATTTTAGTTTCTAAAAGTATTACTAAGCAGCTTGTGTCAGGAGAGTTCCTTACCTATAGCCTGCTTTGCATGCAATTCATACTAGCTTACAGTAGCAAGAAGGAGTTGATATAATTTTTGATAACACATTGGGCAGACATTTTCTGGTGGATCAGAATTAACTGGAGTATACCAGGAACCTAATGCCTTCTAAGCTCTTATTTTTTGTTTCTAAAGTCTCATTAGTATGCTACCAAGATGCTTCAAAAGAAGGTATGTGTAATTTTATATAAATATGTATATATAGCTATACATACACATAATAAGGCTGTCAGACTCCATGTAAGTATATAAAGGAATCAACATTTTTAAGACCTTTCTAAGGTTAATATAGAAAGTTTAGAACAGAGTCCTTAATTAAATGTACTACAGCAATGGTTTGGAAGAAGAGGGATGGTTATAAAATAGAAGAAAGAAGGATGAAATCTAGAGTAGCAGTAAAATGTTACACTCCTGCCAAATAAAAATTTGAAAGCCCGGGATGAAATCATAAACTGATTGGCCAGTTTTTTTCATGTGTATTCTCTGCCTCCTGAGTTGTGGCATGAGTACAATGGAATCAAGATATGCGAAACTGAACAAAATCTCTGGCAAACCTAAAAAAACACTTAAATCAATGTTTAGGTGAATGTACATCTACTTACATTTGTAGAACTAAGAGCATTAATTTTGTAGGAACTGAAAGTATAAAAGTAATATTCATGAGTCTAAAGATAAAAGTAGAGCAGAGGAAAACAGCTACGTGTACAGAAGGAATCATTAGGTATTTTGCTTGCACATCTGGGTAACACATGCTACAATCCTTGATGAACTGATTATGAAAGATTATTGTTCTTCTGAATGAATAAAATATATCATGCTATGTTTACAGCTCTATTTTTAAGAAAATAACATCCCACCTATTTGTTCAGTGCTGTGCTCAAATGCTCTGATGGCATGAAGTGTATCCTGTATAAACCATGAACTCTATTTGAAAATAAAGTTTAGAATGAAAATTGGCATTTGTGGGTCTCCAGCTGATGAATGCTGTTTTGCTGACATCTGACATCACTCCTGCCACCCATGGTATGGTTAACTCATTGTCAGACTTTGTGCCAGGTCTTCACAATGCCAATGCCTCAGATGTTGCAATCTCCACAAAATGGTGCCTTACAGCATGAGGCTTGCAAAGGATTTATTTCACTCATTATACAGAAAAGGCCTTTCCTTGGTCTGAGAATAGTCTTTGTACTTTATTAAGGAATGATCTTGACTTTCAGTTCTGTGCCGAAGTCAACCAGTCTCCTGTAGCAATAGTGGTAGTTGCTTTTCTAGAAGGGTCTGCATGTCACCGCAGGGGGAAGTGATTAGGCACTGTAGCATAATGATGCTGCATTAGAGTTGTCCATAGACAACGCAATATTAATGGCAATGGGTCAGGTTCTCATGTATGATCTGGTTTTTCCGATGGCTCTACTTTGTGTAAAGGGACCAGATTATTTTGGCCTAATGAGTGTCGGGTGCATGCAAGGAAACACCATAAGCAAGAAAGAATTCTGGATCGGCATGTGTTTTTGGCTGCTAGTAGATACGTGAAAAGCTTATTGCAGGAAGAGATGACAGCCTAAAAATAAGACAAAGCTTCCCAAGCGAAATGAAAATCCATTTTTGCTCAGTCTTAAATGGAAGAAAAACATTTTAAAAATGTTGTATGTGTTTCTGTAGTTTCAGGTGACTTGATATCATGTTGTAACTTCAGCTTTATTTCAGCAAGAATTCAGAACAAATTTTAAGGCTTCTATTTCAAACACTATTAATAACTTAGCATTAAGCTTCTTTGTTCAGTGGGTGACAGTGGTACAGACCCTCCCTATTAAATTAGCATGAAGTAAGACAGTTTGTGCGTCACAGTTCTTGCAGTGTAAGTTGTTATTGATCAGCTCTGAACACAAAGGGTTGTCTTGCCCTTTACAAAATAGCTTTACGCTAATCTTTTCTAGCTTATATCGACAAACATTAAGTAAAAGTATGAAATAGCAAGCTTTGGATAATTATGATGTTGCTGTTTCAATAGTATGTCTGAACCCTTAGTGAATTCTTGTGGTTATGGAGTTTTTCACCTTTATAAAGCTGTCCTTGAAGCAGGTAATAACAAAATTACCCCCACACGCACACTGTAATATTAAGTGACGATGTAAGTCTCACCAGAAGGCGGGGGGGGGCGGGGAAGTTGTGGAAAAGACCACCTATTGCAAGTTCTACTAACTAATCAGTGGTGCCCTGGTACAAATATGAAGAATGAGGTAATTACATCAGCTTGAAGGCTCACAGTGTAAATAAATCTGTGTAATGATTAGCTGGGTTCTTACAGTTAGAAAGAACAATGATGAGCTGGTTTATAGACTAATATATTTTAAGTAGCTTATTTATGTAAAGCAAGCACACAGCAGAAATCAATTCTGGCACATTAACTGTTTCAAAATATTGTGTTATGATGGTGGGGGAGAGGAAGGAAAAATTAACGAACTTTAGTTTGAGGGATCAAAATTTTTAGCTGGAAAGCTATGGAACATCTCTCTACTCACTGCAGGAAGCCCACATAGCTGAAGACAGTCAGATTACTGGGTACCCAGGCTGCTTAGGTGGATTTTGCCATCCCCCTCAGCTTGCTATTCAACTCTGACAGCCTGCAAATGCACAAGGGACTTAGCATTATATAATGCTGAAGCAATTACAAGAGGTAAGATGATGAAATGAAAAGCAATGCTATGCAAACTTTTTCTTATTTATATCACATTAATTGAGTCCGGTTAGAAATTCTTATGTAGATATAAGAGAGAAAGTGGAGAATTTGAGATGAGAGGCAAACGTACTAAACATATTCCTGTTTAAGTGAAGGGCCAAGGAAAGAAAAATAAATAAATCATAATCTCCTGAGTTTTCCTGTACCTATACAAATGATTACTTTGGTCCATGCTCTATACTGCAGAGTTAAATCATGAGATTGAAGTGGAGGATGTCTAGTAGAAATGAATAAAACCACACTAGTGCAGAAGGGAGAGATACAAAGGCCTGAAGAGATGATAAGCTTGTCTTTTGGAACACTTCATGTGTTTATTATTTATTGCTGCCAGTCATGGGTTCTGATGCTTTAAGGATGTTGAGGAGATTCCTTAGGTCCTCTGGACAATCCTGCAGCCTGGTGCAGTAGGAAAGGTCCACTTCTTCAGCAAGCATTAGGAGCAATTGTGATTCACTGATTAGATATATGGGTTAACACGCTTAGGCAAATTGAATCACATCAGTGTGATGTCTTCCCTGCTCTTTGCTTCTGGTAGGCAGTACCTTCTTCATCAAAATTAGTGTTTTCTGAAGAAAATAACTTCTCTTAAACTCTATTGAAATTCAGAAACTTTTTGGAGAAGTCCTTTGCTGGAGAAAAGAGTATTTCTTCAAAACAAATCTTTAATTTTTTCCCCTTTCCTCAGCCAGAGAAAGTCTGAAATTAATCATTCCTCTCTCTTCCCTCCTTCAAATCAAACTGTATTACAGTCAGAATACATTGGAAAAAGTGAAGCTTTCACCAGACCAAAGAAAAGTAAACCAGCATGCATTTCTCTTTATTAAAAAAAAAATAAAAACTTCTTGTTCTGCTACTGCTTCTCTGGGACATTTAATCTTATTAATATTGACATCAGCCTTTTTTATTTGAAATGAAAATTAGTGACCCCATTAGAGTCACAACTGCTCTATTCATTAGAAGTTGCACATGTCAAATAAAAATGAAGCTTTCTCTCTGTATTGTTGTTTGTTTTCCATAACTGTAAACAAAGAATGGCATAAGGCCCTCTGTCTTCTGCTGATTTTTGGAAAACTTACCCTGGTGACTATAATCATTAGACTCCAATAAAAGGTACTTAAATTGTTCAAAAAAAGAAGTTGCACTTCGTTGACTTCAATTAAGCTTACATAAGCTTGAACACATGGGGACTTTCAAGAGAAAGTGAATTTGCTAACCTGGCAATTTTTCTTCAAATTCACATAGCACTGATCAAAATGACATTGATTTGTTCAGATTAGCAGCTGACACCTGAAACTTCCTTGCCTGAGCTATTTGAGAACGTGAGGTTTTCTTGATGTAAAACTAGCAACTGGCTTTTCATAGCCAAGGATTTGCATCACAACAAGTACAAGCACCTTTCCAAACCAGACAATCATTCAACTACTAATCTGGCCAGCAGCAGTAATGTTTATTTTCCAGAACCTGATGCAGGATACAGTAATGTCTGCTGGACTGTTGGACATTAGAAATCAGTCCTGTGTCTTTAATCTGTGTTGCACTTTTTTATTTGAGCTTCTTCCTCTGTATTCCAAGCACTGTTACATGCTTGAAAAGAATACAGCTGCAATATAACTAGATTTCATTCTTTCCTAAAATACAGAGAAGCAGGGAACAGACATTGTCGATGCCCCAAACCTGTCGGTATTTAAGAGGCATTTGGACAATGCCCTTAATAATATGCTTGGCCAGCCCTGAATTGGTCAGGCATTTGGACTAGATGATTGTTGCAGGTCCCTTCCAACTGAAATAGTCACTTCTATTCTAAAAAAACCTAAAGATTTAAACTTTCTGCTTGCAGAAAAGAAAATTCTTGAAAGAGATTCCATCCTAAAGACACTGTGCTACATCCCTCTCATGTCATGGTAAAAGGATGATTTTCCTATGTAGAGAACTTTTGCTACTAAAATAACCACTTGTTGTCATGCACAGCACAGATTTGTCAGTAACAGAGGCTGACCTAGAAGAAATGGAAGTGTAAACGGAATCTAAACAAGCCTTTTTGTTCTCTTAGTAGCCAGATCAGAAAATATCCTGTAGATACATCCCTGAAGTACATATTCTATACCTGAGATGCAGAAATAATCCCTTTGGTTACTACATTGTAAACTGAGAGCACTGGAAAATGTGAGAAGAAGTAGCCTTAGCAAGGTACAAAGCTAATTTGCTGGCACTGCTTGGTTTTCATCAAGAGAAATGGCTTGGTAGCAGTACAAAGCATAAATAATGCCAGTAATAAGCTGGCATCGCTTGAGCTCAGTGAGAACTCAAAGAGCTGGTAAAGCATTCTTGAAACTTATGAGCTTTCTATAAGCCCATAACCTTTCAAAACACTTGAACCTTTTGAATAATGTTTCAAAAAAAACTTGCTCTTGCACAAAAAACCAAAGGTGTGCTACAAGCTGATTCTTGTTTCAGCTAAAAGGGCTTTATCTTGTTCAGTTGCTGGCATGGCATGGCATTAGAAGCAATCTTCTCTTGGCCTCTAATCAGCATATAATTTCAATTGTCTGTCTTCTTCCACTTGGCTTTGTGTGACAGGGTTTTATGCTAGGAAGTCTGGGTTATCAGAATAGAGCAGAGAGCTTCTTCAGGAGAAATCCATGGCAATTGTAGGGGTTTACATTGGGTAAGTTCAAAATCTGCTAATGTGCCTTGTTTAATTAAATGAGAGACTTGCAGGAAACACATGGCTAGTGCCCCCAGAGGTGCCTTTTCAATTTCCCAATCAAAGCTGATGAAATTAGAATTGGCTATCAAATCCTTCTAGCAAACTTGCATCATTCTTTGCTAATTTCCTTCTAGTGGCCCCTTGAGAGATGCAGATAGTCTCAATGCTGCATATTAAACTTTAATTACTGATTTCTGTTATGAGGGTGAGAGAGCATTGTAGCTTGCAAGCTCCTCATGCTAAAAAACATCCATAAAGTAAATGAAAAATGAGTCAGCAACCTATCACCAATCTCTGTGCATGCTGCACCTTCAACTCCACAGTAGGATGACAGCTGGTCTTTTATTAACAGTAAATCGTAGTTTTTTATTTATTTATGTGTCATTAATCTGGTAGGTTGAATGCAATTTGCTTTCCAAAAAAGAGCATACAGGGCTTAGCATCATCCACACAGACACAATGGGTAGTTCATGAAAAATATCACAACGTATAATCCAGAATAGCAGTGCTGTTACATGGGGTTTGAAGCATTTTACTTACTATATTGCATAAAGGAGGAATTCCTAAATCATCATTGCTTCACTTATTTATTTACTTCTCCTAAGGAAAAATCCTATGTTTTCAGGCAAACTGCTTATATCACTGCATGCCTGACCTGGAACCACTTTCGATTCTATGCAAAAATTATCACACAGGACATTAGGATTGTGATAACCTTGCTAAATTAAGTGAGACTAGAGACTTTACTTGAAATGAGTATATATCTGCCAGACCGGAGCAGGTATGAGGCAGCATGTCCTAACCAGCAGATGGACATAAGGGGAAATAGCAACATTTATGCCAGTGTTTTTGGAAGTTTCTAATAGAAATCTGTAAGTATCCTAACATGACACAGGCAAGACATTTGCACTTTTGTAGAATTAGGAAGGTACAATATTTTCTTTTTATGATACCTTCCTTTTGCTATTCCTGTTATCCATCTCCTCTGAATTTGTCTAACTGTGTGACTGCCTACTCAGTTGTTCTCCTGTCTTTCTACTAGACCTGCCTGGACTGTCAGCGTGTTGTGTTTGAATACTCTACAGTGTATTTTGGCACTTGTTCAAGTGCTCTGAGATAATCAAGTCTTATAGTTCTCAGCATGGAGAATTTTCCGTATACCCAATTAGCATCATTTTTCTTCTCCTTGTGCTACTATGTCACTTTTTCTGCTTATCTAAATAAATGGGATTTCAGAGGAAAATCCTGTCCTTGCAGGGAAACTCTGACTTACTTTGTATTGCAGGGAAATGGAAGGGGAAATAACTTCAGATTACTACGCTTCTTTGGGCTGATGAAGAGTCTATTGGGCTGTAGAAACCATTGGGTATGTTAAAGACAGGTATTATACAGTATACTTAGCTGCCATGGAAAAACAGAAAGGCCACTACAGGACCAGTGTTGTGCCAGTATTCTTTGTTTTAAGACCATTACTCATTTCGTTAATCGTTAGAGCCTGTGTGTTTGCAGGAATGTCAAAGCAAATGTATCGTTCTAGGGGTCGGGGTGGAGAGTCATCTGTTTGCTTTGACATTTTCAAAGTCAATGTGTGAGACTGGCATAACATTTCACTAGATTACAGTGCATTGTATGTGATAAGTAGTAACAAGAAATACAAATCTAGTTATCTCTTACAAGCAGATGCAAATAGCTGAAGGTACGGTCATCTTTTGCAGTTACTATACTTTAAAAATGTTAGCCACTTCATTTTCAGGGCCCAGTCCACAACAAACCAGCATCCTGCTGACCATCTACTTTGAAGTTCCTTTGTTGAAACTTTCTATGTTGCTTTCTGTTTAATGGGATGTTAGATTGTGTGGTTTTTTGTTGTTGATTTTTTTGGACATCTGGATAAGGCTTGAGTTTATTTCGAAATTACTGTTTATTTAGACTATTTCATAAATTGTTTCATAGTTTTAACATCTACATTTTTGGTGCTATGGGTACTGGTTAAACTTAGAAAAAACAGGTTTAGAAATTTAAAAGTAGATGTGGGTGCATAGTTTTAAAAATGAAAAATACTGCTGAAACAAATGTGTATTTTATACATCAAACTAGTAGGTTTTCAATTTACTAAATATGCTGTATGTTTGCTTTTAATTGTTTAACTCTAAATATCACACTTGTCTTCATTAAAATTTATTAGTTCACTTACCCAAAGAAATTCTTCTAAATATCCCCAGTAAAGTATTCACTGTTGTGGACTACAAAAATAATTATCATCTTAAAGCTAATGCTTTCATCATTCATTATATACTAAGCAGGCAAAGTGAATTTCAATATATTTCCTGGTCTGCCTCTCACTTACTATTTTTTTTTCTTACTTGTAAGCCAATTCAAGTTTACCTAATTAAAGCATACCAGAAAAGTAAGTCACCAAAATGTATGGAGTATTGTGTAATGGGCTGTTTTTATTTATGTACTAGGAGAGAGGAAAGAAGCAATTCAAACCAGCAAAATACTTGAACAGCAGACTGTTCATAACTGAATCATAATGCACTGTAGAAGTGGCAGCTTGGATCGTCCCCCTGTTTAGGGGACACTGTCAATCCAAATGTCAATCTGAGCTGCAGGCAGTGAGTGCGAAGCTCTTTCAGATAGTGCTCCTATCCAGCAGTTGCCTGTCTCTTGTCTCATTCATCCTGCTACTGTGTGAAGACTCACAAAATTAAAACAAAGAACCTGACTCAGGTCTTAAGTTTCAGGAACAGATTAAGGTGCATGCCTGGCCTGATGTTTGTGTGTCCTAGTGCAAGGCAGATTACAGTTTAATGCAAAAAAGTGTGCTAATGTGCTGTTTCCTCCAGTTCTGCTGAATTTACTCCTTTTTACTACAGTCAATAGCCATCTGGTCAGATTGTTTTGATATTTTGCTCTGAGTTTAGACCAGTTTCAAAACTACTTTAGAGCTTTTCTTGTTCTACTCAACAGTGAAGAATGTACCCATACTTGAAAAGCATCACCAATAGTACAGATCACTTTTAAAGCAAACAACTTTTTCAAGTATTTTTAATAGGTTTGTAGTATCTAGAAGTCATGTTGTTATGCTTATGCTAACTGAAAAGGATGAAGACACAGTAGTATTACATTAAGTGTGTTTCATAAATAGATTAATATTATACTTGTCTCATGTATTCTGAAACTTCTGGTTTTTTAATTAAATGATTTCCAGTTTCAAATTCTGGAGACTCGGGCAATTTGTTATTTGTGTGGTCTCATTGTGGTCAAGTGTGAATTTACTGTTTTTTGGCAAGTCTAAGGAAAGGTTTATTTTGGGGGGGGGTATTTTACATGAGTCAGAATCAATGAAACTCCTAACTGTTAATTTTTACATTTTCTAGATTTTTCTAAGATGAATGGGCATAACTTAAAATAGTTTGGGGATTAATATGGCAGTTTATTGAACTGTATTGGTATTCAACAATTTGTGACACTTTCATAAAATGGGCATCTTAAATGGAACTTGAGGTATTACTGTTAGCCATAATTGTATTTCACTTTGGAGGAAAACTTCCTGTGACTTAGAAACCAGATTCATCTCACTGATCTCTTATTAGTACCATTTGCCTCTTGCAACCTAACTTGCTAGTCTGTTTATCAAAAGTAGGATGTGGTGCTTACTTTATCTGTGCCTGGTTTACAGTCACAGCCAAAAGAGGTAAATCCATTTTAAATCTAGTTTTCCATTATGGGTTCAAGAAGAAATTTAAAAGTAGAAAAAAAACAGGGCACTAGTGAGAGCTTGTATTACTATTAGCAGTAGTAGTCAGGCGTAATGGATCTAACATTCTTCTCGCTCTTCTGTTTTGTCCTGATATCTGTAGTGGACAAGTCGGTTTGGGGAGCGTGTAGAAATACTTCATGATTGAAACAGTTCCACTTTTTTCCATTTAAAATTTATGAAGTAATCACTGAACAACATAATGTAACTGATACTATGATACCATGTGTTGTTACAACAACAACAAAAAAAACCTTATGGGTGGATTTCAAGAGGTTGAATTAAAGTAAAACCAGCTATTGCCTGCAGTCAGCATTTTGTTAGGTATTCACTGAATGTTCACATTTAATACACAATCTTGGCCACATTTATATACCATGGGATACTACACTTAATGTTTACATTTGTATATTCAAGGAACACCCAAGAAGTAGAGCGCAGCTTTTCTTCTGTGGGATCTCTTACGTGAAAGAAAAGACTTCATCATGAGGCAGGACAAGCCCAACCAACATTTGCTCAATGAGTCTTGCACTATGCCCTCAAGTTGATGAGACTATTAACATTAATTATTCATGTGCTGACAAAGGCCGCTGCAGGAGACACAGAATGAAGACTAATAGGCTGAAATAGAGAGAACTGGATGCCCAGGAGAGCCTGGAGAATGGAATATCTTTCAATATTTTTCCTCATTAGTTTGGATTATTTCCCACAGGGGCAGCAGCACAAATCTTTGACACCAGAACTTTTCCTTAACTGTGCAAATTCAGAGCCGCATTCCCTTCATGAGCAGTACTCTGCTCCTGAGCCTTGACCCTTTTGTCAGCTCAAATATGTTTGCTGATTGCAGATGTCTTTGAGTCTGACAGATGGACCTCATCTGCCTAAGGCACGGTATAGGACAAGGAAGAACTCAATTTTGAATATTGTGCTTAAAAAGGCAGTGTAAACACCAGTGGAAGTCAGTGACTTCCCACTGTGCTTCTGACTCCAGACTTCTCACAAAGACATTATGACAAGCGGGAACTTAATAAGAGACCCCCTCTGTAAACAGAAATGCTATTTTGTCTGAAGCTTAGTGCATGTTGGGGCAGGGACTGGTAGAGCAACAGATGGGATGCTCAGAGGCAATGCTTTTTTATGAGCTTTCTCTTCCCAGGGACTCTATATAAAATGCTGATATTTATATTTTTAAGTTATTGGAGCTGTGAAACTGAAATACGCTTTTATCTGTAAATGTGGCTCATGTTTATGACTATCAGCTAACAAAATGAGTATCTCCTTTTCATAAGGTATCTTTAATTTTTATTGGCTTTTTTATTTTTAGATATGCAGTTCTACAGAAAATTTAATTAGAATCTGATCAACATAGTGCTAGTAAGAGCCTGAACTCTTGCATTGTTTCAGCTTACATTACACTTCTCTTCCCAAAGAATAGAGACACATAACATCAAGAGTTTTTTTAAAAGTTTCAAGTTTTTGGCAATTTTTGTCTTACATAATGCTGGAAAGGTTCAGAAACCAGAACACCTCATTCAGCAAGTTGGTTGGCGTTCTGCATTTATAAAGATTGAAGGAAGTTAACCAAAATGCTATTAGTGCCGTCAGAAAACTGTCACTCAGTTCTCCAGTATGGAAGAACCCTGCAATCTTGATAATTCTTGTATGTGTTCTAGTAGTCACCTGATTTGACCAATCATCTGAGAGGAAAAAACTTTTTGTATCATATTAGAAGTAAGAGTTGCTATGACATGTAGTCATCCAAGGTTTTTCCATGAATACATGTACATCTGTTTTTGAATTGCATGCTTATGTGCTGTTGAACAGTTATTTTTAAAAGTCTTTCTTGAGCAAATGCGTATTAAAAGGCTGCTTGATGTTACTCAAGTGCAAGTTACAAATACAGTTTTTCCTCTTAGTGAGCTTGCTCTGTGAAATTTTGCTTTTTAATAAAATCTTTGTATTTTTTTTTACTGCTACCTGATGAGGAAAAACTTCTACCCAAATTATAGGGCTGTAGTTGGGGTAGAAGGAAAAAGTAAATTTCTACAAAAGGATTGCTTAAATCAGCTTATTGTAGATAGTATTCTCCCCACACACATACATTTCTGTCACCAATTTCAATCATATCCTGTTTTGTTTTTTCCTTAAAAGTTATAGTATGGTCTACATATACTCTGAGCTAAAGATAGGGAAGGGAAAAATGGAGGTGGGGGAGATGGGCACCAAAACACCCTTACGTAAAGAAATCAGTTTGCAGAAACATTTGTTGTGAACAGAAATTGCTATTGCTCTGCACTAGGTCCTACAGTAGGAGAATTTGGTCTGGGAAATAAATAAGCTTAAACTGGAGATTGTTTTGCTGGTTACTGGTACTACATTTCTTGAAGCTTGCTGTGGTGGTTTGGAAATGTTAATGGCATGAAAGAATAAAGTCTTACTAACAAGGCGAGGATAATAAAGCCTCCAGGAAAGTTGTAGTGTGGAAGTGCCTTTTTTCCTCCGACTATTTATAGGCCACATTATTCTGACCTCTGTTTATAATGCCTGGATGTCTTTCCCCAAGAGCATACTGGGGTGCAAAGGAAGTTTTATACTACTGATGTAGAGCTCTGACGCAGATAGAGGAGCGTCCTGTCCCGAGAGCTTGAAAGGGCCCTAAGCTCTAGCTATGTAGCTTCAACTTTGGACTACAAGAAGACATGCCTTAGCTCTTGGCCTACATCCTATTGCATGGGCAAGTTGCTTAATTTCTGCTGGTTCTTTTCCTTCTCTTCATGGAAACGATGGTATTTGACTTTTTGAAAACTTGTTTTAGTCAGCTAATTTTTTTCCACTGCTCTCACAGCACTGTGAGCCGTAGGTTCAAAGTATTAATAATTTACAGCTCTGCAAAGTTCAGTGGGAAGTGCATTTAGCTTTGTTTATAATGGAGAATTGGCAAAATGACTATTCCTTTCTAATTAACGGAAGAGTAAATGGAGTATCTTTTTTCTCCCCTCCCCCTTTTGCCTTTGGAATGCGTGTTGCAGGTGCCGGTGTCCGTTCTGTGGGAATCTCGGTTCAGCACCACGAACAGCGCCGAGAGACGCGGGGCGCTCCAGGGAGCGGCTGCGCCCCTCAGCCAGCGCCCCGGCATCAGCCCCGCCTGCCCGTTCGTCCTGCGGTGAGTTAACCCTTCTTGGCTGTGACCTCATCCATGACATCAGCTAAGTCTAAAGACGTCCACCTTCTTCACATTCTGTAAACTGATAGTGGGGCTGAGAAGGGAATCTTGCATTCTTAAAATAGGTGGGTGTACACGTGCAACAGTAACACAAGGAGAGAAACAGATTTTTGCTGCTTCAGCCAAAAACTTGATGAAATAATTATTTCATAGGGCTAAGCCTTTATATTGGGCATATCAGAACCTTGTATGTGTTATTTTTGTTAAAAATAAAATGAGAAACTTAGGTGACCTATGTTCCCAAACCGTGTTAGTTAATAATTAAAATGTGTGTTGAAACATGAACTATTGAGTTGGTTCTAGAGAAACACAATTTTCTTATGCTGTACAGCTAAGCAATATTGTTGAAGTCAGACATTCAAAATGCTGAGACTTGCTTAAAAATGCTGATTTTATAGAAACTCCCTTATGACACATTTTCATAATTGTCCTTTGAGATTTTTAAAGCCAATTTTTCAAACTTTTCTGTGCAAATAAATTTTTAATTCTAAAAAGAAACCTAAGACTTATACAATCATAGGAACCCTAGGGTAGAAACTTTGAGATATCATGGCATTCCAGAATTTTAGTAGTTGATAGCGAAGTGATTAGAAGAAAGTCACAGGTTGAAAAGGTGTTCTGTGCAGAAGTCAAAGTACCAGATTTACAATAATACTGCTTAGTGGGGAAAAAAGTTAGTAAATACTGCTGGTTCCATGGATGAGAACAGGGTAAGTCTTACTTGTCTGTATTTAGATAACTACAGTAGAAGCGTTGTCACTATCCTACTCTTTGTCCACTTGACCAATGTGAAGTTCACTGTCATTAGTTTGGCAGAAAGCTGCCTGAGCAGAAGAGCACAACTTCATTGTCTCAGTTCTCCTAGCAAAGGAGAACTCCTTCTCCTTCCCCTGTCACAGTGGAGTAGTGCCTGGGAGAGAAGATAAGACACCCAAAAAGCCTTTCTGTTGCAGGAGAGGGAGGGAAGGGTGGTCTGGTACGACTAGTGAATACCTGAACTCCGAGTTACTTCGAAGTGGCAAACATTGCCTATTGCGTGAAAAATCTTATCTCAAAAAAATACCTTCAAATGGGAGGGTTTGCTATAGTTTTTTGGTTGACTGGCTATTATTTCTTTCAGCCTGAATCTTTAAAGCATTAGCTTTTTAAAAATTATTTATTTTTATTTGAGCAACGATTCCAGTCTCTTCCACAGAAGCGTTTGGTCAGGCAGGAATTTGAAGTAAGTAGGCATACGTTTGAATTTTAGTATGGCAATTTTCTCTCTATTATTATTATGGTATGGATATCCTCAACTTCCAGTGCTCCAACCGGAGATAGACCAGAGCAGCCAAATCTAGCTTAAAAGTTCTTCTGCTAAAAAGAAGATGTGCCAAGGATGAAGTTCTGTGATAACTTCTGTAAATTAGTACTCTTCAAAGAGAGAAATCACTGCAAATACAGAGAATCTTACAACAAAGTAGAAAGCTGCATGCTTTGTCTGTGACAGAAGAATATTACTGCGGTGAAAGACTGTCTATTGCCATGGAGAGCGTGAGGTTTAGCTACAACTCCCCAGCATAATGAATGCTTCCATCTCCTCAGGGCCACGTATTCATATGAAGTACTAGTAAGTACTCATGTCATACTAAGTAATATGACACAATCATACTTGGAGGCTACTTTAAACTTTGCTGGTTTGTTTGTTTGTTTGTTTTTTTAAAAAAAAAGTTCATTTCAAATTCTGTCAGCTTTTTTCTTTTTATTGTGCAAAGATGCTTTTGCGGCTTTCTTCTAGCTAGCTTGAGACATAAAAGTGGATTTGTTAGACCTGAAAGATTTCAATTAACTGAAAGTGAATGCCAGAGCTCAGAGATAAAGTTTCCTGCTTTGCTTCTCACCAGTCAGCCTAGGTAGGTCCTAACAAAGATTTTTCAGGAAAGAAAACAGGTAAAAGGAGAGAGAGAGGGGGGGTGGGAATTATGAACAAAAAATGAATGCATGGATTAACATTTTCACAACAAAAGACCACAGAGAAGGGAGAAGAAAACATTTTTGGCTCTTTTACGGTTTGAGTTTTTTTCCTCATTCTTTACCATTCAGATATAGTGAATTCATTCAGCCTTTAACCAGGCATGTCACAGTAAAATTTAGTAGCAAAAACTCTAGCATCTATGTGGATGTATGTATACTTCACTGTAGAGACTTTCTAATCTTGTTTCTTCTATTTTGCAAAGAAAACTATGATTTAGAGATTAAAATATAGGTAGTTTTACTCTCAAGCTTTTAAATTAAACACGTTTATTCCAACAAAAGGAATTACTGTGTTTATTAATGTTGTGTGATGGAAACAAAACCAAATTGCGTCATAGGTTCACAGAATGTTTCAGGTGGGTAGGGACCTCTGGAGATGGTTTAGTTCAACCCCCCTGCTCAAGCATGGACAACTAGAGCACATTTCTCAGGACTGTGTCCAGTTGGGTTTTGAACATCCCCAAGGATGGAGACTCCACAACCTCTGTGGTTAATCTGCACCATTGTTAGACCACCCTTACAGTAAAAAAGTTTTTTCTTGTTGTTTGAATGGAATGTCTTGTATTTCTATGTGTGCCCATTGCTGCTTTTTCTGTCATTGGATACTGCTGCGAAGAGTCTGGCTCCGTTGTCTTTACTCTCTCAGGTATTTATACACATTATTGAGATGTCCACTGAGCCTTCTCTTTTCCAGGCTGATCAGTCCTAGCTCTCTCAGCCATCCCTCAGATGTCAGATGCTCTGACCCCTTCACCTTCATGGCCTTTTGCTGGGCTCACTGCAGCACATATCCATGTCTCTCTCACACTGGGAAGCCCAGAACTGGACAGAGCACTCCAGATATGTCTCACCAAAATGGCGTAGAGGGGAAGGATCACCTCCCTTGACCTACTGGCAGTGCTCTTCCTAATGCAGCCCAGGATGCTCTTGACCTTCATTGCCACAAGGATGCATCACTGGCTCATGGTCAGCTTGCTGACCACCACGACCTCCAGGTCTTTTTCTGCAAAGGTGCTTTCAAGAGAGTTAGCCTCCAGCATGTACTGCTGCATGGGGTTATTCCTTCTCAGGTGCAGGGCTTTGCATTTCCCTTTGAACTTCATGACATTGCTGCCTGCCCATTTCTCCAGCCTGTTGAGGTCCCTCTGAATGGCACATCAATTATCCACTGTATCAATCATTCCTCCAAGTTATGTTACAGCAAATTTTGCTGAAGGTACCTGCTGTCCCATTGTCCACATCATTAGTGGAGATGTTAATTTGGCCTCAGTGTCATCCCCTGGGGCACAACACCAGTGACTGGCTTCCAGCTGGAATTTGTGCTGCTGGTCACTACAGTTTGAACCCAGTAGTTCAGGTGGTTTTCAATCCACGTCTTGCTCTCGGTATTTGAAACAATAGTAAATCTGAGTAAAGCAATGTTGGTACTGAGAAATAGAAAGCTTCTGAGTTATCAGTGATGCTTTTAGCCCACTCCCCCTGGGGATACTTGAGGGGAAATGTTTAACTGTGTTGAATATAATTGCATAGATACTTGAAACACTCAGATGAACTTCTTCGCTTTGCAAAGTTTAAGCAATATTTACTATCTCTGAATAGGATAAACCCCAAAGTGAAAGGTATGGTACTGTAGACTATTTCATAATGTGAAAATTGTATGCAGCTTTGTAAGTGCAGGAAGGTTCAGTTGAGCTTTTGGAGATTAATCCAAATGCAAATGACCTCAGAATCATGAAAGACTTGCTCACAAGTTATGGTCATAAATGATTACTTTCTTTGAATGTTTTCATTTGGGAAGGTAATATCTCTTATCTCTGTGAAAATGTTCCCACTATGGGGTGTATAGGAGAACTACTGAAGAAAATCAATAGCCAGAGAGAAAAACAATGATGCGATGAACAATGGATGTTAATAAATGAGATTGTGCTCGTTCAGAGCTACAAGTGAATCCACTAAAGCCAATGGGAGCTGTTGCTTTTGATGATCAGGTAGCTTTATAGCAAATCTTATGAGCTTCCACCTGTAATGCAATTTGGAAAACACTGCTCTGCACTGCTGCCTTTGGTAAAGAATCTCAAAAAGCTTTACATTTTAATCAAACCTCCCAGTATGCTGAGGGATATTATCCAGAAGTAAAGATGCAGAAACTGAGACGGAAAGTGGTTTTGCTTTACACTGAGAAGCAACAACTCTAATTGTCAGAGCAGTTACATTATACCAGCCATTGAGCAGCAGGCCACCACTTACTCATGGTAAGATTTGGTCAGAGTCAGAAAGAGCAAAATGATTAAGAAGCAGGAAGAAAAGGTAGAGGAGGCTACCTTATTCTAGTCTGTATTAGTCTATTCACTTAAATTCAGACAGTGCTATTGTAAATGAGTAAAGTTAATTAGAATGCTTTTGTGTTGCTGTGCTTTAACATACTGGAAAATCAGAGAGATTAAAACAAATACTGGTGACTTTAAAGCCATTAGTTGAAAAAGATAAAGTTGCAGGTAATATTGTTAATTGATATTTTTAATACTGTACTTTTACATGAGCTGTAGTCTTACAGTCCTACTCATGAAAGATTGTGCATCTGTGTTGGTCTTAACTGGAAGGTACAGTTGTGGATTTGACTGGACTACACAGGGCTGGAAGGGTGTTCAACAAATACATCAAAAATCCTCATTTCCCACTTAAACATCAACACTTTTTAATTTAAAAGCTTATTTAATTAAAAAAAAAAAAAGGAAAAAAATAAGATAACCACAATTTGACTCTTCAGATCTATAAAATATGAGGAATACCTGCAGGCTTCACAGGCTATCAAGATGTGAAGTTTATAAGCATCTGCATAACAGTGTGAGTCACAGAAGGAAAGGGGCACTGGAGTGATATTTACATTACCTTTTTTTCATTGGCAGTCTACTTAAAAATTGCATTGGAAAAAATATGTAGGTTTGTTCTACTATGTTCACTCTGTAGAAAAGAGCTAATTTTGAAAATGAATTCTTGATTTAATAGATTGCAATTTGGAAGAGAGCAGGAAAAGTATTGTAATTTTAAGTGAACTTTCTCCACATATGTTTTAATATTCTGGGGTCCACTAAGACTTAAAAAAATAAATAAGGGATGCTATAGTCTTTTGAATCTGGTACAAGAACTCCTCCTTCTTGGCTCTTTCAGTGCCAGTAATTAGGCCATCTGGTTGGTGAGGGAAACTAATTCAAGACCATATTAATTCCTACTTTTAAATTTCTTTGTGGATAACACTTCAGGAGAAAATTATGGTTGCTGGGTAATCAGATCTAAAATTAAAAGAATGTGTTATTGATGGTTACAAAATTATCATAGATTAGAAACTATTGTGATAAACCTGATGTCAACATCTAGACAGAAAAAAAGAGTAGAAAGAACATGAAAGTCTCACAGGTTTGTTTACGTTGGTGCATAGAATGAGAACAAGTGTCCAATTTGTTGAAAAATTCCAGCTGAGCCTTTTAAAAGACATAGATAAAGTATAATAGTTTGGCTCTGTACAGCTTTCAATTGTATGCCTGTGCTCTTCACTATAGAATGCTAGGCTATTACAGTGCAAGACTGATAGTGAAAGTCAGAAACACGAATTTAAGTGTTACCCAAACTACTTTTACAGTTGTTGTTTCTAAATAATACTGGAGTTTGGTTTCTTATGTTGTTGCTGAGAAAAATCCCCAAGCAGTCACTCGATATTCCTACTATCCACTAAAAGAGGCCATGGCTGAATAAACAAATGTTTCTGCTGGCTTTGTGCCATTACAGATGCTAAAATGGCCTGTACTGGTTATGGAAGACTCTAAGTTGTTTAGTCAACCCCACAGTCCAAGGAGTATGGACAGTTTGAATATGTCTGCACATTCTGAAGTTCTGGTAAGCACTGCTGAGACTCTGGACCCATAACACCTTGTTTAGCTTTCTCTGTTCCAGTTGCATATAGGAATTTCTCTTTCCCAGGAAGAACAGCCAGCCTGTAACAGAAATTTTGGGGAAAAATGTTACAAAATAAAATATGAGAGTAACTATTTTGGGTGTAGCATTTTCTGTTTGAGGCATATGGCATGAAATAGTGCAGTAATAGCAATATAGCAAGAGCGGGAATGATACAAAGCAAAACGTCCAAAATATACCACTAATGGCTGACACAGATTTTTCTGTGCTGTCAAGTGGCTTTTTTCCCTGCTACATTTTTTAGTACAAAATAAGAGTTTGAACTTGATTTAATCTTGCAATCTCAGTATTTAAGAAGTTGTTCTAACAACCTCTAGGTATATCTGGAAGCTTTCAGGGGCAGAAGTGAGCAGACGTAAATCTAGTACATTGAAAGTGAAGAATAGTTGTGTGGTCTACTATTATGCAGCTATTTTGAGCTCTAGTAGTGTATGTTAGGGTGACAACTTAATGACAAATCCTCATCATTTTGATACATTTCCAACAAAGTTCCCTATTTTAAAAGTTCAGGAGGCCTCTTCTGCCTCATTATAAGCATCTTGCTTTAGAGTAAAATACAAGACAAAAAATGCACCTGCTCATACTGCTGACCTGTATTACTCTCTTTGCTCTTTAAGCTTGTACCTTAACTACCTTCATTAAACTTTTTTCATATCCCTTAATCCATTTGCTAAGAACTTGGCTACTATGACAGCTTTCTTTGTAAAGAAAAAAAAATTTTTTGATCACATATTATGCTATCGAACACAAATTCTTAATGATTTTGTAGTTACGTGGAAATGATCTTCCAAATGTTACTTAATCCCAGCTTTTCTGGGAAATTTTACATAATAAAAGCAGTGGCTATTCTCACAACTACAGTGGGTTGCTAAATATAAGTATGAATTCTATGGGGATAGCAATACTTTTTCAGATGACCCTTCTCATTTCTTCAAGGTCACCCTTCTCCTTACTAAGTTCTCCCATGCCAAAGGACATCTTGCTATCTCACAAAAAAGGCCTCTGTTCACCCTTTGCAGCATTTTGCTAATTGAATGGAGGTACCTGTTTTTGAAGGAGCCAATGCACATGTTGGCATAGCCAGCCTCTCATAGCCAACACTTTACTGGCTCAATTATTTGAGATGTGAGGAGTAGGCAGCAATAATGTGTCGGTCCTTCCTTGATTCCACTGATACGGGCTCTTCTTCAAGCTGTTACACATTAGTTAATCTTCTAATGTCAGTGATTTTGCGATGTAGTTTACACTATCACAACATAACTGCCAGTACAGTAGGTGTTAACAAGGAAAGTGGCTGTTTAATGAAACACTGATTTCTGGGCAGTAGGTACTGTGTTTAGGACCCTGGCCTGTGTTTTAGAAGACGAAGGAGGGCTATTAGGCTCAGTTTGTGCCTTGCCCACCCAGCTGAGCAGGTAATGATGCGTGCCAGATAGTGGCGCTTCCATTTGTTTTCCTAATGCAGCAGAAATTTGAAAATCTTCACGTTCAGTTTTCTCAGAGGAGGAAAGCATTTGACCAAAGATCAAGATATATTATTCAGGTGTTCTAGTTGTCAAGCATTCTGAGTTACTATTTGTTGCTTTGCTTCTGGGGAGAAAAGCCTGACTCCACGGTCCTCTGCATCATGTAGTCACTTATTTCAAGTTCTGCCAGGTCAGTGTAAAAAATTAGCTAAGCACACAATTTTGCTCTTCATATTGTATGGGGCTTAGATCAGATTTTAATAGTCGTACCTGTGTGAAGTGTTCTGGCACAAAACTGAGTATCAAATACTGTATTATTGTGCATAACTGATCCTTTTCTGATCATCTCATCCCCAGTAAACTGCTTTTAGAGGGATTAATCCTTGAGGCATGGAACTGTTATAATCCTCACTGTGGAGGTGGTGATGACTTCTGTTCAGCAGTGTCCTAGACATACTTACGGTCATTTTTACAAAGACAGCGAGTGGCACCACGAGGTGCCAGAACTTCTATTTTTGTAATGATTAGGCCTTCAGAATAGGATCAGATAGTCCATTTTGGCTGATTACATTACAGGTAGCCTTATGCTACATGCCTGGGACTCAGGATGCAAAAAAGTAGTTGCTGTGAAGCTGTGGTTACTTCAGGATTGTAGTGTGCTGTTCTTTTAGAAAGGAGATGTTTAACTGAATAGAAAAGCTAGTAAAAATATAGATTCTATGGATTCCTCTAGATCTCATGAATATGAGAGGAAGCCAGTCAACTTTCCTGGCTTAGCATACACAGAGCATGAAGAATCAGCAATAGTTTTTAAACCACAGATGAAAACTGCAAACTCAGCCAAAAAACTTTGCAAGTAAATTCTTGATATTCCTGAGCCAGTAGTATATTACTACACTCAGTGCTGTCAGGATAAGTACCAAATGTGCAGCACAATGCATGCCCTCCTACACACACAGTACTCCCTCATCCCACTCAACCAATTAACAGTAATTAGATAATTACAGTCCATAAAAGTCTTTGAAAGATTAAGATCTTGCTGCTTGGGACTGATTAGCCCTTTTTAACATATTTATTACACTTTTTGTTTCTGACCACAAAGGGCAAAAACCTTAAAATATTCCCTGTTATTTGCCATATTCTGCTCTTGAAGCAAAGCCTGCAAAAACAGCCTTTCTCCCAGCTGTCCAATATTAGCTCTGTTTTGACTGAAAATGACAGATAATGATAGAGAAAGGAAGCATCCATAAAGCACCTTGTATTTGATCAAGAAATTTTTACTAGTGTTTCAAAGCAAATGACATGTTATTTTTATATTGCTGGTAAAAATCTAGCCGCTTGTTCTCCATAATAAAAAATGCTAGGCTTTAATTATGTATGCAGCACATAATATGCAAGAACAAATGGTTGGAGTAGACTTTTCATGCAAGGCAACCAGAGCTCGATTGGTTTGTGGAACTGACCTTTTTTGTTGTCTTTTGTGTTTTGGTTTTTTAGTTCAAAATTCTGGTTTTGCCTAGGAACTTTCCTTCAGCTGTGTTCCTGGAGGATGCGTAGGTATTCCTTTTGTCACTTTTTACTGAATGACATGTAGGAGTTTCCATATCACCAAATATTAGGCAACTAAGTAAGGAAGTTAATGTCTTTACAGTCCTGATAATGATGAGAGAAGATCCTCCAGAAGGTAAGCCAGAGCCAAGGAGTTTTCCTTTTGGGGGAGAAGAAGAAAATATGTAGAATTGCCTATATTTCTTGTGGATGAGAGCATTAGGTAAAGGGTAGTGCAGCTGTCAGCACGCTTCAAAAATTCAAGTTCACAATAACTACTATATTGTCTGTCTCTTGCCCTTCTTTTTACACTTACGTCCCGTAGGGTAGGGAGCTTGTTACGAGTAATGCTGTGGCCATTATTTTCCCAGTGCAATAAAGAGCTAGTTGGTATGGAAGGAAATATTTGTTGACTGTTTGAAGCAGCCTCCTTATCCTAGCCCTTGAATTTCAAGGTATGCTAAGAGGCCAACTGGGACTTAGGATTTGAGCCTTGCTTTTGATATTTGTACTAAATCTGCTTTCCTGTGTCTACACCTTTATCACAGTCAGTGGGGTAGAACTAAACTACGTGGGGATTAAGTGATTTTCTGTTGCATATTTCTGCACTGCAGGGTGAATCAGTTGTCTGTCTTTTGATACAGTGTGATTTACAAACCACTCTAGCAGTTTTCTGTAGAGCTAACAAATGAACATAATTAGACAATGGTATATTAAGTGGTACACAAACCCCGAAGTTAATCTGCATCTCCTTCTTTAATGCAGAGCTTCTATTTGCTAATTTTGCAGGAGTATTAGAAGGACAGTCACATTATGGTTATACAATGCTTAAGTCATCAGCAGCAGTTGTCATATTTTTTGATGAGTGTATTTTGATAACGGATGGCATTGTTTAATGAGAATGTTGTCAATACCGCTACGGCCCCAGCTGTCATTGCTGCTGGGCAGGAGTTGGGGGGGGGGGGTAAGGATCTAATGATAGGTTGGTGCTAAGGGGGAGATTAGATTAACAAAAATCAATAGAACAGTTCTGTTTTGCAATTTTCTTTATTATGCTCTCCACTGCCTGGACTGAAAGGTTGATTTTGATTGATTCATTAGACCACTGCATGATCAAACATGGGTCACTTTACAGTATGTGTCAACAGACTAAATATTTTGTTACTTGGAGGGGGATTTGGTCACATGATTTTACCTCCATGAGATACTGTAACCTAACAAGTGAATCCTGTGATTATTTTTTTTCTTTTTTCCCCCCCTCTAACCAACAGCAGCTGTAAATCCTATAATTCCTTGTGTTGTTTATATGAAATAACTGGTGCTGAGATAAATCAGACTTGGTTGGGAGGATGGGGAAGCCAAAGAATTGTGCTGGTTTTGCAGAGGTGTGCTTGGAAAGTGACTTTGTGTTACAGAAACAGCAAATAAAAATAGTACCTAAGGTGGGAACTTCCTAAGCTGGATTGTCATGTTGCTTTAGTGCACGATTATTTACCTGATTGTGTGTGTATGTAGAGGAGACAGAAGCAGATCCACATTTGTTCTGATCAGTTTGATCATGATGGGAATAATCTGTGTTTGCCAAAGGGTGGTGGTTTTGGTGGTGGCAGTATTTGATGTTTAGTTGTTTTTCAGTAAGTAGCCAGTTCTTTTCTCTAAATTTCAAACTTTCCCAAGCAAAGATAGTGTAATGGCTTAAAAGAAAGTAAAGGAAGTTTTTCCTTGTTTGGAGTCAAAGAAAGCAGAGTTGTTCCTCACCCCCAAAACAATTTTCTTAAACCTTTTTCTTCTCAAGTGTGTCAGTTAAGCACCAGAAGCTTTAAGTTGCCTTCCCAAATTGCAACCCACTTGCTTGAAAGTGGTTCACAGAATCAAATGAAAAGGACTTAGTTAAAGCCTCGTTAAACACACAGCAAAAAGATCCTAGTGGTTTAGGGTTCCACTAGGCACATGCTGTAGATTCCCTCCTCCCTTACTCAAGCTCACCTGAGACAAGGAGAAGGTTACCAAGAATTTACATGTCTTCGTAGGTCAAAGCTGAAGTAGCAATGACGGCTACTCCATCTCTCTCTTAACCCTCCTCTTTGAGTCTGCTTTAATCCAAGCCCTTAACAAATTAAGATCCATAAGTATGACTACACTAAGATTTCTTTCCCCAACCCTCTCAAAACTGATGAGGAGAGGCTTTAAGACCTCTGTTTATCTCTGTTGGCTGGGACAGTACCACTGCGTTGAGACACTTCCAGTATGATGGTGTGTCAAAGTTTTGCTGGGACCCATGCACCAATTGTTTAAAAACATCTGTCTTGTAACCTCACCCCTCCAAAGTGGGAGCAGGGGAGTTCACTGACTTGTGAATGTGTAAGCATGTTATCATCCCCCATTTGCCAGCAGGGCAAGTGGGAACAGCTTGCACAGCTATGATTGTGCTCATAGTCCCACATGGTTTAAAGTGATAGTGGGAATTGTTTCTGAACCTGTCAACTCATTTTCAGGTAGGTGTTTGGAGAGCTCTGGAGATCACCACTGGTTAGACTGGGCATTTCATTAAAATAGGCCTATTTCAAGCAGACGTAGTAAATGTAGTTGTTGCTGAAATGTTAGGACAGCTCAGATAATTTCTACTCTTGTAATGACTGGTGTTCATAGGGTGGTGTTGTTCTCCCTCACTTGTAAACAAGTACAGAGGTGCACATTAAACCAGAACCATCTTCCTGATGTTTCATGCTGATAGTGTCTTGTATTAAGATCTGCCCTGGCTGTTTTTAATGAGAACTAGAAGCAAATATATTTACATATCATTCCAAGTTTTCCTGTTTCAAAGTGCAGAGCAACAAAAATTGTGTGCAGGTCTTTGACCATGAGACTTAGCTCAATTTTGCAGTTCTGTGGGTTAAGAAATCCCCATATTTTTGTGAATAGTGACTTGCTCCATTTTGATATCTGTCCAGTAGTCAGTTCTTAATCCATTTAAAATGTGTTTTACTGATATGGTATGATACTAATCTTTTAATCAGAATGTCATGGTATGCTCAGTCAAGTGACTTAGAAAAGTCTATATTACATCTACATAATGAAATTCATCAAATGAATATAATCTCAAAAAAGAATAAATCATGGTTATGTTCCAACATTCTGATAGTTTGCATTTAAATGAAGATACTTACACTGTAGGTGAACTTTAAAACTTTTAATTTCTTTTTTTTTTGATAGATCAGTTTGTTAGTGTAGCTTTCAGGAAAAACAGAAAACATGTGGCCTTATTTCTTTCAAATTGTGTTTGGGAAATTGCTGGAATGTTTAATTTTCACTTTTATAAAAATCTAGCCTCGACAAAATGTTTCTGGCTTAAGATGGAGGATTTGGGTAAGACCAAACCAATATTTTTGGAGGAGATAATATCATAAAAATTCACATTTCTCTGCTTCGTTTGGCTTCAAGGCTAAATAACTGAAATGGAACTAGCTTCTAAATTATAACCATGAAACTGTCTAGCTCTTTTCTGTACTAAAGACTATTTATATGACCCTTGTGTTCTGAAAGATAAAACAGTCTCCTTTACATGTGAGATGATAATTAAAAGGCAGGAAGCCAATATCTAGACCTCTTACCTCTGTGTTCAGCAGCCAGCTCAGCATTCCCAGCAGAGGTGTACAAAGCATTACCTTTGACAAACCAAGCAAAAGCAGCTCTTGAAGATTATCTATCTGATGGTAAAAACACGTTCACATGCTCTGTAGCACAGCGTAAAGCTGGCAGGTACAAGAGAAAACACAGTCAACTCATTAAGAGATTGTTGCAAATCATAAATACATAGTAGTATGCCACCTTTTTTCCAGCTCTGTTTGTTTTTCATGTCGAATATAGACATAATCTAGTGGAAATAGGAAGCTTACAACAGATTTAATTTTTCCTCTAGATTTTAGAACTCAGCACCTCAAGTAGTAGCGTATGTTGTCCGAATGGCATCATCTTGAGGACACCATTTGCTCTGAGTTAACAAACTGTATTGCAGAGGACATTGTCTTTCTCACTGCTGTACTATAGGAACTGTTATATTCTTTGTCATGTTCAGTTGGCTTCATGGCCAGTCTTCCTCTAGCTTTTCCTGTGGCAGTTCAACAACCACCATACTGTCAGCCAAGATGAGCTAACAGCTATTGTGCCCTATCAGTTCATCTAAAATATATAGCAGGTTCACTTCATGGTATATTCTGAAATCCTGATTCCCAGGCCTCTGCCTTGAGGACTGTGACTATCTCTGGCTCTGTTGCTGTCACCTGCCCTGCCAGCAATGATTGTCAAGGTGGTTTGAGTGCTCAGGTTTGTGGTTGACACATGCAGTTAACATTACTCGGAATATTTGTGAACAGACTCTTAGGGTAGGACTGCTTAACATGATTAGCAGCAGTTTGGTTAACTGAGGTAGGGAAAAGTGAAACTATGCAACCAGGATTTCTGCTTGGTTTGGCACCAGGACTCCTACACGCAAAAACATTGCAGTATCTGTTACATTTCCAAGAAAGAGAAAGCTGAAGCTTAGTTATGCACTAAGTGTGGTTTAAGGGGGAGGGCAAAGCAAATTGAGGGGTGCTGGTGGAATTCAACCCCTTGGCATTAGTTAATTGAGGTGTGTGGCTAAGCTCCTGCCCTAGGACTTGCCTAGGGGTTAAAGGCAAGATTAAGGTTAGAGGTCTGAGAATGAGAAATCCAAGACACCTGGTAGGAACGGGGCTCAGGAAGCTTGCCAAAGCAGAGAGTGACCAACTATGAGAATTTTATCCCCTGTGCAGTCCTTAGCCGTGGATATCAGTGTGTGCCAAGGTGTAAGTTGTAGCATGGGGTTAGGGTTAGGTGGGGATGGCTCTGGCCTTGGTGACAGTGGGGACTGTCCCTACCAAACTTTATAACTCTCAGCAGAACCCGTCTCATTTCCCTGCCATGCTACGTATGCAGCGAGCAGACCTGCCAGCACCCCAAGCCTGACTCTGCACAACAGGGGCAGGAAGAATGAACAAGAATGAAATGTAAATAAGCACCAAAAATATGCTGTGCCTACACTGTTGTCTTCAATGCTGGGGAAAGTTTCCTGCCAGTTAAAAAGCATTAAAGCTGCCATTGATCCTAACTAGTCCCCCCCAACACCTACCAATTTCAGACCTTTCAGTGCAGACTATGGTCATAAAGGAAACAGAAAAAGGTGTGTTTGGGGAGAAGAGGCATACCATTTAAAATGCAATTGGTTTTTCTTAAGAATTATATAGGTATGAATTTGTGATAACGAGAAGTGTACCAAAGTCAGAGATGTTAGGAGAGTTGTACAGTTTTCCCAAAGCAAAAAATAAATACAGTAGCACTGTAGGGAACTATATAAAACCCTAGACTTAGAGCAAAGTAGAAAGACTTATGTTACAAAAGAAGATAAATAGGAGACTTTATTAATAGAAGATGATGGACTCTGTTCCGTTTCCTCTTCTGTAAAGTTTCAAAGCTTCTTTGAAACAAATGTAGACCTTAATCGTACAGGATCAATGTTATTTATTGAGCATCATATAAAAAATACTCATGCCTTTGGGATTATGTTGTGATGTTATCAGAGGAAGTGTCCCCTCAAAGAAGCTCTAGAAATGGAGAACGTAGTAAATGGTGAGAAGAATTCATTGAATTATTCACAGTCAAGAACAGCAATGTGTGCAGGTGTGTAACTTCTAAACCTTTAGTTTCTGTTTAATTTCTCTTTCTCAAGTAAAGAAAAAGGATCGTTTATATAGTAACTAATCAGTTAAACAGGAAACACTCATGTCTGTGGAAGTTTCACATAAAATGAAAACGCTCGATGCTGCACTTCTTTGCACAGCCTTCATCATCTTTACTGAATACCTAATAAAACATTTAAAGAAAAGTTTTACATTTCAAATATGTTATAAGATAAATGTTTAAACCCTGTGTTTGGGACTTTGGAAAAAGGGAGAGCTGGTCTTCAAGACATTTAGACCTTCTAAAGACTTACATTTATGCTGAATAGAGTTGCATCTGCAGCTACAGTATAGCTTACAAAATTACGTGCCTGTTCATGAGAGCCTATAGTCTCTGTTGAAAATATAGACCCTGTTGTAAAAACAGTCTTGGGACTGTAAAGATTGTTCCTCTCTGTTGCAAAAATATTTTATTTTTTTTTAATTGTTTACATCTAAAAATATGTTTCCTCCTCTTCCTGTGGGGGGTATGGAACAAAAAGAGGTGGAATAGGAACGGAGTTAAGGGTAAATATGAACATGACCCCAAGCCACCACATTGTTCTTCCAATCATGTCTAGTCAAGTATCTACCA
The DNA here is from genome assembly GCF_030936135.1 of Gavia stellata. NCBI lineage: Eukaryota > Metazoa > Chordata > Aves > Gaviiformes > Gaviidae > Gavia > Gavia stellata. The sequence continues at coordinate 34,541,739 of NC_082601.1, forward strand.
GTTTATAAACTCACTCATAGCAAGATTGTCTGTATATTTGTTTGACTAAATACAATTTTGTAGAATTTCATTTGCACAGTGATCCAACTGCTAGTGAAGTGGTCCTGATGTGAGAATGCCTTGCCTCTTACAGAAGCTCCCTGAAGGGGACTGGGTGCTATGGACACCCGTGATTCATAACTAGACCCTTCAGTAGCATCCTCTACCTCTGCTGGCGCTCATGAAAGGATGGCTTGTGCTGACATTCATGACTTTGTCTGTGTGACTAGCCTGTAACAGAGCACACTTGCTGTTAGGGTAGGCAGGCATGAAGAGAAGAAAGAGAAATTGTTTGCTGCCAGTGGATCCATACTTTTCCTAGTGACTGAGGCCTCCTCCCAGCCCAGCAAAGCCTCCCCAGCAGTCCCTTCTTGCCGCAGGGCAGTTGTGTGGGTCTGGTAGCTGGCCAGAGAGGCAGGCCCACGTAGGGAAGTCCTTCTGCCCTCTCCTGCCAGAGGGAGGAAACTGCACAAACGGCATAAGGGTGTGAAACACGGCTCAATTTGCAGGGATTTAATTCCAAAAAGAAGCTGAGAAGCTTTAAAATCAGTAAAATTAAAATACTGTTCCTATTCGCAACAATGTAGAATGAATACACGTTCATGGAAACCGTCTGCGGGGGGGAAAGCTAAATAACCTCATATAAATTTAAGTGAAACCATATCTGAAAACTCAGTTGCGTGGCAGAGAGAATTGATTCATAGCTGTAATTTAGTCAGATGAGAAGAGTAGGGTAAGCACATAACCTAAAAATGACAGCCAAAGTTAAGCCAGTTAAGAAGGCATCAGAATAATCGATATAGCCAAATCAGTAAGGAATAAATCAATTCACATGGCTGTGAATTGATTTAATCTCTGCAACTTTGCAAATGTTAGTATGTCTAGAATTGTTGATTCAAAGGTTTCATTGGAGGATAACAAACCCCCTACAATTACCTAGAGTCACATGTATTTTTACTCTACAAGTGCTGAGTAATTGTCATTCTTAGGCTTCCAATTTATCTAAACAAAAAAGACCAAAGGGAGCAAGAGGAGGATGATCGTGCAAGATACTGATCATTCTCACCCTCCTATAACAAAGGATGAAGAATGTGTTTTATTTCAGGCAACTAAAGGACTCTGCTAAAATTGTTGATACTTTAACTTCTCAGAGCCTGTGTAGTAAGAAATTCAGTTACAGCTCTGTTATTCAGAGCATTCTAGCCTTCCTGTTTGTAAGGGTATGCACAGTTTCACTGGAATTACTCCTGGGTATGAAGTAGCTTAGAGTAAACATTAAGTTGCTGAGTTTTATCCAGTATTTTCTAAATGACAAGCTTGTAATGAACACTTTCAAATTGGAATACTATGCCTTTATAGCCTGTTAGTTAACTAGTTGCTTTCTGGAGTCTATATTTATGCAAAAAATCTATGACAAAAAAGCATTAAGAAGTAACTTAACTCTTGTACCTGTATCATACTGACCAAGTTCCCAGTCTACTGCAAGAGGATCCCTGAAAGTCCAGAATTATCAGTAGCAAAATAGTTCCATGTTGTTTATGACTGATGGTGAAGATACCTTAGCTCCTCGCTAAGTAGAAAAACCTTGTAATTCATCAGTGAAAAATAGCTGAAAAACCTATGTATATTAAGAGACAGAAGTTCACGTAGTCTGTGTAAATACAAACAGATTTTCACCAGAAATCATTGGGAGACACAGAAATAACAACCTGGGAAAAATCAAGCTTTGAGGCTGCCCTGGTTGGCTATATAAATAATGAGGCTTATAGCTGTGTCCAAAGAATGATAGATGTGAAACTAACAGCATGCACAAAAAGCAAGTAAGTGGCACTGGAATTTGGTATGCAACATGTGCATATATTTCTGTTACACTTGAGCAAAGGGGAAGCTCTCAAATCGGACCTTCTAACAAATGGGTGCCATCTATACTGTTACCTGTTGGTCTGAGCAAGTTTTTGAAGGTGAGTTTGGTCCGTGGCCTTTAGTGCTTTTAGCTTTATTTCCTGCATAAAACAAAAATTATTTCTAAAAGTGATTCTCTTGTGATACCTGCAGGCATTTTTACGGTACTTGGAAGTTAGACAAGAAACAGCCAATAATGTAAAAAAGTTTCAATGCTGTGGTTTTCCGATGCTTTGTATATCTTCCTGGCAAAGCCAGTCTGTTTGCCATTATTTTAACTGTTTAAATCATGTGAGCTCATTTCTATTTTGGATGCACTTGAATGCTCTAAAGAAGACATTTCTGAAGAGTGAACTGGCTTGTTTAATAACTTTGCTAGAGTATAGTTGTAGTATGTGATAGATGAGTGCAAACTATCCAAGAAGTGATAGTCAAGTGTTGCAGGGCATTGCCACTGTATGACAGCTGCACTATGTAGTAAACTACCCAAATATCTCAATAGTTTGATTCTTTAAAGTTAACCCCTTTTTAACATGTAAAAGCACCTCACAAACTATAGCTACAGCAAATTAAAAGCTGCTATGTTAATGAAGATGTGGGAGGGTAACTGAACTAACAACTACATAAGACATATTTCTTACTGTAGCCATTGATTATAATGTTGTAATTGAATTCTCTGTATCTCTGCTTCTATGCTGGGCAGTCATTCCTATCTTTTTCTCCTTCACACAGAATACTTAACGTATCCAGCTTTTTCCCAGCTTATACAAGGTTGAGCGGAAGCCATTCAAGCTTTCAAATACCAGAAGTCAGAGCTTGTTTTTCAGCATAGTGATGAACTTGTTTCAAGGAATGAGGTTATTGGATGTAGGCAAATAAATGTCAGAAAAATCAATTACCTTTTGTTGGTCAACTATTAGCCATCATTTAGAAGTGCTTGATCAATGCAGAAGGGGAAACACAGCTAATGTTAATTTGGACAGATCAGAGCATCTTTCTGTGCTTTTCACAAATACTAGTGAAACTAGAAAAAGAGCTATGTTATGTTCTGGGGCACCCCTGCTTCAGACAAATGAATAAAGCTCACTATTATGTTTGTAATCAGGCAATGTAATGTGAGAATATTTAGACTGGTTTCTTTTAGAGTTGCAAACTCAGTACTGCTTTAAGGATAAACGTGCTGTATAATGAACCATTATAGGTAGCACACTGTTTTCCATAGGCACATGATCCCTCTTGTGTGAGCAGTGCCATGGACACAGCCAGTCAGGTTATTTTTGTATTGGCTCACCAATCAGTCTGGGTCTGGCAGGTGCAACACAATACAAATATGGTTAAGTGGTTTTCAGATCCAACTGAGGCCCAGAAGCGGGCTGTGTGTTTTCCCAACCAAGCCTGGCATCGTGCAGAGCCTGCTCAGGTGGGTCTGGGCTGTGTTCCCAGAACCAGGAGTGAGGGGAGCACAGTGGGGAGATGGAGAGTCAGACTCTCCACAGAGCTTGCCCAGGTTCAATAGGGCTCGTTGGCCTCAATTCGATGCCAGCTTTCCTGGATGTGCACCAAGTCATGCCTTCGTGCCTCTGCAAATAAACCTTCCCAGAGCAGTGAGTGTAGGGGAGAGGCTTCTGAGTTGGCTGAAGCCCAACTCGGTAGTACCTGCCATTACTCAGTGTCCCAGTCCCTTATTCCCTTGGATACAGCTGAGCATACTTTCAAGTAAACAGAAGATCTACAGGACAGTAACACTGGCAGTCCTTCTGTAAGGATATGCAATGTTAATAATATACAGGAGAGAAATCCAGGCGTGAGAGAGACAGTGCTAAAAATTCCTGGTATCAAGGGTGTTTGTGATGATAGTGAAGTTTTGCAGTGCGTCATCTATGTGTGCTTTGAAGCCTTCGTAAGAGGACCCTAGGTTACAACAGAATCATTACTTCATTTTTCTTTGTTGAGGGAGAAGAGTGTACATTGACAATACTGGAAGACTGCTGGTTGGTAATAGGATTATAAACAAGACCCTGAGCAATCTCCTCTAACTGGATGTGCTTTGACCAAGAGATTAAACTAGACAGCTTCTTGAGGGTCCGTTTGTCCTACGAGATTTTATAGCCAAAACACAAAGACTGTTAGCAATGTCTCTGTTCATACATGACATGTATTCTACGTGTTTCATATCTAGCACATTCTACTGATTACTTGCACCAGCTGTTCTCATGTTTCAGAATAGGTGGCTACTAGTTAGTGCAGAGGATGTTGCCAGCACTCTGTTTTTATCAAATTCTGTCTTTTACGCGGGTGCATCAGTATTTTTGGTGTTTCATTCATGTGAAATTTGTGTAATCAGCTTACACAACTTTTCTGATTTTCACCATTGGCAAACCATATTCTGTAATTCCAATTCAGGCTCATAGATGGCATGTGAAAACCCAGGTAACTGTAATGTGGTGACTTAGTTTGGCAAGAGACAAAGTTTCTCTCTTGGGAAGTGATTGAAGGATGTTTTAAGTGGTCCCTAGCAGAAAAAGCAAAATACTGATTGGTCACAAGTTCTCTGTAACAGCTGACAGGCAGAAAGAGTGTGCCAGGGTAGAAGTGATGTATTTTGAACAGTGATGACATGTTGAGTTAGAACATAAGGCAAACAGAATAACAACAGATTGATTGAGAGGGTGAGTGGAAATGTGAAATTTGTGAGAGGATGAGTGTTGTAAAGTAGCCTTGATCGCATGCCCGATATGTTTGATTGCTATCTCTGCAGGCCTGGTGCCATTATCTTCAGGTAGAAAAAAATATGCATAAAAGATAGTCAGCTTTCACTTTTAGCGGTTATGTAGTACTGCAGTAGCATCACTAACAAGTAAAGAACCAAAATGTTTGAAAATGTGAAACTTCCTGTAAGAAGTAGTGGGGCGGGGATGGGAAGGATTCCTCAATCAGAAATTGAAAAGGAAATTCATCCAGAGTCAAGGATTTGCTATTTGCTTGTAAGCAAGCCCATCTGGGTCAAAGCAATGCAATACATCAGTGTTTTACATTGCTATGAAATATAGCTTCCCACTGGAGTAGATTTTTCCCTCTATAGCTATCAGTTTGCATGACATCAGTGGTTTGAGCCAGGCTGCAGTTCAAGTGAATAGCGATCATCATGATATAATGATGGGGCAGAAGGCTTGTGATCTCCCAGGATTAGGATGACTTTGATAACCTAGTGTGAGTATTATCAGAACTAGTCAGGCATTTCCCAAGCACATATCTGCTATTAAGTAGCAAACTCACTGATCTATACGTTTCCAGGTTTGAATTTCCAGGTTTGACTTACTCTTCAAAGGTTTATTCTTCTTTATGTCCAAGATCAGGTCAAAACCTTCATGGCCTGTGAAATGTTGGCATTGAGGACACCTTTGATTCAAATAAAAGGTTTTAAGTACAATCCCTTTGGATCCGAAGTCTTGCTGACTGCATAGTACGTGTGCAATGTCAATAGCTATTTACACTATGCATATGGGTCAAAATTAAGTAGTGATAGTTTAACAAAGAGATAAATTTGGGAACTTAACTATGTTCTTAAATGAGAGGTTTATATAGAAATTTCCCCTGCTGTTTTTTGTTTCTGCCTTTCTTGTGTAGGGCTCTAAACAAAACAATAGTGCTCCTTTAGTATAGTCTTCCACTGATTTTTATTAGGCTGTTTCCTTGGTGGCTCTCAGTTTCTTGGCTATTTCCTTTTGACAGATGCCATCATAAGCTGTCATTGCAGAATACTGTTCTCAATACCATGCAATTAACACCAGTTTTTGCAAGTAGCAAATGAGGTCAGGTTTACCTGTCAAAATAGTGCCTTATTTTCAAAGCCAGCTGGGAGACATGGGTGCCCATGGCTCTGCAGCCCACCTGTCTCCTATCAAGCACCATGTGCCTGATCGTCACTGCAGAGATGGCCCCACCTTGCACAATGCTGGGGGCATCAGGTCTTACATTCATATATGAAATCTTCATAAAGCAGAGACCAGCCCAAACCACCAAGGCTGGAATTGAATTCAAACCATAGAAAAGGTCAAACTACCGGAAGAAATTATCATGAATCTTGTTTACATGTTGAAAACCAAGGCACAGGCAACTGCCCTTTCTTTGCCATCTAACAGGGAATTCCCAGTTTGGTGTTCTGTCTTTACAGGGAATACCAGTGTTAAGATCTCATGTCTGTGTGTATCTGTGCCTAGATACACATATATATCTTTCTCTAGATATACAAGGACATAGTTTTCCCAGGAAGGAATCCCTGTTGAAATGACCCAGCTCTGGGTCAGGTTCCAAACGAGCCAGCAGAGAAACAGTGGTGTTGACTATGGAAAGTATTTCATACTTAACAAGTGCTTAGCACAGAACTTCATATTAATCATGTTACAGCAAAATCTACCATGTGCTGTAGCGTACTGGATAGATCTCATGAAAAATTAATCTGCAAACATTCTTGGAACTCTGCAGAAAAAATAGCCAAATTCATGTTTCTCATGAGAAAATTATCCAGTTTGAGAATTAAAAAAACCCCACTACTGTTACCTAATTCCATGGTGACTGTGAAACAAATGAAGACCACCTGTGAACCAAAACAAGTGTGAGTACACAAAATCCAATTTTCCATGGGAAATATAGGTACTCTGAAGAGCAATTGGGACAAAGGTACCTGCTATACTGCCACTACAAATACTGTTTCCAGGGTGCTTAAGATGCAAAAATGTGTTTCTCTGGGTGCTACATGCTTCAGAGTAATTTTTTTATTTATCACATTTTGCATAGTAAGTGTAATTATGTCTTACTGAAAACATCAATTTACTGTAAACTGAAGTATATTTCTTATTACTATTTTGCTGTTTTCATAACTCCAGAGTATAAATACAGTGAAATGTTTGTTAGGAGATACTGAATACTAGAAGAATGTCTTGGTTCTGCTTTTCAAAACTGCCAATTAACAAGTGTTCTAATTAAGAAAAAGGGAAAAGAAAAAATGCAATTAAAATTGAGGCTCTCCATAAATTAAGTGTCTTTTTTGCTTTTCAAATAATAGGTACAGTTCTGTAATATAGCAGAACAATGTAAATGAAGCTCTAAAAATATGGCATGCCAGAAACACATTCTACAACCTATCTAGAAAATCATAAACATGTAATTAAAATAAGAAACTGAGAAAATAATTATTTGTGGACTTAGTCATAAAATAACTGTACACAGTTTAATCTAAAAAATCCGTGGTATTCTCCCTGTTTCATGGCATTTCATTTTTTACTAATTCAGTTAGCTGACCAACCTTACTGATGTCCACTATAACCTAGTATCAAATTCAGCAAAGAGAGGCTGGATATAGCTTGGCCAAACCAAAAAGAGAATCTGGTACATTTTGTAAGAAAGAACACTTTTTGATAGAGAATATTTTTAAGCTTTTATGGGACCTTTGAACAATGCAAACTGACCTAGATCAAATTAGTGGTGCTGGGATTTTACCAGTTGAGAATCTGAGGAGGAAGTATTCACAAATTTTCTTTTTTTAAATTTTTTTTTATATTGGAAGATACAAAAGATAAAAAAATATTCCTATGAGCTTTTCATCAGTCTCAAGATTTCTAGCAAGAAATATATTTGAAGGCCATCTCCACAACAGGAGACTCAATTTAAATGCTTTTTGAATTAGATAAGAAGCCTGGAACTCGGATAGTGCACCTCCTTAATGTGCTAATCATTTCTTCTTGTTTATTTTAGGATCCATTTCCCTCAGGGCCTTTCCTTGTAGATGCCCCATTTTCAATAAGACTGCATTATGTTAGGAAGACCTTATGGGTTGAACTCCCTCAGTTTAATAAGGTGCCCCACGTAACAATTGCCTGTAACTCAGGCTTGTTGCCATTCAGATATTAACAGGACAGCAAAAATTAACTTCTACTGGAAAGCGGTGATTTCCCCTGAGTATGTAAAGTGAGTAATGACACTGGTGAAGAGCTTTCTAACTCTGTCTCTTCATAAGAGCAAAACCAACTCCTCCATGCCAAAGAACAAAGCCTTTGAAGAAGTTTGGGGGTGTTCCAGATGAGAATAGATTCTTTTCTCTATAAACTGAAATTTTTATAACTCGAGAGTTGTTTTCTGACCAGGTCCAGTCTGAATCAATGTTTTTTCCAGCTGTTCACTCTCTATGCTCCCTTCTCTCCATGCACAATTTAACTTACATTGAGCTCCACCAGTCTCTCCCTACACAGTTGTAACATGCCCCTTCTTTCAGTTCATGATACCTATGTCTGTGGGTGTCCCCAGCTTAGTTTTCATTCTTTTATTTTTGTATATATGTATGTATATGAAAATTTTGCACCGTTTACCAAGCAGTTACTCAGTTTGGTAGGAGAGGCATAAATAATGTGAGCTCTAAAGTTGATTTGGGAACAGGAATGTTGCCTTTGCATCTTCAGGAGGTGTTTTGAAGTCTATACCTACATGAAAATAAAGCAATTCTGTAGTCACAGAAGACTGAAATTAAAGGAGAGAGATGCAACAAGATTATCTAGATTAAAAAAAAAGGATAGACAAAAGAATATAATTGTTTTGTAATACGCATTAGATACAAAGACTGAGATTGGATAAGGGTGTGGAAAAGGAAAGTGATTGGTAAGAGATTGAGAGCTGGGAACAAGGGAGAAGATTAAGGAATCAGCAGGCAGGAAAATGAGACACTTTGAGCTGGAGGTGGAAGCAAAGAAGGAAAAGAAGACAAAGGGAAAGTGTTAAAGCTGCAGTTAAAGAAGGCAACAAAATTGTGAATGAGGATGGAAAGCAGTTATGCACGGGAATTTGAGAAAGAATGACATACCGCAGGAGTGAGACAAAACAGATTTTAATGGAGAAGCAAGAGAGGGGGATGAAACGGGACTAAGAGAACAACACATTGAGTGATTCCCCTTGCTCTCCTTTTGATAGGACTCTGGGAAACATTGTGCTCATCAAGCTCTTGTGCTGCCGTTGGTTCATGAACGGGTGAGACCAGATGAAGGCAGTGCCTTGCCTAATGCTGTTTATTCTTCCTTAGAGCATCAGATGTAATTTGGCCTTTAGTGTATTTCTGACTGGGTGTTTCAGGAAATATATGGTTACAGAGTAAAGGTAACTCCATACTAGGAAAATAGAGGCTCCTCAATTCACCCTATCAAAACACTGCAACAAGCACTTGGGCAAATTCTGTTGTTTTATGGTTTGTAAGAGTCCACAGCCTATTAGTGCTGCAGTAAACTGGAAGGGATTTTTGCCCGTGTGGATTATATTGTACCCTGTGAAAATCTTGTAGCTTCCATAGTGAGGAAGGCAAGGCAGAAGAGACGGAGCAAAGGGTTATGGATGTTAATGAATTTGGGACAGGCTCCAAGGAAGTGGTGGGGAGGTACAGTAAGATCTGGGAAGTCAGAACTGAAAAGCAAAAGGAAAGGAGAAAGATCAAGAAGTAGAATAGTATTTCAGAAACATAATGGGTACTGGTAAAAAGATGGTACAGCACAGACTTGAAGCCATGTGTAGTTGTTCTAGGGGAGAGAAATGAAAGCACAAGAAGATGGTAATAAGCAATTACTGGGAATTTAATTCCATTCTGTGTTCCTTCTACACTTTAAAATGATAAAACACACAAGGCAAATCAGTGGAGGAGAAAGTCAATTACAGTAGCAAATCAATTAGGGTAAAGAGTCAAACCAATCAAAACTGCAGGGTAACTAATGAAGGACAATTAACAACAATAAGTGGATCCAGCACTGCTCAGGTTCAAAAATGAAAGGAAGACACAGAAGTGACATCAAGCTTTAGAGGTTACAAAAAGCGTTCTGTTCAGAGGGAATGTGCTCTATTCAGGGGGAAAATACGCTGTGCGCCTGACCTCTTTGCATTCAGTGGGCTTTTATAGCCAACTGTAGTATGTACCAGAGTGAGGGGAAAATGACTTTATAAGCTTCTATTTTTCTACTGATATTTACTGTTAGTGTAGTGGTGAGAGTCTAGTGCCCCATTCTATTTGTCTGTTACCAATCTGGCGGCTGATTCAAAACTTGCTCAGTATGCCCTGTTGACATCTGTGGGCTTTAGTTATACCCCTAACCTCTTTGAACGAGCTGTATTTAAACTATTTAAGACTAGATGTCCACACTGGAATTTTCTTTACTTCTGAAGATGGAGAACGTGCAAGATACATAACATCACAACAAGGCAGCTGTGTACCTAAAATTACACGTGGCAAACACTCTCCAGGAAGGAGAGTGTCTGTGTGCCATTGTCAGTCTTAAAAGGCACCTCATTGTTCCTTGACTAATATCTGAATGTAAGGAAAGAACAGCTTTTTTTAAATCTGCCTGTGTTGATTCTTATATAAACATTTTTATGTTACAGATCCTTCTTAACATATGTGAAGGACCAATGACCTTTTTGGTAGAGGCTAAAAAAACCCCAAAATGTTTGCTGTTGAAGAGCAGAGATTAGTAATCCAAACTGTGCTACTAATGGTGTTGACATCTTTTATAGATTTCCATTCAATCTCGGCTAATACTTGACATTTTTCCTTATACCGAAGCATACTTTTTTCTAAATTGTCCCCATAGAGAACAGCACTGCTTGATATATTCAGAATTAGATTGGCTAGATGATCTTAATTCAAGAAAGTACTGAATTTGTCTGTGGTTCATCTATAATGCACTAAAAGGAAAATTCCCCAGCTAGACAAGTAAATTATTAACTCATAAGTCTGTGTTGTAATTTGTGTATAGTAATAACTTATTTTTAAGTAGGATTGAAAATGTGTATGGAGAACGTGAATCAAGTCAGAAATAATTGGTTATTTTCAAAAAGAGCGACAAATTGTGAAGCTGGGCTTAACAGGAGAGGTCAGACTTTTGCCTACCTGAATGGCTCTCTGCCAGTCATGGACATGTTGAAGCTGTTACTACCAGTGCAGCAGCTGCTAGGAAGCAAATTTTGAAGTCAGTGCTTAGGATAAGATAAACCCAGATGTCTTTTTCCCAGCAGATACCGTCAAAAATAGAGACAAGGTGATGGACACTCTAAAGGAAATATTATTTTATGTTTAATTGAGTTTCCAGTGATACCAATAACTGTATTCTTGCTTCACAAAATTTGCAATTCTGACACAAAGCCATTTCATTAGTTGGTCTGTCCATATGCCTGGTGTGGAAATACTCAGCAGCTTTTAAGTAGGAGCTAGTTATTTTTACCTCTAATCCAATTTAGTTCTCAGAAACACTAAACTTTTCTGACTGAAGAATACTGATTTTTATCCCTAAGCCCCAAAACAAATCAGTTAAAGCTGTAATCAATAATTATACTCTATCTTTAGGGTTACAAATCTGTACATAATGCACATTGCAAGCATGTTCAAGTAGTTACTGTGCTGTAATAAGCTTGATAGCTCTGGTCTTTTCAGTTCTTTGTCATGCATATTATTTTGGTCTCTCAAAAATGCTTTGCTCTTGTGAAGTGGATGCAATTTATTTGGAGTATTTTACCTGTCTAAAGCAGCCAGCAAACCCCTTTTTTAGCACAGAAGTTGTGATGTGTTGGTGTTGAGGTTCTTTTCCCTCATGGCTCTGCTGAACAGAGTCTGCTGTGGTGGATCAGGACTGTTCCTGATTTTCCTGTCTGCTTACTTAGCTAATTAAAATAACAAATCTTCACAGCTGTCTGCTTTGGATGCATCCTTATCACCATAAACTAATTAAAATAATGCAACTGGTTGCAACTCATTAAATATCCACTATACTTTTCATATAACCATAAACCTTAAAAAAAACCTCACAAGATAAAACAAAAACTTGGTTCCTCTGCTCTTTCTTCCTTAGCTAATTGTAACTGTTTCCTTAAGATGCCTACATGTTAACTTATGTTTTCATCTGTGGGGTTTTTTTTTCTCTGACATGTTCTTGCAATTGTATTTTTGTAGCCTCCCACTCCATCTTTTCTCCTGTCACTCTTAAGTTTGCTGAAGAGTGAACATCAAAATACTCAGGGTTTCTATTCAGTTTATTTGGGCACCCTACATGATGCATGCTTATCCAAAGCTTTTAAGTTAACTTAGTGGACTGGGGAAATTGCAACAGGAACTATAATTCAGGAAAGCATTTAAGTGCTGGCTTAATTTTGCTTCCCAGCGGCACATTTATTCGTGTGCTTTAATATGATACTGAATTGAGATTGTGGTCTGTATGTAAAATTATTTCTAAAATGAAAGAGATGGAGTTTTCTTACAGTAGAGAGAGTAGAGATTCCTAAAATGGAAGTAATAAACTTACTTTTATTGGATATTTTGTATCCAAACTAATATATGTGTCACCTAAAAGCCATGGGGATCCTAATGTAACTGATTAGGCAGGCATATCTGTGCTTTGATGCTCTGTTTATAAAACAGTAGGAATTCAGTGCTACTCTTTATTAAAAAAAATAAAAAATATCTCCCACCAATTTTACTGGGGATTTTTCCTATACTGTAACTTAGTTTTCTTCTCAGGGAATAATGTTTCTACATGTTTTTGAAGCAAGTTTAATCATTTATTTACTGCAAGACCTTCACTTTTAATTAGGTCTTTCCTGTCTTTCTTTTCTTTTTCCCCAAGAAAAATTTTCCTTAAACTGTTCTGTGCTGGACTCTATTGCTGTTTTGGCAGACCTAATTCTTCCAGTACAAGCAATTAATACCTTTCTGTTTTCTTCTGGTTTTGCCCATTCACTGTTGCCTAGTTCTAAAACAGTGTCTGGCCAAAAATGGACAACAAACCTAAAAGAAAATCCAGGTTCCAATTTGTTCATACCCTGTGTCTGTCTGCAGATATGAAATTGCTTTAAAAGGTTGAGGAAGACGACTTTCCACACCTCTGCATGGCAAAAGCAGTAAGGAGGGATCTTTTTGCTTACCTCTGCAACATCCCTTGCTGCAGCTGCCAGGGTTATTCCATAATGTTTTAAAATGCTTCCCTCAAGGAAGATACCTTAACATGTACCCCAACTGTGCTTCCAAACATGCATCACTGTCTGAATTGCATTCTGTGGCTTGCGCTTGCAGTTCTCTGCTCTGTGTTCAGGCTGGGCAGATGCTTCTTAAATGGCATGCAAACAGGTGGGATGGGAACTGCATTTGCAAACGCCCAGTTGTACAGCTACCTGCCTATTCTTTAGCATAAAAACCTGCTTTGTGTCCTCAATTAAGGCAGTTTTGCAGGGAAGTTTGGTATGCGGTTTCCTCTTTACAGGTATAATTGCATGTTCCTGATTATGTAAACATCCTGCTATTTTGACACCCCTTGTGTATGTACATTGTTAGGATCCAACACTTTTAGCCAGATGCAGTTGGAAATACAAGATAAAATTAGGTATTCTGCCTTTTTCCCTTCTAGTATTAAATGTGTGATGAAAGAGTGAGTCATAAAGGATAAGGAATATGTTCTAAAGGAGCAGTTCCCAAACTCTCTTGCTTTGTTCTGTATTCTTAAAACTAGTCTCTCATTTTGTTCCACTTTTGTCTTTAGCAGACTTGTGTTTCCATGCTCTTTACTAAAATATATGCTGGAGAAAACCTAAACTGGTCATTTTATAACATCCTTTTTAAACATTGCAGGTACGAAGACAATATATCAAAGGGAAATAAAATGAAGCAAGCATTATTATTAATGTTTTCCATGTTGCTTAAATTATAAGAAACAATCAAAAATGCTATAAATGACTTGTTCTCTTGCATTATGCTGCTGAGCTACAACAGTGGTTTGCCTTTTTAAGTTAATTTGTTTGAGCTTCCTGCCCATTCTTCAATACAATATTGGTGAGCAGACATCAAAGTTCACCTTGCTTACTCTTGACAAAATTCAAATGAAGAGAAAAACAATGATTTAAAGTAGCACCTGGGGAAATCAAAGCCTGGTACTAGCAGGGAGCGTGCGCTTGCTCCATAGTTGCTTTTTGTTAGTTGAGATATTGGTAAGCTTCAGTTAAAAGTCTCATTTATTTATTTTCAATGGTGAATAGGGCAGAGAAAGCCAGTCTTGAAGAGAAATGTGGAGCTTAAGGCTTCAGTCAGATGCCAGGCTAAACTCATTCCTTCACCACAAAAAGTTGCTAAGCTACGCTTTGTTGGATTTGAACTTGAGTTCATCATCCCATGACAGTTCAGTCAAAAGCTTTCTTCCCTTTGTTGTGAAGCCAGGTGGCAAAAAGTCTTCTGTGAAAACTGGACCCCTGAGCCAACTCTGACTTTTCACTGCCAGTATCATATTCATTAAATTCCATGCCCAAATTCAGGCAGTGCTTTTATTTGTTGGTACACGTATGTATATATCTGATAGATCAATATCAATAGTTATGTTGGGATGAACTTTCAATTTATTTTTAGAGAGGGATTTAGTATTTGGCATATTTTCCTTATTTCCTTTGTGTTTTATAAATTACACTGTCTTTAAAGGTGTCCTTGTTTTGTCACAAATATTAAAAGGTATAGCTCTCTGTTCAGTTTCCTGGCATGCTCAGTTCATTGAGATGTGCAAGCAAGTTAATAGGCTAGTCTTCATGGCCACAAGTCATTCTCAAAGCAATCTGCATGTTCAAAACTGAAATCACCATGAAAAATTTTACCTTGGAAAAGAGATAAAGCAGACCTGTCAGAGACAAGTCAACACCTTTCCACATGAGAGCTATCTTGCTCATGCTTGGAGAAGATTGTGATCACTTCCTGTTTCACTGAACAAAGCTGAAAACAAAAGTGAGCATGTCACTTGTGGTTTAATTACATTTTCCACCTTTTCATCCTGATCTAGAATGACTTTCAGACTGATGGGCAATTTGGTGGAACCTGCAGTTTCTGAAGGATGCTACAGAGAAGGACTGAATTTAGCACTGGCACTGCCAGTTAAGTTTTTGTCAGAAGTTCATTGTGTTTCCCAAGCATTGTTCATGCTCTATCACAGGAGGCATCTACCCATCTGTGCCGTTCATTAACTACTCCAGTAAACTAATGAATTTCACTTTTTTCCCCCCCATCATTGTATGTCTTGATATGCCTTCAAAAATCAGAAAGTCTCCAACTACATACGCAAGAGGCAGAAAATTAGTGATACCAGTATTTGTACATCTTTATGATGAGTAGTTACTCTGTTTCATCTGTCCCATGTGGCTTCATTTGAGAAGCTACATTTTGATATCGCTTTCATGAATAGTTTAAGGAATAATGTAACAAATAATTTAAGGAATAGCAACTGTGTCTCAGGAGCTGACAACAAGGTGTCCTTTTGTGCAACTCTTCAAATTTGTGAGTTTTGGCAATTTCAACAATATCAAGCTTGTGTTATAGGTTGCTTCAAAGACCTCTTTAATAATGCGAGCAAAAGCTGGCTTCTGCTTTTTGTTTCAATTTGCTTCTCAAAGGTATTCCTCTCAATTTGTTTGGGTTTTGTTTTGTTTTTTGTTTTTTTTTTTTTTTAAAGACCTTTACTCTGTATTAAGATGGTCCTGAAGCAGGAAATGCTTCTTTAGATAACATTTCATGACAAAAGACGCCCCAAGGCACTGATTTGCTTTCTTCACCACTGCAAGTAAATCCAGATGATAGACAGTTGGGAACATATATTCTTACAATCTTATGCTGTCTCTTTACTTGTAGCAAGAAGCTACAGACAGCACCAGATCTCTTCAGCCTTCTTGTGACGGCTGTGATTCACGTAATCACCTTTTTCATCAACAACCCTTCCTTCGTGTCTTCCTTCGTGTCTTCCTTCGTGTTTTCCTTTTTGAAGGTACTGCTACCAGCTGAAAATTACAATTACATACACAAATATGAAATAACTTTCATCCAGACCATATATAAATCAATGCAGTCATTTGAATACTGGACTTGAAGATGAAAAAGACATTTTAAATGCGTGTAAATTCCCTACCTTGAGCTGAGACATTAGAATGAATCCAGGACTGACCTTAAGGAGCAAGCAAGGTACTTTCTTCACCTTTTCTTTTAATATAAATGATCAACATTTCAATGAATAACTGCACTGGCAAAGACACAGAATGCTCAAGTTTACTGGAGTATTCTTCATGTTCTGTGACTTCTGAAATACAGCTTTAAATAATAGGTAGTAACTTTAATCTTATAATCAATTTTGGACGCAAGTCACACTAAAATCAACTGTGTTTTTGTTTGATCCAGTATTATAGTATCTATATCAGTCTTATTTTACTGCAAACATCTCTGACATCATTTACCCTCTCAAAGATTTGTGCTGGGGGAAAAATGTGCAGGATAAAGAAAATTACAGCATCAGTGAGGCAATTCTTTATAATAGTTATGTTTAATGCTACAAAAATTTGCTAGTTTGTATTTGTGTACTGTAGTAATTTGCCACTTCAAATGGGAGAGTATATCTAGAGATAGATGATTATGTCATTAAAATGCTTTTTTTTCTCTACACAATGCAGAGAATGGATTCCTTTGGGAAGCTGGGGGACATTCAGGCACTGAGAACTACAGGGCACTTTGAGTGCAAGGGTTCTCTATCTGATGGTCCCAGAGCTCTTCTTGGGACCATCCCCTGGATGTCCCATCTGTTATGACAACTGTTAAGACTGGCAGTGCTTCAGATCAACATGTGATTTCCCAAACAAAATGTTTGTTTAAGACTTGATAGGAGCAGGACTACCCACAGCATTGTCTTCTGCCATCCAGGATTTCTGGATGGTGGCATTTTAAATGCTTTATAAATAATTTTAGAAGAGAGATTTATGGTATATTACATTTTTTGATAAATAGATTTCTTACAATAGGCAAACAGTTTATCTCTAAGTCCTAATGTCCTACACCAAAGTTAATGCTGCTGCAAACTACATCAATAACACACCCATAGCAATGCACTTCTACATTATATAAGTATGCCCTAGGAAAAATTTGGGCCTTCTGTAAACATTTTTTTTTTCATAACTTTTCTTCCACCTTTTTTTGTAAATAAGCTTTGCCTGCATAGGAGATGAGGCATGCATCCCTGTACAAAGTCTCACAATCCCTGTAGGATTGTGCTGCAGCAGAAGAAACAAAAAGGATGAGATGACATGGGATTGAGGAAGTGGTTTTAAAATAACAGTATTACATACAAACCCAAGGTGCCTAAGGTAGAAGATTAGTACCTAGGTTCATATACTGTCTGTGGAAAGAGACACACACAACTTAAGATGCAGTTCCACAATGGCTGAGTCAGTTGTATGGTACATTTTCCCTGGGCCATGTTACTGTGTGAACACATTGTTGACACAAGGGAGACGACAGAAAGGGAACAGTGAGGGATGTGTTGTGTCACATGTCCTTGGGTTTCTCTGAAAAAGTCGTTCAAGCGCTGCCTTCTACTGATTCTATTGAAGCTCATTCTGACAGATGCCAGACCTGAAGTCTTCTCTGTATGTCCCCAAAGGGTGAGTCAATGGGCTGCTGAGACATAATTACTTACCTACTGTTCCTAAATTGTTAGCAAATCATGCAATTGTTCATTTTCACCAAACGCAAAAAAGGGAATAGAAACCTTGTTGGCTGATACTAGTAACTCATATTATAATGCCCAATTATGATGCATGATTGCAGAAAATTTCATAGCAAAACAGTTATTTCACAGCTCCAAAGTCTCGATACACAATGTTTTGTATGCAAACATTGAATATTCCTGCTTGCTAAGGTTGTTTCCATTTTTCTGCTCAATTTATATAAATATTTTATATCTACTATTGTAAACATATTCTTGGTTTTCTTTCACAATTCCAGTGATGTATTTGACAGGTAGGAGCATTTTTCATGTGAAAAACTTACAGCCCTAATCCTGCTCTCCTAATGCACAGAATTTCACATGACATTTTTGCCAGTGCTTGTGCAAGTCAATAGGGGGATTTAAGCCAGTCGGATTCTACCCTTGCAGGTCCTGGCACCATATCTTCCTTTAATTGTGGGTTGATCACAAAACTAATCAGCAACAGATCTGTGAGAAGTATTAAGTCCTTTTACTCATATATAAGGAGGGAAAAAAAAAAAAGGCAAATGCTTTGTGGCTGCGCAACAGAAACTTAAGGTTGCCAGAGCCCTGAGGTAAGATTATCCCACCTCCCTTTTCTTGAAGGGAGCAAACCAAAAGACATCACATGCCTCCAATTAATAAAACTAAGTTTTAGTAGACTAAAAAAAAAATAAAATTGAACAATATAACCAGAAGAGGGTAATTAGAGAAAATCCAGATACTTTGCTCTGCAGATTAAATAAGTCTTAAAAATGAACGTGTTCTCTCCTTACTGTGTCATAGCTAGTCAGGTCCTTTTCTCTAGCCCTGTTTTCTAGCCAAGAACTTTCTAAGGTTTTGAATCACTTTAGGCAACTTTTACCATGAACAAAGGTAAGCAATGTAGTAGTAAAAAATAGAAAAGAAACATTTATTGACTATTACACACAGTGGGTAGCTAGTAGGTGGGCATTAGTTTGCTCGCCACCTTTGATGTCTTGGTCAACTTCCATGGCTCCCTGCAAGGGGTTGATCTTCAGCATCAATAAATTGCCATCATTAAACTGTTAGATTTTTTTAATAGGACTTTATACTTTTTCACATCAGTGTTTTCCTGTCTTGAACTGTCATCTACCCCCATCTCAACAACCTACTTTCTGTCTGAAGTCTTACCTTTTACCTGATTTTTCGTGGCTCATAGCTACGACAGCTGGTTACTCGAAAGTTTGAGCCAAGGTTATGCAAGTTGTGTGTTGTATCATGCGCAGCTGAACCCCCCTGCAGGGAAGGTTACAGTTTCCTGGATGCTAAGATGCTTCTTAGGAATGTTTTGGCATGTTTCTGGCTGTCCTCAGAGCAAACCCATTCTGCACTGTCACTGCAAGTCACTTGACTCATCCCTGCCTGGCTTTTCCCATGGTATTCATGTGCTGCTTTCAGGAGAGATGAAGTCTCTCTTCCCTCTGGAAGTCGCTGCCTGACCCAGAGTGTCCGACGTACGCAGGCAGCCTTCCTCTCCACTGCCTAGCTGTACCTTTCTCTACATTAAAGTGGTACATGCAGTATTTGCCATTAACTCTGAACAAATGAATCAAACAGTTCTGCAGGCTGCCAGAGGTAATAAGATTTTTTGACTGAGCTGTCTGCAGATAGATCTTCAAGTTAGATATATGCTTTGGCTCCTTGATGTTGCACTGCCAGGCACCCCGGCAGCCATCCAGTAGGAGGTTGTATTACAGCTACATACAAAATGACTTCATCATCAGGGGTTTTTTCATGGCTGTTGAGATCTTTGAGCAAATCAGTAGGGAGCAGAGACCCTGTTGGCAATTCTGATTCACAGGCTGTATGGCTGTAGGAAGAGGAATGCTGAAATCTCCACTGGCAAAAACCAGATGTAGTAAGTTAAAAGAAGATATCTCAGTGACTCTGCGTAGAAAAGAATACATTTGACTTGCTAGTGTCAAGAACAGGTGTACTTGAAAATAAGGTTTTCCTTCTGAGTGGAAAATCATAGGCAGGGACATTCTGGCAAAGAAAACCTCAAGTCTTCACTGGCAGAAATGAATGCTAAAAGCGTTGTCTTTTGTTAACTGTAATAAGACACAAAGTTGTTGGAGCCAAGGGGGCGTTTGTTAACAAGCAGGTTTGGGGCTGACCAGGAGCGTCCTGCTGGGAACGCGTTCCACAGGTGGCTGCGCGTCTGATGATTTTCCAAAGGCTCTTTTGAGGAATAATGACGAGATGATCAAAGCTTAGCAAACGAATTTTTGGGCTTGTAGCTTTAGGTTTGTCAAAATAGATTAAGGGACAATAGATACCACATTTACCTGGCCTTTAAGGTAGGTTAGTTTATAGGAGTTTAAAAAAAATAAAACATAAATGTAGAGGCTCATCTTTTCAGTGAGTTTTCTAAGAGTTTATATCAAGGAAGAAGGCTTTTGTAGCTTGCTACTTGACATATTCAGCAGAAACCAATAAGAATAGACAAGTGTTCCACATTTAGTTCAGGAAATATTAGTGATTTAGTTAATAATTAAGCTAGTTCATTTCCTTCTAACCTCTTTCGTTTTTCCGGAGTAGGGAAACAACTTTCAACGGCTTTTGCTTTCTAATAATGTAGCTCCTGTGGCTGTGTTTGCTGGGCTTCATTCATGTGTGTTGAAATTTCCTGGAGAGAAGTCTAAGCATTCAAAAATGTGCTTTCCCTGCCTCCAGGTTTTTCTGGCTATTTGGCTTTTCCTTTAGTTATAAAGGCTTTTGACAATAGAGCTGGCTGAATACTTTCAGGCAAAAAAAAAAAAGTTTCATATAAAAATGCCATTTTGTTGAGCCCCAAATGTTTCATTCATAATGTCCCTGGTCTGCGTCCTTGCCAAGCCCAGAGCAGGATGCCAGGTGGAGTGCCTGGATTCCTGACGGGTTGTCCTACGGGACATGGATGCAGGGAGCTGCCAGGGCTTCAGACTTTGGTCAGTCTTCTGCCGCCTGAGCCCGAGAGCCAGCATTTCCTGTTGCTCTTCAGTGAAATTGTCATCTTTGCTCTGGTCATGAAAGCTGACAGGAACATCAATATCACTAAGTGGTTGCAGGGCCTGGGGAATTTAGCACATGTTAGTTTTTGGTCTGATTTGGACTGTAACTTAGAAGAGTAAAACAAAACCAGCCATGAATGGAAACCCTGCTTTCCAGCCAGCTCTTTTGTAGCCCTCACCTGGTGCTAATGAGGAAAAGAAAATTGGAGTCTCTTGTGCTGGAGTCATTTACACCCACTTGTATTTGTTTTTCTATAATGCTCCTTTTGAGTATCATCACTGTTAATGCATTTAAGACTTAATGCAAATAATTACTAATATTTGTGACTGCTATCCACCAAAAAAAAAAAAACCCCACAGAAAAATGATGACCAGAAGATTCAACTCAATCATGTTGATGTATAGAGATCAGTGTGGTGAAAATTATGTATTTCCTTTACTTTAGCTGAGTACAGACTTTCAGGCTTTTCACACTTCCAGGTTTTAACTGTCTAAACTCCATCGTCCAGCTCAGCAACCAGTTGTACAAACTAGCATAGGTATCACAGTGTTACTGGTCTTTTGCAATTGATAACGGCAAGCGTTAGAAATGCTGCCTTTTCCAAGCAGACTAAGATGGGATTTTTTTCCTCTAGGACAAGGAAAAAAAATATATTCCTGTTTCAGTGCTGCAAAGCTTATGTTCCTCCTGTCCCAAACAGGCATGAGGTTTTTTTATCTTGCATTTATATTCTTAATTTGCCCATAATTGCTTTCAGGCATCACATCTGAGGCCAGCCTTCATTAATATGTTAATTGTGCAGTCCCTCCCAGTGGATTTTTCCAAAGCTAAGAGTAAACAGAAAGGTTTATTCCCTCGCCCTTCCCCCAAGCTCTCTAAACAGAAAAATATTATTCAGATGAGATACTTGACTAGGCTCGGATCTCCATGATGATGGAGCGCATTTATTTCACGTTTCAGGATCTGCCCAAAATAGCTGATCAGAATCCCTCTGTCGGAACAGATCAGAGGCTCATAAGGTCAGAACAAAACCACTTTTTTTTTTTAGGTGCAGTTTAGAACCACTGTACGCATTTCCCTCATCCTATTCTGTGTGCTAAATGGATTTAAAAAAAAAGCTGACATTATCAAAGTACTACAGGGAATTACCCACACACTTGCTGTTAATTAATGTGAGATGTGCAGAGGATTTGCCCACACTGCTTTGAAAATCTCAGCTAAAACATTTTAATGGGTGAGTATTTTTGGGGAATGAAAAATACAAGGTGCCCTGTAAAACAGGCTCCTTAACTGTTTATTGCCTTTCTCAGCTCTTGAGTTGGATTTATAGAAAGGTCATTTACAGAAAAGTCTTATGGAGTTCATTTTAGAGTTGTCCTGAAGACAGTCCTCAAAGCTTTCCAGTTAGGAAGGGTGGAGGATAACGTGAATTCAATTTTTTTTTTTTAATAATTTAAATTATTCGTTGGAATTAGAATTCTTCCAGCAACCTCTCTTTCTCTGTTAGGGCTGATGATAAACTGTGCAAGAAAAGGCCAGCAGCAACAAGGTGCAAAAAATAATTCACTGCCTGTTCCTTTATTTCTCTCTTCCTTTTATCCTGCCACAGGTGGGGGCAGCTTGTGAAATTACTCTAGGTTGGCTGAGTGAGTAGGGGTGTTAATTGTCAGCTATAATGGATGTGCTAAAGGCTTCTGGGAAAAGCTTCTGCTTCTGTATCCACTGATATTCTTCTTGTCTTTTCTATAAAATTTAGCCCTTTTGGTTCCCTCTGCTGCTGACTATCATCTTTCCCAGTTCTCTCAGTCCTGCCCATAGTCTGTAACTGTCCTCTTCACCTGCCCAGCGCGTCCTGCTTTGGGCAAAGGCTCAGCAAGCCTCTGACATACTGTGCGTTATTCATTTCATAGGTACAGAAAGCAGAAACTAAATCATGCCAAGAGGAATGCTGGCTGTTTTAGGATCCATTCCAGTAAAGCCTGAGGTGCACATGTGAGCAGAAAAAGACATGTGCAGATATTTGCAACAGATATAGAGGACTCATACCTGGCTGCTTGTCCTTCTGTTGAAATACAATTTCAGATGTATCCTCATCCTCAGTCCTTAGCTATTCATGCTTATATTGCTCATCCTTGCAGGTTACATGGATGCAGGATGGTCACAACAGGCATATGAGAAAATCATTTTGGCAGGCAGAAAACAAACAAAACAGATGCCTGCCTTTGCTCATTCCCTAAGCTCTTGCAAACTCACTCAGTCCATCAGATTCTTTATTACAAGTCAGAACTCATTCAATAGCTGAAATTGTGACTCAGATACCTCATCTTTCCTTCTCTGAAACTTGCTGACTTGTACTCTCTGTCAATCCAGCTTTTTGGATCCATATACTTTTTACCCTGCACGTGATGAGTATCTGCTCCTTATATGTGATGGCAGGTGCATTCAGTGTGACTGCGCTGCCTGCCCCTGTATTGCGGGCACTGTCAATGAGATGCCATGCCTTCATTTTTCACCTAAATATTTCTCTTGCTTCTGGTTACCTGGATCTTTCATGTATCTATATTACCTCCTTTCCAGTCCATGTGACCATTTGCAGAGTATTGATAGAAATTGATTTTTGTCCTGTGAGTAAATTGTGCTTAGATGAAAGGAATTGCTCCTACCGGATGTATGAAGGATTTTTGCAGAAAGCACCAGAGGACCATTGAGAGGTATTTTTCATAGCTCTGAAGACTTTCATATAGGTTTGCTGAAGATAAGCCAGATAAGGTGCTGTGGACTCTATTAACAGGGACTCAGGGACTTTACCTTAGTGTGGTACTTCTTCTCTAGGCTGGCATGGCACTTACAGAGGTGTGCTTAGTCTGCAGCTTAATCCTTGTTTGAGGTAGTATTTAATCCTCAGTCTTCTCATCCCTAGCCATCCTCCACAAAATATCTGTAGGGACCCCGAGTGACTCTTTCATCAAAGCTTTATGGAATGGATGTATTTCTGTTTCAGTCCACCTTTCACATAGAGTAATAACTTTGCTTTTAGTAGTGGGGCAATGAGTATAACTCTTCATATTTTTATGAATGCATATAATGCTGAGTCCATTTTTAGTAAATTTCCTAGTAAAGTTAATTTTATTATGCTTTTTCTGTTTACATTTTCAAGCATACTGGGTCACACACTAGTACCTATTCTAGTAAATAGGGGTCAAGCTGGACAGAGGGACCTCAAATGCAGCGTCTGTGAAGCCTGTCAGGCAAGGTAGGTTCCACCAGGATCCATTTAATTCCCAGTATTCCCGTACATAAGGATGTATGCCATGTAACTGGCCCAATGGAACAGTTTGTATTCCTGGAATCGGCAAAAGTATCTCTGTGCTGTTTCCAGCATTGCCCATCCATGTCACATGTAGGACTTCATCTGCAAAATAGCTATTAAAATAAAAAAATTACGGACATGTATCAGATTTGAGAACGGGGAAGTCCTGTAGGTAGTGCGGCATTGCCCTACTTTGTGACTAAAGCCCATGGTCGAGGTGCACGTGCCCCGTGCTTCGCAGTGCACTGGTCAGCGCTCAAAGAAAGGACTGTCACGCTCTGACACAGACATGGTAATAATAGCTTCAAAGAAATCTTAATTTCTTAATTTCTGTTCAGTGCATTAATCTTTTACAGTTTTAAAGAAAACAATTTAAAACAATCTGGAAGGCATGTAAAAATATTTTAAATGGCTGATATTTATAGCTGATTCTTTTTTTTTTTTTTTTGAAGTCCCTATTCTTAACAACCGATAAGAGCAATTCAGTAGCAATACAGTTCCTGCCAGTAACCTTCTCCTAGGAAAAAGGATTTTGGTAAGCTTTATCACTCAGCATAGCCAACAGAAATATTTGATACTAAGAGCAGTGGAACCAGAAATCCACTTCAGATGTCCTTCAAACAGCTAGATGAGGAATTCAAGGGGATGTGGAATAGGAAACTCAGAAAATGGAGCTTGACTTTGATACTTACTTGGTGTGATAGAGTAATTTACTCTCCATATAGATCTTACTGTATAAGAAAAAGGAGGAAAAAGGAAACAGTAATGTGTCACCTTATCTAAATAAGGTACCTGTCATTCCTGAAATTCTGTTTAAACTATGATGGATGTTCTTATTCAACAAGAGAGATTTTCCCCCACAGTGAAAGCCAGTCCTTTCAAACAGAAAAGGACTATGATGAGACCAAATTTCCTGCTTATGGACAAGTCTGAAACAATGCAGAAATAGCTGCAGAGCAGATGCCCTGGGATTCCCTACTGACCACTTGCAATGTGTATAGCCATAGAAAAGGACAGTGATTTGAATAGAAAAACAGCTGTGCTAATTGTCTTGCCAGAAACATCTGTATTCTTTGAAGTGGTAACATACTCTCACGATGTGATGTGTTTATTTCCTGAGAAAATTCTGTTTTCTTTTCAGTTAATTTTGATTGACCGGTCTGTCATTGCAGAACTTAATCTTTTTGCTGCTTATCCATGGTTCTGATGTTAATGTTTTGCTAATTTGACTAAAGACATTAGCTGGAAATAGATCTGTGGTATTCACTCTTTTCTTTTTTTTTTCCCCCAAAGCAAATGCTTTTTTCTATAGCTTCTTTTTGAAGACTTTTTTTAAAACAATTAATCTCGCCAGTGCATTGACCTATTCCTCAATAATCTAGAGGACAAATCTGCAAAATGTGTGGTGAACCTCTTCAGCATTAATATCATGTACTACACTACACTTATCATACAGTAAATTCTATCCTAGGCTAATATAAGTAGGTATAGTAACAAAAAAATGCTTGTGCTATGGTAGTGTCAATTAAAAACTACTTCAGTACCATAAACAATGTAAATTAGGCCACTTCATGCAAATAGGGCTATCTGAGAAGGCTTGATGTTGCAGTGGTACGCGTGGGTGTTTTTGGAAGATGGGAGGAAATAGGAATGAACGGTGGCAGCCTGTATCACAAATTGCTATTATTTTCTGTGTTATTTGTAACCTCAGCTGGGAAGCCAGGGACTAACCTAGCCACTGCAAAGCTGCAAAATAACTTAAAATCCATAACTCATTAGATACCTTAAGCCAGGAGGGATGCTCCCATGTACACTACTAGCTGATGAGCCTGTCGTCATTCTTGAATACATAATCTTTCCAATAGCTATGGGGTTCTCTTCTTTGATGCTTGGAAACATTTGTGTTATAGATATCCTTCAGCGTGGTGATGTTTAGGAATGGTGATTTAGAAGATGACTATATACCCATGCACAAAAGAATACTTGATGATCTTTGTGTATTCTTTTGTCCAAAGTAGTTGAGTACTGTATCTACAGTGAGATGGTGTTACTTATAGGAAATAAAAACGAGCAAGGCATTAGTCAAGTCCTTCTTACAGTCCACCCACTGGAACCACAGGCTATGTATAAAAATGACTGAGTTGCATTTATAGAAAGCTTATTGAAAGACCTTCCTAAACTGCTTTACTGTGCCTAATACACGCTGTTGCTCTCAGGAGCCAATTATGTTCTAGGGACACAGCAGGGTTTTGCAGGCCTGCCTAAAAGTCCTAAACCCTGCTCTGACTGAAAATACTGCAGAAGCAAGTTCATTTGCACCTCTTTGTTGTGCTGTTTCATTGTTTACACAGTATTTTCATCAAAGAGTATGCTGCTCATTAAGCACAGGAGAACCTGACAGACGGGACCTGGAACACTTGCCATCAAATTTAGCCCAAGTCTATCTGACATCTCAGCAGGGGAAGTGGAGAGCTGTGATTCTGAGATAGGCAGTTTGCAGTCTCTAATCTCAAATATACAGCACTGAAAAGAGCTGTTCCTGCATAATGCAATTCATACCATCAGGTATTGTACATTTTAAATCACAGATCTGTACTTCTTGAACCTCTTTTTTTAAAGTAATTTTCTTCGCTCACTGACATTTTAAGTGTTCTGTGTTTGGTGCCACTAGATTATGACATTTTGATGTTCAGTTAGAAATCCAAAATAGCAATTAGGGAATTACAAATTGCAGAAATCTTGTCATTTAACTATTAATTACATTCCTTATTGTCTCAGCTAGTAAATGATTATACAAAAATGTCTCTTAAATATAACATGCAAAACCTTGTTATAATTAGGGTATTCTTGAGGTGTCAGTCCCTGCTTGATGGAACTGAGTTATCTCTAGAGCCTGCTGAAGATGACTGTGTTTCCATGTGAAGAACAGTTGTGGTGGGTTGACCCTGGCTGGACGCCAGGTGCCCACCAAAGCCGCTCTATCACTCCCCTTCCTCAGCTGGACAGGGGAGAGAAAATACAACGAAAGGCTCGTGGGTCGAGATTAGGACAGGGAGAGATCACTCAGCAACTACCGTCACGGGCAAAACAGACATGACTAGGGGAAATTAGTTTATTTTATTACCAATTGAATCAGAGTAGGGTAGTGAGAAATAAAAACAAATCTTAAAGCACCTTCCCCCCACCCCTCCCTTCTTCCCAGGCTCAACTTCACTCCCGATTTTCTCTACCTCCTCCCCTCCAGCAGCTCAGGGGGATGGGGAATGGGGGTTGCAGTCAATTCATCACACCATGTTTCTGTCGCTCCTCCCTCCTCAGGGGGAGGACTCCTCACGCTCTTCCCCTGCTCCACCGTGGGGTCCCTCCCGCGGGAGACAGTCCTCCACAAACTTCTCCCATGGGCTACAGTTCTTTATGAACTGCTCCAGCGTGGATCCCCCATGGGGTCGCAAGTCGTGCCAGGAGCCTGCTCCAGCATGGGCTTCCCATGGGGTCACAGCCTTGTTCGGGCACGTCCACTTGCTCCGGCGTGGGGTCCTCCATGGGCTGCAGGTGGATATCTGCTCTTCCATGGACCTCCATGGGCTGCAGGGGCACAGCCTGCCTCACCATGGTCTTCACCGCAGGCTGCAGGGGAATCTCTACTCTGACGCCTGGAGCACCTCCTCCCCCTCCTTCTTCACTGACCCTGGTGTCTGCAGAGTTGTTCCTCTCACCTCTCTCTGGCTGCAGTTTCTCTTGCACAGTTTTTTCCCTCCCTTCTTAAACATGTTATTCCAGAGGCGCTGCCACCATTGGTGATGGGCTTGGCCTCGGCCAGTGGCGGGTCCATCTTGGAGCCGGCTGGCATTGGCTCTGTCGGACACAGGGGAAGCTTCTAGCAGCTTCTCACAGAAGCCACCCCTGTAGCCTCCCTGCAACAAAACCCTTGCCACACAAACCCAATACAGCACTGCTCAAGAGAAATAGGATTATATGCGTGATTATAACCCAGAATCTTAGATATTGGCTTGTGATCTAGGAGATGTTGAAATCCTTGCCTGATCCAGGGCACAATATGTCATCCTGGATTGCTGAAAGTCAAGTAAGTCTTATGCATGTTACCTTTTGTGAAGAGATTTATAAAAGTGAAAATATTTTGGCTTTGATGGAATAGGATATTTCAGTAAAAGCTTTCCAAACGTGTCATGGAATGGTACCTTGGGAGTACTGCTTGCTTTGTAGCCACAGTGCTTCAGCACTACAGCATAAATAGTGCTTTACAATGTCTATAGGCAAATGAAATCTCTCTTTTTAGTCCTGTTTTCTACATTGAAATTGCTCTAACATTGTTCTGCACCAAACCTATCCTGATGCTAATGTTATGTTCGACAACATTGCAAAAGTGCAAAGATGCAAGTAAAACTCCCAAGTAATGCTGGATGCAAAGGTAAAGTCCCTCAGGGAGCAGCTGCATGCTGATGTGCTCTCAGAAGGATAACTCTTGTTTTCAAGATGGAAAACAATGGTATAATAGAGAAGGCTTAGGAAATTACTAGGAAACTCAGCCTGCTTTGGATTTCCAACTGAACGCGGTGCTTGTGCCAGGCCTCATAGATACCACTAGCTTAGGTTAGGTTACCTGTTCCAGAATAAAAATCACCGAAATGCACGTTACACAGATATTGAGTCCTCATTGTCACTTTCATTCTACAGGTCTTCTGTTGTTCTACAGTACTTGGTAAAACATTGTTAGAAGTCTAGTCTGGTCTCTTGTACTGAATACCCACCAGTGGCTGGAGCACTTCTGGTTTGGCTTCCTCCCATAGGAATCCTCATCGTGTGCTCCACAATGAAATTTGCTTTCTTAATTGCAGCCACTGTAGCTGTGTGCTATAGTGAAATGTGCACCTAGTATAAAACAATTAGTAAAAATACAAGTAAACCTATAGACAGTTCTGTTATATGACCAGATCTCACGTTTGTAAGTGCAGCTCTGAATTTCATCAAGGTCTCCTAGTGCAATATGATGGACACACAGAGAACTACACTGAAATAGGAAAAAAAAAGTTTGCCTTTAAAATAAGATCTCCTAACCACCTTTTCAGCAAAACTAGGTGGGAAATAGAAAAAGAAACAGCTTGAGAGGTACATTTTCAGTCATCTAGAAATGCCCTTTTACCCTTGTAATTTACTTCCAGACAGTGCACACATTTTAAATGAATACTTTGCTAAAAACTGAAAAGATGTTAAAAAGTGAAATGAATGCATCGTGTTCTGAAGAAGAATTGGAGCTAGAGGTCATTCAGATTATTTTGTAAAGGTCTGCATCTCACGGCGATGACGACAATAATGGCAATGAAATAATGGAAGCCAGGAAACAACAGTTGGAAAGCTCTGAAATAAAGCTCTTACAGGTGCCATGCTTTTCCCAGGGGTCAGTTATCACAGATACTGGGAATATTTTCTGAGTTGTGTTGGGATATAGAACAAGTAGTTACGCTTGTAATAAACTGTTGCAAGAGCATATTGTGAAGCACTGGCTGACCCCGTATGTGACCAGGTCTTATTAGAGACCTGCACCAGGTGCAGCACTGAGTGATTTGAGCTGCTAATGTTCAGTTTGTTAATGTACTCTTCAGTGTTGCATTTTAGAATGTTGTAAAGCTTAAAAAAAAAAGAGAGGAAAAAAGATTTGTATATTTGTATTTCAAGGGTCTCTGATAAAGAATAATATTGTTGGTGACTACCTTCTTCAGAATTTATATGTAGCAGAAGTAACATATGAAAATATGGTAGAAATGACTCATAAATTACTTCAAGAAAGTACTCTTAATTTATGTATGATTTAGGAATCATTTAATTGAATCAAGAAGCTCTGGTGATAAGAATTTCAGATGTATGATTTGACTAATATTCCTTAAAACACTTGATTTACTTGCTTAGGGAAATTAAAATCATCTTAAACATTTCAAAAGGTTACATTATGAGTCTTATGGAAAAGTAACACTGAATGAGCAGAGCTAACTATTGGAGGAAGCCATTCAGAAAACCTGGATTTAATTCTAAAGGCTCTCCTCTGTCCTGTAACATTGTGAGCAAATGAATAGGCTTTGGATGAGTTCAAGTCAAGTGACTGGGATGCTTTCTCTCATGTTAAGCCCTAATTGAATGTTATCCTCATTGGCATTACTAAAAAAAAAAAAATAAATATGAGGAGGAAAGGGGAGAGAAGGAGCAGAAAGACCAAAGTTCAAAACAAGGAAGAACTATTAGAAAGACAAGAAAAAAAGATCCTAGAAAGACAAGAAAAAAAGATCCTAGCAAAGAAAGAAAAAGGAACTGTAAATCTTTGAAAAATTAGGAAGCAGATAAAAAATAAAGGTATTACTATACTGTGTAGCCAAACCATGCTCACCTACTGAGGAAGATTTAATAGAAACATGAAAATAAATATTAAAATTTTTGAAAACCCAGTGTTAAAAGTCCATGAATTATAGCTCCATTAAGAAAGAAGAGCACAAGAAACAAGCTTTATTGGTATACACACTGCATAGATAATCCCAAAATCTGAAGAATGAGGAAGAAACATTTTCAGCATGCTTATTGCCCTTTATTTTAGAATGAACCCTTGTTCATAGTTATTTTTGTACAAAGTTGTGACCATAAGAACTGCCATTTAACAGCAGATAGCTCCAGATAAATCACAGGATGCAAATCCCATACCTACCTCATCCTGATCGCTTTTGCTACAGTTCAGTGAAAATCCTGGTACAGGAGCTTTATCTCACTTCCAGAGTGTTACTTATCATTAGCTATGGCAACACTCAAAAATCTACCTTAAAACATAAACCCAAGTACATAAATTATACCTACAAGTTTACCAAGGCTGTCAACATGAAGTAAATTACTCATTTGTAGTCAAGAACAGAGGTCAGTCGGACTTAGGGACTCAAAAAGTTAGCTACTAAAACAGGAGCAGTTATCAAGACTCCTTGAGCATTCAGAAGTTTTATTTATATAAAAAATATGTATATTTCTATTTCTTCCTTGTATTCCAAGGAAGAAACTGTCTCCTTCCCCTTGTCTTCAGGAAAATCTGGTTTTATTAATGCTGTCCTGCATGAGGGTATTCTTATTTCTCTGGCTGTGTTGTGTAGTGCTTTCTCCATTCTTCAAAATGTAATGTAAGTGTGAGGCTATTAACGAGAGATCAGAGTGCACAGCTCAGTCTTTCATATAACAAGTAGGATAACAAACCCTTAAAGAAAAACGTGTGAGAAAGGGGAGTTCTGTCTTGCTTTATGATAACACCAATCTGTAGCAACTGGTTTGAACTAGACCATGCAAGGGATGTTGCAGGGTTCTTAAAAGACCTGTAATTCTCTCCTCCTCATGGGGTGGAGGGGTGGGGAATCAAAATCCTGACAATCCACATACATATCAAAAGCTGCCAGACTTCACAAGTTAGCCCTGCATTGCTCCATTCCCTTGGTATTTTCCAAGGTACTTGCTTTTCAGCTGTCTGTTTTGTTTTGGATCTTGGAAGTTCAGAATCTTTCTCAGGTTTTTATATCACAGAAGTGGAAAAGAAGTGTGTCCTAACTTTTTACAGGCATGCCTTTGATTAATAATCATCTCAATGAAACTGCTGTGGTAACACAGCTGTTTCACCCCTTTTTCTGCAGTTGCTTGTCTATAAATTGTCACATGGCTGCAAGGTTGGTGTATCAAGATGTATGTGTGTTTCGGTATTTTGTAAGGCATTTGTAGAAAGTTCAAGACTGCTATGTTTGCCTTCGTGGCTCTATAGTTGAGCAAAACACCCCATTCTTCAGTATAGAATTCTAAACTTGTTATTAATCAAGGTTTCACATCTGACAGCTCTAGTTCTGAGGGTGATTCCCTCATTTATAATCACGTCACATAGAGATCTGCCTTTGATTGTCCAAGTTTTTAAAAGCATTTTCCAACAATTTTTAACCTTTATTTTCCATAGGCTGGAGCACCCTGGACTTAAGACAGCCTTTAAAATCATGCTCTCTTGCTAATATTTTACATTTTTAACAGTCAAAATATGATATGTTATCTGCCTTTATCTCCACTGGTATGCCACATTTTGCAAATAGAGATTTTATATCTGAAAATAAATGTTCAGCAACTTTATTTTCTAATCAGGTTGTAATAATAGACATTGGAACTGGTAATTTGGAACCAAAATTCAACTTGTTTTCTAGTATATAAAAAAAAACCTGCATCATTTTGGGGGTCTTCAAGCTGAAGTTTCTTCAACTGTATTTTAAAGAACAGTATCGGACACTAGTCATTCTTGTGTTCAGTTCTGGTTTTGTATACATATCAGAAGTCAATAATATCATATTTAAAACATATATTAACTCACTGGGAATTTTGTTCTTCCCCTTTTACTTATTTTTGTGGATAGAACACATGTCCTATTTGTTCACTATCTGCTCTGTGTTACAGTCTGTTATATTTCTTAAAATATGTGACTGCACAGCAGAGAAGGAAGCCAACTGGCTGCCTAGTTCTGGCTGTTGTATTGGGTCAGGCAGACCTTCTGGAGAGAGCACTCCGTTGCTTTCAGCAAAGGAAAAGCTCAGCCAGGAGAGGCTTTTCGAGTCTAGGTTGGAGGAAGAGAGAAATGAGTGCATCTGCAGCATAACCAAAGGTTTGGAAACCGTTAAGAACAGGGAACAGAAATATCACAGCAGGCTTCAGAACTGAAGGAAAAAAGTCCTTTTCACTGTGCAGAACAGGCATATATCACTTTCTTTTTAAAAAAAGTTCTGCTTCTGTTATAGGCTTTTGCAAAACTGATTTGCTGCTTGCAGCTACAGTAAGTGTCCAAAGGCAGGGCACTCCTTAGGTCTTCATTTGTTTCTATTGGTCTTGCCTCAAATTCAGTCTGGTTTCATTATGTAGATTTCTCTATAGCATTTTTAATTCTTTTTTTTTCCCCTGTGTTGCCCCATGTTTCTGTTTTTGTGCCAACCCAGACTACTGTTACATTCTGTTGTTTAGTTTTTCAAAATTTACAATCTGGTCCAGTTTCATTCTGTTTTTAATTCACATTTTAATAGCTTTCTATAAGTTTAAGATGTCCAGTGATCTTTTTCAGTTATGACTCTTTGATCCCCTTTACCATCTGGCCTTGGATGAGCAATTCCACAAATGGTTTAAAATGACATGTTTGCCACAGCATAATCAAATCTATTAAATGTCCTTGTTCTTGGTTTTTCATATGAAGCAGATAACTTCCAGAAGATGTATTATTTTTAGGAGTTTAACTTTCTACAAATTTCTGTAACTGATAACTCAATCTTTAACTGATAACTCATTCATCTGATAACTAAATTGGTGTTTCTCACTTATCTTTTTAAATATGGATTGCTCAAAGTCAGTGCCCCTAACTTGCAAGATTAAAATAAACTGGTATTTTTTTTCTCATCTTTCATTTCAGGAGCTCAGTTTTTCTTTATATAAAATTCTTGCTTGAACTTCTTTCAGTGGCTTGCTATGTTTCTGGAGAGTTTATATTTCTTGGAGTTCTCCATTCACCTTTACTTCTGACTTGCTGTTTCTCTCCCACTTCTCATACCAGCTGTAGTTCAAGATCTCAATTAATGAGAAGCATGAGTTTGAGTTACGATAATTTTGATTAATCTTTATTATAACTGATAGATTAACCAATAGAGAAAAGCTCTTACAAAGGGAAAAGGTTCATGCCTCTTCTAGTTTGCTAAGACCGATCTCTAGTAAACAGGTGGTTTGAACCAAGACTCACACTGCCTTTCCAAAAACATGTTTGTCCTGCTCCTATTAAAGTCAAAGGCAAAGCTCCTATTGATGTCAATGTTGTATGAGATGAGGTAATCTACTTCTGCCCAGTAATTCTATTTCTTCTTTAACAATGTGCCAGTAAGCACAATGAAGTTAAGCACTTGTGGCCATGTTTTCGTTTAAACACCAAACCAACTTCCCCTCCCAAAACTATTCACTGAGATGGGGTATCAGTCTTTGCCATGATGTACCTCCCGTCTTCAAAAAGGTACTGGATGGCATAATCCTAGCAATGTTACAGCCCTTTGTGTTGGGCTTGGTTGTCTCACTCGAATGAATGTTATTGCTTGGGATACCTGGCATTTGGGATTAAGTCCAAAAATATTTTGTTATAAGGAGTCTGTAAACATGTAGAACCAAAATCTTTCATGACCTGAACTAAGGGCAGATCATAGAAAAGGAAAGTAAAAGGAAAAAAAAAAAGAGGACAGTGGCTCAAAAAGCTTTCACAGTACTGAGAACTATATTGCAAAAAAGAGTGAGTATAATACTGGCAGACTATTTGCCTTTTACCTAGTATTTATAAACAAGCTTTCATAGGAATTGTGGGACCAAAAGAGATTTGTCATGATTCAGTTTAACTCTTTGACCACTTGGAACTTTTTTATATCTCCTTTAGTTTTGATATTTGTGTATCGTTAATGTGATCTGTAGATCTCAAACGGTTTTCTTTGAAAATCCAACACAGAGTACACATTGCATTTTTCTGCGTCTGACTGCTCCTCTTCTGTGAGATCACAACTATCTGCTTGGTAAGCAAATGACTGGCATGAGATTTAAAAAGTTCCTTACTTATGGCCTCATAAATTTCAGTCTGCCCATGAATTATGACAGCACATCCGGCTCAATGATGTTATATGTTATAGAGTTACCGTTGAACATTTAACTGATGAAAATGCAAAAATGTCCTCAGAAATCAGACACCATTCATACACACAAATATTTAGGTGGAAAGCAAAATGGTTTTATTTATAGACAGAAAATAGTGCTGAAAACATTTTCTGTTTATTGTTACGCAAGCATAAGGTCAAACTCTTGGGGGAGAGAATTGTATTCTATTTTTTTTGTTCAAACTTGAGCCATTTACTATACATGTTAGCGCCTTTTGGAGTTCTGCAGCACTGACCAAGTCGAGTGTGCAGTTGGCAGTTATGTTTTTTGGTCTCCAACTACCATTTATGTGATCACACATGAGGACAGGAGGCAACAAAATCCATTGCCCTGCTGGGTCCATCTGGGCAGTAAAATGTCTTTAGATTTCTAGGCTGTGACACACGTAAGTTAGATATAGAATGCATGCTGGAAAGAAGGAGAATTAAATTGCACTGTTATGTGAGGAAGAGCATGCACATATTGGAATACAGCAATGATCTTCAATTCAAGGACTATTCATAGACAGATTTATTCTGTATGCTGAAGATTTCCAGCTAAACATATCGGATGAATTTAAATGAGAGAAGAATAAACATTTATTTCCTAAAATTTCACAGGAAATAATTCTTGGCCAAGTTCATTTTTTGTGATCAGACACAAAGTGTTCATTCAAACAATATTCAATTGAATTTAAAAAATCAGTGCTTATTTTTTTCAGCTATCTAAATTTAAGAAAAAAAAAGTATTTTCTTATTTCTTAGAATAATCAGCAAATTTGAGCAAATCCTAGATTGGTGTATGACTCCCATGAGCAGCCCTCAAATCTTTGTCTCACTCTATTTGGGAACCTTTTACCAGCCTTGGAGATTTCAGAGCAAGATAATGTGCACAGAAAAACTTTGAACGTGCAATTATTTATCTACAGTACAGATTTGTGGCCTGAATCAGATCAGTTGTTTAGTTGGGCATTAATGTGGTCGTACTCTTGGTGCCATCACCTGGTGAATCCCTGCTGGCCATGCAGACTTCAACCCAATGGGGAAGGGCCAGTGGAACCTGGGGCCTCTTGGAACAGGCTAATCCTTCACCTGCAGCTTTTCTCTTCGCCCTCTCTGCTTCTTCTCTTAGAGGTTTAGTATCTTGTAATATCAGTACTCATTTCCTGAATTTCTTTGAGTTCTTTTCTTCATTTTGAACGTTCTGTAACTGGTATCAACCCAGTAGCATCACCTCCGTGTTCTTGCTTCGTTTCTGCTTTCCTAGCTTTCATGGCTTCCTGGCCACACATGTGTTCTTTCTTACAGACTAAAGTAAGAATCAAAAACTGCAGCTTATCTTTGATTTCTTTCAGGAAAGCTTGGCCCTGGAGCCACACGTGAGCCAGCACAATTTATTGTCACTCCAGGATTGGCAGCCTCAGAGATGCTCTTTCTCCTCCAGCATTGGAAGCACAGGGTATGCTCCGTATGGTGCAGCCAAACGTCTGGGATGACTCTTTCAAATTCTGCCTATTGATTACTGTAGAAACAGCATTTCATTTAAGAAAATACTGTGAAAATAATCTATGGCACTTAGAAAAATGAGTTTCTAAATTTAAATTACAAGCATATAAGTATTTTAAAAGCTTGTTTTCAAGTGGTTCTGGAGTCTGCTAAACCAGAAAGAGAGAAGAGAAATTGTAGAATCATAGAATAGTTTGGGTTGTAAGGGACCATTAAAGTTCATCTAGTCCAACCCCCCTGCAACGAGCAGGGACATCTTCAACTAGATCAGGTTGCTCAGAGTCCCGTTCAACCTGACCTTGAATGTTTTCAGGGACGGGGCACCTACTACCTCTCTGGGCAACCTGTTCCAGTGTTCCACCACCCTCATTGTAAAAAATTTCTTCCTTGTCTAAATCTACCCTTTTTCAGTTTAAAACCATTACCCCTTGTCCTATCACACAACAGGCCCTGCTAAAAAGTTTGTCCCCATCTTTCTTATAAGCCCCCCTTAAGTGTTGAAAGGCTGCAGTAAGGTCTCCTCAGAGCCTTCTCTTTTCCAGGCTGAACAGCCCCAACTCTCAGCCGTTCCTCACAGGAGAGGCATTCCATCCCTCTGACCATTTTTGTGGCCCTCCTCTGGACCTATTCCAACAGGTCCATGTCTTTCCTGTGCTGAAAAATGAAATAGGGTGGTAACAGTTTGAGCAAAAAGTATCGGGTTTCACAAAGCAAACTGTAGCCACCCCGCTTCTTCCCAATACAGTTTGTTTTTGCCGCCTGCCTCTCCTCTGTTGTCTTTCTGGATGATCCGTAGAGCTTTTCACTCTTTCCCCCTGCCTGCTATCCCCCATCTCATTGTCTTAATAATGCCTTCTCAATCCTTAATCCTCTGGGGGTCTTTTTTCCTCATTTTTCACATAAACTTACGGTATGTCTTTCACACCTGTATTTCTCGACTTTCTTGACTCTCTCTGCATTTCACTGAACCCTTTGCACATCACTTCTTTTCTTTATCTCTGATCTCTCAGCAATGTGTAACAGCCTGAGATTTTGTTTTCCTCTTTCATTCCCCAGTTCCCTGCGGAGGTTAGGTTTTCCTCATCTCCACCCCTTTCTGTTCTACTGGGTTTTTTTCATCAGACACCTTTTGTGTTGCTACGTGTCCCGTGAGACTGTGTCCCTGCCTTGGAAAATTTCAATAGGCTCGGTACAATTTCCTTTGACTCATCCTGATGATGGCCTCTACGCTGCAGGTTTCATTTTCTTTTTCCTACCTTTTAAGCACCCCTAGACCCCCCCAGCAATATTGCTGATTGTTACAGATGAAGCTATTTCTGAATTCTGAGTAACCTGGCTTCCTTTCCTCCGCCTCTCTTACTGACATGGTCTAAGGACTTGCACAGAATAATGGGGTGTTGTGCTCTACTCATGGTTCCTGCTTGGATAGTGCACACTTGAACAGACAATCAAGCCAGGTCAGTAGCCATAACAGTTTTGAAGTTTGAAGTGAGTAAGTGATGTCTGACTGCAATGGTTTAAAATCAGTGCTAAAAGTTCACGAATCATCAGTATTCCACAGGCCATACCCATTTATGGAGAAAAGATGAAGGAGATTAACACTTTACCTTTCTAGTTGCATATATTTTCTATACTAGAAGTTGTCTTTTTTGTGTAGCTCAAGATAAAACAATAAACTTTGACTGTCTTGATTTGGTGCTTGTTCCTGGCACATCTGGGAACATCAATACACTCACTGTGTAGTCATTAAAAAAGTCTTGAAGTTTTGTTGATCTCAGCATCTTTCTAAACTATCAGTGGAAGTTAGTGCACCACAGATATATTTTTCAATGCGGACTGTTCCCAGAACTTCAGGAAATAGAAGGATTGTTTCTCCAAAAACATTCATCCACTGTACTGAATAATTTAATCCATAATTTTAAAAGATGCAGAAACTAGGATGTTCATATTTTAGTATCTAAGGCATCTATGTTGTTATGGCTTGAGTTTCTCTACATATTGCAAATGTTTTAGTAGTAGATTTCCTCAAAGAATCAGCGTGTTGAAAGCAGGACTTCAAATTTATTCATGTGTGATCAAGGTCAAAGCTAAAGTTTGGTGACACAAGCTTTATGTCTTCCCTTTGTAGCCCCAACTGTCTGCTCTGAAAGATGTTAGGAGTATGCAGATATCACTGTGAATATTGCTAATCGTTTACTAGTATCCAATAAATGTACTGTTACAAAATGGGTGTTTGCTAACTGCTGCTCTCTTCTCCTCAGTTAATTACTATGTAAACAGGGAGCTAACATAGTTGGAAGGACTATTGACTGTGCAAGTAATTAGCTGCCGTAAAAGTAGGAGAGAAGGCAGCTAGCAGGTTTTTAGACAGTTTTCCTTAGTAACACGTTGATTCTTACTGTCTTTTGTGTGAAGGACAGGCGTCTTACTGATTCAGGTAACTCTTCAGAGACTGCTGGGCAGTGGTGTGTGTATGTAATTATTTGACAGCTAGTGAAGTGTCAGATGTATGCAGGTAAAAGTTCAAAACCAGAAGGCTCTTTGAAAGCTTGCATTTTTATTTTTTTTTAAACATGGGTCATTTCACACCTTGTGTTTGTGGTGAAGCCCACAGATAGTCAAATTATCGCAGATTATCTCAGCTTTTCTTCACAGACAAAAATGAGCAGCTTGGCATGGCAGAAGATAAGAGCCTTTTAAATCCTGTTCTCTTATTCAGCTGGCAAAGTGAAGCTGTGTCCTAACTGCAGGAAGAGTTGAGAACAGCAGTGCATTTTGACCTCCCAGGGTAGGAGAGCCTGGATATGGCTCTCAACCATGTAAATGCCATCCCACTGTCATTTTCTTAACTGTAATTTTAAAAGCCGGGTAGCGTGGCTGAAATACTTTTGGTTCTAATTTATGATCCTTGTCAGTTCTTTTTATGTAGGAGTAGCAGTTAGTGGCTGTTTGAGAGCAGTCCTGATATGGGGCTGCTCGTGGTTGTTCTCCTCTCCGTGCTCTGAACCCTTCTGCAAAACTGAACCTAACCTGATCTCGTTTTAAAAATCGGCATTCACGCATATTCAGAGATGCAAATCTTGAGTGTTAGCTATGAGGGTCTTTCAAGTTAGTGCTGATGCAGTGGAGTATAACATTTTCCAAATTCTATATTATAGATAATTTTAGCCATACACCATTCTATATAAAATATAACTCATTTAGCTTATCTATTTTAAAGGCTTTTACACTACAGTCAGACACCATATTTGGTTAAATAGGTGCTTGTCACACCAGTTTTATGATTTAAATGTGAAAGCCATTTCTTCTTACTTTCAGCTGTAACAGGGCTGGCACAGGTTCTGTTCCACTGAAGTAATGGAATGGTAGGATCCATGTCATATAATTCTGTAAATGTAATGCTCATCAGTATATCAGCTAATACGAAAAGCAGAAAAAAGAGTTAGAAATTAAGACCGCAAGCCAAATATCATCATTCTAATTCCTCATGGAAAGATACCACTTTAATTGAAAGATAAGGCAATAAAAATGAAAGATATTAAATAATTTTATCAAAACATGGTGTAATTCATGTGTTCTATCCTTCATACTCTGTTCTTTACTTGAACAGAGTAACACAGATTAATTACTGACCTGTCTAATTTTCTAGAGAATTTTGTTTTTTAACATCCATTGTAAGGTCTTAGAGATGTTGTATCCTTGCTAAAGTAAGAAGGAAGCATTGTCTCGGCTTTTAGCGAAAAAAACCTGCAGTTATAGAAGATGCTGAAATAAAGGGAAACAACCTTTTCCCTCCCTTCTCTCTATTACTGTCTCCAAAAGAATTTTATCCTCAGCCCAGCAAAAAACACCCAACCCACTCCGCAGCAGATCCTTTAGCAACTGGTAGACTCATCCTGGGAAGAGGGAAAAGGAAGGGGCGTTCAGGAACAAGCTGTA
The DNA here is from genome assembly GCF_030936135.1 of Gavia stellata. Lineage (NCBI taxonomy): Eukaryota > Metazoa > Chordata > Aves > Gaviiformes > Gaviidae > Gavia > Gavia stellata. Next base: position 34,581,713 of record NC_082601.1, read on the forward strand.
AAGACAGGGCACCTTGTTCCCCTAGGAAAGAAGAACTGGCTGCTGCAGCTGCAAGAGCAGAGGCTGCAAGGAGGGCTGAGGATCAGCTGCTCAGCCCCCAACATGCGATCCATATTTCCTTTTACTCTGCTACATTAGGTGGTGCTCTAGTTTGCTGCCTCCCTAGAGGTAGCTCTGATGTGGATCCAGGGAGACAAGCTGGGACATCCATCCGAGGAGTGGATGTGCATTACACCTCAGAGGAAGGACAGTTCTGCCCTTCTGAGGTCTGTGATTTTTGTCACGTTTTGGAAGGTCACTCTGTACCACTCCAATTTTTGTGTGTTTCCTCACACAAAAGTCAGTGTCCAATCCCTCACATCAGTCCCCAACCCACTGATGAAGGAAATTCTAGGCAATTTTAATCCCTTTAAAGTACAAAGAAGAAATCTTCACAGTTGAACTTTTAGTGAATGTTAATATTTGGGAGAGAATATACTCTTGACTAACAAGTTGTCTCTGTACAGGTTCTCTATGCACTAGAAACCCTATTGTGTATTGCCACTGATAATTACACTGTGCCACGGAAAAGGTACACATATAGAAGCACTTTTCAATATACCTCTAAATCAGTTGGATACTCCCAGTTACCTAATTAACTAAATGCAACTTTCTGTGTAGTCATTGTAGTACTCTTATTTCCAAAATTCACGTTTGCTTTTACGTGATCTCATATACAATTTAATTTCCCGTACCAAAAGAAAAATAATAAATGCCAGGATATTACATAGAGTTGCCAGTGTTAATAAAATAAAATTGCAGAGAGATTAAAAAATATGTTCTAACAACTATATCTTCTTACAAAGAAAAGTGAATCAGAACATGTTTTAAACTGTATCATATATAGTAAAAATAATTAACAGCCAGGCATAAGAGTGCTACCTTCAATCTCACAAGAGTGTATGAGTACAAAAAAAAAAATCTCGGTAACCTTTGGAAATCTTAATTCATGAAGTTGTTTCAGCAAAAGCTTACATTCTAAATGATATGTATAAAGTGATTATTTTAAAGACGATTCCATCAGTTATTCAGGAACCAAAAATTCATAAGTATTCTTTAAAACTAATTTCATGTTTTATCAGTCCAAATGCACGCTGGCTGTTCTATGCGATGAAGGTTGTGCAACTGAATCCTAGAATCAGATCTTTGTTGTCAGATCTTTCCTTTTGGACACTGTCCAGGGTCAGCTGAAGAATATATCTGGTCCAATAGTTTCTAACAGGATATTTCCCCTATTCCTCCAAGTCCCTTCCCCTGCTACTGTGAAGTAGAATTTTTGCCATTAAATTGGTTCTTGTTATTCTTATCCAGTGAATAGAGACCCTGGGATCAAGAGAGCTATACCATATCATTGAATTCATTATTTAGTATTTTTTTGTTGTTGTCTAGAGAGTTGAACACTGCAAGCTTATATGTATGTCTGAAAATTATTTGGGACCATTTATTTCTGAGAGGACATCCATTTTATTGCAACTTTTTGCTACCTGAAGTTATATAGGAACTCTAACCATGAAGGAATGTCTATCACCTATTTGATGGCTACAAGACTAAGCACATGCCTTTACTCATAAGCAAAGTGATTAAAGGACAGATTGCCAAGTACCTATTGTCCTCTGCCAAATTTTCAATGTGTAGCAATATTTGACAACAGCCACCCAAACACCAGGTGTCAGACTTTTATAGCAAAGCCACTACTACCAGGTGATGGGTATCTAGGTACTGAGGAAGCTAATGAAAGGTTAAATAGCGTAAGTTTTGAGTAATGATGAGCTACTTGTGCAGCTTATGCAAGGCAGGATAGTTCAAGGAAAATAGGATAGTTTCAAAATGAAAAACCCAATTTACTCTGTCAGAAATTAGTTTTAATTGAAATGTCTCTCAGAAAAATAGAAATGCATGTGTAAGTGAATCTGGTCAGGCCAGAGGTTGTCTCTGCTTTTATCTGAAAACCTAAGAGTAGATGTGATGGGAATTCCTCAGGACCAAGGTCATATCTGTGTTACCTACTCTCTTTCCAGACTCTGTCTCCTAAGGTGCATTGAAGTTGTGATACCCAGTGTTAAAACAGATGGAGTAAGACCTGCAACGGAAGGGGTATTGCACATAACATATTGCACGTAACACATAAATTACTGTAAATCACCATAACTGATCATGTAGCTGAAGAAAATAACGACCTGAAATCAACAGTCTAAACAAAACCTGACAATTCTGAATCAGTATTTTCTTGACGTTTTTGTCCTTGGTGCTCCAAATATGTGAATCCTTCTTCTAGGATGCGATTATGAAAGTATTCCCACTGTTGCAAGCTTAGAATTTAGAACCGTTGTCTTCACTGCACACACTGTAAAATGTTCCTATTATGTTTCTGGTGTGTAGTGATTGTAATTATGACTTATTAATTAGGATTGCTTTATTCTCCTTCTGGTTCCGGCACTGACTTACTGAATCACTTCATTCAAATCATTCACTCTTCACCTCAGTCTAGAGATTTTAAAGTAAGCCAAAAATCACCTATTAACTGGTGTACTGTTGTATTAGTGGAAGGACGTATGTTGTTCAGTTATACTTTCTTGAGTTTCTGTGTGTAGCGGATGCATGCAGTACTTTGGAGTAAATGTCTCTTTTGCATAGTGTGGCAAAGAAAGAAAATAGGGTCAGCCAACAGTCCTTAGTATGTCCCTTCTTATCTTCTTGGCTTTAGCCCTCTGAGCCAAATCATCTGCAAAACACAAGTCTTAGAGTGATACCATAAAAAAATGACCCAGTAAAGGTGCGCAAGCGTGTAAGAGTACAGATCATAATCAGTCAAGAGGCAGACAGATCTGACATTTGCTGAGAGCATCCCTATATTTTATTGAGTTGTCATGACTTGTTGCATACTTAATGAGGATGAGCCCCTTTATATGCCAATTTTACATTACAAATTTTGTTTTGCTGGGACTGTCAGCTGCAAATAGCTTGTGGCAATACATCTTCCATGCAGCAAATAAACATATACAACATTACAGCACACCCATGTTATTGCCACAACTGTAAACAACTAATAAAAAGAATGTATTTACTGTGCCTTACAGTCATTCACTCCAGTAATATTTTTTCCATTTTCAAGCCTATTGACTTTATGGAACATTTGGCATTATTTCATTGTCCCATCATTGCTTATTGTGTCATCATTTAAACAAAAATCATGCTATATACCTGCATGCATAGTAGGCCACACAGAACAGGAGGTTTCTGTGACTAGCAGGTGTACTGTGTATAATCACAAAGACTGGGGAAGTATTTTGTGTGCTATGGATAGTCATCGACCTGAAGACAACTGACGAAATCCTGATAGTGGGACACTGATGTCATCAAGTTGCTTCTGGTAGCATCTGGGCATGGGGAAACCAGTGTTTTACTCTGCAAAAACAAAGAGCATAGCTGGATCTTCATGGAAATCTGTCTCCCTGTTGACAGTGTTGGTGGGACCAACACTGAGAGCTTGATTACACCCAAAGATAGTTTTGGTGTTCCTTTTAGTGGTATTTTGCTAGCTTTGAGGATAGAAAAGCATGTAATTATTGAAATGTATTATCTTGTACATGTTACTGGACTGTTAGCACCTGAGAAAATCAAATCATGCTTTCAAGAAATTTCTCAGGAATTCAGCTGAGCTATAACTCCCCTTCAAAGATGAGTTGTAAGAACTGTGTCCCACAGAATTCTCCTAGAGAAACTGGCGACTCGTGGCTTAGACAGGTGTACTCTTTGCTGCGTAAAAAAATGGCTGGACGGCTGAGCCCAGAGAGTTGTGGTGAATGGAGTCAAATCCAGTTGGTGGCCGGTCACAAGCGGAGTCCCCCAGGGCTCAGTTTTGGGGCCAGTCTTGTTTAATATCTTTATCAATGATCTGGATGAGGGGATTGAGGTGCTGGAGAGTGTCCAGAGAAGGGCGACAAAGCTGGTGAGGGGTCTGGAGCACAAACCTTATGAGAAGCGGCTGAGGGAACTGGGGTTGTTCAGTCTGGAGAAGAGGAGACTGAGGGGAGACCTTATTGCTCTCTACAATTACCTAAAAGGGGGTTACAGAGAGGAGGGTGTTGGTCTCTTCTCCCAAGTGACTAGCGACAGGACAAGAGGAAATGGCCTCAAGTTGCACCAGGGGAGGTTCAGGCTGGATATTAGGGAAAACTTCTTTACTGAGAGAGTGGTGAAACACTGGAACAGGCTGCCCAGGGAGGTGGTGGAGTCACCCTCCCTGGAGGTGTTCACAGAAGATATGGATGTGGCATTGTGGGACATGGTTTAGTGGGCATGGTGGTGTTGGGTTGATGGTTGGACTTGATGATCTTACCAACCTTAATGATTCTGTGAACTAGATCCAGAAAGGATCTCCTATATCAGTGAACCCTAGCCGCTGTAACTTTGCTGACATATTCTTTTTCAAAACCATACTTTGTTGGTGGTCCTTTATCGCTAACTTCTAACTTAAGATTCTTTGTGGTCCTTTTTAACAATTTATTCTCCAACTACCAATATCTTTCTAGATTCAATAACTCCTCTTGCTCCCTTGGTTCTACCCCCCTGATTTATTCAGAGCGAGCAACTGTAGCCTTCTCAACTTTCTCCTTGGCTAAACAACGCAAGCCCTTTTAGTCTGTTCTCATAAAAGAGCCTCTTTTTCCTCTTTTTGTCCTGGAAACCTTTCTGTATTTTCCCCAGTTTGAACTGATGTATTCTAGGGTGACAAGAACTGCACACAGTATTCCAGAGGAAACTTGTGTCCAGTACGGTAGCATGAATACTCCTTTATGTCCATCACAAAAATCTTGACAGAATAATTTTAGGAGTGCATTTTCCCCAGTTTTGAGGGCCATCATCTTTATGTATAATTTACTAAATAGAAATCCTTATTTTTGTACTGCGACTTCTAATTGATGAGCCTGCACCTTATAGAAGAAATCTGCTTTCTGAGTTTTTTAGTGCTGAGATTCATTTCCCCTTCTAATTCTGCAGTACTGCAAACTTGTTCACCCACTGGAAGATCTCTTTTTCTGCCTTATCCTTTTTCTGCCCCAGTTTCTCTAATTACATCTTTGAACCTTGTCTGATTTTCTTTCCCAGGAATTTTATTTGATGCTGCACACGTAAATAACTTCTGTAATATATTCAGAAGGTAGTGAACATGCCTCAACTTCTGAATCTCCGTGTTGTTGCCTCAACCATTGTCTTAGTAGCCATCCTCACCTTCTCCCTCTTGATTACTGTCAAAGAAAAAAGAACCAATGTACCATAAATTCATCTCCTTACTTGCTCCCACTCCACCCCTTGGGACAGGTTAAATGTACTAACAATAAACCATCCTTGTTTTTTTCAGTTTGGTGTCTGAATTGTGGGCAAGTTGCGTTCATCTTTCTACTGCCTTTCATGAGTGATACAAACTGCAAATTGGGTAAAACCTGATGAAGCTAAGTTTGCATCATGTTTTTTCTTCACACATCACTTACAACACTATTTTATAATGCAGAAGTATTACCTGCTGCTGAGGAATTTTAACTGCATCTCCTAACTAAGCTAGTGGCAAATTGAAAACTAATAAGATGTATTTTGCATATCAAATACCGCTCTGGGGACAAGCTAACCTAGGCAGCTACTAGATTGCAACTTCCTGCTCAGTAAAAAAGAAGTAATAAAGAAAATCATGACAGCTCATTACATGAAAGAAGAAAATCATCACCCAAAGCAGAAGAAAAGCTATTTTATTATACAGTAATTGTGAAGGGATCTTAATATTTTTGTTCATGAAAATATTAAATGTGTTCCAATGTTATCTGTAATAAATGTTATTCTGAAGGCAGCAAAATGATGTAATATGTTTTAGCATTCAACAATACCTCCAAAACTGAAGCTATCAGCGTAGTCAGTTGAGCCAGCTAACTGTGCAGGCAAAAGCCAGGCAGTTTCTTTCACTGTCAAACAAAAAAATAATGTTCACAGACTTCTGTGGGTCTATCCCCACAGTGCCTCTTTGAAATGATATCTCTTTACCCTTTGTTGTTGTATTAAAAACAATATTGACAATGTCATTACATACGGTGATGGGCAGTGTCTGTCCTTCAGGACACATATGCTTCAGAGCATAGGAACCAGAGCATCTTCCCATTTCCATGTTACAGAAATTTTGGTTTTAAACTCCATTAATCACAAAATGTTGCACTTCAACCCTGTCATTGGTGGAGAAAAGAATGTGGCCAACTTGCACTTCAACCCAGAAAAGGAGAGTAAATAGAGTTACGGGGATAAAGTTCATATAATTATCTGGAAAACTAACCCATTTCATTGTAATTTAAGTAGCATTTATATAAATTAAGCACATGTGACATTTCTAATTAGGTATACTTTAATGGTTAAATCATGAGTTTTTAAAATTATAATTCGGCTAGTTGTAAAATTTCAAGCTCTGTGATTTTAAAATTGAATTGCTCTTTGACTTATGTAAAAGAATAGATTGTTAAGCGAGTGCCTCACAGGAGAGAAGCAGTCTAGGATATTATGATTTGAATTAGTTTTTCAAAGGAATTTAGAGTAGGCAATCTGTCCTCTGATCTTTCTTTGCACACTAAAAGTATGAGTCAGTTATGCTAAGATAGCTTAAATTGAGAATGCAGTGATTTAATTAACAGCTGGAATTGTAGAATTCCCCATGTGAGGAAAGTGATGCTTTAATAGCGCCCCATACAGATACTCCAATGAATCCAAGGCATTCTCCAGGGGAAGCTATTTTTTACATATATAGCTGCTTATTGCAGATGCAGTATACTTTGGGAACTTAAGGAAAATTACGTCATCACCTGCAATATTTATAGTCAACATACAGATTTGTTCCAAAGGCCCCATATATTGGTTTGTGTCACTGAGAAGGGCAGTAGGCAAAGACAGAGCATGTGTACTTTCTAGCAGCGCTTTTGAGTGAAAACCCTTGGGTCCAATGTAATTCCTTCCCCCTCCATGCTAGCCCCAACAAAGGATCAGAATGCAGTTTCACTGTCTGAGTCTCCGGTGTGATTGTGGACAGAAGCAAAAGCAAGAGCTGGGTGTTATATTGCCAGTATAACCCTGTTGGAGTGCACACCCTTATGAGAGCATGAGTCAAAAATCTGTTAATGTGCTGATGTTGATACTCCGTTGAATGAAGATCTTGGTGCGGAAACATTCAGCTCCATGGAATACAAAAATAGACTCTGCAATGTAATAGCAAATATATTTGCCACAGCTTGGTAACGCAGCAAACGAGGACAGTTTGCAAATCATTTCTGCCACTGCAAATGATTTATTAGTGGTTTTGAGAGTTACATAGGAGTGACTCTCTTCATGGTTTCAGTAGGGCAAAATGGCCTAGGTATTAGGACTGTATGCTTTAAATCATGTAAAAGTGAAGGTTGTTACGTGAGTGCCTCACAGGAGACAAGCAGCTTAGGATATAATGACTAAAACTATTTTTTCTGAGGAATTCAGAATAAGCAAACTTCCCTCTGATCTTTCTTTGTACATCAAAAGTATGAGTCAGTTATACTGGGGAAGTGTGGCCGCCTTCTAAAGAATGACTGATTAGACAAGTTTTTTCAGTCTGGGAAAGAAACAACTGGGGAAGCGAGAGTAGTTTATAGAATGATGGGCCATTTAGAGAAGTAGGATAGGGCATTCCTACTTCCAATACAGAAATAGAGCCATCCAGTGAGCCTGAGAGAAGCCATGCTCAGAACAAATGAAGATGATTCTTCCTGTAAAAAGCAGCTGAGTTTAGGAAGTGACTGCTAAAGGATACTCAGGAGTGCTGGAAGTATACATAGTTTCAAGGCAGTTCAGGGAAGAGAAACCCATTGAGGATTACTCAATACCTGGAAACTATATCCAGTCAAGGAACCCCCTGAACCAAAAATTTTTGGATGCTGGAGGAAAGGTGGTATTGTGTGCTTTTTTTTTTTCTCTTTGGTATCCACTTTTGGACACAGTCAAATACAGAGTAGACTGGGCTAGCTGGACCTTTGATCTTGAACCATTTTAGCTGGTTTTGGGTTATTCTATATTTTAGAGTTAGCTTTGCTCACAATTTCCAGTTTTGGCTACTTCTCTGATGGTCAGTCAAATCAACTAAAAGATACCACCGTCTTCATCAAGGAAGAAGAATGTGAACCTTTATTGGAGATTACGTGAAACAAATACCTATTTCTTTCTTCTTTCCCTACAGTCTCATTATCATTCAAACTTTGAGCTCTGTTTTAATTAATTTTATTTTAATTGCCAAACCAAGAAAAATTTCTCACAGCTTCAATTAGAAGTCTACTGGACCTCCCAGCACAGGTTCAGCAAAAGGTTTAGCTCGGGAAATATAGCTCAGTAGAGCTAACCCCAGGTTGTGATAGAATCTACCTCACTTTGAACCTTGATTCCACTTCCTTGATCATCTCAGGCTGTTGTGTCCTGGTCTCCTGGACTAGCACTGCTTTAGTTTTTGTAAATCTGCAAACTTTGGGTATATATGATATTTCTTTAAAAAAAAAAGTATTCATTACCGGTCAATTAGTCATTCCCATTCAAATTGTGTGTTGTATTTGACTACGCTGAATGGACCTCCCAGATTAACTTAATCTATGTTTACTGTCTTTTCTTTCAGAATTGTTTCTGACAGCGCAAGTATGTTGATTTCTTTGTACGCTGCTGATCTGTCTATGCAAATAATTAATACCAACGTCTGTTTAGTATGCAAATACTAAAATGGTGCTGTCCTTAGATTGCCATTTTGATATGGGGAAAATTACACTACAGTTTACATCCAGACAGATAATCAGTTCAAGCTTGTTTTGAGGTGGGTTTTCTGCTTGATACCTCTGAAAAGGGAGATGGCAGCCGCCTTGGTGCAATCAAGCACTAGCTCCTAGCCTTAAAAGCTGGAGTGTGTCCTGTAGCTTCTTTTTTAGGGAAAGAAAAGTTATTTTAGATTATTATAAAATAGGTTCTGTTGTTTTCCCCCATATAGTGTACAAAGAGAATATAGCAGAGTGCCTCTTCGTATTGCAGCCATCAGACACTCACAGAGATTAATGTTTATGTACAACACCATCACATATATAAGCATGAGTGTGTGTGGTCTGCATAATAAATACCTGTTCAAAGTATACTGCAGAAACTGTTGAAAATTTACAATTACAGTTATAGTCCAGAATTGCCAGAGGTTACACTGCAGCAGTCACACAGAGGAGAAGAGTGGCACCAGCATTTCATAAATAGGAGATAACTATTCCAGTGCTGTGGCAAACCTTGACTTTTTAATATCTACCACTGTGACACCTGAGTGATTTATGTGCATGTTCTTTTGGTACCACTTTATTCCAAAGGATAGGAAGCACCACAGCAAAGGTAAATAACAAAGTAGAATGAACATCTCAATACTGAGATGTTACACACCGTGAAAAACACTGTGTTATCACTTGAGAAAATTTGTTATCATACAACTACAGTATGATAGCATCTTACATTTGCAGAATCTTTGCCAAAGGATCCCAAAGTTCTCATATACTCATGAAACCTAACTTATGCTTTCTTTACCAATGGATGAAAAAGATACTATGAGCCTTTGCTTGTTTCCCAGTAGTGTGAAAGACACTGATGAAACTGACTGCAACATTTGCTAAAACTGTGAGTTCAAGATTCTGCAGCACTCAGCAGTTTCTTATGTTTTGTTTCGAGATCTTAGAATGAGAAACTACGGCGTGTCAAAGGGACTGTCAAAATGCTATCAGTTTGTCTTCAAAACAAATATTAACTTCAGAACCAGTGTGGCTTCTATTGCAAGAATCACGTAGCTTTGTTCAAGAACACAGTCCACTTTTGCTTGATAAGTTTGAGCTGTGAGCTTTTTCTAATAATCTTATTGTGATTTAAGACTTGTAACATGTCAAAAAAAACCCAAACAACCCCCAAAAAACCACCCCATTTGACTTGCATAGTCAGGATTTTTTGTTAGAGGTGGTTAGCGATGCTTTGATAGGGCAGTTTCCACTGGAAAATTCAGATTCCCTGTCATAGTAATGGTGACACATCAATAGTAATGAAAGTCCAAAGGAGCCTGGAAAATTACCTTATTTTTTGCACGGTGGGTGCATGGTTCCTGTAAAACATAAAGAAAAAGCTCTAAAGAAAACTTACAAGCCATTTTTAAATGTAGTCATGAAAAATAGTTATAGTTGAAACTGCAGGGCTGTTTGGGAATATCTGGGAACAATTTGGGTCTAAGCACTGGAGTATGAATTTAGACAAAATCCAGTCCCTCTGAAGGCCTTTTTTTTAAAAGTTTATATGAGAAATTAATATATGACTCAAATGGAATGAAGTAGGTTTCAGATTAAAGAGAGCTAGAATTTGTTGCATCAGCAATAAGGCCATGCCATCAAATTGTTACAGATCAAAGCCCAAACTAGCATGTTGCCTGTACTAGCTGCAGTTGTAACTGCTCGAGCCATGCTGTTCGTTCAAGGACAATAATAGAGTTAGAAGGAATTTGGGGAGGTCTGCTGTCAGTAGTTGACAGAGATTGGTTAATGCTACTTGTGTCTGCAGAAAAGCATATCTGGAAGACTGAAGACTCATTTTGAGCTAATATTTGTAGGAGGAATATTTGAGGAGGATGAGAATCTGAAAACTAGATTTTCAGTCTTTGGGTTTCTCTGTACCAGGATGATACTAGATATTAGATGATACTAATATATGAGGTTAAATATGACTTTGGTTTGAGTATACATTAGGAAAGTAACATTTAATATGTATTAATGGATTGAAGTTAACCATGTTATCATTATATGGTTAGACCCAACTCTAAAATAAATTTAACAGCATTTATTTAATGCATTTTATTATATTTGGCCTGTCCAGCTATTGAGCTCACTAGAAGACTATGACTAAATTTTTGCTTATAATTCTAAGGTTGCTTTTATCATTATTTTTGCTAAGAATAAGGATAATATTTATCATTATTTTTCCACAGTACTAAGAACTATATGTTGTCTTCTAAGATGATTCAGGTAAAGGTACTTTCCTACTTTATATCTTCACATAAGAACAGTAGGAAGTAATATACAGATCAGTCTACAATTCAAAAAAAGTATGTTTCTGGGGGATTTTACTAACAGATACTGTAAACCAAGACTTGGTGGCAAATATTTCTTTGAATAAGGCAGTCAAGTGGGAAGAGATCAGGCAAATTATAAGACATAGCACAGCATTTTTTCTCTAATTGGATAACCTCCATGGAAGAAACTACTTATCAGTGTTTATCAGATAAAACCTTTCTACTGTGGTACAAAAGTAGATCTCTTCAATATCTGCCGGACTGCTACTTCCATGTTTTTATCACTTGCTTCCTTCCAGATATGTTTTGGTGTTTTTGCTATTTTCCACTTTTCTTAAAGATATTGTTGAGCATCTTAATATTTTTTCTGTTTAACTACTTGAAAAGCGTGTCTAGCCAAAACAGCTGAAAATGCACTGTACTCGTAATGAGAAGAAACAGGTTGAGAAGACAGCTTATGTAGATCATTTTCCTAAAATATAGGAAAGCTTTCCCATTTCTGGAGAAGCTTCTCTAAGGTGGAGTCAGAGTCATCTTACACACTCTGATTGAAGGAGTATTGTTCTGTCTCATGGACTTGGCATTTCCTACTTAAAGTATTGGATGTTAGGGATAGAGAAAGAGAGATAGACACTTCTATTGCAGATGTTTTAACACATCAGCCTGTTTTCTCTTCCCTAGTATTTGAAAGTGACTGTTGCATACATCAGCATTTGATTACAATATTGCCCTAAGTAGATCACCCTTATATACCAAATGATCTATACATAGAAAATAAAACTTTCCGAATAACCTTTTGGTATTTTAGCATCAGCTAATTTTCTGCTGAGGAGAGCAGAATGTGATTAAGGCAACGGAAAACATTTTATGGAGTGACAGGTGGTCATGAAATTATATTAGCATTTAAATGACTAAAATGGAACCTTTCCTTTCCTGGTCTGAGAATGTCAGAAAGCTAAGAGTCAGGATTCATCCTCTCCTCCCATTCCCCATGGGTTATATTTTACTTTAAAACCAGCTGTTAATTCTGTGTCACAAATTATGAAGGATTTAAAAGAGAGTGTCATGAATCGCTGTAGATACTACTAGAAAACATTTTCCATCTGTGTGACATATTTAAAAAAAGCCCTCAGTCACTTGGAGAGCCAGCTTTGTGAACTTAATCAGATGTTTTTCTTCCCTTGTTAACTAAGAATCAACTCTAGGGAGTGTTAAGATCACTGTGGTATTTATTTTAAGTGAGTGATTGAATGATTCCTGAGCTGCTCTTCTGGAAAATGAAGCAAAACCCTGCTTTAGGGGTCACCTCTAATTAGAGATCAAAAAATAACTGCCGATAACTTCATCAAAAATATAAATAACTAATCAGTACCAGTCCGGTGGCTTTGTTTTATAATTAGTCCCTTACAAAGGCTCCTTGAAGTCAGATGACAGTTGGGTTTCCTGCCTCAAACTTCACAAACGAACCAATAGTTTCAAGCTGATGCTCCCTTTGAACTGCTCTCCCAGGATAAATTACTGATGGCCTAAATGTTACATTTACATTTATTATTCTCCATTACCAAGAACATGTGAAGCTGCAAAAGATTAAAGCAGCAATTACTGAAGTTAGAACATTGGAAATGAAGTTCAAATACCGGAAATGAATGTTTAGGAAAACAAAAAAGACAATTACTTGAGGCCAGTTTTAGCTAAATAAAAGCAGTGACTTCTACACCAGAGAGGTCGTTTACAGATGATCATTTCTGTGTTCATGAATCTTTGAATGAATCACTGGCAGCTTGTGCAGTTGGGTTTAGGTATAGTCTGGATAAGACGTTGGTGGTCAGAAGGTTGACCATGAGCCCTGGACTTTGACAATCTCAGACTTCAAGGGAGGTAACAGCAGGGGGGGGAATAAACATGTCCTAGCAGTTGCTCTTTCGAAAAGATTTCATAGGTGTTACTAAAGTTGTTGATTATTGGTTTTTTTAAATGTTGGTTATTTTCCTGTTCTGCTTTTTGTTTTCTCCATTTCATAAAGTGCTGTTTTGTTCAGTTCTTTGGTTCATTGCCCTTGATAGAGGAAATGTAGTTCACTGAGTCCCATTCAGTTTAATTGAGTTTTCTCAAATTTGGAAGGAGAGGATGAAAACAGGAGATGTTCAGAGAAAGAGCGAGGAATTGTTTTGAGCAAGTTTTGGTCTCTTTGCGCTGTAATCTGTCCCTATGTCATCTTGTCTGCAGCTACACTGAGAAGAAATTAATCTAGGCTCTGTGTCTTGAATGCAAGGCATCAGGGCAGGAACTGCGCCCAGCCTGCCTCACAGGATGAAATGCATTGTCACGATGGGTGTAAATCTCTGCTCAAAACCTTCCCCAAACATTCTGTGGCTCTAGACAACGGACAGAAAAGGCACTTTTGCCTTTGCAGAGAGCCGCTGCTCGGGGTGCGAGGGGAGCAGAGCAGTTCCCATGCCTCAGGCCCGTGAATGTAAAATAGGCTCGTGGGGTGCCTGTGCATGGCTGGTTGTCTGCTACAACCCACTGACGTGGGCTCACACAGCGGCCACTAATGAGATTGTTTTTCAAACGCTTCTCTTCACCTTTAAAATGATGAAATTAAGCTCCTGTACTTATTAAAAGCTAAAAATAATGATTTGATCATACTCCACATTGTAGTAGTAGGTGCAGTAGTATATTGATCTGCACTCTGTGCCATATTATATTTACAATATGACCTGATCAATATGCTATTTCTGAAACCATGGTTCTTGCATGTATGAAATTGCGATGTTTTATTATAAGACTAATGCACATGACCAAGTCACACCAGTGTAGTCTAGAGTACTGTACACAAGCTAGATGAAGCAATGAAAAGGTCAGCTTTGTACCTTTTCCTTTTTTTTTAAAAGTCTTGCAATACTTTTTTTATGTCCATTAAAAACAGAAACACCAGTGTGATAGGCACTGTATAAATGCATGGTAAGAGACATCCCCTATCGCACAGACCTTACGGTAAGTGCTGGCAGACAGAGAGAAACAGAAGGCGCAAAGAGATGACAGCATTGAAGTGACCTTGCTCAGGTCACCAAAAAGGTCAGCTATAGCTTTGAGGACAGAACACCTTCCTAATCCAGGGTATCAGTCTCTCTTATTATTTAATGATCCAATGATATAAGTGGAAGGTCTTGTTTTTTTGCTAATACCCATCAAGAGAATAATTTGAGAATATCAGTGGAGTTAAAGTGATGTTATGCTGAAACAGTGAGAAGAAATTCAGCACGTCATATACAGCAGTGGCGCAGTTTGTCTTACAATTTTTATGGGTTATTTTCTCTTTGAGGGAATAAGGTGCTATCACTCCACCTCCTGAGCCAAAACTAACAGCTGCTTGAGAAACTCAGTCTCCAAAGGACTGCCAATGAAGGCCAGAAATAAGAATTTAACAAAGAGAATATATTGCTATTGAGGGTCATGGTCGCAACGAGCATGGTGTGTAGATCTGAATGTTCCCCGTAAGAGGTAACAGAGTGATTGAACAGGGTATTTCATTTGGTCTCCATTCCAGTTCTAATAGGTAGGAAAAGAGATTGAGGCTAACAGTGATGCACTGAAGAAAAGTCTTTTGGGGACTCTTTTAAAAATTGATTTTGAAAGTAAATCCCCACGTGTGTATAAATATGTCTGTTTCTGACTTGTCTGTCTTCTATTAGTTTCGCTCGTATGAGTTTCAGTCAGTCTGTTTTATTGTTATGTTGAACAAATAATAATAGTATTAAGGTGTCAATTTGGGTTTATAAGTTTGCTGTAACTTTTGAGACATATCTTAATTTTCTGAATAGCTGAAGCCATCTTCTGTGACTCTCTATAGCTGTAAGCATGTTTTCTTATTAAAAATCTCCGCCTACTCTTAATGTACTCACTTAACATTGCAATTCCAGGAGGTAATCAAGACATTAACATGATAAAATATAATGTGCTTAAAACACTTTCCATCAGCTTCAGCAGTCAATTCAGGCCCTCCCACTTTATAATAGAGTAATCATTTTCCATCATTCAGTACATAAAATGAGAGTTGTGCTTTGTACATGAAGTAAACATGGAAAACAACATTAAGAAAGTCTAGCTATGATTATGAAGAAACTGTTCTGAGATTGGTTGTATGACGCCTGGAAGTTATTGTGCAGAAGGTTTTTTTTGTTGTTTAAGTGCTGCAGAGCATTGTGCTGCTTTTTAATTACTTGCAATTTTTCATGCTTTCATTGCAACAATATATTTTAAAAAATCAAGTTCGTGTGGAAGTTAAAGCTTGCTCTTTTCATTGATGGAGGTTTGCATCAGACTGTAGAGGAAGGGTACTGGAAACTCAGACCTTGGAAGCAGTGCCAAGTCTTCCTGTTGAAAATAGGTTTCTGAATTTCAGAGGAGCAACAGATTTTGTGATCTTGAGTGAATTCCGGCTGACCATCCAAACTGCATGTGACAAACCTGATACAACTCAATTTCTCTTCTGGGTCTTTCTGGTTTAGCAGATAACTCTGCCAAATGTAGGAATTCCAGATGTTTGGGTGGAAAGAGTGGGGTTGGGGAGGTATTTGAGTTTTGCTTGGTGGAACTCCAGTGTGAAACCTACATCTAATGCTGTGTTCCTGTGTTCAGGGCAAGTGTGCAGTTTCTGTTCTACACTGCTTGAAGCTGGCAACTAAATTCTAACTTCTTATGAACTGTGTCAAAGTCTAAAGAAAAGTAAGAAGCATTTGCTATGCGCTTCTATTTTGGTTCATGGATACAATTCAAGGTTAACATCCCAAGAATAAAAATGCATAACACAATTCAAATTTGAAAGGAGCTGAGAGACAAGAGTGGTGTGTATTTAAAAGATGATTTAAGCTATCGCCCTATAACGGTGGATGTTGTTGGGAAACAGTCTCTCTAAGTGGTAAGTTTTTATTTCAGTGTGGCTAATGAGCCTTTTTCTGAAATAAGAATGTGAAGCTTCAGAAGCAACGTGGCTGTAGAAACTCAATGCTGCTAAAAAATGTGCATAAGTTAAGTAGGTTTAGAAAAGGAGGGATGAATCATTGCAGAAGAAAACATTTAGGAATGAAGAGAAGTTGTGGATGTTTGTATTTTTAAACAGTCTCTTTCCTGAACCACTCCAATTACTCTCTTAGACATTAACAGAAGTTTGTATAAACAGAAGTGCTATCATATAAACTATAAACTATAGATAATATAAACTATAAACTACCTGGCTCCAAAATTAAACAAATGCATGTTTCTGTTCCTATTGATCAGTGTTTATTTTGTTATTTGATGTATTTGCAGAATAGTGTCATACAATAAGAAGACAGGCTAACCCTGTTCATTTTAAGGAATTGATTCAATTAAAATTAGCAGAACTGATTGAGCAAATAAACATTGACAGTGTTTGGCAGTAAAAGTCTTTACAAACAATTCTAAATGGTATTGGGTAGAACCTCAGCTGGTATAAATCACTATTTCCATTATCACCATCTTCAGTAGAGTTATGCTGATTTATGCTTAGAGGATCTGAATCTCTGCATCTATAGTTGGTGCAGGAAAGAGTTATTTTCTTCCAGTATTTAAATTTTTTTTCAATAAATGTATCAGAATTTAGATGAATCTTTGGAACCTGTAGTATTCTAGGATATTTTAGTTCCATGCAAGTATAAGGAGATTAGGAACTTCAGTACCTAGGCCATAGATATATACATTTATGTGTGTGTGTGTATATGTGTTAAAATTTACCATTTTCACAGCTGTAAAGAGGTCAGACGTCTGCTTCTAAAGGTCTAGCCTAAGGTTTTAATTAAAATAATTATATTTATAACCATCTTCTATCATTAATAATGTAGATTTAAATCACCCTGTATAAATGATGTAGTGTTCTGAATTACTGAAACTTCAGAATATGTAATATTCTGAGTACAGAGTATCTTGTAGCATCAAGATTACAACATTATGTGTGTGTGTTTTTTCCTACCTTACCATGCCTCAATCTCAGCAGTATCTGAGTTGTGGTGAGTGCTTTGAACTGCTTGGCATCAAACATTATGCAATTTAGATGAAGTGTGGGAACTTTTTCCATAACATGCATTGAATTGTCTAGAGCATTGTCGTTGTCTAGAGCTTGGCATAAGCACAGTCCCAACAGTTTGAGGGAGCACTGTGTGTAAAGGTCTTGCCAGCACTTTGATGTGTACAGCTTCCCGTAATTCTCTGGAAGAAAAAAAAATCTGGTTCACTGTACAGAAATCCTCAGTGCAGCTTAGTCCTCTTTATAGCCTTAAAGAAAGTCTGTCAGATCTAAGACCCTAATTCTGGTTTGGGTTTTATTCCTGGTGTTGTAATCTGTATCTTGTGCCTATTCCTTTCTCTGAAAGATCCAAAGACTTGATCGTAAAATGCTCAGAGGGTATGTGTGCTAACTTTTCCACTTGTACACAAGATACTGAACTGGCCCCTGAATTCAGATGCTTTGTTGCAGGAAAGGTCAAAAGCCAAGTAAAACCAATTTAGATTTGACAGCTTTCAAGAACTGTCTTCTAAAATAGAAAGTAATTTATATTTTTTCCACTTTGATTAAATCTTTCCCTGATAGCATGTATTTTGCTGTATCTCTTTAAGTGAAAATATTGTCTACAGCAGAAAAGGAGCCCTTAATTTTATTTAGGTTAAACATATCTAGCTCTTCTCGGTTGTTTCTAACTCTGGAAAAGGGCAGATCTGAAGAGGCAGGTTCTGGGGAAGAAAAGGTACTCACCTGTAATGCCTGGTAACAGATTAGGCTCTATAGTATGTTATTTCTTTCCCCTCACCAAAGGGTGATTGTGTAGGGACAAGTGTTTCAAGATACTTGAGCTGTTCCAGAGAGTGAAGACAAGTAAGGTTTCTGATGAAAATAGAAGAGTTGGTGCATCATTCCTGCACAATATTAAAAAGAAATTAGGAGTAGTTGAGCTAGAAGATATAACTCAGTGTCCTGGGTTTTGTGGGTTTTGGAGGGTTGGGTGGAGGGAAGTTTGACAAAGGTGACTTTCTCATTGGGTTGCCCTGTGCTCAGATGGAGGCAGGAGAGCCCTACAGCAATGGTCAAAATGTGCTCTAGAACAGCAGATGTGAAAAAAGCCCCAGGCAAGGCTGACTTGGAAGACAGAACAGCTGAGCAGAGGAGCCCCCATTGCAAATCCCTCAGGAATTGCTCTGGTTTTGTATTTTTAACATCAAGTTTCCAGCCCTTAAGACTATAGGTGAAATCTCAAAAGCCTTACTAATCCTGCAGACAAAAATCCTATGCTGTGTAATTAGTGCTATAGTATTTACCAGCTAAACAGACCAGTTAAGGACAGGGGGAAAAAATCATTTACAAGTCCTAGTCTACTTCCTGGCATGTGTATAGAGCTATTTGTTTAGAAGGGAAACTCTCAAGAAATCTCATTAGGTTAATGCTGATGCTTCTCAGCAAACCTATGGTCCCACTACTGGCGTTACTTTTCCCAAACTGAGTTTTTGCAGAGTGATGGGTAAGAGCTTGTGGGCAGCAGTGAGATACTGGGCAAAGGAAAGGAGCAACCCATCTGTGATGGCAATCTTAACAGTGATCAGGAAGCTCTAAAGAGAGAAAAGAATCAAAGTTTATTTTCCTTTTAGAAGGTGGGGGAGGACTTTCAATCTATTTGCTTCATACTAAATACAGTACTAATAGATCTTGGAAGAGCCCCGTGCTGTGAAGCTGTCTCCCTTCTCACCAGCTGCAGCTTCTTGTTAGGTGGTGTGACGTCGGACCTCCCATGTGGTGGTGTTTTGGTAAGTGTCAAGCTCTTTTCTTCTCTCTATGAGATTAACAGCAGCTTTCCTTCTTCCCCAGTTGGTGCAGGGGAAGGATTTAGGGCAGGTAGGAGACCACCACTGGCACAACCTTGTGCTTTGCTGCAGGTGGATGTCATCAAACACCTCACTTGGAAAGCTTCAGCTCTGCTTAAATGCTTTGTTGAATTGTACTATTTTTTGAGAAGTGTGTCCAAAAAGGCAAATGGTATCTGAGTAGCCTCCCTATATGTATCAGTATCTACATTTACTGATAAATGTTTCATAAGTGGTATTAACATCCATCCACTTTTCTATCATTCTCAGGGCATTTGCTGTGTTCCTTTAACACAACTAGCAATGACATTCTTACATCAGGTGATGTTGTTCTAGATAGGTGTAATTGCTATGTTCAGTATGAATTTGTATGATCCTTGTATCAAGCAAATGTGATATTCTACTGTTGTAATACTAAAAATCAAGTGTGATGTGACTGTTTATAGAAAGAACGATATGTTCTGACTGTCCTGTTGACAGTTTTGTCTTGGACTTCATATTAAAACACTGCAAAATGCTAGTTCAGGCCCAGGTGACTAATATGAGTTGAGGGATTATAAACCACATGCAGGCTGTGTGTAGATTTTAAAAAAAAAAACTCAACAAGAACACGGATCTTTATATACTATATGGATGCAGAGAATATTTTCTTTCAGCTAGAAAAGACTAGACTTGACAGCCCCTGTAACAGAAAGACATCAAATAACCTCTCTCTAATTGCTGTAATTACTTCCCTGATACTTTCTTATGTGGTCTTATAAAAAATAGACTGAAGGTGAGTAATTATACCATAGCCTGCATGGAAAACATAACACTGGCTTTTACAGGTTACAGCTGAAGATGTAATCAGAAGTAACTATTTGAGCTGTGATAGGCAAAGCAAAGTCTGCAGGTAGAGGAAATACCTTTTATTAATTTAGCTAGTTAATTTATTAGTATACACTGGATATAATCTATAGGTAAGACATATTAGCTCTGAGCTTCAGTCTTATCTGTAAGATTTTTTTTTTAAATTCAGTTATCACTAGCAAAACTGAAATGTGGCTGTGCAGTTAACTTGGTGGTGGCATCCTGCCATTGCCTCAAAAAAAGAGAACAGGATGGGAAATGGTTCATCTAAACCAACCAATGGGAGGTTTTTGACAATTTAGTATTCCTTTTTAGCTTTAGATAAAGCTAATGTCACACAGAAGCAGACCCACTTAGGGCAGCCTTGTGGCTGGGGCACTTAGTAGGATAATGGAGGAGCAGGTTCAAGTCTTTGGTCTGTTGCAGATAAAAGAGGAATTTAAACCTATGACTTGTCACTTGGGTGGACTGTTGAGCTGAGCTATTGTTATTTTGTGAGAAAGTCCCTCTATCCACTAGTGCAGCAAAACAGATGAAAATTCTGCTGATTCAGATTCTGTTATTTGTTCCCAGTATGACATAATGATGTAATTGCCATACTGCAAATACGTGTCTCTATAGACAAAAGCATCAGAATAGTGCCAATACTGCTATTTTGGGCATAAAGGCACTTACATGCACATACATTATTACTGTTAAATTAGTAGTCTAGAAGAAAGTAAAATATCAGAACAGTAAATAATAAATCATGATCCAAATTTTTGTGCATTTTAGAGTGAAATATTACTACAAACCAGAAATCTACTTCTAGTCAAAAAATCTCTCTCTCATGACTTCTTCCCTTGCTCCTCCACAGTTTATACAGTGATTTCTGTCCACACGACATATGAGGGAGCAAACCGTATGCTTTGAGAACAATGATCTTGTTGATCTCTGTGTGGGACTATTAGAAGCAAACTGGCCCAGGACAGACACTTGGGCATACTTCAGTGGCAAGCACTCTCGTCTTCTGAGGAACCACAGCGTTAAAACGTTGTGGTATTCGACTTGTAGCATGTTTATGTGCTGGCTAGGCTGGGGGAGAGACAGAGAAACAGTATTTTGTTTTGTTTTAAATCTCTCCTTAATCCCAGAGCAGAGACATGGATATAAATATCATTTTAAGAAATGGGACATTTGCAAATACGAAATTGTAGACACGAAACGTGCCACATGTTTGGTCTTCACTAAGACTTGAATGTCAGATGGCGGTGGATGTATCTAGTCCTACTGAAGCAGCTTGATATCTAGGTATTTCTGGCCCACTGGTGATCAGGGACATAGCTGATGCTGAAAGCTTCTCTGCTAATACCACGCTGAGATGTTTTCTGACTACTTATTGATTAGATCACTTTATTTCACTGGCCTGTCTCCAGAGCATTGAGTGTTTCCCAGAATCTGAAGAGTATCTTTAGAATATCTGAAATTTGTCAAAACATCAATGATATGATCATGTAATTTTTAGCTAATAAAGCTTTAAAGCACTTTTTCCCTAGCCTGAGATCCCACCTAATAAAATAATTCAGTTTCACATAACAAAAACCTGATAAAAATTTACAGCAACTGGTTTTAGTGCTCACTTTTTTGCAACAGCTGAAAACTGAGTTTAGTGGACCAAGGAAGAAAGCTTATTTCAGAGTCATGAAAATATTTTTTTCTTTTGAAGCTAGACCTCATATTTCAGTGGGAGGTTGCACCTGCTGCACCCAAATACAGAATTGTGCACAGGACTTCTGACAGCCTCTTAGTGCACGCCGATTATTGAGATCAAACTCTAGGAAACGCGTTCATCTCTTGAAATGCAAGTTCTACGTGTTCTTTCTCAATGTACAGTGCAACAATGGGCCTCCTTGTGTTGAACCTTGAAGATCAGTCTAATGTGGAGCCCCATCTGAAGAATGTAGAGTTGATACCTTCATCAGTGACATTAATGCTTAAAGAAGAAAGAGAAGATTCAATTATTGAAACCTCAAACTGGTCAGAAAGAACTTGATATTCTTGGTAGGCTTGCTTGATAGGTTGCTGTTTTACAGTACTTCTAATGTGTTTCTGAATTAAGTCACATATTATTGCCTTCTTTTTGCCATTCTGAACTTCTAGATGGGATACTCCAGCTAGAGAGAAGTCACCTGAAGCAAAACTACTGCAGGACAGGTATGCTAGCATTGCCTAGGTTGAAAGTGATTGAGGAAGAACAATAGGAGGATTTCTTTGAGCACTAACATTATTTTTCATCCTGCTGGCTATGCCAGCTTCTACAGCTAATTAAGCACAGGAAAAGACAATATTCACCAGATGCCTGAAGAGCCAGTCAGCAGATGGGATACTTTGTCCCTAGCCCATGTGTGTATTAAAGGAATTTTTCTTGGAAAAAATGGTCAAAAGCTGTCAATTATGCATGAATTGAACATGAACAGATATGTTTCTGCAGCAGTGGAAATTGGTTGTAGCACAAATATTCTTCTAAATATGCATATGCCTTTTCTTTAAAGTAAAATGTTTAAAATAAGAGGAAAGATGGAGTTTAGTTCTGTATTGTCACTCCATGGTTCATTTCAGAAACCAAAGGCAGCCAGTGCTTATCCACAAATTAATGAAAGGCACATGAGTCTAGGACTTTCTAGTCCTGAAATGCATGCCACTTGGAAGTCATTCCTTCAAAGGTTTGTCTTTATAACAGCTGAGGACCTCACAATTGCAGAAATTTCTTCTCCCTCTGTGGGTGGAAAAAATGCTCTGAGGTGCTGTAAAATGTCACAGAATCACACAGAATCACTAAGGTTGGAAAAGACCTGTAAGATCATCAAGTCCAACCATTACAAAAAAAAAAAAACCCACACCAAAAAAAAAACCAAACCCCACAAAAAAAACCCACCCACCCACGAAAACCACCACACAAAAAACCACCCACCACACAGCACCATGCCCATCAAGCCACGTCCCACAATGCCACATCCACACGCTCCTTGAATACCTCCAGGGAGGGTGACTCCACCACCTCCCTGGGCAGTCTATTCCACTGTGTTACCACTCTCTCAGTAAAGAAATTTTTCCTAATATCCAGCCTGAACCTCCCCTGGCGCAACTTGAGGCCATTTCCTCTAGTCCTGTCATTAGTCACTTGGGAGAAGAGACCAGCACCCACCTCTCTGCAACCCCCTTTCAGGTAGTTGTAGAGAGTGATTTTTAGAGTCTTTTATACAGTCTAACAAATCCCAAAGTTTCAGTTAGGCTCATTCTCATCCAAACCCTAGCTGTTCCTTAAGGTGTAACCCTGGTCCCAATTGTTATTCTTTTACATCAACTTGCATTGGACTCACGGCAGGTGGAAGGTCTGATTCTGTGCCTATGTAAGCAGGCCTAACCTTACAGTCACATCTTACAAAAACCAGCCATGTATTTAGCTTATATAAAAGTGTATTTCTTTGCTGAGAATGAATAAACTCTGTCTATTTGTATTTATTGTGCACAGTTGCATAATAGAATTTTTTTTTTAAACATGTTTATTTGTAATCTAACTGTTTACCTTCATTATGAATTTCTAACAATGATGTTTCGTTTAGGAAAGAATTAGAAATTTCCTGATTAGCTTTTGATAAAGAAATCTGATTCAACTCTTGTTACCAGATTGAGTTAGGGCTAGCACTGGAAGTTCATTGGTATGCAATTTAAGCTGTGATTATTATGGTGTCAATGGTGATGAATCTTCCTGGATAAAATGAATGTTGTATTACATAATAAAAGACAGGTGGATAACAGATTAGTACATCCACTCCCCTTCCCCTGGAGCCACGGAAGGGGATTCCAGGCTATTAATCAGAAGGACCTTTGGCAGGGAGTGTTTTTAGAAGCTGGGGAGATGTATGGTAACTTGAAGCATTTCAAGATTGAATACAGATGTTTATTTCATATTTTGTTGCTGCATTTAATCCTTTTACTAAACAATTCTTCAGCATCATCAGGCAAATTATTTAAGGTTTTTGAAATCCAGGACTGGTAGGTGCAGTTCCAGAAGCTTGCCTTTGGCTCCGATTTTTATATAGAAAGTTGAATTCAGCAGTAGCACGATCTGAGAGATATGAAAGCACCACTGCACGTTCAGATAACACAAAAAAGCCATGTTCTGTCTTGATGTATGTTAGATGTAATGTGCATAGGTTGGGGAAGAATGGTTTAGAGATTTTTTTTTTTTAAATCAAGGCTTAAAAATGGATTACATTATGTGAGAGCAAATTGTTGGTGGAGGAGAACGGAGATACACGTGTTAGTAATTAGAGCAGAGGACTGGGATTCAGGAGGACTCTCTGCTTGCTGTATGTTTCTCTTCCTCTGACTTGAATAAATCATGTAGGGCTGGACATGAGACGTCTCAAAAGCACCTAGGAAAGCTAAGCTCCACCTTGGATTTTATTCTGTCTTCACTCTTCCCTTATTGTGCGATGTTACCTTTTGTATACTGAAGATGTTAATACTCTTCTGCCTCAAAACATAATGCAGGTCTTTCCAGTCCTGTGTTTCTGTGATTAATCAATGCACAGAGGTCTTTGATATCTTTAGTCAAGAATGATAATATCAGTATAAAACAGTTGACTAAGTTCTTAACAAGTACCTAGGGGTGCAGTATTCAGTCACCTCTCTTTAATTTCATTGCACTTCTTCTAATAAGATACTCCATTTGGTACAAATTTTTATTGAATCTGCCTTTTGCAGGGAAATTGTCATTGCCTTTTAGTATTTTAAGTACCATGAATGTTTATGTGACATAGAATATACCATATTATTTGTACATTGTATATACTATGATGTTATTCAAGGCATGTTTGCAGGTTTATGGGTAGGTTCATCCTGATTTGATTATCCAGGATGTTAGGGAGAATAAAAGTTTGAGGTACTACGAGGACTGAAGTTTGGTGTGTTGGGCACTCAAGTTTGGCATCTTCAGGTTAGACTGCTGCTAATTAAAGAAATTAGACAGTTGTAGAGAGTGAGTAATTCTTCCTCCTTTTTAACTTAACAGGTGATCCGCTGTGCATGGCAGTGAGTTCAGATGATTACAGATTCATCTGTGGTAGCAGACGGCTCACTTTATAACTACCTGCCTATGCCTCTTGCTTTTTAAGCAGCCCTCCCATAGATCCTCTTTCTAGCAGCTCTTAGCAAACACCACACCATCTACTGCTACTGTGCTCTTGTTCAGGACTTTGTTACTATTATCATATCCATATTGTGTTTATGACGGCAGTCATCCAAGCCAATAGTAACAACCAAAATCTGGACCCAGGGTGCAAGACACCATGCAGCAATTAAATACAGCTGCTCCACAAATGAAAAACATTTTTTTGTTATGGGGAGTTCTGTGGGGAGCAACAAGAAATTGGTAACATGATTCTCAGCCACTCTTCTCTTCCACATATCTGTGTGAGCTCGAGGGTCTCGCTGAGTTTCTTTTGGCATTCAAGAGAGCCTGTGAACATGCTATGGCTAATTGGGCCTGTCTGGGAGCAATGCAGACTTCTTTTGTCCAGAAAGCTGAAAAAGCAGCATTAGAAAGTGGTCTCTGGAAAATTCCAGAAATTTCTGTCCCTAATGAAAGCGGAAATACAGGCAATGTCTCCTGCTATTTTGTACTCTTTGTTTCCATCCCCTGTCAGGACTGGAATACAGAAGCAAGCAATAATTAAAAATATGCAGATCAAAAGTGATTTCAGCTATCAGTAATTAAAAAAAAGTTGTTCAGTTTAATTTTGGGAAAATGGACATAAGCTTTCACTTAATGTGTCTCCTATCTCCTACTTACGGTTGAGCAAAGTACTGTCGTCTGCAAGCTGGAGGAATAGTATGGCATTATGTCTTCTGTAACATTGCCACAGCAGTCAAACATTATCAGGCAATTATTTTAGAATATTTACTTTGACATAAGTTCAGTACAATAAACTAGCACAAGGTTAAAGACATCACAGGTGTAATGGACTTGTCAAACCCTATAAGAAGTTTGTATAATACCGTACCTCACCTACCTCATGAGGTTGTAACAAACCTGTCAGTTCCACAGCAGGGAGACAGTGGGCTGGAGTCTACCTGGTAATAAATGTTAAATTCTTTTTGTACTTTTGTCTGTTTCTTCTATTTTGAGTGTTTTCAACCAGTCGGTGAAGGCTAACTTTAAATGATGTTATGTATATTGGCTTGAACACCAAATTCTGATGCCATTAATATTCTGAGTATTCAGAAACTGTGTCCATTCAGAATTGGGATGAAGTGCCAAAAGCTTCCAGTTTTAATGCAACAGAAATCTCACAGTGTTTTTTTATAGTAACAGTACAGAGCAGTCTTCTCCAGATCCTCGGGCTGCAGCAGACCTGGGGGAAGCTGCTAACTCACGACCGAGATCCTTGCCACTGCCCTTGCACTTGAATTGCAGCTATGGCTCAAGCCAAAGCCCTGTCAAGTTGAAAAGTCAGTGCCATTACTTTCTTCACAGAATTTAGATATCCAGAGGAATAGTATAAGTCAAAATTGAGACTACTGGAGGTGGTTGAAATTGCCTCACAAAACATACAAGCCATTGGCAGGGGGTGGCGGGTGGGTTTAGTGGTATGTCTCTTTTAATTAGGATTGAAAAGAAGTTAGGTAACTGGCTACAAAGGCAGACTTCCAAACCAGGTAGGTGTTGAAATGAAACAGACACAGAGCAGCTGTAGGCATTTTCAGTGACTTAACTTTCAAAAAGTTGGAATTAAACATCAATTGCTATGGCAAGAAACATAGTGATGATCCACTATTGTTGGGAAAATTTAACTGCATCGTCTTTCTGCGTGACATGAAGGGTAGAGGAGGTTTTGAAGGTGGAAGTGTGGGGTTCAACACCCCTATTATCAGTGATTCCTAGCTTTATTTATATCAGAATGCCGTTGCTCTTGTAGCTTTCATTTGAGGAGGAAAGGTGCTCTTTCTGTTACAGGTTTCATTTTTTAAAATAAAACCATTAACATGCCCCAGATGGTAACTTACAGTTTCACATGGCCGACATCCAGAGATGCTTAAAAGACTTACAGAGTCTTCAAAGCTGAAGATGCCCCTGACATAGACATAAAGACTACATTTCTCCATTTTGTTGTGTAAAACAGCCCATTTAAATGAAACAGATATTCCTTAATGCAGTGGTACTATAGATGCTGGCAGCTGAAAGAAAGAAGCTGCCTAAGGAATAAGGCTGAGATCTATTTTGCTGCCATTGCATAATCCCTTCAGGCAGGTGAAGACTGGAATGAGGCAACTGTAGTGGTAGTGCCAGGCCATGACCACGCTGGGCGAAGGGAGCCTGAGTCTTGGGGGTATCAGTCAAGGCACTTTGTCAATTGCTTCATTTTGGGGCGTGAAAACGGACATAAAAGAGCAAATCATCTCCTATGTTGCTGAGCTGTCAATAACGGCAACAGCTGCTGCACAAGCAAACTGACAAGCAGATGCTTCCAAAAGATGGGGTGATTTTTCCTGTTTTGAAAGTTATTTGATGATCTCTACAAACAGAGCAATGCTTTTCTCCACCTGAAGTTTCTCGAGATGGCAGCCGTGCTTAGAGCTGTTTCTTGTAATGCTTGAGGGAAAAAAAAAGGAAATCAAGTTCAAATCTAAATGTAACTATTTGTAATTTGATGTAGAGTTCAGTTTGTGATTTATTTGCAGTAGAAACCATTGCTAAAGGGCATTCTTTCATTTGGCCACCTGCTTCTATTCAGAGCTATGAAATCTGGAATTTGAGTTCAGTCATCTTTCTGAACTATGTTGGAAGATGTTCTCATGCTCAGAATATCACCAAGCTGTGTCCTGCCATGTTCCAACTGTTGCTGGAAACATCACCCTGTTAGGTGTGCATATGTTGTGATTGCCTAATACGGCTATGTGAACATAGTTTGGGTTAGTAAAAACTCCTGTTTTGGGTATTAATGTCAGATCATTGTGACAGTATGAAAAGGGAAAGGGAGCAGTAGCAAGGTTGGTAGACTGTAAACTCCGCTGGGGTGATGATAAGTAGCTAGAGACAGCCATCTCTTGATGTTATTCAACTGAAAGCAAGCCATGGGACGATAGTCTGAGGGCACCCTGTGATACATTTTCATCAGCCTTTAAGTTTTCCCCTGAAGGTTAGGGCTCATACCAGTTTCTCTTACAGCTAAGAGGAATTTTGACCTTTATAATAAGAATTACCTTGGATGCTTTGTGCATCAATGAGTAGCTGCGTGTGTGTATCTGGAAGACTGTTGCAATTGCGTTGTAAATGCAAATCCCTCCCAGATATATCCTGTACATTTTCAAAACTGGAGAAGACAAAAATATGGCCCAGAGGATTCTGTCCTCTTCCTTGTTTATGGATGTAGGTTTTTCTTTGGCTATGTTAAAGAAAGTTTTTAACCCTTCCAGCTGGTTTCAGCTCATTGTTTTCATTTCTGACTGTCTTACTGTAAATGTTCTTCTGCTCACTTCTTCCTGGCACACACTTTCTCTCAGGCTCAGTTTTAATTCTTAATCATATGTCTTGTACCTAAATTATAGTGGGGGAAATCATGTCTCTGGATTGACACATAGAAGGAATCTTCCACACGCCAGTGATCTTCTGTGCACGGCTCAACTGTCCCCACAGCACTGCCACTCCACTGCTTGCACTCACCACTGCCAAGATCTCTGTTTCATGCTGATGCACGGTAGTGCAAAATAAGAATAGCTTCTATTTAATTACTATATATGGTTGTGCATTTGTATATATTTAAATTTATATATGCATGCATACATAAATGCATACACACTCTCAAATATATGTGTGTGTGTATGTATATTTGTGTGTATATATGAGAATCCTCTCATAGACTTTACATTGTGTTGCTTCCTGTCCGTAGTTGTCTAAACCCTCTCATCTTTCAACAGAAAAACTGCAGATAACAGCTAAGAAGAGCTGTAGTTAGAAGCAGCTTCTTCGGAGAAACAGCTGCATTATACAAGGTGGTATACTAAAGACCTGTAAAATGACAATCTGTGAGCTTTGCTTTGAAAGCTGGTTGAAAAAAGCTCCGTTGACATCTAGAAATCTTGAATCAACCCATTCTTAGTGGGGAAAGATGGATCTCTGCCCGCGTTCCTCCTGGGCTGTGTACTTGTTTCTTTTTTTCTTCTGTCTATGCTTATGTTTTTGAAGCAAATCTGCCTGTCAGTGCTTTAAATCAATACCATTAAAGCTCTATTTGAAGGTAAACTGTTTCAAGAGGCTGGCCTGCTCTACCCTGCAATTACATCACGTGCTAAGTGAGTGAAACTTTCAAAGGTATTGAAGGCTTCTGGGTTTGGTTTTTTTGTTTCCATTTCACTAGATGACATCCAATGATAATGGCCTTAACATGATGGGAAATTAATTGAGAGCGCCTTTCTACACTGCCATAATTTTATCATCCATCCTATTGCTGCTATTAGCAGGAATACCTAACCCCATGGGTGTTTTGAGAGAATCTCTTTTAGCAGAACTTATGGTGTAGAGGTTACATGGCTAGCTCCTTCCATCAGCTGGGTGTCAAATCACTGTTGAAAAGAAATTACTGGTGTATTCATTTTTTTAGCTTCTAGCCTTGTGCTGTGGTGCAGGAGATGATTTGTAGTGAGCCATTGGGGAGAGAAGAGTGCTAGTGGCTATTGAAGGCTTCTCTCACAAAGGTACTTAGCAGAATCTTTGCACATTAGCACGGATGCATGCAGCAGCATTTTTGATCTAATGTCCGTTACAAAGTGGTGTAAGGAAATTATGCCTTCTGACTCATCATGTTGTAGCAGGATAGTAAAATAATCATGTTCCAGTGGATTTGCTTATTAAATTGCATTTGCTGAATTTCCCCATGCTGACTACTACAAAGCAGGTTTTCTTAAATCCCTAGTAACAAACTAGCCTTCCTAAGTTCATAACACTGACAACGTAAAATAATTCCATTTTCTTCAAAGCCTCTTGTTTCTTCTTCCACGTTCTTGAATGACTTTAACAAATCTTAAGCTGATTTATAAAGCATACTGTAACTTAGAAGAATGGGTTTGGAAATGGTTGAAATGGGCTGTACAACTTCTGCTCATTTTCTGAATTAGGTGCTCTTTTCCTGCTCTCCTTCTCCACAGTAGTCCAGTAAATTGGGATAAAATAGAGTTTTGCTCTTTTTTCCTGTGTCACCTGTAGCAAAGCAGTAACAGCTCTGTGAAACAGATTACAGCCATGATTGTGGCACACTCCTCAGAAGCTACGCACGCTGGAACTTAAATTTATGCTCTCTGAAATGTTATATAGTTAAAGTAATGTGAATTTAGTTGAAAGATGAACTTCTGTGAAAATTCTCCCCTTTTTCACTTGCAACTTACTGCGTTTAAATACATACTGAAGAATCCCAAACTTCAAATTCTTTCCTTTTTCCATTATTTTCTCCCCCTTTCTGCTTTGCCATTAATTGGGAAAAGGAAGAGAGGTGAGAAAACTGAAAAAAATCAACGACTATTTTAGCTAAAATGTACCTGTTTCTTTTTATTGTTATTTTCCCTCTTAAAATCATTCATGACCCTTTAATCTTTAATTAGCATTTTTGATGCATCAGGTGGGATTATTGCTGATCTCTGGCTGCACAGATCTCATGATAATTAAGGAATAATCATTTTTGCTGTGCAGCCAGCTGACGTGACAGAGTGCATGCAGGATGCAAATTACTTGTGTGAAAGTGAGATTTTGCCAGGTCTCATCTTCAAAGTGGAATCACAGCTTAGATACACAACCCTGAAGACGCCGCTTCCTCCTCTCCCTTTCCTTCTGTGTGACATTTTCTCTCTAGAAAATACTTTCCTCTGCTTAGATTCCCCTGTGGGAATTCTTTTGATTGCTGCTGTAGCGGCAGGAGTTAGTGTGACGAGGAATTCAGAAACCCTGAATAAGCAGAGGTTGCTTTCGCTCCTCCACTGCATAGAAAGAGAGCTCAGGGTGCTGTGTTTCCAGGTGAGGAGCTTTCTGCACCTCTGCCACCACTTGCAGCTCTTCTAAGCTTTTCTCTTCCCTGTGCATCAGTGTGCAGCTGCAGAGCACCTCGAGAAAGCAAGGCTGTGAGCAGACCCTGACGTGGGCAACGTGACCACACAAATCAACAGTCGATCATTAATAGGAGCAGTGTTTTTCTCTTCTCCTGTACTATTGCACACCCATGTTAAAATAACGTTCTTCAAAATCCCTTCCCAAGCAACCCCACCAAGAGGATGTGCTGTGACTGACTATGTATACAGTGGAGTAGTCAGTAGTCCTGTGGCCAGAGTGCCTTACTGAGGCTGGCCAAATTCAAAGAAGAATTGTAGCATAAATGTAAGTGAAAGAGAAGAACCAGTAGCCTAGAGCTAGCTAAAAATATAAGTCTCTAGACCACATTTTACAGTAATACTTTTATCAAAGGGAAAATACTCTTGCAAAATGTTGGGGTGCATCTTTTAGAAGGAAAAAAAAGCACCAAAAAAAACAGGGATGAGTCATCCCTACTGTTATTTTCCCCATAAGGTTACCAGATCTTCTGGGATTTTGATGATTTTTTTAAAGGGAAATTTTAGGAAACTTTTTATTATGTTACGTCTGCCATAGGCTAAATGTGGTACACAAGAAGAGCAACATCTTCTTGACTAAAACACAACCCCCCCCCCCCCCATCTTGCCTTTTGTAAGCATTGGAAATGAATGCTTGCAGGAGCAGAGGCAACATCTGTCTGTTGAGATGTGCATACTTCCCTACGCTTTCGTTTACAATAACGTAGTGTAACCATTACACGGGTTTGGGTCTCCAATAAGCTCCTGGCCTATCAAAGAAGCTACAGTTACTTAGCGTCTTGCAAACTGCTGCTTTGCAACTGCGCGAGGACATGAGAGCTGTTACTGAGCTCAGGCCCATGAACGTTTCACCACCTGAGTAGGTTTATGTGATAAAACATTTGTGGGACTAACAGAGGACTGAAACCTTCCAGGACATGAACCTTGGCAAGGTATCAGCAAGGTGGTGCTCCCTTCGTTACTTGAATAATGCCTTTCCCCTAAGGTATCTTTGAAAAGAAGGCAAACTTGCATTTTGTTTTAGGCATTAAAAAAATGCTAAATTCCCATGTTCTTTATTTGCATCATATTTATTAGATTTTTAATTTGTTACTTTCAAAATTGTGTGTTGCTCTGTCAACTGTTTGTTACAAGATTTCCCTTAGGGGAAAATGGAGCTTCATATCCATGCTCACATATCGCAGTATGAATAAAACTTGCCACACTCCAGTTGGCAGGTAGGGAATATTAGTCAATAATGCTGGAATATAATTGGCTTTAGCTTCTCATGTTGTGTCACTAGATACAGCTTCATTCTTAGGGGGCTTGACCTGAGAAACAAGGACATATTTCAAATTCCAACAGGATTAAGTCACTGCATTAAGGTGCTTTGATAGAGTTCAATTGTTGCTATTAAAGTAAAACTGTTTGGTTTTTTTTTCCCCCAAATAATCAGTGGTTTCAGTGGTGACGGTTATTTTTATTGCTGTTTGTCTTAAGACATTTAAATGCTGACAATTTTGATGGGGACAGCTGGCTTACAAATAATATGTGTTAAGTTTTATGCCAAGCTCCATCTGAACAGCAAGGGATAGTTACTGCAGCTCTTAAAATAAAAAAATAAAAAAGAAGAAATGCCCTTTTAGTCCTTCTTTCATAGCAGGAGCTATTATTGCCTTTATTGTTGCTGCATTAAACATATGTTTGAATATGATCTTCTAACTTTCATTGTTGTTGGGTTAAGAATACAAAGAGCATGCCCCCGTCCTGATTAGCTAGACTTGTACAGTAGTACAAAAAAAGCAGCAATGGTAATTTCTCAGCTCATTAGGTGCATATTCATCTTAATGGGGCATCAAAGTTAAAAACTATAATGCCTTCCTCTCATTTAATACTCCAGAGAGCATTCACAGTAACCACATGAAAGCAAAAAGGATTTTGACACTGGAGCTGCAAAAGTAGGTGTCTTCATTCCCTCCAGGCAGACAGAGAAGAGAGAGAAAACTACTTTTTATCCTTATCCCTGCCTAACTTGCCTTGCTGTGTTAGTCACTGGTCACTATAGTTGTATGAATAAAATCACCTCAGCTAGTTTTTCTGGTAGGTCAAATTTTAAATCCATAGTCTGCAAATGTTTGACATCAGCTGAAGAGCACGGTGTACAGAAATAACCTCCAGAGGTTATTTTATTGTTTATGGATATGTGGCCCCTGATACAGAGACCCTTCATTACAATGGAAAACTCGTGGTGCCTTGAAACATTTAGGTAAACAACCTCCATCCTTAAAAATACTACCTTTGTATAAAGTAGTTGTGCCAACTTAAGCTCCAAGCTTTGAAAAGGCACCATTTCCTGTGGTTTAGGTAATAACAGTGCCCAATTCATGCTATTTACTGAAACAACAGTATTTCCAGAAACTGCTTCTAAAAGTATTCAGAGCTAGCGCCCAGCACGAGTTTTTGGGGCATGTTTACAGATGTAAAACTAAGCCATGTGTCAATGCCATGCTTCCTGACTTGACTGTGTGTGTGTGGCGGGGGATGCTCTATTGGCTTCCTGCCCAGGGTGCACCCGCACATGCAACTAAATTTACTCGTGGTTGTAAAACTGTTCTGCAACATGTTGATCTGAGATGTTGGCTTTCTATCTCTGACAGAGCCATAGAAGGGAGTGTAATATGTATTATATGGTCAGTTATGTGGGATGCAGTGTATTAAAACATTATAGTATGCAGTCACTATCTCCCAAAACCAAAATTCTCAGTAGATTTTCTTAGCCTCTCCTAGCTGTAAAATGATGGGCTAGGGAAAAATAACTGCTGGTAGCACATGTGTTCATTCAGGATTGCGGATAAGTTTTTCTTCCAGACTGGTGAAGTTCTCATTTTCTTTCAGTTCTACCACCCCCATTAAGAATGGAGAAAGGCTGCTTCTTTCCCCGATACCTCTTCTTTTCTTAGGATCTAAAAGGAAAAATTCAGTATAGGACTATATTCCATCAGTGTGTTTTGTTTAAAAGGTAACATTTATGTATATAATTCCTACAAGTCATTTATGTCATGATATAAATTTAGTGAAATAAAAAATTAGAGAAATTGATCACCTAATTCAGAATATTTTTGGTGGAGTATTAGTAGAAGAGAGGATTGAACAAAATGAAGAGACTTAGGAAAAGAGGTTTTGAAGTACATGAAAAACTACCAATGAAGCAGAAACACTGGGAAGCTCCTTCAGAAATAGGATGAGAGAAGGCAGCATGGATCCATCCATTCAAAAAGCATGAATCAACAGGACAAGACAGAATAAGCAGACAGAAAGCATAAGTTCCTCATCTGATTAAACTGATTAAGGTTCTCCGATTTCAGTAAAGTTGTATGGATTTATGTCAGCTGGGGGGATTTGTCCTTAAAACAAGGGGGGGTCAATGATGAGTGATAAAGAGGATGGAGCAAGACAATATGAATGAGAAGGTAAAGCAAGCTCTGAAATGCCTGTGGATAGCATACACCAGTTTGGGGGTGGTGGGAGGGAAAAGAAGGTCTGATGGAAGAGAAGGAGGGATATTTCTTTGAGAGCGACTATAAGGCACCCTCCTGCTCCTACACGCAGAGCTTGGACCAAAATGGGTTAGGTTCTATTTTGTGGTCTTGCTGTCTTAATTATCTCCATAGTATTTGGTTATGGAGGCCTTTGAATAAAAAATATTTTGAGAAATAAAGCTCTTAGCTCTAAATTAGTGAAGGAGGAGGGAGGATTGCTGTGTTCAGATAGTGGAGCACCATCGCTGTGAACAACAGCATCAACATACATACAGCCGATTATATAACACATCCTGTATTTTCCTTTTCTTTTGTCAGCTCAGTTTATTGTCTAGTTTAAAATTTTTCTGTATTGCTTGTGCACTAAATATTTTATTAGGAAAAGTGCAAAATAACCTATTGATGTGTTGCATCAATATGTGTTAGAGAAATCCAATGAACCAGCAGCTATATTCTGCCTTTGGTCATCATGCATGCTCGTTATATTAGCAAATTCTGCCACATTTCAAGGTTCTGTACTGGCTTTCAGAAAAAAGATTGGTCTGTGTGAAAGCAGTTGACATTTCAGCAGGATTTGAATTGATCACTAGGATCAGGATGCTTTAGTTTTCCTGAAGTAATTTTTCAAGCTGCATTGAAACAAATTCTGCTGGATTCCTTTCATTCCTGGTGGAGGGATTCCTGGGGGAAATTCAGCTAGCTGTGTTATGGAAGAGATAAGATTAGACCTACATATTGGTTCCTTCTGGCCTCAAAATTATAAAAATTTAAACTAGGGGCAATACAGGTTGTTCTGCTTGAGTCATTAGTGCTGTACGGATTTTAACACTAATAAGGAATTAGTCTGTGTACTTGAGGTTGTAGCTGAACTTTAAGGTCCAATTAAAAGACCTCGACTTGGGTATGTAGACCTACTGTTTATAATAGCTTGGCTTCTGGCAGTGTATGTGTGCGGATATGACAGAGAAGACTGGCAGCACAGTGGTAATACCAGACAAATCAGTGCTGATACCAGATAAATCAGACCTGTAGTCTTGGGATTCACATGCCTTTCTTTTAAGACTTCTCTTGAGGAGTACAGAAACTTGAAAGAATCATTTCCTATCTAAAACCCCAACCAGAGGTTCCTCTATGAAACCTAATAGAGGAGATAAGGTGTTCCAGTCCTCCTTTACAGTAACAGGGGGATATTCCATAATTCATATTGCAAAATATGTTTGCTCCTGAAAACAGGAGTCTATAAACCAGCAGCCACCTGCTCTGTATGGCCTTGTAGAGGCTCTGTTCTTTCCCATCTGCTACCCTGTCTGGGTAGTTATTACAGCCCTTTCCCTTCTCTTTGGCAATTTTTTTAAGATATTGAGCTGTAATCAAGCACAAACGGCGCTTCACCACACACAGCTACTTTAATGTTCTCCCTTTCACAGCATCAGCTCTGGTGTTAGGATCCTGTAGCCCGTGTCGTTCTTGATACCATCATGGGCATGTATGGCAAAGGCTTGCATCTCGTTAGTGGGTCATGCATAAGCTAATGTCAATTTCAGCTATATTTATTAGCTGGAACATAAGTGAAGCTTTTTTAATGGAAGGTGAGTGCTTGTGCTGTGGCACACTGAAGATGGCAGACTTTGATGGCTGAGCAAAGCTGAGTGTTTCTGGTAGAACCAGTAGTTGCTTTGGCCGTATGCGGTGCAGCACACTGACGTCCCTCAGCCATAACTTACTGCTTCGTACCAGTAACTCTACGCAGTGTGTGAGTTTCCACTAATGCTTCTTCCTGAACGGCTGACCAAGAAGTTAAATGGAGAAAGGCCCATCAGAAGAGATGAAAATCGATCTTTGGATACGTTTTAATGAATCTGATGGTGAATCTCCCATTCTTTTTTAACACCAGGAGACCACAGTTTGGGGGAGCTGGTAGGTAGGATGATGACTGATATCTGGCAAGCAGAAGGCTTCATGTGCTTGCTTGAACAGAGGAATCAATTAATCAGAAGTCTCCTTCTAAACCACTGGTTGTATTTGCTGCATCACTACCAGCATAAACATATTCCTTTCCTTCTAAGTAGCGTGTTTATTATTTTCACAAATTAGCACATTTTTGTATTTCATTAATGTTTCTCAAATATTCTGAAGATGATTTGATGACAAACTACTGACAAAAAAATCAGAATTTCGCAAATTAAAGCAGGCTGACTTGTAGTGGAGAGAAGGAAAACCAGAAACCTATTTGTATACTTCAGATGGGAAAACAATAAAATACTGACTGCAAAATTGCCTGTGCTGGTACTGCAGGCAAACCTGTTAGCTGAGCTCCTAGCACCAGAAGCTTGGTAGGCCAGGATGCTGTGCTAAGTACATGTCATTCCTGCTAGAAGGTGTCTTTTTTGCGGCTGGTCTTTGTTTTTGTAAAGGTTTTTTTCTGGCCAGTGTTTGTGTTCGATGGCAGAAATCATCTATACAAGAACGTTACAACTGACAGTGACTGCTGTTTTCAGGGGAGCCCTGTTCTCGTGAAGTCTTTACATTCTAGCAGGAACAAAACTAAAGGACACATATAATCCTGTCAGTACGGCAACAGAAAACCAGATCACGGGACTGGGCCCTCAGAAAAATGCCTATTAATCGTCAATAGGCATTCATGGTAAAATATTAAAGTCAGCAAAGTCATAGGTAAGGAGCCTCCATCCATTCAAGCAGGACAAGAGGCACTTCTAGCTCTGGGTTTTTTTGGCTTTTTGGTTTTTTCCTAAAGAAACCAAAACATGTAAGAAAATGTAACTCTGTATTTTTAGTTGCTGGGTATAGAGTTTAAAGGTGACTTTTTCTTCCATTTGATTGTCTGACTAAGCAGTTCTGAAGCCCTAAGGGTAAATGGTCCTTGCTCCAAGGACCCTTTTCGAAAACAACCTAAATCAATTATTTCTGAGCTAATGTATATTTCTGAAAATTACTCTAGACACTATCAGAAGCCCAAATGAGTAAGGGCTTTACTTCAGGTTTGTATTTGATTCACGTAGAACTGTAAAGCTTCCATAATTATTTGCAGAATTTTTTTCTATTTTTACATTGCTACAGTACAAATCATGAGGGTCTTCAGTTTGCCTTTGTGTCACAAGATGAAAAATGCAAGTGTTTTTTGAGACTGTATTTAATCTGAGTCAGCACTAATTATGTGTTGTCTGAATCAATACAGTCTGGAGAGAGTATTGTGAGAAAGGGAAGGACACACTGTTTAATGAAACAGGAGTTGGTCCCCTGGCTTTGTAAATCTGCGTAACATGCCAGAGAGGCAAATATTTAGGCTTAGAGTCTGAATACCTACGAGTTGGTGCCTACTGAAGACGGTGTGCTCAGCTTCTCTTTGGAGAGGTTTATTTCTCTGGTTTCCTCATCTCCTCCGCAAAGCATACAAAGTGTATCAGATACAGAGGAGCATAGAACTCGGAAAGGGTGAGTGAGTGGACTGCACACCTGCAGCTGGTAAGCCCAGGAAGATGTCCTACCTGCCTTCCTTTTCTTCTTATGCCTGGCTTGTTAAAGCATTTGTGAATTAAGACATTAGAGAACCTGCTTTTGTGGCTAATTAAAGTATTCAAACTGAGAAAGAGGAGGTCGGACGGCCAGCTGGAGAGTACCTGTACAATTTCTGTGATAGGGGAAGAGATGACACAGAAGAAGAGGATTTGCATCTCAGCAAGGAGTTTTCCTTCTTTCTAGCCGAAAATGTTTCTGCTTCCTGTGTTTTTTTTCTTTTGTCTGTCTTTTTTTTCTCTCTCCCCCACACCCCACCCCCAAAGGCAGAGGGAGATTTATATGCCTGGCTGCACAGAATCACTAAGGTTGGAAAAGACCTGTAAGATCATCAAGTCCAACCATCAACCCAACACCACCATGCCCATGAAACCATGTCCTGCAGTGCCACGTCTACATGTTCCTTGAACACCTCCAGGGAGGGTGACTCCACCACCTCCCTGGGCATCCTGTTCCAGTGTTTCACCACTCTCTCAGTAAAGAAATTTTTCCTAATACCTAGTCTAAACCTCCCCTGGTGCAACTTGAGGCCATTTCCTCTTGTCCTGTCGCTAGTCACTTGGGGGAAGAGACCAACACCCACCTCTCTGCAACCCCCTTTCAGGTAATTGTAGAGAGCGATGACATCTCCCCTCAGCCTCCTCTTCTCCAGACTGAACAACCCCAGTTCCCTCAGCCACTCCTTATCAGACTTGTGCTCCAGACCCCTCACCAGCTTCGTTGCCCTTCTCTGGACACACTCCAGCACCTCAATGTCCTTCTTGTAGTGAGGGGCCCAAAACTGAACACAGTATTCGAGGTGCGGCCTCACCAAGGGCACGATCACCTCCCTACTCCTGCTGGCCACACTCTTTCTGATACAGGCCAGGATGCCGTTGGCCTTCTTGGCCACCTGGGCACACTGCTGGCTCATCTTCAGCCGGCTGTCAACCAGCACCCCCAGGTCCTTTTCTGCGGGGCAGCTTTCCAGCCACTGGTCCCCCAGCCTGTAGTGTTGCATGGGGTTGTTGTGACCCAAGTGCAGGACCCGGCACTTGGCCTTGTTGAACCTCATACAATTGGCCTGGGCTCATCGATCCAGCCTGTCCAGATCCCTCTGCAGAGCCTCCCTACCCTCGAGCAGATCAACACTCCCACCCAACTTGGTGTCATCTGCAAACTTGCTGAGGGAGCACTCAATCCCCTCATCCAGATCATTGATAAAGATATTAAACAAGACCGGCCCCAAAACTGAGCCCTGGGGGACTCCGCTTGTGACCGGCCACCAACTGGATTTGACTCCATTCACAACTCTCAGGGCTCGGCCATCCAGCCAGTTCTTTACCCAGTGAAGAGTGCACCCGTCTAAGCCACGAGCCGCCAACTTCTCCAGGAGAACACTGTGGGAGACAGTGTCGAAGGCTTTACTGAAGTCCAGGCAGACAACATCCACAGCCTTTCCCTCATCCACTAGGCTGGTCACCTGGTCATAGAAGGAGATCAGGTTGGTCAAGCAGGACCTGTCCTTCATGAACCCATGCTGGCTGGGCCTGATCCCTTGGTTGTCCTGCATGTGCCCTGTAAGCGCCCTGTGAGTGTCCAACCCTGCCTTTTCCTGTTCTGGTCAGATCAAGGCACTAGCGTTAACAGAAATGCTAGTGGGGGAAGAGGCTGAGATTTGCTCTACATGAATCTGTGCATTGCAGGCATGCATACGCGCACGCACAAGTAAGCATGCCTGTCTGGTTGCTACCCTCCTTATCAGCCTGCACTGCTGGTCAGGTGCTTCGACCACTCATAATGGCTTTCCTTCCTTTCATCATCTCTTGCTGAAGGTCTTTGCTAAAATGTCACACCATGCCTAACTCTGTTCCAATCTGTTGAACTTCCTCCTGTGCCACCCCACTCCACTTGTATCTCCTGTTGAAAACACTCACCCCCTTCTTCCAGCTGGCTTTACTTGAGCGTGGGTACAGGAAGGTCAGCCGGGCAGGGAAAGGAGGCTGAGCACCGTGAGGTGAGCCGTTGCAGAGACCATGCAGGAGGCGTTTGGCAGGAGCTGCCCATACTAGAGCCGAGGCATGGATCATTCCTGTGTACACACACAGACAACCGTGGATGCTTTCCATGGAATAAACTAAAACATAAAGAATATACGCCAGTTGACTCCTAAAGTACTTATTCAACTCAACATTTTACTGTAATGATCTTTCTTATATAATAACTGAGGGTTCCTTAATTCAATTTACAATTAAAAAAGTGGGAACACTTTTTTTTTTAAAGAACGTTCTTCAGCTAGTTTTGTTAAGGCATTGTTCTTTCTTTAGCTTTAATTTCATCATACTTCTTTTCTAATTAAAATCCAGTTTATTTTCCCCAAGTTGTTAAAGACAAAAGATCACTTTTCTCATTCTCTAGACTAAATTGGATTTTAAAAACAGAACACCCTGACTTTTTTGTCTAATAGGATTTATTATACTATTTTGCATAATCATTGTAATTAGGAATTGTGTACCACTTTTAACAAAATTTCCAGTCAGAAACACTGAAAATCTTATGGTTCTTATTCATTATGAATGGATCCTACTCTGAGCCACTATCTTTACTAAGACATAGCAAATCTTTCATGCTGCCTCTTTTTTTTTTTCAGTTACCCTGCAAGCAATTTATTGGGCAACTCCTACTAAATAAGATCCTATCACTTTTTTTTAAGATTTAAACAATTTTTAAACCAAAGCTCTCAATCCCTTCATCCCCGAGTCTGTATTGATATTGGGGATTGCTCCCAACGCTGGACTCAGATGCAGAACCTTGCACTCGGCCTTGTGGAACTTTATGATGTTCGCATGGGCCCACTCCTCAAGGCTGTCCAGGTCCCTCTGGATGGCACCCCTTCCCTCTAGAGAATCTACTGCACCACTCAGCTTGACTGGGAGGATAGAGGAGACCACCACCTGTGCTCTCCATCCTCTTAACATTGCTTCGAGGAACACATAGTTTCTTTTGATGGGTCTGAGCTGCCTTGTCACAGCATCACTAGACCCTACGTGGAATAGTAGGAGCAGGTGGTACTCTGTAGGGTTCACCAGGCTCGGCGGCCTCTCAGTGATGTTGTAAATGCCAACTCCTGGTAGGCAGCAAACTTCTCTAAACTGTCTGGACAGTATATGGGTGCTTTGGTGCCTCTCAGTACGGAATATCCAATTACTGGTACTTCATGTGCTTTTCTGGTGGCACTGGTTCTAATGTGGGTGGGTGGCTGGATCAGCTTTGCATGGTGGGCTTCTCCTGGATCCTGTCCGCTACTCACGGGCTCTTCACTCCCCAACCCCAGGGCACCGTATCTGTTGCCCCGGGGGCACTTTCGGGGAAGGTTCTTCCTTCTACCCTGAGCAGAGACAAGGGTCCTGTCTCCTTCATCTCCTGAGTTACTTGTGTCAGCCAGCTCCAAGCTGAATTCAGGTTTACGTTCCTCTTGCACAGCCAAAAGGGAGGGCTGGGACAGCGCACAATATGATGTTATCAATCTCCTGCTCACATTCCCTTGTACTGCACTGCCTGTTGAGCTCCTCTCATAACATGGCTACTTGTTTGAAGAGTTGTTCTGTCTGGGCACACGTGCGGCTATGACATCCACCACGGCCTGCAGGTGCTGGAGGTCCATGCAGCCCAAGGTCTGGACAGCTATTTCAGTCCTCGGAAGGCCTGTTTGGGCGGAGGTGTCAGCGCAGGTGGGCTGCAGTGCTTCTGTGTGGGTCTCTGCCCCAGCCTTGCAGCTGTGGTGGGTGGACGCCATTTCCTGTCAGGAAGACACAGCCTCCTCGGGCAAAACCAGCCCGCTTATAAAACGGCAATTCTTTTGAAAGATGTCACCCTGGAGCCCTCAAGCTGCTGGGAGGGCTTTCACAGCCACCAGCTGTGGCCGTGCCGGGGCTGCAGCCCCACTGCAGGCAGAGTGTGCCGTGCTACCCTGCCCGCCCTCGGCTGCCGCTGCCCGCGGGCCGCGTACCCGCGGCGGAGGCCGGCGGCCCCCCCTCCCCGCGCCCCGCTCCTCTGGCGGGAGCTGCCGCCCGCCGACCCCGGCCCTCACGCTCGCGGCCGGAGAGTGGCGGGTCTCGGCCGCCCCCTCAGACAGCCGGGCCCTCGCCAGCGCCGCGAGGCCTCTGTTCAGTGGTAAACCCTGTCTGTAAATTAAAGGTCCCACGCGCTTTAATGAAAAGGGTTGTGCCCCTCGCTCTCCTCAGGGGTAATGGCAGTGTTACTGTATACGAGCAGTACACGAGACTCGGGGTCACACAGATACAGCGTAAGGCCGAGTCTGAAACCCTCGGAGCAGGGGGTGAGGGGGAGGCACTGGCTCTGCGCTTCATACTACACGAGCACGGACTTCTCGGTCTTCAATGGCCTCAAGTCTGCGGCACGAGCTGTGGCACCGGCCACGTGCAGGGCCTGCTGTGGGTGACGTACTCGGGGTCCGGACGCCACAGCTGACGAGGAAATGCCCCCTGATTCTTAAGGTAACCAGAAGCATGATTGAAAACATCGAGTTCCTCCCTAAAAATACCGCGTATGAAGTTTTTTTTTTCGATAGGGAGCTAGATGCGTTATAGTGTATCAGCGTATGATCTGGTACATGATGATAAGCTGTCCTTAGCTATGCAGAAATGTATAGAAGATACATGCTTTGACTTTTTTGGAAACAAGAAAATACACAATTTTGTAATTTCTTTTTTTGTCCGTGAAACTTTGAATGCAATCTGCATGCATATTATAGATTTATGAACTCACTGTACTCCAGAGCTTCCATAGCTGAAATGAGAGTCTAGATGCCCTATTACTATCTAAAAAGACACTTATTCATGCA
The DNA here is from genome assembly GCF_030936135.1 of Gavia stellata. Lineage (NCBI taxonomy): Eukaryota > Metazoa > Chordata > Aves > Gaviiformes > Gaviidae > Gavia > Gavia stellata. The sequence goes on from NC_082601.1 coordinate 34,624,611, forward strand.
GGCCAAATTGATTTGAAGTGCCCACTTCTCATTTCGAAGGCATTATTTCTGAAGTGTTAGTTGGGGTTATTTTTGTGTGCTGTGTTACATTTGACTTGGATTCATTGTTGCAAAGGTAACTTTGGGTTTGCTGCTACAAACCTTCTGCTCGGCACCAGGAGCAGTGGTTGGGAAGTCAACGCAGAATCCTCATCTCCTTTTCTCAGCAAAGATTAGTGCTTTTGTTTAATACTCAGCTTCCACTAACAGAAGCCTGTACATAATGAGATGGTGAAACCTCTTCTAAAAACTTGTTTCTGAGTGATTGCAACTGGGGTTTTGTCATAGGACCTCAGCAGGTATAGTTAGTAATTAGTATCTTTATATATAATCCTTAACAATTTCCATATACTGTTTGTAGAAGCTATGTGTTGGAAGCTGGTGAATAATCCATGTTATTGAAGATATATGCGTACTATAATTACACTGTTCTTTCTAATACTGCGGTCAGAAAAATGTACAGGTAATGACATACATGGAGCCTGGTTCCAGGTTGAAAATGAACGCTGCACCATTAGTCTGTTATGTATGCTGCTTGAGACAGGTTTTACAAACTCTTAAGTGTGCTAGTGACTTCCTCCTTTTGAGGATCTAATGCTGTATCTTTGTAAACTATATCTTTTGGATGCTGGACATTTTTGAGATTCTCGCTCCTGCTGAGGAACACGCTTGGAAAAGCTTGTCTGGATGCTGGAAGTCAGAATTTCAGAACTCTAAATGCCCAAGAAAAAGGCTTGTAAAAGTTGTCCTTGCTTCAGCTCTCCATATCTTGACATAACCCTAAGGAGAAAAGAGATTTTTATACATATAATTTGTATAGTTTTAGAGGATGAAATGCATCAGTAAGTGATGTTTCAAAGTCATGTTTTCAAAGCCTGTTTCTCTAACTGGCCTGATTTTTGGCTAAAAGCAAGAAAATATCTAATTGAATTTGAAGGTTCTGTCATTTCGTTAAGTGATAATACAATGCGAAATCATGCTCCTTCTAAAATTCTAATTTTTCAGGAGTTTAGCATTGCGTGTCAATACATAGAGTAAGTCAAGAACTTTTAAATAATTATAAGGTGGTGAGTGATAAGACTGAAGGTCTACTCCACCTTCTCACACTCATTATTTTAAGATAACTCTGCAATCACTTTATACCTTGCAAACGAAATAGTAGAATATCATTAGAAAACAGAATTATGAGAGCACAGTTGTGGTAGCACCCGCTCAGGTAAAAAGCTTATTCAGCTCTTATAAATATAAAGGAGTGTGTAACAGAGGTGTTGTTACCCACATGATCCTGTCTCAAATCCAAAATGAATACTTGAAATTGTGGAGAAGAACAGAATCCAGTGATGGATTAGAGACTCAGAGGTGACAAAGACTGAGTTTACCCTTCATGTAAGCTATGCGGAAGAAATGAATGGGTTTGAGTTTGTTCTGTGAATAAAATTCAGCCTCAGTTAATGTTTATGATGGGAGGGAGAGTTGGTGGATGTTTTGCTACTCTGCTTTGTGCTTTCTGTAAACAAGAGGCAACCATCTTTATCATTCCACTTATTCTCACACCAAAGCTCTAAGGTCTCTTTCAGCACTTGTGAGAGCTCCTGGGTCATGTTTCTGACAGTCCTGTGTTCCTCTCCTTTTCATTGTGGTTTGTCTGGCGGAGCACGAAACAGAGTCGGCATGGGCTGCACTGACGTGAATGGTGACAGCTGAAAGATCTGATCCAACCTCACACAGTAATGTTCTCATAATGAAGCAGGTAAAAATGCAAAATTAAATAGCTCCAACTTTTTTAATAAAGTGGGTGGATATGAGAGTGGTGACCATAGTTCATTTGGTTCTGGGAACGCATTCACCAGAACGCTGATAATAAAAAAATTGAGACTTCTCAGAGAGGAGCAACAGGAAAAAAAAATAAAAACAACCCAAATGGGAAGAGTGGAAAGAAAAAAAGTAAAGTTTAAAATAGCCAAATGTTTATCACCTAGAGAGTGACAATTTTGGTTCTGATTCAAGAAAGCACTTAAACATTTACTTAAATGCTGCTCTGAATAAGAATGCTTTCCCAAGTTGAAAAGCAGAGGAGCTGGTAGCAGTGGAAGTATCTAGCATCCTGTCCCTGATGTAGGGAAGGAATGACTTGGGAAGATGTAAATATTAAAAAGCTACATTTCATCTGTTCAGAATAGGATTTTTGCTATTTCAAGTGAAGCATTTCTTGGGACGTTCTAAGGTAACAAAATAAGATAACAGTATATATTTTCTTGGGAATAATTCCAGCCTAGCACGGAAATCAATTCATAGACCCCAGAGATTTTCTTGTGTTGTTTGCTCCACTGGTGCACTGAAAAAATAAAATTGGGAAAGCAAACTGAAATTTGCAGAAATGTGAACTCACTGCTATTTCAGAGTTAACTTTCCACTAATGATCTTTGAAGGCTGTTGAGTGAAACCCTCCCTCTTCCCTTCCCCCTTCCTATTACCCTTAACATATTATTATCCAATTTAGCTCCCCTGCCAGGGGAATCTTTTGCTCTCTGATCTCTGCTGTAAAAGGAATGAAAAAGCACAAGTAAGCTGACAAAGTCTGAAGGAGCAAACTAGACCAGGTTCATGCATAATGTAGCCATCACATCTTCTGTTCTTTTAATATTACTGAATTCATATGATATTCAACACTCACATTCAGAAGAGAGAGAGACATATCTATTCCTCACTTATGGATATTATTTATACATTAATGAATTCTCTTTCCATCAACAGATAAAAATTCAGGACACAGGGAATTCCTTCTCTCTCAAGTCCTCTTGATTATAAAACATTTTACATAGTTACTAATGAATTATAAGAATTCCATTTTCTTAGAAAATAAATTTTAACATAGCTCTCGCACACCATACTATAATGCTTTTTAATACTTCACCTTCTAAATGCAAATGTAAACTAAGTAGCATTCTGGATTAACAAAAATAAAATAAAGAAAAATAATAAAGACAACTGAAAATAAATTTAATTACAAAGCCATATTGCTTCAATGGCATAAAAAATTAATCTTATGTAACTTTAAAATGTATGTCTACTGCACTAAGTCCCAAGGCAGTACAGTATTGAAAAGTATGAAGTAGGCTTATTTCAGCCATGAGGGAACAGCTCATATAAACTTCCTAGAGCACTTACTGCTATAAGTAATATGAAATGTTTGCTGAGATATCATTGTAAGTGTTTCCTTTAGATAGAGGCATTATAAACAATTAATAGCGGAGAGCCTGCAAGGAGATTCATTCTGTTTCATTAAAAGTGAAGAGGCTATGCAGGAAGGGTACTGAGCAGCCTGTTATATAGATAATAAAAAAAAAACCTGAGGTAGAGCAATGAAGGGGGAAAATGCTTCCGTTTCTCACTTCTGTTAAAGTCCATGTTCAGAAGAACATAGCCACGTTTTGTTTGCCATTGCCGAGTTGCATGGTATCGGATTGTGATTTCTTTTTAATCAGTATCGTTTAAAAGGAAACAAATCACCATGTACAAGCTAATTCAGTTTGATGAGAAACCCAGAATGACAGAAGTGTTACAGAAGAATTTACTTCTGAGTGACAATTAAGTTTAGTGCTCAGGGTAGCAAAATGCAGCCTGGACATCAGCTGATGCACTGCAAAATGAGAAGATTGAAAACATTAAGCAGCAATTTGCTTTTACGGAAAAATCAGCTGAAAGTGGCTGCAGCCTTGTTTTTAAATACCCAAACGGATGAGATGTGTAGATAAGAATGCAGGGTGCAAAGGCTGGCAAAACTATGGAAGGGTCCTTGCACAGACATTGGTGGTTTGGTGTGAGGGAGGAAGAACCTACAAAATAATTTTTTTAAAAGATGATACTTAATGCATAACTCTTGGCCAATAACTCCTTGTTCTGAAAAGTACAAATTGGTGCTTTTTCTTTCATCTAGCTTTGCTAGAAATCCCTAATTTGATGTATTGAAATTGACATAGAAATTATGAGGAAGCTTAGAATGGGGCGAAATCCTCCCACGTGATGCAATATGCTCCAGGCTCAGCAGCAACTCTCTTGTGAGCCAGAAAAATCTTCTGAGGGCTTGTGTGTGTGAGAGGATTTGCTCTGAAGGGAGATTCTTTGCTGTAACTGCTTCATACAACCCAGCGTTGAGAAATGTAGCAGCCAGCTTTTCCATACAGTCAGATAGTGCTTCCCAGCACGTGGAATGGGTGGGAGCTGTGCAGTGCAACTGTGCTGCTAGCCTGCTGCCTGCTGAAAGGAGCTGGAGATGCTGGTTTCCACGTCCCGGGGATTGTCACTCTAAAAACCCTTGGAGAGATAGATCATGGGCACTTCATCTTTGAAGGCTTTTGAGAACAGGTCAGACAAATGTGCCACAGATGGCCCTTTTGAGATGGGGTAGATTAGATGACCTCTCAAATTTCTTTTCATCCTGTTTTCTGCAGCTCTGCAATCTATCTTTTGAGGAATAGCTGGTGCCAATTTCAAATCCTAAATAGCCTACGATAAATGAATCTTCCTGATCAAATGTTATTCCTCAGTCCTGCTCTATGTCTTCCAGCCTTTTCTGTGAACACAGCATATTGCCAGCTTGGCAGGCAAAGCACAGGGACCAGAGAGACAGCTGGTGAAGACAGCTATGTTGTGGGTGCAACTTCTTATGGGAAGTGATGTGGGGCAAAAGAGTGGATTTGATCTGAACCACTACAAAGTGAGGGGATTAACTGTTCCCTTCTCACCAGCTGCAGTCCCCTTTCTGAGCACACAGAAGACAACTGGGAGTTGGAAGAAAGGGAGACAGAAATTGGGAGGCTCTTTTCTAGTCTCCACTCAGCACAACAGTTATCTGGATCAGAGGAAAATGATCAGTCACCTGTGATATAACACCATCCCATTATTATGACAGCAAATACAGCAATTCTTATGAACTTTCTCTTCAGTTTCTCTTGGCAGCTTGTGAAATGTTCTCAAAGGGAAGGCTTGCTGGCAGTGAGGATTTGGGCTTGGGACGTGCATAAGTGTGCATGCATATTTGGACCACATTGCTTACATGCTGCCTCTCCCCAGCTGGTAAGGCAGTCCAAGGTTTCAGTAGGGTCCAGGTGGATGTATAACAGCTAGATAAACATGCCAGATGTGCTTGGTAGGTGTGCTGGTTCATGGAAGGGATAAGTGAAAACAGACAGGATTGAGCTCTGCAACAACACTTCCAAGGGAAGGTGACATGTAGTTATGTAGGCTGAGAGTCCAGTGAGGAGCGGACGCACCAGTGGAGCAAAGTGGTGTGGAAAGGTGGGTGGCAGGAGAACCAGCAAAGAAGTTCATATATGACCATGATGTAGCCAAACTTGGTCTGAAAAATTATACATCTGACTATGATAGGAGTAAAATCTGCCTGGAGATTTGCCAGTTACATGGCTGTGACAAGCTGCTTGTTGTGAATTCAGATTGCTTTGTATCCAGCATCTGGTTTACAGTGCCCATATATTCTCAAGCTTTAAAAAACTACTTTCCATTTCCTGATCTAACTACAGAAACAGCTTCCCATTATGTCAATAATGCTGCCTGAATAAATATTACTCATTTCTGAACTGGATAATATAGAGTTCTTATCAACTATCCTGGAACATCAACCAGGGCACTCAACCCATCTCACTGAACAATACATTATTGCTTTCTTTTTCTCTCGGTTCCCCACTATGTCCCGAGAGATAGGACATGCTATTTGTATGCCCACTTTACACATCTGAATTAGATATCAAAATCATGTGTCTTATTTCTCACTACAGTGAATGGAAAGAGAGAGCCCATTCCACAGCAGAATACAGAATAGGGACCTTGTTGTGGCAGACACCCCAGAGTGAATGCTCTATCCCCTATTGCAAGCAGTGATTGACAGGCAGAGTGAATTGGTGATTTAGGGCTTAGGGATAACTGTGGCCCTTTGGCTGGAAAAGCAAGATTGATGCTTTGGGTGGATGTTGGTACAGAGCAGCAGAGAGACAGAAACTTCAGGACATGCCTAGAGGGGAGCAGGCAAATGCAAACAGCTCAAGTAAAGTTAATGGGCATAAATAAAAGCCTTTAAACTACAGTGTGGATGCCCTTGTTTGGCATAAAGTACTCTTAGGTTAATGTAGTTTGAAGGTTGCCTTACTCCCAGATGAGAAGTATGTATATGGTGGTTTAACAGGCTTCAATATATGCTCATTAACTTTACACTCTTAGTTGGCTCTTTATAAATTTCTGATGTATTGACTCTGTTGGGAGTTCTGCTGGGTTTCTTTTAGTTCTTTATTGTAGTTTTATCAGAAAACAACAATCTCTGTGATTTCTCAGTGAAAACCCAACGCTCACCCCATTACAGAAAGAATAAGTAGCCCCAAAATAGATTTTTTTTTAAAGCCTACTAGGCAAAAAAGTTAGCAATGGTAGCAGAGACAGGTGTTCACAGGGGACCCAGTGTACCTGTCATAGGAAATGCTGATAGCTCCAAAAAAGCAAGGCAGGGTCAGTTACTAGAATGTGACTTGTATGAAAATATGTTGTGTAGTTTAAAAGGTCCAGTTTTGACAATCTTTATTATTACTTTATGGGGTTTTATATAAAAAGTTGAACTTACTCAGTATTATGTTAGTAATATTTATGAAATGGTATTAGAAAATGCAATAAAAGTTTATAGGGAAGTCATTACTATAACCATAAAGCAACGGTTCATCCAAAATACCACCAATGGAAAAGTAATCAATCTATATCAGATGAGTCAAGTGACTTTAGGGGACTGATGCTGACACGCGGAAACAAACTTCACAAGTCACAAAGAGTTATAAAGCAGGCATGTTTATTGCGGCGCCGGGTGCAAGGGGATTTCTCCACAAAGCTTGCACACAGGGTTAAAGTCATGACAGGTATTTAAAACAGTTAACAAAGTTAGTTACGCCTACTGGTACTACCCCTTAATTAACTATTGGTTAATACTTTTCTTACTTCATCTTAAAGTTACAGTTCTCTTTTAATTCACTACGCATGCTCAGAGAGTAGGGGGCTTAATTGGGTTGGGGCTTTTCTAGCTAGGACGTGTGGTTTTTAGTATTAAAATGAGATTATAATGAGACGAGTTAACTCTAGGGCACTATTTTGGCAGTCTATTCTATTTTCTACGATTCGTCCTTGTGCTAATCATTATTGCTAGTTAGCAGAGAGTCAGTGAAGACAGTCTTTATCTCTAATATGTCTAAGTACCTGGTGCAGTTGTTACAAAGTATTTTCTCTACATTCTTCTTTCTTACTTTTAACCCTTGTTTCTCAAGATGCCCTGTAACATGCCAATCCAGACACAGCCATGCATGCCACCTGAGAAGATGGGGCTCTGTGGGTCTGGGAGAATCACAGAATTACTAAGGTTGGAAAAGACCTGTAAGATCACCAAGTCCAACCATCAACCCAATAAAACAATGGCTTTATCAGGATTCATTAGGAAGCATCGTCTCCTGCCTCTGTCCCCTGTGGTTGCAGAACAGTTCTGTCGGTGCTGCGGAGAAATGGGGATGCAGAGCCCAGGCCTGGGCAGGGGGGGCTCAGCCTGCCCTGATGCCGATGTCGGTAATTATTAACTGCTAATGGCGAGAAAAACCATTATGGTACACAATAGGCTTTCCTTTCACACCGCTAATTGTGTGATGAACTTACTTTGGCAGTGAATTGTCACATCTGCTGCAGAGAGAGATTACACTTAGGGAAATAAAATAAATACAGTTGTCGTTCCTTTATCCCTGGATGATTGAGGCATTTAAAAAAAGAGAAAAAAAGAAAACTTGGCAGATGGAACATATTATTTGTTAGACAAGGCTTTAGGGGGAGGTAATAACTTTTTTTTAGACAACTGATATAGTAGGAAAATCAGGCAAGCTTTCACAAGCCCTCCTCAATTTGTTCTTTCTGATCTTGTTGCACTTGAGAGAGCAGTAACAGCAAAAGTCCCGGTTGAGGTACATTGTTTGGTGGCAGTGCTAGCTGGAGATTCTTTCTGCCCGTGTCCTTCCACTTGCTCCTACTTCACCAGCTTGTCCCCCCTTGTCCTGCTCTTTCAGCCATGACAAGGCAGCTGTCTGGGTCTGGAAATGAATAGGCTGGCAGAGCTGAGTGTGGTGTCAGTGATGGGTTGAGCTGCTGCTCTCTTTTTTGTGCTAGCACCAGTGTTCAGGGTGTACACATTGTCATACGGATCATGGAACTGATCCTGCTGAAATGTTACTCAGGCAACAAAATCAACAAATAAAGAGACTCCGTGTTTGGAATAAAAAGATGGATAGTGGGTTTTCTTCTCAGGGAGGGAGGTAGCTGTGGGATACTGAGGGACATTAGATAGAGGCTGGGGGGAAAATGTGTCACCAAACTCATATCTTTCTGGACCCTGTGACTTTTAGTTTCCATTTCTAGCCTCTAGTTAGTATTTCTGAAACAGCTGCTGGCTTTTTCATCTGCTTATCCTGAAATGTTCTAGAATTTAACAGGTCTAGTCCTTTTATCAGTGAAACATTTGGAAAGCAGAGCAATGCTTATTGAAGATATTGCAATATGATTTTTTTATTTTCAGTCTTAAGTCTGTCACCAGTTCTCAGCTCTTCTAAACTCTAGTTCTCATTACTAATTACTTCTACATACTAGTTCTAAATATCAATGTCCTAGTAGGTATTCTGCAGATTTTTTTCTGAGCTCCAGAAAATGTTCGCTATTTTTCTTCACTTCTAGAAGCTGATCTAGAATTATTAATTATTTACATTGCAAGATAGATGACACTTCAACATCAAAATCTTTTCAAAGGCAGCAGAAATTTGCATTCCATGTGTACTTTAGTGAATTAGGAATAAAAAGGAAGGAAAGAAGGAGAAAATTTTGTGGAGAGATATTTAATTATTATTTCCTTGGGCTACAATGATCTGTATATAGAAATTGGATATTTATAACTTTATTTAGATATGGAAAGAAGAAGATAATGTTAGAATAGCGGTTATTGCATCTTTGGAGGTTCAGTTATACGGTAAAGACATATCATATCTTAAAGAAAAGAGACGACACATAAATTATACTTTTGTCTTTTTAAATCAATATGAAAGGGAAGGATGGTTCTGATCTATATAGGCATGTCCAACTGAGCCTTACGGCCCTCAATCCACCACAATTTCAGTTAATGGAAAAGGAAATTTTGGCTGAGATGTGGGCAACAGTATTATCAAAACATTGTTCCTAACAGTCCTGAACAGTGTTTCTAAAACTGTCAGTGCAGTGGCAGTATTTTCAGATGTGCCTACTGATAAATGGATGACTCTATTTTAGAAATATGAGACCTTAGAGAAATTTGGTTTTTCTGATGCTGATAGTGTGATGCTCTGTATAATATGTGCAGGCTGATTGTCAAAAAATTACAGCGATCTTTGAGGTGTCTTAGCAATAATCTCAAATTGCTTGAGAGGAATGACAAATCTTTTATTTAAATGTCCTCTAGCAAGGGTCCTACTTTCAAACATATGTCTCTGTCATGTCAGTCCCTCTTCTCAATACCAACTGCTTTTTTATGTCAGGTCCATAACACTGGGCTTGTGTTGCCCAAAGTCACATTTACACAATCCTTTTGTCAGTTTGATTGAGACAAATGCAGAAAGTGACAGATGGGTTAATGGTCCTACCACAGTGTCATCACATCACTTCAGGAAATGGCATCAACATGCAATCATGGCGTGATGTACTATTACAGTTCATTTGTCTTTAGAACAGTTTTGGAGAATCAATGGGTGTCCCATGGTTCAAGATCAGCCATAAAACTACACATCCTGCTCCTCTGAGTTGTTGATACATTATTATTCCAGGCCTCAGTTCCTGCAATTGATTCTTGAGCCTCAACACTGCCTCTGGAGATGGACAAAAGTCAGAGCTTCTGTTTTTCAGGAAATTTTGCTTTAGTTTCAGTTCAGAAAAAAAAGTCAAGGGAAAAAAGAAAAGACATTCACCCTAAGTCCCAAACCAGTTTTGTCCAGGAAACAGAAGCTGCTTAGTGGAATTAATATTTTTGTAACTTTCAGTGCTCCCAATGTCCATGGGTTCAGTGAGGATTCACCAGCCAGCAAAGGAGGCTCCTACAAACTTTCATTTTCTCACAGGGCATTTTGTCTGTAAAGTCTTCAATAATAGTACTGCACACCAGGTCAAATAACCATGGTCCTCTAAGGTGCACCCATTTATTTGCATTCTGAATTCTTCTAGTTATAAAACAGTCTCCTTATCTTCAAGACTTTTCACAACCTACACAGCGCTCTGCTTTCTCCCTGTATCATTCTTAGTCTCCTAATTACAGCCTTCCATCGGTCCAGCATTGCCTCCTCTTCCTTTCAAAATTCATCCTGTGGTTCTATCCTCTCTGCTCTTTTCAGTAGTTCCCCCCCTCACCCAGCCAGGCTCTGCACTTCTCTGCCTCATATCCGCTTTAACGATGCATTAGGAAAGATTAGATTTCTTGTGCTGTCTGCAATAGGAAAGTTTCTGTTCATTGCCAACTCCTGGCTTGCGACCAGTACCCTCAATACTAACATACAAACTTTTTTAGCTCACTTTTTCATCTGCCTGCAATTACACCGCTTCCCTTTCATTGAAGCTCTTCACAATAGAATGCTTCGGTATTACATAACTTCAGCAAATAGCAAGGTATTTCTGTGAAAATGCATTATAAAATAAATTGTATTGCATTGTATAGGAGACATAATATGACATTCTCTGGAGGAAGCAATTATTTGCTCAATAATGTCCACAACATTCAGCTCTTCAGCTTATGGGACATTCTTGTAAGGGCAGAAGGGTATGTTTCTTGGTAAAATAATTGTATTTTAATTTAGAATATACTCTTTCACTAAACATGAAAACTATGTAAAACTGCATAAAAGCAGTCTCATCATGGTCATAAGAGAAGTAGACTTTTCTCATTTAATTTATTTTAAGAAAATACATTTCCTGCTTCTTTTCAGAATTGTTATTTCTAGATGTGGATGTCCATATAAATTAGACTTCTTCCTGTCTGCATCACAGATACAATATAGTATTGGGAGAACACAAACTGCAGAAGTTATTTTTGTGGAAGAGTAGCTGTGACATGTCATTCTTTAACAGTTTTTTAAATTTTTTTTCTCACATCTTTGGAGGATTGACTTGTAAACAAAAATCTGAGTCCGCTTATATTTTATGTAACCAAATTTAGCCATTCTTTCTTCGACGGACAAGCGTCAGCAAAATGGCAAGATTTAAATGGTACCCAGTAAGAGTTTTGTGTTGCCCTGATAAGTTTGGTTAGCTGATCTCATTCAAAAAAAATATTCAAAATATTAGAAGGTATTCAATAAAAGGCTTCTTATTTCTGGCCTCTTTGTTAATAGCCTTGAACTTTTTCTTAACATTAATTTTGATCATTGACTGTGTGTAATCACCTAGCTATTTAGCAGGGGGCACAGTAGGCTGTCATCTATCTCTGTGTAATGCAACCTTAGTGATGGGCCAGGTCAGCCAATAAATAAAAGCAAATTGAAACTGTGATTGTGGTCTTCTATCAAAATGCACAATTGTGTTTAGACTTTTAGGGATAAGGTGCACTACATGCACTCAAAAGAAGATTAAAGCAACAAAACAGTGTTTACTGTCCAGGTGCACCTCAGGAGTTTCCAGGCTTAACGGTCATTTAAACAGGATTCGTGGGACCTTACTGAAGGGAGACAAGAGCCGCTGTGCTGGAGGCTCTTACAAAATAGCTTATAAAACTTTGTGCCCCCTTAGCAATATGTAAAGTATTAAATACTTTTGCAGCACAAACACTGTGCTTGTTTTCTCAGCCTAAATACCAAAAGAATACAAACATGAGACAGGAAAATGTCTTTGAATGTCTCTACATAGTTTTTTTTAATAAACTGTAAAGTCTCTATTAAGCACCACGTATTTCCAAGTCAAAAAAAGTCCTTAGAGATTTTACTTTGACACATAGGCATGTACATAACATCTTCTGTGTAGAACTGAGTAGGATTTTTTTTTTTCCTTTCTCTCTTCTTTTAAGTCAGTTTGGTTATCCAAAACGGGTCCTAATTAAATCTGGTTGTGAGCAATCTTACACAGCCTTGCTGCTGCTTCTGTAGGGTGGATTCAAGTAAGGATGATTCAGCTGATGACTTTTCTTCTGTTAGAAGTGGAAGGAAAGTAAAATCGGTTATAAAAATATTTCCCCCTCAGTAAAGTAATGGCAATCTAACAGAATCTGTGTGGAGCTTTCCTTTGGCAGAGTTGGCTAGACACTCTAAAAGTCTGTCAGGTGATCTCTGATTAACTGAGACAAAAAAATCAATATTTATGTTAAGTAAATGGTGGTTGGCAAGTAGATGGGAAAACGTCCAAAGTTTAATGTAATTGACCTATATAACACACAAATGGAAAAAACAAAACTGTGAAAACTGTTTTTCAGGGTCTCAAAGTATGAGCAAGGAGTAGCTTGCTGCTGGCCATACTCAAATGTCTTTCTGCGTGTCTACCTCACCTTTCCTGATGAACTGTCCTACTGTTTAGAATTTGTCAAATTCAAACCACGTGGGAGCCCACCCTCAGCACAGAGCACTTTTCACTTCCACATTAATGCATTGCCTATCACATAACAATACCTCTTTGAAATACTTTTTTTACTTGAGATCAGCTCAAGTACCTTAGCAAAGGTACTTGGAAAAAAAGTACCTTTTCAATTCTCTCTTATAAAGAATTTTTATATAGGCTAATCTAGTCCAAAGCAGTAAATATGTATATATAATTTATATGTATTTTATATGCACATACTTGATCTGTGTATTCTTATCCAGAACTGCGCTTCAGTTAAAAGCCCTGATTTATAAAGAATGGTTCTGTTAAAATTTTAGTTGTATGATTTTCCATTATGAAGAAGGTTCATTGTTACTTGTTAACTATGAGAAGGGATAAAGTGTTTCTTTACTCATTTGTTTGTCATAGGCATTCCTAGCATAGGGATCAGGAGAGCTCTAGGAAGAATGATCTAAGGTTAAAAAGAGCAAAATTTTTACTGCAAAAGTTTCAGCTGATGTGTATAAAAGTAAATGCTGGAGAAAGCAACAGAATTGCATTGCTGGAAGACTCAGCTCCCTGACCTCCTTCTGACTCCTATGGACACCTCCCCTGAAAAGAAGTATAACAAAATATTTAAAATCAAACTATTCAAAACTAAAGGTGGAAAATGGTTTGGTGTTGAAACTTCACTGGATGCAACCTTCTGCTAAGAGCACTCAAAGTGTGTACACCACCAGATCTGAAAATAAATGATTGACAGAAAATTGGCAGGGTGCTCCCTGAGGTCAAAACAGTGTAATGTCATGTAGTTTGTAACTGCATGGATATTTGTCACCGGAATCCTGCATGAAGGACACATGCTGTGCAAACTCTTATTAATGTGTTACATTGCTTTTCGGTTGTGGTTGGTGAGTTGAGTCTGATATTTTCCCTTTTCTTCCCTGAATTCATTGTGGGAAGCTATGTGATACTTCATGAATTGCATAAAAGTGTCTGCTGTGAAGTACGCAAGTACCTGATTATAGCATACACCTGTACTTGACAGCTTCATTGAAAAATTTGTTAAAACTATTTTCTCTTTGTGCCCCCTCCAGGATATTAAAAGCTGCTTGTGCTGCAGGAGGTCACCCAGGAAGGTCTGCATGCTGAAGAGGAGCACCTTGTTTGCCATCTCATTCATACCTCTCAAGATTTTTAAGATGAATTATTTATCAAAGATGCTTCTGTCAGAAGTTTGGACAGCAGATGTCTTCTTTAATTATTCCTGACTTTTTTCCTCCAGTGCAGCACATGATGAGTTTCTTGAAGAGAGAGTAAAGATACTTCGTCTTCAGGATACCAAAGAACAGACTGAAGAAAAATGTTTCTCTACTTGCTTGCGTGCTACCAGTGACTAAAGGCAATATTGTCCTCATATCTAGATCACAGATCCCTGCTCAGGTATTCAGCTCCCTACATGTGGGAGACTCCCACTAGTGTCAGCGGGAGCTGAAATGTGCTGGACTGATGGTTCTGGATGCTGAAGGTCTGTTTGTCATGTTATATGCATTTTAATAGACTAGACAAGACACTATCCAGTATAATCACAATCTTGGTAACGAGAGGGAAGATGTATGAGAGGACACAAGAATTAATTACACCCACTGTTGAGATCAGGAATGTGTCAGAGGGAAGGATTCTAGTGGGAAGGCTTCATGTGCGCTCAGTCTGTGGACTGAGCTCGCCTGTTTGAAAATCAGCCTAAGATTTTTCTGTTACTTCAGTATTCAAAAGAAGACTTCAGTGGTGCATCAGCTGTGGCGTCCTCCGCAGAGGAGTCAAACAGCCTGCATTTACAAAGCAACAGCATGCAGAAATACCAAAACACAAGAATTTTCTTAATTCAAATTTACATTACTTATGACTTTCTGTGAACATTTGCATAAGAAAGATATTGTTTGCAGGGACATTTCTTTTAGGACCTAAACATATGCAAAAACTCAAATAAACACATATCTGAAGAAGACCTGGCATTCAAAGGCTCCCACAAATATCCTAAAACACTTTTGTGAGAAACCAACATCGTGGAATGTGCTCTTCTAACAGGTAAAGATTACAACCTCTAAATAGGGAAAGGCAATTTCATAAGTGCTTATTCCCAGGCTTGTTCCCAAAAGCACCTAGTAATGCCTGTCGCTGAGCAAGGCTGGTAATGTGGGCCGAGTCAGACTGCTGCTCTGGTGCAGCAGGAGCTGCTGTGATTCGTGACACAGGAGCACACAGATGAGAAGATTTTCCCATTAGCTCGTAAGCAAATACTCATTTCAGTGAACGTTTTGTGAAAGACAATTGCAAAAATACCCCCTGGTAAAACACCAACAGCTCTTGGATATGGGTTTTAATTTATCAGAATAAACCGTGCATTTTTCACTTAGGTCTAAAATATGCCTTTAGGTTTTCAGTTAAGCTTATTCCTTTTCAGGAAATTGAAGCTATATAAATGCTTGATGTAAAAAGAAAGGCAGGCTAAGAGATGAAGAAAGTTGGAAGGGCAGAACCATAAAGAAAGGAACAAGAGTGAGGGGAAGGAAAACAAAACAGCTAAATGAAGAAAGAATTATTTTCCCCTTCCACCCTGAAACAAGCTCTGAAGTTCTTGCCTGCAAAGTTTCCTTTCAGAGCTGAGTTACCCATGCTGCCTCCACTCTCCCCATTAGCTTTGTGCCATGGTCCAGGCTATAAATTAGCTGCAGGTGGGCTGGCTGGGCCCTAATAGTAGGTAGCTCTCAGGGAGTAGCTGGCAGGCTTGGTTTCTCCTCTGTGTAAGAAAAAGGTGTTGAACAAGAGCTCCTTCTTCTCCACCTGCAAACAGGTAAGAAACTTTGTGCTTTATGAAATGACATGGCAAAACAAGTCACATTCATATTTCCAGTTTAGTGCGTGTCTCCACTCCTGGATTTAACTGAGGTCCTACTTCTCTTGCTTGCCCTTGTTTGTTTGCAGTATTACACATTTAGACAAAGGGAAGAGGAGCAAGTGAGTATCTGTGTGCTGCCTGTATGATAGGTTTCTGGTGAAGATGGTGCTTCTGGTGTAAAGAATGAACTCTGAAGGAAAGGGGATTACTCTGAGCCCTGTTAAAGTGGTGTGCTTGGATCTGCTCTTGAAGGTCCTCTGTGATGTGAGCTTCTGAGCACAGCATGTGGTCTCAGGTAGCAGGCTGGTGTTTAGTCATTTGTATGGTGTCTGTCTTGGATGTGTTAGTCAATGGGGCTTGTGAGCTACAGGTGAGGATGTCACAATTTCTGCGTGCTATAAAAATAAATGTCTTCCCATACTCTTAATTTATGATGTTTGCAGGCTGTTGGCTCATCTTGTTTCCTCTGGTGGTCTGTGATCACTAAAAAATGAAGTTTAGTTTTGGGAACAGAATTTTATTCCCAACAGACTCATGCCCTGCAGTCCACCCTGGTGAATCCACCCTACCATTACCATACCTAAGGGAAGCTTAATCTTTAGCTGTTGAGTAGGCTACAGATCTTGGTCAATTTTATTTACAGCTTGGGAATGAGGTATTGATAAAGTGGCTGTCATAAACATTGGCATGACCATATTTTCAAGAATCTTGTTACTTGTGCTGCAGAGCACAAGCACTGATTGCCCAGGGGTGAGGGGTTTCTCAGTTGGCCCCCAGGAAGTTATCTGTTCCTGCTGGTGACCAGGAAACTCGGTGGTGGGCTGTGGCCTGCTTTCCTCTTCTTGGCTTGGCATGGGAAAGCTAAAGCTGAATACCCACAAAACAATTATTTTTCATGCGTCACTGGGGTTAGTGAGGAAGTGTAGGCTGCTCACAGTGAAAGTATTGAGGTCTTCTCCTTAGAATATGAAGTTAACATTTCTTTAGGCATTGAGTTTGTGGTACCCTACTAGCTTTTTTCTGTTTGCTTTGGCAAAACTTACACTTTCCTTTTTATAACTATGAGCCACTGTAAAGGTTAGGATTTTTTTTCATTTTTAGAGGTTTACTCTGTATTTCTCCTCATTTAATGATACAAGTAGACCTTTTTCTTTGATTTCATCCTCCTTTTATGTTTCTCTGCTTGTGACTAACAGACTCTTTTAATCTGCAGCTTTCCTTCCATATAGGTTGCGTCTATGTCACACCATACACATATGTTTTTCTCTGAACCTTCTTCAGTATTTCTCTTTGTTATCTCTCTGACATCCTTATTTACTGCCTCCTGTTCCAGGGCACTGTCATTATTTCTTTCTTGGATGAGTTAAAGAGAAAATTTGGAAACTGTTGATACAGGAGCATTTGAATGTGGTTTCAAAATCTCCCTCTTAATCTGTGTGACCGAAAAAGAAAACCTTCTGTTCTTTACAGACTTTTTTCCCCCAAATTACTGATGGAAGAAACTGTGTGGTACTCTGTGCCTACTGAAACTTGCTGCGATGTGAGATGGGGTAAAGAACACACTTTAGTTATCCATTTTAAGAGCAAATATCTGACCTTTCTTTTTCCTGTGGGTTTTGTGCTGTTTCTGCACATCTGTGTTTTGCTTTTTTAATGGTCTTGTGGTATTTCATGTTCTGCTTTTTTTATATTTTATTTGCCTGCATAAAGTGTCGGAATTTGTTTTAAGTTGTACTGGAACAGAGCTCTGTTATCTGTACCAATAGAGCCCATCAACAAACCTTTTCTGCCAAACCATATTTACTGTACATACTGTATTTTTCAGCAGCAGAATACTTATTTTGAGTAAAAAAAAAAAATCTCATTTTCTTAATTAACTTTTTTATTGAGGGTTTAATGCATGTTCATTACAGAAATTGCAGCTCTCCTGTGAAAATGGACTGTAAAAAAACTTCTTTGTGGGGTTCCATATTTATTGTGCCTTACTGATTTTCAGATCAAATACACTCAGTTTGGTAGTAAAAAGATGTTTTTGTTTGTCTCCCTGGCAGCCTTGTGCATTCAACTGGGGCTCTGGCTCAAGCTGGGTTTTTCGCCTTCCCATGCATCAGCAACAGCAGGGCAAATTACAGCTTCTGTTTACACCTGCCTTTTCAGTGGGGTTGTGCAGGTGTGACAAAATACAGCTTAGCAACCAGTTCCTCTTATTCTAAGAGGGAACTCATATCTGGCTTGCCTGCTGTTGTGTTGGCTCTAAAACTAACAGGACTTATGAAAGGGGGAAAATCACTTTTCTTTTTGTCATGGTCACCAACATGTTTACACCTGAGGAACAGGTCTGCTAGACAGACAAACAAGTAGTTGACATCTTCACATAGTCATATCCTGAAAAGCAACTGTGCTTCTAGCCAGGAAAATAAATCCTTTTGAATGAGACAGCTGTTTGTGTTCTTAGCAGCTTCTGTAGGTAAAGTTTAGGACAAAATCCTTCCCCATCACTGGGAGGACGTAGCATGGAACCAGTCCCTAATTCCTAAACAAAAGGAAGTTCTCTGCATTGCAGAGTGTAGAGCTACTTCACAGACCAGGGCTGTTCTGTATATAGCTTCTGTTTGGTGAGTATTGTGTAGATAGGCATGGTGAGCACTCAAGTTTCTGCATTGGGTTCCAATGTGAGATGCATGTCATTGAGGCAAACAAGTCTGAGGCACCTGGGGCAGAATATTCATTCCCTGGAGGACAATTGTTCTTCTAAACATCTGCAAGAGTTTTGGTGAGTGGCCTTTTGGAAACAGTTGCCTACTTTGTGGATTAAAGTTGATCCAAAGTGGAGAACAGGTCGAAGTAAGTCTATCCCAAGGTACAAACTTGAACCCATGTTTACTGAAGTTTTGGTAGACTCAGCAGAGCTTCTGTTTGAGCTAGCACTGGGACTCCACTCCTCTGCAGCCACCAAGATCTTCAGGCACGTCGCTCCAGAGCTGGCACTTGCACCAGCAGACATGTCTTCCTAAACTAGTGTATTCAGAGGCTGGTCCAGCCTCTGTAATGCTCAAGTGCCTGGAGATTTTTTTGTACCGCTTTGACATCTGCTATCTGCAAAGTAAAACCTTGTGGAAAATGGACAGAAAAAAATCCACCCATTTCACTGTTCATCTTTTAAGAATTCTTGGTGGTTATAAAAGTAGTTGCATCTTCCTCTCCCCTTCACTCCCTTGAAAATGCTACTGAATCCAGCAGGAGGAGGGACCAGGGGATTACTTTAATTCTTTCTAGAAAAAACTTGCAAGACTTTTTCTGATTACAGTGTAGCAACACTTAAATGGAAGACAAAAGTACTGATCATCTTGACGATGGGTTCCCATGTGGTTGTTGTATTTGAGGTTACTGTAGGATCCCAACGTGTGGCAACAACTATTTTGTTTCATCCCTGTGCTTTTTTCCTGCCACATGCTTTTTTGCTTGATTTCCTTCTTAAAGCATTGTTGCATGCTTGCTCTACCTGAGCTTGCAGCTTTATTAAACACCATTATAGTCCATCTTGTCACAATATCAATGTATTACTACTTTCAGTGAAAAGGCTTTGTATATTTCTTTAATTAAAGAGGGTGTATTTTATTCTTTGGAACTGTAAAATCCTAAGTAGAAAGACCAGCATAAAAACACTGAGAAGTAATTAATTACAAATGGGCTTCTCGGCACGTTTCATTTTGATGTTAATATACTGAGGATATGATTAAAATGCAACAGGGGAAAAAAGCTTATACAGTTCATTTGAACTGTGTTGGGTATGAACAGCAGTTTCACACTTCTGTGGAAGATGCTTACCTGGATTTTAAAACATGTGCACCTTAATGCAGGGCTCTGAAGTATTTTCTGTAGCATCTTCTGAAGTAAACTGTCATGTAGCCTGGGGTGAATGGTTTTGCTATTCAGTTTTGTATCCAAACAGCAGCAATAGGTGGTTATCCACTAAAGCATAAAAGTATCTGTCTACGTCCCAGTACTCTAGCTCTCTCAGTTGCCAGAAATGCTGGCAAAAAAAAGACACAAAATAGAGGAACAGTTCTCTATGTGGAGGCTTCCTCTGCACCCAGCAGTCTGTGAGCTATGGGTCTGGTCCCATGGCTGTGTGTTTAAGAGCTGTGATATGTTTGTTTTAAGCAGGTCTCTAATTTGGAAATCCCTGTATGTATTTGGGCTTCATACCACTTTATGCGCAGCAGGTTCCTCAGGGCCTATTGTGTTTATTATCTGTGTTGCCTCTTTATTCCTTTGAAACTTGGGGGTAGGGGAAGAAAAACTCTTTGCCTTGGTCCTCATCCTCCAAGTTTTGCACAGGCTCTGAGCCTTGCCTCTGTAGATGCATTTGTAAGGGCAAGACCTCTATTGTGACTTAATGCTGACAATGAGACAATATTATCAGAAGCCTCTTTTGTGACCATTAACTGAGACTGTGTGTTCTGCTGTCCAGGGAGTAGATTAATTCCCAGATAGTGTTCTTGTTTTCTTCCTTTCATGGTGTGAAAGTACTGTTTTCATGGGTTAATTATCTGCATGTAGCAAGGAACAAAGGTCAGGGATCTCTGCTGATATTCTGAATAAAGTGAATTTTCGAAGTAATTGCTGAGAAAAGTCAGGAGTTAAGAAAACAAACTGGACTTCGGGCTCATACAGACCGTAATCGCTCCTCTCCTGCCTTCTGAGATGCCACTTGTGTAAAGGTCGTTAAAAAAAAAAAAAAAGCTAGTATTAATAAGCACAGCCTCCTTGATGTCAGGAGACATGGAAAGACTACAGGACATGAAGAACATCATCTTTCCTTTCCTACTGTTTGAACTGCAATTGTTTGTTGTGGCTATGAGTGAGAAGATCTCTCAGAAAATGAATGAGCTACTGTCTCGTTAAGCATGATAGAATTTAATGGAAATGTGTTCTTAATTTCTGGGACCCCATTTTTTAATTTCCTCTCTTACTCTCTCTTTCCTCTCTTACTAAGGAATTGTTTGTTAACTTGCTAGTTGTGCAGCAGCTAGCAGGGGGAGTGAGATGTCTGATGAAGGACACAGATCTGAAATCTCCATGTTTGTAATGGGGATTGTTTTTCATGCTAGTTTCCCATTCCAACATATTTGATACTTTAAAAAATGTATGCAACATATTGCTTTGGTTTGCTTTTTGCATTGTTGTGCACAACTCTGAATGACAGAGCACGTGGACAAGAGTCTTCATAGAATTGGCTTGTTCATTACCATTGAAAATGAGAAATGATAGTGCTTTTGCTCTGTTTTAAGGTGACGTCTCTGAGAAGTCACTTTTCAAAGACCATCTTAAACAGGTCAATCTTTTGATGAAAACTCTAAGGCTAAAAGCAGTATGTTAATTAGAGCAACAAATCAATAAGTGTATCACTGTTGCCTCATCTACTGTCCAAATAAATGAGTTCAGTATTTTACATTTACATTTTGCTTCTTTACCCCTCACCCCTGCCCCCCTAGGTAAAGATTTTAAGATCTTCGCTTCACTTGCAGCTATACGAGGGACAAATTAGAAACTGCTACTTTCTGTGAATACAACAGACTGATGTATTAAGAATTTTTTTCTGAAAATGGTTTTCATTGGTACAGCCAGATAAAGTAATTTATTTTACATCCATCTTTGCAAATAGGTCCTGTTGAAAAGGCTGACTGCTAAGACTGTTTGGCTCTCAAAATGAATCTTCCTTTTGAAAAGTATTTAAAGATTTAAGCTTAGCCCTAGACATCAATTTCCAAAAGCTTTTGGACTTCAAACAATGAGCTTAACTAGCCTCTAGAATAACATGAAAGGTAGTACAATGTCCAGAACATCTATTGAAAAAGCCTCTAATATCTCTAAGTGCCCAATTTATCTCTGGATTTAACTTTAAAACTGATGGAATTTTTAAATGAGGAAAAAGTTCTTCTAAAATATAATCATAAGCTGTTCTAAAACACTGTTTTGAACCGACTGGGACAGATTTAGTTTCTTACATACCTTTTTGCAGTAAGATATGCTGCTTGAGGGGATGATTCACTGTTTCTGTCAAAAGGAGCTGCAGTTCCTCTTGCAAAATTGTTAGAGGCTGAGTCTAAAGGGATTAGCAGATTTTAAGTTTAAGCTTTTTAGTGTGTCATTTGGTTAATTTATGGTACCTCTTTTAGTGGCTGTGGAAATGGTCTCCTTTCTAATATGGTACCACTGATAGTTTTATAGGAAATTTTAATTGCTTTACAGTTAGCATTTTTAACTCTCTTCTAACTCCCTTCTTCATTCTTTCCTTTCCAGAAGTGAGGGCTCCTGCTCTTCGACTCTGGTATATATATTTCCTCCTTACTTCTGTTCTTCATTGTAATACACATACATTTTAGATGTGGATGGGAACAAGCAGGTTTGTCAGAGTAATGGCAAATGTCTTCCTTCCTCAAATGTCTCCAGTACCATAACGATAAGGAGGCCATAGAGGACTTGCCAAGATGTGGCCTTGTCCACGCAGATATGGCGGTTGTCAGATTTTCGTGTCATTTTAATTTGCATTAAGAGGAAAAGGAAAGAAACAAGCTTTTCTTCATTTATCACAACAGTTCTTTAGTCAAATTTGCTCTTCTGTGATAATTGTTTAATCTAAGGTATGTTTTAAATAGTTTTCAGCTTCTGGGCATGTCTTTTGAATTAGTTATTCCATGAAGGTTGTATAACCTGGCACAAGACACTGGAGGATATCAAAATCCTAAACTGCCTTCCTCTGTAGTTTCTCAAAATAGCCTTCTTGGGTGCTCAGCTCTTCCTTTGGGGCGTTCTGGGTTTATAACGGGGGAGGGTGTGAAAGTCCTCGCAGGGGGCACAATGTCTAGAACTTCACGTCTGTTGAGAACCTCAGCTTAGGAGATCGAACCTTATAGTTCAATAGAACCATGATGTTGGTCACTAATAAAGCAAACCAACATCAATGTCTAAAGTCTTCTTTCTTTGTTCAGCAGAGTTAGACTAGGTTGCTGCAGCTTGCAGAAAATGACCCAAACTGCCTGCTTCTAGAACTATGGCTTTTGTGGTTGGGGGGTTTTTGGTGGTGTGTTTTACTTCTGTGTTTGGTACTTCTGACAGAGTGTGTCTGACCTCATTGTTTCACTTCTGGGTAAGTCTTCTCAGTATTTCTTCAAAGGTAATTATGGTGGTCTCATTGTTGTTTTTTTTTTTTTTTTTGGGGGGGGAGGGGTCCCTAAAGAATTTGACCTGTGTTCCTTCTGTTTCTTAGTGTAAAATGACAATCTTCCAGCATTGGTTTATTTTAACTGTTCTCCGTTTCGACTTTTAAAGAAGAGTGATGTGTTTAGCCTTTCACTGGCTTTCATTCAGCTCTTGGCATAGGTGTGTTTTCTAGGTTTTTTTAAACCCAGCTAAGACATGAATGTTACGTCTACATACGATCACTGAAAGAAAAGAAAAAAACTTTGGAAAATGAACTGAATTTTTTCAAGTAGGCAGTTTAAAATAGAATCTTTTTCATTGCTTTTTCTTCTGTCATGATCTACTTTGGTAGACAAAATCTGGATCTGTCACCTTTCCATGTCAAGCATCCACATACAAATGTATCTATGATATCTCTGAACGGAATTTTTTCAATAACTATTTGATGATGTCCATCATAAATTTTGTTGTCAGCTGTGTATCAGTCGCTGAACAGAAAATGGAGTCCTTCCTGCTGGGAAGAGTGGTTCCCTGTTACAACCCTCTTGTCCATCCCAGTCCTTTGGGCTATTGATCATTGCTAGAGAGGTGGTATTTTGAGGTGCATTTTACATACTTCTCAGGCCCGCCCTACCTAGCCCTTCTCTGGGATTAAAAAGATAGCATTCTGAATCCCAGTTTTCTTTGGGAATGTTACAGAATTGTTTCCAAGACCATGCTGGCATCAAATACCTGCGTCTCTCCTTATCACAGAAGATTATTGGTGAAACTCATTTCCTTCTCATAGTCTCCAATTAAAATATAGTTTACCATGACATACTTTATTGTGACTCACATGAAAAGACTTTAATGCATTATTTTTCAGCAGTGAAAATGCTGCTTGTAAGGCTTTGGGTGATTTCATGTGGCACCACTTATACATACAGGAGGAGAAAGAAAATTCTTGATCAGTTGATGGATTATTTCTAGATTTTCTTTGTCCTTAATGTTACAGTTGCTAATAATGATTTATAATGCTTGACCATTTTCTCCTCCTTTAGGAACAGATTTTTAAAATTGCTGTATTTGAATCTTCTTTCCCAAAACCTGTTGGGTTTTTTAGAATTTTTACTGTCTTGTTCTCTTCTACAGATAGACACAGTGTCATGATATGAGGGATAACCTTGATTGCTCCAGTGTCTCTGGTGATCATGAATATATTTGTATAACCTGAGGAAACCTCAGTGTAATTATTAGCTTATTAGGCAATATTACTCTGATACTCATAACAATTTCATAAATAATAGTTTCAAAGGATAATAGGGACTATTTCCTATTGGGATTTTTAATCTGCTAAAACAACAACAAAGTGTGCCCTTCATAAGCACTTAAATGCATGATTGGATACATCCTTTCAAGAAAAATAGCTAAATAACTCCCTATTTTTAAGGAGATTATCAAGTGTTGTAGTTATCAAATATCTAAGTTTTAGTATTAGGAGAATCACTGAAGTTTTGAAGACTTTGGTACTAGTTTGACAGATGCACCCGATAATCCCAAACCAATTTCTGTCAGATTAGAATAATTTGACAGGTTTAGATGTTGATGGGGGGGGTGGGACCATTTTGCTTCAGTTATTCTGCCCAGCTATTCTAATTAATCTCCACTTAATTTAAAGAAATTACTTACTGTATCTGATAATGAGTTAATTTGTAATTCAATTAGCAGCACCATTTGCAAGACTTTAATGTGAACAAAACACCTGCTGAACTGCTCAGCCTGCATTATACCTGGTAGATGGCAAGATGAATCTTCCTCCCCTGGCATGCCAGGAGGGGCAAGGCCAGGTCATGCCACTGCCCACAAAGATGGACTGGTACCATCTGTCTGAAAGACCAGTAAAATTTTACTCCTTATAAGTAGCTGTCAAATGGTGGCTAGGATGGTCTTTTTCCTGCAATGTTTTCTTATTTGGGTCATGATGTAAGCATTGACCTTTCAGTTGCTATGTAGGTGAGAGAAGTGTACAGTATAGGACAACTCATTCAGTCTCTTGTAACCAAGCAGTGTCCTTGTGGATGGGTTGTTTTGATCTAGCTGTTAGCGAGGAGGTGCTCTCCCTCTTCTGCAATACTAAAATACCATGCTGTTGTGTGTCCCATCTGTGTGTCATGTCCCCTTCCCTACCCACCCACTCCCCTCCCTTCCCCTGCCCCAGTTCTGTGGAGACTCCTGGTAACGTTTAGCCAAGAAGTTAGGTCTGTGTTTAATTTTGTTGTCTATACGGCCACTGAAAAGGGAAGGATGCACCGTAGAGTTTTGATTGTTACCAATGCCCTGAAAGTTCTTTTTTGAGAAAAAACTAAATAAGGTGAGTTTGGATGAATATATCTTTTCAACTCTAATCTTGGCTAAACTGGAAGAGAAATTGTGTTGTACTAAGTGCTTTCACTGACATAAAACTTATACAGCATATATTACTAATATTTTTGTTACTTTAAATGGAAAAGAAAGGTTTTGTTTTGAAAAGTTTGTAATGAGCGTATTGACGAAGAACAGCTCCGTCTTAAAACAACAAAATCCCCGAAACAAAAAAAACCCAACCAGACAAAAAACCACCAAGTTGCTTCTGTCATGGAGCAAATACTCTGCAGATCAGTCACTTTCTAAAGCTGTTTTACACCTCATTGCTCTAATTAATTGAAAATAGGAAGCATGCTCCTTAGCTATGTTAAACTACAATGAAGCAAAGAAGGTAGATGTGAAGTAATCTACTCAAAATGCTTACACAAAGGAGAAATCCCTTGGTAAATATAATTTTTTTTCTGGTAGGTATGATACAGTATGATCTAAAATGAGGATAAAGACATAACTAGAGTAGAAAAAGCAGGTCTGCATAAAAGTGGCACAACAGGAAGGGTGACATAGGGTATCATAACACTTTGTTCACTGGGAAAGGAAAGGACAGAGGAGGGAAGAGAGATCAAGTGTCTGTATTTCCTCCTAGACTGTGACTCAGGATGGGATTTAAGCCAAATGACCAGATTTAATTCTTCTAATCACTTTTTTCTTCTAAGGTTCTTTTTTTCCCTTCATGACTAGTGCCATTTAAAAAAGACCTAACAGGCCAACGTTCATCTTAATTATTCTCTTTCAGGTTTGTGCGTACTCACAATGCCAAGTATTCAAGGCGATCCAAATTTTCCTGCCTTTGGCAAAGGGAATTAGATGCTTGCCCCTAACACTTATATTCTATGTGCTGTATGTCCACAGCCCCATTTAAGTATGAGTGGCAATGTTAAACTGAGGTTATAGCTTCTGAGTTTTTTAGATATTTAGGATCATAAATGGATTATAATAGAAGCTAGTGGGAGGAAGGTAGAAAAGAGCTTGACAGCCAGTTGAAGATGAGTGATATATGCATCACTTTAAATATGAGAGTTGCTGGTTCATGCTGCAGTGGATGCACCACTGTAGTGAGTCCTAAACATATATATGTATTATATATGTATATAAACATATAAATGTAAACATATATATGTATGTATAATGTATCTGCATTCTGAATTGCACCAGTTGCCTCTTAGAAAATTGTTTTTGAATAAGAATCAATGTAAAATGACACCCAGTTGGCCATTGGTTTTTTGTTTGTTTTTGGAGTGTTCTGGGCACTTGGAGGTTTTTGTTGTAATGTGGTTCCTAGGTATTGAAGCTGCTACTTAGCCAATTGCTGGCTCCTGTTATTTCTTAGTCTACATGACTGGAAGACCCTTACTCTGTGATGTGCTTTGAGCTCTTTATTTGTGGCTTTTGGGAACAGCAAACATAAAGCCACTATAATTTTACCTCTAAAATGTACATTGGATTAATTAAGTAGACTGGGCAATGTAATTAAAATATCAGTTGTATCTTTTTTTTTGCCACTGACTTTTATGACTTGCAGTTATTTCCTAAATATACGGGTTCTTGAACTGGGATGCAATATTTAGAAATTTCTTTCCCTTGGTATACAACTCAGGATTACATTAGCTCTGCTAACTTGATGTTAGCTAAGAGCTCCTCTTGAACAACTTAACTCTGATCCTTAAATACTCTCTGACTTTCCAAGATTTTATCATTTTATAGTCAGTGGTGGTTTTTTCCATATGGCTGTATTAAACATGTAGTCTTGGACTGTTGCCAGTTTACCAGGTCACTGAACTGTCACCAGTTTACCTACTCACTTTTTCATCTTACTGCCAAAATAATCTTTGTGCCCTCTGCACTTTCACAAGTTTTTCTAGCTATATGTGCTGTGTTATTGAATTACATCAAACCTGATCCCTTCAGGACTTAAGTAGTATCTGGTTTGCTGATGTCAACTATGTCTGGTAGTAGCTGTAAAACTGTAAGTGTTGAAATTTAGAAAGGAACTATTTAGGCTGCTATGTAGTTCATTAATATGTGCATTATAAAGATTTTTAATTATACTGTGAACATCTAAGTCATGGTAATACCATGGTAAAATGCTAGCTTGTATCATCATTGTTGCCCTTATCGGTCAGGTCTTTGGCTTTCTGTGCTTGAAAAGCAGAGGGGGATTTTTCCAACTCAACTTCCAACTCAAAAGTATTTGTCATCAAATACTTTGATAATCCAATACTAACTTTGAAGTTATTTTGTCTTGTGTTCATGTCAGACAATTACCTTCATAGGATCGTGGGATAATTCAGGTTCAAAAGGACCTGTACTCCAACCTCTTCCAAGCAGTGTTAGTTGTGAGATGAGGCAAGGCTCAAGGCATTAACCAGTCAGACCCTGAAAACTTTCAAGTGTGAAGACTGCACAGCCTGTCCAGGTCCCTGTTCCTCTGCTTAACTGTCTTCACGGTGGAAAGATTTCTCTTCTCCCTTTCATCTTCACACAGTTTTTAAGAGTATCTGTAGTGTTTGAAGTTAAGGGAGTTTTTTCATGCTCTGTATTAAGATGGCCTAGCTTATAAGTTTATAAATGTTAGGAAGTGATGGGACAACATATAGTTATTAAAGCAATGCAGGATACTGTCACAAATCTGAACTGGAAAGGTTTCATCTAAGCTTTCCGCTTTGACACAGAAAGGGGTTTTGTTGTGAAAACAGTTTCCATTCAAAACTGAAGAAATGTGACATTTTTCATACAAATGGAATGTTATAATACATTGTTCTGTAACAATACTATGTTCTATATCTTCAGATCAGACATCTGAATGGCTGAAGGTTGTTACTGCTGAACGTAGTAGTCACTGTGCAATGAGTAGATGCTCCAAGTCTAGTTATTGCAAAAAGCATGCTGGGCTAGACAGCATCAGTTTGTGCTTCAGTTGGCAGAAAAGCTGTGCTGTCCCTACGGACCCTAATCCAAGGCAGAAGGAAAGCTTTTCCAGAGCTGAGCTCTTTCCAGTAAAGGAAATGACATCTGCTTGTATTGTTTCATACCTGTTCTGAGAGTCTCTGCTGAATAGTCTGCTGTGTTGGCGTCCGAGGCTGCCAACCCAGTGTACCTCACAAGCACTGTAATTTTGCTGTAATCCCTCCCATGTGGATTGAGGCACACTCTCTGTGTGAATTACTGAGAAGAAAGATGGGAATTACATTGTTCTAGCGGAAGCACTTTAGGAGCACATACTGAGTGCGGGGGATGATACCTGCACTGATCATAACACCCACTCTGTTCTAAAGTGCTGTCCCTTTGTCTCCTGTAGCAGACTTAAGGGAATGCTTTGTTTGGTTTATTAAACTTCATTTGTCCCCCAGCTCATTCTTGAGTTCTTCTCAATGTCCTCTTCCTTCCAGTGCTGTGGAAAACAGAAGCCCACACAGGAAAATACTTGGTAGGTCATTTACTGAGTAAAGTCCAACAATGTCACTAAGAGAAGGGGAACCAAATTCAAAACAACATATAAGTGTTCATAATGATGGACTTCAAGCTGTCTTGATGACAAAATTACAATTGCTTTTTATTGCAACTTTAAAATACTGGTGTCCACATTTAAAATATCAGCCCCGCTCTAGGGTAGAAACGAGGTATTTTAATGTTAGTTCTTCAGTGTAGGCCGTTGTTAGGATATATTAAGCCATAGACAATGGCTGAAATGGGTCTATAGATTTGCTAGCTTGAACATTTTAAAAGTCTTGATATAAAGCCCGAAGCCGACATTCTAAAAAGTGTGATTAAAAGCACTGTTGTTGCACTAGGTTGGGTGAGATGTCCAGCCAACTTATGTCTTGTTTCTAACAGTAGCCACTCAAGGATACTTAAGGGAAGAGCATTAAAAAAGGTGTAAAGCAGAGGATGATCCTTTCCCTGGTACATCTCCAATTTAAGGACTTCCTGGGGAAGTATTTTTCAGTGCTCTGGAAAGTGTCAAGATGGCCTACTGATGTGTATAAGCTCATTTTGATCACTAGTTAGATAAATATGGTGTTAAAGTAGAACTAGTGTTTGTCATGTCTTCTTTAAAATAAATTATTAGGGTGTTTTATCAGATAAACTGCATTCAATCTGGGAAATTCAGACTGATAGTTAAAATGTAAAAATTTCAAGAATGAGAATGTTCAGCTAAGGCATGCACATAACCTAAACCCAGTCCTTTCCCAGCAGTACACATTAATTAAGATTATGATTTAAGTTTTTTTAATGCAGTCTTAGTTTGGATTAGCTGCAAAAAATGCAGCTTGTTTTTGGAAGACTCATCCAACTGTTCTTTTTTATTGTTTCCATCACTATAGGGCAGAGTTAAGGCTGTTTGGATGCCCTCAACTCTAATTATGCAATTGCAAGCAATTTATCCAATGTTTACATGCATATAATACATTGTATATTAACTTCATTGACCCTAATGTGCTTTGGATCAGGTCCAACATAGATGTGTTGCTGAATTTGTAAAATGCTTTGGGATACTTCAGATAAAAGGCACTGTGATAAAGTGGGAGTTAGTAATTACCATAAGCATGAGGAAGTGGTTATACTTGACTCTATCCATTGACCCATAACTCTTGGAAAGAAATTGAAAGCTAAATGATAGATACTGCAAAGTAGCATCCCATCAGAAAAGCTATGCAATTTCATAGTCTCTAATCTAACTACCTAGTTCTGAAGGCAGAAGGTGAGACATTTTTGTCTGGTTACAGTTAAACAAAGTGCCAACTATTTCTTTTTCTGACTTGCTCTTTGCATGCTGAGCTGTAGGCTCATCTGAAGTGTCACAGCCTCCAAAGCATCAGCATGACCAGCTACGCTGTTTTAAAGACAATTCTATTCTGCAGTGTCCTCCTTCCTTTCAGCTGTCATGACCAGCCTTTCTTTGTATTGCTTCAGCACAGTGATACATAATGCACATGAAGCACAGTCTTTGTAATCCTTCTAGTGATTTGGTATTGGCATTTAGCTTCATGAAATTACTCAGCTAAGTGTCAGCAAGACTGCAGATTGACATGGTCAGATACCCAGCAGAACAGGAATTTGCAATGCTCCAAATCTCATGAAATCTGGGCATCATCCATTTGGCTGCCAGCAATGAAACCTGATTAGTAAGAGACAAGCAGAATGTATCCATGAAGTTACAGTACAATGTGTCTCACTAAAGCCAAATTAAGAGGAATGCAAGTGGTTTTGCTAAGTGTGTGCTTGTATGTAAGTGTAAGGAAGATAAGCGTATTGCTTCTGAGGTAAGGAAGGAAAAGAAATCTTGCCAGTCTGGTTTGTATAGACAGCAACTACTAAATACATCTTGTCATTTTCTTTGGATTTGTATTTCTTTTTTAAAGTCATCTTTTTTGTTTTTTGAAGAGAAGATTGTTCAATCCCTGTATCTTTGTAGACAACTCTATTGAAGATGATCACAGGGCTAACTATCAATCATTAAATGTCATGATTAGCACAATTGAGCACTTCCTGGACAGTAGAACAAACATGAAAACACTTAGAGTCTTACATTAAAAAAAATAAATAAAACAAGCATTGACTCTTGTATCAAAAATGGATAGTGGTGAAAGGAACTTAGGGAAGAGGACATTTTTTCCAAAGTCTTGAGGGGGGGATGCTCTTTCAAATATGAAGTGAAGCTACTGAAATTAGCCTACCTCTGCAAAATCTGAGAATAAGGTCCTGAGGTGATGTATAGTTACTGTCCCTCTTGAAAAGATTGTGCTGTCTGTGGCTTAGGAACATGAATTTGTTAGCAAGGTGTTGCTTGTCCCCCTGAGAGTTGTCCCTTTTCCACAGAGCAGTGGTGGGTGCCCTTTGGATTGTTGTTCAGCTGCGGTGGTGTGGAGGCGCCTGGAGGCACCATGGACAAAAGGGGTGAACTTCCTCTCCATTTCCTGGTACTTAAGGACTTTGCCGTTGTATTGGAAATATGAATTATCATATTTTCCATATGATAAATATTATATGCAGGAAATATAAAATATATTTATTTATTACATATAGGAATATATTATATTTCTATTTTCTATAATAGGAAATATATATTATATTATAGGAAATATTTGTCATGGTGAGTAATTAGCATGTATGTCATAGTAAAGGCCATAACAAATATATCTTTATAAAACAGTGTTATAAGCCATCTCTTTCCTGGGGTGCCAGTTTTTGTGTGCAAAAGCTACCCCTCACAGATGCAGAGATCCCAGTGGAAGTCCCTAAAATGCAAATATCCTTAGTAAGAAAGTGGATGTCAGAACTATCCACATCATTTACAGGGCAGCTGTGTTTCTGGACAGAAAACATCCTTGATGTATTTAAAAACAAGACAAAAAACCCCTCACAGCAAGGAGTTCAAACCTTCCTTTCCCAATGAGAAAGAAGTTAAGCGTGATGTGTGGTAGTAAATATAATCTGCTTGCAAAGAGGGCATATTTTTGCCAGTAAAGCAATTTATTTAGAAAAACAGACATATCAATTTAAGGTAATTACAAATTGCAACAGGAAAATTTAAGTACCTCAGAGGCACTTGTTGTGGAAGGAATTTTCAAATAGAAACATACTGGGTGGAAGAATACGATAGGTATTGTTTCTGTCCACAGTCTAGATTACTTGCTGCATTAATGTGCACTAATGTACATTTATGCACTCCTGCTAATCATATCCAGAGCCCTTCTGAAGTAAATAAAGACTTTCTCTGTTCCAGCTAGTCCTGTTATACAAAGCATAGCACTAATCAAGCAAGTTATCAGTGTAATTAGGGAATAGAAATCACTAGGGTCATCATGCATTATGATTTGTCTGCTCTGGTTTTAAGATCCTGAAATGCAAATAGGTAATAAATTGTGTTAGTGATAAATTGTTTTTACTTTATGTTGAAATTAGTATGAGACAGGCACCCAAATGGCACATATCAACAGAAATCGCTGGCTTCTTTCATCCCTTCCCCCCCACTCCCCATGCATGATGTGTTACTGAAGCACCTAACCCTATTTCCTTGCCAGAAAGACAAGAAAGGGGCTTCTGTTAGGTCCTGTGCTATCCTAGAGGCAGATGCTTTTCTCTGCCTTGCAGTGCAGGGAAGGGAGGGGCGGAGGGGAGAAATCAGAGGGAGTCAGGAAAGCAGGTGCAATGATCTGTGCAAAACACTCTGAAATGCCCACTCTGCTGGAGGATATCTGAGTCGCAGGGAGGGAGGGCGTCCTGAGGCTGGATACCAGGAAGCAAGAATTTGCTCATTTTACTTGATGAATTACCAGCAGGAAATCTCTGGCAGGAGCTAGAGCCTGAGCGTTGTCTTCCCTTTTGGAGCTCCGAAAGTGGTGTTGAATAAAGTGTGCAAAAGCGGAGACCCATCAGCGCAAACTAAATAGCTATGCACATTGGCTTGGGTGGACTAGGAGAGTGACAGTGGTTAAACTAATTGATTTAAAAAGCAGGAAGGTCATTGCACATGAGCAACAATCATCTCTTCCACATCTGTTTGCCTGAGCCATTCATGTTTCGGCTAAAGCACAGACTTAAATTCCCAAAATGATTTGTTGTGGCTTCTTCTGTATTTCCATTCATAACCTCAAAAAACTCTTGTTATAAAACCACTTCTGTGTCATTTGGGAGGATGTAGAACCACATATTCTGGAAATCAGTAACCAAAGATGGTCCATGCATGTAGGAACAAAGGAGATGTGGTCTGAACCAAAAGGAAAGCTCAAATAGTTAATTTTTTTAAAGCAGCAGTTACTTAATGGAGACGTTTAATCAAACATCTTTAGTTCCTAAGACAAGTCAGTGAAAAGCTATGATGGAAAGATGCCACACAGGAGGATAGGAGGTCCCTTACCAAAGTCTGAGAGGAAGGCAATTGTGCAAGCAGAGAAGGATATGGCCCACAGTACTTACGACTTCAAATTTTGTTTATCATAACATGTCATTTGTTTTCCATGAAATAATGGAAATGGTATCAAGTGACAGGTGACCTCTAACAGTTTTTAATCCAAATGCTGGTATTGAGGATGCAGATAGTGAACAGATTAATCCCTGTGGAGAGGAGGGGAAATTTCTTTCCTAACATGAATAACTTCAAAGACTGAACACATCCCACATGTTTCTACAAGTAGGAAAATAACCTAAATGTATTCGAATGCACTCTATTTTCTCTGAATTATGTGCTTACCTCCAAGTGATATAAACCAAGCATGTGTGGGGTCTTTCTGGGGGTGAAGGATTGGTGTCTGTGTGTCATAAATAGCTCTCTCCAAATATCCAGGCCTAGCAGATCTTAATAAACAGTACTTGTTAAAGGGTACACAGGTGGATGCAGACAGCAGGAATTTATCCACAGTTAGCTCAGGAAAAAAACCTGTCTTTCCACGTGTGTATTGACCAGTGCATCCCAGGGGTATCTGCTGTTGGGTAATCTATTGATTGCGGACGGATTGTTGCAGGAAATAAGAGAAGTTGTCAGTCTAAGTATGGTTCTCTTAAGAAGATACTAGCAACTGGAGCTGATCAAAATTATTAACTGCTAATAAATTAGCTAACAGGTTTGATCATCTCCCTACCCTCTTTCTTCAGACAGCCTGATTCCTGAAAATATGTGGTGTTCAGATCTATTTTTTTTCGGAGTGTTTGAATAAAGTGGGTTCATTTTTTTTCAACCTTTCAGTTGTAGGTAAATCAATAATTGTGATCCTGAGGGGCAGGGAGGTAACACTGCCAGCCAGCCATGAGTCTTGAGCCACAGCTCATGGGAATTACCTGCTGAGAAAGGGATGTGCAGGTAAAACATATTCAGGCTGCAGTGAAAGGGAAATATGAGCAATGAAACTAAACTTAGCAAAGAAGTAAGTGGAAACCAGAAAGGAACAAGGGCTGCAGATGTTGGGCAGACTGAATGAGCCAAAGGCCCGTGATGTCCATGGCTGCTCTCCCTCTGCATTTGTTGCATCTGCTGGTCTTTGGACATACGTATTTTATAGGGGTTTTGCATTAATTTTCTTTTAAGGCTATTTTCAAAATGAAAAGCCTGGGATTTGTTAAAATGAAAGGAAATACAAATATTATTGGGGCTTTTAGTATTGCAGTGATGTTGCTATTTGGATGCTATAATTTATAATCAGTAAGTTTTCTTGGCATCTCTTCATTGTTTGTTAACTAAATGAAACTTTCAAATTGCAAATATTAATCTGAATTACAGGTTGTTTGAAAAGAGAAAAGACTTCTACTTTCTACATAAACAACTTCTAGGAGAGGAATATCTTGTTTGGAGCGAGGGAAATTAAAAAAAAAAAACACCAAACAAAACACCACAAACAAAAAAACCCACCTCCAAATATTTATACTGGAGTGGATTACCAGTTGTTTTGTGACATGAACACACATCAGCAAAAAACACACTTGTGCTAAAATAATACCACAAATGGGTATTTGTTGCAGTAGGTGTCCAGTTCCATATAATGTATCAGTAAATTATCAATGTATTGGTACTATTAATGTATGTATAGGAAGGTTTTTATTCTAAACAAAGTTGTGATTTGTCAAGAGTTGGGGAAACTACCCTGTTAGGTCAGGTTAGCATGACAGCCTTATTTCTACTGCCTCACCATACGCATTGCACAGCTGTCTCTGTGCTTTGTCTTTATTCCACAATGCTTGCTTTGGGGGCTTATTTGCTAAGTAACTACCTAAATGCTTTGCTGAATAGGAATCAAGATCCAGTAGGTGCCTTAAGATCCTGATTTAGCAGAACATGTAAGCAAGGGCTAAAATCTGAATGTGCTTTTAGCTCTCTGCAGAGGGATTCAGGAAAGCATGTGCTCAGAGGCCCTAGCTGAGTGAACTGCTTCAGTGCATGCTTGGTTTCCATGAGTAGTACGTCTTTCAGCATCAATAACAAAGCACTTAGAGCATTGATTAAGCAACTCACACATTGGAGGCAAGATTAGCTTCAGTTGATCATATCTTTAGCAGCTTCTGTCTCCTTCATACCTTTCTCCACTCCTTTGTACAGTAAACAAAAAGAATATGTTTCTACACCTCTGAGAGAAATGGATTTGGGTTCTCTAGAAATGTTACCCTCCCATTTAGACAAGGTCTGCTAGCAGCTGGGATAATCAACAGTGTTTTCATGTGTGCTAGTCTAGTCATCAGTGTCAGAAGGTCAAATTCTTTCCTCTTTATTAAAAAGGTGGGGAGGAGAAATTATATATCTTAAACTGTTAATAACTAAAAAATCTACTTTATGAAACAACTACAAGTCAGTGCTTTATAATACAATCCAGTATACCCTTATAAAACTCCAGTGCCAAAGCAAAAAATGAGATGACAAAATCCTTTCAGCCCAGAAACACAGCTGAACTGCAGCTCTAATGCTGTGCAGAAAACCTCAGTTCTCTAATGTGCACTGCTATTGCAGTGATTGACACACAGTCCCAACTGCATGCTTTGGATGGGGACCTCAACCTCCATTTGATGGTACAAGCCTAGTAATTTTCAATGAGAGCATGATGTCATCTGAGTGCTTGTTGGAATAGCATCTGCTTTGTGAAAAGTATGTAAAATGTGGCTGTTTTTTGGTGGCACCAGTGTTTCTGTACTCCGTCATAAGAACAGTATGTCACATCCATGTCCTCGAGGTCCCATTTTAGTTAATAGAATAACTTCTCTCCAATTTTAATCTTCTTCCCACATCCCTTTCTTCAGTCATCAGGTGAAAAGCAAAGACCAAGCGGCAAGGCTCATGTAGCATCCCTATTCATGCTGGACCTCACTGGTTTCTGTAGGCTGCTGTTTTAATGGGAACAGTGATAGAAGCCAGTGGCAGGATTCAGTGCCCATGTTTGCTCCAAGATCAGCATCAGTCCATCATTTTTTCTCATGGTGTATTGCTAGTTCAAAAAAATTAAATCAAAATGGGAAAATGAGGGGGAGTGGGATTTTTTGTAAGTAGCTGATGGCAGCCTTTGTGTACCCCCCAAAAAATGTTGGTTCAGACAATGTGCCCAGATGAAGAAAATCAGTTTGCAAAGTTTGCATTCTTTTCCGCCTGCATCCAAAGAATGTGGAGCCCCATGTTCACAGGCATGAAATAGAGTTGCAACTAATACTCACACAGTATCTTGGACACAGAAGAACAACAATCTTAACGTTCTGGGACACTTTAAGAAGAGACTTGTCCCTGTGGTCTCTGAAGTTGTGTGCCTTATTTCTTGGATCCTCCCAGTGCAGTGTTTCTGAACAGACACTGCAGGATCTGCAAGGCAATGCAAAATGACGTTGGAGATACCAGTCCCAAACAAAGACAGGTGAATGTATGGTAGATACCAAAAGGTCAAATTCTGCACTGACATTTACAAAGACGTCTCTGTAGGTCTTGATATTTTTTCTATTATCCCTGTGCTTACATTTTATATTCATGTTGTCTAGATCCTACAGTTCTCACCTCCAAGCACACTTCTTATTTTAACCATCTCTTTATACCTGTTTTTCCCTATGTGTGCCTATATATTAAAATAATTACTATATATCCAGCTATACATTTATATGAAGCTATTTAGGGGTGGTCAATTGGAGCACCACAAAAGCAAGAATATATTTATAGAATATTAGCCCAAACACCTGGTTTTCTCAGAAATCAAATCCAGTAAAGGTCTAGTAGATAACTTGGGA
Organism: Gavia stellata; assembly: GCF_030936135.1. Classification (NCBI taxonomy): domain Eukaryota; kingdom Metazoa; phylum Chordata; class Aves; order Gaviiformes; family Gaviidae; genus Gavia; species Gavia stellata. The sequence continues at coordinate 34,661,443 of NC_082601.1, forward strand.
AACCTTGAAAGAGGGAAATAGGTGAGAGAGCCCTACATCCCAGGCACAGCAACCAACCAAATGCTAACAGTCATAGTGGTGGAGACCAACATGCAAGGAGAATTGCTGTGATGAGGTCAGGTCGCAATAGGAAACAAGCATAAAAAGGTGGAGAATCCTTAAGCCTAGGCTGGGTGGGAGCAATTTGTAAGTTCCTTGCAGGGCTTATTTCACCTACAGGCAAACAATAGAAGCAGAAGTATGTAGTCTCATAAAATGGCAAGTCATGGTGCTTTGCAGATACCACGTAGTTAAAAGAAGTCTTGTCCTATTTCCTAATGATAACTAGTTATAACCAAGATTATAACTGCTAAATAGCCAGAAGACCAAGCTTATCCTTAAGTGAAGAATTTCTAAAGGCCAGGAAATAGTTCGTCTGAAGTTTGCTTTTCTCTGGCTTTGTGAAAGCACGAGTAACTTACATTCCTTATTACCACCTGCAAATCATGGGATATGACACCTTTGAGAATCTGCATGTCCAGTGTGGTCTTACATTGACTGTAATTCAAAAGGTGATGTTTGAAGAATTTAAAGATGAAAAAGTCGAGGTCTAATTTATTTGGACATGCTAAAGTTCTTTGTGCCCCCTCAGTGCAATGCCCTTGTTCATGCTCTAAAACACACTGTTTTAAAGTACCTGATAACATGCATTAATGTGCTGCTTCTCTTTCTTCCTGAACTTGAATTCCTGCCCTGGGTTGTCAGAGGATTTTGCAAAGCAGAAGGAGTTTCAGACTTAGAACTTCTTAGCGCTGTTTTAGGTTGCAGAGGGGCATTCACCTTGTCAGAGCTTCCTAAGTGATGGACAATTGTTTAACAACATCTTTTGTGCAGCCAGCATGTTGGAAGCATTACTGTCGCCTTGTGTATCTTCCTTTAAGTTAAATCAGAAGGACGTATCTGGCTATTAAAATCTAACATCCAAAAAATGATGTGAACTTCTACTGAAGTTGCATGTGAAACAATTTCAGTTAAAGGTATTTCTGTGCTTTTTCCTTCAATTGTAAGCTACAACCTCTTACCCTCAACAAGAATGTGATAGTAAATTAAATGCATTCATAGACGCTACAGGAAAAGACAGTGTAACTGAACTGGGAATAATCCTGTAGTGATTGCAGTGCTCACACCAAGAAGCTCAGATTTTCTTAATTTTCTTTTCTTTTCCACCCTTTTGTGGGTTAGTTGCTTCATCAGCAAAAACTGGGTCACTCAGTGTATTCATGTGTTTTTCAAAACATTCTGGAGTTAACAGTGCCATAGAAACTCAGAACATTCCTATTATAGTAATATTGCTAATCATAAAATGATATGTCATTAAGTGCAAATTAAGTAGTAAAACTAAATAATTGAGTGAATAAAAAGATCATTAAACTGAGCAGAAGGTGGTATTAGGAGCATTAAACCACTGAGAAACAAGTTTTATATCAGAGTAACAAATAGGTTCTCTAACCTGAGATCTGTATCTCATAGCTTGTACTCAAAAAGCAGTTCTTCACTTGTAAGGAAAGCAGACCTTTAAGTACTTAGAATGGAGTAGAAAGTCTCCCTTCTTGTCTGTCTGTGAGAGGCGAACATGATTTGGAAAGAGATTACAGATAAATAAAGGGATATTGAAGTGTCAGTGATGACAAAGTGTGATCCAATTCTGCTGTTGGGCTCTTTAAGTAGGGTGGTAAAACTGAATTTGTATGTAAAGTGACTTTCCCTTTTCCCTTTTTAAAGTCTATGTGGAGAATAACTTGTTCCACTGCTGTTGCCTCCTTTCACAGATGAGTTTTGATCAAAATTAAGCTACTGATGTCAGATAACATTTATTCTATTTCATTCAAGCTCTAGAAAATGACCACAGAAAGCTTTCCAGAGGTGGAAATAGTTACATGATCTCTGCCAAAGTGCGAGTGTTTGCTTACCTTAGATCGGCAATCTTACTTCTAGAATTAGCCCCGGGTGCTCATGAATCAGATCTCTGAACTGGTGCATCCCAACATGGTTTTTGTTTCACCTGTGAATTGTGCAAGTGCAAACCTTTGTGTACATGGAGCAGTATTGTAGTTTGTCTCTTACATTGCTGGATTCTTTTTGCCTTTCCCATATTCCCTACCTTTTTTGCTCTTGTGTATAATAGTGCTTGCTTCACTTCTAATGTACTGGAATTTGTGTGTGTTTGCTGGTGGATGAGAGATTCAATATTTCTCTGACTTCAGTTTTCCATGACAAGTTAATGACTCCAGGTCATTCTTAAATAAGACTTTATTTGGCATGACACTGTATTTACAGTAAAAGGAAGAATAGGACAGGTATCACTTCTTAAATTTGAAATAACAAAGTATAATGTAGAAAAGAACAAAATGCAAGTTTGTGTAGATATTTCAATGGAGCCAGCAGTAGGCTAGCTAGCTACCTGAATCAGATTAAACTTTCCCATTGATAACATATCAAATGTAGAAGTTGTGGACCAGTATTTTAGAGGAAAAACTCTTTTTCAGATTTTAAGACATTAAAGAATATTACTGCTGAGGTTTAGATTTGCAACCAAAATATGCAATAGTCTTGATGATGAAAAAGAAAACCTCAACAGTTTTATAAAGCTTAGGCAGCTGTGCATAACTGCAAACCAGATGTTATAGCATGCTTTTGATGTAGCCATTCAGCCAATATCCACATTGGGAATGAACACCTCCTGAAAATAATTTTCAGGAGAGGAATGAGATTCATCCATTCGCTCTGAATAAATACATTTTTCTTTGCTTGTCTCCCTCATTGCCCTCATCCTATGAATTACATGTATGAGGGCCAGATTTTTTTCTATGCGGAGAAGCAAGGTTTGCTGGCTTCACTAGCTAAGAAACTTCTGTCTAACAATTTCACCAACAATGAGGATGTTTATTGAGTAGATACCCACTAGAGGTTGGGCATTTCAATTACAGAACACCACTCCTTGCCACAGCCATTACAGATGTCTCATTTCCTAATACAGTACTGACTTCTCCCTGACATATGAATTTTCATCATGGAAATGCCCTTCTGCAGATATAGGGACTAACTAAATTAATCTGCTGTGCTGAGTGGAGAAGAAAGGGTCTGAACCTTTTATTTTTTTGTAATGTACAAAGCATGGCAAACAGCAAAACTCTTGATGGTTTTGTTATGGCGGCTGTTTGTATTTTTAGTAGAAAAGTATTCTGAAGACATAACAGAATGCAGAACAGGCTAAGCCATGAGAACTGTCTGATGGGATATGTGATGAAAAGCAGGTGTACTGTGTAGGAGGACAATGGAATAGCCTCCAGCACTTTATTTATGAGAACATCCTTTATCTCCATCTCTCTACAGCAGATGTGTGGCAAAACTGTCTTTTCAAAAGTGGATCAAACAATGCTACCAACATATTCTTCTCATCTCCCATCTATCCTTCCATGTCCATCATACAACTCATTTATTTTAGGCTCCAAGGAAAGTTGAGAAATTAAATTTTTTGCCAACTTTATTTCAATGGCATCTTCTTTTGCTTCAGATTAATTGGTGCACAAAGCGTGATGTTTTTAAATAAGCTGTTATCTACTGAAGTGAAAGCAGTGGGGTGGCAAGGGATACCCTTCAGTAACAGTATAGCTGCTACCTTATATGAATGCTATGCATTATCAAATGTGACTTTTGGTGGTCTTGTTCTCTTCAGTAAAGATCTGTCAGTGACAGTCCCACCAGCAACTAAATTCAATAGATGTGGTACAGAAACGTAATGTCTCTTTGGACTAAAATACTCTGCCCGGAGTCATCAGAAAGACTATAGTTTGCTAAGTTCTAAGGTGGCCTGTGCACCCATAGGGGTATTTTCTCATGTCATGGACATGCTGAGATGCATCTAGAGACTGAGTTGAGACCTCGGTTTCCTTTCCTGAAGCCATTGGAACATCCTCCTACATTTTCCCTGTCTTACCCTTTTTTGAATAGAAGCATATTGCAGAGAAGCATCAGCTTCTGTTTACTTGGTGAAGAGAAACAGCCATTAGTTTGTTTCTTTTTTGAGGAAAAATATCTATCTCTTTAAAATCCCAATGAGACCAGCCTTGCTATTATTAGATCCTTTTGCCAAAACCTCAGTTATCACGTCTCTAGGAAGAAAAATGAGGGGGACGGGGTGGACAAGGGGGCAAGTAATGGTGCGGGAGTAGGTAGAAATTAGAGTTCACAGAAATGTGGCAGCTTAGGGTTCATCCAGTTCTGCATTTGGGTCTATCTCTGTTCTCACTGAAATCAGTAGCATGGCTCCCACTTCCTGCAAAGGGATGAGAATGAATGCTGAACATACAGGGCTGTCTGTTTTCTGAGGATACATGTTTTGGACATGAAGAGAAATGGAAAATCATCGAATACCCTGTCAGCGATTGTGTAATTGACTATTTGACCACTGCTGCATGATAGCTGCAGACAAGAGCATTGAGCCTTTAGCTTGCTGTAGGTCAAGCATTACTCTTCTGCGTGCAGCTTTGTAAAGATGTGGAATAGACTTTCCAAGACAAATGTGCGAAAAGAAGCAGAGTAACTGGGATCAGCTGTAGCCATGAATTTTATGAATGGTTTGTTGGAAAGAGCATTAAATGGTAACACCAGTCCAAATATGAGGTCTGCATTGTTCCTGTTCCAAGCCTGCAGATGGGTAATTCACTATGCAAGAGGTTTTCATAGCCAACATTTCCAGCCGTCCTATTTGCCTTGGACCAGCTTTCTTTAAAAAGAGAAAAATCTTAACTTTCTGTATCAGGAAGTTTTTATTTCTTTTGGATAGAGTGTAAAGAGAGGAACAAAAGAAAAAAGCTGCCTGAGGATTTTTTTTCCCCTCCTTAAGTGAGCGAGATAACACAGGAATCTTTGGTTAAACTGGAAAGTGGCAAATGAAGGTTGGATGGGAATGCTTCTTTCATAAAATATGCGCTAAGCTATGGAAGTCAATGCCACAAGATGTCATCTTAGCTAAAAATTTAGTAAGAGCTAGGAAAGTGCCTGAAATATTAATAATTTTTTAATACTTATTTAAAAAAGAAAGCCTTAAGACATCTAAGACTTTGTGGTATAAGCTCATTATCAGACCACAGTGAGAGAACTCCGTGTATCATCCTTGCTTCTCTCTTTCCTTCCTCTCTTCCTTCCATCCGCGGCCGTTGTCCAGCTCACATACTCAAATGCAAAACTCTAAAATCAAAATAATGTGTTCTTTCCCTTTTGGACAAACTGAGCCAGCTCAGTCATGAACAATGGTTTCAAACGCATTGCTCATGGGACAATGTTAAAGTATTACTTCATATTTGCCATACAATGAGCTATGAGTTAATGTTCCTAGGTGTCTACTCTTCTATTTTCTCATTTCCTTTCACATTTAGCAGACAACAAAAGCTGCATGTTGGTGAGGGTCCTTTTGCTAAAATCCATTGCACTGACTTACTGCAGCTGTCTGGCTAGAAAGATTTTACCTTAGCAAACTTGACAATGCTTCCCTCATTTTATTCTGGCTTTTCTTATAATTGGGCAAATGAGCCTTCTAAAGTAAGATGCTTCACCTGATGCTTAAATGACTGTGAAGCTGATGATGAGTTCTCATGTACCTGTTCAATATCTGCTTGCATGCACACATACGTACTGCTTGTTAGATCTTAAAATGCAATCCAACTCTAGGGAATGTTTTCCTTTCTCCCAGAGGGAAGCTTTTAAATATCTGTATTTATATAAATGTAAAAACCTCTGCTAATTAATTCACAATAATAAATTTAAAATGTTGATTTTCTCATCCATGTCCACAACATTGTGGATAATGAAGACAGGTGATGTGAGCAGGACTAAAATTTCTGTATAACAGCAACAAGATGAGCTGTATGCTTGTAAGACTGAGGTTACACAACAGTGTAACCATGCACATGATAAGCTAAGCATTTTTCCCCAAAACTGCAAATGTATTTTCAACAAAAAGGATAATATTTTTGTCTTCTATTTTGTCCCACAAGCATCACTGGTAAAGTTTAGAGGTTGCTTGCCCCTTTCAACTGTAGCCTCAAAATACAAAAATGCAACATTGCCATGGTAACAAGCTGCTTCTACCATCCATAAAAATAAAGGGCTAGCTATTTGTTTTCAATGATAACATCTTATGTTTAACTGCCTTGAGCAGTGCTGACAGGGTCAATCCTTGTTACAATAGTCAGTTCTTCTTGGTCAAACAAAGAAAGACACTACCTGCTGAAACTGACTGTGATGGACACAATCATAAATCCTTAACAATAACTGATATTTTTTAATGCTGTAAACAATTAAATGGGTAAAGGTGCAGAGCACTGATGTTGGTTTCTTGTTTGGAGAAACATGATCGTGAATTTAAAGGTTTTTTGTTTTTTTAAATAAGGTTTCACTTCAACTGCTTTACTGTCCAAGATGGAAATGTCCTGGTGAGAAATACCAGAGACTGCCTTCTAAGACACTTCATAGTAGTAGAAGAAAAAAACCCAGCTATTATGAAAATGTACACAGCTCTCTGGCCTAAAAGATCATTGCATAGTGTCCTCTGGTAGGATTTCTGGCAACCCTCCTGCTGCTGTACCCAAATGCCTCACACATGCTCTGTTGAATGACAACACTGTTCTCCTTAATATACAGTTGAAAAATGAAATGCAGAATGGTGAATGGGACTATTTTTACACAAAAATACTTTCACATATTTAGAGTAGATTGTTCAAGAAATTACAGGTAAATACCTAGCTGGATTGTGGAGTTTAGTCAAAGGTGTGGAGCTGAAAATCCAACTGTCTCATCATACCTCTAAGTACCTAAATATACTGTGGGGGAGAAGGGTGTTAAGACTTGGGCTGAAGTGACTTGCTCACAATAGCCCAAGAAGCTTATCCCATAGCAGTGAGATTGGCAAGGAATGCAAATTGCTTCCAGCAAGCGGCAGGGGAAGATGGAGGAAAGAGCATGGTATGAGCACCCAGGGACTCAGGAGAAGTTTGGAGGGTTTTCTGTTTTGCTGGATGAAAGACTGACAGTCCTTCTTCCCTGTGATGCCACCACTGCTTTCATGGCTTGTACATGTGAGCAGATGTGCCCAGGGCCAGGCTGTGTTTTCTGGTGCACAGAACTGAGGACGATGTGTAACAGCAGAGGGGGGTTCTTCACCCCCAGGGTCCTGCTCCCCAGCAGGACCATGCAGCCACACTGGCTCTGAGAGCTCACCCTTTGCATCCCTGCATGGGAAGTAGCTTTCAATTCAACATCTTGAATGGGGCAGCCAAGCACAGAAGACCAACAGTCTCTTCAGGGTGATATTATTTGTTTTCATAATAAAAGGAAATTAACAGTTGAGAGGGCCTGAACAACAGTAAGTAATGCAGGATAAAGGGTATGCCTGTGCTTGATGGATTGTTTTGAGGATGAACCGCTCACCACACTAGGGTCTGACTTTAAGGACATTTCCCTGTGAGGTCCCTGGTGGTAAAACTGAGTGTAGCTGCTATGTAACGACTTGTACTCCTGGAGTCAGTAAATGCAATCTTGTGATTAGTGCAATGAATTACATCCAGGCATTATATTTTGCTTTTATAGGATTATTATTTTTATATTCCATTTGTTTTGGGCTAATTTCAAGGCATCCTAGCAATCAAGTTTTCCTTATTCTGAAATGCATGCTAGTTACTCTCTCTGTCATTCAGGTGAACTTGAGTACATCAGGCTTAAAACTTGGTCGTCCCCAGCAGAAACAATGTTTGGGATCTGGATGCTTTGGAAAGGTTGTCTGGAGTGACAATGCTTTGGAACTTGAGTGTACAGAAATACCTATTGGAATCTGTACGTATTGTTCTTAAAACATAAATCATGTACAGGCATCTAGAGCTTGGGACATATTCAATAAATCAAAATAATTACACTTAATGCTAAATATTCATTACAAAGCCTGGCATTGTGGTAAAATGTAAAGAATCTATACTTTTGAAGTGTACCAGATGTTCCAGTAATGTTCCAAAATGCATGTGCTGCCAATATGTCCATATTTCACAGTGAAAGCTAAGCCCTGCTTAAGCTCTGAGGGGTGTGAAACCATGTTACTTGTTGGCTAATAGCAGGCTTCATCCACTGACATGTCAGCCCATTGATACACAGAATGCACTGATAGCTGTTACCACAAATGGACAAAAAAATGTAGGTTTAAGTAACTTAATAAGGTTTTTTGCGCTCTTGGCGTACAAGCATTATCTTGTGCAAAGGTTATTCAGGGCCATTCCATCCCATTCTGTACTTTGCTTAATTGGACTCCAAAAGCATTTGATAGATAAAAAGATGCTTCTGCAAGCTCATTTGAATTGAGGTCTTTGAGATTTCAGAGTATTTCCTCCTCCCTTCACCAGTTTATAATAGAAAGCACCTGGGGAGAACTTTTCATTCCTCTAGCCATACCTTGTGGGCTTGATCAGTGGTGGGAGGGTAAGTCAGACAGTGTCTCTTTATGTTCACAAGCAGTTCCCTTTGCAGCAACAATGCGGTGCCATCCTGGGGTGATGGGAGTCCTTAGGAAACCTATCTTCCTACTCCTTTTAACAGACCAAAGGAAATAACTGGTTTGCAATGGCTGCCAACAGTGCAAATGCTGTGAGAGGGCTGTTGTGTGGTTCTCAGCTAAGCGATGACTCCATGGGACCTTCTTTACTGATTCTGAACACACCCGGGGCAGCTTCATACTCCTTCATGGCACCCCCTCTGCGTGTGCTCTGTTCAAGCTAGCCGAGACCAATATCACTGCTAGAAAAAAACATGGTAATTTCTTAAGCAGCAGTACTGCAGATATGTGATGTAAGTCCACACCTGTGCATGTGATCTGTGCACCTCTTCTGCACTGACTGAAGGATTGTCAAGGGATTCTTAATTGTTAACTTCTTTGGATGTTTTCTTCAATGAATGTTCAAATGGAAAAGTCCACCAAACATCATCTTTTCTTGATGTGAATGTTTTAAATAATGTTGGTTGCCTTCTGCCTCCATGCTTTCTTACCTTACTAAGTATAAGTATGTCTTTTCTCCAGCAGTCAAAAATTTTTGCCTTTGAATCTAACAACTCTTTAAAGAAAACTGACCACTGCTGCATATGCTACTTCCTAGGACTTTACCATCATTATCAGGGTGGAATCTAACTGTTTCTTTCTGGTTTTCATGAGCAGGGAGGGAAGCAAGCAGGAGTTTGATCGAAAATAGCATAAGGTTTGGATGTTTGTTCTCGGTGTCCTCAATTTCATCTCTGCTCAATAGTAATAGGACAAATTACTCTCTCCAATAGGATACTGATGCTCTCGGTTCATCAACTTTCTGGTGAGAAAATACTTCGAGCTTACTTGGAAAGCAAAATGCATGACGTGTGAGGCTCTTGCCTCTGACAGACTTTGAGTCCTACTTACTTCAAAATCAAGGTTTGGCGTTGTAGAATTTGTCCTCCTCTACCCCCTCCCCATTTTTTCTCCCCCCTTGTTTTTTAAGGCAGTGGCAAAATTTGTAAAATGACTGAACAGTAGAAACTACATGAAGAAAGCTGTTAATCTTTATAGATCAGTCCTGAGAATTTGAGATAGATTTAATTACCCTCTAAATGAAAACATTCTGTGCTGTTGAGTGATACCTGCTCTTGTTAAAGTTTTGGTATGAAACTCCAACAGACTTCAATGGGCGAAGGTCAGGCTGGCTACAACAGATAGAGGGGCATGTTTATCTTGGAATATTTCTCACTGTGGAGGAGAAGAGAAAGGAAAAGGGAGAATGACCTTTCCAAGCATATCTTGGGCTTTACTTCTTAGAGACAGAACGCAAAAAAAGACATCTAGGTTTGCCAAAGCGTGTTATTAGAATTAAAATAGGCAGAATTCAATAGGCAAATTCTTTTCCTGTAACTAGTCAGCTACAGGTGTAAATTTAGATCAAATCACGCTTTTTCACTTTTCTCTGGGCAGCACCATAGTATGCAACAGTGTAAAATAACTTTGCTATTTAGATAATTTTATTGAAAATAGAGGTGGTTTTGAGACTCTGATTAAGCAAAGCCTTGGGGATCCCTTTGTGCTTCTGGGGCACGGTGGCTATTTGTCTGGAGGTTCTGTTCCTTCGCTTTGGAAGCCCAGGGCTGTGCATATTCCCCCTCCCTGCCTGGCACTGCTGCGTTGAAACAAAAAGGGAAAAAGGTAATGAAAGACTTTTTTTTGGCGGGGGGGGGAGAGGAGAAGCTAAATGCAAAAACAGGTTTCCTCTCCATGTAGAACAAGTAATAATTTATGGACTTTTCACTGGGCTGGGCCTCATTACATAGTAGTAAATGTTGATGCTGGTATCTTACAGTTAGCTTATGTTTTAAAGCCATGCACATTTAATTGTAGAGTACCATTTAGAAGGGAAACTCTCTTCAAAGACCACACACGCGTTACTGGAAAGGATATTGTGGTGTGAGAGAGATCCAGTGGTAGGCATCCAATGGTTTGCTTCTACCTGAACTTAATGGATGATAATGCATCTTTTATGTCATGTATAATGATAAATTTACTACACTAATAGGTCCATATACCATAACAATAGACCACTGCTCCAGTAAGTTCCTCTTATATGAAAAATTGCTTATGTATTGAGAAGAGGTTGACAGGTAAATTGCTGGATGCTACCATCTTTGGTAGTGATGAACTATGTCTCCAACAAAAACTATTAAATCAAAGTCTGTTAATGAAAGCAGAAGGGGAAAACAAGAAATTGGGTAAGGAAGAGTATCACTTCAATTCTCTTAAAAGTAAACATACAGAGAATAGGGACTAACATGAAGAATTGTTCTGCTGGACTGCTGATGTGCAAAACAATTTTTAAACTCTTTTGCAAAAGCTAAATATTCAAATATTTAAAATAATTTGTGTGCAGGTAATACTTTTCCAAGGCATTCTGTTGGTAGTAGGCAGCTGCTAAGCCTTTAGTTTTTCTTAATACATCAGCCCTTCCTCTTGTCACCAGTGTGCAGTGTGGCCCCAGCTTGGTGGCAGCAAGGAAACATGTTCCAGAAGAAGCTAAAACAACATCTTTAGACCCTAGATGCAGATGGCCTTCCATACCTTTTAAAAAGAAACTATTATTTTACAGCAGAAATTGTGCGGTTCTGTTGTTTTACAGCATGTTAGAAATGCTTTTTGTTTTTCTTCATGCAGGTTTAGAAGGAAAAATCCTTTTTTAAGGATCATAAAGATTACCTGTCCTGTACAAACAGACTTGAAAGCAAAGCAATTTTCAGGGCTGCTGGAAAAATAAACTCACTGAATATTTGCATTGCATTTTGTCCAGGTAATTTGTCTGGCAAGCAGTGGAGATGGTAGATAGAAAGTGGTGGTTGGATTCTTCAGTTGCGTTAAAAATAATTGGTGGAATCCAGGCTTTTTTGTGTGTGTGTTTTGAGGGGAAGAGTTTTTATTACAAGTGGGAATAGGAATTGGGTTTTGTTCATTATGGCAAAGGGGGAGCTGAAATTAGTTGTGAAGTTCCTGCTATACCAGCCTAGTGCACTATTCGTGAGAAGAAATTTAATGGCAGTAGTGACCAAAATGGATTTTAAGTCAACTGGTGAGGTCTTGATGTATTACCCATGTCTAACACTTAATCACAATAATATGTTTATTTGAAATGTAGATGTGACATCTACAGGACCATGTCAGTCAGAGGTAATAGCATGTATTCATCTCAAAAGAAAAGAGTGTATATAATGATCATCACTGCACACTGACTATTTGAGAATATATTGTGAGAGCAAATCTTGTGAAATCTTCTGTTAGTGTTAGTGAAGGTAAAGTGACCACAGGTGGGGTATTGTGAGGGTGGGGCAATGAGTGGGGTAATATGGAGTATTCTAAAATGCCCATTTCTGAATATATACTTTTATTGCTTGCATTTCTCCCATGCCTGTAAATTATCTTTAAAACCTATACCTAGCTGCTGCAGTCCATATAGAATACATATACACATAGCTCTTCCAGAAACATCCTTTTTTCTTCTTTTTTTTCTTTTGGTATCAAAATGGTGTAAAATTCCCAGAAGAATTTTGGGATAGATGTCAGATCACTAAAAGCAGTGATAAGAAAACCAGCTCTTTAAGCTGATTTCTTCTGTATCCTTGAGCACCAGGCACATACATGCCAGGCATAAACAGTAGCCATCCGCAGTTTGCAAGAAGTTTAAAATAAATAATAATTTAAAAAAAAACTTTCTCTCACTGCTAAATATTTCCCTTTGTCTTCTGAGAGAAATTACTTACTGACAGATCATCTGGCACATTCGTAAGTAATATTACTAACCTACTTATTTAGCTACAATGAAATTCAGTGGAAAAACCTCCTGAAAATGGGTGGTTCACTGAATTTCTGTAGCAGGACACTTGGATATAAGGTGTTGGCATACCAGAATCCCCAGCCAGTTCTGAGGCTCCTCTTTTTCTACCATAGATTTACACATGAGACAGCTGCTACCCCACACAATTCATGAACTGAATGCCAAACATTTCTTGAGTGAACCAGAGGGATTAAGTGATGCTATGGAAATTGATCATAAATATTTTGAGCTTAAATTGGTACCTGAGCCCTAGGATTGTCTAACCAGTTCTTAATAATTCAAAGGTCCAGTTTTGTTTCATGTTTGTCAGAAATAGACAATGGATCGCTATTGGTGACCATTTGGGCCACGGGGAGTTCACAAGCCTAGACATAACTTCCCACATAGGGTTAGTTATAGAAGAACAAAGCTTTCTGAAAGAGTATCGCAAAGGGACATTCATGTGTGCAAAATGCAAATTCTGAAAAGATATTATTTAAGCAAGAACATTTTCTAAACACTCAACAGTTAAAATAAAAAAAAACAGTTAAAAAAATAAAACAAAAAAATCTGACTTCAGTAGTAAGAATTGCATGGGCCACTCCCTTAAAATGGGGCAGTAGGGCAGCTGGAGAAAGGGAAGATGCTGGCAAACAAAGGTCTGTTTAATTCTTGAAGGTAATTTTCCATTGAGTAGGTGAAGGACCTCTGTAACAGACACAAAGTGATCCTCTGCAGTGAGAGGATCTTAAATCCATTATTTCAGCTTATCTTTACATGAAATGTTTTAACATAAATTTAAGGTAAAGGTTCTTACAGGAAATCTATTCAGCAGTGAGAAAAGCACAGAAAAAAAATATTAATATTGCTATATCTCAGCAGATTGTTGTGAATTTTGGCCAGGTGGAAATGTGTCCTGGCTGATCTTCACGGAGGCTGTGGCTTAGGCCCACTGCACAACACAACTGGGTGGAGAATGGATGACATTTGTCCAGAAGCAAAAATAAACACAATTATTATCATTGTTACAGTCTCTTTGTTTGCTGCATCAAAGAATGAATGTCACAACTGGGTTTTTTTTGTATAGGCTATTATTAGAAGTTGACCCTGGAAACATGTGCCAGAACTCTGCTAAAAAGACCATTTTATTTGAAAGAAATTGGTTCTCTCTAAGCAAAATAAAAGCATGAATTTAAAACTTAGCTATCATCTTTGAAAAGGCACTGTAGAATTTCTTTTCTGTGAATGACAAGAGAGAAAATGGACAATTGTGAGCCAACTTCTGCTCTAGGGGCTTAAAATCATCTCTGCTAGTGTCATGGAAAAAATCCGATTAACTTCAGTAAGCGCTGGGTCAGGCCTGTATTTTGTAGGGTATCTTACTAGTAGAGTCTATCCCGACACTTCTAAACACATGGGGCAAAACAATTATCAGTGGCAGGCTGCAGTCTATAAGGGCTGCATATGCTTGTATCAAAGCTAAATATGATCCCTTCTTTACTAGTTCAGAAACATATGTCAGCCTTCATTGTGCTTCTTTCTTACACATTTGATTAAAGAATTATATAAAGTGAAGCTGTTTGAAAAAACACATATGGCACTCAAAAGATTTCAGATTTTTAACTATTAGTTTATTATACCTTATAAGTAACAGAGCTGTATGCATCTTGGTTTTCCTTTTGGAGCAACTTCAGACAATGATATTGCACTGCATTAGCACTGATTTTTTTTCTCTTCTGGGGCCAATGAAATGAAACCTTAAATCAGCTCAAGGACTGGGAAACCAGTAACCCAAATGTCTTCATTGACTGAAAACCTCTGTAAGCAGAGTGACTAGCTTTATTATTTTTTCATTGCTATTGATATTACAGTAGTAATAAGGCTAACACACATCAGATCCTGTGCAAACAGATGCTTGGAGGCAGACCAAGCTCGTAGTGATGATGAGTAAAGGCTTTTTCTGTTGCAGAGTGCATGGTAGCATTGAGATTCCTGAGTAAGCTCTAAGCTAGATAACCTGCGTACCAAAAAAAATGGTTTAATGACCATAGTGTGAAGTCACCTAACATTTTCTGTTTGGGTTTGAAGTCTATTTTATTAGCTTATTTTCCAGTGACTCTGGCAGTAGAATAAACTCATAAGGAAGAAAACAAAAATAAAATATAGTCAGCAGTGTGCCCAGGTGTCCAAGAAGGCCAACAGCATCCTGGCCTGTATCAGGAACAGTGTGGCCAACCTCTGTCTCATCAAGTCTTATATTCATTTCAGAATCACAGAATCATTAAGATTGGAAAAGACCTTTAAGATCATCAAGTCCAACCATCAACCCAACACCACCATCTCCACTAAAATATGTCCCGCAATGCCATGTCCACATGTTCCGTGAAGACCACCTCTCTGGGCAGCCTGTTCCAGTCTTTCACCACTCTCTCAGTAAAGAAATTTTTCCTAATAGCCAGCCTAAACCTCCCCTGGCGCAACATGAGGCCATTTCCTCTTGTCCTGTCACTAGTCACTTGGGAGAAGAGACCAACACCCACCTCTCTGCAACCCCCTTTCAGGTAATTGTAGAGAGCGATAAGGTCTCCTCTTCTCCAGACTGAACAACTTGCTGAGGGAGCACTCAATCCCCTCATCCAGATCATCGATAAAGATATTAAACAAGACCGGCCCCAAAACTGAGCCCTGGGGGACTCTGCTTGTGACCGGCCACCAACTGGATTTGACTCCATTCACCACAACTCTCAGGGCTCGGCCATCCAGCCAGTTCTTTACCCAGTGAAGAGTGCACCTGTCTAAGCCACGAGCCGCCAGCTTCTCCAGGAGAATACTGTGGGAGACAGTATCAAAGGCTTTACTGAAGTCCAGGCAGACAACATCCACAGCCTTTCCCTCATCCACTGGGTGGGTCAGCTGGTCATAGAAGGAGATCAGGTTGGTCAAGCAGGACCTGTCCTTCATGAACCCGTGCTGGCTGGGTCTGATCCCTTGGTTGTCCTGCACATGCCCTGTGGGCGCCCTCAAAATGAACCTCTCCATAATCTTCCCCAGCACTGTAGTTCCCTGGATCCTCCTTCTGGCCCTTCTTGTAGATGGGCGTCACATTGGCAAGCCTCCAGTCATCTGGGACCTCCCCTGTTAATGAGGACTGTTGATAAATGATAGAGAAAACTAGCAATAGAACCGAGAGGAAATGGCCTCATGTTGTGCCAGGGTAGGTTTAGACTGGATATGAGGAAAAAATTCTTTACTGAGAGAGTGGTGAAAGACTGGAACAGGCTGCCCGGGGAGGTGGTGGAGTCACCCTCCCTCGAGGTGTTCAAGGAACATGTAGATGTGGCACTGCGGGACATGGTCTAGTGGTCATGGTGGTGTTGGGTTTATGATTGGACTTGATGTCCTTACAGGTCTTTTCCAACCTTAATGATTCTGTGATTCTGAAATGAATATAAAACTTGATGAGACAGAGGTTGCACTTAGATCATTATGAACAGTAGAGACTTGCTAGAGGCTACTTAAGCGCCAGACATCTTCTGGAGTCCACTTCTGGTCATGGTAGCCAGTTCTTCTAGTGCTCGGGCTGCCTCAGTCATCTCCACTACATTTTTACTGTTTGCTTTTCCATCTATTGCCCCAACATTTTGATGACCAAAATGGCTAGCACCCTACCTTTCACAATCTGGGAAAGTTTACCCATTTCACCTGTAATTGGGTTCTCAGTCTAATATGTTATTTATCATTTGGGATAATAGAAAAGCCAGGCATTCACCTCTTGTTTTTAAGCCATGTTCACGTAACAGGGCCACAGTTCCCAGGCATAACTAATGTTTTATGCTTATTGTGGCTATCCACTCCTACAGAGTGCTGGAACGGTAGCCAATGCACGTATTGTTAAATGCACATCCATTTTCCAAACATTTTTTGGCAAATCCCACTGAAATACTCTTGAGAATAAAAAGCTTAATTAATTACACTGAATGTTCAGGCATTGGATCCAAAATACCACAATAGAGAGTTTAAGGGAAGAAAATATTTGAAAAGAAATCTTGTCGTGTTCCTGTTTATGCCAAAAGCCATATAATTGTTCAGCTTTATTTGAGAATATAAAAATGGAAGTTTTATCCCCATGATCATTTTTGCAAGGAAAATACAGATAATATTTGTCAACCATAAACAACTAATTCTAATGGGAAGTAAAGACTCTAAATTGATGAAGACATAAGCACGAGAGATGATTTTATCAAGGAATTGCAGGGGATTCTGCTTAGGATAGCACATAGAAATAATTAATTTCACAGTATCATTGGCAGCTAGAACAAACTGATGATTTAAAGAAATAAAAAAGAAAGGCAAAAAACCAATAAAAACTCTTACGTCAAAATGTCTTAGCAGTATTTCCTTGGCTGTCCTGCTTTCAAGAAAATACTGTCCTCCTTTCGCTTGCACTTTCGATTTCAGGAGTTTTCTCATGGCAGCCTCTTTTAGTTGTCTGCCTGTGGCCTGATGCTAATGGAGCTGATGGTCACCAATATTCAGAATGTCCTGGCAAGAGTTTTTGGGTTCAGACAAACATTCCTTCTGCAATCCTTCCCTCTAAAAATCTGCTTTTCCTGTAAGCAAAGAAATGCAATTGAGGTGCAGGGGATCCCATGTTATGCTACCTTCTTATTTATACAAGCTGCTTGAGAAACTTAATAGTCATTTAGTAGTTGATCAGATTCTATTTTAAAGAATCTAAATGTTATACCACAATGGAAACTTATGTATCCATTGGTTTGACTCTGGTGTGAATAATATCAAGTCTCTAGTGTTTCCTATTGATTTTCTTTGGAAAGAACTCAGATTGGATCCAGCTACTACACTGCATCTAGACCAGACCTGGGTGCTACGTCTACCTGTATGATCCAGGCATCCAACCTTGGAGATGTGAAGGAAAAAAACCAGTGAAACTTACTAAAAATAGACTCATTTTGCATTTCCTGGCCCTAGCTAGGGAATGGAGATGTCATGGAACTGCAGAACTGCAAGACACAATTTTTGTGTGAGTTGAAGTTCAAACGCATTCTTGAAAACAGCTTCTAAATTTAGCGTGCTTTATCTACTCTTTTTTCAAGCTCCCTCATCACCCGTTTTCACCCATTAGGCTGTGACATCCATCATACCCTCAGCGCAAAGAAGCGAGATATGGCTTCAGCTAGAGGTGAGGAGGGAGAGCCTGACATCATCAGTGGGTGCCCACCCGGGCAGAGTGCTCTGATCTCTCTTCACTTTGAAATATTCAATTAAAATAGGTGAAAAGGATTGACAAGACCCACTGAAAGTGGCTGAATATTTCAAAGAAAAGAACTTGTCATGCTGGGCTGCAGGGTGTGGGAATCTACATAGGAGGGCAAAAAGAAAAAGATTTTTCTTTATAAAATATTCAGGAATATCTTGGCTTAGCTGGGGAAGGAGGATAGGAATCTGCTGCTGCTGGAAGAGAAAGCTCACAAGGATAATATTTCAAATTTAAACCTATCCGAATTATTCATCCTAGCTTGAAAGAGATCAGACAGACCCTATGCTTGGAGAAGTTGATTTTTGTTTTTGAAAATCCTGTGTTTAAATCACGGCTGCTGTGGTCACCCCACTGGGTGGGGTGTTGTGAAGTGGGTGCAAAGCCTCCTCAGCTTAAAAAGGTGAATTTGCAACCACAAGCACAGAAACCACAACCAGCCTTTGCACTGTTTATTTGGGCTAGGGGCTGGCTTTTCAACTGTGTGGCCAAAGTGCAGGACCCGGCACTTGGCCTTGTTGAACCTCATACAATTGGCCTCGGCCCATCGATCCAGCCTGTCCAGATCCCTCTGCAGAGCCTTCCGACCCTTGAGCAGATCAATACTCTCACCCAACTTGGTGTTGTCTGGTTTGTAATTCCCTCCATGCCCACTAAAAAAGCATTTAAAGATTTTCAGCTTTTGAGTATGTGATGACAATTTCCTGAAATTACGAGAATCGTGAATTTACAATCAATTTGTTATTCAAATGAACAGCCACAAGCTGCATTTGCTCTCGTGAAATGTAAGCAACAGTATTGCATGGATTCCCTTAAAATCTCAGTTCTCCTGGTGGTACTTGAGCATCCTTAAATATTATCTGTCAGTTACTTCCAGCAGGAACTGCTCTTTTCTTACATACTGTAAGAGATGTGTAACAAGTTATTATGGGAGAGGAATGAGGAATAACTCGAGAATCCTCCTGGATCCATGAGTAAGGGGATCCAGGAATGCAGCTCGGAAACATTTAGTAAGAGATCAGTGAGGACGTGTCGAGGCTCCTGTAGCTGCAGTGTGCTCCTCCATCACTGGCACAGCTCACAATCAAAATAGATACAGACCCAGGCAGCCGCCCAGAGAGAAATCTCAGCAAATGCTAGCAGCTCCTCCTCACATATCCAGCAAATGCACATGCAAGTCTTGTTTCCTCTGTAATTCTCCTGTCTAGTCTTATATGGAGATCTCTCCTACATTTACAAGATGTTTAAGTTCCATTTTCTCCACCCTACTGTATTTCAGGCCCCACCTCAAATGCCAGCCCAGGGATGTGAGATGTTGTTCCCTGATTAATTGCTCACAGCCAGCATGTATGCGTCCTGCTGTATAAATGATCTGCAGGAATTTTTTGAAAATGACGTGCACACAAATCTTGACATGATTCCTAGTCATGCTGGTTTGTGGGGGCTTGTCTTCATGAATCTATAGTTTACAGGAAACTAAATGTGCACCCTACTAGAAATTACTGGAAGAAAATGCTAGTCTTATTTAACTGGAATGAGGAAAGCAGTTTTTCTAGCACCTTTGCAGATCTCGTTAAAAAAGCAGTAGAAAAATTATTGATACTGCATTTCTCTCTTCCTCCCTGTGTATGTGGAGCACACAGCCTGCAGCCTCTACGTGGCTGGAAGTCTGTGATTTCTATCTTCTCTTATAAGAAGTGCTGGTCATCTCCAGCTTGAGTATCTTTCTGTTGGCTTGCATTTTAGGGGCTCCAGTCTTCTACATTGGGGGATTCAGGCACCCTCCTTGGTCCTGCGGTGGGAATTGTCAGGAAATCCCACACCTCTGGGCATTCCCATCACTTCTCGAGGTCTTTGTGGCTGACCAGGAGCAGCTCTCACAGACATCTACTCCTGAGACGCCCATCAGGTGCTGTATGTGGGGTGGTGGGACAAACAAGCTCCTGGCTAAGGCAAGAGAGTATGGGTCTGCTCTGTGCGCCTGGTTATGTGCAGAGCACAGCCCCCAGCCTCACCATCATAACCTGAAAGAGGGCAGAGGTTTCTCTTACCCAGTGCCTGCTCTGCTGGGTTGGAGCCTGTATCGCAGGGAAGAGAGGGGAGTCAGGGAGGGGTGCCGCCAGCAAGCATGACTGAGCCCTACCTGCAAGAGGACGGGAGCTCATCCAGTCCTATGCCGTGGCAGAGACCTGGCAAGCAGGTAGGAGTTCCTGCTGGGAGGTTGCTTCATAATCCTGGCTTGTAATTGTCAAAGCTTCGTTTAATTCTTCTGAGATTTCTCAGTAAATTCCCATTAGTGGGGAAGAGCGTGGTGATTCATTGTGTTACCGTATGCACAAAGACTGGTTTGCCAAAACCACACTGGCTGCAAGCTGTGCCCTGGTCGGGGGGGGCCTGCAGTGCTCCCATATTTCCATTGACACCTCCAGCTTCAGAATGCGTCTCTTAGGGTTGTGCAGTTCAAGCTTCAGTGTAGGAACAAGGGGAGGATCTGCTGGACACATCTGCTTAAGAGGACTGTTAGGGATGCGCTGGTCTGAGCTTTCTCCCCAGCCACTTTTCTGGCTGTGCTCCATATTAGGCTTAGCTGAGCTTGACCGAGTTGTTTGTGATAGCTCTCCAGTGCTCTCCTTCCTTTTATCCTGGCGTGAGGTCAAAGGTGGCTCTCTTCCCTGTGTTGGGAAGAACAGCCTAAGAGATTAGTTGGTAAAATCCTGCAGCCCCTTCAACTCTGGGAACAGGTAGCAGTTCAAGGAAGGGTTGAGAGAAGAGCTGAGGGGACTGTTTGGAGGGGAGAAGGTCAGACAAGTTCACAGATATTGTCTTCCTCTATTAGTCTTAGCCTGTGTTTGTATCCAGATCACAAACCATCAAGTAACTGCGTCTTTCCTTTAAACGCTTTTTTCCTTGAAAAATGCATACTGTTTTACAGTTGAAATATTCACTTTAAGAATGTGTTCCTGCTATTTCTACAGCACTCGTTTTTGGCACCCCAATAGTCTTTAGGATGTTGCTGCTACAGTGCCAGGTGGGTCTGAGCAGTTCGGTGTTTACACTCAGATTTGTGCCTGGCTTCCTCCCTCTGGTTCGTTCATGTAGTGGATACAAAGCAGATCCAAAGCTCTTGTTTTCCATGATATTTCAGAATAGCTTTATTCTTGGCTATCCATTGGAAGTTGCAAATAAAGGAGTCTTATCCAACTTCACAGTCAAAACCTTCTGTATCTTCCAACATTAAGAGGAGGGGTTTATTTTGTTATTTAAAGAACAGGTGGGGTCTCGCATTCCGATAAGTGACAGCTGAAGTCATCCTGGACATGTTTCCTTGTGTTTCAGGATGGAAACCAGGCAGCATGAATTGAACTGGGTACTCATCTTTCTCATGCATGCACATGCACCCTGAAATGCATGCGGTGCCAGTATTGTCTCTTGCAGCTCAGCAGTAGGGTTGCGGCTACCGCAGGGGTTTGGGTCTAGACCTTTGTTATTGTGAGGGAAAGCAGATCCAGGTAATCTGAAAACGTTGGTAAAACCTGACATAATGGGAGAAGCAATTGGGTCATGGCAACTTCCTTGTCCAATAATTAAGAGTGGGAGTTACACTCCTCAGGCTTGTCCCTGTCTCCCAGCAGGGACAGGAGGAGATGACAGCTGGTCATGTTCTGAAGTTCAAGTTGGAATTTATTAGAGACTACTGTTATTAGCTCTGGTATTTCTGTTGACAAACAGGCATGAAAAAGTCTCTCATCACCTCACTCTGTCACAGGAGGGCATTAAGTGTAATTAAGTCTTGGAGAAGATCGTCATTAAATACAGTTCTGCCATATCTCAGAAACTCCTGGTTACTCATCTGCCACAGAGCTGGTCTGTGCTCTGAACATGCCGCCTTGTTGCCTGAGATGAATAAGGCTATATTATGAGCTGATGTAGCTGGCTTAGCTCCACAAAAGCAAGTAGAATATGGTGATATACATCCAACCACATTCCAACTTTTAGACAGGTCATTACGAGTCTGTTCCCGAATCCGCTAGCTTCAGTGGACTTTGGCTTAGGCTATATGTCTACAAGAACATGGTTCTATAACACATAGTAATTTCCATAATGGCAGATTCCTGGGGAAGAAACAAGTTGTTCTGTTTTCATTACATCCACTGTTGTGTTTCAGTTCTAACAGCAAACTAGAAAGGTCTCTGAAATATTCCAGTCAATCTCATAACATCTTAAAATACCTCTCCCTAATTAAACAATATCCAGTTCATGCCTTGGGTAGAAACAGAATGAAGCAATTCATCTGTGTCATGGTTTTGAGCCCACTCTGGACAGTTTTTTTTACTGTGTGGATTGAATAAAGATGTTACAAATAAATTATTTCAAATTCTTCAAGCTTAACCCTTGCCTGCCTCTCAAAATACAAAAGACAGCTTTGAATACAGTATCAAATATCAAACGCTTGTCTAACTTGTTGTATTTGCTATCATGCTGGTTTATTTTGATAGCTTTTGATGTAATCCTGTGTAACTTTGTCAGAAATTTTTAATATTGTCTTATATGTGATCTAATGTTACCCAGCAGATACATATTCAACAATATAAATTCCACCAGGACAATCAGTATATTGGTACCAAATAGGGTTTGATCAGTGTATTGCTATCAAATCTAAGGATGTTCTCTAGAATTAAATGAAGCTGGTAACATGGAGTATTTGGCTGAAGTTACATGCAACTCCATCAGAACATATTCATGGTGTAACATTCTGTGGTGTAATATTAATTATTTAGCTTATTTTACAATTGTTGGAAAGGATCATAACTCAGAAAATTGTGAGTGGAATTCCACATAACTGCCCTTTCCTAACTTTTCTTCAAGATCTTTCTCCATCCTACTTGGTTCTGCAAGCAGTGTCTTAAAATGAACTTAGATTGCTACTAAACTCTCAGCACTCCCCAGCTCTTATTGAAGCCAAATTTATAATCTTATTTTTAAATGTGTTCCGTAGTGTGCAATTACTTCAGGACAATGGTGTTAAACTAAGCAATACATAATATTTGGAAAGTCTTATTAGGTATGTACAACTGCTCAAAGAAATGCCAGGTGCAAAGGTGCAGTCTGGGGAAGTTACCACCTAAATTCAAATGTAATATGAGCAGTGAAGGTCGTGAACAGAGTAGGGAAGAAGCACTAAAGTTAAAGTTACTCTGTAACTCTCTGATCCTTCAAAACTTAAGCTCTCCAGCAACATTCAATTGAGCAGTTCTGTTAAATATAGCGCTACGCTTTAGCCTTTCATTTTGGCTGTGACTGAATTCTCATCCAGCCTCCACTCTGTCTGTCTTGGTAGTTTTACTGCTTCCTTTTCCCCACTCTTGGCTCTCTGCTCCCTGGCTCCCTTCCCAGCCTTCCCCCGTACCCACTCTGCCACGGAGCGCAAGAAGGGACTCGGTCACTGCAGTGGTTCTGTGAAACGGGACACTTCCTCCTGTAAGGGGTCAGGCATGGCACAGGCTGCATCAGGCACTTTCTCTTCGGATGGCTAAAGAGCAGCTATTTTGCAGCCTGCTTCATAGCTTTGGGAAAGAGATCAGAGAATGATAAGGGCTTCTTTTTTTCTTTTTTTATCATTCTTCATCTCACAACACACCTGCCTTCTATTTCTTTAAATCTGCAGCAGGCAGATAGGCAGGAGGCAGGGAAAAAAGTTTTAAAACCGTAACAACAACAGGTCTCTAAGAAAAGGGCAAGTTTTACCTGCTTCAGCTGTGAATTGAATTCTGCCAAATTCTTTGTTCATCTCACTTTCCAGCGATGCCCTTATCTGCCCTGAGCACGATCCTTAACTTCTCTTTACTTTGACTATCCCCACATGTTGGAGGAATTCACATTCTCATTTAAAATGCTAGTATTGCTGGCTCCAACTTCTCATGTTTTCTTTTCTTCAGACATTTTCAATACTTGGATGTTTTTTTCTAGCCAGAGCTCAAGAATCCCAGGGTTATATGAAAAGCTGTTTTTATTTAAAGACAGTATTTTTCTGGACTCTCTGAATATGAAGAAAAGGTTTCAAAATAGTGTAAATGTTCTCTACAGGCTCAAAAGGCAGCAAGAGGGCAATTCCCTGCTTATTAATACCTTGGGCTTTGACCAGCCTTGTGGTTTTAGGCGACATGACACATACTGTTTTACAGCTGGAGGTTAGTAAAGCTGAGTGCAGGGGCTGTTCTCTACATCTACAACGAGCAAAATCAAGACCTTGCATCCAAACACCCTGGAGTTAGATGCAGATTCACTTTCCCGTGTGGATGTCCCTTAGAAAATATGCATCTAGTTAGGCTTCGGCAAAATGATCCCATGTGAAGCACCCAGGTCTGATGAATGCATCCGCAGTGCAAACGATGGCAGGGCTCATGCTTTTTCCCTTAATGCTGCTGGCGACCAATGATGCAAGTGGACTGATGACCCTTGCAAGCAGAGAGGAGCTGTGCTCTCCTGTCTTGTGGGAGCCATGGCAAGTGTAAGCAATGCTCCTCACTGACACAGAGAGACTCCCCAGTTCACGCTATTCCTGATCACTGCTGAATAGCAGAGTTTTGCAAAGCCCAGGCTCTGCTAGACATCACCTGCTTTCGCTGTGCTTGAATAGCTGAAGGAAGTGCCTGTGCCAGGACTAGGAAAGGGAGACCGCTCCCTGTGGGGAATAACTGCCCAGCTGGGGTGCAAGGGGCGAGGGAGCAGGAACTTCTTGCCCTAAGTCTCATCAGGCCCAGGTGAACTGAGAGACAGCATGTGTTCACTTACCTGTGCCAAAACCCAGAAGAGGCCAAAATTATTCCCATAGCAATGCATTAACTCTGTAGTAACAAGGACTGAGAGAAGGTAACCGCCCTAATAGAACAGTTTTCTTTCTCTGGTAAGAAACAAAAGCTCTGCTCGCCTAGAACAACCACCTTTCTGCTATTTAAAAGAGAAGCAGGAATATGGCAGGTCATGACACTTGTGCTGGGGAAACTTTGAAAAGAGTAAAGACAGTATTCCTATTTTTATTGCCCCAACAGTTCTCTGTCAGTGGACTATACAAGTACATATTAAGCAGTGTTGTAATACACTCCAGCAGTTTCTCTCCAAAAAGAGCTCACTGATGGTGCTGTGTTCATGGATTCTAACCTGTATTTCTTCAGAAGTCATGTAACATCATCCTGAAGCCTTGCGTGTCTCTGCTCTGTTTGTGATGGGTGAAAAAGGGAAATCTCTAGGCAAAGTCTGTTCTGTACACTAAGCTCAGGAAAAAGAGAAGGATCCAGATTTACTATCCCACCGCACCAGCTGAGAGACCAGAGTCACCACTGCTCTGCCTGAGCAGTGACCACTACTCCATAGACTCAGTCCACTCATAGCTAAAATACAGTTTGTTCCCAGGTTATTCAGATGGAGAGGGGACACGCTGAATATTTTACCTTCATGTTCTCCAGCAGTTTCTTACAGAATGGCAAAAGCACAGCGCTCTGGACCTGCGCAGGTCCCTACACACCACCAGGATCTTCACCCTAGAAGTGAAGCTCAGCGACAATTCAGCCAATACTGTGGAAGGGTTAAGGGGGGCAGCCTATTTTATTGTTTTATATTGTTTATGCTGTTCTTGGACCTATAATATTGAGCACTTTCCACCAATATATCAGGCAATCTAACTAATGATTGGTGTTGAAACAGTTACCCAATATTTTAGCCTGAAAGCAGAGGCTGTGTATTTCTTTTTTATAAAAGATTTGTGTAGTCCCTAGAAAATGAAGCCCAGATCCTTAGATGCACTAATTCAGTGACTGACATGATTAGTTTCTTTTAAATTATGAGTACTCACATGGTGGTTTGATGTGCTAAGTCAGTCCTATGTTTATTAATAGCTTTCATTTTATATTTGCTTTCTTATCTTTTTAATAAACTGACCATATTACTGAATAAATGTGGTACAGTTTCACTGATACCACCAAAAATGGATGTGATGGCTGAATCATGGCCACAATTAAAATAGAACAGATAAATCCGGAGACTCAACTGAGCAAATCAAAAGATTAATACAGCAGATAACTTGTCAAGGGTTATGCAAAAGGTATTTGCTTTGTGGTGCTTTGGCATGAGGGAAAGTTTCAATCCAGGGCTCAAGCCTGTTCTAGGCAGCATGGTGTGGTGACCTAGACAGCAAAGATACATCAGTCCCTTCTGGTCTTAGACCCTTGCCAAGTGAGAGTGCCCAAAACAGATGGTAATCCATCCTGGTTCGTTTAATTTGCCCTCAGCAGCTCTATGTGAATGCTCCCTCGTTAAATCTCATTGTTGTTGCAAGTTTTTAATTTATTGTTGTTTTTTGTTACTTCCCCCTTGCACACAGTAACACAGAATCTGTCAACACAAAGATGCTATTTAAATCCTACACATTAGCAGTTTTTAAATAACGTCCCTTGCTAACTGCAGACTATACGCAGCTGATGGTGGCAGACACAGAAAGGGGGGAGGAATGGAGGGATGTGCTTTTGAGAAAAGAGACTACCTAAAGAAGTAACCAATATTAAAAATTCCCTAAAATCCAAGTGTTCGCATTCACTGCTGAAACATGGAGATATTTTTTCATCATGATAAAAACAAAATGCCTTTGAATTTCCTCTGCTTAATTTTTTTGGGGGGTGTATTAATGTCCTGTGGTTCCTGGGATCCACATGATAAGCCCCAAGCTGGAGGTGGCAACGCAGCAGCCTATCTCTGCTGGAAGCCGTCTGCCACGTTTTTAGGTGGCCTGACCAGGCAGGAGAGGAGAGGCGGCTACTCAGGTGACACTGAATCTGGCCAGAGAAATGGCACTTTCCTCCCTTCTGGCCTGCAGTTCCACAGGGTCATTTCCCAATGAAACGGCTTTGGAATCCTTAGTATCCTAAGGGGTCTGTGTGAGAAGGAGGGGACCCACTCCCCTCGTACCGGCCACCTGTGTACTCCAGGTTACCGTGGAAAATCCCACAGCCAGACAAATGTGGTTGCTGTTTATCTGCTTATTTTTCCCCCGGAATTGGCTCACTTTGCTGTAGCCAGGTGTTATTCCAGAAACACCGATGGCGGTGGGGGGGGTGTGATGGGGAAGAAGGGTGTTAATGCCGCCACTTAGGTTAATGGACATTAGTTCTGCTGACTGTGGGCCTAATGATCTAATCTGCACAGTCACTGCCTTTTCCTTACAGTTGTTATTCCTCGATCTAAATTAGGAAACTAATAGTTGCAAGATCATAACTTGCTCTAATGACTTTTAACCTAGAATCAGAAGCTGCTTTTGCATGTCTCAGAATAGATTGCTCTTCTAACTAAACAATTAAAATTTTCCCAGCTCAGCTGGAAGCTGAGCCTGTGTCCCTCATGTGTAGTCTAAACTGTATGTAATTAGCTCTTTAATTTCTATTAGAATATGAAATGGCAGTCTAAGGTTTGTCAAAGACAAGACAAATCCTGTAACCTTTACAGGAGTGGTAGTAGTTTAGTGTTTGATATCAGACTGTAGTCACAGTGGCAATTTATTCAAAAGTAGTTTTGCTGCTGTTTGCAAGGACTCCAGCTTCTCGTTTTCCACTGGAATAAATCTCTGTTTAGGAGAGTTGATCGCTTGTGTTAATGTAGAGGAAAAAACCAGTATGTGTCAGAGAGTAGAAACCAATCTGAAAGCAGGCAGGAGCTGAGCACACATCAGTCTGTAACGCATGGGTTTCTGTCCTTGGAAAAACCTTTTCCTCTTAAGAAAAAACCCTTCCTTCTGCCCCCACCTTCTTACCAGGAGCAGTGCTTTAAAGTGCCACACCAAGTGAGGATGGATGGACAGCCAAGCAGGCTGCAAGGACAGCGGATCACCAGCCCATTTCTCAGTTGTGGAGGCTGAGCCCAGGATAGGAGCAGACCTGTCTGTAGGGCCATATAAAACGTCTTGGAGATACTTTCCTGTTTAACACCTTTCATCAAAAGTAGCCGATTGTCAGTGCCCTGAGAAAAGGATCAATCTAGCTCTAGTGCATGTTGTTCTTGCCCAACATTATTTTAATATTGTCCCTCTCCTTAACAGAGAGGGATTGAGGAACAGTATATGCGTTGGCTTCTGTATTCAGCTTCTTACTGCAATTAAGTGTTTAAAATGTCTTCTCATTCCCTGGTACTATAAATATTTAGATAGCTTATTGTATGATTATATTTTTGCATGCCTCTTGTGGTGCAGGCTGATGAGGATTTTGAAAAAATTCCTAATGCCAAGAAATTGGGGAAAACTGTAGAGGTCCGTGGGATTTTGTACATTTCTAGACATATTTGTTTGTGTTGCGTGTAGCATGCTGCCATTTACTATACAGCTAGAACATTTTCTCTTCCTTTCTCTTCCTGCAACAATTACCTTACTAACAGTCATTTTTCATTATTTAGACTGCAGTAACCCAGGTGTGCTATCTACGTTCCAGAGACAGAAGCTTAGTCTCCGAGTCAGATAAAATCTAGAAAGGATGTAGACACAGAAACACAAAAGGGGGGGAAGCATGTAGAATCCAATGATTACAGGAAAGGCTGGGACAAATCTCATCATTTTAGACACGTGCTTGGTTTTCTCTGTTAAATACATTTATTTCCCTTTTTTTCCATCATATAAAATCAAATCGGATAAATATACTGCCAATGTATATTATGCCAATTCATGCAGATTTATTAAAGAGGCCTTCAACTAATGTGAGCAAAGATACCTCTTCATCTGTTGTAGGAAAAAATCCCAGTAAAATTGCAGCCTAAAAAATATCGACAGATTTTTTTTTTTTTTTTGCCATTTGCTATTGTAGGGCCAAGACCCAAGTGACCCCTTCTACTTCACAGTAGGTCAGGAAAGGTAAATAGCATCCTTATTTTTCTCTAAAAATGTCCTTTATGAGTAAACATTGATACTGTATGTGTCTTGTATATTTTTGAAGAATCTATCCCAATAGTCCATGTTATGCTATTTCAAGCATTATTTTGTTTTGTCCCCATTTTTCAGGATAAATCCAGAGTCATTTGGCTGAGGTCAGGGGACTTATACTGATACCAAGCCAGTCTAAATGACAGATGACTCAAACCACATAGCTAACTCATACGAAGTTTATGCGTTGCTTGAGTTGGGTATAGATTTTTTTCTGATCTCTCTGCACACAGATGAATTTCATTTCCAACAGTCATCTGCTGGGAAAATAGAGATGCTGTATTTAGCACAATCTAACTCAAAGTGCAATGAAGTGTGTAGAGACATTCCTGTTGATATCTGTGAGTTTTAGGCTGGACCCATACAGTTTTGAACAAAATTCACATTATATTGATTAATCAAACTCTCAAAAGCGAGAACATTGTAACACCTTCCAAATTCCGTGACAACTGCTTGCAGGGGTGGCCCTCCAGCATATGGGAAAAGCAGTACCTGTCCAGCAGCCTCCTGCAAATGGACCTGTATCACAAAGCCAAAAATTGCCCCCAGTGAGCACCCTCTGACCAAGGAGAAGGTAGCTAACTAACAGCTGTTTTGCAGCTGACTCAGAGAAAACAGCTGCTACCAAAACAGTTGTGTAGCACTCAGCATAACTGCAGCCAGGTTTTTTGAAGTGCCTTCTAGGTATAAAGCCAGAACTTAGCAACACAGCATCTGTAATTTGCAGGCATAAGTTTATGTGTAAGGAAATGGAGCCAGCAGGAAAGAAAAAAAAATAACCACACACAAATCCCAACAACAACAAAAAGTCAAACTCTGCTTCCACAGCAGATGCAAAGAAGTGAGTTTATGTTCCAAGATGGGGGAGAAACAGAATGCCACTTCTTGCTTTTGGGTGACCATATATACAACAGCTGTCGTATCTGCATAACGCTGTGAAAGATGTGGCTACCTTTCAGAAAGAAACTTACACCAGATGTCCTCAAGGAATGAGCAATTCAGAGGTGTAATTGGAACCAAACTTTGTGAGCAGATGAATGATAATTCAGTGGTCCATCTAGAGCTGACAGATATACCTTGTTTCGCTACCCAGAATTTTTTGCTGGTTTGGGCTTCATTAGTTTGGCAGTGTAATAGACAATGTTACCCAGGCATAACACCAGGAGCATTCTGCTCTTTTAAGATCCACTTGGTTATTTGCAAGCTGTGTAATCTGTTGATCTGCTTAGATATGAAAAATCATGGATAGTTACAACATTAAGTATGCTTTCTAAGTGGAAGACAAGTGATCCAGCAATGTGGGAGTGCCTTTGTTACTTTTCATTATCCTCTGCACAATGGTAAGATGATCTATGACTAGATATAAAGGGATCTGTGGGGAGCCACTTAGTTTCTGTCTTGGTCCTGGACAGCCTACTGTATATGAAATGGGTAATTCTTTCATTTCATCTAGATGAAATAAATAGAAGTCACCTTACTTAAGCATTTGACATTTCAGATTTATTTTTTTTCAGAAAGTGAGATGGTTTGAGAATAGCAAAAAGTGAACAGAAAATGAAAAAGATGATGCTAAGTAGAGCAGAATTTCCACCAACTAACAAATGTTGAGCGGCTGTAAATCAAACTGCAGGCAGAGCAGTGGTTCTCTGAAATACAGGTTGCCTCCAGAAGTATATCAGCCATCCTGGGATGCCATGTCTTCAGATACTTTGGACTCTTTTCCTAAAGTCTCATTCTGCAGCTACGAGCTGTTCCTCTAGTGCTTCCCAGGCCTATTATATATATTGAATCACCTGGAAGGAAATAATTAGTAACAGAGGATATCTGGTCAAAAAAAGATGAGAAATGGGATATGTAAAAATAATGCAGCTAAAATCTGGAAGAAAGGTTATGCAAAAGAGTGAGAAAAGAAGGCCTGTATAGTAACTTGCCAGTTTTCTCCAGGCTTAAGCATCTTAACTTTGTCTTTGTCTTTATGCCCCCACACTGTGGGAGTACCTTACTATCTGTACCACGTTTCTTTATACAGGCCAATGCAGTCATCCTCAGTTTATGAATGAGGATTTGTACGATGATGCTAAGATCACCCAGAAGTGTGTGGTAGAGAACTAAGGTCTCTCCAAATCTTAGGACAGTATCCTAACTTTGGACTACCCTTTCAACATATCAGGCATTCATGCAAAATGCAAGGTGTATGCAGCAGCTGATGGCAGCTGGTACAGATTCACCAAAGCAAATCTCTTCTGTGACTTCCTGATGCCTCAGGGCACTCATGAGGAAGAGTGGAGTTGGTACGGCTGGAGGACATTATGCCTTTACCATTCCTACGCTGCTGACTGAATCCAGTTCAGAGCAGTCTGGTAGAATGTCTCGGACTCAGAAGATGACGAATACAGCTCAGCTTTTGAGGCCTTTCTGTGTATGAGAAGCTCTAAGAGCATCAGTACTAGATTTGTGTCTACTGGTGTCTAATTTGTGTCTAATGATCTTTGACAAAAGTCAAACGGTTCACATGGATTTTACCCATAGTTGGGTCATTCAAGGATCTCCTCTTGATGTCCTTTGGTGTCTCTTAAAAATGAGCTTAGTTCAGAGCATTTCTAGGGTCTCCGTCCTTTTCCTATTTGTCTACTTCAGTGAAACTTGTAGGAATTTAATTACTTTTGAGAAATCTGTGATTCTCTAGTTTGATTGAAAGCAGCTAGTGAAATAAATAATGGATGAGGGAGGAAAGAGTGCATGCTTACAATCAGTGTGATCACATAAGCCCTGTTTCCACTGGAAACAAGGCTGAGACCTGACCTCCTCACTGCACCATGAAGCTTTGTTTGACATCTCTGATTTCAACAGTGAGGATGTGGCAGTAGTTGTCTGTGCTAAAAATGAGCAATAACTGAAAATGATTAATGCCTCTACAAAGAAAGCACACATAAGAACTTAATATGTGTTGTTTCTTTGAAGTCCTGTATGAAGCTTTCCCCCCTAAAGCTTTCACAGTGCACTTTCATGAAATGATTTAGCCCAAACGGGCACACACTCAAAGCAGTCTAAGGCTGCAGATGTATATGTGTGTTGTAACAAAGTTAAACTATTTCTCATGACAAGTTAGTTTTCTTGTGGTTATTCCTCCAGTTAGACGCGAACCAACAGTGATTTCATTAATAGCTTGCAGTGTTCTAGTACTAGTGGAAGTACCAATTTGAGTGACTTAGCTTTTCTAGCAATAGAGAGATGATCTCATTATCATTCAACGAGCCAAGCAACTTCTGCTGGTTTGAACTGCTCAAATTGATGGGACAATGATTGTCATCGTTTTGAGTGCTCCTGTGATTACTTCCTGAGGGTATTACCTGGGAAGACTCTCTTAACATCAAACACCAGTTACTATTTTGTCCACTGTTGCATGATAAATAACAACAAAGAAAAGTCTGTAATCTTGCTAATCTACTCTTTGCCAAGCTGCACATTTTATAAATAGGGCAAGGGAAGACAAACCACTCCTTCCCATTTCTCAGCATAGATCAAGTGACAGAGGGTGAAGTGATTTC
The DNA here is from genome assembly GCF_030936135.1 of Gavia stellata. Lineage (NCBI taxonomy): Eukaryota > Metazoa > Chordata > Aves > Gaviiformes > Gaviidae > Gavia > Gavia stellata. The sequence continues at coordinate 34,693,606 of NC_082601.1, forward strand.
CTCTGTATTCCTAAGGTTTGATTACTTTTTATAAAATACAGCGTAGCATGTTAAGAGGAATGATAAATTATTAAACCTAAAATACAATTCTCTGAATCAATACACAATATATATTTTGGTCACAATATTTTTTTCTCTCTTTCTTCACTCACTTAGTAATTAACAAAATTCTGTAATGTGCTATAGGTCTCCTAGGTATTACAAACAGAGAGAGTATGTGGTAATTGCAATTGAAACCCCAAGCTAGCTATTTACTTCATGCTGATGTATCTTCATGCTTCTACAGCAGTGCTGTAATTTTGCTTTCATTTTGTACATTTTCCAGAAATCTTACTTCTAAGCTGTTTGATGGGCTTTTACAGATGTATCATTTACAGAATGCAATAGAGTGTCTGCCTCTGGAGCACCATCTCTCATGGGTAGGGGTTGTTTGGATAAGTAGTCTTGGCTCTGTTGCTCCTCCACAGGCTCATGCATACCCTTGGCTGCTGTTGATCTGGGCTGGGAATCCAGCCAGACCACACCACCAGCCCTCGTGGCCTTCACACCACGTTTGGTGCAGAATCGCCTGGCACAGGGGAGAGACAGGCCATGTGCTCAAGTCTTCCCCTGGTGTGAAGTCAGAAAGTACATTTGAACACAGATTTGGGAAGCGTTCTTGAGTTTAGATCCACAGCTTCCCACCTCTTTGGGTCAGCTGTAGCCAGTGGATGTGACTCAGGAGAGCAACGGTGGGCAGCTCAGGTCTGCCCTGTGCAGCTTTTCTAATGAGGCAGGGAGACATTGTCTTTTAAATCTGTACTAGGGCTGCTTTCTATCACAGAACAAATTTCTGCAATAAAGTGCTTGTATGCTGTCTTTAGGTACCATATAGAAAAGTAGTGGTGCAGACATATTGTTGCTTTTAAGAAAGTGTTTTTGCTGTATTTCAAGGTGCCAAGTTGGTTAAAAGTGTTCCTGAAGGTCAAACAAGAAAATAGTTAATTTTGGTTCAGCAAAATAACCCAAATGTGCTTATAACAATACTAAAGAGGATCTGACCAAGCAATCCAGACCTCAATCCCCACATCTTTTGAGCCATTTTACGTTCTCTGAATGATACGTGCAAAAGTCGTGGGTATATGTAGAACTGATGAATATGATTGGGAAGAGGGTTTGGACTGGATCTTCTCCATTAATGTTACAAAACAATACACTGTTATGGCAATGCAAACTCTTCACTATGGTTAAGCCTAACAAAAAAGAAACAAGTCGTGTATTATATTCAGATAATCTTCACTTGAAATAAGTGTTGACACAAAAAAGGGCAACTTTCTTACTCTGAAAAAAAAAGTGAATCGTTCTAAATAAAACTTTATGCTTGAGGTGTGGAAAATCTCCAACGCTGCCAGAAGGACTGTTGTACAACACCTAGTACAAGGGTCACCCTGTCCCTGTTTAGAGTCAGCATCCATTACTGCAAGACTACAGACAAAGTACTCTGGGTTCATGAGCTGCTGAGGATTCATGTTATGACACTGGATTTAACGCGCAGTTTAAGAGCAGTACTGCTGTTACCAATAGTTCTGCCTTTCATGCTCCTGAAAGCCTTGAATCTGTGATTATTTTGCTTCATTTGCTGAAGCCATTGGCACTAACCTCAACTCTGAAGACATGTGATGCTAAAGAATTTTGTATGCAATGTTCATATCCAATCCAGATTGGTTTAGCTTTCTATTTGGATAGAGCTTAGAAGGTGCTAATCACCTTTCTATCTCCCAAATATGGTTTGTGCCAGCATGCAGCATTAACAGGCCCCTTGTATTTGATTGTGCACAGTTGGAAAGCATTATGCCTCAGTATCAAAGAACATTTCAGGCAGTAAGCTATTAAGGCAGCCATCATTTAAATTAAAAAAGATGCTTTGGCTTAAGTGTGGATAATAGACAATGTTCTCAAAACAAGGGCTGAAACTTCCTGATGCCGCCCTGCAACTGAGAGGAGGTCCATGCGCTCACACAAGGAGCTTTTCCTACTGTTTATGTTTCCCTTGGTGTCGGGTGTAACTGGGAATGCGCTGACTTCAAGAGGGTCAGCAGACTGAAGAGGGCAGGCACTGAACAATGTTGGGGAGTTCAAACCACTCTGATCCCTAAACATTGCCCAGACAATCTTTTTCAAGTAGTCTTGTGTGCAGAATTTCTGCCTTCTGGTCACCCAGAAAGTACTTTTTTTTTCCTCATGGCCCCATATCTATTCAGAGCTGGATTTGGGAAGTACCAAGATAAATGAAAGGGTTTTACTTGACTGCTAAGGGGGCTTTTCTAAATCTCCTATGCTGTACAGTTTGCATTAGTTTTAGATTAAGTTTATTTTTTAGATTATCCACACTGGTTCAGCAATCCTTTCTAAAGCCCAAACGATGCAATAAATAATAGCTGAGGAAATCAGGAACCAGACTCCACGTGGAAGAATCTTCTTTTTAAGGCACACCAGATGTTCAGAATGGGAGATCGAATCAGGGCACAGATCCATAAAATAAGAAGCATAATAAGTGAAACGCTGCATTTCCTTTTTATCAAATTACTGTTCCAAAATTTCCATCATCCCTCACCACTACCAGAACAGTTCTGTAGGGGAAGCCACAAATTTATTAGATAGCCCGTATTTGCAGAAGAACCACCTTGTCTTCTACACTTCAAGGTGAGCTTTTCTTTAATAGTTTCTAGTTCTGAAATAAAACGAAATGAGCACAAGATTTTCCAAAGTTCATAGGGAGATAATAGTATGTAAATCAAGGAGTAACTATATTGGTCATGAGCTGATGGAAAAAAATCCTGGCTAACTAAAATAACAACTAACTCATATTGATTTCAGTGGGATCAGAATGTCATTCAACTTCCTACCAAGCTACAGTCTCTACCTCCTTATATGGGAGGAATTTTGGAAAAAAAAAAAAAAGGAAAAATTATAATCTTGTGGAAGAATGAAAGCTTTTTTACATGACTTCCAAAGCTTATAGTACCCTATTAATATGTTAAAGGATGCAGTTCAGGGATGTAATTTACATTGACATAGTTGAAATTCAACAGTTCTTTCTTAAACCTGAGAGCAGAGTTTCATGCAAGGTTTTGAAGAGTATAACGGGTTGAGTGAGACCCATCTTCTGTAAAAAGTGCAGAAACCAAAATAAAGCAATTTGATCCTAGCTCAACTCAGCCCAACTTCTCAGCTAAAGTTCATCCTTTTTTTAAAATAGGCTGAAATATGAGAAGTACCTTCATGCAAAACAGGTAGGACACCTAACTTACTTCAGCAAACTATCCCAACTACTTTCCTTAAACTCCCTCTGTAGCCTGGCGTAGGAGGGAGCAAGAGGAAAGACACATATACACACAGGCTTAGGATGAAATCAGGAAGTATTGTCCCTCTGGAGGACACAGAAGGCAGGTCACTCAGGGGACTCCTCACACTGGACAGTGTCAGTCTGTGCCCTGTGCCTTCACCTTTATTTCGCTTGTGGCTGTGTACATGGTCTTGGCACACTGTGTATGACAATAATACTACATTGTTTTATTATATTATTCTACTATATTATATAATACTGTAATATTCTATGTACTCCCACTATTGCTTGATGGGGGGGAAATACTACAAGCCTGCATTTCTCCTTCCTATTATAATGGGAAGCAGCAGCTCTACACCTTCACTTCTATAGCTGTCTTTATCAGGCAAGATTGAGAGGAAAAGGTATCATTAGTCTAATAATGAGTGTCTGAGCTTTTAGCAATTACATTTTCTCCCTACTTTGCTCCTGGAAAGTGCCAGGTACCTATAGGGAAAGAGATTATGAAAGTAAGTTACATTTTCTCACCAGCCTAATGAGTACAGATACATACAGAGAAAGTGTTCCCTTAGCTAATTATTTAGTCAGCAATCACTCCGGTTGTCCCTGCCATGAAACCAAGAAACAGAAGGAGTATAATAAATAGACTGGGGCCGCTGACCAGGAAAATATATCACAGTTGGGTGGCGTAGGCCTCAGGACATGCTATGTGAAAAAAACTGCATTTAAAGCATTGACAGAAACAAATTTAATTAAAATTTGAATAAATTTTCAGTCAGAATTTCTAGTTCATATGGCCAGCTGTCTGAATAAAGTTATGTTGTACAAATCCTCTCCCTTGCTTTAGGAGTGATTAAGTAGCTGGAAGAATTTGATTGCTTTTGTTGTCTATATTTGCTCAATTCACAAAATTTAGGTTTGGAATATAAATCAGTGCCCAGATTGAGAATGAGATCTTCTCTACTCCTTCTAAAAGAAAGCAAAAATGGGAATTAAATATTATCTGCTTCACTCATACAGTACTAAAAATTCATTTCAGTCCTCTGTAGAATTGCTAACTGTGAGCTTCCCTCCTGAACCCCCTCCCCTTAGGGGTGTTAGTTCATATGCTTGAGAAAATCAACTCCATAGACATAGCTCAACTATTTAGTTAAGAAAATCTAACTTATTAACTACATAACCCTGCTGGGACTGGCAATACCTCCTCTTGCACAGAAACAGGGGTACTGCAGAAGTATTCTCTCAGCTTTTTCCAGTCTCGTTAAACAGCCCTTAAATCTCACTTAAAGAATTAAAGGGAATTTAAGCATGCTTTGCTGAAACAGGGTTGCATTTTTTCTTTGAATTGTCAAAAATTACTAAGCTAAAAACTTTGATATTTTTGGGCAGGTCTGGAGGGAAGCTGCCCCAGTTTCATGCAATCTTTGTCCTCTCACCTTCCCAAAATACAGTTTGAGTGGTTATTTTCTTCCCAGCATGCAGCAAAAGCAGCTATTTCTCAAGAAGTTGTCTCAGTCCTATGAAAGCCATAGGCCTCATATCTTGAGAGCCATCTACTGGCACCTTATCTATTATCCACATATTATATATCCACACACCCTTCTCAGTTACAGAGCTGACATGTAGCAGATTTTACATCTTCCTGCTGTGATATAAATAAGAACTATTTAAAGCAGTCTAAGCTCACAAATCATCTGCAGGGGATCTCTTGGAGACCTTATACCACCAGACTCCTCCATGCCCTGTCTGCAGCCGCACAGTGAGGCAGTGGCTAATGCAGGACATGGGACTGCAAAGAACTTTTCATAGGCGCTGTGTATTTCTCCTGCACAGTAATTAATAGTAATACTAGCTACCTTGTTCTGAAGTCGTAGCACATTTTACGAAGCAAAGGAAAAACAAGTGGTGAGGCTGTATTCTGGGCAGAGAGTGTGCCATTTCCATAGGAAGCAAAAGCCTTTCCCGGTCGTATCCTGCTTCCTTCTAGCCCACCCAGCTGGGATTGAGACCCTCCCCTACAGCTGCGGCAGGAGGAGGGTGGACACTCGACTGAGCCAGCTTCTTATGCCAGAAGGTCCCACTTCTCCCAGAAGCACAGGGCCACTGGATAGCAGGGTGTGTGCTGTGCCTGAAAACCTTGTAGGACAGGGGCTGGGAGTGGAGCAGGGTCAGCAAAGACACGGACCATCAGCAGAGGGAAAAATCAGTTGAGAGGTTGTGGAAAGAGAAGAGTAACTTTGTGGATATCACAAGTGCAAAGACATTTTGCTTACCTTCAGTTTGGGTCTCCCAATATTAGCAGATGCAAAAGGCAGTTTTATTTTTATGTGTTGGGCAATGAGTACCCAGGATGCTTTCTCTTTATGCATGTCACAGATCTATGAAAAATTGTTCTGTGCCACCACTTTGAGTAGATAGGAGTGGCATTTAGGACTGCACTCTGTGTTTAATTCCTCTTTCTTTAAATGGAAGCTATTAAACTTTCCATTTAAGGCAGCAAGGGTCTCTCTATTATTACAGAGCTTTACTTCATGTACTTTACAAGTCTTTTTTATTTTTTAAAGTTACCATTTATATGTATCATTTCACATCAATGTTTTAGCTAGTGAAGCATCTTCATTTGCATTATTTACTGTTTTGAGTTGGTATGCCTTCAAATAATTTCTAAATCATAGTTACTTTTGCCTGACTGATCATAAAAAATGTTTCTATCGCACCCAAGCAATGACATTTTGAATAAAAAATTAATTACATGATAGGGAGTGAAATGTTTTCAGGTTTCAACAATGCTTCTCTGTATTGCTGTTTTGTTTCATTTAAGGTAAAGTTAAATATATGCATGACAGCTTGCAAATCAGATAGGGGATAGTGTGGCTTGATAAAATACTTAGTATACCTGGCTAAGTATTGGTGCTATACATTAAATATACATTTTCTTAGAACATCATCTCTGTGCTAGCTGTTGGTAGTCTGTTGTGTACAGTGTCGGTATTGTCAAAACATCCCTTTCAGATCCTTAGATAGAAAATGCCAAATGATAATGATCTGATTTTCAGAACTATAGTTCTTCTGGGCCTCTCCCTTCTCAGATACGGAATCTGGTTTTACAATACCTAAATTGTGAATTTTTATGCACATGGGGGGAGGGGTGGTGTGTATAAAAAATTTCTAAGGACATTGACTTCTGATGCTTGTGAACATCCTTATGCAAATCCTTCAGAGTCTTAGCACTTTTTCTGTTATACTTAATTCTTATTGATGCCCCATTCCCAAGAACAATCAGAAGCACTCCTGTGACCCGTTGTTCTCCGACCCAAGACAGAGCAGATGAAGGCTGCCCATCAGCTTTTCACTGGTTAGTGCACGGGACCGCACCACCACTCTGGCATAGTCACTTTGGCACAATGCCGTGACAGACTAGCTGAACTGAAGTCTGCATTCATACATATCTTGATATTCACCTTGGGCATACAAGTGCCCTTTGTTCCCAAAAGCCTCGTGTGTGACAGGTGGCAGTGTCTTTGGGTGCATGCTCTGGTACCCACACCGTGTTCTTGGTTACTGTGGCAGGGACATTCATACTGGCAGTGCACATAATGGTTAGATACTGCCCATTGATGTTTCTCATAAGCAGGGACACTGATGCTAGATCTCCATCCATACGCAAAAGGAAAGCACGGACAGGCTGTTATCTGTTAGAATGATTTAGCAATATATCAGGAGACATGGAGCAGGGCTCACAGATATGGGCTGGCACAGGGTACTGAATACGAAATGATTGTTTACTGTTTCATAATGCATGAAGTAGGAGTATCAAATGATGTTAGCAGGTGCCAAGTTTAAGAAAGTTATCTTCTCACACAGTACATGAAGCTCATGGCCACAGTTCCTCCTGGCTACCATATGTTTGTGTGGTTCATGGGAAATTCATGGAAAGAAAATCTGTCAGGAGCTATTAACCACAGAGACACTATCTCTTGTCCCTGAGCAGTCCCAGCCTCCAGCTGCCTATGTGAGCATAAGGAAAACACCACTGTAACCTTACTCTGATCTCCTACTCTTAGCTACACCTCAAAGGACCTATATGAGGTATTTCAGCACAGCGTGCAGTGTCTTCTGTGGGCCTTCAGCAATGCTGCCTCTCTCGCAGGAAACGGCACTCATCCTTTGCTGCATCTGTTAAACATCCGAGCAGTACTATCTACCTGTCCTCAAGGGTCTACTGAAAATAAGCAGAAATGGCTCATACATCTGTACGTTAAGCAGTACTACATCTATCTGCGGTCGGGCCCTCTCTCCTCTACAGATACAGTTCAGGTGTTTCAGTTGACAGCATTGCTATGTGGAGACAGGAGTGGATAAGTCAAACTACTTGGGGTTTGTTCAGTTAAACTACTAATTCCCCTTGGTGGTTTGCAGGAATCATGCCTAGGTAGAAGGACACCATGCAGTCAGTTGGGGTGAGCTGAATGTAACTTACGCAAGATCCACCTTCGTAGAAGGTGAACCTAAAAGTTCACTGAGAAACACCGTTTGGAAATGCTGTTGTATGTCTCCAGCTTGTTTTTCTTCTTCATTTGAATAGTTTTATTGTCTGCTAGGGAAAAAAGCAACCACTACAATTCCAATGAGGTAAAGTAGCCAGAAAGATCAATGGTATGCTAAGACTGCACTTTCACATTATAACACTTTCATGCTCTTTGTCTTAAAAACAACTCTGGGCAAAAAAGCCCAAAGATAGAGAAGGAAGATCATGGGAAATAAGAGATGGATGTTACACTGCATCAGACAGAAGAAATAGCCCACATGGCCAAGAAACTGATGTCACACAGAAATTACATCAGTGAATAGCTGCTGCGGGTTTTCTCCTTGCAGGCCCCAGTTCTGCATCTCCATTCAGTACTGTGCTGGGAAAAGAGCTGCAAAAATAAAGCTCAGATATCTCTACAAAGGTAAAGGTCCCCACCACCACTACCTCTTTCAGTATCCGACTCTTTGAAGAGCTGTCAAGCCACTTAATCCATTGTAGTGCTGTCTGTCCTGGGAGACTGGACTGGTAGTCCAGTGCTACAAAGGTGCTTCTAGGAGCAAAGCTCTTTGTAAATCAGTCAAAAAATAAGACTGTTAAGCTGGCTAACCCTGGTAGTATACCAGAGTTATGAATTTCTTCTTCTCCCTTGAAGACGTTTTGTTGCTCTTCAGGAATAAACACCGCTGAATAACCATGACTTTATATAAATAATATACTCCCTCCTACAAGCTGCATGAAATGTTAAAACTCCAGAATGGACTATAAATGGATGCATAAATCTTTAGGATCCATGCATTTCAACCCATCTGGTTAAAACTGAAGGTAAAAGGATCACAGTATTTATTCGCATTTTCCATGCCCTTTGTGCATTTTTTCTGACATCAATTTCATGTGTGGAGCAGCGCAAAATAATGTTCCAATGTATATTGCAATACTTCGTTCTGTTTCTTGGCATGTGCCAGCACATTCAGTTGAAAGTAAACCATAACACAAGACAGCTTATTTGGCGTAACAGGTCACTAAAGTAGTGAAATGTTTCAGTCAAAACTCAAAGTGTGAGACACATTGCTGAAAGGCAAGTCATCTTTCAGGAAAAGCTGAGACCTTTCTTCATCTTTATACATGAGGAGTCTTGCTCTGAAGCAGTTAATTACAATGAAAAATACAGCACACTTTTCTCATAACTGGCCATGAATTGTACTTGGATTACACACTAGTTCAAGTGAAGAATATGAGCCATATTTCTCTCACAAGTAAGGGGAAAAAAAGCCTGACAGTATGTAGATGAATGTAATCTACTTGTTGTTTATAGACCCAAAGGATCCCTCAGAGCATTAAAAATCCATGTGATATCCAAGAGTGGTATACTTTGCATTGAGATACGTGATTCAGCTGAAAGCTGTATAAAATCTGTAAAATTGCCTGTAGTCAAAGAGTACCCTACTTCCTGTGCATTCGAGTGAAGTAACATGTACTTCTGCACACATGAAAAATAGATGATCATAAAATCTGCTTGAGATTCACAAACTTCTGACAGGAACACATGCATAGGATAACTTTCGGTCAAACCAGGGCTGAAAACACACAGACCTGAAATAAGCATTGTTCTTCTGGGGGTGGTGGGGGGGTAAACTCCATCTTCATACACAGCAAGTCCATACAGGTTGTGTGACCTTTGCTGGTCTTCGGCTGGAACAGGCAGCATCCTTTCCTTCTGGGCTGGGTCCTCTAACTGGCAACTGGGCTCCCAAGCCTTTTCTGGTGGGGTCTTTGGAGTCAGACCTGCTCTTTTGTCAAGAGGAATTGCCATCGAAAATAGGTGACCCCTATGCTCCTTTCTTTTTAGTACTGGCTAGGACCTTATTTGGTCAACTCTCTTGTAGATTAAATAGATTTTTTCACTCTTTTTTTCTGGGAACTAACACTGGTGGTGGTATCTTGCAGTAGTTCATGTGCATGGTGTGGCTCTCATTCTCTCAAGAATTCTGCAGAGTGGATTTTTTTTTTTTTTAATTCTGTACATGTGTGTTTCATAAACGTGTGGCAATATGGCATAAGCGGTGAAGAGGCTAACTCAAATGTCCCTTGTACATTTGGTGGGATTTGTTCTTAGCAGCTGTGGAACCTTGTACTGTACCTTTGGTGCTGACTCAAGGAAAATGTTGTTGATGAATATTAGCTGGACTGTAAGAAGCCTTTTTTCATCGGTATTCTTGACCAAGGTCACCTTCTTAGGGCCTTTAAAGACATCAGACGCAGGCCATAAATTGTTTTAAAGATAAGGATCCACAAACTGAGCTTTATAGTCTTTGGGTAGACTGAGCAGAAAGAGAACGGGTGTTGTGTACCCGTGGCTTGTATTGCTGAGGAAGTTTTGCTACACTCATCTGTACCAGCTGGTTTCTCCCAAGTTCTGGGAAACTTTTGGGAAACTGCAGGCTTCTGAGAGCAGCACAGCCAAGATGTAATACAAGTGTGAATAACTGAGGTTGCATAATTTGTCGCTAGTACACCATCTCCTAGCCAAGCACAGCGACAGAAGGCATTACTCACAGACGTGGCTACGTGGGACTGGGATCAGGTGCAGTCTGGCCCCAGGCCTCCGCTGCTGGCTACTGCTGCCCAGTCCTACCCAAAGGAGTGCAGCGCACAGCCAGAGCAAACCCTGCCCTCGCTTTGAGATCCCCAGAGCACTTGAAACATCTCAGCCAGCTGCTTTTCATCTGGGAGCTGATCTCCTCTGAGCACTGGTACATGTGGCATGACCATGTGTATTGGATAAAACTGTATCAGTATCAGCTGCCCTTGAGGCCTCTCATCTGCCTGTTTCATGTAGTATAAGCATCTCAGAACTGCGCAGGCCTCAGAAAAGCTCCACAAGTAATGGGTTTAATATTTGAGATGTAGTATCCCCTCATCACATACTAGAAGGGCCCTGTCAAGAAGGCTTCAGATTGCTTTGGCTGGTTATCTGGCACTGGAGCTGCACACATAACCACAAGGAACTGTACCAATGGCTGTTGGTCTTTGGTACTTGGTTTGGACATGGAGAATGGGGAGCCAGGGCACGTGTGTTATGACCTCAGTATCTCAATGAGAAGATGCTGGTCGCAATTTGTACACTAGCAATCACACTAGCATAATGCTGCCTGTGTGGTAGTGAACCCATCACATGGTTTACAAGTAGTAGTGCTCGTGTAGCGGTGAGATGGGATGGGAACATCAGGGAGTACAAGAATGCAGGTGTCAACTAGACTAAGTGTTGAAGTATAGCTGGGAATAACGTGTTACCGAGAGATTGTGTGTGCAGCGTCAGATTAATAGGGCAGAAGAATGTATGCTTTGGAGTTAGAAGTACATGAAAAAATGGTTGTATCTCAGTCTTTATAATTCAAAAGAAACTGCTACAGAGGGTAATGGAGAAATGGGGCTCAGGGGTCTAGCTGTCCCTTTTGGAACACTGACAGCTGTATTTTTATCATAAAGATGTTTTTATAATTTAAGTCTTCATATCAACAAGGAAAATCTTTTTTTAAAACCACCACAATGCTAGTCACAGCAAAAACCATAATACTGTGCCTTAAGCAGATTGCCCCTCAGACAGTTTCAGGTTCATAGTTCAAGCATCACGTTGTGACAATTACAGGACCTCTGGTGGAGCTTCTATATTCCAAAGTCAGAAAACAAGTACAAAAATAGAGGGGACCCTTTGTCTCCCAGGCAGTGCCTGTTGTCAGAGTGGCTGAAAATAAAGGAGGGTAAATGTAAGTCAGAACTGTGTGCCTGAGACTCGGTCACTGCGGTGTTATACGGCACTCTGGGGAGAACACAGGCCATAGCCGGGCTTCTGCTGCTGTATTTAATGATACTCTGTGAATGCCGGATACACTTGCGGTATCATCTTGGGCCTGAGTTATAGTGACAGGAGAGGCTGATCAGAGAGGGCCTGGCGGCAACACTGGGAAAGACTGGCCTAACAGTTTCATTCCCTGTATGGTCTGGTTAAACTGGTCTCTAAATAAGGAGTGCTTCTGTGATCTGTAGCTATGTGGAAATGAAGGGGCGTTGAGGTGGAAGAAGGGAGAAGGGTGGAGGAAAAGAAGAAAAAGAGGATGAGAATAGAAACCATCGGCCATGGTAATTGCAACCAGGGGAAAATAGAGCAGTGAGACCACATAGAGGAACGAGGGAAGTGGGAAGAAGAAATAAGGGGGGGGGGGGGGGGAGGGGCGGGGTGTCAAGAAGAAAGGAAGAGAGCGCAGGACATTCTCCTGGTGAGGCTGTGTGACTGTGGTACCTGGCCAGCCAGGATATTTTTTATTTTTAAGAACCTCAGTGATCACCCAAGCAGAGAGCTGAGTTTCAGCAAGCAACAAAAAATTAATATGAGAAAGAAGAAACAAGTTAAAAACAAAAAGGAAGAGGTGAGAGAGGAAATGGAAAGACTATGATAGTAAATGGAGTAACGGAATGGCATGAAAAAGTGAAATAAAGAGCTAAAGGGAAAGAAAATAATTGATCTGGCACCAGGCGCTCAGCTGGCAGATGCTCTGTAAGCTCACAGAAGATGAAGGATAAGATTCAGTGCAACCACTAGCAGGCAGTAAAAATTAGTATTTCCTTTCTGCTAGGTGCTGCTTAGGGCTTGATTAGTCAATAGGAAACAGTAGGCACAGGGATTTGTGTGGATCTTCATCAGAGCCTTAGCGCATATTGGAATGTGCAAATTGATGCCCTTTTAATTGTAGCAAAGGCTTCTGGACTACAGGTGGGTAGACGAGGTCAATACAGATAGAAGCAGGTGGGCAGAGCAGGGAGCAGATGGAGATGTACGGGGCAGAAAAGAGATAGAAGAAAACCTGTCATAGTTTATGGAGAAGCTAGATAGGAATTATAGGAGCATAAAATATTCCTTGGCTCCCGTGTACAGAGCCCCCATACGAGGGGATACTAAGCAGTAGTACTGTTGTATGGATTTGTATAGACCTCTCAAAGTGTGGTTGCGTCAAATATGTCGGCCAGTATTTTTAAAGAGCGAGTCCTAAATCTTTAACTTAGGGGTCGAAAAGGAGGTCCTACTTTCAGGAAAACCACACTTCCAGCAGGGCCTCCTCACACGCATGCGGGGGTCTCCAGGCCCGCGGGGAAACCGTGCCTATGCCCGCCCACAGCGGCCGCCCTCGGGGCTCGCCGCTGCTGCCCCGCGGCGACACCGGAGCCCTCGGGGGTCCCGAGCTGCGCCCCGCAGCAAGAGGAGGGGCAGGGCCGGCCTGCCCGCTGAGCGGCCGGGCGCCCGCCCCCAGCCCCGCCGTCCTGCCCGACGGGACGGGACGGGACGGGCCGGGCCCGGCTGCTCCGCGGGCGGCTCCCGCCTCCCCGCGCACCGGCCCGAGCGCACGGCAGCCCGTGTCTAGAAAGCACTTCCCTGCTGCCGTCTGGACAAATCGATCCGATTTTTTTTATTTTCCGGTCTAACGCCTCCTTGCCGCGGCAGCCGCCGGCCGCCCCATCCCGCCGCGGGCACGGCCGCACGTTAAGTGCCGGGCGGGGCCGGGGGGGAGTCCCATTTACCTGGCAGGTGTCTGGCGGCTTCGCTACGCCCGGGCGGGCGCGGAGGAAGGGGCGAAGCTGAGCCGCCTTCACCCCTGCGGCGGGGCCGGGGCGAGCGGCCCCGCGCACCGACCGGGGAGGGTGTGGGGGGACACTCCTGCTGTGCACCCGCCGCCCCGGGAGGGTGGGGGAGTCCCCACCGTCCGTCCTGGCCGCCCCCTCCTAGCACTAAAGCCCCGGAGAAGAGGAGGGGAGGAGGATCCGCGGCGAAGGGGCAGCGGGGAGAGGCGGCTCCCGCAGCCCCGTGGCAAAGCGCCGGCTGGAGGCGGAGGGCGGCTGCTGCGGGGCTTCCTCGCTCCGCGCTCTCCGAGCGTGCGTTAGGCGCTGGGGCCAGAGCAGCCCTCCGTGCCGCGGTGATGGTGCATTTTTCCTCCGGCTCCGTCGCGGGGATAGTGAGTGCTGCAGCCCGACAAGCCGCTGGCTGCCGAGGCTGGGCCGGATCTCCCTCTCTCTCTTCTCCCTGCTTTCCCCGCTGTGCTCGTTTCTTCCCCTCGGCACTTCGGCGGCCGTGTGCCCGCTCCAGACCCCAGCAGCCGTGACGGTGGTTTATTTTCCTAACGTCGCGTCCGCGCGTGATTAAATACCGGCACCCGGGAGCGCGGCCAGCAACTTCAGCAGCGCCCGGGCGTGTGCGTGTGTGTGCGGAGGGGGGGGTCACGTATGTGCATGCCTGCGCACCCAGGTGAGCCACCTGCGGCTCTGCGCCGGCCCGGAGGCGATGCGCGCACATGTATGGGCGCGCACATGTATGGGCGCGCAGGGAGGGGAGCGGCGCGGCGCTGCCCGGCCCCCGCCCCGTCGGGGGTGCCCGCAGCCAGCGGCGCGGCGCGGGGGTCGCCCCGGGCCCGCGGGTGCCGGGCGCGGGCGCGGCAACCCCGGCCGCCTCTCCTGCCCCGCCCGGCGGCGGCGCGGCCCGGCCCTGCCCCGGGCGCTGCCGCGGGGCGCAGCAGCACCGCCGGCCCCGCCCGCCGGGCCCCGCATCCCGCTCGGCCAATGGGGGCGGCGCGGCGGCGGCACGTGACGCGGCGGGCCGGGACCTGCTGCTTCCCCCGCGCAGAGGGATGCGGGCGGCAGAGCGGGGCAGGCGGCGGCGGCGGCGGCTGCGCGGCGGCGGCCCCTCCGCGCCCTCCCCCCGCTCCCCGCCGCCCGGCCCCTATGGCAGCCGCTCCCCGCCCCGCCGCCGCCCGCACCCCCGCGCCGCCCCGCCGGGCTCCGCCGCTCGCCCCAGCGTCGCGCCCGCGCTCGGCCGCCGCTCGCTGACCCGCTGCTGCCGCCGGCCGGGGCCCCGGGATGCCCAGCGGCCCCGCCGCCCGTCCCTGCCGCCCGGGGGGCACGCCGCCGGCGGAGAGTTGAGTTAGGAAGTCATGGTGCCCTGGGAGCCCTCCCCGCCCCGGCAGTGCGGCGGCGGCTGGACGCTCTGCGACTGCTGCTGCTGGCTGCTGCTGCCCGCCGTGCTGCTCGTCCTCGCCCGCCCCGACAAGCTGGCGGCCTTCCCTACCTCCTTAAGCGACTGCCAGACGCCCACCGGCTGGAACTGCTCCGGTAAGCACCGGAGCGCCCGGCGCCCAGCCCCGCCGTGCCCCGCCGGGCGCTCAAAGTTGCGCGGACGAGCCCGGGGGAAGCAACTTCAGAGGGCGATGCCGCGTCCCGCTGAATACACGGGAATATAGGTGGCAAAAAGTCCCGGGCGTCGGGGCTCGCCGCCGTTCCCCGCGCGGCCGCAGCCCCCCGGGCGCGCCCCGCTGCCCCCCGCGCCGCGGGGCCGGGCGCGGCAGCCGCGCCCTCCGCCGGTGCGCAGCGCCGCGGCTGCGGGTGGCTCCCCGCGGCACGGCTCCCCGCGGCAGGGCGCCCCGGCCCCGCCGGAGCGCAACTCCGCGCTTAAACGGGGCAACTCGGCGTGTGGCTGCGGGAGAGGGGGAGCGGGGAGGCGGGAGACGGGCCGTGTGTGCGCATCCTGCGGGCGGCTGTTTCCGTGCGCGCCGAACTGAGAGCAAATCGGGGTATGGACGCCGCGGCACCGGGAACCCGGCGCCTGTTCCTTAAAGTCGGGCTGACCTTTCTAATGAGTTTCCTACGTAGGTCAGCAGCCGGTCCTTCTCCGGTATGTCAAGTAATTCTGAAATTAGACTGTAATAGCCTTCGAAGGGAAAGAGCGTTATTTGGGGGACTGCGTGCATCGCACATAGTGTGTTAGATCGGGGGGGAATTTCCACTGTAAGGTCTTCGTTTTAAACATGCAGCGATAGGGTTAAGAGTGCTCGTGTCTTTTTAAAAAAAAAACAATGGATTTAGATCTTAATGGGTTTGGAGTCTGATATAGCTGTTTTGTTTAATATCTTGCTGCACGCTGTTGGAGTGGGAAGTCAGCTTGCGAAATCTGAAATTCATGCTTGTATTCGTGAACTGAATCTTCAGTCAGATCTGTTGGTTTTTTCCTGGAGAAAATGAAGGCAAAGAGCTAGGTTCACTCAGCGGCTTGTGGGGAACCGGGCACTTCTCCGCTTAACTTAGAGGTGATCAATCTTCATTGGGATCAGGCAGACCATCACAGAAAATGCACAGCCTGTTTGTCTTTATTATTGGGGGCTTTGTTGCATCATGGGCTGGAGAAATTCCAATTTGGATTTTTGTCCAACAGATTTGTAATCGGGTGAGGATAAGTTGATAACATTTCCAACCCAGAGCCATGAAATAATATAATAACCGGGTGACTTTTGAGGAAACGGAGTCCGTGAAATAGAAAAAAAGTGCGTGAGGTAGTGGGGAATAAGAACTAAGAGAAAGACCGAGGGAGAAACAAGAGAAAAAGTGGAAAACTGAGGACAGGAAGGACAAAAGAAAATCTGGACTCTATCATTTCATCAACAAGGTTATTGTGCTGTGTGCATTAAAATGCAATCATACTGTATTGTTCCTCTTGCTAGACCAAAGCTGACTTTTTTTTTTCCTCTTTACATTTGAGGTTACGATGACAGAGAAAACGATCTCTTTCTCTGCGACACCAATACCTGTAAATTTGATGGGGAGTGTTTAAGGATTGGAGACAGTGTGACTTGTGTCTGTCAGTTCAAGGTAAGAAGATTGATATTTTGTTCTCTAATTCGCTAATGAGAATACAAATCAAGGATCTCCCTTTATAACCTATCACTTGGCAATTTATTTTTCTACGTGCGGAGAAGTTAGAGGGAAAACCTGGCAGCATGTATAAAAGCTGGCAGGAGAACCAACTGGTGTCAAGAAGACGTAAGTTTCTCTGGGAAAATGCAGATGCTGTGGCTTTAAATGTCCCTTTGGGTCTGCAGTTTCAGGTTGTGTATTTCTGGTTTTCAGTCTCTGCCCTTTTAACAAGGATTTAGAGTCCTTTCGAAATTCATTTCTGATACAGATCATGGCTTATTGTATTCGGAGTTCTGATCTAGTTAAAGAAATGGATCTGTAATGTGCTTATGCAATATTTTCAGGAAGGGCTGCGTAGTGACAATGCTTCTGCCTGTTTATCTGCCCAGCTGATCAGATTAAGGAGCAATCCCTCTGTTCCAAAATCATGAACTTCCTCTAGGTTTTATATAGTTTTAGGGGGGCTTTTACTGAGTAGTAGGGGTTTTTCCTTCTGTTTCTTCTCTCTCCCTCTTGCAGCTACATCTAAATCTCAGACATTCTCAAAGTCAGACAATTTCATTACGAAGGATTCCATTTAATATGTTTTAGCCAACTCACAAAACAGCTGTGCTTTACATAATGACCTGAATAAAAACTGAACGAATTAAAGGAATTTTAAGCATGTACCAGCACGTGTTGTATGTACTTTTATGCCCCTGTGGTTTCTTGCATTTTAATGTGGATCTGTGAAGTTGTGGAACTTGTAATGCTGATTTGACTGTTTACAGTAAAGCAGGCCAAATAGTGCACAGTTCAAGATCACGCACATCTGTAATGATTAATTTATTATTGAGCTTTGATAGACTATTCGCTTTGAAGCACGACAAGTATCGTTTATGTTTCTAGAGCCAAATGTGTCTTTGGAGAAAAAACCCAAGTGGTAAATTTCTTCATTTAAAACAAAGAAGGAATTTTCTGTAATAAGAACAAGACAGTTGTTTGCTGAAGTGCTTGTGTTTCCCATGTTGGGAGAGTGACCATGGGTTTGTTTTGTTTTATTCCATTTCTAATTTGCATGCAATCAAAAATTCAATGTGAGAATACTGTTGTAAGCATTTGCCTTGGCTCAGCACGTGCAGTGATTTAAGGGTTGGTCTGTTTTCTCTTTCTAAGAAAAATCTGTAATGCAGTGAAACGTCTGTGACTTGTCCCATTGCCTGGTGGTAAGCTACGGCAGATGTTGTGCCATGAGCATTGGGAACTTAGAGCAGCCACAGAGAGCACTTGGGTCTTGTCTTTGGTCCCAGTTTGGTGTTGCCGTTTGGCATAAAGCAGTGACTTATAGCCTAGAAGGAGCAAACTCAGATGTTGCCATCGGCAGGAAAGAAGGCATTGGGAGTGCAGTTTTCCCAAGGCAGGACGCTGGTCCCTGGTGATTCAGGGTAAATGAAGCTAAGTAAACCTCTCTGGCCTGTGTGGTATCCTCTTTGAGAGGTGAACGCTATGTATATGCTGAGTTGAGCAGTTCTGTAGGGGACAGTTGAAACAGATTTAAGGAAATTAGATAATTGGTATATGAATATGTAAATGAGATCAAAAGAATGAGTTGGGCAATTGTGGGCCTGATCACTAGGAAATGGGTTGAAATCAGCAGTAATCTTTGGTTTCAGTGGCCTTTGGATCAGGCCCTGCAAACTCTCCGAGCTCTTTGTCTTGATTTGGGCCCTCTGTGGAGCCGCAGGGCTGACTGTGACCTTGGAGGGCAAATTACCTGTGGCTGATCCTGTGCCAGCGCTGCGAAGGGTGGTGTGGTGCCGGGGGCTTCTGTAGTCAAACGCCTCCACTTTGATACAGGCAGAGCTTGGGGGGATGTTAGCCTCTCTTGTAACATCAGTGGACAATGTGACAAGCCAAAAAGATATGCCACCAGAGTAGAAAATTAATTTCTAGTGTAGTGTCTAAGGCTGGCCGAGTAAGGCGGAGCCGGCCAGGTAATTTATGTCATGAGCAAGGGGGTCCTCCATCAGAATTCAGGTCCCCTGTTTCGGTGACAGCTCTCTGGGGTGATGGTGAGCAAATCAATAGCAGACTCCTCATCACTATAATTACTTTTTATGTTTTCTCCAGAATTTGCCAGGGGCTTTAACTGCAGCTAGAGAGAATGGACAAGGACAGAAAGCTAATCTTGCCTCCGTACTGTTGAAAAGTCCTGGGCTGGCCAGCCTGTGTCTTGAGGGGCTGGGGGAGGCAGAAGTGGGGAGCAGGGCTGCTGCAATCTTGGTTTGGGTTTTTTCAACCCAGAATCACAGGTGCATCATGTCTGTCCAAGCAGAGTTAAAATTAATTTATTTTTATTTGAAAGGGTGAATGTGATCAGAGTGCTCTGGAACACCTGAGTTAGGCTTCCATCCCTAGAGACCCAGCAGGCATGTGCTAAGAAAAGGATTCATGTTGGTTGGCTCTCTTGTACTCTACTGCAAAATGGTAGCCCATTCACTGACTCCTCACGATTAGACATGTATTGCATTGGAAAACACCACGTCCCGCTCTGATCAGTAAACGCGGACCTGTCCCCTGCTCAGGGCAAGCCCAGACCTTGGTGCCAGCAGGGAGGGAAGGCACTGGGCCAGTGCTGGCTCCAGCAGTGGGTCTGAGCATAGGGGAAATGACCACCCCTTCCCTCCCTGCCCAGAGCAAACTCAGTGGGTCCACCAGAAGGTGCAGAGCTGTGCCAGCAGGCATGTGGTTGGAGACTGTACCCCAGTCTGCCCAAAGCCATAGGTCTGGCAGCCTGGGTTCTCTTCCCTCTTAGACTTCATAAACATATCCAAAAATATACCGGGGTATTTCCATCAATGTTGCATGTCTTTCTCTTTAGTCACCAAGACTGTGGACATTCACTGTTTTTTATGTGAGGAGGGAGTCCTGTTTTCATTCATGTTGAACCCCTCACATGCGTCAGTGTTTGTGGAGCTGGAACATCACCTGGCCAACTTGGAGCTTATATTGTATTTCTGGAATATATTTTCGTGGTACTTTGTTCAAGACATGGGTAGCATTTTGAGAGTAGTTAATTCATGAGAGTAGGAGGAGGTCAAACTTTTAACAGTGTTACCAGGAGGAGTTACGCAAGTTACCATTTTCTTTAGAAAACAAACCTTGTGCTTCTAGTGCCCAGCACTGATCCCACTGCTTGCAACGCTGGTTTGTCCCTGGCTGTGATAGTGGGCACTCGAGGCTGTTAGTGGTGAGGAAAGCGGCCTTTGACTGATACTTGGCTGAATTGGATACGTCTATTTCCCTGCTCTACAACTGTATTTTAAAAACGTGCATGGATAAGAGACAAGTGGACAGTATGGCACTATGCTACTGGGTTTAGTGGGAGTTTTGACATGTATTTCCCTGAGTCCTTCCTCAGTCCTTACTTGAGGGATGAAGAATCATTTCCACATCTAGGGCTTGGTCTATTGAGTCCTAAACTAATGCCAAAAATGTGTCGATAGACTGAGGAAACTGACAGTCAACGTCTAATATTCTCCACTACTAGCAAGAAGTATTTTATGATGGTGAAAAGCTGCGAGTACTGGATTCAGTGTGGTCAAGTACAAGAGTCTAGCTCTAGCGGGTTAGGAGTAACCTGGTGACTAACATCACAACCTTCTCATCGGTAGTCTTGTTTTCTTTCCTGAGTAACTTCCTCTACGGCTTCTGGGTGGCTTTCAGAGCCAGCTCAAAGCCAGGACAGGATCCATCTGGAAGATCTCACTTCTTTTGTTCCTTGTGGCTCCTGCCACAAGGCAGTTGTCCAAAGGCAGCGGTGGGAAGAGTGGGCAGCAGATGAAGAAATACATCTTTGACCAGCACAGTCTGAGAAAGAAAAGGCTGCATCACCTGTGCTCATCATGGAGTTACCCTCTACCTCTGCTGGCCAAAGCCAAGCTTGAGTGTGGCAGGAGCCACAGGAGAGATGGAGAAACTTCTGCCAGGAGAGTCAATCCTTCCCAGAGCGCTGGTGTCTCTCAAATGTGTTTTAAAATTGCCAAGCTTTGGAAGAAGTTCCTGCCTAGCTCATAGCAGCTCTGCCGCTCGTTTCTGTGGATCAGGATTTTACTCTGTACGCTGTACATGTAGGGCCGCCTGGCCTTTCAGATTTGCAGCTGAGTCAGTGTAAAAGATTGTCTCTTGCTCTGGGCGAAACCAGCAGAGAGTTTGCCACTGTGTTTCTTGGGAACAGGGTCCAACATTGTTTCTACATATACCAGAGCCTGTTGAGCTACTTTGCCAGAGCAATCCGTGCAGAATTTGGCCCAAAAAGTCCCATGGGTGACAAGCAGATAGTATGTCTAAAGCAAGCGTGATTTGATCCTTCATGCTTTAAAAAATTTGCATGATTGTGTTAATTGTCCTGGTTAAGTATTCCAGGTCAGCCTCCAGCAATTGGTGTTGAACTTCTGGATGAAGTTGACATTTTCTGCTTGAAGTATTGCTCAGATATGGAACATAATGGTGAAAATAGTGTAGAAACACTTTTTAATCAACTGTTTAAGATCTCTGCATGGAGGAGCCCTTCATTAGGAGCAGGAGGAGAGGATTTCTACTGTTGTGGCTGCTGGTTTTCTTTCTTGTTCCAAGGGAAGAGAGCACTAGGGGTGGGCAGCAGCTTGGGAAGATTTAAGAAAATATGCATAAGGAAAATGTCATTTGATTTGGCCCAATCAAAATGTCACTCTGACCAACTATGAATAATTTCTTGGCAGCTGCTCTGTGTGGAGGCCTGCAATTAATGCAATCTATGCAATTGTTTGTGTTAGTCACTTCTGTAGTCATTCACTTTGAAGCATATTTGTTGTTTATATCCCTGGAATTTCAGTTCTGCATTTTACATTGTGCCCAACGAACACACCTCAGACACTTTGTGGCATAATACAGCTAAATAGGAAGTATGATTTCTTTTTAATTTTTACTTGAATTTAAGCAGAGGTGAGCATTTGTAAATAATAATTGTGATCATTCCATTTGTTATAATTAAACAATGAGGCGTACCAGGAGTACGGTAATCATGAGATAATCATATCCCTGGTATAATTACCATGTACAGGGTACATCCAAGTATTTCTAAGCCTCAGAGTGTGATTATCTTATGATAACTGCACCCGGTAGGTTGCCCAATTTTCAATATAAAAAGGATTTATTTTTTTTTAAATGAACAAGAGAGGGCAAAGCTGTCTTTCACTGGTAGAGGGAACAAAGCAGGTAGTTTGCAGAGCTGAGCAGGAGTTTGAGCCAAAGGAGGGGCGCGTGGTGCGAGTAACTTCTGTGCTCTTTGTCCGCTGGCTGAGCTCGCAGCGGTGCTGCCGCTCCTGCCCGCTGGCCGCCACGGGGAGAGCTTGGACCTTCACAGAGCATCCTGGCCGCAGCTCGCCGGGAACAGAAATGTCTCTGCAGAAAGAGGGATGGGTTTTGATCATAGGTCTCTCAGAAATAATTTCCCTCTGTCCAATCCGTTCTAATTATAGCTAAGTAGTTAAACAGAGAGAGTTATGCACACACAGGCGGACGTTTCTGTGTGTGGAAACGACTGTCTCTGTAGCAGTGAGGGTGTGTTTGTGCAGGAGGAGGGGAAAAGCAAGCCTGTTCCTTGCAATTTGTCTGTAGCCATCCAATGGAAACACATGAGCCGCTATTGCAGATGCGAGGAGCCGCTTACCTTGCCCATATTTCTTCCCCGGGAATGCCCTCACAGGGATAGGCCTCTCTGGGGGCACTTCTTGAACATTTTGCCCATTCAGATTATCTTTTCCCTAACCTGTTCAAGTCTGGTTTATGCTCCTCTGCCTTTTGTCTTTTGAAAAATGCCCCCTCCCGCTCCCCTGGTAAAGGTGAAGAGGAAGGTCAGTGTCTCCCTCTCTCTGTCGTTTTCCCAGGGGTTTAATACTGGGAGGGGGTGGGGTGGGGGCACCCAAATGGATGCTCTGCCACCCTGCTTGTGTGACTGACGCTGCTGCTCTCTGTCCGTTCCCATCAGTGTAACAATGACTACGTGCCCGTGTGCGGCTCCAACGGCGACACCTACCAGAATGAATGCTACTTGAAACAGGCTGCCTGCAAGCAGCAGAGCGAAATACTCCTGGTGTCCGAAGGATCCTGTGCGACTGGTACGTATAACGCGCTCCAGGCTGCCTGTGGACCTTGCCATGCCCCTGAATAAAATAACCCGTGGATGGCAAAAGTTAATTCTTTGCAGTCTTAGGCATGAGAAGTTGCCGCCACCCTTCCCTTTTAAGTAACTAATTTAGTATAGGCTCACAGTCTATGATACAGTCTACCCTTGACACTGTTTTGAAGAGTGCAGCACAGAAGTTGATTTCTTTTTTTAATATGTATCTTGTGCTCCTGATCATCCTGCGTGCTGCGTACATTTCTGAGCTGTTACAACAAGTAACTGGAAGCAGATTAAACGAGCAGATGTCTGATAAATGGGCATCTGGATTACCACAAACCTCTCCATAATCTGGAGAGAGAGAACTGGAGCATTATTGCCTGCAATCCAGTTTCTTAGGTTTGTCCTTACGCATGTAGGGCCAGATTCCCAGCTGGTATGATTCAACAGACCACTGGTTGTAATGAGCCCTGCCAGTTTATACCAGCTGAAGATTTGGCCCAAAACGTACTTAACAAACAACTCTGTGCAACAGTATTTTTTTCTGGACTTGTTGGGAGAATTCATTAAAGAGCGTATGTGAAAACTGACTGGCATTTGAGACATCTTTGCTTAACTCTGAGCATCGTAAGCTATTTGTATCTCTGCTTTTGTGAAACAGCTAGAAAGGTGAATGAGCAAAATCAGTCAGGAGAACTGAGTTGCTTATGTGCAGAAGTTCTTGATGTTTTTCTTTTGTGCTCAGTATCTGTTAGAGGTGGGCAGTGAAGTTAACTTGAAAAGAGCAGGAGGAGTAAGTCTTTGTTCTTGAGAGAGTTCTTTAAAGTTAAAGCAGAATTTTTTCTTGGCTGAGGATGGAGGAGTCAATAAAAAGTGCATTAGACAAACTTTTTGCAGTGCCATAATTTTGTGTTTCATACACCTGAGAGAAAATGAACTTCTTTCCCTGGAAATGTTGTTCTTCTCTGAAGCTGTTACCTGACAATTTTCAAGAGGAAAAAAACATATGCTGCAATTTTTTTGTCTATAAATTGGTATTAATCGGAGCTCAGGCTGACAAAGCCTATTGTGGCATAGGATTTGTTCAGCTTAGTAAATTCTCTCAGCACAGCAACTGGTCATTTTTCATTCAAACTTTTTGATTAAAAGGATAATTTTAGTGCATTGCTACATCTTTTCTTAAGCTTGCTTGCCTACTGGCAATGGCCATGTTGAGCATTCTTTCTGAAACACATCGTGGATTTCAGAAACAGAGAAGGAAAACAAAAATAAAAGGGCCTTCCTGAAGTCTTGATCATTTGGCCTTTTTCTTCCTCCCAAGGAGGAGGCTCAGTGGAGAAGGGAGCAGCCGTGTACCTCAGGTTTTCTCCTTGGGATGGGGCAGAGAGAGGGTACACAGGACCCCCAGCTGAGACCTGGGTTGCTGGGAGGTCCGGCAGTGAGCAGCCCTCCTGGCCATGACCCGCAGGGGTCTGAGCGTCAATGGGTAGGGGCAGGAGGAGAGACATGAGGTCCTTTTCCTCCAAAGAGCCAGAGAATATGGTAGTTCATTGCGGGAGGCAGGTGATAGCAGGCATTCATTTCCCTGTGCTGGGGAGACCTGGCACACCTGGAAAAGCAGTGCTTCCCAGAGCCATGAGTGGATTGTAATGAAGACACCTTTCTTTCCTCAGTAGCTCATTTGGGAAAGAGCATCAGAACAGAAGATCAGATCAGGAAAACGCAAGAGATGTTCACTGGGAAAACACCATCATTTTCTGTTCTTTTTTCCAGCCCCCTTTTGCATCTGTCCTATGCAGTCTTGCTGTGTAAATCTACCATTTTAAGCTACTCTTGTGACAGGTTTAATTAAATAAAGGTTTTTCTTTTTTTAATTTTAAGCAATGATGGCGTGTACAAGCCAGTTCGGATCCGCCAGACCTTGTTCTCAGTAAAGTAGATCTAACAGTTCATAGGGTAATTGGATCCCAAAGCAGCCTTTCCAAACTTTCTATTAATCTTGATGCTGATAAATGGATAACCCCCCCACTAAGAGGGAGGATGGGATGACAACCTCCCTCTCTTCCCTGAAAAAGTAACTCCTCTTATGGATTATTTTTGGTAACCCTACACGTGTGTGCATTTCTGTGCTTTGGCTTGCTTAGAAAGTTTCATAATGAAGCTCTGGGCTTGGCAATTTCGTGATGTTGCACTTTCTAAATTTGTGGCTCTCGTCATTCCAGCCAAGAAAATATCGAGCAAAGGAAAACTAAAGCACTCAACTTCAAAACTCAGCAAAAACCTCGAGAAAAATGGCATTTTAATCATTTCTCTAAAGACTTTGACTAATAATAATTTCAATGGTTTATTCCAACTAATTATGATCTGATGAGATGTCACTGTTTTATAAAGATAATGACATGACTTTCCAATTGGTCTGGCCTCAAACAAATGAGTTTAAAAAATTCTCTTTTGAGGGTTTAGTAGTGGCTGAGTGAAGTAACTTTGCACAACTGTTGAGAACAAAGCTTTATCAGGCTCAGTACAACAAAATGAGGCAGAGGCTTACGAGGACATTGCAGCACTCCGGGGCTTACGTTATTTTAGTCTGATGTAGAGGCTTTAAAGAAAAAGAGTTGAGACATGAGAAAGATGGCTTGAGCAAACTATGTTCAGATTAGATCTCTGTAATTTACCCAGGGATGACATCAAACGTAAGGTACACTGTAATAAGCTTAACCGAACATTCTTGCTTTGCATGCTTACAGGACATACTGTAGCACATGAATATAAATTTCTTTCTGTTCTTTTCTCAGATGCTGGCTCAGGATCTGGGGACGGAGGTAAGAGCCATCTTTTAATATCTCTGTGCTTATGTGTACACACATTGTCTTTCACAATTTCAGATTGTAAGTGGCTATGCTTTGCAGTTTAGTTGTTACACTATGTATTGTCTTTCGTCTAGCTTTTTCTCTGAAAAAAGTGGTATTTTGCATTTTAGTCAAGCTGGAACCTAATAATGACATGCTGTTTTCTAGGGAAATTCAGAAAGCTGTTACTTCTAATAGGACTTGGAATTATTCATAGGTTGTGCTAGGAGCTCTATCTCCATCTACTGTTACAGTTGCACTCATTTGTTTTATGTTTAGAGTAATATTTCTTTTGTTTTTAAAACATGAGCCAAAGCCTTGGCTCCTCCTCACTGGAGGATTCAAGCCAAACATTTTGTGGTAACAGAGAGCATTCTTTCAAAGATATGAAGAAATGTCACGGGGAAAGAACAATGTGTTTTTATAAGAACAGCAGCAGCAAAAATCCACGTGGAAGTGGTCCAAACCCTTTGCTGCATACAGGGGATACTGTAAATTGTAGGCAAACTTGCACTTAAGTTGGGGGTTGTTTTTTTTATTTCTTAGGTGCAGTCATTTATGGGTTTGCTTGGTTAACACTGTCCCTAGGGTTTGTGACTGATCCTTCTTGGAACTGTAATTGTTGGGTCTGGGTAGTGCCCTGCTTCGGGGCAGGAAATGTGACTTTTGGGAGCTACTTGCCTGGTGGGTCAGGCTTCTCTGGGGGCTGGGAGGGCCAGAGCTAGTTTGGGTGGCTATGGAAGGTTGTCCTTAAGAGTGACCCTCATTTCTGCCCAAGCCCCCTGACTAAGCTCTAGGAGCCCCATGGCAGGGGCAGGGTAAGGTCAGCATCAGGCTGGGAGGCTGCTGGACTCCTCTGGCTGGGGCAGCCTCCAGGAGCTGAGCCAGCTTTCTGCATAAGACACAGACAGCAGGTCTTAACCAGTTTTATGGCTGGTTCTGGCTAGATTCAGGTTTTTCAAATACAGTCCCCTTATTTGGCAAAATATCACCTAGTCCTCGTGTAGTTTTGATAAGCAGTATATGAGAGATCACAGTGTGTAGGTAAAGTATTATTTTTACCTGTGAAGTGGTCAACAACATGAGCATGAGGGACTTGCAAGGGACCTAATTTTCCAATATTGGACTCGGGCTGCTTTCTGGAAGTCAGGGCACTTCAACATGGTTCAAATCTGGCTCCCTAAAACCCACAACCTAAAATATTGCTGTTCATTTTAAAAAGTTTTGTTCAGCTCTTCCTATTTTACTCTATTGTCCTTTGAAATTGTCTTTTTGAACTGTTACACCAAAGAAATTCCTTACTCAGTACTTAACAGAAATCTACAATTTAATTTTTATTTATGATAGGGTTTTCATGCATATGGTCAATAAATCAGTTTTCAAATGAAGCTGCGCAAAATTTGTCATGTATGTACCAAGGAAAACAGATAAGATTTCTAGTTTGTTTTATAACTGGGGAGGTTGGGAAACAAACTTGGCCACTTTCTAAAAGTAATGAATTCCATACTCAAAAAGCACAGGAATTTAAAAGCCTGATTTCCAAACAGTTTCACTTTAAAAGCTAAGGTTGACAAAAGATGAGCAGAACAGGACCTTAGGGACTGACTGGGCAGATCGTAAGGAAGCGGATTTGTGAAGAAGACAGAACCAAGTTGGTTCATGTGTTTAAAGGTCTACAAAGCTGCCTTGTATTATTCAAGATTTAGTAGGCAGCTATGGCTGTTCTTAAAGTACAAAAGTATATTTATGTGCCCTAAGAAGCTAAATCCAGCCAAGTAAATGTTGTCACTACATCACTCTTTACTAGACACGGTCTTGTTGTAAAAGCTGTAATAAATTTTGGATGTCATCACAGTAAGTCTTGTAAAATCCACTTCAACAATCATGAGTGGGATGTTTTTCTATGAGAAGCTAGAGGTCTTAGGCAATCTTCTGTGCCTTCTGTTTTTACGAAAGTTTTCCTTTCTTATGCTTCTTCAAACAGTCTTGGTTAGCAAACTGCAGCATATTTTTTTTTCTTTTTTTTTGCAAGCTATAGGGACCCTCCCAGCTAGCCGTACCTCTGCCTGAAGCTGTTGGTGTCAGAGGTGCTGGTTATGTCTGCAGCGAGGTACCTGAGATATCTTGGATGCTGGGAGCCCTTAGGAACAGCCATTCTCTTGCTGATTTGCCCCATTTCTTGCTGCTGATGGAGTGCCGACAGGACACAGGGTAGCGCAACACTTCGGCATTGCTGTTTGCTCTATGTTGCATCTATACATGTTGTGTTTTTCAGAGCTGGCAGACTTTCTGGCAAGGTTCAGGTTTGTGTGACTGTTGTGGTCTGTCTTTGGAGGTTCCTTGCAGCCGGGGAGATGCAGGCTGGGAGCCCTGGGGGTCTGCTGTGGGCATGGGCAGGCTGAGCAATGCCTCTTGGGTGTGGTTTAAGAGTCACTGGTGAAAAAG
The DNA here is from genome assembly GCF_030936135.1 of Gavia stellata. NCBI lineage: Eukaryota > Metazoa > Chordata > Aves > Gaviiformes > Gaviidae > Gavia > Gavia stellata. The sequence continues at coordinate 34,721,625 of NC_082601.1, forward strand.
ACAAAGAGTGGATGGACTTCTACTTGAAAGCACCTATAAGGGCTGACCCTTCAGTCTGAATTGCTAAGGACTTGTCCTTAGCAGCAGGAATCTGCCTCTCAGCACTTGTAGGTAGAAAAAGATGTTGCTTCTTACAGGAGTCCCTCTGTGTTATTCCCATTGGTTCCCTTAGGGCTTTTGTATATCATTCCACAAGCTGTGAGATGAGGGAACCAGCTTTTCAACAGAGTTGTATCTCATGGTTGGATTTCTTTGGTCTGATAAGGTATACATCTAATAGGGAATTAACTCAAATTGCAAACTAGTAGAGGACATCAAGTTTTTCTGGTTCTTGGAACATAGCAGGTTTCTTGCTCTGAGGTGGTTTCCCCCATGACTGATAGCAGTTCAGCTTTCAGCACTGCTGCTCCCTCAATGGATCTCTTGTCAAGTGAATTTATAGAATCATAGAATTATTTAGGTTGGAAAAGACCCTTAAGATCATCGAGTCCAACCGTAAACCTAACACTGCCAAGTGGTTGATGCTTTAGAAGTTGCTGGAAAGGGGTTGGGGCAATGGACAGATGTACACAAACACACTGTGTGGTCACACAAGCCTTGTTTTCTCAGGAAATTGCATGGAGCAGGAACAGTATAGCCAGAGGCCGTGTTTTGCCTGCCATGTTTCCCTTCTGCACATTCCTACCTGGGTTTGCAGGGAAGTCTTCTCAATTTATTATTTAGGATTTGGGGGTTTCTGCTTTACTGTCAGGGATGCTGGGATCAGAGACGTCCCAGCTTCTTAGCACTTTAATGATCTTGAGGTCTTTCCAGAGGTGATTTAATCCTTTATGCAGCAATAGCGTACGAAAGCCCCCTTACTTGTAAAGTGCTGGGGGAATCTTAATTTCATTTGATTACTGAGCCTTCAGCCTACACTTTTGGCGATATCACATAAATGGGTAAGAACAGTAGGTGTTCAAGTTTCTTACTGCAGAAGACATTTTTCCTTGTAAATGAAAACTAAAAATGCAGAATCAAGAGCCATGTCTGTGTTTTGATTGCAGAAGCTGGGAGTATGGTGTGGAATTATTTAAAAACCCATATCCCAGAAAGATACTAATCAATGGCAGAAAGAATGAATGTGAAAGAGTTTATACAGAGAGTAATTTAAAGAGATTCCATTCATTTTCATCTACGCTGTTCTCTAGACAACTGGGTTTTTTTAGAACCCAATGATTCATGTTTTGGTCTTGAGCAGCTTCATAATGAATTCTTGCTCGTTTCCTAGCTTCCTTCAAACAGCGACAAACTCAAGATGCAGTATTTCATTACAGCTCTTAATGTGCTAAGAACATATCTCCTTGGTTTCTTTTTTACGTTGAACACTTCTTTCCCCTCCCTGCATTATCTGTATTCTTAGCTCTGTTGATTAGCTTGTATTCATAGTCCAATGGATTTACTGTGAGTGACTATGGCACTAGGTGTTTCTGTGATCCCCAGCATGACAGTGCATAAGCACCTACATTGAATTAGTTTCAGAGCCTCATTCAATTTCCCTTCAAGTCCTACTGACTTCAGTGGGAATTGTATGGGGCCCCTGGGTACACAGATCTTATCCTAGTTTGATTTTTATATTAATTCTTTATGATCTAGACTAAAACAGAATGAAAAAACAAGTCATAATTCATCAATATCATCATCACCATTTATTTTACAGTAGCATCTAGAGGCACTAATTACAAGATTAGGACTCCAGTGTGGTATACCCTGATACTGTGAGGCACTTCTTCACAGTGAGGGAGAGAATAAAATCTGTGAAGCAGAGTCTGGATATCCAAGTTGGGTGAAGGCTGGAAGTTGCCTCACAATTCAGCAGCTGAATTGGGAATAACACATGCCACTTCAGAGCCAAACTAGTGCTGTATCTTTTGAACCACACTGTTTGTCAGCAGACCCATATGTAATCCAGAAAGAATTGGAGAGTATACTGTTCTTAAAGTTATTCCTAATTTGCCACTGTTAGACACACCTGGAAATCAACAGCCTTACAAGCCATCTTTCTTTTCCCCCTCTGTCTCTCTCTCTCTTTTTCCCCCTCTGTCTCTCTCTCTCTTTTTCCCCCTCTGTCTCTCTCTCTCTTTTTCCCCCTCTGTCTCTCTCTCTCTCTTTTTCCCCCTCTGTCTCTCTTTTTGTGTGTGTATTTTAAGGATGAGAATGTCTTTTTTGTTTGTTTGTTCTTTTGGTTTATCCCTTCAGTCTTATCCAGAAAAATTGAAGTCCTGCAGCTCTTTGTAGGGGCCAACATGTAGATTTAATGATAGATTTGGAATTCTGCTCTGCCTTTGCTGTTGGCTTAGAGATGTGTGAGTAAACATGTACATATTATAAATCCGTATGGAGCAGCAGTCATCTTGAAACACTAACCCAGAGAAAATAGGGAGGAAAATATTAACACTTTGAAGCCTAAATTATTTTTTTAAGGCAAACTGTAATACAGCACGTGTATCTTTTTTTCTTTAATCAACAGGCAAACAGCTATTTTGACCCAATTGCATTTGTACTTGTCTCCATGCTGGTTTTGTATGACTAACTTGAATTCAGCAGCTCTGCTGCTTTTCCACCAATTTCCCTTTCTGCTTTATTACAAGGTTGATTGATGGGCAGGGCTATGCAGAACACAACGAATATTGCTGTAAACACTGTCCTAGCAATAACACTTGAGCCAAAATACACCATGAAACCTGGAGTGTATATTGGTTTGAATGAAGCAGTGTATAAAATGCAATGCTGATTAAACACACACGTAAACACATATTCTCAATATATGCTGAAATACTGGGAATATTCTAGTTTAACCTCTGAAAGACAGGGAATTCATATTTTGAGCTACAGATCCTGTCCTTTCTTTGCCTGGGTGTAATGGGTGATAGAGGCTTCTCTCACGTGAATTTACAATATCTGCTGACCCCACATGCTATCATCAACTGCAATAAGGCAATAGGAAAACTTCTTCTACTCTAATTTCATTGGGGAGGTATAATTTAAAGCAGCATCAGAAGGTACAGAATCAACTAAGCAACGTGCACTGCCTGGGTAAATACCTCTGGAGGGAATGTTTAAATCTTCAATGATTGACCTGACTGTGGATGGTCAAATATACGTCTCCTTTGTTAAACAGGTTTTTACCTTGTTAACCTCAGCATGGCACTGAGCCCAAACCAATAAGCTCTTTGAAAGGCTGGGTTTATTAGCTCAGGCTCTTCACTGTCCTAACATGATTACATGACTTCTAGTTCAGGGCTGGTGCACATCTGACCTATATATGAGTTAGGTCGGGAAAAGGCAGTTAATGTCTCTTTGTGGCCTTTAAAAATTAGAAAAGGATGAAGTTCCTGTGTTTTTGTTGACTAGATGAGTCAAGAAAATGAACAGAAGATGCCATAAAGATCCACAGACTTTTGTAGGTGAGAAGTAGGAATGACGTCCATTTATAGCCTCTTTCCTAAATTATCCAGTCTTTTATGGTTTTTAGCACTTCTTTTAAGTAGTTCAGAGCTACACGAGGAGACTGTGAATGGAAGAATGGAAGATGCTCACTACATCAAAAAAGTACTGAAGATGCTCTGGTTTTGCTTTAAAAGTCAAAATTGCCTGTCCACATCAAAATGGAGCAAAAAAAAATCCAAAATATGCTGTCTAATCATGTGCAATCTGTAAATCCACAAATAACTAAGTCATCAAACCAGCAAACAAATCCTGTGATACTCTAGCAAACAGATTAAAAAGGGGGCATCCGATCACAAATACTCATTTATTGGTCTGTTCTTGTAAACACAGCAAGAGAGAGACGTAGTGGACTAGATTTGTCTGCTACATCTCTGTAAACCTGGATTAATTTTTCCTGTGACAACTGTGCAGTCACTGGAGATTAGCTGTGATGGTAGTGAGAGGCAAATCTAGCCCACTGTCATGGTTTAACCCCAGCCGGCAGCTAAGCACCACACAGCCACTTGCTCACTCCCGCCCAGCAGGATGGAGGGAAGAGAATTGGAAGGGTAAAAGTGAGAAAACTCGTGGGTTGAGATAAGAACAGTTCAATAATTGGGGGGGGGGAGCTAATAAATTGTAATGAAAAGGAAAATGACAAAGAGAGAGAAATAAAACCCAAGAAAGACAAGCGATGCAGATGAAAACAATTGCTCACCACCAACTGACTGATGCCCAGCCAGTCCTTGAGCTGCAGCCCCCCAGCCAACCTTCCCCCTAGTTTATTGCTGAGCATGACATCATACGGTATGGAATATCCCTTCGGTCTGTTGGGGTCAGCTGTCCCAGCTGTGTCCCCTCCCAACTTCTTGTGCACCCCCAGCCTACTCCCTGGTGGGGTGGAGTGAGGAGCAGAAAAGGCCCTGACTCTGTGTAAACACTGCCCAGCAATAATGAAAACATCCCTGAATTACCAACACTGTTTCCAGCACAAATCCAAAACACAGCCCTGTGCTAGATACTGTAAAGAAAATTAACTCTACCCCAGCCAAAACCAGCACACCCACCATTTTGCTTTCCTATGCAGGGAGTTCTTCCACAGGGAAGAAAAATGCTTCTCAAGTTTTCAAATGGCTCTATCAGGCTTACTATGAACACCTTACTTCATGGGGTAAGAGCATGCATTCAAGCACATGCTTAATTTTTATCATATGCTTAAATGTCATTGAATTTAAAGTTTTCTTCTGAATGTGGATGTCTTGCACGAGTGGGGCCTGAGGCAGTCTTGGAGTGACTAGAACTTCTTCAGATCCTTGTGCATCTCTTGGTTATATATTCTGTGCTTTCGTGATTGAAGAAGCTGATTCACTATGCGCTTGCTTTGAACTGTTTTTGGCGTGACATAGGATTTTGTTAGATCCTCTCATGAGATCTTAAAAAGAACAAATGGGATGAAAACTGCCAAGTCTCTCTCAAGGTTCATGTACTCGCTTTTCTTTAACTCTTACTTTTCAGACCTCAGCTGCATCTGGCAAATTTAATATATTCTGCACTGGGTGTTTAAATTCCCTTTTGTCTAAGAGGCTTTCTTTCCTTTCAGAGATTGGGAAATAAACCCAGAAATTTTGCCTGCTGTCTTTGAAGTAAGTGGGAGTTTATCTTCAGGAAGGGCATGACTGATTCCCAGAAAGTTAGCAAGCTGGAGATTGCCACCTACTTTATGTAAATGCACATACAGGACAAGTTTAACGAGTGTGGTGCAAGCCCAAGAATTCCGAACAATTCATAATCAAATCCAGACAAGTTAAAATTTTACGGTACAGTGCTACCAGTTCTTAAGATATTGCCACAAGTCTTTCAGCCCAGGTTTTTGAACAGTGTTATAGAAGATGCTTATTTTTTCATTTAAAACAAACACATAAAATGTTTTTAGTCCTTGTTGCTCAGGAGAATACTTGAACAGAAGCCCAAAATGCTCAACAATAGGGAGAACTCCAGATTGCATTTTGAAAATATCATGATTCGGGGAAGAAGAGGTCAGAACTCTTCTGCGATATTTCACATAATTTTTTTAATGTCTTGGACTTCTTGATCTCATTTGTTCTAGCTGCATGGGAGTTAGATAATGATGGTGACTACTTAAACCTGTTAAAAAAGCAGCTACTGAAGCAGGACCCTTTTTACCTCGGCAGCTCCAAGTATCTTGCAGGCAGAAGTTTAAAGAGAGCTAGTTAAGAGACTTTAATGTTGGTTTTCAATAAGTCTGACAACATGGGAAAGTTCTAAAGGTCTGACAGAATGTAGGTGTGTGGGTATTAAAAAGGGTAGGGGAAAAAAATCCAGATATTTATAGGCCTGTCAATCTGACATTGATTGAAGTAAAGCAGGACATGCAGACCCAGACCTGCTTAATAAAGAAATAAATGAGAACTAATGCTGAGCAATATGGGCTGATGTAATAGATTTTGTCAACTAATTGAAATGTTATTTATGAAGTTACAAGTTTGCTTGATAAAGACAACAATATTGATGTAGTGTGTGTGGATGTCAGGGAAGTATTTGGCATGTCACTACATGACACTATGATTAAGGAACAAGAATCGTGCAAAATTAACGTGGTACACAATCAGTGGAGTAAAAACTGCCTTTCACAATGTAAATATAAGTGGATTTAGCATTATTAGATGGACAGCACAGGGATCAGCCTTCTGCTATTTATTTATTTGTTTATTTTACCAGTGACCTAGGGGGGCACATACTTTCCTCATTGATCAAGTTCTCAGCAGATGTAAGTGGGGAAGTGAGAAATGAACAGTTCACTGATGCAACCCAAACTGATTTACTAGGTACACTGGTGCAAGAGCAGGACTTCTGATGTGGCCAAACATAAAGCCAGAACCATAGAAGAAAGATGGGAAACCAGAGGAGAGAGGTGGGGAAACGCTCCTGGAAACAGTGATGCTACAAAGAAAGCTGGAGCCTTGATAGTTAGCGGGCTTGTTGTGAGAGTCCTCTGCAAAAAAAATGGGCCAAAGGGCTACTGTTATCCTGGTATATTTAAGAAGCAGACTCTTCAGCAGGGGTAAGGATGTCAAATTACCTCCACCTTTAGCGGAGGTGGTGCCTGCAGCTCCAAAGGTACTGAGGAGCAGGGGAGAAGGCTGTGCACAGCCAAGGGCAGTGGCTGGCACACAAGCTTTGCCGTGAAAGCTTTGATGCCCCTAGCTTTGTCAAGGGAAGGGAAAGGGGTGCATAGGTCATGATCAGTAAGTACCAGCGTGGGGAACACAAATGAGCAGCAGGGCTCTTTATGCTGACAAAGGTCTAATGAGATGCAGGCTGGCAATTAAAGCTAGACAAACTCAGAGTAAAGTTTAGATGCATGTTTGTAAATTAAGGCAATAGCACATAGAAGTAAGTGATTAAAAGTTGTGTAGGATTCTGCATCACTTGAGGTTTTGACACTTGGACGTCTAGATTGCTCTACTCAAACAAGGATGAATTTGAAAGTCTGGGGCCTCTGTCATGTGGGAGGTCACAACAGAAGCTCAGTGGATCCTTAATTCTAGGTACCATAAATTAGTTTACACATGAAATAGGCTGAGTTTAGCCTATTCTGTTCAGCAAGATTTCTGTGTTAAGCAGTCCTGAAAGGGTTTGATTATATGGATATGTTTGTCCGTTTCAAAATCCACACAAGTGTTTTTCTCTCTGCCCTCTCCCATCTCATTGCGTACATTTACATATGCAGGTAATGGAAGAGATGCGGGCTTTAGTAGCAAGTGGAAAACCTCATACATAATTCTCTGCTAATTGCTCTGTGTTTAAAAATAGGCCACACTACACTGCATTTCATCCTAAGACTTCTTTATGTTGTCTGGCACTGGATAACTTCAGCAGCTCCGAATCTTATCCAAGTCATGATAGGCCCCTTTGGGCTTCTTTCTGTCCTGTAGTGCTGCTCTGATTCCTGGTGTAATTACAGGTCTGCCCCCAGCTGGTGCTTGGAGGGAGTCCTGAGGAGGAGGAGGAGGATCACTAGCTCTCTCTGGAGGATCTGTCCAGGATCCTTTTCCTTCCCTTTTCTCCTGGCGTAAGGGGGCAAGAGCAGAGGGGAGGATTGCACCCAAAGATCTCTGAAGTTGGAACCCATATTGCTCGTGATTAAATATAATTTGATTTTTGTCTGTTATTACAAAGAGCTTCCCAGGCTTTGATGTATTAGTGTATGTGATGGGTTTGGGAGGTGAGAGAGAAGGTACCAGAGTAGGCTGTAATTCCTTTGGCTCGTATATGTTGTCCACTAGGCTCAGACTGAGAGGCATCTTCATCTTTGATGAAGATAGAGTCTTGATAAACAAGTAACTTATTCTTTTGTAGAGTGCCTGAGATTTTCATCAAAAGAGGAGGGAGCCAGTTATATGAATCACAAAGCCAGTGCAGGACAAGTCTATGCTGTAATTCATTTAGACAAATGTTGAAGTAAATTGATGGACTCAGGTTTGTTTAGATTAGTGGCCTTTTGAAAAATGAGTTGTCCTGTGTGTACAATTTTTCAATCTGTTTACATCTAATTAGCTGTTCAGATTGGCTAAAATTAAGCGATGTCACTTGTAATGCATTCAGAGGTGAAGATATGATAAAATAGGCTCTTTTATAATCTCTTCAGCAAGTGGCTTGGAGCACTGGCATAGTGTGAACTGAGGGAGTATGGAAGATCAATCTGTAATGTGGAATCAAATATAATCAAGCTGCAATCTCACAAATACAGTGAATAGTCTATAGCATCTCTCTCGTACTCATTCAAAGAGGGAGCAAGTTTTTCCGTCATCCTCTCCCACGCATCCTTTTCAGTAGATTTGCCTGGCTGGCTGGGGCATGGTGTTGGGGTGGCTGCCCCTGTACACTGGCATCTTCACCTGTTTCACTATTGATTCCTGTGTGCTAGATATTCCTCCCTGGAGACAAGTCATTTGAACAGCTTGAAATCTAAAAACTGACTGCTGCAATGTCAGGTTTCTAATTCTGCAGCTCAGCTGACAGCTCTGGAAAGTCCCTATCAAAGGCAGAAAATACAACACTCTTCAGCAGACTTTGTTCTGCCACCATAAGGCCCCAATTCTATTTTACTGCTCCAAAGCCTACAGGCTTTCACATGTTTCTGACCAAAAATTCTGCTATTAATACGTAAGCTTCTCTGCAATTAAACTGTGCTTATTGCTGCATCAGTGCTTTTAGACCATGACCAGCGAGGAGCACCCTCTCTACAGCAGCAGCAATTTAGTTCTCATGCTTAGTCATGGATAAGAAGATTTTGGCACAGGTTTCCTCAAATATTTTTAGAAGTTTTTTGTTAGTCTTTTCTTTCTTCCTTGGCTCTCTGAAGGCTTTTGCTAGCAATGTGCAGAGCACTCGCCTGCCCTTGTGTAAAAATCCCTGAGACTTACGGGATTTGAGTATTTGCCAAACTGTGAGCTTTCCCATGGTGAGTATAAGGGGCTGTCACCTGGCTCCTACTTCCAGCTCCCTACAGCGTGGCATGCGTTTCCCATGCTGGCACAGCAGTGTTGTCCCCTCTTAGCTGGCCACTCGGCCCTGTAGCATGGGGCATCATGAAGTAAGAGCAGGTTCCCCTGCCCCATTTCTGCGAGGAGCTTCAGTGCGGCCGTAGCCCCACTCCTTGGTGTCCCATCTCTCTTCCTGTGACCTGATACACCAGGATTGGTGGTGTTGCACCTGAGTATCTGTGCTGGCAATGAATCACATGAGCCATCTGTGTGTGGGAATTGGGCAGGGAGCTTCTACCTAGACGAGAGCAGTGAGAAGGCCAGCTGATGCCATGCCCAGGCACCTTTGCCATCCCAGCTCCTGACCCAGCTCCCCCAGGTACTGCCCATAGCTGTTTTCCGGCCCTGTATGTTTCCTGAAAGGAGCTGAGGGCACTCAGCGAGTTAGGAGGTCAAACCGTGAGATCTGAGGTGCCAGGGCCGTGCCCAGCTTGGCTCCATCCTTGCTGTTGGAGCTCCTTCTGGCTCTGTCCTGGGGTTTTTCCCCTCCTGCCCCAGTGGCGGTGGCTGGGCCAGGTAGCCCTCCCGGTGTCAGCGGGGGGAGCTCCCATCTTGCCTGTGCTGCGGGCCCTGGGAACACGCCCCTGGGTATTTCCTTTGCCTTTTCCTTTGCCCTTCACATGGTGTACTCTATCAGGCTGTATCCTGTGGTGTGGATCAAATCTCAGGCCCTCCGTCTCAACGCTTCAGCATTCTCCTAAGGGTGAGGGTGGCAAATGCCTAAGCAGTATCTATAGGCAGCAGCAATAATGTTTTTTTTCTTTTCAAAAAGAGAGCATTTTACATGGAGAGGAACTCTTCTAACCAGTAGAGTAAATCTGTACCTGAACCCGTTAGTGTTACTTACGGATTCGGGTTGGAAAGCCGCAGTGTGCTCTAGTTCCTCTGCTGTAAGGTACTCTTTTCTGGATGTCTTTAGCTGGATGACAGGTGCTTTGGGGCTGAAATCTTCCTTATATTGTTCAGGAGGATTTTCTTGGATTCTTTTTTTATTTGAAAACAATACCATGAGCCATTTTTGAATTGACAATAGTACATATGAAGTGAAAGGCTTCGTTTTTAAGACATTCATTCTTACTACTTGAAAACAGCAGTTTCAACAGGCATGAGATAGTGTTGGGCAGTCTTCAACAGGATTTTTCTATGTTTTCTTTGTGTCCATCTACCCTCTACCTGAGATTTAAGTACCTTCCTTCTATCTCCACTGCTGTGCTACAACATTTATTGGTTAAAAGAGATCCTCTTAATTTCACTGGGCAGTCAGGCAGTTGTGTTAAGCTAAGCCTGTTTTACAGAGGTCACCTAGATTGAGAATAATCTACACTTTGTTACAGTCTCAAGCCAGAGCGGACAAAAAAGTACCCTTAATTTGGAAGTAATGCTGAGAAAATCTATCAGTAACTTATGTATTGGAAAGAATATCTGAAGTAATTTTCTAGAACATTGTAGTTATTTAAAAGAAATTATAAACATAGAGCACAAGAAGGTTCTAAGTTGATAAACAAATGGGAAGAAGCGTCTACACATAGTAGCCTGGAAATTCACCAGGTTACTTCAGCATATTTTCCTGTGTTCGTCTTTAGGTCTTCCTGCTTCATTCCTTTCAACTTAATTCATAGGAAGGAAAGATTTTGCTTTACTTGCTGCTATGGACAGGAAAAATGGTGGCACAATCTTTTCACCCTGTTTCATGAGAATTTTCAGAAGTCTCTTCTTTCTAGAAGAGATTACTTGTGCAATCTGTAATTAGGAATATGCACCCCTGTTTGTCGTAGGAGACACATACAGATGGTGAGGCACATAATTCACATTTTCTCCCTTCCCGTAAAAGTGCTGTGACTTCAAGACCAAGGCCTCAGAATGTCATCTCTGCTGTTTCTGTGTTTAATGGCATTGTAGAACTAACTGATGATATGCTATTAATTTGAAGGTATGTAGAGGGAACATAAGATCCTCAGCAGACTCTGATCTGACAGCAGGTGAACAGCATGGGGAGCTGTCAGATTGCACAAGTTGCTAAGGTCAGGTTAAATTAGTGCCCAGCTACTTGAACAGCGGTAGTAAGTGCTAGCACGTATGATACAAATGTCACTGTGTAAATCCCTGCACAATCTTAAATTAATGGCACAGAGAAGTCATTTAGCCATGACACTTGTCAAATGGCAGTGTCTCGGAGTGGGGCAGGCAATGAAAATTCTTCGTGTTTTTTAGGACTTGGTGTCACTTTTAGTGTCATTCATAAGGGGTTAGACTGGTTCAGCTTGATGTCTCAGCTGAACTTACAAACATGCTGAAAGTTCCAGCAACCCTCATCTTCGTTACCTCCCATGAGGATAAATTGTGATTAAGGTGCCATCATCTCATGGAGACAAAAGTAAGCATACTCTCATGATCATGTATGTAACGAAGAGAGGGAGAAGACATCACAGAGCACCCTGGCCTGGTGAGCAGCCTTGGGGAATGCTGTTCAGGGGCACGTGTGGGATATGTCCAAGAGAGGCAGTGAAGGAATACACTGAAGCACAGAAGAAAGGACCAGTAGTGAGAGGGGAAAGCTCTTCCCCCTTACTATGGTTGCATTGTTATTGTCTGGAAACATTTAGTGCCAGAGGGCTTCATAAAGGACAGCAATCCTGAAAATGTAGTGGGGAAGGTTGTGTTACAGAACTTCTTTTAAGGTAAGCTGTCGCACAAGGCTGTTATAATGTGGCTCTTAGCAGTAGCAGCCAGTTATGCCATAAACATAGTCGAGACAAATGTAATGTTTTACCAGAGGCAGCCAGCAGATGCTTTGTGTAAACCTTAGTCTGCTGCTGGCCAGATTAATTTTCGTTATATGCATTGTTAAACAAATACGTTTAGAATAATAATCCTCTGCTAGCTTGGGTTTCTTCATAGTGCGCAACAAAGATTCCCCTTTGTTGAAGGAAGGGCAAAATTTGTGCATTTTAAGAGCTCCTGTTGTAATCGCCAATTCACCATACAGTTTACAGGCATTGTAGAGGATTAGCTACAGAGTACTCCAGAGGTGCTCTTCAGTTGTCATCCTACAGCTGACAATGTCAATTGAGGGAGAAAAGTGTAGGTAAGAAATGCAAATAAGCCGAAGAGAGTGAAAATGTTGCTTTCTCCTTTGGCTTGTCTTTCAAAAACACAAGATATAATTTCTGATCTTCTAAACCTACCCATGAATGAAAGCGTTATCAGTGAGTGCTCCAAAACATTTGGCTACTAGTGTCTCCTAGACGTAGAACCCATTCTGCGTATGAAAAGCTGCGCCTCTGCTTTTACGCTCAGAATAGTAATAGTGTAAAAAATTCAAGCTTTCAAGCTAACCACAGTATCCTTGTGATGAAAAGAAGAGAAAGGTCAGTGAAGCTTGTCCTTGATGAGAAACAATCCTAACTGATGCTCAGAAAACTGAAATGGTAAACTAAGCTGGGCTCATGTGTGGCAAACACGATCAAGCTTTTCACTCATTTCAGCTGCTTCTGGACAATTCTTTTCAACTAGACCTAGTCTTCAGCTGGGCTTAATTGAGAAGCTGGTCTTGCTAATGAATTTGTATGAGTTTACTGGCCCTGGCAGTTTTCGCTGTAATGCACTCAGTATATTATATTAAACATGTATATCACAACTGAAGCAGTTTTGTAAAACAAGCTTTAATGCAGCATCTGCTTATTTGTGCCTTGGGGATGTGAGACAACAGCAAACTGCTCACTGCTTGAGAAATCAGCACACCACCACAGGCGTTGCTCTGGTGTTAGAAGTCAGGGCAATGCCCTAATCTGGATGTGGATCAAATTGTTGTGTTGATAATTAGAAGACAATAAGCCTGCATGAAATTGAACCAAGATGTATTAAAATCAGGTAGTAATTCTCCTTAATGCTGACTGAAAGTAAGCCATGTCAGAAGGTAACCAGAATGCATTATTGTTTGCCATTATAAAAAGGTCCATTTAAATAGTTTTCTGTCACCTAGGGCTATTTAACCTTTTGTAGGTATGAGCATTACAAGGGAGCCTAATGCATATTTTGTGTGCATTATTGTGCATAAATGCATGCCCACAATTTTTATGCTCCTATGTACATATTCATCATGAATCAGACCGGGGTCAGTGTATTTCCAAATCCTGTCACTGGTGATAGCCAGGAGCAGCTGTTTCCAAAGAAGGTGAAAGAGGCTTCATCCTTGAGCTACCCTATTGGGAAATCGCTTGCTAAAACCTACCAACAAATGCTTGGCTTGTGCATCGAGAGGGGTGTGTAAGTGTGAACATGAATGATCTCATATAAAAAAAAAGTGTTTGTATGTGAGAATCAGCTGTGAATACACCTAAATGCTGGGGTCTGGTGATATGATAACGAGCTTAATAGTGATCCTTTTGCTGGAATGAAACCTATTTCCCTTCCTCCTATCCTGGGATTCTGAATGCTGAACACAAGACGCTTCAGGACATGGAGGACCTTTCTCTGTGCGGGTCCTTATTTTGTTTTCCTCTGTCTGCTACTTTCAGCTTCAACACCCTTGTAAAAGATACGTGTCATTTTAGGGAAGCACTTCTATGCTTGAGAACATTTTCTTTCCCAGCATTTCAACTTGTCCATTTCTTCCCTGTGCTTCTCGTACACTATTTTCTATGCTAATGGGACATGATTAGTTTTATTTATAAGGACTACCATTACTAATTGTTAGGTGATTGACTGTGGTGTGTTTCTATAACCTGACATAACTGGCTGCAGTTTGCCATATTTTTTAATAATGCTTCCTTCAAAACAGTGGAACTCATATGCTTGTGTTGATCAGTAACTAAAAGGAAGAAACTAAGGGCAGCATTTGAAAGCTTCTAGATACGTATGCCCATGAGCTCTCTCTTGGTCTGATCAGCAGCCTTATGGTGGATTTAATTTGGAAATCATTATTTGGACAAAACTGGGGCAGAGCTGAATCTCAGCTGGTCCTGAATAACTTCACAAACATCAGCCTTTCAGTGTCTGTGCAGCTCTGATAGCAGATGCACTGTTTATTTACAGACAGATGTAACTGGAATCTCGGATCTACACCTAATTTTGCACTGCCACAATGAACAGTTTTAAAAAAACTGTAACATTGCTCAGGCAGCAGGACAGGAGACACGTCCTGCGGAGCTTGGCCTCCCTTGGCCAGTGATGCCAAAGTAATGGAAAGAAAAGGAGACTCTTCCCATTGACCTCTCTCCTGTTCTCAGCTCCAGAGCACCACTTCAAGTGGTGGTAGCAATATGGGGCAGAGTATTAAGAGAAAGTGTCATTTCTGTTTGCCTTTATGGTGTTTATTCAGCTATCAAAAACATGAGTAGAAGCCCTTGCTGAAACTAAAGGTGTTACTGTGCTGTTCACCTAAGCAGAAGAATAAGGAAGATTCTTAATAGCCTTCATCCACTCCGTCCTAGAGCGGTTTGGGTGCAGGCTAGTAGAGAGGACCAATGACACTTCCAAGGCTACAGCTCTAGGAGTGAATCCAGTTGTGTAGCTCTGCCTGAAACCTGGGAGCCAAATTAACCCCTCTACTCAGCCACAGGGGTATGTAGGCATTTAATGCTTTCCCTAACCATGTCATAGTGCAAAAGGTGGTACAAGCAATCTGAAACTTGGATCCCTGAAGTCTGATGCCTCAGGAAATTCCTTTGTTTCTGAATTGTGTGCCTCTAAGTGTTTATTCACGTGCTTAGGGACAATTTAGTCAAGTGTTTATACAACTGAATTCCTGAAAATATGCTAAATGTTTTTCGTCCATAATGTCTTGAAAAAAATTGTGAGGGGGCCTCATCAAATACAATGGCTTGTGCCATTCGTCAGCTGGTTCTGGATTCAAAGAAGACTAGCGCTCACTGCCTTCTGTTTAAAGGCATTTAAATGGCCAATCCTTTTCCCGGCTTGTTCTTCTGGAAGCTCTCTTTCTTTAAATGTAAAGGTAAAGATTGAGACACTTTGTGGCTATTGCTTAGACCAGTAACAGAGGAGAGAAGAGCTGTGTCAGTGTTTGCATATGTAGCACATAAAATATGGACATACAGTATATAAGATTGGGTTACTTATATTTTAAAAAAAAAAAAACCAAAATAATTGGTTGATTTATTTTAAAGCCATGGAAAGCAGGATTGTTCTTTTTTCTTTCTTTTTTTTTAAGGCCTGAAGTATGCACAGACTATGAAAACTCACATTATTAAAATTGGCAATCACAATAATGCTCTAAAATCCATGGGAAGAGGCTCTGATGATTGAAAAGCCAAGGAAATCACCAGTAGTCAAGGGCAGACAGGGATCCTAAAGGGATTCCAGCTTGTAGAGAAGAAATAATACACCAGGAAGTAACAAATGGAATTAATTGGTTTTTCAAGTACAACAGTTACAGGAGGAAGGAGGATTATACATATGTATTGTTATTTGAATAATGCAAATGAATAGAGGACTCCAGACCTGCGGGTAGCACACAAACACTTCCAAGAGACCCTGGGCTGCTGAAATAAATCTGCATTACAACTGGGCAAGGAAGGAGGAGAATAAGGTACAGCAGCTCCACTTGAACTTATTTGGGCTGATGATGAATTTGTTAAAACGTTAGACCTTCAGGTTTTAAAATCACATTTTTGAACACTGAAAAGTTCTATTTGTTTTTCATTTGTTTGTTTATTCAGAGGTCCTTGGCTGCTCTGAAATAAGCAGCTTCAGAGTTGGAATTCTGCAAGCCTGACATTTAAATGGCAGTTTCAGTTGTATGCAATTTTCTTCTTCAGTTCTTTTGGGAATATTTTAGTGTCCTATTACGCAGTGACTGTACTACAAACTAAAGTTGTCTGCGTACCATGGACCGCATGTCCTCCTGCGTTTTGTCGCTGGCTTTAGGCAGGAGTTCTGTGTGGGAAGCTTATAAGATTTGAGAGGTGTTGTTGTTTGTAGTTTGGCTGTGCACTCTTTAAGCATGAAGGTATTGGATAAACATAAAATACTGTTCTAATTATGAAGTGGAAAATCTTCAGCAAATTTTAAGTAAGAAACTTGTCATAGCAGCTATAGTATTCCTATTAGAGGAAATCCCTATAGCATCTTCCAAATAGATTCCGTGTGTTTCTCCTAAAAGACATAAACCAACTTTCTGCTTTTCTCAGCTCTTATAATTAGCACGGATAAAAATGTTCAAGATTTCAACAAGCCTTTCTTCTGGAGTGCAGATGTGATTCTTGGTGACTCAAACGTTTCCCAGAACTTAGTTACCCTCCATGTAATTATTCCAAAGAATTATCCTTCCAAAATTAGAAGAAAAAAACATGTAATTACAACTGCAATATTAACATACTTAATGTCTGCCTAATGTCTGAGCATCAAGTCAGAGGCTGTATTTTCAAGCAGTGTACACACTGTAAGCAAAATGAATTGGGCCACGCAATTTCTTGAACAAAGATGCTAAATATATGAGCTCCACATCATTTATGCCATGATTGGCCATGGAACTTGAAGAGAAACTGAGGAAAGTAACATTTCTTTCTAATTACTCTTTCTCTACCCTCTTTCTCCTTTACATATTGATCCGGCTGTTTTGTCAAGCGCAGCAATCTCGGCTCATCTCACCGTGGGCTGCTGAGGTCCTGCCCTGCCTTTTGCTGGCCTTGCTGTTTTCCTGGCCCCTCGCCGCGCGGTTTCAGTACACCACCCAGCAGAAAGCAGCTCGTGCGTCCGTAGCTTCGTCCTCCACTGACTGTTGCAGTGAAGTGGCTCAGCACAGGGCTGGGCACAGGCCAAAAGCGCCTCAGGGAAGGGGCTGAGGAAGGGCAGCTGCCCACTTTGCCCAGAGGGATGGCAGCAGAGCTGGAGAGGATAGGTGAACCTGTGTCTGATGCTATGCTGCGCGGTTAAAGAGGGGTCTGCAGGCATCATGGTTGTCAGTCCTGCTTCCCTCTTCCTTACGGAAGAATTTGCTTTTTAATCAGAGCGAGTGCTGCACCCACTGTCCCTGAACTGTGGTGGAAAATGGGGAGCAGGAGATGGATCAGGCCAGAGGTGTGTGTATTAGCAACCGCAGTGGAAGAGGAGATGCTGTTGAAAGCCCTAGAGACTCATTTTGTTTAAGGGGTTAGTTAAATAGAAACACTAGCGCCTTAGATAAAGTCAGGTTGCATAAAATGTGCATCATTTATGAGCTTTTTTGTAAAAATATAGCACCTGGTTCAACTCCCTCTTTTTTCCAGAGAACTTTGTTTTGTGCTTTATACTTCTTCATGGCTAATTTGACTCGATCTATTTAAAAAATGAGTTTTCCAATTGCTCAGCCTGATTAAATCCTGCTATACTTTTGTTCGCAAGGAGCTGTGAGAGCTGGAGTGAGTGGAAAGGAAGGCAGCACGTTCATATGCATGGTAGAAAATGTAACCTGCAGCACGGTGTTGCATTTATGTGACATGACATGCTCATGTGAATCAAATGTGCTATTTTTACGGCATGTATTAAATGTGAAATTGTGACTGGTGGTAGAGCAGTGCCAGAACTCCTGCCAATGTGCCATGTAATTTTATTTTAAGAATGAAAGGTCTTGAATGAGAACCCTCTATTCCCAGCAAATTTATTCCATTTTTCTAGGGTCAGCTATGCCCATAGGTCATTGCCCCCTTTTTGTTTGATTTCTTCCTTACACGACATTTGATTTCATCTCAGAATATGAGCAGAGAAACCTAGATGACTTCTGAAGCTGTAAAATCATGTACAGCACAAGGGAATGTCCCTTTTGTACATAGTGTGCTCCACATCTTCAGCCAGTGTTGACTGAAGTCGCCGGAGCTGTGTTGCTGTATGTAAGCAGAGGAAGAGCCTAACCCAAGAGGTGTATTTGGTCAGCAGCACCCTTGGCTATGAAATAATCCTTCCCAAAAGCGGAGTGTGAGTTGCATTGGAATTCACGCCTCAAATCATGGTGCTATCTACACTGCAGGCCTGGGCCAGGGGTGCATTACTAATATGGCAATTAGTCCCAGAACGTGGGAAGTAGTTTGTGGGTGCCTAACTTGAGCCATTGTGAAGGGACCTGGTTTGTGAGAAAAACTCAAGATTTCAGAGGAATCAGTTCCTTGAAGTCATGTCATGCCGTGCCAAGGAAAATGGCTCTCTGTTTTTAAAACTGTGGTGCGTTGGCCCTGGCTGGACGCCAGGTGCCCACCTGGCCCCACTCTATCACTGCCCTTCCCCAACTGGACAGGGGACAAAAAATATAACAAAAGGCTCGTGGGTTGAGATAAGGACAGGGAGAGATCACTTACCAATTACCACCATGGGCAAACCAGACTTGACTTGGGGAAATTAGTTTATTACCAACCAAATCAGAGTAGGATAATGAGAAATAAAACCAAATCTTAAAAACACCTTCCACCCACCCCTCCCTTCTTCCCGGGCTCAGCTTCACTCCTGATTTTCTCTACCTCCTTCCCCTGAGCGGTGCAGGGGGATGGGGAATGGGGTCAGTTCATCACACGTTGTTTCTGCTGCTCCTTCTTCCTCGGGGTAGGACTCCTCACGCTCTTCCCCTGCTCCAGCGTGGGGTCCCTCCCACAGGACACAGTCCTCCACAAACTTCTCCAATGTGGGTCCTTCCCACAAGCTACAGTTCTTCGTGAACTGCTCCAGCGTGGGTCCCTTCCACGGGATGCAGTCCTTCAGGAACAGACTGCTCCAGCGTGGGTCCCCCACAGGGTCACAAGTCCTGCCAGCAAACCTGCTCCAGCGTGGGCTCCTCTCTCCACAGGTCCACAGGTTCTGCCAGGAGCCTGCTCCAGCACAGGCTTCCCACAGGACCACAGCCTCCTTTGGGCGTCGGGTCCTCCATGGGCTGCAGGTGGAGATCTGCTCTTCCATGGACTTCCATGGGCCGCAGGGGCACAGCCTGCCTCACCATGGTCTTCAGCACAGGCTGCAGGGGAATCTCTGCTCCGATGCCTGGAGCACCTCCTCCCCTCCACTGACCCTGGTGTCTGCAGAGTTGTTCCCCTCACATATTCTCACTCCACTCTCTGGCTGCAGTTTCTCTTGCATAGTTTTTTCCCTCCCTTCTTAAACGTGTTATTCCAGAGGCACTACCATCGTTGCTGATGGGCTTGGCCTTGGCAAGTGGCGGGTCCATCTTGGAGCCGGCTGGCATTGGCTCTGTCAGACACAGGGGAAGCTTCTAGCAGCTTCTCACAGAAGCCGCCCTTGTAGCCCCCCTGCTACCAAAACCTTGCCGCACAAACCCAATACAAAAACGTAGGCATGGATTTGATCCTCCTTCATCAGAACGAAGTGATTAACACCAGGGACAGACTGGCACTTGAGGAAAGGAGAGTCATGATGGCCATCAAACTCCTGTGGGCCCCCACCAGCTGCCACCACTCGTTGCAGCGTGGGCCAGGTCGGGTGGCAGAGGAGCAGCAATGAATCACTGTTTTGGCTAACTGGGGTCTCTCAAGTCCAAGTACAAGGCAGGATCACTGGGGACAAAAGTAGGCAATACATAGACGAGCTCAGTGAAAATAAGAGTGAGGGGGTTTTAATATTTACCTCTGAAGTGTTCCTCATCTCGTATGTTCACCTAAAGTTCATATCTCTAAATACCCAGAAACCAAAAAAACCCACAAATATAACTTACTATTTCAGGAAATTATTTTATTGTAATTATAGCTAATCCAGTTAAAGGTGATTTGTACTGACTGCAAATTAATTACAGAAATACTGGATTTAATGAGTGGATTACTATTTGTTTTGATAAAAGAGAAAATACAAATACCAAGGTAGAATATTTAGTTCACTTAGATCATGCTGAGCTTGATACTGCTGAATTTACAGAGCCGTTTGTTTCCAAAACGAGGGAGAGCATAGTCCCAGATGAACACATCGAGACAAGTACCAAGCTTTTTTTCCCTTCAAAGACTGTATCTGTACGACAGGGTCAGACTTTCTTGATTTTCTTATAATGGAAATCAGATGTGATGTCTGAGGTCAGAACTTGGTGTGATGCATTGGGAAGCAGAGAAGTATCTTTTATCTTTTTTGTTTTTTCTTTTTCGTAGGTTTTTATCTAATTTTCAGTTAAAGCTTGCTAGCTTGTACATAGGGTGCTGCTTGACAAGAAGCTTCTCTACACACCACGTACCTTTTCTCCCATTCAGCAACAAGCTAAATCATTGCTGGCTTGGTTGATCCAGTTGTGGCCTGATCCTGCAGCTGGTAGGATACATGGAGAAATGAAGAAGCCTGTGTATGTGATCAGGCTGAGCAGCTGACAGCCCAGCAAAATCAAGGTGTGAGGCAGTGGTCACTGGCTCTGCAGCGGGTGTGGTGGTGAGCAGTCGGGGGAAAATGCCTTATACTGACGTCGCAAGATGGTAAAATACATAGGTGCATTGCATCCCTCAGCCCTGAAGCAAAGGCGGGTTCAGGATTAAGCTGTCCAGGGCTTTGCTGGGTAGTGTTTTGTGTAAAGGTGGTAGCTGGAGGGCACAAAGCAGATACCACAGCTCTGCTTCTACGCCTTCCTGATCAGAAGTAGTGTGAGGTTATCCTGCTTCGTACGGGACCGAAACATGGGAGAACTAAAAGGCTAGCCCTGAGGGCTGCGTGTATGTGTTGAAGGTGGAAGAAATGCTCATTGATAAGGTTCAAGTCTTGGCAAGTCAACAGGTTTACAAAGCCAAGTGGAGCTCCCACACTAGAAAATACAAGTGTCTTAAGGCTCTGATGGGGGAGTCTCCTAGTTACCAAGTATTGCACAAGTAGAAATGGAGAATCTTGTTCCAGAGACATGCACAGACATTGGCCAGGCAGTTTCCTTAGCTGACATGCTATCTTCATCACTTTACATAACTTTTCCCCTGCCTTTTTCTCCTCTCGTCAAACCTGTAACTTCATTTTGACTGTCCATCTGCTTCTAAAGTAAGTGCCACCACCTCACTGTCCACGTGCTGTGCTGCACAGGGCTCAGCCTCGCTTCATCCTCAAAGCCTTTGCAGCTCTAAGTCAGTCTGTAAGTCTGGGTCATGCAATTGTATTAGCAGACTTTTTCAAGCAGCTACCTGTTTTGCTTATGTTATCGAAGGTGATTGACTAAGTAAATGGAAATGAGCTTTCTTCCCAGAAGCTCTTTCAGCAAATTAGGTATGGAACAAACTCTGGTTCCCATGGAAGTCAGAAACTACTGAGCAACCTGTAATCAAGGTTCTCCTAATGTTGTGTTTTAAGTAGGCCCATTATCATAGCAATGTCTTCCTGAAAGCATTTAGACT
This sequence comes from Gavia stellata, assembly GCF_030936135.1. Classification (NCBI taxonomy): domain Eukaryota; kingdom Metazoa; phylum Chordata; class Aves; order Gaviiformes; family Gaviidae; genus Gavia; species Gavia stellata. Next base: position 34,742,941 of record NC_082601.1, read on the forward strand.
TCATTACCCCATTAGAGAAATTAACATATTTTAGCTGATAAGCTTCTGGCACATTCAAAAACTTGCAATAATGCTGGGTGTTGAAGCTACTCTAAAATGTGCTTTCATTAAAGGGGTCTTGTGCCACATAGGAAATATATAAATAGAAAAACCATAATTAAAATGCCACATTATCTTGTTCTAAACTTAGTGTGTCTTGAAATTTAAATATACAGCGCTATCATTAGAACTTTCCAGCAGAATTTTTCCAGTATTATTAGCATAGCAGAACAGAAACTGGGTGGTGGGGTTTTTTTAAAAAAAGAAAAGACTGGATTTCAAATGTCACTGTAATAACTGTCTTTAATTAAAGTTGGGATAAATCTTTTTAAACCAGTCACTGATTCTAAGAGGTAGCTGATCATTGTTGCTGTATTCAGAGCAGAGATTGCACAGGAGCAAGTCAGGAAGAAATGACAAGGAGGATCAGCAGGGTCAATGCGGAGCCAGTGTAAGCGTTGTGTGTAATTGCAAAGTCAACAGAGAAGAGCCAGTTTATGCCAGAATTTGATCTCAAACAAAAATGAAAAATAACGAAGTCCATAAATACGGATGTAAAGAGGCCTTCATTTCTGCTTTTTGCAAAAATAGCCAAAATTCAGATTTCCAAATACTTTCATGGTCAGAAGAATGTATAAAGCCAGTTCCTGTGGTTTGCATTCACAGCAGCTCTCTCCTCCAAAGCTCCTCAATGTTGCAAGTACAGCACAGTTTCTAGTATGGCCTTTCCATCAGTGGGAGCTCCAGTTGGGGTCTCTCATCTGAATGAAGCCAGTTATTCTCATGAGGCTTGTAGGGAATTAGTATTCTTTTAAAAACTGTAGGAGTCATGCAGAGACTGATGGAAAGAGAAAATCAAAAAGTTATTTTGCTTCTCTAACAGTGATAGAAATGGCATGTGATCTCTGGAGGACAAATTTAACTGTAGAAGAGCTAAAAGATTTTTGTATTTGTAGGCATCTGTGGTATTTGAGGTGCAGGGCTACCTCGCTTTGTCCCAAATCAAATTGAGTGCCTTGCTGTAATGGAGTTGTGAAAGCTCAAGCGACAACCCATACGGAGAGGACCACATGGGCCCTGGGGTAAAAGGGAAGGCATCCAAGGAGAGGTGATCAATACAGAGACTTGATTAGCAAAAGGGTGATGCAGAGCGTAAGGCTGCATCGTTGGACAACTTCTGATTGTAATTACTGTCACCTCTTCCAGGTCATTTCATGCAAAGGGAGAGTTTTTACAACTTTTGCCTTTTGAAATCTTCCGCCAAGTGTTTAAGATTTAAAGCAAAGAAACAAAAATCCACCCTCATTTCTGGTTCATGCAGAGGAATCTCTGACTCAGTATTCTGTACACATTTCCCAAAGTTAAATATTGTTCTGCTTTTTAAGAGGGACTGCAACAGACACAGGGAGGCATGTGCACAGGCTCCCATCTGCATGGGGCACTGAGAAATCTTACAGATGCGGGTGGAGGTTTGAGTGCTCATACTCCTTAATGGACCCTGGGTAATTGGCTGCCTTATTAGTCAATAAATGACCTTCTATATGCTTCTAAAAAATTATAGCTTGATAGATCATAGGCATTTTGTGTATCTTTGTTTGTTTGTTTCTGCTGATAGGGAACACCCCAGAAGTGTGGTCAGAGGCAATCTAGATGCCATTCCCTGGGCACAGCTTTCTGATGTATTAGCCAAGCTGAACGCAAAAGGAGCAAGTTCTCATTCATCAGACTGAGCTTCAAAAGCATGGCAGGGAGAGAGGGTTGTCTCTGTGCTAATGATCTAATACACACTGTTTGTATCAAAACTGTCATAGCAAGGACACTGGTGGGAGTAAGAATGCAGTCAACTCAAAGCTGTGCTTCTGGCATTATCTGGCACATTTGCAAAGTACATCCTCAAAAATGTAATTATACTGAATTCACAGAGGTCTTGCGAAAAATGTCTCAAGTTGGATGTTTATTCTGATAGTAAACCAACTCTGACATTCCTCTCTGTGTTGAAATGTGACCATGTGTGGGTGTGTAATGATATGTATGCATACACACATAGGTACTTCTGCATATTATATACAGACAGAATATATATGTCAGTGTCTGGGTTTATATTTATATATTTGCTCTCTCACAGATGCAGCAAAGTGGTGATTAGATGCCAAGGATGGTAAATTTTCACAATAGCTTTATAAGGCCAATCTGTAATGATCTGATACTGTATCTTACATAAAAGTTACCATGTGGCTTAGGCCTAAATCCTGCTTTCCTCTGCTTTAAAAAGCTGGTAAATACTGTATTTCAGGTATTTCAAGCGGGGTTTTGAGGTCGTGGGAACCACCTCGCAAATGCACCACCACCGGGTTATCTGTGGTGGGCAGGCAGGTGGGTGGCAGGGTGTCATCTCCTGCCCGCGCAGCCAGCGCTGCTCCCTCCAGCTCTGCGCTGGGCAGAGGACAGCCTGGGGACCTGGTCCCGGGCTGGAGCAAAGACCCAGGTACAGGTAGTACGGGGACGAGGGAGTGCTTCCCAATGCCGTCTTTGGCCTCTCTGCGCTTGACCTTTAGCGCTGCGTTTGACCTACATGGCCTCTGCTAAATTTCTAGACGTGGTTATGCCAGGAAACTCTCTGCTCCAAAAATGCTTACAGGCTCCATAGAGAAGACAGGCAAGTGGGCAAGGAAAAAGTACTAGCTCTCCTTCCGTTTTACTGCTAAAGAACTGAGATGCAAGAGATTAATGGATGTGCCCAAGGTCATATTGGAAATCTGCAGCAGAGTCAGGCACTGAATCCAGATACTCTGCATCCCAGCTCAGTGCTGTAGCCATATTTTTTTCTACTAGTATTTAAAAGAAATACTGTTCCTGGAGAGTGAAACAAATCAGATAAAGAAGCTGGTAGTGTGCAAATGAGAAAAGGTCATTTATCCTATTTCATCACTTTGTTGTCTAAAGATATAATTACTTCTGGAATTACCTCAATGGCTTTCAATCAGTGCCTGTCTGTCTTAGGTCATTCCACACACCTCACCTTGTCAGTTTAAGATGCTTTCTACGGATTTTTTTTCCCCTCTTAATTAAAAAATAATGCTCCTGGCCAAATCTTCTGCACGTGTTTTTCAAACCTATGTATGAGGCTGAATGCCGGTAGAACCAAGCACTTGTACTCCTGACATCTGATGATTGCTGTGTAAGAAGTGAGGCACTTTTACCTGTAATATACCAGAGCTTTCCACAGATTGGAGATGACTTATAAATTACACCATGGAACTTCTTCACCTGCAATTGAAAAGTAATCATCATGGTGCTGGGACGTGTGGGCCATTTAAGAACACAGAATTTCTACACCGCACAGTCCCTCACAGCACGTTTCAAAATTGGGAATGACTCTAAATCAGCTTGTTTTAAAATAACATATTTCAGTTCTGTTATTCCGTTTCAGGATCTTTAAAGGGTGCATTTATATTTTCAAGGTTTTTTTCTCTGAAGTCATAGAATTGGGCAGGACTCCTCCCCAGTCCTTCGCCCACCCACTCCATGAAATCTTTTGTGCTTTTTCTTGGTTTCAGCACCTGAGGCCCACGCAAAACCAGCAGGTATCACATGTGTCGCAACAGGACCATGACAATAAGCAGTTCTCTGCATAGGGCAGGTTTTGCAGGCAGCTGACCTGGAAGAAATAGAAAATCAAAAAGAATGTGCTTATTCTCAGTGAACAGCACTTTCAGCCTGAAAGATAGTTGGGATCATTCCCCAAGAGGTCTTCCCCCCCTCAACTTTGTAACTCTTCCAATTATTTTTTTTAACGCTGACCCAGATTCTGGATGACTGATTTTGGGTAGGACCATGTGTATACACGAGTTCTCAGGAAAAGCTTTTCCTGGCCTGGCTTCTGACTCATGCTGATCTCGGCACGGAGAGGATGGTTACCTATTCTAACACCAGAGACACTGGGATTTCGTGGAGGGACCAATGTTAAAATGAACAGTTTAATTCTTCCCACTATACCTTATAAATCTCAAACCATGTCCTGCCTTTCCAGCTGTTAATGCCAAGTGAGAGCTTCAGAGGTCCTCTGGCAGTGGCACAGCTGCTGGCACGTGGCTAGCCCAGGCTGGCTCACCTTCATGGCATGGTGGGTTAGTATACTGGGGCTCAGGAACTCTGATCAGGGTCACGGACCGCATTTTGCAAAACATGCAAGTACAGAGAACAAGTTTTTTCCCCCAGAAGTTCACAATCTAAGTAGGCCAAATCTCAGTTAATGGCTTGAAAATAATTTTTACAAAACCATAATTAGGTTAGATTGTACCTTACCCTCCTTTCTTTCCCCCTTCTATGAATGGAGTCAGTGACCTAAAAGCTCTGCTAGACTCCATCCCTTTGTTTCTATTATTAACACTGTTTACTTAGTATTTTCCTTACTGCTGAGAGGGACAAAAGATTTTTTTGTTCCCCTTAGATGCAATTGGTATGATACTGTATTTATTTGGAATTAAACGACAATAACAATGTCTATTCTAGGCCCTTTTGCAATTAATCAATCTCCCTCAAATTCCGCGTGCAATAATGAGCTCACTTTGGTGGCAAAGAAAAATGTCTCATTTCACAGCTTCCCCCAAAATGTACCCTCATTTTCTCCTCTCCGCTTCCTCCTCTCCCTGCCTTCTCTGGTTTGCAGAGCAGCTTCCCTTGCTCTTTGTCTGTGCAGTCTCCTGAACTGGATTAGTGTATTGCAAACTGACCTCTACCTAAGACCATAATTGCAAATTTAACCCGGAATAAGCTTAAAGTGGCTTCTGAAAGAAAAGTAGAGAGCAAGACACATTCAGCTACGCCTTACAGCATTTGTACAGTTGGGGACATAGAGGAACAGACTCTTCAAAGGAAAAAGTTTGGCTGTTTTCTCAGGCTTTTTGCTTAGTTAGTATTAGGACCTTAGCCTTCATCAAAGACATTAAAAGTGATGGACAAGCCAGTTCAGTAGGGACTAAGTGGGGACTCTCCATCATTTATCAACAGTCCTGGTTAACAGGGGAGGTCCCGGATGGGGACAGGGGAGGCTTGCCAACGTGACACCCATCTAAAAGAAGGGTTGGAAGGAGGATCCGGGGAACTACAGGCCTGTCATCCTGACCTCGGTGCCAGGGAAGATTATGGAGAGGTTCATCTTGAGGGTGCTCACAGGGCACATGCAGGACAACCAAGGGATCAGGCCCAGCCAGCACGGGTTCATGAAGGGCAGGTCCTGCTTGACCAACCTGATCTCCTTCTATGACCACGTGACCCACCCAGTGGATGAGGGAAAGGCTGTGGATGTTGTCTGCCTGGACTTCAGTAAAGCCTTTGATACTGTCTCCCACAGTATTCTCCTGGAGAAGTTGGCGGCTCGTGGCTCAGACAGGTGCACTCTTCGCTGGGTAAAGAACTGGCTGGATGCCCGAGCTCCGGGAGTCGTGGTGAATGGAGTCAAATCCAGTTCGTGGCCGGTCACAAGCAGAGTCCCCCAGGGCTCAGTTTTGGGGCCGGTCTTGTTTCATATCTTTATCGATGATCTGGATGAGGGGATTGAGTGCTCCCTCAGCAAGTTTGCAGATGACACCAAGTTGGGTGGGAGTGTTGATCTGCTCGAGGGTAGGAAGGCTCTGCAGAGGGATCTGGACAGGCTGGATCGATGGGCCGAGGCCAACTGTATGAGGTTCAACAAGATCAAGTGCCGGGTCCTGCACTTGGGTCACAACAACCCCATGCAACGCTACAGGCTGGGGGACCAGTGGCTGGAAAGCTGCCCCACAGAAAAGGACCTGGGGGTGCTGGTTGACAGCCGGCTGAATACGAGCCAGCAGTGTGCCCAGGTGGCCAAGAAGGCCAACGGCATCCTGGCCTGTATCAGAAATAGTGTGGCCAGCAGGAGTAGGGAGGTGATCGTGCCCCTGTACTCGGTGCTGGTGAGGCCGCACCTCGAATCCTGTGTTCGGTTATGGGCCCCTCACTACAAGAAGGACATTGAGGTGCTGGAGCATGTTCAGAGAAGGGCGACGAAGCTGGTGAGGGGTCTGGAGCACAAGCCTGATGAGGAGCGGCTGAGGGAACTGGGGTTGTTCAGTCTGGAGAAGAGGAGGCTGAGGGGAGACCTTATCGCTCTCTACAACTACCCGAAAGGGGGTTGCAGAGAGGTGGGTGTTGGTCTCTTCTCCCAAGTGACTAGCGACAGGACAAGAGGAAATGGCCTCAAGTTGCTCCAGGGGAGGTTTAGGCTGGCTATTAGGAAAAATTTCTTTACTGAGAGAGTGGTGAAGCATTGGAACAGGCTGCCCAGGGAGGTGGTGGAGTCACCATCCCTGGAGGTGTTCACGGAAGATATGGATGTGGCATTGTGGGACGTGGTTTAGTGGGCATGGTGGTGTTGGGCTGATGGTTGGACTTGATGATCTTATAGGTCTTTCCCAATTGTAGTGATTCTGTGGTTCTGTAAGTAGATAGAGGAAGCGGGTAAAGTCCAGCAATTCTGTACCAGCTTCTGTTGGTACGAGAGATCGCAGATCTTTATTGCTCTTATTGTAAAGGGAAGCAGAATGGGCTGGGTTTTATAAGACAGCACCCAGCTCACCTGAGCAAAGGAAACACTGAAAAAGCATCAGCTAGTGAAACAAAGAGATCAACTCTTTGCAGAGCTCTGCAAAGAGTGCCAAACACCAGTTGGCAACCCAATGGGAGTGCCAGTGAAATGCTAAAAAAGTTGAGGTTGAAAGGATTATGGTAATGCTCTGCGAAGGTGCTCTTATTTGTGGACAATTCTGTATCAGATTTACATCAAGTCCTAAACTAGCAAGTCACACATTGAATAAAATGTGTGTTACTCTGCATTTCTTTTTTCATGTCAGCAGCTAATTCAAGTTACTGTTGACCAAAGGTCCTTTCCCAGTCACCTGGCAACTTCTACTGTATCACATAAATAATCCTCTTAAAGACGTGCAGAGGTGAAAGAGCTTTTACTCGTTTCAGACTGAAAGTGTATTTTAAAAGAATAAATGGAATGATTTTGTGGCGTTTAAAATACCACAGGACCACGCTTCAGTCTGCACATCCTTGGGTGAGTTTAGAACTGTCCTTGCATTAAGCACAGTTAATGGGTCTCTTTAATGTGCCTGTAACAGTCTGCTGCAACACATACAAAGGTTTGCTTTTTTTCCCCCAACGGGACAAGAGCAGCAATATCAGTTTTAAAACTTTTGGACTGATCCGTCAGCTTAGTCCTTTACTCAGCATGACCTTTATCATCCCATATCTCATTAGAGCCAGAGATTAGTGATTTGTCTTTTGAAAGATCAAAATCATCATTTTTAGATGCTGTTTCATATCTGTATATTTATATCCCTTGGCATTTCAGTACATGGTATGAAGCATTGGTTTTTAGCTCTAACAATTCTGAGAGGGGAAGAGCGAAACACTAGTAAAATGTCAGCATTATTATGGTTTAAAGAAGAATATTACAGTCTTAGCAGTCGGAGTGTACGTCTTCTTGTGATGAAGTTAAGTTCCTCTATGAGAAGAGTACAGTTATTTTCATTGTACAAATAAGCAATTGAGATATAGATAAGTATAATAGTTTTCCTAAGATCGTAGAAGGAGCTTTGAGAGAGCCAGTTCACCCCTCATAAATCTGACCCTGACTAAATGAGCTAATGGAGGGAAAAAATTTGTGCAAGAATAGAGAAAACGGAAATCACTGAATGTGCATAAGAAAACATCCATAACTGTCCCAGATTGGTGCTTTCAGAAGCACCGTTCTTTGTACCTGGTATTTGGTTTCTAAGCATTTCCTGCAGTGTAGTAGAAAGTGTTTGCTTTTATTAATACTATTCCTTGATCAAAATTATGTAGTAAGAAGTATTATTGGTTTGTGATCACTATAAACACTGGTATGTACGTACGTTTTCACATAGGCATAGTGGCAGAGTTATATTTTGCCTTTTGAAGGGATGGTGTATCGTTAACCAAAAAGGATGCAGAATCACAGCTCCTCACCTGCTTCTCCCTTGATAATGTGTTACTTTTGATATAATACTTGTGCAAGGTAGATGACCTGTTACGATCCCCACCTCCTTCGCTCATCACAGGGCAAAGGGGGGCAGTTGCATTGTCCACTTGCCTCTAAGTGTAGGTGCCTGCGGGGGAAGCTCAGTCTCTGCAGTCACTCCCGTGCACAACGGCAAGTGAGACAGAGGACGTTCAGAGCACTCAAATTAGACTCTTCCTCTGAATTGCTATATGCCCTCCAAAGTCTCTTTTTCTCTCTGCCTGTTGATATATATGGACCTTAGAGATAACAGGTACCAAAGCTAGGGTGCCTAAAGGAGAGAAGTGTTTGTGAGCACCTTCTGCTTCGTCTCTGCTGGCAGTCCTGTGGGGAGAGGGCATCAAGGCCTTGCCCCTCTCCACCATGCTGGACCTACCTGCCCAGAGCAAGCATTGCCCTTTCCTCCGCTGTGCAGAAAGCCGTAATCGGGGGTGGGCAAAAGGGATAGTTTGTCCTACATTGGTCTCCCGTATGATGATGTGGAGAAAGTTTTGACCTTCTTGGTGCTGTTATCAGGAGGTCCACGTGGAAATGATGCTCAAGGACTTTGTGATGCATCTGGGGTTACCCATGGGATATGATGGGCAGGGAAATACGCATTGATGTGGATTAAAGTCAACTTACCATATCCAGTAAGAATTAGTGTATATTGGTAGCACCCAGGGAAATTGAATGTAACTGCAATAGCTAGAACTATTTGTACAGTGCCTGGCACAACTGAGCCACGGACTGTCATGAAAGCATAGCAAGAACCTCCCACATCACCAGTACCCCTCTTATGCCTGTGGAGGGCACATTCCAGCCTCATTTAGTAGTGAAGTATCAGCCCGTAAATCAGATTGACCAATATTGGGTTGTGTACATAGCTGTTCCCTTTTTCTTGCAACTAACCATAACCAAAGCTGGACAGAAAATAATGTGGTTCATGTATTAAGTATGGCATTTTATGAGTGTTCAACACAGTAATTCTCATAGTATAGAGAGGTAATATTTAGGCCAAGCGGTAAACCTAAAGACTGATAGGAATTCATTTTAGAAATTATATTTTTTTAACAAGAACCAAACTTTGTATTATTTGTTGAACAAAATGCATGAAAGTTTATTAAGCAAAATAAATAAAGGAAAATCAAAATAATTAATCACGCAACTACAAACGGAGGAATAAAACAGCTTGGCAAATTGCATGTGCAGCACAGTAAAATGTGTACTGTGTCTGCATAAATAGTAAATCAGCATTTTTATAGCAATACTATGTGAAGCCACAAACTAGATATATGTAAATATTACAAAGTACGGATATATTTGAATATAAGAAGGTAAATATACCAAGCCAAAGTCCAAAATTAGGCAATCACCTCCTAATAATTATTTGTAAACATCCTGTTAATCTTAGAACTCTTTATTTGATGTTTTAATGCTCTGTTCAGTGATGATACATTGCGTGTAAGGCTGCATTCAAATAATCATTAGTTTGGAAGTTTCCGTTGTTAGCAAAATAACGAGAAGATAAATGATGAATTGTGGTTTCCTGATTCCATCTTGGTTTTGCTCCCTGTAGGCCTCGTACTGTCTCTTAATTTATGCCAGAATCAGAGCTTGCTTTCGGTCCGACTGGTCTAGTCCGAGTACAGGCTCACTGTTGGGTCTGTATCAGGGAAATCAAACCCCTTGGGAGCTGCCACACATCTTGCCTCTGGGGTCTGAGAAAACCTCCATCTCAACACTGCTGGTTTTGTCTTCCGTGGCTCAGGGACTGACTGTCTCCAGAGGCCCGCTCCAGAGATCATTAAAAGCATTGGGAATGCTGATATTGGCTTAATGGGTTCAGGCATAGGTATATATTGTCAAGAGAGCTGTAAATAAATGCTTTGGGAAGATGGCTTCTTTCTCAACTGTGCGTAGCAAGGGGTGGCACTTGCTGCCAAGTTTTGTGGTTTCATCATGGGCTCTGTGGTATTTTGAATTTATACACAAACTTAGGCTCCTCTACGTGTGAGTTATTGAAGATCTGAGCTTGCTTTGATTGTTTTTAAGGAGATTCTCTTGCCTCTCTGTGGTAGAAAGCAAGCTGGCAATGCAATCTGGAAACCCAGAGGGAAAAAGGTGGGCCTCAGATTTATTATTTTTTGATGAAAGACTTTTTTTAAGCTTAAGTTTTTAAGGTCTCACAGTTCCTGGGTCCTTCCTTGTCAGTCTTGAATTCTTGTCCTTGTTCGATGAATATTTGCTCTGCAGCCACGCTGCTTTGCTTTCTCACTCCTCTTAACAGTGCTGAGTCTTAACATATTTTATCCTGTGTTCACCCAGTTTACGGTCATCCAAGGTAACTACAAAGAGTGGAAACACAGAAAGGCCTTGATGAAGCCTGTGTTTAAAAACGGAGAAAAGTAGCTGTGGAAAGGGAGCTTCAGGGATTCAGTCCAAACGTCCAGCTCAACAGAAATCTTTTAATTGCAGATCAAACCCTGAACACAGATGTCCTGTTCTCTTTCTTTGAGTCTGAACCTTGATAAAGTACTTTGACATGAATACATTTCGGGAAATAAACAGCAGGTTCCCAGTACAAGGCAGTTGTTCCAGCACTGGCCGAGTAGTGGAGGAGCTGCTTATCGCTCACGGCCTCTGCCAGTGCTTTGGCTGAGAAGAGTACAAAGAAGCTGGAAGAGCCAAAGGAGGGTGGAACCTGAACAGGAACTTGCTCCAATTAGCAGAAGGCATCCCATCAGGCTGAGCTGAGCACTGAGCACACACAGGGTTAACTCCAGCCTCACCCTTCCCGTTGAACAGTTATATAATAAGTATTCGGAAAAATAACTTTGCTTGGCAGAACGTGGTGTATGGAGAATGAACTCATTTCTCATGATGATTTAGATGCCATGGAGATTATGCTGTTAAGGCTCTTGTTTTAAAGGGTTGCAGACTTTTAACAGAGATCACAAGGAACATCTTGCTTTGGGATTTAACATTTATTCATTCAGTTCATCAAGTACTGATATGCACATAGTACTTTGTTGCAGGCATCACGGTGCTGATAGTAGCCTGAGGTTATGAACAAGGGATCTCTAGACAGTATAGAAAAGGTTGGCCTTGCATAGTTCCAACTCAGTCGTCATGTAATATTTCCTCAGCTCTGACTTGCACATTTTGTACTTTGAACAAATACATGTAGTGCTTTTGCTCACCTCCCCTGCTTTCTGTTTATAAAGGGCTTTACCAATTGATTCTTGAAGCAGCTGTGAAATGGGTGATTTTTTCTTTCCAGTGAGTTTCAGCTATACTGGGACCATGATAAAATCACTGGAGCCCATCTGTTATGAACAGCAAAGTGATCAAAATGAACATACTACTAATTTTAGCAGCAGTCTTTGAGTTAAAATTATTAAACACCTTCCATTCCTTTGAAAACATTAACCCAGCCTGGATCTCATTATTGCAGAGATCGTACAGGAACCAGAGCAGGGTTTCAGCTGAGTTTCATAATGTCAGAATGTCACTGGCCCCATTCAGGGGGAGGGAAAGGGACATGACAAATATGGTGTAATGTTATCAAAACCAATATCCGTTAATTTCAGCAAGGAATAATATTTTCATATGCATTTCCTTCTCTCTTGCACTCTCTTTTTTTCCCCACTTTGGAAGATTCTGTAGCAGGTTTTAAAACCTTACAGAAATGCTGTAAATTCTTCCAGAGGAGTGAAAACTTTAATGTAAAAATTCAAACAGAAAAGTTGAATCTCATGGGAATCCCTGGGTGTGGACTTTCTATCAGGAAAGAAGTTGGCCAAGGTCACCCTCCACATCTCCGATGAGAGCCAGCTGAGTAGCTACATACAGAGATGGCAGAGACCAAATGGCTCATTGATTCCAGTTCTTTCCACTTCCTGACACATCTCCTTTCTCTCCACTCCCACAATATCCCATGATAACCATCACGCTTCTTCTCAACCTCTGTCTCAGGTCAAACAGGCCACAGTCTCATGTAATTTCTCCATTTCTCCTTATCCATAGTCAGTTAGATTCAGAAATTAGGATTCCTTGAGCATGGCTAACTAGAGCTTAGCACAGCACTCCAGTAATAGTATTAATGCTTCTCTGTTTCTCCTGATGGTGAAAATGTGTCATCTCAGAAATCCTAAGATCTTGTTGCGTTTCTCACAGTGGCATCACAGCCAGATGTCTCATGGTCTGTCCACCACTGCCTCGTTACCCCTGCGGTGTTGTTATATCCGCAGTGTTTCTCATGACTAGGGGAGTTGTGGTCATTGCTGCTGCCATCTAAATTTGACTCTAAAATCTGGATGCTCGGATATCATTGGAAGTTACTTGATGCCGAAACTAACTTTCTTGTTGACTTCATGGGGAGGTTTTGTGCCCAGACAGTGTGTAGCAAATTTTTTTGTGTCCATCTAGCACTTTGGCTGGTGGCAAGTTGTTCTCTTATGTCACTCATCTCCAAAGAGAGAAGGAATGCAGCTCAGGCATAGGATCGCACATGGGGATGTCTTAATTTTGGCACAGATACTTCCTGAGAGGTAACAGGAACAGTGGGCCATGCTTTGGCATGCACTGTGGCTGTTACTCATAGAAGCTTTTTCAGCATTTTGCTGAGTTGGGGTAGAAGGATGGAGATGATGTTGTATTTTCTAGTCAAGAAATTGATGATGGTTGATGAGCTAGATGGCATCAGGCTTGTTCTTCATTAATGTTCTTTGTAACTGTACTACACAGTGCCAGGATCTGCTGTATGCAATGTGTTTTCATTTGTGCTAAGCTGTGTGGGTTTTTTTTCTCAGAACTCAGCTCTCTATATATTCACAGTAACTATTATCCTAAAAATCTTCATGAAAGGTTATTACAGTTGTAAGTTAATTTGATGAAATGGCACTCTTAATGCAATTATTCATGATAACAATGATCATAGAAATGAAGAAAATACGTGTTGAAAAAATTTATTATAAAACTGGTAAAAGCAATATTGCTCGCATTGTTGCTTAACAGCATTCAATTGCTTTGCATTGCTTGTTACATTGAAATCAATGGCATTGTTCACTATCATCTTTTTTTCTATTTGTGTAAATACAATCTATGTTAATGAATATGATATTTGAGCACATCCAAACTGGTTTGTCTTGGAGGCTATGAGTAACACTTTATTTATAACCTCATCGAAAGCAGATCAACATCCGGGCCAAGCTTTTTTTCTCTCCCTTTATTAAGAGAGTGGAATAACTTTCATACAGTAATATTTATGTTGCTAGAATAGAAATCATGTAGTGTTGGGAAGCTCATAGCACTGGATTATTTGCCATGTCACTAATGTTTTCAGCAGTGCTGCAAGCTAACCCTTTAGAAATCAGTCAATGCTTTTACTAAATGGTAACATTTAATTTTTGAGTGCTTTTACAAAATCCACACAGTTGATGAAAGCAGATTAAAGGAGCATGAAATTAGTGGGGCTTACATCTCTTTATGGTCTGTGAGCTGAACTATTATTGGTCTCCAGACCTGATTCTGAATCCTAATAAACGAAGGCCAAAGTTTCTTATATTTAGATTTTCTAAATAAAGGAGCTTTTAAATTACCTTCTTCACACCAGATGAACACCAAATCTCTTGTACATTTGTGTATGAAATTACCCTCTGTCCTTTTCTTTAAGCTGTAACAAAAAAGAGCAAAATGTTGAATCAACTAACACTTTGGCATGAAATTTAAGGGCCAACAGTGATTACTAGGGCCTAGGGGGAAGCGTTCCCCTGGGGCCACATTATTGCCTTGATGTCTAATGATGAGCTGGCGCTGACTGCATTTGGAAATCAAATAATGCATCAGACTGTTAAACTACCATTAAAACCGCGGTGTCTAATACATCTGTGGATCGGAGCTTGCATTGCTATATAAATCCCAGTTCAGAGTTAAAGAAGAAATGCTCTGTGGGAGCACCTAGAAAAGATCCGTGCTTGTCTACTGATCCAGATGACTATATTATACGACTATTTTATTATTTATTATGATAATATCTGTACTGTGTTAAACTCCTTCTGGCTGAAAAAGAAGACCCAGGGAGTTCAAGTTCTTAAAGCGAAAGATGAGTAAGTGGCGACTGTCATTACAGAAAGGCTGCAGGATGCAAGCAAAGCTGTAAAAATTGTTTGTGGTCACACCGTAATGTAGTAACTTCCCTCTAACCGCACTGCTGATTTTGTTTCTCTTTTCAAGCATGATTCACGTCAGAAAATGGTGTTCAGGAGAGGTGTCACGAAGGTTTATTGACTTTATAGGTCTCCTATGACAGGAACAAAGCAACGGATATATGGGTTTGTAACGTTTGTAAGAGCCAGAGAGATGAGAAGGGAATGGGATGGACACCAGATGACCAGGAAGGTGCCAGGGATTCAAACGCATGGGGGGAGTGGGGGAAAAGTGTCATGCTGCTGAAGCATGACACTTTTTGTAATCCAGAAGCAATATTGCACCCTGGAAAAGGGGAGGGCTGGTCAAAACACTGTTTTGAGAACATTTTCACTGGCAGAGAGTCTTGTTTGTGTTTGGAACGCTAGAGAGCTGGGCTGTAAGACTGCGTGGAAAGTAATGAAATCCCAAATAAGGTAGACCTCTTCCAGAAGCAAGAAATGGCGGGTGGAGGAAGATCCCCACTGTGTGATGCAAGACAGCAGGAGCTCCAAAAATTTCTGATCAGTGGTAGGTTAGGGCAGGTGGTTTCTTTCCTCCCGGGGAAGTGAGAGGTCTCCGGGATTTATTCCATTCTCTGGAATATTATTCTTTTCCTAAAGTTGGTGTCTGAAGAACTGTTTAACAGACTGACAGCTCTTTTTTGCATGGTCTTCGTGTATATGGATGCTCTGTTGACATTTTGGCATGTTGCTCTCACTTTATACACAAGAATATATGGTGCACACACTTCACCCTCTTCAGATGACTGTTGAGCGATGTGAGGGGAAGGGCTGCATTAATTCCAGCCACGTGTCTGAAAGGAGGTGCAGTGACAAAAATGTCTTGTTTGCTATGAGGTTTAGAACTCGTGCTGCCAAAACCACGTCAGTGTTTAGATCATCTGCTTTCATGCCAAAATTAAAAAAAAAAAAGAAGAATGTTTCCGATGCAATCAGAAGCAGAACGATCTGTGATTCTTAGAAAGCTCAGCTAAGCAAGGTTTCCACAAACATGAGAGGCTATTGCTTAGAAAAAAAGAGGAAAAAGGAATGAGATTTTCCAGATGTTACACTTACACTTTGACTTCTGTTATTTTCATTTTTTAAAAATTCTTCCAGTGGCTTGATCACAATAAAATCTGGTTTTAAGTTTGAGACTCTTGACAAACATGGATTCTCAGCCACCCCCAGATAGTTTTAGTTTTTGAATATAAAGAACTTTATTTTTCTGCCTTGCTCTGGTTACAGTTCTGTAATTATTATCTTCTAAGAGAATAAATACTTTTTCATCTTCATTGTTTGTGGAGTTACACAAGCACAAGTCCTACTGGCATCACCACACTAAGAAAATACGTAGCACAGAATTGGATCCCAGATATTTCTAATATAAGAAAAATGCCAACTGAATTGCTGCTCATGCCTGTTCACTTACTCTTAGTACAGCAGTAGAATAACTATGTTGTAATGGCTGGGGGAGGCAGGGAGTGTTGTCATTAGGAAGAAACCCTGAAAACATCGGTTATTTGCAATAAACCTGACACCATTGTAAAAATGTACGGTTGAGTCACCTAAATAAGAAATTAAGTTTGAGTTCTTGCACAAAAATAATCTGAAAGTTTTCATTTAAAGCAGAAACTTTTGCATTGAAAGCCACATTTTAGTTAAAAAGGACATTTTTTATTGAAGAAACATGTTAAATTTTCAGTCAAATTTAGTTTCTTATGCTTTCATTTTTCAGTCATCCACCCATCTATCTGTTCATCAAGCAGATTAGCTGTGTCTATGCTGCCTTTGGTTGCTGCATTCAGGTTTGGGTTTGAGTATAGAGAGCCAAATGTCTGAAGACAGCTGTCAGTGCTGCTTTTAATGGGCGAAGCCTGAGTGTGATCCATTCCATCTCCCAGGCCTAAAACTGCCTTTGCAGAGAGCTGGAGGGTGAACTAGCAAAGCAGACAAGCAATCTGCACAGCAGAGTTTTACCTGAAGCCTTTTGTGTGTTCCTTTTTTATGTGCTGGGTTATTGCTGAGTTATTGCACTCATACCAAGGTACATAAACGTTGTGGGGTTTTTTTTTCCTTCTGCAAATGCACAGCTGTAAAACCCTCCTTGCTGAGAGAGAAGGCAGTCCTAACAAGTACGTTTTCTTCGATCTCTTTTTGTTTGTTTGGTCCCTCTAGATGAAAAATATTTCAGCCAAAGGTTTGATCCAAACTAAGAGAATATGCACATCCCTCTGTTTTCAGCGGGAACTTACATTCATGA
This sequence comes from Gavia stellata, assembly GCF_030936135.1. Lineage (NCBI taxonomy): Eukaryota > Metazoa > Chordata > Aves > Gaviiformes > Gaviidae > Gavia > Gavia stellata. The sequence goes on from NC_082601.1 coordinate 34,759,481, forward strand.
ACCATTTTTGATTAATATTAACATCAGGTTTTAGATTCTCAGTTTGGATGACAGAAGAGACCTTTGAATATAGCTTGGCTGCACTGCCTGCATACTTAAACATCTTCACATATTTCAAGACCGTGAGCAAAATCAGCCGTGTGCCCACAGTGGTACTCTTGAGGTGGGGGACTTGGAGGAGGGCCAAGAAGTGACCTCTGGAGAGATCTCAGGAAACAGACAGGGCACTGTGATATTATGCAATATCACAGGGAAATAAATCTGAATGAATCCTTTTAATCAAGTAAAGATCAGAATATTAAGACCAGAAGATGATAGCTTTTTCATCTACAGAAAATTAATTCCCAGATGAAAAATTCTTGACAGGTACTCACAAATGTGTGCTCACTTCCAGCTAACATAAGAGCAAAGACCAGATTTACCATTTCACCTGTAAACAATTAAACAAGTGAGAACTCAAAGAAACATCTACCAATGACCTTAAAATGTGTCAAGACCTGAAATTTCTGGCAAGCTCGATGTGAATCTCAGTTCCACTAAATTCTCATTAGGGCTGCAAGTTTAATGTTGGCACCAAGAAAAATAACTGTTGGCAAATGACGTATAATGTGCTGTGTTAAAAGTAACAGTGAAGCTATTGTATGGTTTGCTTAGAATTTAATGAATTAACACAAGATAAATCCAGTAGGCTAGGTGCTAGGTTCATTGATGGCAGTTGAGATCTTCATGGCTGGCAGAGAAGCGCTCTGATTTATTCCACCTGAGAAATTGCAACAACTTCTCCAAGCCTGATTTATTTTGCATGTGTTTGTTTTAGAATACTGGATTTTTTGAGGCCAGGCTACCACGGGCTATTCTGATTTCTTTATCTAATATCCTGCACAAGAAAAGCATAAACCAAAACTTTTTAAAAGGTCAGTCATAATATCTCATTTACCTAATCAGATCAACACTCAACAAAGGGACATGAGACAATGAACTGTGCAAATGCCGTTCTGCGTATAGTAAGCTGTTATAATCTGGAACGTGAGAGTCAAAGCGCACAGAGATCACCATAAAAACCTCTGTTGATTTTGGTAGATCATACACTTGGTTTCTAAGGCATACTGACACATGCAGGTTTTATATCTGGTAGCAAAGAATATTATGTATGTTATGTTCGCCAGCAAGTTAATACCTGATGGTTTGGTTTACATGAGCAAGCCAAATGGGATTTGTAGTTTTTCCGTTTCTCTTTTTTAGAGTACATTTGTTATCAAAATTAAATTCTGCATTTTGTTTGTAATGATTTGCCTAGCAAACAATTGGAAACACAGGTCACCACCTGTCTGAATGAATGGTCTGGAAGTCCATTTAAAAGAAATTGATTGGCCAAGATAAATCCAAAGACGTGCATGGCAAAATAAAAAATTGTACATGATTTATTTGTCATTTTTTCAGCTGAAGATTTGTACCCCAATATTAATATCTGAAGTTAGGAAAATTGGTGCAAAGAACATACAGTATCTGTTGTGTTAATGACCCTATTAAAGTTGGCTCACCATGCACGATTTTCTAACAGTCCTGTTTGACTTACAAGAGATTTTTTCATTGGGTCACACAGGGATATGTTCTTACTAATCATGATTATTAGCTGTATCTCTGATTTGAAGGATTAATAAAGAATAGGTTTCCAGAGTCTCTTTATTACTTAAGTAATCCGTGGAACTCTTCTTACTATAGTCCATAGCAGTCCGATCTGGTAATTGTGTATTTAGTCTTAGATCCATTGGACTATGCAATAGTCCAAGAATATATGTATTGCAAGTTACCACAAAGTTCATGATACATATTATACTTCAAAGTAACGAAGGATGCTATTAAACTGAATTTATCACAGGTCTGTGTAAGCTCCTTTTGTGAAAGGTACTAAGTTTATGGTGTTCATAACTTTGAAGTCAGTCTCCAAGAAGGTGCATCGAACTTTCTAGACTCAATAGCAGTGATGTAATTATACATGTGATCTTCCTTGTGTTTCTAGTGAACTGGACCTAGTGACTCACTTGATCCCTTCCAAACCCATTTTTCTAAGAGAAGCAAATTTCTGAGATGGTGGGAATTGTAATTTGGGATTTTCTCATTGGATCTAGTATAAGGCCATTGCTATTAAATGATTGTAAAGGCCACTGTAAGGGGAGAGGTGCTGACTTTCAGACACAACATCATTAACTTGTGGTCATTAGAAAAATCCCATGATACTTTTTGAAAAAGTAGAGTAGTTAACCTTGGTGGCTTGGCCAGACTCCAGCTTTTGTAATTGCATCCTGCCTAACTGAAAATTGCATTGCACGCTTTCAATTGGATGGGGTATTCTTCACCTTTTACCCTGAGCTGCTGAGTAGTTCTGTTCAATATTTTCTGTATTTCAACCCAGAAATGTCTTCATTCAGCATTATTTGTATTGAATGATAGTTCATAAAGTGCTTTGAAATCCTCCTGGCTGAAAGTTGCTGTCTACTATAAATGTAAATTTTCTTTGTTGCCAGCTGTAAAATCATACAGGATTTGACATCAAAAGATCTATACCTTGCACCATTATGATTTGGCTTGAAGAGCTCCTGAAAACCGAGGCAGAGCGTGCATTAAACACAGCCATTTTCTGCAAGGATGCCGGAGAGGGAGTGTGTCTCTCCAAAAGCCAAGCAACTAACATAATCTACCTATGGATCAATAGTACGCCCTTCAGGGACACTGATACTCTGAGGCAGTCGGGGAATTAGCTGCGCAGTGTGGAAATGCTGTGCTGGTAATGGTGGTGTTAGCTTTAAGAGACCGTGGTCATGCTCGAAATACTGCAAGAGGTTGAAATTCATCACCCTGGTAGACTACTGGCTTGTCTGAAATGTAACTTTTGTAGTCAGCCAAGGGAAGCCTTTGCTTGTTTGCACTGAAACCTGTCAGGGGAGTTTGGAGTGGGCTGTGGTCTAAATATAGCAGTGATTGTTTTCTAAGCAAATCATACATTTTTTTGACAGAAGTCTTCCATCCATGCATCAAAGCAAGTGCACTTCAAGGGGCTTTATCTGTGTAGATAAGGCTATGTGATACAGGAATTAGGAAAGGAATAAAGCTGGAATTAGTGCTAAATCCACAGTAATATTCTGCTGTGAGATACTTTGACCCTCAGTTCTTTTCAAGTTGCACTGTGTGCACTGCGAGTTGGCTGTATGTGCTTGTAATGAAGCATTAAGGAAAGTTTCAGGCACCTGAAGGAGAAAATCACCTGGTTATTTTTCTTCGAGTAATATCTACCGCGAGAGTCAAAACCTGCCCGCATCCCCAGAAGACAAAGAATTCAAGGGTGAACGTGAAAGAGGAAAGATCTGCCTAGGGAGAGGGGTAATAAAGACAAGGCTTTGTGCTTTGCCCAAGTGTAAATTCAGGATTATTTTCCCTTCAGATAATTCTCTGTACTTCTTGATTTTTTCTTCTGAGACGCGGGCAGGCTGCACCAGCACAAGCAATGCTACACTTGGGATGGCTTTTGCTGGCATCTGTGGCTTGATCCAAAGCTGACCAAAGGCAGTGCGGTGCTCCCTATGGACTTCAGGGAGTTTGAGAGTAGAAAGCTCAAGTGCTCCGACAGTGTCTTTATTCTGCCAGTCTCTTCAGAGGGAAGATGCTTAAAAATGCCTTTCATCCAAAAAGTCTGAATGTTTTCAGACTTTCATGTGCGCAGACTGGGGAAGTTTTCTTACCTTTTTCTACCATGAGCCTGTGGCCCCTCTTTATAGGCGCATAACCTGCTCAGTATTTGATGTGTCCAAGTGGCATATCTTTCTGTAGGGCTTATGTGGAGCCCAGCAGATCCGCTGCCTGCGGAAGGGATGCAGGTATTTTCCAGGCAGTGCTGTCTCCTGTCTTGCGGAGCATTGCCACTTAACAGGCAGTATTATATCACCTGAGACACAGCTTATAAATATCTTTAGAGGACCATTGGGTGTAACAACCATAGTGCAAGGAGCAAGGATAACGATGGTTTTGTGGTGAATGTGGGACTAATCAGGGACCCTTGGCACAGAGGGTATTTTGGAGTGCCTTGCCCTGGCAGGAGTGACAGGCAAAGTGACAGTCTGCCCGCAGCCTCCGTTGCAGCAGTTTTCAGGAGCAGGGAGATCTTCTCCCATCCATCATGCTTTCTGGTGAGACTGGAGTAGTCAGGGAGAGAGGAAGACATCGGCAGTTTATAAAACAAACAGCCGACCTCTTCAGTCTCCTGACAGAACGACTGCAAATCTGATTTCAGATCATGTTCCAATATATGCAGTGGCAGCCAGGTTTTATTCACACAGAGACAAACCCCCTTCCTTAATGCGATGACTTTCCTTCCCTACCCAAGGAAATACAGTACCCACCCTTCTTCATTTCTACAAATGGTTCAAATTGAGCCCACAAGGCTTATTTACTCAACTACGCACCTAGCTTCATGAAATGCTGAAGTCTACGAAATGAATCCTAGGCAGAGGTGTTTTTTTTAAATACCACAATTAACTCTTGCTCTTGGCCCTCTTAATAGCCACTTGTATTCAGAGCATGCAAAACTGCTACCCAGACAGTGTTGCTACAGTAGGTCTGGATGTCTTTGCTATAAATTTATTAAATTGCTGGCAGTATCCTGAATTGCCTTAGAAATGCAAAATTCATAGAAATATGAACTTTATAGTTGAACTTAGTAAGTTGGTAGTTTTAACAGGTGAAGATATATGGTCTTATTTAGGTGGGCGAGGCACAAATCTTGGTGTAGATAGCATTGTTCCTCCAAAATCTGATGATGGAGGCTCTGGTATTCTTTGTCCTTTTATACTGTGCTTTCTGTGTGCTCTGAAAGTATAGGCCAATTTTCTAGTTATCTACACACCCACCTGTTTTTCTCAGGAATTCTCCAGCTGTAGCTGTGAAGATAATTTTGCACTAGGCCTTACAGAACATGCTACTCTCCTGAAAAGAGAGCTCTTCCACCTCTAATGAAGTCGCATGGTGTTGCCATAGTAATTTCTTCTTACCTGTCTGTGAAATGTCTACCCTGTTTCATCACTGCAAGCCCTATCTTCTACAAAGCCTTCTGCTCCACACTGGAATGCTAATCTTCAAGACGAACGCTGGCCAGTGGTGAGAGCATTAGCCTGGACTTCTGCAAAGTTGAGTTCAGAGTCTTACTCCCAAAGACTGTCCTGAGAGTGGCCATGTCCTATCCCTATATAAGGATGGCATATCGTGCATAATCTGAGCTCCTACCGTCAGTATGTGCAAAGTGAGAAAATCTATGTTTCTACCCCCAGAAAGAAGCTAAGTCCGTCAGGCCATGGCTGGGCAGTGGGAGCACACAACACTGCAGTGCCCACGCAGCGGGCAGCCTCGGCATAGCCTCCCTGCTTAGGTCTCTTCATGTCAAATGTGGACAATGATAGTCTTCTCTCTAGGAGATGTTCTATGTAGATAGATACAAATACTTAAGATGCTCAGCGGGACCATATAGCTACAAGATATGTTGCAACAGAAAGCTAGGAACCAAAAAGACAATTAAGAGCCAATGAAACACTGTGAAAGGCCATCAAAACCATCCTCTTTCCCTTTCCATTGCCTTCAGCATCCAGCAACCCCTGTTCTCCTGTGCAAAGCCACCCCTTTCCTCTAGCTCAGGGCTCCTCTGGCTGCCGCTGGTGGTTAACAAGTGCATGGGAGTAGGTGTTTCCATGATGCTATTGCTGAGTTCTTCTCTGGCACTCAAGAGCTTTGAGAGCAGATTACAGGTAAAAGTGAATGTCGTAGCTACATTTAAGTTACCGTAGTCATCCTGCCAGAATAAATGTCCTTGGGCGCAAGGGACACCTCCAGTGTCACCCCTTCAGTGGATGAACTCTTTGGTGTGGGTCCATGGCACTTAGCCCTTGTGTGATAATGGTGGGATCTGCTACCATGTATCAACAAGGTGACTTCTTCATTTCTCTTTTGAGTTTTTCTAGTAGATTCTTCATCCTCATTGCTCTCTACAATTACCTGAAAGGAGGTTGCAGAGAGGTGGGTGTTGGCCTCTTCTCCCAAGTGATGACTGACAGGACAAGAGGAAATGGCCTCACGTTGCGCCAGGGGAGGTATATTAGATATTAGGAAAAAAATCTTTACTGAGAGAGTGGTGAGACACTGGAATAAACTGCCCAGGGAAGTGCTGGAGCCACCATCACTGGAGGTGTTCAAGGAACGTGTGGACGAGGCATTGTGGGACATGGTTTAATGGGCATGGCGGTGTTAGTTGATGGTTGGACTTGATGATCTTACAGGTCTTTTCCAACCTTAGTGATTCTGTGATCTGGTAATGGAGGGGTTCCTTTTAAAGCTTACAAATGGCTGCCTAGTCCTAGGAACAATAATTTCAGCACCTAAAATCCCAATTAAGGTGTGGGGATGGGTGCTAGAATATGTAGAGAGAAGAAAAATATATTAGCAATAGCATGAAAGCATTATCTGCACCCCTTAGCCTGTTCTGTGCAAGCAGGGTACAAAATTGCTATGAATTACAAGTGTACTTAAAAGATATGAAAAAATAGATCTGCAACAAATACTGTGTTCTGAGTAGTCAGTGGAGGTTGTGGTTCGCCCCTTCCCATCTAACTCGAAAGTAAGAGGCAATAGTGATGTTTAAAATTTGTGGAAGTAATTAAGGAAGGAGCCGTGGTGTCATGAGGCCTATTCAGGATTGTGGGACTGGTTTATGGGCTTGCTGGAGAGAGTGGGCAGACGGGGAGGCTGCCAGCTGCTCAGCCAGCGCGGCACGGAAAGGGGAGTATCAAGAAGGTTTGGCCTTTCGCACAGCGCGCACCAGTGAATGGTACGCTGAAACATATGTAGGTCCTGGGGAATGTCTGCTGGCATGAGGCCAGTTGCAAAAGACAAATGAAAAACGGAACAATGTGACCAAATACTCTCTGGGAATAAATCACTGAACTCTGGTCAAGCCTCTGGGACATCAAGCCAAAGTAGTGCAAGAAAGAATGTGGATAGGCTACAGGAAATTGAATGTCTCCTAGAAGGATCTGTATTGTTTTTTCCATTTGTTAATGACACCTTTGATGTAATTTAGAGCTCAGCTGGTTGGACTATTTAAATCCATCCGTTTGGATACTGGTAGCAAGTGGGAAGAGTAGCTCACAAAGACATGGTGTTTATGGCCTGGCAAGGATTTTTGCAGCTGATTATAACATTTTTCAACTGCTTAATGTCCTTGTTGGCTTTGAAAGGTTTCTGAACCAAATATTAGAGAAGCGAGTGTAAAGCAGGTGCACTGTTTTACCTTGGCAATGGTGAAAGAGCAGAAATGATTCGGGAGGGTGTTTACTCAGGTGCTTAGGTTTGCCACTGTTTTAGAAAGATCAGAAATAATGTGATTCAAAGCAAAAGTTAGAGTAATAGTACTACTGGGTAAGTAGTAATGTATTGCAGCATCAGATCATGTATTTGAATAGGGATCAGTTCAGAGCAAGAATAACCTATTCCAGATCTGTCAGAGAGGCAGTGATAATCAGTAGGTATAGATGGTGGTGTACAAAATGTGGAAAAGATAGGTATCTATCCCACAGGCACGCATGACCCAAAGCTGAGATGAAGCTTTCTGATACTGTGTAACTTCTGTTAATCTATTTATGTCGTAAATAAAAATTAACCATTAAAAAACCTTACGCTTCCAGAGGGAAAATAGATGTTCTGTAAAGGTTAATATCCAGAATCAAGTCTAAATATGGACTTTTGTTTGTAAATATATTTTGTAAAGGGCAAGAATGAGATGAGTAAGAAAAAAACAACGTAGAAGCCGACAGAAAATTGTTCTAAATAATGGTAGTGTGGTAGAATACCTTTATGGACATTTTTCCTTTGATCAGATGCAAATCTAAGAGCAAAATGGAATCCACTTAAGTAGCATATGCATGTATGTCTTATAGGTCACATACTGCAGGGGCTATTTTAGTAAACCTGACCACAAGACCCTAGACACTACTTCTGGTAGCAGAGAGTGTCTAATGCAGACTGTTCTTGAGGGTAAATACCAGGAAATGCAGAGGGATCAATCATGCTTGATGCACTGAGCAATTATATTTTATCCCCTGAAAAGTCTTTTACTGTTCAGGGGATGCAAAGTGTGTGAATTTCATTTTAGCACAGAAATATCGTTAGGAAAACAGCAGCATTAACGAAGCAGATAGGCACAGTGTAAGACCATGAAGCTGCTCATATGTTAGGAAGACACTCCCCATAGAATAATCCCATTTTAGAAATAGGAACTAAGAAAGAAATAGCACCGTGGGAATTTGCAAGTTGGGAGGAGGTCTTTGAGAAGAACCATCCCCTATATGCAGACCCAAACCTTAAGGGGCAGGCGGTGTGCTCTGTCAGCATGGACCCTGAGATGGGAAACGGTGAAGAAAGGGAACCCAGATCCAGGCAAGTAGGTGGGATGTGATGAAAATGGGCTGTGGCTGATTTAAGAGTGATAAATACAAGGTTCTTTGAGAGAAGAGAGAACCATGTTTTGTTGTCTGCTACAGGGTTTTGGATATGCTGGTGGGGACTTGGAGCTCCTTGCGGGCTTAGCTCCTAAGTGGAGGAAGTGGCCCATCATGTTGGCAGAGTCGGGTCATCCATTTTGCAGTCGGCCCAACCACCAACTGTCGGGGCACCGGAGGTTTCTGTTCCTCTAAAGCATCTTCTTGGAACTAGCGCAACGTGTGGCTGTGTTTTCCCTGCTTGCTTCGTTAGCTCTTTGATTAAACTACCTGTGAGAGTAAGGCTGGAAGAGATGATTTCTGTTTTCATTAATAAAACGGTAACATGGAGCTAGGCAGAGCATTTGGTAGATGCTGGTTGTGTGGTGCAGCTGGGATCCTCTCAGATGGCCTCCTGCTGCCCACCAGCCCTCTCCCGACTTCTGCAGCCATCCGTGGCATGCTGTTGATGCTCTCACCAAAACGTTGGAGGGCGGAGGAAGAGTTCTGCTCTACCGAAAAGCAAGGCCATCTGGAAACTTCATACATCCATGGTTATCTTAGAAAGAGGCCGCCTGCTCTGGTTTGGGTGGCCGGGATTTTGTGGCCTGTCCAGATCTCAGGCAGCGATGCAAAAACCTGTGCTGTCCTCCTTGAACTGGTCCCCCACGGGTCTTCAGACTAAAAAGAAACTTGAAAGCATAAATCAAAACTGGTAATTGTTTCTGTTTTGTTTGGCCAACGTGATCAGAAAGGTGATGCTGCCTGGAGCTGGAGCGCGGCCTGAGCTGATGGCAGGTGGCGGTGGGGCTTGCTGCTGCCTTCCCGTGGCACTGCGGGCAGCGTGCTGCCCCTCCCGCCATGAAGCGGAGGCAGGAGCAGCCAGCACCGAGAGGGTTTTATTTGAAATCCCGGAATGAGAGGTGTGACGCTGACGCCGAGTTTTGTTAAGCTAAAGGAAGCTTTATCAGATGGTGGGTCGGAGATTGGGGTGGGTTTGGTTAATCGCCTCTGCCTGGAGGGCCGCAGCTCGGCGGGGCTGCCGAGGGCGCGGGCAGGGACGGGCCCACCCCTCAGAAAGGGGCTGACAGGGTTCCTGCCTCTCAGAACAAAGCCTGAATGAACCGTGTCTGCTCAGTGTTATCCCCTTGTCGTTTTTTACCATCCGCATCTCGAGTAGTGATATTTAACCAACAGTTTTTCTTCTTTTTTCTTCTTTTTTTTCTTTCATTTTTGCTCTTCAAAGTTTGTCTTTCTGAGGTTTGTGATGGGGTGTCCCGAAAGTTCCTCCTCCCGCTCAGCCAGGCAAGGCTGGGGGGGGCTTGCGTAGCCTTTCCTGATGCAAAATGAGAGGATTCACAAGTCCCATGGCAAGAGCTCATTGCAAGTATGTCTGCAAAGCATGCAGGTGCGAAGAAATTAGGCAGGCAGAGAGGCCGTGTGAGTGCTATTAAGTGAAGAGTCATGCCTGGAGGAGCTGTGTAAACCAGATCACATGCACCACACAAAGCCTGAGCCTGTGTTTGCTCTCCACTAACAGTCCATTAACATGATTCCACTTGCACCCAAAATGGAAAAGCAGCATGAAAAAAAGTTTGGAAAATAAAGCAGGCAAATAATCAGGCTACAGAGAAGATGTGTCTGGATTTTTGGAAGTGTATTCGCAAGTTAATTCAGGTAGGAAATTGTTCTGACAGGTAGAGAGTAAAGTTTACTCCTGTGGGCTATTTGTGCTTTATTTAGGGCTTAAATGAAGCGCAAAAGCTCATGAAAGAGAGAAAATCCTTCATTGTGGAAGACAACCCTCTGGAGGTGAAATACGGCTGTTCCAATGCCACCTTCCCCTACAATGTTTGCAATTGCTGCCTGAGAGCAGTGCAAGGGGTCAGCAGCCCCTGTTAATCCCAGCCCGTGTCATGCCCAGGGACCGGGGTCAGAAAGCCGGTTTCTCTGGTACCTCTCTCCATGTGTAAACGGCTACTTTTAAGCTCGCCTGTGCACACTTCAGGGGTGCCAGGCTCCCAGGGAGGATAAATGCCCTGTGGAGACACACGTGGTTGTTTTTAAAACCATGCATTGCTGTCAACAGGGTTATAAGCAGAGGCAGGCGCCCAGACTAATTTGGGACAGCCCTGGACCACTGGTAGCTGGTAGAGAGCTTTTTAATGTGTGGTTTTTCCCTCAAATGAGTAGTCTTCTGTTCTTCCTATGGTTGAAACACGGACACAAGCTATGCACCTTGCACTTACATTTTAATGTGGAAATATTATTGCAGAGTCTGAGGTAATTACCCCGTTGTTCCTTTTACTGAATGTAATTACAACAAAATACTACAGGGATAGTTTATAGCAACTCAGTGTAAAAATAAGGTACATGAAAGCAGTGGTTAGGTTAGGTGATGTTTACACTTCTTCCGCTCTGAACAGGCTTTTGCAAAGAAATGTACCCATATCTACCATACGTTAATTAACTTTTCCTAAGAAATTTTCATGGTCAACACCCAGGGCTTGCTCCCAACCTGTTAGGAGGTAGCTCTGCTCTGCTGAAGTCAAGTGGGCACCCACCTGAGAGGAGCTGAAAGCTGACCTCCCCTCCGTGAGCTGGGAGGCATTTCCTTCTCCCTCTCAGTGCTGCATGTCAGAGGCCACAGCATTTCTTGCATTTTAGATGGGCACATGCCAGATGGAATTTATCCTGGGGGGTTTCCTGAAGCCAAGTTTACATAGTGTTTTGAGCAAGCACAACATTGCATCTTCTGTTGCAAATACTTAATATGTGATAATGTTAAGGCTTTTCCCCACCACACTGGGCCATGTCCTTTTTTTCCGTCTCTGTGTATGTAGACATGGGATTGCACTGCTTAGCTACATTTACATTGCTTGGTTATGCTTATAGGGTCTGGCCGCCTTCTGTGTGATTTTTTTTTTTTGGTCCAGATCCCCTCTTCCCATATTTGGTGGGAAGACACAAGGGGTTTGCTCTCAGCTGAAATAGCATCCATACCATCTCTATGTGTTCTATATGTATTCATGCATACAGATTTACTGCATCAGGATGAGTTCAGGTGGCTTACCTGATGCATTTTGGGGACTAGGCTTTCTTGCTTCTTACCTCTGTGCTGTATCTACTCAGCCAAACATAAAGGGTTTAATGGGATTGTTAGCAGAGGTAATGGAGAGAGTCACATTGATTAGAACAGGATCTGAATCAGACCCTTCATTTTTCCTGGCTGTCATACAGGACACATTTATTATTCTGGCCTTTCTTTCTTTTTTCCATCAGAATTCACTACAGACATTTTTTCCATCATTATCTAAGAGTTTTTGGAAGGAAAAGTTGCATTTTAAAAAGAGCCTGCCTTGCTGCAATTTATTTAGCTCACCATTTCCTGACTCCAGCTGTGCCCTCTTGCTCTAATAGGGTTAAAGAGGTTGAGTTCCCCAACGCTAAGTGGAGAGAAAATCTCAAGGTGATCAGGACCTGTGCATGTAATAGTCTTAATTGTTCTATGCATCATTAAAATGTTCATGCATTTCATGCACTTCTGGCTGAAAATTGCCCATTCAGCTTTAACAGCTAATTACAAGAGTGACCAGGCATTCACATGGCACACGCATGTTTATTGGATATGACAGATGGATATGTCCGCTCCTCTGATTCATCATTTTATATTTCTCTTCTGAAAGGCTATGTTATCATTGTGCAAATAAACTGTAAATCTGCCCCAGGCCCAACTGCTCACAAAGGAAAAGGAGGGGAAAGAAACACACCCCATGTGCACCTAGGCAGCTACATAGCGTGGGGGCTAGCTGCAAACACCGGAGGCTGAGGAACCTCTGAAGACTGGCTTTGCTGTAAAAGGGCTGCTCGCTCCTTAGAAACAGGAACAGAGGGGACAGATTTTGTGCTGTGCCTCCGGCAGATGTGACACAGAAAGCGCAGCTCCAGGGGACGCAGAACAAAGGTGGCTGCAAGCCCTCTGCGCCGCGTGACTCTCGGCTGTTGCATGGGCCGCTGAGGCTCCTGACACACATTCGGGCAGTCGCAGTCTGCTCTGGTTGAAAGTAGGGCTCCCCGACACATCTGTGCATTTGGAGCTGGCATGAGGAGCTCAGTTCCCTCCGCCACCTTCTGTCCTTCACATCAGGGATGCAGGCGCCGCAGGGTCCATGACGGGTAGCATTGGTTTGGCATGAGGGTGGCAGGCTGCTGGGCAGGACCTCCACCCTGAGCAGGAGTGGCCCCATGGGTTTTACCTATGTAGTGATGAGCTGAGTGGTAACACTAGAAACTCATTGCCGACTGCTCTGGGAAGTGCAGTGCATTACCTGTATTTCTGTATTAACATAGATTTTGCAACCCATTTAACAAAATTTTTTAAACTGTTTTCCCTTTAAAGGGTTCTATGCCTTTTCTCTAAAAGGTATTTTATTGTAATGGAACAAAAACTTGGTCAACTGGAACAGATATTTTCAAACCACCATGTCTAAAAAAAGAAACTTCTCTCCTGAGGGAGGGAGAAGATGCGGTTGGCTCCCCTAGCTCTTCAGGATCAGAAGAAGAACTGAAGTCGTGTCCACAAGGTCCTAGGTGCAACCAAATCCTCCATATTTACAGGAGTCAGGAACTTTTAGAGATTATGCTAAAGTATGCACTGGCCCTATATGTGGGCAGACATCACACACCCAGCTGATATGCCCCATGATCTCAATGGGAATTTGTGCAAGTAAAGATCAAGTCGTGCATAGTATGGAGCCCAGCCACTGCCTAACCTGTAGAAAAGGGATTATATAGTTGTAGACATATAGTTCTGGAAGTAGCTTCAACTGATCATCTCATCCATCCTTCTGAAGTCTGATGGGAACAACTATAGTTAGACTGTCCCTTGCTGAGATTTGCATGGACCGGTCTCAGAAGCCACTTCTGACCACATCAGCTTCATTCTGGTGCAGCCTGTTCCAGCAAATGGTAATTCTTAGAAGTTGGGGGAAAAAAATTTCCTAATATCTAACTTAAATCTCCTTTGCTGTAAATTATATCAATTATTTCTTGTCTCAGAAATAGTGGATGTGGAGAACAATTGATTATCCTTCTTTTTATAGCAGCCTTTTTAACATTCCTTTTTATATCAGATGACTAGTCGCTTTGCAGTCTGCTCTTTTCCAAAGTAAAAAATTTCCGTTCCCCTAAGCTCACCGCAGAAGTTGTGTTTTCTGAATCATGTCATCCTTGCAGGTCTCCCTTGGACTCTGTGAAGGTGGCTGCCCCTTCTTAAATGCTCTTATGGAGCATTTCTCTACATGAAACCAGAGCAGCACCAAGCAGAGTGGGATAAGAATGTCTTATAAACATGTCAAAACGGGGGGGGATGGATGGACGGGGAATAAATAGGCATCGGACTAGCCAAAATGTTGATTTATTTTTTAAGCCCAGAATAAAATAGAGAGTCAAGTTTCTTCTGCATTACACTTTTTTCCTGCCAGTTTTCCTGTTTTGACCTTTCCTGTCCCCAGGAGGTATGTACTGACAACTTCTATTGTATTAAAACAATCTGGTCCTAGTTAATCAATGAGCAAGACTCTTGGTCTCTACTAGGCTACATGTCTGCATTTCCTCCTCTAAATCGTTCATGCTTTTTCTGTTTTGATGTTCAGCCACTCTATCAATAAAAACTTAAAGGATAGCATCTTGCATGTTCCAGTATCTTGTAGGTCTGAGTTCCCCCTAAATAATTGTTCTTACTCTGGCTTGGATTTCAATTTAAAAAAGCATTAACCCGATATTCACACAGCATTGGCAGCAATAGACCATTCATAGGATTTCATGTCCTGAGGGTAAATAGCTCATTCCCTTCATTGTTCATTAAAAACAAATACAGTTTGCACCCCTTGTCTATTCCCTTAAAAAAAAACCCACTTTATTGCCCACCAGCGAACATTACATTATTTATTGTTTAATTGCTGTTTCATACTTGGCATAAAAGATGTAAAATAGGATGTGACTACTAGAGGAATAATTATTAGTGATGAACAGGAGAAAAAGACCCAAAACATTAGTGGTTGTGGAAATGCTATTTCTCACTCGGCGCCGTACGGTATCATTAGCTGTGATAGTGAACCCTCTCAGCCGGCCTGGTGAACCCTCGCACCATGAAGCACTTGTAATCGTTCCTCTGTGGCGCTGCGCCATGGAGAGATACCATTTTCTAACTCGTTTCTATTGTTTTGAAATGAGATATACAGTCTGCGGACGCGACCTCTTGAAAGGAGCTCCATGCTTGATCATCCTCGTCGTATTTAACTGGGGTTTATAGTGTCCACTTGAGTCTACTGACACAGTGGGTGAGGAAATAGAGGATTAATCTTCTATCACATTCCCTTCTGTAGAGAAATTTCCTAATTAAACATAGCAGAAAATTACTTTAAAAGTAGCAGGAGCAGGAAAAAAAAATCCTTCCTCTGTTGTGAGCATGGGCAATATTAATTGAAAAATTGTAATTTATTCATGCAAAGCTTCTAACTGCACCTCATGTCTGCAGTGATTTCCCTAACATGGAACTAGCTTTGCCCCCAACAAGGACTTGTGTTAGGAAAATAGAATGACGTACTATAATTACTGTTTTGCTTCTGGTTGGTTTGCTTCGGCTTTTCTGTTCATATTTATCCGTGTTTCCAAAGTTGAGAAAAATCCCTTGATAATTGCCTGTTCTCTAAGATCTTCTCGCTGTGGCAGTTGTCACACACACTGAGAATTTTCCATTTTAATATTCTAGTCTATTAGCCACTAAGAGCACAGATAAGATAATGAGAAATGAAAGTCCCCTTTTTAAGCATTTTTGTTTTAAAATGACAACTTTAAATGTATTACTCTATTTAGAAAGAAAAATCTAAGTGGATGGCATGATGGGTAATGATATGTAAATGACCATTCATGCATGAAAATCAGGGCCACAGTTGAATGTATTAAGCAATGACTGATATAATCATTATTTTGGATTTTGCATCTGAAGAGGGGGGGATTGCAGATATCAAGTGAATTGCATATTTAAAGAAAACATTCATGTGTGTGTGGAATAAAGGATGTTTTCAACATTTTTTCATTAAGTGTCCTAGCGTTATGCTGTTTGGACTTAAATAAGGTCAATATGTTGGGATTATGCTTTTCATATTATCTCTGACTCTCACTTTGGCAGATCCTCCCTTTCCCTGTTTGTGCAGCATGCCATCGGAGTGCCAAGTTTGTAATGTCAACTCTTTTCAGCTCCCTGTAACGCTTTTGTCTACAGGAAGCTGCCTACTGCCACATGGGGGGAGAGCTCAGGGAAAGCCAGTAGCTGGCATTTTAAAAAATATGTAAAAATTCGTCATTATTGCGATCCCTTTGTCACTCTCACGCTTACACGCACTTCCCGCGCTAGCAGGGTGGTGTGGGAAAGTTAATGCTGCAGGTCTCGTGGAGCTGCGAGGTCAAGCCGGCAGCCCCCATCAGGGGCTGACACCGGTCCCTGTCTCCACACATCACAGCTGTGACCGGGGTGATCGCTTAACTGGCAGTTTCTCTTTCAAGGGTCGAGGCGGCTGCGGTGGGGTTTGGGACCATGGCACTGGGGTCGCAGGTCGGGAAGGTGAGGGGCAGCACGCAGGCACTGATGCTTTGTATGTCTGCTCCTTCATCCCCCAGCCCGCACGCTGGCAGTGCTTCTGCTGTTGATGTTACAGTCAGGGAAGCGGGATCTTAACGTGGGCTCAGAGTGCTGCTGCTATTCAATCACCTCTGTAAAGTTGCCAAATTTGTACATGTAAGTATACACGTATTCCAAGTAGTGCTGCCTAAGCGTAAGCTACAGATGCTTTGTTCTGGTGACCAGGGGTGGCAGGCAGCGGGAAGGCTGTCTGAAGCTGACCCAAAAAAAAATGAGGGAAGTATCTCTGGGGATTATTGTCCGGGAGGTGACAGTATAACTCACTTCTTTACATCCTAGCCAGAGCTCTGTGGCCGCTCTGCTTTTAAAGCACCACTCTCATGAGGAGACTGGTAGTCAAGACTGAAATAAGAAAAGGACATGGTATCAGTAGGTACTTGAGACTGTGATGTTTTCTTGTCTCATCTCATTTTGTGTTATGCACTTTAAAGAAAAAAGAAAATTCCACTTTGGAATAGGAGAAAAATAAGCTTCTGTTATAGAATATCTACATTAATGGATTCCTTCTATCAAAGGCAGAAAATAGCTGTGTTACTAAATATAATTAATGCATCCCGAGTTTGGAGAACATTATGCTAAATGTCCATGATACATTCTCTGTCCCCTTCAGCAGTAGCATATGATCAATTTTGCTACTCTGTCCTTACCTAATTATTGCTGTCGCTAATGAAGGGAAGTAGAGAAAAACATGTCTTAGTAGGTTAATAAGCCATCCAGAAA
Source organism: Gavia stellata (assembly GCF_030936135.1). Classification (NCBI taxonomy): domain Eukaryota; kingdom Metazoa; phylum Chordata; class Aves; order Gaviiformes; family Gaviidae; genus Gavia; species Gavia stellata. Next base: position 34,776,416 of record NC_082601.1, read on the forward strand.
ATTATATTAGCATGATCAATCCTTAATGATTATGGTTTCTCATAACATTAGATCACCTGAAAGGTGTTTTTCGTAGGAGATGGGAGGGGAAGTAGACATCATTTTGCAGCCATTCTTCCAGTTGTGTTCAGCTGGTTTTTGGAGAGAAAAGCAGTCAAACTTTGGCTCAGGAATTTTGACTGCTCTTGCAGACATTGATTTACTTAGTGGAGCTGGTTTATTTTATCACACAAGCATCTGGAAGGGCAGCAGGTATGGGAGATTTTCTACCTTCCCGCCTTCCACAAATACTTGGGGCATTGGCTGTCACCTGGGCTGATGGTGTGCGTGTTCTGCGTTGCTTTTCATAAGTTTTTGTGAATAAGCTGGCAGTTTCAGATCAGACTGAGCAGCTTTCAACTGGCATTTTCCCCCTTCCTCTCTTCATGGTGATACACTTTCATTTGCAATCTAGTATCTTGTTTAGCATCTGTCAGGATTTCTTTCATTTGTTTGTTTTTTGTCTCGTCGATGCTTCTTCAAGTACCTGTGTATGCCCATACTGCAGCATACTCAGGACATGTTTATTTTGATTAAAGCATTTCTCTTAGAGCATGTCCAAGGCATTAAAATGAATAGCAGAGGGGAATGATCCTCAAACATCAGACTCTTTTTTTTTTTATTTAAAGATTTTCCCCAAATTAAACTGAATCACAATCCTCCCTTTTAATTTGTTAATTACACTTCTGCAATGGTAATGCAATCAGTGAATATAGCTAAAGTGTTTGTGTGTGGGAATCAATATTAATGAGAAAGAGCATATTTGGAAAGTGAGCTATGTATCAGCTATTTGCTTTGCATCTGTCTGCCAGTGTACGGCTACTCTAAACTTGTCCCACCTGAGCCGTGCAAAGAAGCGCAGTTGGAGAAAGAGAAGGGGGAGAGTCCCTCCAGGTCATTCACTCCCTGTACTCGCTTCTACACTTTCCGTATCCGGGGGAAGGTATGGAACAGGGTGTGCTGCCGTTCAGCTGAGAGAGGCCCACATTTCGGGCAGCATGGCCCTTGGAAAGCTGGAGCTTAGGGGCTGCGGTGCCTTGGCCAGAGCAGAAAGTCAGGGCTTTCACAACCTGCCTGCCCTGACTGACTTCACAGGTGACAAAACTCTGAGCAAGCTCATAAAGGTTAATCACAACTAAGTGAGAATGAAATCTGGCATTTTCCTGCTGGGCTTCCAATTTTCTGTATATGCAGTGTATTGGAGCTAAGTGAGATTAAATGTTGAAACCTTTCGTGCCATATGGCTCCCCCTATATCATAAACACATCTGTAAAATTATACTCAGAAGGGCAACATCGTTCTGGTGTAAATGGATTAAAATCCATGCTTCTCCACTGCTCATATCAAGGCCGACTTTGACGTGTCGCACTCAACCTGTTAGTGGAGGTCTGGGAGGTTTTTCCCTACAAAGTCACGTAAATTCTGGGTGACAGCACAAAAAAAGATCCCCAGTTCATCCACAGGCCTGGCCCTTGGAGGCTCCTTCTCCTAAATCTTTGCTGCCCTTCCAGGAGCAGCTGTGCTGCTCGTGAACTCCCTTGCCTTTCTGCTAAGGCTATCAGCAGTGCTGCCAGTATTTTTCATGGTTTCTGTACTGTGGACATGACTATTCCACCACATAAACCATAAACCAAGGAGTACAATAAGCCAGTAATGGTGCTGCTCACACAGTGCCTCAACTTCCCACTAATAATGGAAATAAGAAGGAAAACCACGGCTCAGCTGATTTTTTCCCATTTGTCCTGAAAGGTCATCTTGCTGCTGGACATTCTCATGCATTTAACTGACGCAGTATGTTTTCGTGTTTGTGGAAGAATAGGGTTCTATAAAAGATAGGCTCTATGTTGCATAAATATCATATCTCCTCCTGCAGGACTTAGAAACTTTGCAGTTGCCCGCATCTTAGTTTCTAGCAAGTTCCTTAGGTGCCTGCACGCCTGTGCACCCTGAGCTGCAGCAGAGGCCCAAGGACTGCCTAGCTACAGGCTTGGGAAGGCAGAAATACCTTTACACATGTCAGGAGGGACATTTTTACAACTAGCTCTGAGCCGCATTTTCTTTTTTCTTTAAATGGAAATTCTCACAGAGAAAGAAGCAAACACAGGGATGAGCCCTGGTTGTGCAAGCTTAGAGGATCAGCTCAGCGGTGACAATTGCAGATCAGGGAGTGCTACTGCAGAAATATTAAATTCTTCTGGGGCAGGAGCTGTGAAGGGGGATTGGGGATTGCCCTTTGCATACAGGCTGACCACTGAGCTGGTGGAGGAAAAGCCAGATAAGGAGCCGTCTATCGTGGCTCCCAACCACAAGGGTACAGCCTGGCTGAACATGGGTTTTGACTGCCAGTTTTGGCACCTGACTGAGCTGCCTCCTTCTGAGACCCCATTGCAGAGCATGAGCTTGGCATGTGCCTTCTCGACTTCCGAGCTCCGGGGCTGCACCTGCTCTCAGTTACGTGTGTGTAACCTACATTAGCACCTCAGCAATAAACAGAAAGGAGTATAACGTGGAAGAAAAGCCAAGTGGGAGAAGAAAACTGCGCTCCTCTTGTTGAATTCAGTGAAAGCTAGACCCAAGTCGTTTTACAGTAGAGGAACTTTACACCACCCTGATTATGTAAATGGGACATAAAGTAAATTGGACTTTCACTTGCTCTGACACTCCCTTCCATTGCCAGAGTGTTTTACAGAAGCCTTAGCGTAAATTAGAACCAGGGCCAGTGTCTGCAGTCCCCGTTTTAGGATTTAAAACCAGTCATTTCCCAAGATAATTGTGGTGCAGTTGAGACTAGGAGCACCTTCCTAAAATTGGTTAATGCCCAGATTTGGGTTTCTTCACTGGCTTAAATGGAGTGGCATATTATCTCCTCTATAGTCTGCCTAAAAGATAGATTTGATGTCTGCGAGCAAAGACATGAAATTGCTATAGGCTTCCACTCTTATAGCCTGCCACCTATTTGATTTATGTGATAAGTGATCTCAGATGACCCTCCAAGGCACTGAACCATTAGAGAGTTATGTTGCACAGCGATAAGAAATCTTCAGAGATACCTAAATCTTCTTTTACCACTGGGAGTTTCATCTGTTCTGGAATAAAGAACATTTTTATGTATGATGTTGCTATCTTGCTAGCCATACTAATATTCAAAAGGATACACAGACTTAAATCAATAGCAAAGTGACAAAGACCTTAAAACTGAAGTAGTCACCAAGTGGATGCTAGACAGCTCTTTCAGGTTTTATCTTTGTTCCTTTCATTCTGTTTCTTGAAAGATGAGTAGCTGTAAGGGTTCACATTCAAGTCTTCTGTTAATATTTCCACCAGATAGGAAGCTGGCAAAAGCACCCTTTCAGCGTGGAAAGCTCTGGACATCACATCAACCATTTGGGACTTCCTTACTCTAGGCTTTGTGAAACCATGGGTTGGATCCTTCCTTATTTTTTTCACTGAATTTCTCTAAATTCAGTGATCCAGGTTCCTCTCTGCCTAGAATAAATAAAAGTGCTTAGAACCTGCGGTGGGATGTGAATTCTTGACAGAGGTCAGGAAAAGCACAGACAGGCAATTTCTGTGGTTTATGTCCAACTGCAGCATCTTCCCCTGCAGAGGAAGGCACTGCTGACTCATATTCCTCCAACTGAACCTATATCTAATCCAGTATTTGCTTGGTAGAATTTGCTGTAAGTGCAGTGTTACAGCATGTATATAGTCCATATGTTCTGTCCATCAGATTATCTTTGCATCATGTGTTTAGTGCATCAAGCATAAGGTATGCAGCAGTAAGCTCCTGTTTCAGGCAGTATGGGATGCAGCTTCTGCCCAGATGTACAAGAGGAAGAGGAGGGACCAGAACCAGTCCCTGCTTTTCACCAGAGCCCGAAGATGTCGGGACTCTTTGCAGGTCTGCAGGGAGGTGGTGTTTGGCCGTCCACAGAACAGATGAAGAGGGTTTCAGTCCTGGCCTGCTCCCCTCCCTTCTGGCACATAGGGCCAGCCGGCCACAAGCGGCTCACACTTGACTCCCCCCCAAGTAATCTTTGATGGCCGTTTTTCTGACAAATAATAAATAATATTGGGTACTTTCCTGGACTGTAGCTTCCCATCTCCCTTGACACAGCGCTGAGGTTTAATGATCTGTGTGGCCAGGCAAGTCAACCTGAGGGAGGAATCAAACATCATCTTTTTCTATTTCTCCTTGATCCTGAAAAATCTTCTCGTCCTTGCAATTAGGACTACAATAATCTCCTTCCAGGGTCTTTAATAATGGCCTTGATTGGTGACCCGTCGCATTGCGTCCATCCAGCTGTGGGCACGTCCACTTGGTTGTTTTGTTCGTGCTGTTGGACATATTGAAATACATGAGAGCAGGGACTGATGCCACAAAAGCTTTGGCAGCATCGCAGGCATGTTTTTACAACAAGCTGTAGCTATTGCTTGAAAATTCTCCTGCAAGGAAGTGATTCCTCTTTAAAATTAAATTAATGCAAGGCAGAGATGAATAGTCCCCACGTGCTATTTGGCTTTTTACTCAAAGCTGTTTATGAGGGGAAGCTCTTGGCAAAATTTAAATGAGCCTCCTCTTCCTCAAGCTGGCAAATACTGTCAATGCTGGTCATCATACACCTTCATAAATCTGCAATGTTGGCATCCCACATACACCAGGCAAACGTCAAATTTTGTAGGGGGACTGCACAAGGGTGCAATAATCACAGCTGTTTCATGTCAGCATTCAGAAAGCTTACAATAGGGTTTTATTCAATGAGCCATTTCTTTTGGAATGCCATTAGAGATATTTGCTAGGAGAAACTGTCCTCAACTAATCATATTTAATTTTTTATCAAATGCACTGTGGGAGCAGCAGGAATATACATGAGACACAAACAAGCAAATGGTGTTTATTTAGAATAAATAAACTTTGAATAAGAATTGAATCTGTTCCCTCCTGGCCACAGTTGTACAAATACAGGCAAGTCCCTACAGAGGTCTATAGGGTGTCATGTACTGACTTCAGAGCCGGATGCTCTTGGAGACCTCCAGTTGTGCCCGCTGAAAGGAGGGAACTGCAATCAGACAGATGCAGAGCAGCAATGCTGTTCCTGTGAAACCATTCCCATCCCATCCACTTTTAGCCACGAGAAATGAGGGTGAGAGGGTATGAAGGCTACCCGTCTCACCAGGGGAGGCCTCCAAGCCCCCAGACTGGATGGCAGCTGGAGAAGGCTTCTAAGGTTTCTAAGACACTGAGCTGTGCCAAGTGAGAGGCATGCAGCTTTGCAGGGGCCCATGCCTCTCCTCACAGCAGTAGCACCTCGTCTGCAGGGCTGCCAGAGCTGCTCCGTGCTGGACCCTGTGTTACGGTAATTGCAACTGAAAAATTGCGGGTGGTGGGGAAAGGAAAGAAGTCAAAAGAGAATGAGAAGGAAGGCATGACAGGAAGCAAGACAGGAGGTAAAAGATAAAGACGGAACTAGAGAGAGCAGCAGCGCTTCGTAATAATGTGAAACAATTTTTATACTAGTTATTTGCTGAACTTAGGGCACTTCCCAGACACTGTTTTCTGGCACTAATTAGACTGTACCCAGGGCAGAGTTGGAGCCTTCAGCGCAAGGTGGAGGGGAGCTCAGCACAGGGCCTTGCACTAGAGTGAGCTGTTTCAGAAGTGCTTCTTTACTGTCCAACATAAACTCAGCATTGCACAGGACTGAAAAATCATTAATCAGCCCTATGAAAATAATTAGTTTTTAAAAATTATAAACTTAACAGTTTCTGGTATTTATTATACTCACAAGCTTTTTCTCCTCAGCCCTAAAGCTCAGATGTACCTTTCAAAACAAATATACATACAAACTGATATCCTTATACATTGAGATAATCCACTGGCAGTGATTTTAAGAAAAAATATAACATGAGAGTCACAGTAGAAATATAAGAGCTGGAAAACACGGCAATTTGAGTCTGACTGGCATCAAAGCAGTACCAGGCTGTACCTACACGGTCTTTATCGAGAAGATAAGAGCCCATTTTATCAGCAATCTGAGCTGGCTGGATAAATCTAGTTCCTCCCCGAAAACCCTGTTAGGTATTTGCATCACACTGAAGTAATCCCATTAACCTTTTCCAGCACTTGGCTGAGAATGGCAACGTGGAGGTACCCAAGATGGGACCTGAAGCAATAAAAACACTGGGAAAGGTGGTCTGGTTTCCTGGGCATCCAGCTCAGGTATGGCACAACCCTGGCACTGTTTAAATAACTTTCCCATCAATAGCGGGGAGGTGGTTTCAAGGACTGACCCATAGTGGTATGGAGAAACCGACCAAAGGCCTATTGGCATGAAGGAGAATATTTCAGGTCTCCTTAAGAAGTTCTGAGTCAGGTCCTGAGCTGCATAGAGACACTGTTTTCTCGTGCAATAAGTAATTTCCTCAGTGTGTTTGTGTGTGAGAGAGCGAGCAAATTTGTATTTATTGAGATGGAGCCAGACGACAGGAGTAAAGCAGAACAAGGCATGTCAGAGTTTGGATTTATTACTGATACAGTAGGCCATTTTCTTTTCATTTTGACCGTAATGCCATTCTGAGCTTCTGCCAGACTTCGAGAGCAGAGTCATTTGTGAGTCGACCCCCTGCTTCGCACCCTTCATTTTTCTCACTTTGCAGGTTTTGACTGAGCTAATGCGTTCAGGAAAAAAGACTTATTGATTAGAGTGAAGTTGCTTGCAGCATCTGGGCTTTTATTGGTCAAGCTTGTGAGGTGTTTTTAGCCACTTGGTAGAGATGCAGGTAGCGTTTGTTCTAACACATTTAGTAAATTCTGCTGGCTTTCTCTGCCCTGGTTTCTCAGAGCTTTCTCACTTCGTCCACTCGCCTTGTCACCTGCCCAGAGCAGTCCTGTTAGGACTTAAGCATGTGGTGAGATCACCTCAGCTGCTCTGAAGAGCATTCTTCTCCTCCTCCTCCTCCACATTTTAATTTGCACATTGTCTTTCATCCCAAAATACAAAAATTACCATCAACCCTCATCTCCATGTGATTTTTGTTATTACCTAGATTTTATAGCTAAAAACAAGTGGATAACCTGTTAGGATGAGCTAGAGCAAGTTTTGTTTGAAGTTCTTCTTTCAACAATAGCAAAGATGTCCCACCATGAGAAGTCAAGTCAGAATCAGGGATTGTGATGAGCACGCATCTGATCACATCAATAAAAGGAAGACTGCATAATACAAAAACCAATCGTAACAAATGATTGTAGTCATATTTCTGTATATTCAAGTGTGTGGTGATGTTTTGTGCTGTTTCTTTGTTGTGTTCTCCAGGATAGTTAAAATATATTGAATAAGGTTTACTGTAATAGTGTTAGTAGTCCTACCAAGCCACATGAAAACTGAACTGAGACTCTCCTGAGTTTGCCCTGTTGCCTTCAGGGCGTGTTAGCAAAGAGAGATTGAGAGATTTGTGTTTAGCCATTGTTGTCACCTAATTCTCTCTCTCTCTCCCTTATGGCTCACCAGCTCCTCTTTCCACTTCCATTTACTCCTCACAGTGTGGTCCATCAGGCGAGTTATGCGCATATCCCTTGTGTCACTTAGGAAATAGATGATGCTTTGTATATCAGATCAAGACTGTGACCTGCTGTGCATATTCCTAACCATCCCATTGGAGCTGCTTTTCAGGAAATTGCAGAGTTTATTTCCATCCTGCCTTTGACACTCGTCAAGCATCTTTGGAAAACACTGAGCAAGTTATCAAGAAGCTCGAGCACAGGGATTCTGGTATCCATTTGCTAGAACAGCTTAGCCACCAGTCATCAACTCTTAGTAGAGTGTGTCTCGGAAGCTGTGTGGATAAAGTCATAGCATGATGTGTTGGGGTTGTAGCACCTACAGAAGACTCTTGACTCAAAGAGATTGAAGTGTAAAGAGAAAGTAGAGGTGTCTACAGTGGGGGGACAGTTTGGGGCTTTTAGTTTTCTCCTGATATTACAGGAAATAAGCACAGAGTCGGACCAATCTATGGATGATACTTTCAGTCTGTTTTTTCAGCTATGGAAACAAGTAAAATGTCTCCAAAATGGTTTCTTTCTTGGGGGACTTGCAAGCAATACAGATCTTCTTGAAATCACAACTATCCGATCTGAGTGAGGTGAGAACATCAGAAAAGGACCAAATGATTAAAACAGGAGCTGCTGTGGTTACCCCAGTCCATTGACTCTGTAAATTGTGTGTAGTACCTTCCCAGCTAAAGAATTTATATTGCTTAGGAGATTGAGATAGTCTCTGAAGTGACTTTCAGATAATGTTAGTGACCTTCTAACCCATTTTAGCACATTTCCTTGATCTCTGGAAGTTGCTAATCCTGCTAACACAAATAGGAACTTGCAGCTTAACATTTCTCAGTTGTGCGAGTAGTAAGTGGTGGGCTTCAGCGATTAGCCTCCCTGGGGCACTACTATGTTCCTACAGGATCTTGGTGTTAAACCTCAACAGTTGCTAATAGGAGAACTACATAACGTGTGTGAGAAAAAGCGAACCATACTCCTTTTATTTTTAGAAGAGGAATCCAGAAACTAGTTTATCTTTGCTAACATATTTTTTTTCAGTTGAGATATAAAAGCAAGTGCAAATCAGCAAGTACAGCAAGGAAAGAAAAGGAAAAGGAGTCACTTCAGAAAATGAGCATCCACTAGTCCTCAAGCTAAAAAGCAGCAGGAAACATTGGGAAAATAACTCTTTCTAAGATGTCCAGATTTATCAAAACACTTATTTGCACAGCATGGAGAAAACAAGCCTCTGTGTGTGTCAGTCCTGGGTGTGGGTGCGCATGCCAGTGTGTATGTTCGTGTAGGGAGAGAAAACACATCTTAAGGAAATGTAAAGAATGATATTAAATGTGGTTACTGAAAACAGGAGAGAGAGAGAGATAAACAGCTGTCTTTTTTAATCAGGACCACACATGTGGCACATGGAGATGCTAATGATCTGAGGACACAGCCCTTGGACACACTGTCCACCTTTGTATGTGGGCTTTTATAAAATATGAGACTAAAGAGTTCCTCAGTCATTTAAGGAAATGGAAAACCATGCTCAGACCTTCGCTACAAAACCTGACAATGCAGTAAAACAAAAATCCAGACTATGTTTTCTGAGTTTCCCCTTTGGTTTTTTGTACATGAACTTTGTGGATATAAAGGTGAGCAAAGTTCTACAAATAGGGCAAACCCCTCTTTTTTTCCTTTTAGGATCATCAGAATGCTCATCATAGGTAACTTTTTTTTCATTTTAACATAGTCTTAAATTCAAGCAAGACTGACAAGAAATTGCTGCGGCATAGCTCGTACCTAAACATACCACCACTTTCTTTCACTATATTAAGCCTCAGGATAAAGCTTCTGAGACAAACCATCTACCTTAGGCATTTCTGTGGTCTCTATTACTGTAGTATCTAAGCATATCACAATCTTTAATAAACTTGTTTCCATATTCTTTATTGGTAGAAAGTGGTATTATTCCCTTTTTACACAGTGGGAAACAGGACAGAGGTTAAATAACTTGTCCAGGGTAAGAAAGCAGGCATTGGGGTCACACTTTCTCTTTCAGGAGCAAAAGCCCTTTCTCCTCCAACAGCTTTGGGAAAGCTTGGGACCCTTCTTCTTTCTGAGTAAATAACAAAAGCAGCACATTCAAAGTCAGAGCACTCCAACCCAAGAGCCTCCAGTAACACCCAGGTTAACGGGGTCTTGTGCAGTGGATGCACAACATCAGGCGGGTGATTTGTCCCATCAGTGTCAGTGGGGCTACTGACACGCTCCAGCATGCCCACCAGCCTTGGTAGGTGGGACCCAAATGTGCAGTAAGCCTGCACCACAGTGCTGACTCCAAACGAAAGGATGACACTGCAGAGGCTATTTATGCAGATAACATCAGTCAAAGCAGATTGATACTTAAAGTCTGGGTTGGTTTAATTATTCTGTAACGGGCAGAAGGATATCACTAGGTACTGTGTCTTGCTAGAAAGCAGCACCTATGGAAAGATATCAAAAGGTGCTTAAATACTTTAATATAAATGTAGATGACGTTTCTTTTGGATCTTTTAACAAACCCTCTTCTTGGTGCCTACCTTAGTGGTCTCTCTCTCTCTTTCAGTACTCAGCCGTTAACATTTTTTTGCAGTCCTCTCATACCCATATTTTTATTTTCCCCTCAGTCCCTTCACGTTTTTGACTTATGGACCAGTTACAAACCTTACACAATTGCAGACAAGGGTGTTGACTTTCCTGGGTTTCAAATTTAACCTATGCTGGAGATCGTCCCCTCCTCTGGACAGCACTAAATCTTTCCTGCCAGAAATAACTAGTCCTTGGGGCTCATAGCTGTACTTCTGAAGAGAAAAATGTTTTGCCTTTGGAATGGACTAGATTGCACCACACAGCAGGTAATTTCAAAACATTTTCGAGGAAAACGTCCCCTTGGGTCTGTCTCAAGGCCTTTACTGGTAAAGGACACAAGGCAGCGTGAGATGCTATCAACACGCCTCCGTTATTTTCCCAGGGAACAAAGCGGTGAGGCTCGGTGGTGACACAATCTGCCCGAGCTGCAGCTCGAAGGGATCATTGTTTAAGTGGAAAAGGAAGAGGAAGGGTCTTTCTCCAGTTTTCCTTTTAACTCCGTAATTCAGGGAATTTATCGCAGACCAACACGGAAATCTCTGTGTTGGCCCTGTTCTAAAGCACTGCCTGTTGGCCAGGCATCAGCTCTGTGAGCAGCACATTAAGCCGACGTTTTGAATAGATTTTTGTAGAGAGAGAGAAGTGCTTTACTACAGCACTGTCTTTACTAATGTATATTCTTCTGCTTTCCATCAAACAGTCAATGAAGGCTCAGGTGAAACCAATCAAAAAGAGACATCGACCTGTGACATTTGCCAGTTTGGGGCAGAGTGTGACGAAGATGCAGAGGATGTTTGGTACGGTAATTTGGTCTACTCTTCTATTTTAATGAATGTATGATTATTTAAAGGTACTGCAGTTTAGAAAACATTAAAAATATTAGCTATTCAATTTTCTGCACCCAGAGATTCATCACACAGTGATTGAAGTGGTTATTACTCTGAAAAAAATGTATAAAACAGTCTGGTTTATAATTTTGGAACATGCAGAATTTAGACAAAGTCTAGAAACACAGTTATCCATTTTGTTGCTGTTATAACTTATGTTATTCCATCTGGGGTTTTACAGCTTTATACTTTGGTAAAAATAGAATTGGGAAAAATAATTAACCTAAAGCTTTTCCAGTTAAAAAGTATCATTAGTATTATCATCATGTTAATTCATGTGTGGCATTAGAAATGCTGGGAAATCTGTCTCGATTTTTCCTAGTTGCTGGAGTTGAAGACCTAACCCTCAAATGTTTGAAATAGTTAGAGTGTACATTTAGACATTTTCTCAATGGAAATTGTTTTATTTTTTATTTTTTAAAAGACGTTTCAAAAGTATTTAATTTTTTTATTATTGTAAACCTTAATGACGTAAGCTGAAGGGAAATAATTTTATCTACTCAGCATTTTTTTTAAATTTTTCATTTTGCCTAGAAACTATGCAAACATGTATTAAGTCAACTTTAAGCTGATCATTTCATTGTGATTTTGGAACAGCCAATAGATCAAAAAAGCCGCTATTCACAGAGCTGTACTTCTAACACTGCCTTAATGCCAAGCCTCATATTTCTATCTAAGTAATTAATACAAGTTTAGAGAGACAACAAAATAATCATGCAAATGTTGAGCTGTTGTCTGGATGATGCTTCTGAAGCTATGGGCTGGTGGTAGCCAAAGGATGGATACAGAGACTGGGCAGTGAGACGTCAGTAAAGCAATATTGCCCAAACTCTAACTTGGACAGTAGGAATGGAGCAGAGAGGAGTCAATGAATGAATGGTGAACATGATAATTGGGCCCAGTGTTGGGCAGCTGACCTCATCTAGGCAAGGCATCCATGCACTGTTGGTCAGGCATGAAATTATGAACATTTCTGCTATTCAGTGAAGAAGCTTAGGAATATGGTCATCCATTTGTGCTCCTTTTGGGTTTGTCTTGCCAGGTTTTTAATAACCTCTGGTTCTAGTCTTTAAAAAACAAACAACAGAGGCCTGGCTCTGGCTCCAGTCATCAATAGAAATTGTGGTGTTGAAAAACCAGAGCAAGATGCATCATGGTTATAGGTTTGCAATAATGTAATGAGATTTGTGTGGAATAAATTGCTTAATTTTGACTTTGCTTAAGGAAATTACCCCAGGTGTCAGGATTTTCATTGTCTCCTTGACTGGTTGTCCTTGAGAGTTTTGGTGGTGCAGTGTAGAAACAAAACCATGGTAAAATTAATATATCAAAATTCACAGTCTAGTGCTCATGTTTTCATAATTAAGTGCACTTCCAAATTGGAAGGCAGGAGAAGAGAGGGGCAAGGAATAAAATTAGCTACAAGATAACATTATTAATCATAAGCACTGAGTAGCAGTGTTTATTTTTTTCCAGAAATAGCTCAATAAAGTAGTCTGATCCAACTTACCCCAGTAATGTTCCTACTGCAGCTTTTGCACTATCTAATTCCTTCCCTTTGAAACAACTTGGCTTATACAGAGCAGCGTAATGACTGCAGGAGCTGAAGTTCTCAATCTTTATTGACAGCCGGTCCTTCTGCAGGGGAAGATGTTTCTTGGGGCGGGAAGCAGGGAAGGGCATTTACTTGGAAGATGCTACCAGACAAGCTGTTAAAAGGCAGGAAAGCAGATTTCCAACCAGAAGTACAAAGACCATGTAAAGCCTGTTAAAGGTCTGCTTTGAAGTAAACAACTTCATATGCCGTAACAGAGCCCTGATTTCCTGTCCCTGCCCCCTGATTAGTCTTGGATAAATGTCTTTATAAAAAATGAGACTTCTGGGTGTTAGCTCTTTGTTATTCTTATTTCTAGAATAAAAGCAGACTATGTATGGGGGAACCTAGATACCTCTTTCCAATGAACGTTAATTGAATTTCCATGTTTGGCACCAGACAGACATATTCCCCCACTCCCCCTGCCAAGATTTGGTGTGCAGAAAATGTCCTTAGATTAAGTGGGAAAAGAAATTTCAGTGTATTATTTGATCACTATTTTTACGCGGATCAAATCTCAGATGTAAGCAGGGCTCCTTTAGCTATCTCACCTGACTGATGAGGTTTGTAAAATCCAAATGGGGTCAGTGGGTCCCAGCAGCCCCAGGACCTGTTGTTACAGGGTGACAAGCCCAGCACCGGCAGTGTCCCCTATCAGTCAGAAACAGTTTGAGGGTGCAGGGTCGGTGCCTGATCCATTCCAGGTAAGAGGGATGCAAGCTGGTAGCAGAGCCAGACCGCAGAGAGCTGGAGAGACGAGGCTGGCTGTTCGCCTAATATTTCTAGGGTGCCAGAGTAGATCAGAGAAGAGAGCACAGGTGTGATAGCAGATGTGGTTGGGCTGCTGATGATTTAAAGCAACAATTAACATTATTCTGCATTGCCACAGTCTGTTATTCTGTAGTCCCTTGTCTCTGGTTTAACTCTTTTTTTTTTTTTTTTTTTGGTTATTCATTGCTAGTTGTCACTCAGCTAAATTGTGCTATTGTACTGTGTCACCATCATTTTTAAATCTTTTTATTTGCGTAAAACCAATCTGTTAATGGCTAGACTCCTGGGATTCTGACAGGGGGTTTGGCACATAGAAGACTACTCGAAGGGGTAAGATTGTGTGTGTGAACATTGTCTGGAAAGTACAAAGAAAAGGCAGAAAAGAATCCACTGTAATAACAGGTTTTCCACGGCATGGTAAAGCAAACATCTATTATTATCCTATTCTGCAGTCTAATATCACGAGAGTGAATGCAATTTGGCATTCCATTAGTGAATCTTTTTCTCTAGGTTAAAAACAAAGACTGTTCAGTTGAAAGTCTTTAACATCTTGCTACCTTAATATGTGAAAGCTTCTTGTCACTAAGAGGATCGTGTATTACTGGCATTATTCCCACCTTTAATGCATTTTGCACCGGTGGGCTTCATGAATATTTAAAGCAGGGCAGTGGCTATGCTCTTTAGCACTGGATTGCAATCTATTGGTAAATCAGACGTTTGGTGTTGCTTACTTTGGGTTTTATTTCTGAGCTGGCTAAGGAATAATTGATTTTGTAAGACAGGGCTACTCAACATAACACCCCAAGAGATATACTTAAAAGGAAATGAAGAATGAAGCATAACATTGTGAACCATGGCGTATTTCTAAGTTATTCCATAAAGCATCTATGAAATACTCACTCACTGTATATAAATAGTACTCACCAAATGGAGTGCTTGCTCAACTGCTAAAGTGGCTTAGTGTCAGTTCATAACCATGTCAGAAACCTGGATTCCAGTATTAATCTGCTTCTTATGGGCCACTGAGGAAATAAGAGCACTCTCTACACTGGACAAGCCACTGTTTGGATAGATACTGGGCAGCTATTTCAGAGGTCCACGATGTGTCCAAGTAAGTGGAAGGAGATAAATAATAGGAAAAACCCTTCTGTTGAATTTCCTGTTGGGAAATGCGAGAAGAGAGGACAGGAGTATTTTCTTAAAACAAGATTAAAGCCTGCATACCTCTGACTTGTAGAGTTAATCAAAATCAACATGATGAATTGGGGTTAAATATGCATGCTTTTCCTTTGAATTTCAGTATCAGCAGGTCGGCCAGCAGCAGTCTGAACGTGCAGGATTGCCCAGAATAAGATGCAGTTTGCTAGCTGTAAGACAGACACACAGAGATGTATAACATGCTCGGGAGAGAGAGCTTTCCCTGCAGCCTGGCAGTGTCCGAGGAGGTGAGGAGGCCATCTCTGCAGATTGTTCCTCTGCCCTCCCCTTCCTCCCTCCTGGAGGCTGCAGGTAGAGGAGAGAGGCAGCAGTGTCCCTGGTAGGAGGTGCCTGACCTTGAATGGCCACTCAGGGGTTTGCACCAGTGATAAAAAGGGGCGTAAATATCCCTGCTGCTTCCCGCAACTGAGTCCCACACACCCCAGGGACTCCTCCTTGGCTGAGTGTAGGGTTTTGTGCTCTGCCATAGGCACCATGCTTGTGCTAGGCAACTTTCCTCTCTCCTCACGAGCCTGGCCCACGCTGGAGGGGCCTTCTCCATTTCTCGCAAGTGGACAAGGATCCCACTGGGCAGGTTCAGCTGTGGAGAAGATGCTGAAGCCATTCTGTGGGGAGACTGTGTCCCTGATGACCCAAAGCTGAGAGCTTGGAGGAAGGCATCCAGGCCTGAATGAAGGGGCTTGGAGCGTTCAGTGTCTAGGTCAGTGGGTGAAGGAAGGAGCATCGGTCTCAGGTGCGCTTGTGTGGCTGGGTGGTATTCCCAAGTGAGGTGGTGATGTTGCAGCATAATTACAGCAGGTCCCTTGTGTCCTGCGCTTCTTTCCGCATGGCTGGAACAATAAACTCCACTTACCCACGGCAGACAGTCACATACACAAAACGTATTAAGAAGATGAACTGTTTCAGTCCTTTGTTTCATATTTTACTGCTAATCACTGATACATATAGTTTGGGTAAATGCTCCTATAAGGCAAGTGAACAGTCTGCAATACATGAGGATGGTGAAACTGCATTCTCATGCAAATAAGCGGCACTGTATATGGGAGATATTTGCGCAAATCATGCAGCTGCCATCAGCAGCGACCCCTACAATCAATATTGCTCTAGCAATCAATATTTATCTTTATTATAGTATAGAAAGAAAACATATAAAAGAAACTAATGATTTTGCCAGCTTCTCAATCCACACAGCAATTAGATCAGTCAGCTTTGGGTCCATTCCCCTTCAATCAGTTGCTCTCAACTACAGCATCTGCAAACAGGATGTTCTACTACTATAAAGTACTAAAAGGTAGTTTGAAAGCTCACGTACATGACATGAGTATTGGCTGCTTCATGTTCAGCAGTGTGTATAATAACTGTGTGTGACCTACTTGTTTCAGATGCAGAAATGAGCTCCTTTAACATCTGCAATGTCCTGTGCATTATACAGTAGATATATTGCCATTTTCTGCTGCTTTCCTTTCACTTTTAGAGAAAAAGTAGATCTTTGTTCATGGCTAAGTATAACACTTAAACATACTCATTCGACTTGTGGTTCAAATAAACACAGACATTGAATCCTATCATTAAAACACCAACCCTGCAAAGACTTAAATTTCTGCTTAACTTGAGATCATACTTAAGGCACTAATTGAAGCTGCTGCTGCATGAATCTTCACGTGGAGCTTAGTAGTCATGTCTAATAGCAGTCCAGGCAAGGGTTTACAGAGGAAAGTAAAAGGACTGCAGCACGCAATCTCTGCATTGCACAGCAGCAGACAGCCAAGTGGCTTACACCCTCCTACACCCTTGTCACTTATCTTAGCCTCGGCCTAATAACAGAGCTACCTCCAATGTCTGCCCAGAAATTAGCCCAGTTAACTGTAAATGTTCCATATGTTCTATGGTTAAAAGATTTTGAAATAAAAAGAAAGCAGCTGACTTCTAGTGTAACTGTTGAGACACCGTGTTGAGATAACTGTAGAGATACCATGCAGTGGGCTAAGAGTCAGCAATACTGTAAAAAGTAGCCCAAGCAACGAGATTTGAACTGGAAATTGGCCAATGAAGGATTTGCAATGAAAGACAAAACATCGGGAACATTAGAAAAAGCAAGATGACACCTACGTGTCCGTACATGATATTTTAATTATTAAACCTGCTCAGAGGAAGGGCTTTCATAGGAGGTTGGTCAGCCAGACCTGCTGCCTGGGGCGTGAGAGCTAAATAGAGAACCTGGGTATGTTCCTTCATTTGGGCTGTAGAAAGAAATGCCATATAAACTGACGCAAAAGTAGGAAAATTAGCAAAACACAAAATCGTAGCTTGAATTGTCCATAGCACAAACAAGAAGAAAGCTTCAGCAGTTCCAGCTTAGGTGAAAGCTTCAGGCTTACTAGTGACCACTGTCGAGACATCATGTAAGAGTCAGAAAATAAGGTTCCCAGGTGAGCATTGCATGAATGCCACAGTTCCTATCAGGTTTCCCACTGGCAAGCTACTGAGACTCGTTCAGTGGGCAGTTTCAACTTAAAACTAGCCCAGGTGAAAAAGTGACTTTGTCCCCAACCATAGCCAGAGAAAGATCCCCACTGATTTCCAAAAGAGCTTAAATCAAGCCAAAAATACATGGTTTTCCTCTTTCTCAGCAATGAGTCTGCAGAAAGAGCAAAGGAAGATATGGGAACAAGAAGTTGGCTTTATCTTCAGAGGATGTTTCTCTAAGAGCAGCTTATGGTCTAGTCTATTTGAGGAGTAGGAGGCAGGAATGAGCACATTGTATTTCTAAACCAAATGTACTACTAGAAAGCGCTTGGCTAGAAAGTTAATGCTTGGAAAAATGATGGCTTGTTTGGCCATCTGGTGAAATTGTTTTAATCTACATACATTTTTTTTGGTTTTAGTTAAAAACAGCCAGTTTTCCCAGTCAGGTAAGTTTCACAAAATCACCTTACCATCTTTGCATCCTTCATCCTGTGCCAAAATAGCCTGTTTAATTTTGAAGTGAGACTGATTCCCAGCTCCCTTAGGGTGGCGGTTTGGAGAATTTGACCTTTCCATTCATTGAGTCAACGCAATCCTTCAGAGGCTTATGTTCATTTGACAAACTTCTGCCTTTCCAGATTCTCAGGATTTATTTTCTTAATAACATTCTTAAAAAAACCCTGGTTTTAACATAAGCCAAGATTGTCTGGGGTTACTTATACTTCACAGTGTTTTATTACCAATATACTTTGGAACACTCTGGTAAATAATTCAGCCTACACAATGAAATTGGCTCTATTTTCCCTACACATCGAGGAAGTCTGTCATGTAGACTATCTATCACGGCTCTAAATGTTCTCAGATAAATGCAAGCCTACATTCTGTTCAATCTGTACTACTTACCCAAGTAGGTCTTTTAGGGACCCTATATGACACATACATCTCTTACCCAAAAACTAGAATCCGTAACATTTGGTTTTGTAATAAAAAAGATCTTTTGCAATTACAGCAAAACTCGCTGTGTGTCCAGGGGATAATACCCTACACAGTCATAAAGCTGATAGATTTTTTTTTTTCCTTGTGCTCCTCTTTTCAGATTCTGATCCAAACTTGGTTTTCAGTTTCAGAAGGTGAACTTCCAGCTTGTGGAAGTCAATGGAAGTTGTTCCACTGACTTCAGTGAAAGAAAAGTTCTCTCCCGGTATCATAACCATGGAGTAACTTCTCAGTAGCCAGTGGAGCCTTTCACTGGCAGAAAGGAGAACAGGCTCTGTGGGAGTGTAAATGCACAGTCATTCACAGAGCAGAAAGGAATAACTTGGAAATTGTGATGATAAAAGCAGAAGTTGGCTTACTGACTTCTTCAATTGCTTTAGAGGAAATATTGATCTGTGAAAAGCCAAAAATAACTTCTGAGATTTTGGGGTTTTTTCTTGTCTTATCATGGTGCCATGCTCCTGTAGGAGCAAGACACAAATTCTTCTGAAATTTAAAGGGGGGAAGGTTTGTAAGACATGTCATTTGTTTTCACAATTATTGGTCTGTCAACATTAGAGTTGAAAAAAAAAAGGTGCAATAATTTTAAAAGCATGGCTCAAAATAGCCAAATTTTCCTGTTAGGTTTCCATGGCCAAGATGCCTACCCCTACATTCAGCATGTGGTGTGTGGATGGGAGGCATGGAGGCACAGAGGGATAGGTGATCGTGGCAGAGAAGGCTGGAGGGATGGACTGGGAAGGGACAGAGGACTGTGGAAGCAGGGAGAAAACCTAAAGCTGACCTGCAGCTAGTCCATTTTGATGTTTGCTGGAGAGCGGGAAGGATCCGCAGCGGCTGCCCACAAGCAGGGGCTCGGGAAGGGTTTTGGGGACACTACCTGAAGGCAGCAGGGAGGTCCTCCTCACCTGCTTGGCTTGGAGGCTGAAGTGGCACACCCAGCGTGGAGCAGGTGAATTAAACATTTAGATGGCAGGGACAGCTGGAGGATGTGTGGGGTAGCGGCTCGGCTGGCATCGAGGCTGTGGCTGTGGACTGCATTAGTGCCTATCTGTGCGTGTTACAAGGGTGCATGTGCGTGGCTGGGCATTGTGTGAGACAGCAATAGCATCCCGCTCTATTTTCAGGAAATCCCCATATACAACATATGCACATGACAGCATGGCAGAGAGCAACCATTTTATGTGTCCAGTTTAACAGGGGAGCAAATGAACCCAGGAGGTTTTTTTTCACTCCTCTGCCACCACCTGTGACTGCAGGTTTCAGTCCTAGGTAGGAAAATGTAGCAGCCTT
This sequence comes from Gavia stellata, assembly GCF_030936135.1. Taxonomy (NCBI): domain Eukaryota; kingdom Metazoa; phylum Chordata; class Aves; order Gaviiformes; family Gaviidae; genus Gavia; species Gavia stellata. The sequence continues at coordinate 34,795,842 of NC_082601.1, forward strand.
CCGAGCGCACACCTTTATTTGCATTCGAAGGAATGGTTTTGGCAGTCTGTTTTGTGCTCTTGCTGTAATACAGGGTGTTGTAAAGATCATGCCTGGCTCCTGCCGCTTTGTGGGAGGTATACAAAAGGATTCCTTTTGGCTCTGCAAGGGCAGACCTGTGCGCGGGTGCTCCGAGGCAAAGCCACCACTTGGTTGTGTAACCCCACGGCTGGGAGAGCCTGGGCTCGCCAGGTTGTGAAAGTGCACGTGAGGGATAATATGATAATGCACATAAAATATTAATGTGCATTGACACATAATCGTCTGTGTACATCAGGTCATTACAGCATGAAAGAGCAAGTGCAGAGACCTTGGAGAGCAATGCACATTTGCACCTTTTTTTTCCTGTTTTCTTTTCCCCTTTTTGTTATTAAAAAATAAGCTTTCCTCCCTCCCTGGCCCCCCATTTAGCCAAACTCATACCCTAGTAGTAAACTGAGCAGTGCCTTCATGACGGCCTATTTAGTAGCAATAAAAAGCCGATTGGCCTAATGCGCAATCAAGAAAGGAGTGACATTTATTGTTTCGGTTTTATGATGCTGTGAACTGAGCAAGATTTGGAGCCTTACAGTGCCTTCAGGGGGCAGGAGATCACCAGCAATGAATTGTATTTATACCTTTTCCAATTTCCTACTAGCATTTTAGCAATAAATAGACTGTGTTGTTATTGAGTTTTATGTAAGTATGTTTACGAAAGCAGGAATACAACTTTGTAGCTCAGAATTACATGTGTTGGCTAAATAGATCAGCAGAGAGAATAACTATGTAAAGCACTGGGAAAGCACTTTCCAATTTATTATCAAATGTCTTAATAGAATGCTTCATCTCTTCCATCCCACTTTATGTTAACTATTAAATTAAAACTGCATCCATGGCAGAAGGTCGGAGGCTCCTTCACACACCCATGTTGGAACATCAAGGCCACGATTTGTTCACACATCTAAGCCATTACAAAAACATCCTATGCATTAAATATGAGCCTGAGGAGAACTGAATAGGAGCTGACGTGCAGGGCTGGCCTCGGCTCTCACAGCCCCCACGGGGTGGCAGGTGTCCCTTCCCCACAGCGTCCATCTCCTGCCCCGGTCCTTTCCCACGTGCAAGTCGCAGCTAAAAGCCTGTGTGAGACGTGCCCCGATGTACAGACTTAATTGCTGTCTCTCAGCCTGCCCGTTTTGTAACGAAGCTGTCCCACGCAGAGGAGCATGGGTGACCCAGAGACGCCCGTCCCGGCCAGGGTGCAGTGCTTGTGGCATGTCCCTTTCGGGAGCTGCAGGTGGATTCCACTGATCCCTGTCCCAGACCCAAAGAGGGTTACTCTCTTCTCATTAGTTTGCTGGCAAGGACATGTCCTTGAGATGGCACATTTCATTCGTTTGTTCATCTTCCTTTCCCTGGCAGTGGTACTTTCCCCGGGGCTTGCTCCCAAAGGCAGCTAGCTGCTGTGGTCACGTGAAACAGCAAGAGAAGAGGCAGCATCCCCAGCCAGTAGTAATACCCAGTTTTGTGCAGCAGCTTTCACCTGAACCCTCTGAGGAAAAACAGGGTTACTACTGCTCTTACCTTCTTGCATGTGCAGCGATTTGCTTGGGGTTGCATCGGTCCCAGTCTCATAGCTGTGGGCCGAGATCTCATTTCATCACTGTGCGGGATGACATGAGGTTATCTTGCCTTATTTCTGTCTGTGCAGGAGGTGCAAACAAAGCCTGAAGGAAAGCCTGGAGTATCCTCCTAAAATTTCATTAAATAGCTAGGCTGGGTTTTGTTTTGTAATTGAAGTCAGCCTACCAAGCCGGGTAGCCTGGAGTACGCAGCCAATTCAGATGGTGCTGCCTCAGGCAGGTCTCCTCGGAAGCGGGAGGCACACGTGTTTGAGGACACAGAGCAGTTTATGCTGAGAGTTAGTCTGATTTCGCACATGTGGAGAGAGTCTTTACAAGGAGGAATTATTTTACCATTGTTTTCTTCTCACTAGTTTTAGGAAGGCTGCTTCTAAGCTTTGCCTTTCCCACTGGCAGTGAATGGCTAACGTGCTGCATGGGACGGGACTTGCAATGCACTGGTCTCTGCTGGCAGGAGGGCTTTCATCCCTTTAGTCTTGCTGGTAAATCTGAGTCTGCTTTCAGAAGTAACTTCTGGTGTAGCTAACAAAGCTGTTACCAGAAATTTGCCATTCGTCCCATCCCAACTGGTACCGCAGTTCCTCGAGAGCAGACCGAGCCGGGACCTGCAGCTAGATGGTTGTCCGCTGCTTCCCACCAGACGTTGCAGTATTCCCACTGGCTGTTGCAGGCCAGGATGAAACATTGGGATTCGTACGAACAATTCTCATTATTCTGCTGGCTTCAAGATAGGAGCAAACAATATCAGCAGTCTGAGGCACACAGTGATAAAACGTTCATGAAGGACAGTCTCAAATGTTTACAGAGGGAGAGAAACAGTCAGCAAAGCTTTGTTTTAACACACACTATAGAGACGTGAAGGACACCAAGTGTAGGCAAACCATAAAAAGGCATTTATTTTATTCTATGGGCTTTAAATAAACTTCACACGTTAGACACCTGCAGACACTTGAATTGGCACGTGAAAAGAATTAGAATTTTCCTCTCTGGTCACACAGCTAGCGTGAAGATTTTTCCATCGCTCTTCGAACCCAGTTGTCAACCTTGTAACTCTGTAGTTTCTGTGTTTGAGTTTAAAGCATCCAGTCTAGCAAAGACTGCTTTACATTACTTAGTTCCTTTTAAATAGGAATGATATTTAAAAAAAGGTAAAATGAGACATTTATTTCGCCCTAAAGGTGTTAGCATACAATTTAATGTACTGTTGAGGGCACTAGAGGCATCAGGAAGCCAGATGAAGGTCATATTATAATTGGTGCTTTGAATTGTAAGAGGGAAGCAAAGGTGAAGTTTGTGATGTTTTGTGTCGAAAACTTAGTAAAGAAATTTACGGGAAAAAAACAAAAAGAGAATTAGGAATCAAGTTGCAGTGTCTCACACAGGAGATTAAGCAGTTTTCACGAGCTGCAGTCTCCAGGCTGAAGCCTTGAAAACTGGTGGAGCATGGGACCAGCTCCTCACCGAGCTGTTCCAGCTCCGGGAAGGAGCCAGTGCCCGTGCGGCAGTCCTCACAGCTGTAAGGCAAGGTGCCTCCGGGAGTGGTCCACAAAACCGTTTTGAAAATACCTCCTTGAGCTGTCATAACAAATGTACTCTGAAAAATCCGTATGTATTTTTAAGCACTGCGAGTCACTCCCTGCTATTAAGCAGCAGCAGCAGCGTGGCAGCTGTACGGCGATTGCCCTAGCTCCTGGCTCTGCACTCCAGCTAGACTCCCAGGTTATGTTGCATTTGGTATGTAAGGAAGGGCAGCAATAAATATATTCACCACTTTAGTGCATTTTAGCTTGACATATGTCCGGTAAACAGTATTTCGGTCTCTTGCAGTCAAAAAAAAAAAAAAAAAATCACCTGACTATTCAGCGCTTCCTTCTGTTATGATGCTTTGGGGTCCTTCAAATCATTTTCATTATGCACGACATAATAATAAAAATCTCTGTGCAGTATGCTGATAATTCCGTGCATGGTCTCTGTGATTTCTAATTGTTTGAATAACAGGATGCTATTGAAATGCCATGCAGAAACATTGCATCACCCTGAGGGAACCAAGCTTTTCTCCTTTTACTCCTGGTGAAGATAAACATTTGCACAGTTGAAATAGGTAAAATATCCCAGGGAAGCCACTGTGAAAAGTAGTCATGCTAAAGCCCTTAGTGCAGAAGCTGGGCTACAAAGGACAAAAAGGAAAAATAAATTAGATAAATAACTAAATAAAGAACACTGAATGGAAGGCACTCAAAATAAGCCGTGCTTTTTCTTCTCTTGTGATCTTAAAGCAGAAGAGAAGCACTAGCAGACCCAGGAAAGAAATATCGCATGCTATTTTTGTGCTGCCATTATAAAATATGTATTGTTTATTGTTCTGCACTGCAGCTAAAGTTTTTCATCAGCCTCAAAAATACAGCAAAGTTTGTTTTGAAGGAGAGACGCAGAGTCTCTATTCTTTAAGCCTGTTAATGATGTTCTAAAGAGTGTGGTGATAAGATTTCAATCTCCTGGCAAGCACAGGCAGGTTGTAGGGTATGATTCATAGAAAGTGTAAAAAATTGTGTGCCTGTGTGCATTATGAATATATTTTATATATATGTACATCTGTATACCTGATGTTCAGCTGTATGCAAAGCCAGGCAATGATGCCAGGCAGTTTTGTCTCCTGGCTGGAGGCATCTTTTGGTGCCATCCTCTTGGGCTGTGCTCCACACGCTGCAGAGACCGCTGTAGCGTATCTGAGCTTGGCCAAGCTACCAAAAGTCCCCGGTCACACTCTGTTGAGGGTGCCAGGACTTTACACTAAAACATACCTCTCTGTAAAATGGGTATAATAGCCATTGCTGCTATAGGGCTGTATGAGATTACGTAAAGCTTAATGGTGTACTTGTAAATGGGCTGAGGGTCAGAGAAAGAAGCTGGTATTTACGTGGTCCTTTTGAGACTGATGTTGAAACAGAGGTGTGTGAGAGCCCCCTGCAGCAATCCAATTTAGCTGCCTGTCTGTGCGGGCAGCTTTGAGGATGACCGATGTGGTGCCGAGGTGGGTAGCAGAGGTGACCTGTCACTGCTCCCCAGTAAAGGGGTATCACAGGCAGTGTGTTTTAACATGGTGTGATGCAGCAGCACACAGACGGTCTGAAGGGACTAGCTGAGCTCCTGGAGGCAGTGGATGCGAGTGAGCACAGGTCTGCCCAGCCTGGTTAAGCTTCCCAGTCCCTGCTTAGAGCTAGTTCAAGCATCTCTGCGTGGCGTTGTGTTGAGACATATTAAACAAACCCAAAGCTGCCGGGGTAAATGAGCACTCCCACCAGCCTACTGACACATGGCTGAACCATGGTACAATGCGTGTTTGAATGTTGTGGCGTAATGTTAAGCCTGGCTTCATTTCAACCTGCCTGCTGGTAATGTCAACAAAGATACCCCGTGTACCAGAAAGAAAAACCTTGCAGGAATCCAAATGATAGAGAAGGCATTTGGGACTGATTGCGAGGCTCTTTGTGCAGGCGTATACTGCCAGGTCAGCTTTAAACGGGCATTTAATGTCTGACTTGGAGGGGCAGGGGACTTGGAGAGGACCGTACTGACATCCAACCAGAGATTTTGAGTTTCTGATTGTTGTTTTCTAAGTCAGAACAGAGGAAGATAAGAAATGTCTCTGGTGGAAATACCATAAATGTACAACAACCATGGTTTTATTTATACACTCTTTTATGACAAAGGGAAGGCTTTGGGCTTTTTTATGCTGCAAAATGTTGTTGGTTTTTTCCTTGCTTTTTTATTTTTGCCTGGAGAAAATATATGACGTGTTTAAAATGATTGCAGAATGGAACATCACTTTCCCTGTAAAAGAGTGCTCACTGAGACATGGTGGGATCTCACACTTGACCAAATTAGCATATGCACTCAAATATCAGAGCTCTGACTAGTAAAAATAACACTAGATTTGCATTTTCACATTTTTAGCTCTCGCTTCCCTGTCTGTTTGGTTTTATGCCTTTTTTCTTGACTGACAATTCTCTTTGTGGCAGATTTATTGCTGTTCTGCTGTTTGGACCCTGTAATCAACTAGACACTTGGCTGAAGACGTTAGTCATTTCATTAAGTACTTTTTTGCAGATATCTCAGACACAATTTTCTGTTGCTCTGATTCCAGAAAGCAAATGACCCATGGCCAGCAAAGTCTGAATATGAATCTTTAATAAACAGAGGTAGTACCAACAATGCTCTCAGGTTTCCAAACTGCAGAGGGCTAATTAAAAGATGTTGAATAGGGAAGAACTGCCATTGCCATCTCACTCTTGACAAAAATGTGCCTGCATCTGTTCCCAGTAAAACCGCTCTTTTAGAAGCATTGTCTCATTTATCCTCCTTCCTTCCCATCAGAACTACATATCAAACCTTCCTCGTGCTACACATAGATATTGCATAGTAATTTTTTTTTAAATTATTTTTCAGTAATACATTGCTGAAAACAAAGACCGAATAGTTGTTTTTGGAGTAGAGATAAAGCATGGAGTGGGGTTCTTTTTATCATCGCTGTGTAACTAATGATTGTACTTTATTTGTGAACTAAGGAAATATAATTATAGCATTCCCCTACACCTCATGGGCGAAGAACATCCTCTCATTTTATTGAGACACCTCCTTCAAACGCTGTTCCTCCCTCCGGGGACACTCCTTCATAGTTGTGAATCCTCTCTTCAGCGGCGTGCTCTCTGCAGGCAAAGGTACTCTCTGTGCCCAGAAAATAATCCCATATGTTATTTGCAGAAGACTGGGGAGTTAGGAGCCTGTGCACTCACCAGTGTACTCATCCGTGCCTGGTTTATTGACCCCATTAATTTTTACAGAGACTGATTCAACGGAAAGCCAAGTTGGCTGCTCCAGCTTGGCCAAGCAGCCTGGTGCAGCACATTGCCATCACTGCTGGGACACAGACCTCTCTGAGGTCTGGGCAGCTTTTTTTCATGGTGAAGATCTGTACAGGGAGTAACTACTGGTCTACTTCTGCGCTCTTGTTTCCCTGGGGAGAGGAGAAGCATGTTACGCAGGTGAGATAGTGACAACTGCTCTAAAAATGCACATGGATTCCCTTGTGCTGTTTAGTACATTTATTGCAGTTGCTGCTTTGACAGAAGCTCAGAGACAGAAGTGCAGGGACTTGCACCCTACAAGTCAATAGTGAGGCACATGTAGGTGTCCATCAGCATCTTACTGCCACAGGCTTAGTTCAGCTCTGCCAGCCCTCCCACAGGCAGCCTCGTGGGCTTCTCCAGCGTGTTAGCTAATATCCCCTCTGTCTGCAGGGACCTTCCAGTTCTGCCTTGACGCAATGTTCTCATCAGAGGGTCCAGCAATGTCACCAAGCTGTGCTGCAGGATGCGCCTGGGGGCCATAGCCCTAAATCCCCCAAGGAGGTGCCCAGGTTTGCCTGTTGTCTTTTCAGTTTGTTTTGATTTTTTTACTTTCGTGATCACCAAAATAACTTAAGTGGATCGCTGGGTGTTCAGCTTCTCCAAGATTTTCATCATATGAAATTAAATGGAATTAAATAAAGCATATAAAAAAAGTGGAATTCATCAGAGACTATCATAATGACCTGGAAGAATAGATGTAAGAAAGTGAGCCTTGTTTAATGATTGTTTATAGTGACAGCCCAAATTTTAATCAATTAATATATAAGCCCATTACTTAAAAGATGTGATGGGCCTGTGGGACAGCATTCACTATTTCTTCCTTTCTCAGGGGAGCTGCAGGGTATCGACTGACATCTTCCTCACAGATGCTTTTAAAGCTGCTTTTCTGACTGTAGAAGTCATAGTTAAGCCTTGCACATGTATTTTGTGTATACTCTTGGGTACGGTTTCATCCTGTGACCCCCTAGGAGACCTCATTGACATTCTCACAGCTTCTTGAGCCCGCAGAAAGCTCAGTCAGCCTTTATATTGCCAAGCTTTCTTCAGCACTGCACTTAGAAACCAAATAGATTTATTGATATAACTATAATCAGAAGTCATAGCCAGGATGATAAAATGGTCAAATGATCAAATTACTTAAAATTAGAGACGTACTGAAGTGCCCAGGCACTGGGAAGCTGCAGGCAGGCAGCCGGCCTGCCGGTCAGCCTTGTAACAGTAGGATATGTGTTTCCAGCCCCGCAGATGCAGGGGGACCTGGGGGGACCCCAGGACCAGTATGGCCAACAGCCAAAAGAGATGAGGCCACTCTGATTTTGTCACTTGTGAAAGAACAAGATGGTAACGAGGCAGAGCCTGGACATGGTCAGGTTGCAGGTTGGGTGTGAGAGGGGAAGCGCCGGCGCTGGGTGCTAGCTAGGAGCAGGACAGGATTTCTGGGCATGACAAGTTTGGGGCGAGTCTCTCTTTGGGGTAGGGCATTCCTGTGTCCCACAGGATCTGAAGTCTTGAACACCATTAGGACTCTCACCTAATGTACGCCCTTGGGTCCAAACAGGGATGTCACAGTTTGGTTCTGCTTGTTTAATCAGAGACAGTCCCACTTCTGCATTTTATAATGCTTCAGGAAGTGAAAGCACTTTTATCTATGGCTATAGGATTTCATTTAATCAAGTACATTAAGTGCCGTTTATTTTGTATTTATTATATCGCCAGTGGATCCTGCTTAAGGATGATGTATGCTCTGTGGCCACGTGTGCCTGGGCATGCACGTTTGGAGTAAAATCCCCACCTTTTTCTCTGTAATTTACTCTTCTGGACTTTGGAGCATGCTTGAAATGGCAGACTGCTTGTTCCTCTCACTTGAAAAAACATGTTTGAATATACTGTCATTTTCCCTGATGAGAGACCACTATAAGTTAAACAGAGGCAGCAACCCAAGTACCTTAATCTTCCTGATGCAATCCTACCTTTAGCTTTTCCTGGCATATATTTGATGTTGACTTAATTGTGCAACCTTAAAGTAGGATTTGAGTATATAAGTGCAAAAGCGGTAAGAAACTGCAGATGCAAGCTAGAAGCTGTCTGCTGAAAACTGTGCAAGGGGGGGATGATGCACAGATCCTTGCAGCAAGGAGACTGGGGTGACAAGTTTATTGTAGTGGGTTTTTACCGCCCATCTAGTCAACCCTGAAAATCAGGCTTCACACAGGAGATCCTATAAGACTTGAGCATATAGTGTCATGCCGAGGTTGTCCCTTTCTGTTCTCCTCGCACACAAGCAATCTGACATCAGCACAAGCAGCACATGGTTTATGGTGCTCGTATGGTGCATCCTTCTAATGCAGCGTGCGGCTACAGAGATTTTCTTGGAAAGAAAGGCTGGTTTTGCAGTTAAGATTTTAGAATGGAGTTGAGAAAAATCTTGGTTCTCTTCTCACTTTTACTGAAGGAGGTCAGAAAAGTCATTTTGGAACTTTGTGTTTTGGAAGGTATCAAAAGATGCAAATAAATGCCTGATGGGCTCTGAAATGGTCTTTGAAATCAGCGGGAGATAGGTCTCTGAGATTTCAGAAATCCCACACAAAGTGTTTGCATGCATCTTTAAACATCTAAACACCTTTAAAAATATGTCTCTTAAGTGCCTAACTGAGCATAGGTTCCTACATCCCCTAAGCATTTTTGAAATTTCATCCAAAGTTGTTTAGATTTCCCCTAAAGAGCACCCTTTTGTCTTAATTTTCTCATTGACTTAGTTTTCTCTTGACTTGAGACATAATATATATTAACCTACACTCATTTTCTGTAGCAAAATGTAGAGAAGTGAAGCTGTTTCTGAGCTGTTTTATTACAAAGAAGGAGCATATGGCTGATTGTGTCCCATCTGAAATGCAAATGGTGGAGCTACGTGGAAAGAATTACTATTACTTGAGCAGTAAATGTTCCCTAATGAAGGGAGTTTGACTAAGGTGGGAAGCTGGAAACGGCTGCAGGAAGAAATGACGACGGTTAATATTTCGGTGGAGCAGAACATTCTTATTCCGCTGATAAGGAGGTTCTTAGGAAATTGACTGGATTTTTTTCTTAAGTATATATTTCTTTCTTCTGTATGTTCATCAGTGTGGGGAAATTGTTACACAGGGAGCAAGACTCTTTTCTTCCACTAGTTGTGAAATCATGTAATTTAATTTATAACCAGAGCTTTTCACCTTTGCCATCTTTTTGAGCTGAAGTTTTCTGTATTTTGTGAACATTTGGGGAAAATAGATCTACCCAATCTAAAGAAAGTCTAAAAGACGACAAGTACTGGTTCCACTGATTTTCATCACCCTGGGCACATTTGCGGAGCCCAGAGGCCAAAGGGGGTGATGGAGAAATCTGATCCCTGCTGTCTAATTTCCTATGCTTCCTCTTTCCACCAAAGTTTTTCTCTTGCATATATGCCTCTACATTTCCAGTGGTTGAAGGTGTCCCGATGTCTGCTGTGAATGGGAGGTGAACTGACTTTTAAATACTTTCTTAAAGGAAGCAGCAAGGCTAGAGGCTGACATTTCTGTTACTTAACTTTCCAAAGGGAGAGCTGTGGAGTTGGCGCTGTGAGGTTCAGCGCAACCAGTGGTCTGGAGATAGAGCATCGGTCGCGTTACTTTGCCTTAAATGTCAGAAGGAGCCAGGAAGAGTTTAGATAGCAGCATGTACACAATTATGCACTCAGAAGAGCTGAAGCAGCTGCCAGGTTAGACCTCTGGCATCTTCCCCGAGCAGGATCGCATCAGTGTTAATGTAAGCATTGCTGAGGCTGAGTTGTCTGTTGGATGGTGCGGTTGGGGAGATGGAAGATTAGCATGCCTTTCCCTTGCCGATGCCCAAGGGTGTCTGACATCACTAATGATAATGAAATAGGAGAAACCTAAAGGAAGAAGGCTGCAGCCTGCTGTTGGTGAAAGTAATTAGGCTTCCTCATCTTCTGAGCAATGGCGAGGCTTGCTGGGGTCAGGTCGTGTCCACGTTAGTGTGTTAGTTCAGATCCGGACCAGACTTTTTAAGTGAATCCCACACTGTGCTTTGGTTCACGTCTCAGGGCAGCCCAGGAGCTGGTCGTTGTGGCTCTGGAGATGCCCCTAAGCTCGCCAAGGACAGGGCTGCCACTGCCCTGCCTGCGCTTGCCCACGCTCTGCTCTCAGCCGTGGGACCCTTCTCCCCTCATAGAGTACCTCACCAGGTCGGGAGTGTGCACTGACCTTCCTGGGTGACACCTGGGTAAGGCTTTTCGTTTGCTGAGTTATTCAAATGCTTCAGAAAGTGCTTGTGCACAAAGTCTCTGCTAAAACCAGCGTTCCCCTGGTTTTAATACTGAGTAGGCGCACTGTGTCCAGGAGCCGGGGGAGATCCCACCACCCCTAGGCACAGAGCAGAGTGCAGTCACATCGCTAGTGACAGTCTCAGTCTTGGCAGGTGGTTTTATCCCAGTAGGGCGAGATGAGGCTTCAGCATCACATATTTTATTATGATCAGAGTGCCTACAGGTGCTGTAATTATTATCAGAATTAAATCATAAATCAATATAAAACCACGCTTATGCAGTGTTAGATACAATGGGCAGCACCTCAACAGAGGTGAATTTTGTGGCTTCTTTAATTGCAAGAGGGCATAGCAGCCTGACTATCTAAAGCATATCTGCTTGGATGTTCTTTGATTTACAAGAAATTACAAGTGGTAATGCTGTGGCATAGCTTTCCATGTATAACACTCTTTTTTATCTTTCCTTTTGCTTGCTTTTCTTTTCTGTGTCTCTTCCCTCTCCCCACATTTCATTTCCATCCAGCAATACAAATGACCTCTCAACAGAACTTTCCACTTTCATTCTGTTGATTTGCATTGTGCAGTGAGGAAAATACACACACTTTTATTTCTGAGATGTATTTATGATGTCATGAAAAAAATTTCTCATATTAGCCTTTTCTTTTTTCTCTTTCCTTATCATTTCAGGTGTGTGTGCAACATTGACTGTTCTCAAACCAACTTCAATCCTCTTTGTGCTTCCGATGGGAAATCTTATGATAATGCATGTCAAATCAAAGAGGCATCATGCCAGAAACAGGAGAAAATTGAAGTCATGTCTTTGGGTCGATGTCAAGGTAACTCTCATAACAAAACTCATTTCAAAGAATGTTTTCAATTTTTGTTCGGGGAAAAAAAAAAGAACTGGGGCTGGCTTCTTATTTGGCACTTCTTACGCTTCCATTAGACTCTTCAAATTATATTGCGGAGCGCAGGCTGCAGGAAGGGGCAGAGCCCTCCCTGGTACAGATGCCAAGCAAGGCTCCGGGAGCGGTGTGTAACCCTTTCCACACCCTGACCGCAGCATGTGTGCGTAACCCGTTCCACATCCTGGCTGGAGCGGATGGGGACTGTCCAGCCCTGCACTGGCATCAAAATCAGGCACCTGGATTTTGCCCAGAGCAGCTTGCCAAGAGCTCTGCCCTCCGGGTAGGAGTCAGAGCAGGACGGCAGGAGAGCCCCTCAGATACCTTTTGCCACCCAGGATGGATCCTGTGTAGCTCCCTTAACTGGAGCAGCATGAAACAATCTCAGGAGGCCAAAGAGGTGCTCCCAAACACAGTGCTGGTGCTTGTTTCTCATGTGACCTGCGCTGGGCCCACGAGATGCCAAAGATGCCTAGAAGGAAATTTTGCCAATAGCACCTCAAGACTCTCTGTGTTTCTCCATGAATGCCATGCTTCTCTTTGCCCAGCTCATGGGCTACTACATCACCTGTAACCCTTGAATTGACTTTAAAAACTCTCTTTTGTTCTAAAATAAAAATGAAGAAAATTTGCCTTTAAATAGCTCCCTTAAATAAAATGTCTGCTGAGGTTCAGACTCCTAATAGGTTTTTTTCCCCTTAGCTTCTGACCTATAAATCCTCGGTACATCTACTTACGATGCCGTACTATACAGGTGTATTAAAGACATTCTAGTTTATTTCTCTCTCTCTAAAGTTAACCACCCTATGTGGTAGTTCATTTCAGGGTACATATTAAAACTCCCCCATTACTTCAAATAGAGCAGAAATGACAACTTCTGCTTCATACTGATATATTTATCCCAGCTGCAATCTGTTATCACATATTGTTAGAAAAAAATGTGTTTTCTTAATGGAAGATATTTCATGTTTCATTCCAAAAAGCCGGATCCTGCTGTTTTCACCTGGCAGACCCAGGGGAGCCTTGCAGCCAGCAGCAATGCCATGTACGCAAGTGAAGCTACGTTGGCCTGGGCACTGGCAGCTGGGGCGTAATCTGTGTCAAGTACAGACTCCCCAGGCAATTCAACAAATTTCTTTTCACACAGATAATGCTACAACAACTACAAAATCGGAAGATGGGCATTACGCAAGAACAGATTATGCAGGTACGGTTCCTATTCTGTGAGAATCACAATTCGCAGGAACTGTGTAAGTCTCTTTTCTCCTCCATTTGCTAAGGTGAGGTGTCCTCATCTTCTAGTATGGTTTTCTTGGTTTACTTTAAGAAAACACTGGCATTGCATGACTCTTTCTTTTGCTAAAAACTCTCTTTCTTCTTGATAAATGGGCTTCTTCCATTTTTGTCAATGTACAGATATTCTGGCCATAAAACACCTGTTCTGACAGTGGAAATAAGTATTGTAAACTATTTGCCAGAATTAGCAGACGTTGTTGAAAATTATTGAATCAGTGCACTAGATTATGCATATTTTTGTCACGATATACAGGTTTAAGAAAGTGAAAATCTAGAGCATAGTGCAGCTGTGATACCATGAAAAGTTGCCATAATAGATAATATTACCTGTCGGTGTTTAACTGTGAAGTTAATAAAGTTCTTAAAATGGGTTTTTTATGTGATAAATGGTTTTAATTTATTTAGAAGCTACAATAAAATATAATGGCTGAATAGCCTTATATGGCATTTGAAATTAAAAACTTGTAAATGCTGGCAAGGTTTGGGAGACATTTTTTACACCCTTTGCCTGGGAGGATTGATTTAGAAATAGAATGTGTGTGCGCACGCGCACGTGCATGCAAATATTCACAGCTCGCACTGAGAATTCAAGTCTTTGGGAAGGTATTGTGAAAATGGGTCAGGTGATGCATTCATTGCTTAAGTTTGTGATATTTTTGTGTTTTGAAAGTATTTAGAGAGAGTAGGTGCAGATTGCTGGGTTTACCTGAGCAGCTTGCTGCATGGTTTAGGTGAAATCCAGCTGATGGTTTCACAGGTCTTAACACTTCTTACCAGGAGAGTCCTCTGACAGTAGTTAATTCAGCTGGTCATCTCTTGTGAGGGCCCTTCGTGCATGACGTCCCTGCGTTAAGAAGGTACCCAGCCATTAGAAATGATTGTTCCGTTTCTACTTAAAAATGGCGCGTGATGATTAAAACATAGAGCTTTGAATAAACTATGTCTCGGTGAGGCAGAGGAGTGCTAGGTGTTGGAGATGGCTGCAGCACGAAGCAGAGGGGATAGAAGTTTCTATGGAAAGTATATGCTTGGATTAATTTCCGAAAGATCAAAGATGAGCCATGGTCCAGGTATTTCCTACTGCCAAGGAGCCCTTCCATGGGAGAAGAGAGAGTCATGCAAAGAGAGAAAAGTATACAGTCTCTTTCCTCCAAACCCTTGATTACTCTCAGCTTTTTTCTGGGAGGCAGCAGTCCGTTTTCTTAAAAAGCTGGAAGGGCTGAGGTTGTATCCTGTCATGGGCAGGAGGTACAGCCAAGCAGGCCAAAATGATTTCTTTTAAGTTAGAAATAGGGGCAAGTAATAGTGTTCTGTTAAATCCTTTACCTTCCTTGCTGGAGAACTGAGGAGAACACTGGCATCCCCAAGTCAAGATTAAGGCCTGCAGCCCCTTTTTAAATGTTGTGCAACCTGTTCTATTCTGCTACTGTCTGGTGGTTTAGCTTTAGGATGGCAGTGACCCACATCACCTAGAGAGACAGCACATTTAAGCATGAAGCAACTTGAGTTGTAACAAGAAGGGAGGAAAGGCAGGTTGAGGCTTAGGGAGGAGGAGGAGATCACAGCAATGACAAGAGAAAGCCAAGTCATGGGTCACAGAGGAAGAGGCGCACAGACGGCACCTTCAACTCAAGTGGGCAGGAGGAAGAGAACAGCTCTTGCTTAGGAGAGAGATGATATTTCAGCCCACACTTGAGAGGAGAGATGGTGGGTAGAAGAAAATTGATTGCAGCAAAATGTTGTCAGGTCCTGGGAGTCGAGCAGGGAACACAGGAGGAAACTGGGTTACTGGGCAGGGAGGAGGGCAGAGCTACAGCACAGAGGAGCCAGGCTGTAGTGGAGACGGTCTCCGAGTGCCAAGAGGTCAGGAGGAGTGTGGGAACAGATGGTCCAGTGAGCGGTGACAGGGGGCCTGTGGAGAGGAGACAGGGCACCTCACTGCCCTAGAGCTCTGGGAGGGATGGAGACATCCTGAATCAGCAGTGAGGTCCAGTAGGTACCTTTTTGGCACAGAAAGGCACCATCATTGCACCTTAGCCAGCAGCTCCTCAAAGCTTCTGGCATGGGTCAGGCCCCAATGGGCTTCTCGAGGGCAGCAACTGTGTGTCCTGGGTGGGTCTCAGGTACCATCCATTGATTTAACCTGAACCACAGTTACTTTCACCAGCTGATGTCTTCTTTTTGTGCACCTAACTATTATTCCTGCTTAAATTTTTCATTTTTAGATAGGCGACAGCATGTAGGGTGAAAGTTGCAAGTTCGTGCAGGGCAATCCGCATGCCTCCAGTGTCCCCAAATGTTTGTGGCAGAACCCTGCCGCGAGACCCTAGGGGAAAGGGACCACTATATCAAAAAGCTGTAACAACTCCAGCCTTCCGGAAATAGTTGGTGAAAAGGAAGACAGCAGTATAAAACTGAGGCTTGGTGAACATTCAGGCTGCAGCGTTTGCAAGGCAGGAAGCTCCATGCTGTCCTCATGTTCTTTCAAGTGCAGAAAGATTTGATGATGGCTATTATAGGAATGCGGTGTGTGCTACTTTTTTCCCACCTTCGTATCTCCTCAGAAGGGAAATGCTGCCCTGGCCATAGGGAGCTTTGTGTGGAAAAGCAGCAGTTCCTCAGCCGTTGTGCCTCTGAAGCAATTTCCCTGAGCCTGCGCCTTTCCAGAGAATACCTTTGTTCTCTACCATTTAATGGCACTAAAAATCACTGAGACCATGAACACTACACGCTTTTAAAAACACTGACTCGTATGGACTGACTTTCCCAGGGGAGAAAATAGCAGTGAGCATAATTGATGTTGTCAATTATGCTAATGCAGCAGTGCCAAATGCTCTTTGCAGAGATTGTGGTAGCTGAGTGGTGCGGGTTTTTCCATAAACACCTCCGCATGCTCAATGTGGAGTCCCAGGAAAGCAGCAGCTTTGCGAACAACCACAAGTCCCAACACCCAGCTGATTTTTTTCCTATTGAACTATTCAAACCGTCTGTTCAATCAGTGTCTTTGCTCCCTCCTGTTCTTTCAAGCCCGTTGATACTTGCAAATAACACACAAATCTTTCAGTTTGCAAAACTGAGAGTACTCCTTCTTTTGGAGCATAAATCTTTGCATTAAGTTTGCATTGCCTTGGTTTTTTAAGGGCTCTTACTTTACACAGGCAAGATTTACTCTAGTATTGAAAATGCCTGACCAATGTCAGAGACACCAGAAAGCAGTGTCCCCTTTCTCAGCAAAGCGAACGTGGGGAGAGTGAGCCATAGGTGGCCCTTCTCTGACGGTGTCCGCCTTTCCAGGTTCACCAGTCCACTTTTGCCATGGCTGCGTATGCAATCCATGTCAGCACAGCGTCTGTACGCATGAGTGTTTGTGTCTCTCTTTGTGCAATTCTGGCCTCTTGTTTTTCTGAAACCCCGAAGTATTTATCAGACTTGGGGGGATTTTCACTCTTTTCAACAAATGGCAGATTGTTGACATTGATAAAGTTTGTGAAATAAGATTTGGTTTTAATCAATAAATGAATGGGTGGGATTTTTCCCTCAAATCCAATAGAAATATACTTTATCTTGCAATTTCCATGAAAGAGCATTTTTAAACATTTTAAGTGTAATGTATGTTTTGGAATGTAGTGTCTGAGCTGAAAGTCCTGTGATTGATGTTTTCTTGAATTTCCCCATTATATGCATAAGGAAGTTGGCTGTTTCAGTGGCATTTTTGCATTCAGAGGCTAGGCAATCAAAGAGTTATCATCTTGTTTATTCATTTGCCTATTTATTTTATTCTTCAATATTTATATTCCCTTCTTAAGATCTGGGTATTAGCAATTATCCCCCTAACTGATTTTATCCTTTCTCATTATTAAATTCCAGAGATTTTTTTTCAAGCCATTTTAAGCGCTATAAAGAATAAGTCAGTATGGATGAGCCATATTTCAATGTTATATATTCATGAAAATTGTCAGCGAAGACACTGACAAATTTGATAGACCTATCAAATAATATCGTCTTCCAGGCCAGACAAACCTCCCTATATGAGCATTGATTAGATCAAGTCTCAGCAGCTGAACACCAGCAGTGCAGCAAAGCTGATGGAAAGGGGAAGAAGGCATTTTCAGCCCCAATAGTCTCCTTTGGTGAAAAACGCACATCCGCAAATGGTCAGTTTGAGCCATATTTTTGGGTTCCTCGATGTCAGTAAACTCTCCCTTGGCAGCAGCCTCAGGTGGTGCCTTCTGCGGTCTTGGCTAGTCTGGGGACTCTCTTGCAGGCAGTGCCGTGGCCCCTCTTGCTGATGCTGTTGCTGTGCCCAGGAAACGCTAACGAGCACAAAATGCTGCACGTCTGCTCATGGCTGCTCTGTTCCCTGCTCTCCCCCCTGGTTTCCCATGGGTTTTCAAATCTACGTGACAGTCTTGGATCTTTTTCAGACTGCTTTCTGGCACTGGGGCCTTCCTGGCACTACCGGAGGTGCTCGGGCGAGTAATCCGGCAGATGGCTGTGTTGCCCAAGCAAACTGAACGCTCCACCAAAAAGGGCAAAATCCATCTGTGTCAACACATCATCTTCCCTTGGCTGGGCCAGGGCTATGTGATGAAGGCCACGGGAGCCATCACAGATTGCCCACTCCAAGGATAAAGAGTCTTGGACTCTTCAAAGAGTCTCTTCAAAAGTCCAAGAGTCTTGGACTCCAAAATAAATACAACATAATATTTATGTTTGAGAAAAGAAAACTATCCTAAAACTTTATTGAAACCTGCCACTCTGCATCGTTAACTTCTAATCCCTTTGAATGGGAGAACAAGCCGTGCCTATCAAAGAAAATGGGGAGAACTGGCAGCAGTGCACTGACCCAACACATGTGAGAAGCACTGGGATGTGATGCATCCCTTTCTTCACAGGCTCAATACAGAGCCCGCCGAGTTTAGTCACAGTCGTCTTCATTGTCTGTAATAGGCCTGGAGAGGGGCCAGGAATCAGAACAGCAGCACTGGATTTCTACAGAGAGTGACTATTTTTTTTTTTTTCCCCCCCCAGGAATAAAATATGAGAACTTCAGACTAGATTCCTTCTCCAGATTACAACATTTTCAAAGTAGGTTAAGTTTGAGTGTAAGCGCCTTGATATTGTCCCTTTAAATTAAACATTGTGTCTACTACC
The DNA here is from genome assembly GCF_030936135.1 of Gavia stellata. Taxonomy (NCBI): domain Eukaryota; kingdom Metazoa; phylum Chordata; class Aves; order Gaviiformes; family Gaviidae; genus Gavia; species Gavia stellata. Next base: position 34,814,067 of record NC_082601.1, read on the forward strand.
ATGGCTGCCATTTCCTAAACAGGTGAAGAATAATAAAGCCCCAGAGCTTAGCTATGGGATATAAACTATCATGCAGTCTTGCTCTGCCTTTCTGAATGAGGCTTTCCTTTCTTCTTAATGGAATTAGCAAGTGAGACATAGAGCTGAGCACCGTGCATCTATCACAGCTAGAGAGAAACCATTTCTCATCTGCAGCTTTGTAAAAATGCTGGGGAAATTGCATCCTTGCATATGCAGATTTGCTTGGCTTTCGATTCCGCAGACTCCAAGTCAGAGGTTGTCATACTAAATAAATAGATTATTTAGGAAGCGTTCCCGCTTTTCCATCAAATCACTTAAAAAATGGAAAAAACACATTTTAATATTTTGACAGCTGTGTGGCAGCATGAATGCTGCCTAGCTGCAGCCTCACACACATAGGCACGCACACTCCTGGCGTTTAGGAGTACAAGAATAATACAATTGATACATTTCTTAAAAAATGCAAAGCTTTTAAATGTTGCTGCAGTTGTTAGTTGCATTTACAAGTGCAAGGTTTTATGAAAATATAAGTAAGTTTTATGCACAGTGAAAGTCCACAAAAGGTGGCAGATGACCTCTACAAAACAAAGAAAAAAAAACAGTATAGATTGTATTTCAGGCCGTACAATTTAGGTTTTTTAGGCCTGTGATTTGAGGAAAGCAATGAGGGCATCTCCCTCCGGGAGATGTGACCATTTTATGCCCCACAGGCCTGAATGTCCTTTAAGATGTCTGATCGTTCAGAAACTTAGATGTCTACAAATAGCTGAAGTCTGGGGCACATAAACTCAAGATGATGTAAGAACAGAGCCAGTCTCCACTTATAAAATAATCTCCTAATAAAGGCAGGTGGAGAAGGCATTTTGGTCTTCTTTTGCCTACCTAATCCAGGCACTCCTGATAGAAAAGTTTCCAAAAAGTAGAAGAGAGGAAATGTCTCAGCTCATTGCGTAGAACCTGGAGGCTTCCAAAATCAAGCTTAAATTTACTATCATGGAAAGTAGTATAGTGTTTACTTGGGAATAATAACTATGTGTAGCTTAGTTTAATTTATGGAGTACTACAAAACACAGATAAGAAAACTATTCCTATTCTGGGATTCTTCTGAGTGATTTTCAAAGGCGAGATCACCGTATTCCAATAGCACAGTGGTCTCCAGCCCTTCCACTGCCTTGCAGCTCCTCCACTGTTGTTGATAGCCAGAAGAAAATGTAAAAAGAAGAGATGGAGGCCAACTGGTAGGTTAATAAATCTTACTGTCAGCTACTTCTGAACTAAAGTCTGAGTAGCCAGCAGTGTCAGCCCCAACTACTCACTTGGCCTCCAAACCTTCGCTTGTCCTGGGTGCTTTTTTACATGAAAAATTGCAGCTGTTTCTTTTTGTAATTTAACTTCTGGTTTTCAAAAGGTGGAGTGTAGAAAGTCCCACTCCAGCATTTTTCTGTGTCATCAGGAGGACCGGATGCTTTATTTCTAAAATATGAAAAGCCAGGGCATTAATGCAATGTCTAGCTGTGGGCGTACGCTGCAGCATAGGCTACCCTAAAGGTTCTTCTTCTGTAGAACATTCTCAAACATATCTTTAGATCCTGGAAGTAAGATAGATCCTCTATCTTACTAAAATTTACGTAATTTTTTTTGGAAGGGGAGACAGACGCAGTGAAGTAGAGGTCATGTAGGAGCCTCACAAACAAGTCCCATGCCAAGAAGGAAGCTGCAGCACTCCGGAGCGCCACACCGTGTGATTTAACAGCACTTACTCCTAACAGTCTTTTCCTGAGGAGCATGCAGAATGAAAACAGGCTTATGGAGATTTCAGAAAAAAGCAATAGGGAGAGAGAAATATTGCTCATTTAATCTGCCATCCTCAAGAGAATACTCACTTTTTATGAGAGTTCTCCTTTAACTTGGAATCGCATATGCTCAACTTGGTAAAATGTGCCTTGTTTTTTTGGATTTCTGTTTTTTTGTGGTTTTATAATGAGAGAAATTGTTCCTTTTCATTACTTACGATTTCCCAGTGTCATGCTCATGGAACCTGTAATTGTTAGCATTAAAACTTAAATTAGGTCTCAGGTGAACTGCTAGGCATCTCTTTACCTAGACTGATGCAGCTCAAGGAAAAAGAGCATTTCCATTTGTGCCTTTAAAGCTTAGCCCTTAATTTAGTCACTAATGAATGGTGAATCAAAAATTGCAGAATTCATTTGTGCTTTCTTCCCCATAATAAACAAATTCAGTAATGTTGTGAGTGAACATTATAAAGAAAGCAATTTGATTTGTGTAGAAGCTCAGTAGCCTGAAAATTCAGTATGTCCAGGCTAAGAATTTGATCTGTAGGAAATAAACAGGAAAAGCAAGTACCAACTTGTATATTGGCATGGGCAGCCTAAACAATACTGAATCGTACCAGGGTATTTTACTGTTGGCAGCATCCCTGAAGTATTTAAGTCCTGGAAATGAATTCAGATGTAAAGCTTCCTCAAGGTTTGGGGTGAAGGTGGAGTTTGTAATGCAAGTCTATTTTTCCATCTGGGGTTTCCATCAAACTGTACAAAATTCATAAAGCTTGCTCCAAACACTGGCTCCCACTTCTTCTGCTTCCCCAAGACTATGTACCTTACTCATTGTTTTTTCCCTTATACTATCATGTAAGCAGTCTTCTGTAACATTTTGTTCTGTTAAAAGTTATGGATAAAAACAGAAACTGTATGTGCATTAGAGATGAGCAGACGTGAGTTCACGCAGGCATTCCTACAGATTCTTCAGTTTGTGTCCTAGTTCATAAAGACATCATGTATCCTTTATATATGTTCTGTCTTATTTGGAGCATAGAAATCCATCTTCCTGAGTAAATCTGAGCATTTCAGTACCCACTGATCTTTTTGTCCTCCGCTCAGTATCTGTGTTTTGATCAGAAGAATGAATATGCTCAAAGGGAGGTAGAGCTTGCAGAAAAAAAAAAGACACTTTCCTGCTTACAGATAAAAATGTGATCCCTAAAACTTAACAGAACTTGAAATGTGCCTGATCTCTCAAGCTGTCTTTAACCAAATACCTTATTTCTAAATAGGACCTCTAATGGCAAGGGATACCCAGAAGAAATGAATGCAGGAAGGGACCCTTGGAAAAACACTTTCATGGTTTGCAGTCATGCTAGTTGTTATGCTCTAGTTAAAGCCACTCCCAGAATTTGTTTTTCCCAACCTTTGTTTTCAGAGGTTTATGGAAACTAAGATCCAGCAACATGATCTACAGCCACTGTTCCGCTGCCTTGGACATGTGGAATATGCACCATAATCCTTGGCCCTGCAGAGCATGAGGGCTCCACCGTTGTGAAAGGATCAAAAAAAGGTCATTTTATATCTGACTAAATGACATTGTGGCACCTAGTTAATACTGTTTCTTTGCCACTTCTTGGATGAGAAACCCACCACTTGTAGGCCCCTCCTTTGAGACATGCCAGCATTAAGTGACAGGGCTCTATATTAACTCCATTTAACAATGCAGAAGGAGTCCGGCCACGAAGTGGCTCTCACAAATTTGTACTTAAATTTACTGCAGACAGCCCCAAACCCACTTCATATCAGAAGTCACAGGGAAGCTTAGATTCTTCTCCCTTTGGAGTCTAGAAAAACTGTGCAGCCTGGTTCTCCCGCAGGACCAGCGAAAGCACGTAGGTACAGTCTGAGACGTACTGAGATGCAGGGTGGTGGCACGCATGACTCTTCCGATACTCTGCTGCGATGGCTGGGTTTCACCCTGTGTCAGCTGCGGTGCTGTTTTAGGTATCGGTCTGTAACTCCTAGCACTTCATCCGCATGCCAGGAAGATGGTAGATACCAACTGTCTTTGGCCTTTTGACATCTTGGTGAAGGCATTTCCCTCTTGATAGCATCTTCTTTCCCTTCTCAACCCGCCTGTCTCCCCTACAAGAAAGGGAAGTTAAAGAAGTATTTGAAACAAGACTATCAGTCTTCCCCAAGGAATAGGATGGGAAAATTAATCCTGTTGTCTGGATTTGGGGAGGAATTTCGCTCGCCCTCGATTCCACCCGTCCTCTGGGCTCCAGACGCTTTGATTAGCTCAAGAGTTGACCTTGAAGGATGCTGTTGGAGATGGTGCACAGCAGCTGTTTGCCATCCATGACACTAGTTTGAATTAGTTAATGGATATTAAGGAGTACGACAGTGTATTTTAATGCCTAGCAGCTCTATTTTAGGCCTAGTTTCTGTAAATCTGCTGTTAGGAATTACAGAGCCTTCCCAAGGATTTGAGAGTTAAAGTTATAATGAGATGCTAGAATATCCGTTTTCAGGAAACATCAACATTTAAATATTTGTGTTTGATCTAGTCTGAAATGTAAAAAAAAATTATTTTGAAATATTCATAGAACTGAATTTCTTCAGAATTTTGTTTCATGGGATGTTTTGGCATTCTTTATGAAATGTTAGATGTCAAAATATCATGAGATGAAAGCATATGACAGTTGTAATAAATAAGTTGTATAGTAAAGAAAGTTGCTACTTAGAACTGACTGAAACATCTTTTCTAGAAGGAGTATCATCATGTCAAATTACAATACAAACACAAGGTAATTTGATCATTTAGACACGTGAAATGGTAACTTGAGCCCTGAGATAACGAAGGCTTTCAGCTAGACTCGGGAAATATAAATGCATCTGGTAGAATGAAAAGAAATATCGTTGGGGAAGAAAAGAAGGAGCTGGTGTATTTATTTTTAATAGACCTTCAGAATTAGACTACATGGAGGCAAGTAGCAATTTTTGCCTAGTTTAATAGATTTGAGTAAAGAAAGCAAAGACAGACAAATATCTTGCTGCATCATTTTCACTTTTCTGATGGTTCCACTTCTTTTCATTGAATACATCTGCTAAAACCCATATCTTGTACTGATTGTTCAAGCAATGCAATGTACCTTTTCTTTTTGTATTTCTTAACATTTAGTGTATGAGACATCGAAACCACTAGTGACAGAAATCTATTACTTAAGAAAAAAGGAGATGGTTTATAGGCAGTAGGAAATGCTGTGGGAGATGCAGCGTTTTGAATATCAGCTATACCATCTCCACTGCTTCTTTCCATAGAAGCATTTCCCTGCCTTTGGTAGGAACCCAGCCTCGGCAGTTTGAGACACACATCTGTATCACCGAGCAGGTGGAAGCACTCTTAGACACTCAGGCTTGAAATACAGCATTTACCTGCTTAGCAAGGTGACTTCTTACCACTTGGGCTGTCATTTTACCATGTACCCATGAGCATTAAGTTAGCGTGAAACTGTCTTCCCCTAAATACAACAGCTGTAAATGAAATGTGCTATTACAGAACCAGTGGCAGTGCATTTCAGAATGTTATCAGCACTGAATCGAAATGCACTTCTTTTCCTGCTGCTGCTATCACCCGCCTTAGCCGTTTTAGACAGCATTACATAATGGCAAAATATTTTTCAGGAGAAAAAAAAAAAATTAAAACCCTCCCTACGGTTTTAATCTCTCTCTGTTATTTTGTCTATGGTTTAAAGCTGTGCCAGGTGTACATCAAAAACACCCCCTCCCCAGGGTATTTCATTTACAATTTCATTTAATAATGGAAGTGTACTTCCATCTAGCTAGGATGGGAAAGGATTAAATAAAAAACACTGTTCTAAAATCAAGTAGCATAAGTCTAGCCTGTTTATGTGCTCTGCAAATGAAGTAGCCATGGAAGGGCTTGTTATTAGTCTATAATATCAAAACTGATACACTGTTAGTGTTTTGTCAGGCATAATATATGCTAAACATTTTCGTCTGCAGATTGCCTCAACAAGAACTGTGACTGCTTTTAGACACATCTGGCACTGTGGATTTTTTTCCATCCTGCATTTCAGCGATTTAAAGGGAAGGACGTCAGCTGTTTGGTTTAAAATACTGTTATAAGAGTGAATAAGATTTAAAGAGGCAGTAGGTAAAATGCTGGTCTTGCTGAAGCTAGTGGGAGAATGGCCATTGAGTTTAATGGCTTCGTGATTTCTCTGTACAGCTTTTTCATCCATTTTTATTCTTCGTAAATTTTCCATTTCCCAAAATTGCCCTTTCTTTTCCATTCAGCTTCTCCCACTTTGAATATTAGCTCTAGGAGTGAGTGCTGAGGTAAAATACCAAACCCTTTATTTAAACAAATGCCATTTCTACAGCTCATTTCTGTGGCACTTCTGTAAGACAATAATAATAATGAGTGTGGGCGTATAAAAATAGTAAATGCAGGTATTCGTTTATAAAAAAGATGGTCTTAATAAACTTTTCTGGCTGTGCTTCTAAATGGACTGTGTGTCCAGTGATGAATCTCAGGACCTCTGTAGTGTAGAGAAGTTGTTCTGCTCTTTATGGAAAGAAATAGCAGAGCAAGCTCTGCGCTCACATTGTGACCTGTCATGCCAAAATACATCGACACGTAGAGGCGGGGGGAGCCATGGGGTCTGAAGAGAAGAGCTTGATGGGAGGTGGACATCACAAGGCAACCAGAGCCCATCTGCAGTTGGCATATTTCAGGAGGAAGAGTCTGAGCTGGGTCCACAGAGAAGTCACTTCAAGGACATTGTGCTCCTGGAAGAGTTTGCGGTCATCAGATAAGGAGAGGTGACGGCTCTGTAACAGCAGCTTCAGTGAGATGTGCACCCGGGGGGGGTCTCTTCCAGCTCCTGAGGCTACTGATAGGCACAAAGTATGTTCTGCAGTGTTCGGTGGTCTCTTCTCCACATCTCAGAGATCAGTTATTGCCTGATAGACCTTTGGCATCTGAGTAATAGACAAAAAGCTTAAATATGTACGGCGAGATTGGACCCGTTTGTTGCAGAAGCAAAAACATGCAGAGGTTTCGGCTTTTTCCTGCCATTGCACAGTTTCATGGCAGATGGGAAACAAAGTGTATCTTTGTAAATTAGGTAAAAGAATATAGCAGGGTTTGCTGCAGTAGCATTTTATGTTGCTTTACCATTTTCTCCTACACTTAAAATTGGGAATAGTAAGGGATATCTTTCCAGCTTCAGGCATGGGAAGGAAGCATACTGAACTCCTGATTACCGAGTAGGAATTTCTAACGTATAGTCTCCTAAAAACTGATCCTCTGAGTAGCCACAAAGTTGTAGACTGTGTGGACCCATTGCCATCCCAGTTTTACAACGCAGCACTCAGGGGAGCCAGGCGAGTAAAAATGAGAAGCAAACTGAGCAGGATTTCTCCCTCAGCAAGTGTGGGGCTTTGCTTTGTATGGAGGAGTGATCACCATTTTGCAACATGCCAATAAATTATATTTACTTTTCTGACTAGCACGAACAAAAGCAGTGAAAAGCATGGCTGAAACGATGCTTTTAGCCAACAATGAACATAGCTCTGAGTAGTCACAGGCCATTCAGGGTCATGTTCTGGTAACTAAAATAACCGAGATTTGCACAAGGGATTTACCAGGCACGCAATTCAAGGAGCATTCAAAATACCATATATAGGAGTTACATATTTTTATTTCAGTCTCCTATTTCCTTACACATGCTTCCCCCAAATTCTGCAGCTCTTTCTTCAGTTTCCTGGATGAATTCTCTCAGGCGGCATGTTTTTACAAGCACAGATGCTACCTTGGGAAAAAAGAAAGGAAGGAAGGGAGCCAAATGGGTATCTCACTCCAGCTTGGCAGCACCTTACTGACATGTGCCCCCCAAAAAACGAGGGAAGAAAAAAGACTGCTTTTAGTAATCAAAACTGAATATAAAATTAGCGCAAAACTAGGGCTGTGAAACCTTCAGGTTGTCAAAAGGACTGAAGGAAACTCCTTGCCAAAATGATGTCCCTGACCTACTTGTCCGTGCTGTCACGTACCTGGGTAACCTTTCCGTCTCCATGCCTTCCATCAAACCTCTCTGACAGTTTTGCCATTCATACTTGCTTTCAGTTGTGATTTTTTGAGTTAGTTTGAAGTGTGCAACCAAAAAGTAAATTCTCCTAATGTCATGCTGGCAGGCCTAAAAATAAGTTGGAGACCTTTTCAAATACTGCTTCTTGCCATCCATTGATCTCCACAGAAAACAATCCATTCAGACCCGGAGCTCCTGTTGGAGATTAGGGGACAGCCTCGTAATTGGATTAGGGTGCGCTTTTATTTGCAGCAGTCTCCCAAAACGAAGCTCCTATTTTGTTTCATTGATCGCCTGCCCAATCTATCTGCCAGTAAAAGCCACTCACATAGCTGAAAAGACAGGGCGAGGATTGTTGCAAAATGCAGCTTCATGTTACATAAGATGCGCGTGTTCCTCTGAATATAGTTGGTTGAATACAGATGGTAAGTGCATCTCCAGACAAACATGGAAACGTGCTTTGTTAATCCACAGTTAAATTGCTTAAAAGCAATTTTTATCAATGTAGTCCTTAAAAATGGGAAGAGCCACTAGTTGCATCAATACTTAAATTCCTGCCAGCCACCTGCACAGGTGCCAAAGAGGGGCTAACTTCACGACAGTGGGATTGCATGTGTGAACTGGAGACCCTTGGAGTCTACATTATTGTAGCGCTTGGAGGAGAGATGAAAAAACTGAGTTTGACTCCCGCATTTCTCGAGATGGTTCGGAAATCCTAAATTAAATTTACAGAGTGTGCCCCCAGAAACACACCAGACTTAAGCAAGAGTTAGCCTGGTGGCACTTGCAAGGCTATAACTTAGGGCACTGCAACGCCGTGTTTTACAAGTCCTCCAGAACAAATCTGCACCAAAATTGTTGTCTATAACTCTTAACCGGTCTATCATTTTCTTCCATCAGAACCATGCTGCGTATTTTATCCCGTTGTGTTTATGAAATAAGCCCTTAGGCAGTTCAATTTGTGTATAGTCCTTCAGAACTGTACAGCAGTTGCAGCCAGTCGCAGCCTGCCCTAGTGTGAGCCGTGTGCCAGCCAGCCACGCAGAGTCCCCCCGGGCACTGAGAGCGCTTGCACCCTGTTCTCCCGTTTCAGGAAAAGGTACGTCCTAGGTGGGCAGAGCTGCACTGGCAACCAGAATCCTCTTTCTCTGGATGGGGACCGAAGGCGTAGCCCTCGCCACCCACCCACGGCTGGGAGACGGGAAACATCGTTAGTCATGCGGCTGTCCCCCGGGGTGGTGCCAGCAAAATGATCTTGCTCCCTCCACACATCAATATTCTTGACACCCGTCGTAAAACTTAGGTCACGCATATCCATCTACTCTTGGAAAAGTGTCAGAAGGGTACAAATATCCCTTCACTATTTTTAGGGCTGTATCAGTATTTATCAGCTTTCCGGCACCTCATCCCATTTGTCATATTTGATGCTGTCTACCAGTCGGCGGGAGAGGAGGATGAAGTCCATTAGAAACGCAGTGGTGGATGGGTGAAACTCCTCACCTGGGCATTTACCCACCCATAGGGTAGCAGGGATGTGGAGGTGGTCTGCTTGCAGCCATGGAGCAGGGCTGAGCCATGAGCGAGGGGGACAGCTGATGTCTGGTGACTCCACCATCTGCTCTGCTTGCCATCAGCACTCCCACGCCGCCTGGTGATGCCGAAAGACCGCTTCCTTCAGCTTACACCCTTGGCTGCGCATCCCAGCGCAAATGTGTACGAGGACGGGGCTCAATCTGTGTATTCTACATAATTCATACTACTCATGCTAGGTGGTACGTGAGAGGTGTTGAGATTCTCGTTTTTCCACACACATGTTGCCAACGGGAAGCTCTTCCAGCTCCTCCGTAACACATACCTCGAGGCCCCGCATCGGGCGGCTCTTTAATGGGCAGGTAACATGTTCATCCGCCTCGTGCCACAAAATTGGGATGTTTTCCTAGCACTGCTGGTTTTTAGAAGGCAATGTATTCAGGTTGAAACTTTGCCCACATACCATCTGCTTCAGCCTTATCTTTCTTTGACAAGAAAGCTGAATATATAATGTCCACTTGGCTTTCCCGGTGTTACATAAGGTTGTGGTTTCATGTTAGGTTTGCAGTTTCGAAGCTCCCCAGCAGCTCTTGCAAAAAGCTCCTGCTCTGGTTTTCAACTGAAAGAGCAGTGACAAAAATCAATACCATCTTCATAGCTATAATGAATGTGACCCACAGCCTTTTTTAAGATGACCACAAGCTTCCATCATATGTCTGAGGCCTATTTGCAAATATTGATTTGTATTGCAGATTATCTGTAGCCATTTCATATGAAATGTTAAGGTCTTGCAGTTTTGCTCTCCGTGCTCGGTTTGGTATCAAAGATAAGGCTATAGATCAAAAGACCTGCCCATAGACACTATTGATAGCCAAGGTTGCCAAGTTATGAAAATGAGGTGTTTCAGGTTTGTTTTAAGCTTCTTAAGGAGGATGGTTCTCAGGAAGCTCCAGTTGAGTGAAAGCACTGCTTTGGAGTCGTGGCAGACTCTGTTTACTCGAAGCGGGAAAAAAAAAAGGAACCTTCATATGCAAATGTATGGCATTTGGAAATGTCATATAGCTGCATCTACATATAAATAAGCCACTCTCCGAGTGCTGCACTAGCAAGGCTGCTTTGATATAGAAAATGCGTAGTAGCACACAAAGCAGAAACAGCAGGACACCACTCGGTCAAGTTCGGGGAGTTTTGTTCCTTAATCACCACTTAACTAAGTTAACTCATATTGCTGTGTCGCTGGGTGTTAGACCGGGACGGGTTGTGAATAGCTGCTCTTTGGTTTTGCTGCTAGGGAGAAGCGTGTGTTTGTACGTGCGGCATGGGGCTGTGCAGTAGGGACGATGGTCTGGCTCCTGTGCCCTAAAGATAGCTCTGAACATAGAGATGCTTCCTATGTCAGCATCCCTCCTAGCCACCCTCTGCCTCGTTCTGTAGATCCATGCCTGCTTGCTCTGAAGGAGACACGATTTGGTCTTACAAAGAAGCATCTTCTGCTGCTAACATCCACATACTGGGATGGTATTTCCATCTCTGTTTAATTTGGTATTAAAGAGTAAATTGCAACTCTTGGACATACTTTTTCAGAGGGGAGGACATAGAGAGGAGCCTTGGTCTGGTTCCCACTGCCCGTTTTTGACCACCTCCAGCATTGGCATTAATGAGTAGCTCAAGGAGAGGTGGATGGGAGGGAAAGCGAGTCGTCGGCTGAGCTGTTGGGAGGAATTTCTCACAGAGGGGTGACACCCGCTCTGCTCGTGCCGTGCCACGTGTGATGGATACAGCATTCGCCCCTCTGCCTTCAGGCACGCAGCCTAATTGGAGGGAACCTCACAAATCTCTAAACTGACACCAACTATTTTTCAACACGGAATTACAATAATAATAAGGTTAACTAATCCTCTAAGGGCTCTGTCATGAGCTGCCTAAGGAGATCATACGCAAGGAGAAAAACTACAACTTTATTCCTTTACATGGCTGGTTTCTGAAGGGGGAGGAAGCTGCTCCCATGGGGCCGGCAGCGTCTCTCTTAGAGAGGGGGATCTGAGTGAAGGGAACGTCAGCAGCATGCCAAAAACAAAGACTAGCTGAGTTAGCACAAAGAGGGATTTAATCTATTCTAGGAATGGGGTTAACACAGATTTGTTCAATCCTGGCACCAAAGAAGGAAGCACAAAGTGTAAGGCCCCCTTTACCCAGGGCTTTGATAAATCCACAATACGGCCCCACATCATCAAATCACATCCATAGCAATTATCGCAGGCCTCAGGACTGTCCCCTGCGGCAGCAGTCTTAAAGAGCTCTGTGTAGTTTATCCACAAAAGTATTGAGAGGTGACTTGGTGACAGCTAACACAGAGGCGATATGGGGAGCTGAAGACCTTTCCAGTTTACTGGACTGGAAAGCAGGCAGGTGCTGTTCACATGCAGCGATGAACCGCTCTGTGAAGCTGCTGGAGGAAGAGGTCAGTGCGTCACCTCTTGATGTCCTCAAATCAAGTGTGGAGGCACTTGCGCAGCGCCTGCTTTAAACAGCAGTGACTGCTGCTTTTACCGACGGCCTCGGTAGGGGTCAGTGGATGAAATGGGGGCCGAGGAGCAGAGGAGGTCAGACAAGGTGAGACAACAGCCTGCTTTACCTCCCTGAACGAAACGGTCACCCTAGGGAACATGTTAGCCCACGTGGCGTTTTTTTCTTTTCTCTTTCAGCTTGGCTGATATTGCTGGGTGTTCCTGTTCAGACGTGTGAGCAATGGTTGCTAGCGTCTACTTGTATCGCTGTGCTATTTTTGGGGTTGTATTGCACCTTGTATTGCAGTAGCTACCTGGTAGCACCTACTCGTGTGTGTAGGAGCCTCAGCTGCTAGGCGTCTATACAGTCTCTTGGGTAAGGCATCTGCCCCTAGCCAGTGAATACCAGTGGACTATGGCCACTGCAAAAACAAATGAGGGTTAAAAAAAGAGGTTGTGTTCAGTTTTCAGTAGACAAATGGTCTTTTTATGTCCAGGAAAATTATTAACAAGTTGCCTAATTTCAAGCAGTCTTTTCAAACAAGGAAGATTCACAGATGATGTAAATAAAAGTACTTCTCAATTTCAAAAGTTCAGAGATAGCTTTAACATATATAGCATAGCCCACATATATATATGCTGACAAGCTGAAAGTATTTTGTTCTCCATTTGAACATCTGGGGATTATTAGTGTCTTAATTCATTGGTTTCTATTATTAATTATGGCAGCAGGCTGAATAATTACGATACATCACTGCAAAAGACAGAGCACAATATTTTTTTTCCAAGTGCACTAGGACATCTTGCCATCATCTCAAACATAAAAAGCACTAGATTATTTTTAAAAAGGAAAGTGGATGTTATTTTATGCCAGGGAACTCATTTGCATAGGGACATTTAAAATTAATAAATTACTGTGTTGAGCAAGCCTATTTTGTGCCTGAGAAAAGAAGCGAATGTAATTTAATTCACAAAGTTCTATTTCTTTTTTTTCCTCTTGGTAAAGTAGCTAATATGGGGATGGTATTTTTTTTGCAGTTTATGCGGAAAGACTAGCTTGAAGTTCGTACTTGGAGTGGCTGCAGGATGAATTTAGGCTAGGGCTGCAGCATGGTGGTGCCAGACATTTTCAGCTGACATTTGGTGTCTCACTTTCCACCAGCTCTCAGGGAGAGTGGGCTGGTGAGCTCCCCCCGAGCGGCAGCAAGCACTTCCTTCTGAATTTTCACTCCAACGCCCACCCAAACAGTGATTTGCAGGCGAGTTGCTTGTGCAAATTTTCTTCATTGTAAAGGGACGCTCTACATCCGTAAGATCAAGAGCAAGGCTTTAAAGGTTTTAAAAGAAGGGAACATACTGTGTGAAGATAGTTAATAGGTCAGACCTGAGCAGCTGTTAATGACGAGGTATGGCTGTGGTGGTGGATGACAGTGTGGCTGCTGGCAGCTTTGTCAAGGGCAGGGTGTCTGGAGCCGTTGAGCAAAGACTTGGGAGGAATCTCCTTTCTCTCATCAGAGCCGGGTCTGAGCTGGGATTTAGCAGCACGTTTCTTCATTACGAGTAAGTAGGAAGCCTGCTTCGGGACTTCATCCTCATAAGTTGCTGTGGGACCTCAATTCTTGTTAGATGCTGTTAGAGAGGGGGAAGTCACAGAAAACCTGCTAAAGCGATTCTGCACTTTCAGAGGGAGCAACACCATCACCACCCCATTCCCTCTGACTTTGCAGAGGGACTTTCAAACCTCTGCAGATGCTGCAAACATTGCTGGGCTGAGGAAGCTCCCTCTTCCCCAAAAAAAGCAGCGGTTTCTGACTCCGTGTAGACTGCAGATGAGTAATGCAGACTGTCTCTAGGCTCATCCACAGGGTTCAGATTCCCACCCCTAGTCAATCACTGAAGCTCTTCCACAAAACTCAGGGCATCCTCTACCTTTGCTCCACAGGTTGATACACTCTGGACCTTTATTTTTATTTCAAACAAGAATTGCTGCACCAAGTGTCTATCATGCGGAGCAGAAGAGCTTTGTTAAGTAAGTTCCCAATGCTGTTGCTCTGCAGCATACCTTTGGGAGAGCTGCCAAGGAGGTAAAAGGAGTGGGGGGGACACACTTCTGAAAGAGGTTGAGAAGGTTAAGGACATACAGTTGACTCAAGAGTCCCTTTCCCCCTTCATAAATCCTCTGAAAATGTGATGTGTAAGGAGTCACTACCTCAATATCAGCAAGAGCTTTCGGCTGCAAATTTAACTGACCTCAGCAGTATTAAAAGATTAAATTATTATGTAAGTCAATTCTCCTTAACCACTGTTTCCAGTGAGATAGGTGTCAAAATAGCTTTTGCTGCACATCATTCACCATGCCATCCCTTATTTGATGAAATATATGTATACATATGTATTTGCAGGACCTCCCTCAGTCCAGCGATGACTGTACTGTACACAAGGTATTAACACTGTACGTGAGCCAATATTTTCTCATGTGGGCACTTATTATTTCCATAAGCTCCAACATTACGTGCTGTATGACAGTGCAAATGCTAACATGCGAATTTACAGGCTGTGGGCCTCTACTTTGCTTGCCTGAAATCACCTAGAAAGTCTCACTGATTCAAACGTAAAGAACAACAGAATTATCAGCCCTGCAGAACTGATTGTTAAGTGCCTGGCAGTCAATTTCTGGACATAAGAATCCTATTTTTGCCTAGATTTTTATCTAATTTCTCCAAAGTGGGTTGCAGGAACTTACGTCTGGAAAGAATTTTCTGGGCACTCCAGGCGGTACTTCATATAATCCTCATCAAGGGCACTAATGGATTTGTTCTTTTGTCAGCGGAGCTACTCCACATGTTCAGTTGTGTAACAGAAGCTCCACACTAGCTCAGATGGGAGCTGGGGACCAGTGAGGACTGCCCAGAGAAGAATCGAGCTGCATTGTTCTGATCACTTGCAGAGTCGGGTCCTGCAACGGGGCAGACTGTTTCGGCTTTTGAATTTCAGCCTTCACCAAGATATTTGCCTGAGAACCCTAATGGTGCACATCCAGCTTCCAAAAACTTTGAAGTAAAGGCATAGCTAAACCAGAAATTAAAATAAAAAAAATACAAAATAGATTTGAAATAATTCTTCCACTGCTTCTTAAAGGACGACAGCAACAGCCATAGATATTAAGGAATTTAGACAAGATAGCTTTAAATAATTTATTTAACATTTCAGAAGATAATCCACCAGCAAAAGTAAGATCACTGAGTGGGTGGTTAGTCACACTGGATAACTTTTCAGGATCCAATGTCTTACCCCAGCGAAATAGCTCATCATCTCGGCATATCCCTGCCATCCACAGAAAGGTTGGAGAGCAAGTGTTCAACTGGGAGACTTTTCTAGTAAGCAAGACGATAAGCTGTTTCAGTCTACATAAAGTAGCATCTGGCCTCAATGCATTTAAAAATAATCTGTTTTGACTAGTGTATCTTATATGATAGGCTATCATGTCATGTTCTGGCACTAACAAAAGATGTGAACAATATGAAATGTCATGTTAGGCTAAAGATGCAAAAAATGTTGCAGAAATGCAAAAGATGTTGGCTTCATCAAAGTGACATTTTCTATCAGAAAAAGGCTTCAAGAAAAAGGCTCCTGAATACAGTTGATCTGGAGGGTGTATTTCTTTTTAAAATAAAAAGGGGAAGCATTTTGAGAAATGTGGCAGGAATTACATTTGTCCAGAGATAGGAGAGGCTGACCCAGTCAGTCCAATTTTTATCTTTAGGCTTTACAGCTTCTGTCTCAAATTCTAGTCATCACAGAAAGGTATAAATCTGTCTTTTTGGTGCAAATAAAACTTTCACATGTAGTTGCCAATAACAGTGCAGCAAGTCTAATGTCTGAAGAGGAGCTACTGAACTTAACTTTACTGAAACCTGACTGACTTTGAATTTGGTCTGTATTGTTGCTCTATGAATACCGATCTGCTGTGCGTGGAAAAAAGTAGGTAACTTTGTATTTAAGCTTTGCTCTCTGTAGGTGTAAGGTTGGTGTGGTAGAGGGGCTCCCTAGGTTGGTGATTTGGTGATCAGATTTTGATAATCTGATTAGGGAGGATTGCCTCCAGTACGGAATTTATAAATAATCCAAAATTATAATAAGGGGGGAAGTCTTAATTTGTTTCATTTGGTTTTACTTTTTTGAACTTTGTACAGTTCTTTTTTGATTCATAAATTAAACACGTTTTTTATTCATATCCTCTCTTTTTAGAAATGTTTTCTAGTTCTTCTTTCATAGTTATGTAAACCCTGTGATGCATTCATGATAGTTAGTATCTCATCGATGGCCGGATTACTGAAAGTGCTCAGATCCTTCAGGAATGAGAGCAGTCAGTTTTAACACGAAGGAACTTTTAAAGCATATCTTGGTGTTTGGGTATCTATTTTGAATCTGAAAAGACGTTTTGTGCAATGAGAAAAAGAACCTGTTTTGAGGCACCAAAATTGCTTTGGGTGAAATCAAAATGTGCCAGAGGAGGAGGGTAACTTCTTTGTCTGAAGTAAACGATGCTTTCATTGTGGTCTGTCTTTTGAATGACCAAAATGGCAGATCAAAATAAATACAAGTTTTTTTCCTTCTTTCTTCCTTTATGTTCAATCCCTAACTTTTTTAGAGGAGTCATCAGTCAAAACGAGGGACTACAGACAATTCGCGTCTAAGTTTTGTGGTTTCTTCCAAGCCAGATGACAAGTGTTCCCATACGAAGTGTTTATCCTGTGAAGTGCTAGCAAAGCTTGGGCCATCTTATTTTTGATTCAGTAAAGCATTTTCCATCATAACATTACACTCAGAGGTGTAATTACAAGTTCTGCAGGATCCTAGATTTACTTTAAAGTATGCTAGAGACCTTTTTAAAGAAAACATGGTTTCTACCCACATGATTGCAGGAGGAGGAAAAATCATTCCTCTTTTTACCAGCCCTACAGCCTACACACAGTGAGAGCATCTGCAAGTCTGGGAGAGGTCCTGGTCCGCCTTTCAAGTCCTAGCAGATTAGTCTGTCCTGACAGTAACAATTTCCCTCACCATCTTGAAGCGTGCCTTTAAAAAAAAAGAAACCAAATGGTATCCTACCCTTTTAGCAACACTGGGGGCTCATCTGGGAGAGGAGAGGTTCTCAGGCTGCGTGGTGGTGGCACACGGACATCACAAAGCTGTCTTCGTACCTGAGAAGGAAGGACTGGAGCTACACACGCAAGCACACACACACACAGAGCAGTCTCCTGTTCTTCAGAAAGGAAGCAAACTCCCACTAATGGAAGATTTGAAGGAAACAGCGCAATATTTTCCACAACAGAAAAAATGTGGATTAATGAGGATCCTATATTTCTTGTTGCAGTTTTCAGGACAGACATATATTTGAATGTGGACAGTAGCAGAGGTCCAGCACACCCAGAAGCCATCGGGCATGGTGCACAGATGATCACTGCATGTGTATGGAGTTCAACAAGTCCCGAGCACATCGGGATCTACCTGTGTGCACTGGGCAAGTCCATTGATAGCTGACATGCATCACACACGTTTTTTCTGTTCCAGGAAGATTTCTAGGTGGAAAAAAGGAACACACATGAAGTCCTGGTGGGATAATAACTCTCTCTGTGTATATACTTCACATGCTGGTAGCCAGTGCCTCACCTAGAGGGTGATAGGTAGCCAAAAACGTTTAGGCCAGACCAAATGGACCTTCAACTCCCACATCTTTCCAGTAGCAGAAATTCCTGGGCAAGCTCTCGAAGGAGGTTATGCCATGCCTATAGCATGCCTCCTGTCATGCTGCCCTGTCTGTGCCATCCCAGAGAGAGCTGTCAGCCCCAAGCCCAGGAATCGTCACTGCACTGTGATGCCTGCTTCTGCACTGCGTTCTCATTAACAGCCTTCACAGCAGCCTCGCACAGCTATCCCAACGTAAGCAGGGAACCAGGAGAGGCAGACAGCTTTGTGTTCAACGTATGTGCATTTAAAAAGATGCAATAATGGTCCATAGCACAGAGCTCCTGAAAGTCCTAACGACGAAAGAGAAGTTAATGCTGTCTACAGGGATGCAGAGGTTGCCCTGTCGTTCTCGTTTGCTGGGAGCTTGTCCTCACCTGCTTTAACGTAAGGACAATATAACCAGCTTTATGAGTGCAAGTTGTTAGAGACTCAAAACTCTCCTTGGACAGCAGTGATAGGAAAGAAATTCATTATGAAAATCTGAATCTTGGATCTGCCACACACACTTTTCCCAAAGGTGGGATAATACCTAAGCATACCTACTGCCGGCACAACTGGCTTGGAGGCAGAACACAAACTGCAATTGTTTCGTAACACTGGGGGAATTCCTTTGGAAGATACAAATGCTTCGACTTATTTGTGTGCAAACTACATTTCCTCAGACATCTATCATGAGATTTTTTTCTTCTGTTTTTAATTAATTGTGGCTAGATGATACTATCACAGAAAAAGGATTTTTACCATTTGAGATATCTTAAATATTGGTTAAATGGAAGAATTTGCCAAAATCACCCAGATTAATTAACACCTTTGTAGCCACGAAATTCATGTGAGTTTATTGCAAGTAACACTCTGCGTTTCAGCCCATGATGTAAATGTTGAGCACATACCTGTTTCAAAACTAAATGAAGCCTCCATTTTCCTGGCTACATGAAGGGAAGTATTTTCCAGGATTTGCAGTCTCAGTAACTGTTTAACAGCTGCAGAAGTAGGCACAGAAAGTCAAACTAATTTAAAGGTACCCATGCTGTGGGATGGGGAGGGGGCCAGCAGGCTCTGGGGCATGAGCGTGCAGCACTGATGAGAAACTTCAGCTCTGGACTCCTGCTCCTCTACTTCAGCCATAAAATTATCTTTCTGGATATGTTGTATTGAATGACCAAATGTATTGTGATGGTATATTACATGCAAATGTCCCGAGTCTTCCTCCTAGCCTTGCCTGGGTGCAAGGAGACAGTCCATAAAGGATAACAGAAATGATTAGACATTTTTCATGTGCTATTCTGTAATCAGTTTTTGAATAGTCAAATTATTTTTTCTGGTGTCTCATTTGCTGTAACTTGACAGGAATTAGATGTGCAAACCCTTGCTCTTGCTTCCCATAAACAACATCTTTCGCATCTTGTTCTTCTGATTTTCCTTTCTTTTATACATTGAGTTCTTTCCATCATTTCACCTTATCCTGCCTCGTCAGGTTAATGTTCCCTGCACCTGTGTTCACAGAGAATGCAAATAAACTGGAAGAAAGTGCAAGAGGGATCTACATCCCTTGTCCAGAGCATTACAATGGCTTCTGCATGCATGGCAAGTGTGAGCACTCCACTAACATGCTGGAACCGTCTTGCAGGTAACCCTTCTCCTACCAAGGATGAAAGGCTACACACATGAAAATACTGACTTACAAAAACACTTAATCTAAATATACTATGGAAAATAATGGTGACCATGGCCCTTTATACTACACAACCCATTAGACTTTAATTATTCAACAAAGTCCCCATTTTAGTGCAAAAGTTATGCACAATGTTAATTAATTGTAAAAACATTCAGTAACCTTCAGTTATATTTAGATATATTTAAAAAGCACTTCACAAAGTGCTCAGGCAGCCGCTGGGTAGCCTCCTCAGTCTGAAGGAGAGGAGTGCCACCAGGGGTATGTCCTCGCCGTGGCAGGAGCGATGCTCGTGGGGCAGCAAGCTGGGGTGAAGGCGGCTCCTTCGTGCGGGAGGTGGCTTTGGAGGAGGTTAGGGCAGGGAGGAGTAATGGTGAAAGCACATGTTTCTGCAGCGAATGCCTCCCTGCAGAGGTGGGGATGTTACTTCTGAAGTCCAGCCAGCAGCCTGGTGGCAGAGGAAAGGACTATTATGCATGAAGCAGCATTTTCCTGGGACATTGGACTGGGAGAGCAAAGATACAGACCAGGCTTTTTCCCCAGGGCAGACTCTCAAGCCAGCTTCTCCCAGCTCCTCCAAACAGCCAGGGCATGTTTTGCTCTTTGCAGCTGCTGTGTTTTAGGTTCTCCATTCAGCTGGAAAATGTCCTTTCCTCAAGCTGCTGGCTGCTGTGGGAAGGCAGGAGAGGAAAAGGGTGGAAGCTCAAGGCTTAACCCGTAAGGGTTAGTGCCCCACTAACACTTCTGCGAGGAGCCCAAGCAATCTGGCTCAGTCTCTTATGCTTGCTGCTGCCATTGACCTGGATTTTCACAACTTCCTGCTTGGGCTTTTTAGGGGAGAGAGGGCAAGAGCTACCATGGGAAAACCACTGTCCCACAAAATCACAGAGGGGAGATGTCAGGCTGCAGGATGGGAACTGGTGAGCAGCGCAGCAGGCGGCATTGGGGTGGTTGGTTGCAGCATCAACAGAGGGTTTTTTATAGCAACCAGACAAAATGTAAATGAGGTATCCACTTGCAGGAATATCTAATCGC
This sequence comes from Gavia stellata, assembly GCF_030936135.1. Classification (NCBI taxonomy): domain Eukaryota; kingdom Metazoa; phylum Chordata; class Aves; order Gaviiformes; family Gaviidae; genus Gavia; species Gavia stellata. Next base: position 34,834,486 of record NC_082601.1, read on the forward strand.
ATTTCATATGGAGCTTGGATGATTGCTTATCACTTCCTTAGGGGTAATCTGCATAAGGAGGCACAACCTGATGGCTTTTCACCCTCCCCCACCTCCCCAAAGAAAAGGAGAAATATAAAATATGTTGTGCAAGGAACTAAATGGATTCTCATCACGACATGCAAGTAGTTCCACTTGATGCTAGACGAGTCCTTGTCTCCTGGGCACCTCCTGGCACTGTTGCAATGTCGTTCACTCTCGCAGAGCTCGGTGACGCTGAGGACCTGAAACCTTCACTCTGAGAGGTCTGAGGAGGCACCGGTGCTCTCTCTCGGGGCCCATCCTGCAAAAAACACACATAAGCATGTGCTTAAGCCACTGATGTTATTTTTTTGCAGATATAATCTGTTTTGGCATTCTTCAAAAGCAGCAGGTATAACTGGAAGAAATATTTCTCATTTCAGATGTGATGCCGGCTATACTGGACAACACTGTGAAAAAAAAGACTACAGCGTTTTATATGTGGTTCCAGGTCCAGTACGATTTCAGTATGTCCTAATAGCAGCTGTGATTGGAACCATCCAGATTGCTATCATCTGTGTTGTAGTCCTCTGTATCACAAGGTCAGTATCTCTGATACTTTGCAATAGAAAAAGAAAAGACTTTTGTTTTTCCTGCTTTGTGCACTGATTATACAGATTTCTGCAGTGACACTACTGATAACAAATGCTATTTAATTCACCAACAAACAGAAGATATCGTCTGGTCCAGCCAGCCAGTGCTGCTTTATTATTATAACTGAATTTTCACTTCCATCTTAATCAAACGTAGGTAGGTGCCTACAGCAAATGAAGTTTCCTGTTTTGTATTCAGATGCTTGGACAAATATTGTTCATATAAATAAGGCGAATATAAATACAGCAGCTGGATCAACACTTAATAAAACTAATCATATCTCCATCTGGTTTCCTCAAGGGCCCATTCCCTTAGTCCTAATCAGGCAAAGCATACAAACTTTTAAGCCTGTTTGCAATCCCATTGATTAAATGATTTCATTAGGCTTCTATACATGTTCAAAGGTACCGCACATGTTTTAAGGTCTTCACTAGATGGTGGCACACCAAGCCATATATGATTTATTTTTTCTTTAATGAGGAGGAAGGGTTTGTTTGCATGGAAACGGCAGCCCTGGGGTAGTTCAGAACAAGAGGGGTAAACCCAATCCTTCCCCTCCTACACCTGCTGCTCTGTTTCCCCACTGACCTGTGTTACTGTCTGTGGGAGGGCTTGGGCTAAGTTCTGAGCTTCAGCCATCTCCAGACTTGTCTCAGAAATCACGAGGTTAAATTCACTCAGCTAGCAACACTGATAAATCACTCTTTTAGAAATAAATTTCTTTTAAAAAGACAAAAAAATAAAAGCCAGGTAACATACCTCTGTAGAAAATAAAATGTCTAATGTATCTCAGTCCCTGTGTTGCAGTACCTGGCTGGAAGAGGAGTGTAGCATTTGTTTCTAGAAAAGACACCCCAAAAAAAAAAAACATAAGTCCATCTCTGGCCTGAAGGCGTAAAACAAAACCATCTGATGAAACGTAGCTGCTTTTGTGGCCAAGCTGAGTCCATCAACTCAACAGTAAATGCTGAATGAGGCAATAGATTACATGGTGGTGATATTCACAGAAGTAATTCAAACAACCAAAAATGTAGTGTGTAGTAAGAAAAAGAAGATAGTGCAGTAACTGATAATGGAACAAATGCTCTGTGTCATTTTGTGGAGTGACTCTAGTTTTGTCACCTTGACGCAGTAACGCACAGTACTTTATATTGAAGCATGAAGACAGTGTGCTTTGAGTGATCTGGTACTGTAATGCAAATTACCCTGTTTTCATACACTGTTTCATGCACCGTTTTCATACATAGATGGTGCCTTTTCCCGCACACTTTGTAACCAAGTTAATTTATGATCTTTTGACTTTTTTCTGTAATGCATGTAATTACTGCAGAGCATCCTCCATCCCAGCATAATGATCCGAGATACATTTGCAAAAGTGTACTCTTAAGTGGCCTAAGAGAAATCCACATGACAAGAGAGCATTGTGGCAGCATATGCATAAGTAATTGAGTTTTTGAAGTCATCTGCTTTGGAGAACCTGACTGTACTGGTTTGAACTCCACACCCTGAACTCTTGAAAGCACTAAAACCACCCTGCCAGCTTCCTGGGAGAAAGAAGGGAAACTTCACTCACTCAGAGGCTGCTGCGGCCAAATTCTTTGCCACTCATTTCAGCGCAGCTTCACCTTATTAATTTATCAGATGAGTTTGGTGCGCTGTGTCCAAACCCTGCATTTGAGCCGCATAAGGCTAGCATTGGAAATCTTTTAGCTATCGTTACTGTTGTTGCTCTTAAAATCATACCTGTACAGTGGTGCAAATCGATGGGATGTCCTCCATTGCTGGAATGCTCTGAGCAGTTCCCGGGCATGTTTAGGACCATTGCTGCATAGACACTTTCAATTGGATAAATGAGCTGTGCTGCTGACCGGGGCGGTCTGCCCTTGCCCCTTCCCTTGGTTCCTGGGCGCTTGGTCCTGCCAACGCTCTTGTGCCACCATTAGCATTTGTGTATCCACACAATGAACCCAGTCAGGGGACGGATTCGGCTGCAAACTCAACCAACAAAACTGATTATTTGTTTTTAAGTGGCTCAATTCCTCGATGAGGTTGGCCACCTGGCTACTGATCGCTAGAGCCAGCAGTGGGAATAACCGGCTGGGGTGGAGGAGTAGGGGACCAGAGGCCAAGAGGGAAGGAGGTGGAGCAGTGAGGCACAGTCCCTACACCCGAGGACTTTTAGCTCAGAGGTAAGGCAAAAGAGAAGCAATGATAGAAGTGAAGAAGGATGGTAAATAATATAGGTATGGCCTAGTGTCATAATGATTCTCAGCAGTTTTCTTTACAGCTTTGCATTTTTAGTGCTTCCCTAATGTTTAGTCACAGCAGTCTTATTTATGTGAAGAAATAACTTGATTAAAAATGAATGCATAATGTATTTTACCTGCTATGAATCACATTGTGAGTAACTCAAGCTTGCGAGCAAGCTTCAATGGAGGGAGGGCAGGCAGCCTGTGCTCCAGTACCTAGTTTACATTGATAAAACTGCTGTGTTCATAAATGAAAGCATGCTCCACACAGAGCACTACAAAGAACTTTTGATTAAAGAGTTAAGGACCAAGGAAAAGCTGTCACTCAATTTTAGCAAATGATTAAGTCTAAAAAGCTGGTTAAATGCAAACACCCCTCTTAGGAAACCCAGATGCACTTCAGACACAACCTACCTGTAAATGCAATAGCATTGCGTTTAAGCAGTCGTGGTGTCAGTACTCGGCCCTGGGGCCTTCCGAGGCTTCCATCGATTGGTAGCGTAGTGTATTATGCAATTAAACATGGGTATTTTTCATTAAAGATGCTTTTTCATCATCTTAATTGGAGTAATCTCTACCTTTGAATTGATTTCTCTCAACCTTGGACTAAGTGACCGTATAGATACTGTCAGTGTCAGTTTTGGGAAAGCGCCTGTGAGATGCTCATCTCCTCACTTCCAACTGGAGCAGTCGGTATCTGCCATTCTCTGGGAGTGCACAGCTGCATCCCCTGGGATTGCTGACCATCCTGGTCATCCCCCAGCCGCCTGGGACCTCCATACTTCTTACAAAACCAATCCAGTTGTGCTCACTGTGGCTTCCCACGCCTGGTTCCCCAACTGTGCTTCGCATGGCTGAGCGCTGGGGCAAAGCAGGGCTGCGCCTTCAGGTGTAAATCGTCGTCCTCTGGGACTCGGGAGGAGCCCCTGGTAGCTTGATCTGCCTGGGTGGCTGCCGGCCGCTGCAGCAGGATTTAGCAGTGCTGCCTCTCAGCGCATCGAGGTGTTGGTGCTGTCTCCCGTGGAGCGCTGCGAGGTCCTGCTGTGCAATCTCCGGCTGAATGGGCAGGAGAGGCCGCGTGGGGACAGTCGGGGCTGGGAGGCTGTCAGTGTGCACATGACATGCAGCTCAGTGAATCAGCCCTGTGTTTGCTAACAACGGCTCCTTGACTCACTCAGAAAGTTTGATCGCCTTTTTAGGAGCACGCAGTGAATAATGAGTTTGTCGTGAAATCATAACCCAGCTAAAGTCTGCATTAGTTTCATAATGAAAGCTCTGCCATGACCTCCGAGAGCGCTGGAGATGCAGGCTTATTTTTCCTGGAGTAATGATAGCAGCCTACTTTACTGCTTCCAAGAAAGGAACGAGGCAAAATATAGTGCACAGCCATACAGTTTCTCGTGAGGGGGTGGTCCCCTTGGCTTAAAAGTGAGGCAAGTCAGGACAATCTGACCCATATTTTGTTAGACACTTACATAATTGTATTTCAGCGTTTTACAATGCTTCATAAGTCCTTATGCTCTTGCTCTTGTTTAGCCTTTCAGTTGGTGTCACAAAACTATAGCATCACCCCCATTCAACAGGGAAAAAAACCATGGCGTTTTTGATTTTAAGGGGTCAGTAAAAATTTATTTCACTCTATTTTGCTGTTAGTTATTTGACACAGACCTGAGGGCAAGTGCTTTGAGCTCTCACTGCACTGAGAGGGTGGGCTCTCCCCGGTGCATAACCCATAGGGTTTCACAAGGTGCCGCTGAAAGCCTCCCCTGTAACAGAAAAACAAGTTAGCCCAATATGAAGGGATTATTTTTTTCTGTGTCAGTATGGTCTGGAGTATCGTGGGTCTTTCTGTCATGCCCCTCCAAGCAGGTGTTTCAGTCTTTCTTGTGTAGCCACCCAGGCTAAAAACTCATACTGGGCTTCAACTGAAGAAAGCGGACAAATGTGTGGTCAAATTAGGAATAGCTTCTTCCTCCTCCTGTACAAAAAGTTAACTACGTCACCCTGGCTAAAGGACTGGTTTTATTGCTGGTTGGTTTTCTGTAGCTCGCCATTTTCCTGCTGGTACCACAAATGTAAGAAGTGCGAGCATTTTTAGAGGGTGTTGGTGACCCTGCTGTGGTTCTGCTTGCCCGACAGTTTCTGCCTTTGGCTTTCAGCTGCTTAGAACTTCCTGCAGCCTCCACCTGGGGCTAAACTTCTCCATGCTTTCTGTCTGAGGGTGCCTTTCCATGGGAGGAAACCAGAGACACACTATGATCTTTCCGTTAGCAGGAAACACTTCGTAGCAGTCCCCATAGCCAACGCTGCTGCAGGTAAAAGGTGGAAACGTGCCCCTGCTGAGGAGCACCGTGAGGTCCTGAGGCAGAAGAGATTTGCTTTTGCAGCCATCCAAAGGAAAATAAGATTTTGTCTTTCCAGTGCGATTGCTTTCTGCACTAAGCCAAGCAGCTGTGTGAGGAGCGTAGCGCAGTGCAGGCACCCGTAAGTAAAGTAGCTGCTCGCTAATGACCTGAGCATGGAGCATTTCCATGGAGACTAATAGGGATTGTGGATGCTTAGCTCCTCGGAAAAGCAGCCCCCGCATCCACTTTGTAAATACTTCACAGACGTGGGATGCCGAGCAGGTGAGCATGAGACTGTCCTAAACCTTCCACCTGCGCCTCGCTGAAAATAATTCCGTTATTTAAAGATGAGCCAAACCACAACGGAGAGATGCGGTGCAGTAGGAGCTGTCGCAACGCAGCGGAGTTGCTGCTGCTCACCAGGAAGGAGCAGGAATCTTAAAATAGCCCTTGCCATATTTTTGTTTACAGTATGTTTTGTGGGTTTTGGGGGTTTTTTTGTGGTACCGTTGCCATTAGCCAGCCCTCTTCATTTCATTGAAGAGGAAATGTGCTGAGGGCCAGAGGATGCCTCTCTCGCCCTCACGTGCCCTGCTGCCCGTGCCGCCTCTCAAGCAGACGCGTTGTTAAGAGCCATGTATTCTCACAACTCTCTTTTCCAGGAAATGTCCCAGGAGCAACAGAATCCACAGACAGAAGCAAAACACAGGGCACTACAGTTCAGACAACACGACAAGAGCATCGACAAGGTTAATTTAAAGAGCGCATGTTTCCACAATGGCAAAACTAACTGCAGAGAGCTTGGACTACAAAATACAGTATTATAGACAAAAGATTAAGACAAGATCTACACATGTTGCCTTGCATTTGTGGTAATCTACACCAATGAGAACATGTACTACAGCTATATTTGATTATGTATGGATATATTTGAAATAGTATACATTGTCTTGATGTTTTTCTGTAATGTAAATAAACTATTTATATCACACAATATAGTTTTTTCTTTTTCATGTATTTGTTATATATAATAAATACTCAGTGATGAGAAAAAAATTGCCTTTCTTAAATTTGCTGTATCTCATAGCTGTGTATAGTCTTGGGATATTGTATATGGACACTAACAAATCTCTTCTTTTTTTTTTTTCTTTTTCCAGTTCTAGTGGCAATTTTGAGTCTACTGAACTCAGTAGTAGGGTTTTGAGTTGGTCCAAGATCAGCGACAATTATGGATGTGGGAAAGGTGAAGAATAATTTAACCTACATTGAGGAGGGATAAAATATTTCAGATCCGGAGTCAACTACATTCCATCAGCCGCCTTCTCCCATACCATCTATCTTTACTCTCCCATAGCTTAGGAAGTCTTTGCCTTCTAAATTAAACCCTAATCGAAGGGGAAATGGAAATTCTCGGTAACCGTGATGGGAGTGTCAGGGGTAATGTTTTGATTTGGGAGGGAATTAGCTGTCTGTCAAGGTGAACCCTACAAGAACGCTTTGCAGAATCTCCAACTATGGTCACTGGAGTGAGTGAAAATTGCTTCTTACTGTTGATTGAAAATTATTAGGTTAAAAAAGTTAATAACATAATAACAGCTGAAATGCCAGCACCATTTGTACCTCATGAACATGCTGATATAATTTATTTTTTCAAAGAGGTGAAAACCACTCAGAAAATACCTTATGAATAACTTTATGGGTGACCCTACTCCATTAAATGTAATGAACTCAAATGTTGGCTATACCTCAGGAAAATAAGGGCATGTGTTTTGTCACATCCACATGATGGACAAGATGCAAAGTTATTACCATAGTAGCTGAAACTCTCCAAAACACATTCCTTGGAGAAGCTGATATTACTCTAGTTTGTGCTATGAATTTTGAAGATGACAGAGTGAGACTGAAGGGCAGAGTGCGGTAACTTCACTCCTGCTGGATAACATCCACTCCACTAATTGACTGCCGGAGTACTAGTCACACTAAATGACGTAATTGAACTAAAAAACCTTCGTAACAGTATTCATTGTGCTGCTCCTTTCCAAAGAGACTTTGCCTAGTCAGAAAGTACCCGTGTCAAGAGTTAGGCGTATTTCTCACTGTCATTGCCACATAAGAAATTGCATTTGGGTCGGACTCAGATCTGGGGTTACCTGGGATGATGGCTCATGAGTGCGTTTCCATTTCCTGCTTCAGCATCGGTCTGATCACTCACAACAGTCACCACCAACCCCACCAGTGACAGTCCACCCGCTCTGGCCTTCAGACACGGGTGAAGCAATACTTCTACTCTAACACGGCTTTTGGTCTCCCCCTCCCAGCCTGCTTTAAAATGAATCCATTGCATGATGTTCACACGGTCTCAGTTTTTGTCTTGTTCTGGGTTTCTTGGCTTTTTAAAGGTAATAAAAGGCGATTGGCAAGAGATGCTTCCAGGCACCTGGTCTGTGCTGATTGATGGGAGTGGGAGTGCGGTGCTTTCGCAGGCAGCGGGGCAGACGACGGCGCGTGGCAGCTCTCCGGCGCTGGGCTGCCGGCCCTGCAAGGACCATCTGCTTCCCAGAGCCGTGGGCTGGGGCGAGGCAGAGGGAGAGGGGGGCTGTACAGCCGCTCCCGGCTCCTCAGCCCCTGCCCCCAGCCCTCTGATCATCGAGGCTTGTTTTCAGGTTCGAAGTGTGATGGTGCAGGGTAGGAGTGAGCAGCAAAGGCGTGATCCTGGCCCGCTGGACCACAGGGACACTTCCATGCTCAAACCCACTGTAAAATACGCCTTTGTCCCAGTCCTTGCTGGTTTTGTCTCCCACGCACAGGCTCAGCAGGGGTGGTACGCCACGGAGGGGAACCCAGGCACAGCAGCGCTGGGCTGTACAGGTTTGGTGGCACAAGATGTCTTCTAGGGAGACTTTGCAAGCTCTGTTCATTACACTGATACCTAAGTGGCATTATAATACTCCTCTTCAGACCCCTCCATCAGCTAAATCCGACGCAGCGATGGCAGCGAGCGCCTCCAAGGAGCACTTCAGCGTGAGGCTGAGGATTAGGTTGGAGGTGGTAAATGTAGCTCTACCCTGCAGCCCCCCCCCCAGGTGCTCTGTGCTTTCTGAGTGAGGTGTTGGAGTCTAACAAGCGTCAAAAGCACAGATTTTGAGCTGAAGCTAAATGTCAGTCCCCCCACTGAGACTATCAGATGTGGATTGTTTATTTAAGTCACTTCCATTAGACACAAAAATCAAATGTTAACACATACATACATACAGCCGTGTAGCTACAGCAATAAACCTGATTTAAAAAAAGGCAAAGCTTGGCCTGGCCTAAAATAGCATAGCATCGCTTAGAAGTGAAAATAGGAGTCTGACACACTATCTCTAAACTTCCCAAAGTTATTTGCCTTGCTCTTACCGTGCAACACCACATTTAATCCCTAAACAGTCTGCACTTGCAAGATGTTATTAGCTGCATCCCCAGCTGCAGTGCCTGTCACAAAGCCTTCACACCTCCGAGAACAAGGCCAGCTTTTAAGTACCTGCTGCAGAGCGGAGGGCGGAGAGGGGAAAGTGATTTTGGTTTTAATGTACAGAGGACAGGTCCCACCGAACATTAGACCTCTTTGGGCCTTTCAGACTTAACCTTCAACATGCTGGTATGAGCACACAGTCTGAAAATAAAAGTGTCTTGGGTTGTACGTACAGGAATGGAGCTTTCTACGGAAAACATCTGCAGAACTTGTACCAAACACAGCAGCGGATTTGGAGACGTGGATTTGGTGTTGCTTTTTTGCTTTTCTGAAGAGACTGGAAAGTGCATTTGTTAGAGCCATACACGGACCAGAACTTGAGATGTGAAAATCTTTGTGCAGTTTAATGTCACAAAATGAAGGGAGGTGGGCTGGGTGCGTGAGGACCTGGCCGGGTGAAGCGGTGGGTGGGGACAGTGCCACGCGCAGCGGCAGAGCCCAACTCCTCCACCCAGAGCCACGTGGATGGGTGCCGATGTGCGCCCATTGGTCTGCTTCTCAGTACACTCTTACACCAGGCAGAACAAGTCCCCTTGCAATGCCAATGGGTGTCGGCTCGTTCCTTATCCAGGGGGGCAGTAATTAATTTATTTTGGCTATTTCATAGGCCTTTTTTGTCATGGCACTGTGGCATCTGTAAATAACCTCAAATACCATCGCACACTTACTTTACAAACCACACGAGAGATGACCTACAGGTACAAAAGCACTGACAAGACCAGTAATACCACACTCAGAGCGATTGCTTAGGGGCAACACGCACCACCAACCTCCCAACAGCCTGCGGTCACTTGCCAGCCTGGCTGTTATTTTACCAAGGCCAAACCACTTACAGGTAAAAATAGGACTGCTGGCACACCCATTCCCCAAGGCTTTTCCTCTCAGCCTGTAACATTTTTGGAGCAAGAAGCTTTGTGCTTATTATTTTGTACGTGATGCATTTAACATAACAGCATCCTGACTGCGGTCCTCAAAATAAAGCCCGGCGTGCTATCGGCATGGGCCAGGTGCTGGCGAGCAGACCTCACCCACCCTCCCCAGCCTGGGATGATGTTCAACCCCTCCGTGCCTTCGGATGCAGGTGAACAAGCCTGCTGTGCTGCATCCCAGCCCACAAAGAAGCTGCCTGTGTAGGTACCATACAGCCTGACTGCAGCGGGTGGGTGACACACGACTTTCGCCTTCTCCCACCTCAAAATTCTGCACTACAGGACAGGCACAGCTTCCACGCCTCTCCATCATGATGCTTTTCCTTAAAATAAAGTCTGATCAGATGTTCATTATCATTCCCTCTCATCCAACAATAGTAAGACATGATTTACAGAACATTACCATTACAAGAAGAATACTATTACTATTAGAAGGAAGCTGGACATCCTATTCTGCTGGGGGCTGCTGGCCCCCTTAGCTCGCCTGCTTCCGCACCCTGAGGAGCCACGAATACCTCAAATGAAAAGACACCGGGGCAGTTTTTCCGTGCTGCTGTAGCCATCAGGGTCTCACTGCCCCAGGGAGCAGGAGATCAGCTCAGCCTTGCAGAAGTTTACTGTGTGCCAGCCTGGACGGCTGCGTGCTGGCGGCGGGGACGCCGGCACGTGTATATGTATGTCCCACACACAGGTTAACCGAGGGGGCGGGTGGACGTGGGCAGAGGGTGTGCGCAGTGTATCACTGCCTCCTATTTTCCAGAAGCAGCTCTCAAAATGCCTCATCTTCAAAGAGCTCTCTAAAGCTTCTTTGAAAACAAAATGATTAAAGGCTATCTTCCCTCTCATCCAACATCAGACACATCTCACGCCGCATCCTTGCTTTCACCCCTTATTATGCATTCAGCTTTTCCGCAGCTCCAGTTTTGCGCTGGGATGGAAGTTACAACCCCGAATTAAAAGCGAAGTTCATTACCGCACATCAAAGTAGGTGCTGTGCCTCGGCCAGGCCTCCCCTTTCTTTTATTTATAGGTATGTGGCCGGGCGGGGGGGGCCGGGGGGGTTGGTTGCAAGGTATTTAGAGCCAGCAGTCCCCTTGGGTTTGTAAGGCGAGCTGGGGCGGGGATGCCCACGGTTGGTGGTACTGGTGGGTGGTTTTCCCTCCAGAATAATCAGTAACCTCAGCTGGACTTGAAGGTAGACGAAGATAGACTGGCCATTACGATTAGGTCTTTAGAGCCATTTTATTAATAATAATATTTTATCTATAGTTCTGGTCTGGACGGGCCACAACCTGGCTGACTGAGCCTGTTAAATTGTGCTCTGTTTGACACAGGAGCCAGAAGTCTCATTTTTTGCCCCGGGATGCTGCGTCCTGCCAGTGCCACCAAAGCACCCTCCACCCGCACCCACAGGCAGGAGGGGCGGGGGGGCAGGCACAGCGGCTCCTACCCCAGCCAGCCTTTAGGCTAATGCTTTGCCTTCAAATGCTTTTCATATTAGGTGGGCTTAATTTATTTTAGTTTCATTTTAATTAACAGTTTTGTCACAGCAGGAGAGCTGTTGAAAACAAAGATGCATTTAAAAAAAAAGCAGGATTTTTGTCAACTTTTCCTTTTTTTTTTTTTTTGCCGTATTGAATGCGAGCCACAAAGCAGTAAAATATTCCGCAGTCTCACACAGCAGCCGCCAAGCTGCATAATAAAAAAGCATGTGAGGAATCTGCTCTATAATGCTAACTAGGTGGCATCAGCCACTGCTTTGTAAATAAAACGTGAGGCCCGTTTTGCTCAGCTTAGGAGGAGCAGAGCCCCCAGCCAGGAGCCCTGATTTCAGTCCCTCTCCCGTCTGAGCTTCCTTGGGCGGTGGGAGCCTTCAGCCAGCGTGGCTGTTCCTTGCTGGGGGCGAGGGGGACAGGAGCGGGGCTTCATCCCACCAGTGACCAAACCCCACAGACGCAGACATGACCCCAGCCACTGCCGTCCTCCAGTTCACTTTTCTGGGGTCACAGCGCCTTCGCCTGTCACTGCCCCAACGTGAAATAAAAATGATTGGAAGGTGAAAAATGTTAAGAAAATGTAGTAACGCCTCATAAACTTGCCGTGAGGGACGCTTTAAAAGGGGCTTGCTTTACATCGGGTCACTCAGAAATGAAGTGTAATTAGTCAAGATAAAAATCCGGCTTCTAAATGCAAACGCACGCGACAGACCATCACCCTGACGGGGAAGAGGGGCAGCGGCGGGTTTTACAGTGAGGAGCTTTCAGCAGAACAGGGACGAGCCGAGAGGTGAGGAAGAGCCGTTTAATGTGACCTGGATTGGTGGCTATAGATAGTGCTTCCTGCATGTTTTACATTTTCAAATAAAAAGGATCTTCTTGTTTAATGGTTAATAAAAATGATTAGTGCTCCCAGGGCACGGATCCTGACAGATGCAGACTGTGCTGGAGGGACCAGCTACAAGACACAAGAGAAGATGAAACCAATTTTTTTTTCCTGTGGAGTACATCTCTACCAGCATTTGCAAGTTAATTTGTAATATAATTATATGTTGCTTCTGTCACAGAAGCGAAGCACGTGTGATGGGCCAGCGGCCCGCCACTGCCGCCCGCAGCCTGCAACAGCCCAGCAAACACTTCTGCAGCCAAGAAAAGCCAACAGTGAAGAGGTTGTGTGTGTATACATACACACACACTCTTATATGTATATGTGTGTGTATATATACACACACACGCATATATATGTATGCACACTCATATATACACACATGTATATACATATATATACACATACATATGATATATACAGGCACATATGTAAAAATACATTTTTATATATATGTGTGTGTATATATATTTGTGTGACAGGTACCGTACAAGAGAGCAAGCTGATATCCCTGGAGCACGTGCAGGCTAACCGGCCAGAAAAGCTTTGCCCTGCCCGGCTCCCCAGCACAGCGCCCAGCATCGCCGCCTTCCTAACAAAAACAAAACCTGCCATGCTAGCCTCTTGGCAGCTCTACAACCTCACTCGGAAAGCTGTGTTGACTTTTTTCTATTTTTTTATTATTTCTTATTTTCATGGCATGCCATGCAGAGGATTATGGTCAGTAATAGTTTTCTAAGAAATGAAGTCTGTGAAAGTAATTGTTAGAAACATGCAGCAATAGCAAATGCTTGCTGAGTCGTTGCCATAGTGCAGCAGCACAATTTGAGATTTAATATCATTACTAATGATATTTACTTGGCCTGCAGGAGGGAGTGAGACTTGTGCTCCCTAAATGTCATTTGACTGCTAATATGTCAGCGAGCGCGGGTAGCCCAGCCCTGGGAAGGGACTTGGCGTGACCCGGGGCACCGCTGCCCGCAAGAAGGTGATGCTGCTGCTGCAGAAGGTCCCGCTCCACAGGCTCTGCCCGCCCACCACCCCGAGCAGCCCACATTTGGCAGGAGTATGGGCCCACACACGTGTAGCCACAGTGCTCCTGCTCAGTTCCTCCCTGGCACCCACGGGTATCACTGCCCTGGCCTCCTGCTTACTGATCTTTTTCAGCTAAGTTGCACCGACTGCGACTTCAGGCTTCCTCTCCCGTTGGGCTTCTCCATGAGAGGGAGAGGAGACATATTGCGTTGCTGTAAAGTGAGCCATTTAGTTTATTAAACGCTGTTAAGGGTGCCCTGAGGTCTCTGCACATGTGGGACCATCAAGGCGGAATCATTATTATTATGGTTCTTATTAGTCATAGTCATTTTCCCAGCGATATGTCTCACGTCCAGATGTCTTCCCATCTATCTCTTAAATTTTGCGATGCCAACGCAAAACTGTTACGAAGACGGACTAGTCCAAGTCCCGCTTCATGCGGTACAGGAGCAGAACTTTCATGCAAAAATAAATATATATTTTTTTAAATTAAAAGACAAACGAAAGGAAGGATCACAGTTGGCTAAAAATGAATTGCGCAGTGCACAAAAGAGACAACAGATTAGGGATGATAATGTTTTAGTTTAAGTGTTCCATCATTATTAATTCATTTGGTGCTCTTTATGATAATACCAATCATTTGGAATTCATTTGGTGTTTATGTGGATGTCATCTCAACTCCTGCAGAAATTCCAAAGTAATTCAGCATTAATGTGCTATTAAAAATTGTTACCAGCCACTACCTTCATTACCTCACCAGCACAGACTCATCTTTCTTCCCTCATTCTCGAAATTCAAATTTCAGCATTTATTTTGCTTTTATCTTTATTAGGCTTTTAAAATGTAATGCTTCTATTTAAAAATTCTCCTTATGCTACATGAGTGTTGTCTTTTTCTGACAGCATCAAAACGACGCAAATAAAGGAGGGGGTTAATGGTGATTTTTCGTTTTGTTACTGGCATTTGACTGAAAAACCACCAATGAGGTTTCAGCTTATCATTTATAACAGTGAAGTTATCGAGCTGGTATTTATGTTTGCAGCAGATGACACCAAACCAAATCTGTATGAAATACCATCTGCACCATGTGGAGTTCTTTCTTTTTGGGCACAGTAGATGCCCCCACCCCCCCGAGTCTGGCAGGGAAAGGATGCGGCTGCCCCGGCCCCCCCAGGGGCGCAGGGTACCCCAGGGGTACCGCGGGGACCGAAAGGGCCAACCTGCCACTGACAACCCTCTTCTGGACTCACCCCATCTGTGGAGCATCCTTTTGCTTCCAAATGGGGAACGCTGGGATGGCGGCTGCAGTAACGGATAGTCTGGGTCCAAACCCTCTTGACAGAGGAAAAAAAGGCTGCATTCGCACGTAACATTGGAAAAAAAAAAGCCCTGGGAGATAAAATGCAAAAAAACCTGCATTAAAAGAGCATCAATTAGGTTTTATAGTCAAGGACTCAAAGATTAGAAAATGCCAGATGGCTGGGAGTCTGAAAAAAACCCAAAAAAAAAACAAAAAAAGAAAGAAAGAAAATACAAAGGCTGGGTTCAGTTCCTCGCTGTGCCTGTCTTGCAGTGCAGCACCCTAATTACATGATCACATACTATTTTTCCCCTGGACACCTGCTTCTTTCGGACCACAGGACAACGGCATATAGGGGCAGAGTGAAGTTTGGGCTTGGCACCTCTCAGTCTGGCATCTGCAACTGGAGCGCTTGACCATGCAACCAAATGACACTCTTTTAATGCCGCTTCTTAGCAAATATTACTTGTTTGAAATTACAGACCACCACAGACCCATGTGTATCTGAGCAGAGATACAGGGGGTGGGTATTATTCAGTGCTCTGTAGCCCAGAGAAAGCGGAGAATACAATGTAAAGCTCACCATCAGTCACTTTAAACACTTTCCATGGAAAGGGGAGATGAAGTCCCTAAGGTGACCGATGAAGCGAAGCCGATCAGCAGGTTCAGGTCCGTACCCAGACGAGGGAAACGGCATGGGCTGGTCACACCGGGGCTGACACTAAATACCCCCGGCTGGTGGCGGGGAAGGAGCCAGCAGCCACCTGGCTCCTGGCCGTGGAGGAGGGAGATGCCACCACCATCCCCTGGCACCAGCAGGTCCCGGCCACGGCTGAGCATCCTCCAGCGCTATGCCACCACAGAGCACAGCTTTACACAGAGAATAAAGCCCGTTGCAGAGGAATTTTGCACTTAATCAAAATTCTGTGAAGAATATGAATGCTTATATGTTAAAGGAACCTGGCAGCTCTTAGTTGTCTGTCATGTCTTTAAGGATTGCCATTAAGTCATAAACGTGACAAAGATTAAAGAGTTTATTAATGTTATTAGAGAGTTGAGATAAAATGCTATGCCTTGCAGGGTCTCTCTCCCTCTCTCACTATTTAATGAAAACATTTTCATCACTTTCTGAATCTATTATACCAAATATTCATTTCAGGAGTCCTAAGATGATTTTACTTTAATTAGAAAAGATGTAGCAACCACCTGAAAGTAATACAGTTAAAATACCTTCCCACAGATCCCCTTCTCCCCATTGCCGGCAGATGAGCATTTCTCCAGCCGTGCCTTGGTGGCAGAGCGAGCCCAGGGTGACCTAAGGTGCGCGGGGAAGTTTCGCAGCATGGCAGGACCATCACACCGGTCCCTCCTGGAGACCCTGAGAGCCAACGGCGCTGGCCTGCCAATGGCTCCGTGCATCTACAAAAGTCACCGTGTCGGTCAAGGTTGGACTGGGGGTACGTCCCTGGAGAGCAAGCAAGGAGACAAAGTGAAGTCCTTGTCGGTGGAGAAAAGCAAGAGAAGGAAAAGAAGCTTAAAAAAATAAAAAGGGGAGGTTTGTAATGGCCTGCAAAAGGAGCATTATCCTCTGCAAATCTATGGCAACCATTCACAAAAACAGAAGAAAATAAGCAGCCAGAGTCCTTTCTTGCTGTGACTGCTTTGACTTCGGTGGGCAGTACACCATGGCTGAGTTTTAATCCACATTTAGAGCAGGTCCAGTCTTTGATGCTAAAGACTGAAGCTCAGTCACTTCTAAACAGAGCTCAGTTACACTTTTATATGTAAACCTTCCCTTCCAGCTCAAGACTTTCTAACTGTATTTGCAATGCAGGCAGCTCACACACGCTCTTTCTTTTCAACTTTCAAACTAACCCAATTTAATTTGTTAATTTATTCTGTAACCTGATTTACTGTTAATTTATTTTGGTGAGTAAGATATTCCCGCTTTAAGTTCCAATTAATTAAAGGGGAGGGCTTAATGTTTTTGCTACGCAATATCTTCATGCCACATGTATTCCATTATAACACTGCACTGAAGCATTTCCAAAGTTTATTGCTATTAACTAATATAAATCCATACATCTGCAAATTAATTTCATGCACACGAAAGATTACTCTTTGCAAATGTACCTTTAAGAGGGGAATATTGGCTATAGCAATCATCACTTGTTGCTTAGCAACAGCCATAGCATCACTTACGGCAGGGTTATCCTAAACAGCAATGTAAAACTCAGGGATGTGGCTGACCACCCCATGTCATCCATCCCTGCAAGTGCTGCTCAGCCCTGGCTTAATAGCTTGAGACTTTGCCGATTTTTCTCTTTTCTTGGGGGGTGAGGGTTGTCCAATTCTAAGGATCTTCAAAACAATATTCGGCCATTAAACTCACTTTCAGCAGCAGTCCGAAGCTTGGTCCCCCGTTCTGATTGTGATGGCAATGCCAACCTAAGTCGATGTGAGCACAAATGCCTGTTCAAGCTGTGACTACACTACTGCCAGCTCAGCATTTTGCACCAAAGACACTTAAAAAATTTACACATAGCCTGTTGCAATCAACCCAAGATTAGAAGGAGAAAATCAGCTTATATTAAGACCGTCCTGAGGGTATCCTGAGGCTGTTCTAGTCTTCCTGAAGCCCAGGGAAGCTCCTAGAGCCAGAAGCTGTCAGCTCTCATCTCTGTTCTTGCACCTAGCCGGCCCTGCGACAAACGACCTCTGCCATGGTGCATCTCTCCCTGCGCCAGTCCGTCCGTCCGTTCATCCGCATCTCTGTGCCTCCTCCAGCTCCTCCCCTCTCCACGCTGCCTGCCAAGCGGCTCTCCGACGCGACCCTCCCGCCTGCCTTTTGCCATCCCTGGGTGCCAGCCAGCTGGTCCCCTTGGCCAAAAAAGTGGCAAGTAAATATTCTAACGGCACCCATTAGCCCTGGCTTTGGCAGCCGGTGGAGACGAGCCCGCAGCCTCGGGCCCAGGTTTTAAAGCCATTACACCGTATCTGTAGGCACAGCTAATTCACGGAAGATGAATGCAGGGTTTGCAATCAAGGAAAAATTAGCATCTCAGCCAGCGGAGAGGGTGAACATGCGAGCCAGCCAGCACTGCCAGCAACCTTGATTCTGTTTTTGGCAAAGCTGGCTGGCTTGGCAAACACAATGGTAATGAGATAAACTGAAATACCAGGCAACAGGGCTGCTCTTTGAGGTAATTATCATCCAGGGCAACAAGGAACAAGATGAAAAGGTTTTTAGAGACGTGCTGTGGATGCACAGGGAACATTATTTGCATTCCTGAAGTCAGTCCTCGGTTTGCGAGGCGCAGGTGTGCCGATGCCAAGCAGCCAGAGAAAGGGCAGGAAAGCCCCAGCAGCGGGTACAGCAACAAGGCAGTGCAGCACGAAGAGGAGTCCTTCAAGGAGCAGCGCTGCGGGGCAGCACCGTCCCGGCAACGCTGGTGGTAAAACCTTTATTGCTCCGGAGAAACGCCTGTCAAGGCAGCCATGCTGTACCCTGTGTACTGACCCGCAGGCAGAGGCTTCACTGCAAACATTTACCTCTCAAAAATACCTATCAGTTTAAGGGGTAGAGCAGGGGACTGGAGACAAGGGGAAGGATGAAATAACGCACTGTCAGATCTCATAGTCGGGAACCACAGGTGAGCCCCCCAGTGGGATTTCACCTGATGGGCTCTGCAGTGCCACGCACACACAAGAGGAAGGAAAAGGCAAGGCAAGGAAGTGGTAATACATGGCACAACACGCTCCCTTGGGTCGCTCGTGACTAATCGGGTAAGCTGCTGGCATTTTCCTATCGGGACACTTGGCTCTAGTCTAAATTTGAGGTCTTAAACAAAATTATTTTCAAAGCAACGACGTAACAGCTGTCATCACAAATACCCCATGCACAATGTGCCGTGACAAGCGGGTTTTGTTTCGAGAGGCCTGGGGTTAAAGCTGCACCAGCAGCAGATTGCCTCTCGCTCCCCGAGTGGGCAGGCGGGCGGGTGAGCGAGCATCTCCCCGCACCCCGCTGGAGGGGACGGGCTGGGAGGGATGCAGGACACGTCCCGCTGCTCCCAGGCTCCCACCGCAGGCAGCAGGGCTTGTGTCATACTCTTCCGATACTTATGACTTAAAATCTTTTAAAAAAAAAAACACTAAACAGGTGAAAGGTCTATTTTTGTTTTGTGGGTTTTTTTTTTTTAAATAAAAAGGAACACCTTTGAGCAGAGCAATGCAAACCTAGGCCTGGACCAAGGACCAAGGACCAGATGTGCAAGCAGAGCAGGTTATGAAGCTTTTACTCTGCAGTAATTCTTCCAGCTTCAGAGGCTTGCTTGAGCCACTGCTTGGTGACCCCATCCCAGCCCACGGTCCAGAGGAGGAGGGAGAAAACTGCCCCATTCCTGCTGAACCTTAGAAGTTTTTTCTTCTCCCACCCACAGCAAACTTGTTTATAATTAGTCTTTTTTTTTTAATGGAAAGACTATGGGAAGTAAGAACACGTGTGAGGACTGGGAGGTGGCAAGAGGCAGGGCAGTGGGGACACACACGGAGACAGCAGGACTGGGAGCAGCGTGGTGGGACAGGGGAGAGGGAAACGCAGCCCCGGCCATGGGATGCTGCAGCTTTCCCAGCTCCAGCCCCTTCCCTCCGCACCCGCCGCCACCACGGGGCTTTTGGTGAAGGAGCTGGAGGCAGAGCACCGGAGCGTGAAGCCCAGATGCACTTCTCTGAGTCCCTCAAAAACCCATGAAATCACTCAGAATTATGGTGCAGGATCACCTCGCGGGGAGAGTCCACGGTGTCCCTGGCTCCTACCTGGACTGTAGACTGGATCCCTGCGAATGATGGTTTCGGAAAGAAAAGCTCTATTCTAGGCAAAAGCCCCATGTTTCTTTCTGCACAGCAAATAGTCCCTGTTAGCGCAGAGCCAATGAAGGCGAAAATGTTTATTACAAAGGAGAATTATAAGAAAGGAGTGCCTGAATCCAGAACAAAATGTAAAACAGGGGAAACAAATGTAAAAAGCTCTATAAAAGTTTTAATGGATCCTTTCAGATGCGGAGTGGCATTTTAATGTGATGTTTTAAATTATTTCTTTTTTTTCTTTTTTTTTCTTTTTAGCTTTTAGGCAAACCATTAATCTGAGGGGCTCATTCTGCCTGCAGAGGAGTAACGCTTCAAAGCAGACACCTACCAGATGCCTGCTGGTGGGCAAAGCACAGCTGCGGCTGAAAAAGTCAGGGGGCTGTGAGTGGATACAGACGTCTGAGCCCGCTTCTTCACAAAGATGGGGTGCTGCCGGGTGTGCTCCTGCAGGGAGCTGCCCTGGCAACCAGCGGCATCTTGGCAAGGGGAGCTCCAGCCCGGGAGGAGAGTCTCCCAAATGCCATGCACCCAGCGAGACCCCACGGCGCCCGAGCCCATGGGAGCTTTGCTGCTGGTTTGAAAGTGAGCAGCGAATGGGGTGGGTTTGGCATGGAGGGACGAACAGCCAGTGCAAAATGGAATGCATACACCTCCCACTGCTTACAAATGCAAGTATACAGAGCGAGGCAGTCCTAGCTAGAAGCTTCTCCCATACTTTTCTGATGCCAAGGACCTACTTTCAGGATTTGACTCCAGCCTGTGCATTTCCGACACATCAAAAGTCTCAAACGTGTACTTAAAAATCTTTGGCCTATTGCTGACCTTCCCGAATCCCGGGAACAGCCATTTCTTCTTGCTGATGCAGATGCAGGATATTCTTAACTAAATCCTAACTGAAAGCCAGAAAATGAGATAAGCAGGCTAATCCTCCAGCCCGTCAGACCCTGGACTCCCTCAGACTGCAGGTCGAGTCCTTGCTCTGCCGACCAGCTCAGCAGTTTCCTCGTCCCTCTCTTGACTGTGTCGGCGTGTGCTTCTCCAGGGCAAGGGAGGAAAGCGTCCCCACTTTCCAAAGAGAGAAATATTTTGCTGCTGTTTGTTCCCTCACTGACATTTGTGGGGCATGAAGCTGGTCTCCGACTGCTGCTCCCTTCACAAAAGACCTTGCAGAAGTCTATGGAAAATGCATTCAAAGAAACACGCACGGTTCCGGGGGTGGGTTTTGTGCATGTTTGTCAGTTTTTGGTAACATAAAGCCCTCTCGTCCTCAAAATCCTAATTCTCCCTGGCAATACGTGACACTACTCAGCCAGGAATAGCAATGTCTTTTAGGGAAATATCTGTATTAGTTAATAAGGGCAAATGGTTTCAAATGCACTGTATATGCAAAAAATATCGATTTTGATGCCTTGAGAGACTCTGCTTTGTTTAAAAGGAAATTAAAAAGGAAAAAAATGAAGTAATTTTATCTAGAATACTGTAGTATCGCTTTCATCTGAATTCGGTCTGCTTTCTCAAGAAGGGGTCTGGAAAACCAGTATGGGGGAAAATGAAATCCCAGCCACTCACTCATTAATGAAACAGCAACAAACTCATTAAGAGCAGTGATTGCTGCCGAGGGTGCCCTGGTTGTACCAGCTGCTCCATGCGGCAGAGCCCTGCCGGGAGCCCCAATTACGCTGATGGAGCTCACCAGGCCGGCGGGGGGCCAGCCTGCCCCAGCAATTTAGAGGAGCTGGGCCCATGCGGGACTGTCACAATGACAGAGACACCACCTATATTAAAAACAACACTAGCGGCCGTCGCAAAAGCTGCTGCAGAAGAAACCCGCGCAGAAGAACAGCATGGTCAGGAGGGCAAGCGTGCTCAATGCTTATCTGTGGTGCTTTTTCATAACTTACACTGACCCCTGTCCCCTCCACCACCAAAAGCTGGAGGTCTCAAATCACCCCTTTTCACCCTATTTCACACCCCCTCTGCTCCCAGTCAATTCTCCCTGACCCTGCAGGACGCATTAAAACCACAGGTAGCATGAAGAGTGAGAAAACGATGATGTTGGTTGAAAATAACCTAAATAAATTAACCCCCTTGGAGGTTAGTTTTGCCCCCTTGCCTTTCAGGCTCGCATAGGACCGCTCTTACCGAGCCTGCTCGTCAACACGAGAGACCCACAGTCTCTGCAAACACCAGCAATCACTTGGTTTTCCCATGCTGCACTTGCCAGAGCCCAGCCCTAACCTGAAGGACAGCCTGGCACAAGCTCAAAAGACAAGTGGGCAAACTTTCAGCTTGGAGTCATCTACAGCCCATGTCCGAGAAGCTGACAAGTATTGTTGTGCTGGAGGTGGAAGCCTGAAGGTCAAAAACCAACCCCATGGCCAGGAGCGAAGAAGTGATTTCAGAAGAGGGTTAGTGACATTTAGGATGTGCTGCTCAGAGAAGTACATGGGGCTGGGGTCATGCCTGCAGGACAGCCTGACGAGTTGGCCCTGCTCTCCTCAAAGCTGGGAGAAAGGCAATCCTCAGAGGACAAGAACACAACACATACAGCTCTGTTGTTTCAACAGTATTATTTTCTAAATGCATTTGCTCTACCAAATGGCACTTAAAACCTGGCTACAAATCGCCATTGTCATTTCTCCCCCAAGGAACCAAATTGCTTCATCCTGACACACGTCACCTGCTGAGGCAGTCACAGCCGCTATGCCAGAGGCCACACAAAGAACACGGGACCCCCGCACCAGGGCATACCAAAGGTCCAGCCAGCCCAGTTCATCGCCTCTGACTTTGGTCAATAGCAGAGGGTAAGAATGTTGGGTGCCTCACCAGGGCTCCCCTGACAAACACTTACTGCTGCTGGCTTCTAGCAGTCACTCGCAGGCCCTCTTCCATCAACACTACTGGGTTGACACTAGGGAAGGGCAGCCTGGGGACTTCAGGGTGGATAGATGCTGTGGTGAATGACCCACTGCTGCTTTGAGTAGTAACAGCAAGTGCAGGGACCTTGTCTTCCCCCTCTCTTTCTCCCATGTCCTCCTGACTTCTGCTCACCTGTAACCAGGGTTTCACTACGGCGGGAACTTCTCCATTCTGCTCCTGCTGCTCCAGCCAACAGTTCTCTTGCTTCTCCCTGTCTAATTAGTTCAAATTTCAAACTCAAGGTTTTCACTAAAGCCCTTCCTAATCCTCCCACTTCTTCTCCTTGTACACCTCCATCCTGTCCTCTGTCAAGGACATCTGTAAAGTCACTTGGCAGTATGTCTTCACAAATGTTAGTGCATGCTTGTTCAGTATTAAAATTGGTCTATATTAACATTGCCATAATTAGCACTTAAATAAAGTAAGCAAAAACCCAGAATACTAAGAAATACTAAGATGTCTCAAAAACAGGAGTTCAGCAGCACAGCTGAAGTACTTCCAACCCTCTCCTATCAAAAATAGAAAGACAGTTAAGGAACCTCTTGACCATGTCCTTATCTCACCCTTGTGAGAACTCCAGGGACTAGAAGGTTGGTGGAGCTTTGTGTGCTTTACACACCAGATTGTGAGAATATTAAAGGTCTGTTCAATGGATGCAGGATGTATTTGTACATCGCCTATTGCACAGGTGCCCTACGTTACATTGCCAGAGCTTCACCAATATTCATCCGCATCAGCGAAAACAGTATTGCCTCCCTGTGAGGTACTAGAACCCGCAAAGCCCCCACAAGTGCTAGGTCCTCTCGCTGGCTTGACGTGCCCTTCCACATCCACATACCTTTGGCTGCTCTATGTACTTATTTAGTGTTCTAGATGAGATTTTTTTTCTGGTGCATATTGACATTTTCTGATGACAAAACATGTTAATCATAGCATGGTGGAGTAGCAGTACCAACAACATTACGCATCACTATCCTTCACCAAACTAAGACATACCATCCTCTACTAAATATCTGGTCCCATCAGAAGAGTCTCGAACATGGATTGTCCCTGCCTCTGTACTACTTTTTGTAGTCATTCCCCGAAGGGAACAGCAGAAAGGCACCAGTTCGCTGAGCAGCAGTCACAAAGAGCAAATACCCCATGCCAGAAGATCTTTCCTGAGCGCAAGCTGCAACGATGCACTGACCATCAGCCAGGATCTGGTGGCTTGCCCCTAACTGAGCACCCCTTACTGACTGTGCCACACTGCTCCCTGGTGCTCCTGGAACAACAAAAATTAAACTACTGTAGGGCAAGGATCTGTAAAAGAAGAACACATCATGGCCCCTGATTTTGCTGGACATACCCAGCAGAATTTGGGGATGCTTGAATAACTTTTGGTGACAACTAAGACCTGGTCAACTGCGGAAGCCATGCTGAATTTAATTAATACTTTTGATGAGAAAACAAAACCCTGGATCCAGAAATAAATACTTTGAAAAAGGTTTTTGACATTTTCTAAAACTATTTGCTTACTTTGAATTTTCCTAGAAGAGCACACACAGTAGATTTTAGACATCCAACCTTACCTGGGTAGTCTCCCTTTGTAATCAAAGGAGAGATTTCTTTAAAATGCTCTTAAAATTAGGCTCTGAAAAGCCTCTGCAGACGACCATCATCCTCCACAAAGAAAGTGTCAAGGGACACCAGCTAGCTCTTCTAGACGCTCCGCACTGCTGACAGTGAAACCTCTCCTCCCGCTGTGTTTGGAAATTCCCACGTGTTTTAATGCACCTGGAAAGACCGCCGAAAGGTGTTGCTTGCACTTTAAAAGCAAAAACCTTTCAAACCTGAAAAATAATTACATGGATTTCACATGAAGCGACACTGGCAATAAGCTTTTAAATAGAGACATAAAAAGCATCAGACAAAAATATCGAGATCAAAAACTGACTAATCCTAAAAAGCCATTTTTACAGGAAATCCAGAGGAAAGAGGGAGACAGGGAATGATAACCATGGTCTGAATATTGGAGAGAAGGTACTGGAAGGTGCAGAATTAACCTTTTCCTAATTAATTACGAGTTGTAAGGCAAAGGAAATCAGCCAGTTGAGAGCAATTTCAGTGAGACGGGGATTTCAACACTTGAAACAATTTGGCTGTGTTTAAAAGCAGAAGGAGAGGAAGAGAAGCGGCTGGTGTCAGGAGAGGGGGGTGAGATGGCGCTGCGATACCACCCCAGCACACCAGCCGCAGACACGGCCGAGCCCGCCAGCTCCGGAAGGACCACGCTCCGAATGACGGCGCGGAAGATTTCATTACAGGATGTAAGCCCGCAAGATAACGATCAGTAAATGCATTCTAAACAGGGTTATTCAAAAGGCAATCAAATTTTTCCAAGAGGACATTGGACTTCAAAACACTTCTTTAACCTCCTACGACCTGATGTTTCATATGCTCCTACATTCAGCTCTTAATTCTTTAAACATGTACATATTTAGTAACTGGAGAAGATGTGGAAATATTTGCTGAAGGTACTTGGTGGAGAAAATTTGATTATTTTCTTTTTAGTCTGGATCTTAACTTCTCAAATCAGCCAACAACTCACCACAAACCTCCTGCATCATCCCTATGGCAAATACCTTGAGTGCAACTTGGCCAGAAGCTTTTTTTTTTTCTTTTTCTTTTTTTTTTTTCAAAACCACTTCATTTTTATTAACACCCACACTCTTATATCTCAAGATGAAGAGCTCTCACAGATGCAGGATTCTCACGAATGCAGATATGGCAAATGACGTAGAGAGGATTCAGGTGGAGAACGACACTCTGTTCTGTCTGCCTGGTCCTCTTGAACCTCATTAAAGCCGCAGAAGGTGTAGACCTGCTGTCTGGCCCAATAATGTTGAGTCTGGAAAAATATACAGCTTTAAAGCATGCCGCTTCATTAGATTGTGCTACCTTGAATTACGTGCTGCTGCACTACACAAAACTGTGGACCAACGTGATGATAAACAGGGGGAAAATGTTTACCAGCATTTAAAAAAAAGAGAAAGAGAGCAGATGGAAAGAGTGCTATATTTTAATGCAGAATTTGGCTTGCTTTTTTTCCCTTACACTTCCCATTCAGCTGGGTGTTATCCAAGAGCAGAAGATATTTTTCTGAGTCCCTTGAATGATATTTTTCATCACAAGTCAGCTAAAGAAGCCAGTATTTCCATTCATATTAGTTCTTAGAGTTACATGTAGCTAATACAAAACAGTCAGCTTTTTTGTTTTCTGTGCATGAGGGTTAAAAGCTAAATAGCATCGAGAATAACACTACAGCATCTTGCTTGCCTTAACCCACTGGGGTATCCTCAGATGCCTAGAGATCATTCAGAAACAAACAAACAAATCCGCCATAGCACTGTAAAGCAATACACTGCAGAATAGTTGCTATGAAGCCTAGTGCTAGGAAACATAGTAGTTATTAGTGAAGCTCTGAGGTTGGGCAAACATGTTTAGCAGTCAGGAACCAGGCTTTTTCTGTTCTTTTAAATGTACTGCTTTTTAGGACGCACTTTACTAAAGCACAACGCCAATTGAAATATTTTTTTTTTTTTTTGGGGCCCTATAGGTTTTATAAAAGGGAGTTTATCTGGAGGAAAAAAACCAAAATCCTTATGCTCCATTTCTTCAGTCACAACTTTCCCCTTCCATGGTCTTCCTTGCTCCCATTCAGTATGGGATTTGCGGCTACTGCTCCTGGCAAGCAATGAAGAAGCTGGAAAGCAAGATTCTGTGGAGAAAGCAAGCTATGAGAAAAAGCCCTCCCCAGATGAAGATTAATTTTCTCAGCCCTTCTTTCAGCAATCTGCAATGCTGTCAGAAGATTCAGAGGGGAAAACGCTTTGGGTTTGGGTTTTTTTGGAGGGATGGTGTCCCTTTAACAATAGGTCTGCACTACCAAAAAATCCTGTGCTGAGGAAAACACTAGGCTAGATGAGATGCCCACGTACTCCTCCTGTGCCCTAAATCCCCGAGCTCCCTCCGCCGTCCTCCCCTTCTAAGTGATGAAGAGCAGAAGAGATGAATGTCCATTCACAGGGGAAGCCGTGGGACCTGGGGACCTGCCCACAGCTGGCGTTGTGCAGACAGGGATAGGTACAGTTGCCACTGATTTATATGCCGCTTACGAGAAATTTTTGTGAAATTATTTAAGCAGCACCATGTGGGTATGCAATTGGGGTGAGAGCCAGTTGAAAAGCAATGGCACAGCAGCTGATTGTTTTGGAGGACTAATTATGGGATGGAGTCTTACACATCTGGGTCATCACATCCATCTCAGTTGCATACTAGCGACAAGGTCATTACTCTTTGATAGTTCCTTGGTGACAGACACGAAATGGCTCTGCAGGTCCAGACCAGTTTGTAGTGCACTGGTCTCCTCCTTAGAGTATCCCGCGTGACAGGGACTAATTGATCTTTGTGTTGGCAGCGTGAGCAGAGATCTCAGAGCTGATCTGCTCAGGAGCGGCATCCGGATTTGATGCACAGCAAGAGGCCAGCCTGGAAGAAGGCTAT
The DNA here is from genome assembly GCF_030936135.1 of Gavia stellata. Taxonomy (NCBI): domain Eukaryota; kingdom Metazoa; phylum Chordata; class Aves; order Gaviiformes; family Gaviidae; genus Gavia; species Gavia stellata. The sequence continues at coordinate 34,861,224 of NC_082601.1, forward strand.
CCCACCAGCTTCCCTGCCATACCGCTTCTGCAGCCACCCACAGAACAGAAAATTCTTCCACGATCTTGTTCAAACACATTTGACAAGGCCAAACAGAATGGGCTTCAGCAAAGGATCATTAGTGGCAGAATGCACCTAGTGCAACTGCTTCACCATCTTTTCTCACAGCAGGAGTAACCTTTACGTGGTTGCAACCCTAAATTGCGATTACTGTCGGAGAGATCTCCAGAAAGCCTGGCAACACAGCCTGAAGCCTGTGGACAGAGTCAGGCCTTAGTAGTTAAATAATCCCGACCTAAAATAAAAACAAAATCTTTGCAGGGAAAGACAGACACCCGCTTCACAGCTGCAGCAGCCCCTCAGTGCATCTGGAGTAGGCAATGGGAAACTCTCTCAGATGACAGCCGGAGGAGGTACACAGCACCGGGTTGAGTTACAGGCTGCTGCAGGGCACAAGCAAGCGGTCATCTGAAACACTGAACAGCATCATGGGTTCAGTTCTGCAGCCAATACATGTAAATAACTCCTGATGAACTGTGCTCGGGTTAAAAACCAAGTTCACCCCGCTCATGGCTTTGATTTGAATGTGGGTTCACCGCCTGTAACCTAGAGCATGACAGCCCACACGAGAGCATGTCTAAAATCCTTGGTGCTTGCTGCATAAACAAACTAATTTGCAGCCTGACATTTTAGCCATGTCCTATGTAGATGACTTTCTGCTTATTCAGTACGTCTGAATAAAAACACTTAATAGCTATGCAATAATAAATAAGATATTAATACTATGCACTGGAGATGCTTGGTACCTGATTTAACCTTCTTTTTTTCTTCTAACCTCAACAGGGGCTCTGAAAAATATGCAACTTTTTATGTAACTAAGTTAATAAGTGTTTTCAATCACTGAAAATAATTACCATCGAGAACAGACATAGGGCAATATGCATAGGGCATACATAAGACAGCAAGGGGAGAGTTCAGGAAAGAGAGAGAGAGAACAAGAGAGAGGAGAGAAGATACTGTCAGATACCCAAGATCCCTCCAGCCCAGATTTCTGTTTTTCATGTACAATAAGCAGTTTTCAAAATATTCCTCTGTGAAGAGGGAGTAAAGCTGGAGGGTGGGACGCACCCCCACTTTCGGAGGCTCTCCCAACCTGGCTCTCCCGCGGGGGGCTGAGAGGCTGGCTTCTCCCTGGAGCTCTGCCAGGGCACACCAGGTGCAGTTCTCACAACAAACTGGCTGGGCAATGTTCAAGTCCCAGTTTGCTTTTTAATCATTTGATTTCAACAGTTCCTCATTTACCCAATTCACGCAACTTACCATATGTCTGGGGGTTTGTTTTCCTTTCCTTCTTCTTCCACTACCTTAACACAGGCACTCTAGTGGTGACCTGAGGATAAAAAGGATGGAGAAAAATGAAGAGTGCTGTGGTGGACAAATGCTATCACCGAGGCCAGCTGGCCCATGACAGACCCCATTCGACTATTTCTTACATCGTTATCATGCTCAGTCCCACGAACCTCGCCTTGACCAGGTACTCGGAAAACAGCTCTGGGATGTGCACCCGGAGTCTGCTGTTCTTTCATCTTTTTCATGCCATCTTGTCCCATCATCGCTGTTCATCAGAAACAGTAACTCAGGCTGACATCATTCCTACCAGAGACAGGGGCTATTGAATTATCTAAGGACAAACCTAAATGCTAGCTTTTAAAGGATAACTGATCTACTAAAAGCAAGTATTGTTTTGGACATGCCATGTCATATTTATCACGCTTGGCTTTGCATTGCATTGTTATCTCCTGCGATGTCATTTGAACACCATGAAGTCGCATGGCACAACATGACAGATGCCTCAGCAATGAGGGAAAGACACCCTCTAGATTCCAGGTCCATTATAGCTCATCCCAAATAAAAGATTCAAGGGACACGAATGACAGTGTGTCTGCAGACCAAAGTGACTCGAGTCTCCTCAATTATCTGCAGAAAACAGATCTCCTCAATTCACCTGCTTTTCACATAATTAATGTTCTATTTGCTTCCATTAAATGTGATTTCATTATCATCTTCTTCCAAACAACCTGATTACAAAGTAGGAAAAGCTCTTCTTTCAGCTTTTTACCAATAATAACAATCCCGAGGAATGTGCCAGATAGAGGCAGACTCCCTTTTAGCACAATACTGATCAGAATCCCCAATTTACCACTAGAAAATCTCCCCTCCATTAGGAAGAGGCATCACCTCAAGCAATTTCCACAGAGCAACACCAGAACACTCTGCCAGTCTTCACAGGAGCAGACCATCCTCGTCCTTTCCAAGAAGGTTGCTCTCTTAAATGTTCCTTGAGAAATGTCAAAAGACAATAAATCATTGAGAACATATTGTAATAAAAACTATCCTAGAAGAAAAAGCATCCATGTGTATTCAGCTTCAAATTCTTAAAAGCTTTCTAATTTTTACTCTCTTTTAGTGGAGGAGGAAAGAGACAGGTTATCTCTGCCTTTCACTGAAAAAATACCTCCCCTTCTTCCAGAAATATCCAAAAATGAAAGAGAAAATTAGTTCTGTTTCCATATATAGCTTCTGATCTGAAATTGGGAAACCCCCCAGCATTTTATTCCAAAGAACCTGGCACCTTTGGAGGAAATTTTAAACATCAATGAGGATTTTAATCACTCTTCCTAAAAGCCCATCTTCCAGGTGGAAAGGGCTTTCACCCAAAACAACAACAAAAATCCCTCCCTCAAGCTCTGATTCCCTGGTCCCTGTGACCTTGCAGATCCTCGCACCCACCACAAAGGCTTGGCCGCAGGAGCAGGTTTCGAGGATGAGGCTGGTTCTCTGCTCCAAAAGCAGAGCTAGTTCCCTGTAGTTAATCATAGCCCATCCTGCAGATCCTACCATTTTTCATGTCCTTTTAATATCACCTCCATATCTTTTTCTATTCTGATATTAATGGACTTGCTTACTCTGCTCTGTGCCCCACATATTCGCTAGATGAATACAATAAATTGGCAAGTCCGGTCTGACTGGCCATATGCTGTTCAATTTGTATCTGCTGGTGTCCTGACCTCGCTAAAAAGTCCAACTGAGCGGCTGAAATATTCTCCTTTATCTGAAGCTAAGGAAACTATTCTTTCTCCTTTCACAAAACTTAATTCGCTTTTCAAAGAAAAAGAATAGTAGTTTATTATCGTGCTCCTCAAATGTCTGAGGAAATACACAGAAAATGCCTGGCACATATGGTATTTTTATGTGGCTTTTTTTTTTTTTTTCCTTGTCTACAAGTCTGCACAGGATTATTACTATTTGGCACACAGCAAAAGGAAGTCTCCTGTGCATAACATGATTTAGTCTGGCCGATAAAGTGGAAGTGGATTTCTTCGTTGCATATTAAGTTCCGCTGGATACCATTTGCACAAGAGAGCAAAATTGCAGTTTCATGTTCATTTATGATGATACATTTCCCATCAGACAGCCTCATCTCTCTCTTTCCCCAAATATTAAAATTTCTCCCAGCAGTGACTCTCCAAATTTCCCACTCTCACATATTGGCTCTCCAAAGACAGTTACTCTTGTTTGCACGGAGTCACCAGCTAGGAGCCAGGCCCTGGGGGGTTCCCTCCTTCGGGAAGCAGGCTGGATGGCTGTCGGGACAAGCAGAGCCTGCGCAGGGAGGGTACGATGCCCTGCTCCCCTACGCACCCCAGGGACGGTGCAGCAGGACGGGGTGGTCTCTGCCTGGAGCCTCTTCCAGCCGGTGCCTCACCCACAGCCTCTCTCCACTTCTCAAAGGCTCACGCTGCCAGTGCACCAAGGATGCTGCTGCTGTATCCTCCTTCTACAGCTCCCTTTTCACCAACCTCCCCCTCTCCCAGCAGAAGTCCCAGGGCCCCCACACTGCCCAGATGCCAATCCACCTTGTACACAGGTGGTGGGTTTCCACTTGCTCACCTCATGCTAAATATTCTGTGTACCCGCCACGCTGCATGCAGCCTCCTGCGTTGTCTCCCTCACCCCGGGAGCTGTGAAGCAGTGAGAGATTTCTCCTCCCCAGCCCCGTGCTTGCTCCTATGTGCAAAACACTGCACCACATTTGAGATACTGTTACCTTCTCAAAATGCAAGTACTAGTAACAATTGCTGAAGCAGAGGCCGTCCATAATCCACTGCATTTACTGGCATCTATCAGCAGGGTCGGGTCAGTTGTACTAGTCCAAACTGGTTGCTCAGTGCCAAAGACAATGCAGTGAGTCAGTCACTGTTTCTCTAACCCATTACGTTTCTTCTCTAATGCTTTTACAGCACAACACAAACTGGGTGTTTCCAGTGAGATTGGCTCAAAACAGACATACAATTTCTTTTTTAAAAAACATCAAAAGGCAACATTAAGGGTTGATGGACTAATTTCTCTGTGCTGTGCTACTGGAAGGAGCAGCCTGTGGCTGAGGCGGGGAAATGCCTTCTGCTGGGACAAATCCCATCAGCATTTTTAGCCTCACTGCCTAATAACACAAAACTCACTCAATCACCATGCATGTTTAACGAACTGGCCAGTCTGACCTCCGTTTCCCCAGAAGCTTTTGGCCAGTTTCAAACAACCCTGGCTGAAAGGCAGAGGCTCCAATGGTATGACAAACGTCACTGTGGCAGAAGGAGCAGACTGACAGGAGGAAAATGTTACTGTGACCCAGGACCAGCCCTCAGAGAAGCCCTCCAGCAAGAGGCAACAGAGTTTCATGTCTTCAGCCACTCGCTGGGTGCAGACATCACTGGCCCTGGTGCCAGTAGATGCAGCACCACTTCTCCCCGTCCCATGCATATGCTCTTTTCTCCCCTGCCCCGATAGAACAGACATCAGCCCCCTCCAGGCACCCTCCCTCCCTTGCTGGGCTCTCCTCCCACAGCTCTTCTCACTAACCGGCTCTTTGCCTACCTGCGTTCGCACAGTTAGATGGCCTCATGCCATACCTTTAAAGTCAGTGGGAGCCTGGACATGAAATTCAATAAGCTGAGGATGACCTGTATGGTCCCTGCCATTCTTCCTTCCCCTATTAATTCCCCTCTCCTTCCTTTCCTGTCATATTGTTTTACCTATTACTCCATGCCTAATAAATTATCAGTAATGCTCCAGCATCAAACATTTATGATCCTGAGCACCACGTGACTTATGAGTGAGTTAACCTGCAATTTCTGTCCATATAATTCACGCACATTGATTTTACATGAAAAGAACTCTTGACTTACATCGGATGACCCTGATAAATTTAATCTCTTTAATGCTTCTTCTTTCTAAATAAATGTAAAATGTTTTCCTCTAGAAAGTTTCTCACCAGTAAAACCTGCATTGCAACTTGGCAAAAAAACTCCTCTGCTGCCCTGCTGAATTAATCAATAAAACTGAAAAAACCCCAAACCTGCATAAAAAGCCTCTGAATCCTCCAAGTGCTGGCAGCTCAGCCAGCCTGACAGCATTGTTACAAACGCAACAGGTAATCAAAGCTGACAGCTGGTATCAAAACCCACAGCCGGAATTTAGCAGCAGGCTGGGAGAGGTACCAGTTTGGGGCCATCTTATTCCTGGTCTCATTACCCCCCCTTTCCCCAGGGCATCGCCTCAAGGCCAGTGACCTGAGTGGCAAGGCTGGGCAGGCAGCACAGGGGCAACACGGCATCTCCCGAGCCACGGGGACCCTGAGGAATCCCCTGCGGCGGGTGCCGACGGGCCTTGCAGCTATATCAACACTTCTGTCCCTGGCTTTGCTTTGCTGGGTCAGAGGACTAACCAGGAAACCATACTCTGGATTTTGTGCTGGCTACCATGGGGCTTTGCAGCTTTTCCCTAGGATGCACACAGGGCTGGGAGTTTTAAACACTCAAAAACTTACAGAACCTTTGCAGAAGGCTCATAATAGGAGTCAGGAGAGTGTTTATCTAGATTACAAAGACAGTGCGATTATCTTCTCCATTCTGCATATGTGCCACTTACAGTAGAAGGTTGATGCAGAAAGGCTTGGGGAGACAGGCTCCAAAGTGCAAATCAGAGATGGGCTGGGAAGCCAGTTTGTCCAGCAGCCGGGACCACAGCCAGGCCAGGGCTTCACCACAGCTCATCAAAAACAAAGGAAAAATTAATTTGGGGGGGAAAAAAAAAAGTTATTTTGCCACAGGGAAGATATGTGGCTGGGCATGGACAGAGTTGGGTTGCTCCTTCCATGGGGAAAGAGGGAGAGGAAGAAGGATTGGAGCTGAAACAGAGACAGGGAGGAGAGCTGGGCTTGCCACTCCTCCGGCTTTGCAAGGGAGAAGGCTGCCAGGAGAGCAAAAGCCACGAGTGGTACTGCTGGAGGCAGTGGCCTCTCTCCATCCCTCCCCTCCACCGCTGAGGCCGGCATCTCACGCCTCTGCGGCAGGCAGAGCTGGCAGCAGCGTGTGCCGCCTCCGCTATAAACTGCGACCACTTCAAACTCCTGCCCTTCTCCCACCCACCCACTGACACCACGTTAGACCCCGCCAGAGCAACGTGAGCTGCTGCTCTCTGCAAAAATACCTCCTCCTCGCCCGGGCTCCAAGTTCCCAGCCAAAAAGAAGGGAGGGAGCAAGGAAGCAAGCTGGGCAGGATCCTGTACCGAGCAAGTCAGATACCGGCAGCCCTCTGGAAACACCAATGTCTTAGGAAGGGCGTATCAGGTAGTGCTGCCGGGGAGAGCCAGCGGAAACAGAAGGGTTTTGTTTAGGTTGCTCCCTTTAAAATATGTCCACTCCCCTCTGAGCCTGCATATTTTACAGTCTCGGCATACTTCCCTTGTTGACAACGCTGGCAGACTCGGTGATTTTTTTTTTCCTAAGTGAACTCACTCACCAAATGCATTTTTCAAGCTCCCACAACTTGAAGAATAGAAGTTGCAGCCTGAAAAACAACAAGGACCAAAATAATCCAATACTAATGGTAACGTTGCAGAACATCTAGGGACTCAAAGCTGTGGTGACTGAAACGCCTAAGACATTTGCATTATTTTTAAGCCATTAATTTTTATTCCTTTTCACAGTAAAATGATTAAAATACTTTGTTTTCTGTGTACAAAAAAAAGGGTGAGGATCACAGCCATTTGGACTCCAAATAGATGTTTTTAATCTACAGGATGCAGGAAAATCATGGAAGAATTATATATACCCAAGTATTAGAAAATAATGTATTTCAGCTACCCAAGTAGCCAAGAATTCTATATGCTCAAGTATTAGAAACATCTGCGTTGTAGCAAGAAGTCCTGTTACCAGGCAAATGTCAAGAACAGAAGATAAAAAGAAATTGACTGTGCTTGAGAACGTCAACATAGGGATGAGCAACCCAAGTCCGTGAAACTTTGTAATATTTTCCCTGACGATAACAGATTTGGATCAGACCTGGGAACAGTTATGTATTATTCTAAATAAACAGCCTGGTGTTTCTTCATGCGAAGTAGCTCCTTTTGGTGCGTTGCAAAAGCTTGAAAACACTGTCCCTCCGCCACCACACCCAGTTTATCACTAGTCCCCCAAAAACAGTTGTTCTAACCCTGCAATTTTTTACTGAAGAAACACTGGAGAATCCAGCCAGGGCAACCAGAGTGCCCAGCTAATCTCCGCATCGCGGGCAGTGAATCTAATCTCCCGGCACTCCTTCCACCAAGCAAGCACCCCATGCAACACCAGACTGGTGGAGTTTTTTAAAATAATGAAAATAAGAATAAGAAGAATAGAATCGCATAGAACAGAATAATCATAATCTAAATTATTACTAAAGAGTGTAATAGCAATCATAATAACAATGAGGAGGAGGAGGTTTAAATTATTATTAAAAAAACATCAGTCTGGTGTTGCATGGGGTGCTTACTCAGTGGAAGGAGTGCTGGGAGATTTGATTATATTATAATGATTATATTATATTGATTATATAAGTCTGTTAATTATTATGACAATTATTATTATACATCATTATCATGATATTAATATTATATAACTATACCAACATGACATTTTAATATATTGCTATAGCATATTAATATGATTCATATAACAATGGATATATTGATTATAATAATAATTTCATTTTTTTTAGTAGTCTAACTCCTTCAGATTAAACGACAGGCTTTTAACTCCAACCTACACCCACAAACTCTCCCGGACCATCACCACTACCCCCCTCTTCCCCACCCCTCTCCATCAGCCACTGGTTTTCCTCCCATCCCCAGCCGCATTCCACGGTATCTCCTGCCATCTACTGATGCTTGCGAGGAGGCGACTGCTGCATGTCGCTAAGTGTGGGGCGAGAATACACCCCTTTAAAAAAAAAACGGGATGGGGGGAGGCACCGGGGGCCCGGCCCCGGTCCCGGCCCGCCCCGGGCGGCCTCCGGCCGCCCGGGGCGGGCCGGGGCCGGGGCCGGGCTCTTCCCGAAACCTCCCCGGGGGAGGGGGAAGGCTCAGCCCTTAAGAGCGGCGCCGGCAGCCGCCGTCCCATCCCGGCGCGGCGATGGGGGAGGCGGCGGGAGGCAGCGCGGTACCCCCGCTACCGCCGTCGGAGGCGGTGGGGGGGCAGGTGAACGCCCTGACCGTCCTGGCCTTGCTGGAGAAACTGGTCTCGATGCTGGAAGCGGTGGAAGGGCAACAGCGGCAGATGGAGCAGAGGCAGCGGGGTTTAGAAGGGGCGGTGCGGGGTATTCAGGGCGACTTGGGGAAATTGTGCCGCAGCCACGGGGCGACGGGGGAAGCGGTGGAGAAGCTGCTGGAGAAGTCGCGGAAGGTGTGCGCCCACACCCGCGCCGTGCGGGAGCGGCTGGAGAGGCAGTGCGACCAGGTGCGACGCCTGGAGCAGCATCACGCACAGCTGCTCCGGCGGGACCGCTTCAAGGTGCTCATCTTCCAGGTGAGAGGCCCTGCGACCACCCCGTGCCCCTCGGCCTCCGCGCCCCGCGTCCCCCCGCACCTTCCTCCCGAAGCTGGGGGAAGCCCCCGTGTCTGCTAACGCCTCGCAAAACTCGAGGAGTTTTGCTACTAACTCTTAGTAAAGAGTTGCTACTAACTCTTAGTAAACTTGGAAAAAAGGCAGTCTTTTTGCTAACGTAGCAAAGTTGGGAGAAAAACCACCTTCAGTCTTGGCAAACTTGGGGAGAGAGCAGTCTTTTTTGCTAACTTAGAAAACTTGGGGAAAGACCCCTCTTCTATTCTTAGCGGCTGAAGGAGAAACGCCCACTTTTACTCTTAGCAAACTTGGGGAAAGAGCCTGTTTTGCTAACTCCTAGCAAACCTGGGGAAAGAGCTGTCTTTTTTGCTAACTCTTGGCAAACTTGGAGAAAACGCCCTTTATTTTCTTCGCTAACTCTTGGCAAACATGGGGAAAGAGCCCTTTTTATTGCTAACTTCTAGCAAACTGTGGGGAAAGGAGCCCTCTTTTACTCTTGGCAACCTTGGAGAAAGAGCTGTCTTTTACTAACTCTAAGCAACCCTGAGGAAAGAGACCTTGTTTTGCTAACTCTTGGCAAACTTGAGGAAAGAGCCACCTTTTAGTATCTCTTAGCATATGTGGGGAAAGAGTTGTTTTGTTGGGGGGTTTAAGCAAACTTGAAAGGCTTTTTTTTTTTTAGCAAACTTGAGAAAAGAGACCGTTTTGCTAATACATAGCAGTGCCCCTAAAAACCCCCTTGCATCTGCCCTCAGAAGCAGGAGAGGGACAGCGCTGCAGCTCCCTGTTGCACTCAGCTTTGCTCCTCAGGCTGTTCGGGCCCATTCGGGGATGAGCTGAAAAGTCAGCTAAAAACTCAGCTTCCTGGCAGTCCATCCAGGGATAGCAGCAGTTTGCATATTTTCCCCTTTTTAAGCAACGGTCTGGACAGAACATGGCATAAGCTTTAACTAAACACAGGACATGACTGTTATATCTTTAAAAGAAGAAAAAAAAAAGACAGACCTCCACAACGCAGTGGGGAAGGAAGGAGAGCGAGCCTGGGGCTGGAGCAGCCACAGGTCAGGCACATCACCAGCTCCTCAGGCTAAATTTGTCAGCTGCATGTTACAGCTGTCAGTTGTTAACTCTACTCCTTGGGTTGTTGGGGTTTTTTCGTATTTAAACAATCCCAGAACAACAGAGCAAAACTGGATTTTAAAAGCTGGCAGGCCTGGCTAGTGCACAAGCACTTCCCCCAGAAAGGAAGCCCCCACCTCTCTGCTTATTGTTCTCCCAAATCACCGTCTAGGCTTGTCAGGCCAGAAGAGGAGGAGCTGCGGCATGTACAGAGCAGGGTGGTTTCCACCCTAGAAGGAATGTGAAAATTATTCCAAGGACTGGGTAAATTAAAAGACACATGTTCTCTGGACTTCTCCAAGTAATTTAAGATCCGTTACTGTAAGTCAAAACATTGCTGCTTCCCAGGCCGTGTTAGCTAATGACTGGCTTCCGCCTCCAGGTTCAGACCTAGACCTTGGACCTAGACCTTGAACATTTCCTGTGGGGAGGGTGCACCAGTTTGGCCTGTGGGAAGGTAATTTTGTGGCATTTCTGCTACCTGCGAGCATGAGAATTAAGGCCTTGCTATTGTAACTACAGCATCTTCTTCCAGAGAACCCAGATTTTAGCATTTTAAGATGACATAGTGTGTAGAGGAAAGACAAAAACACAGCTATGTGGGGGCAGTTACGGTTGCCTCAGCTAGGGATCCCCATTACTGCTGCCTAGTGGCAATGATTTGCAGGCACTGGGTAAAAGTACTGGTAAAACTCGCCAAGAAGGGTTTGAAGGGTAAAGCAGTGTCCTGACAGGGGAGGGCTAGCTTGGCTTGTTTCCCAACACTAAATAGTATTGCAAAGCTAAGGCCTATTTATCCTCTGAGCCTTTCCTTAATACTGGGTCCTAAAGTGCCCAAACCCAAAGCAAACAACACAGGTCCATGTCTCAGAACAGCAGCTAAAGAAAATCCACTGCCCGTCACTGGGGTGGTACCTTTGGACAGGAGGTCTGTTCTTCATTGCTTTTACAAGGAGTTAGTAGACTCTGTTGCCATCACTCACTGGAAAACATGCTGCCATGCCAGGGCGGGGGGCGGGAGATGAACTTAACCGATCCCAAGCCAACGCAGATCAGGAACACAAGCCTTAGAAAAGAAACACTGTGGTTAAATTCAGTAAAAAAAAATCAGCTGTCAATTCGGAATTGCTTCTGGCACTGGCCTGTTGCTAAATGGCAGTGTGGCTGTCTGGAAAACCAGGGTGGCTGGCAGAGCTTCCTGGGGCGTGGGAGGGTGGCTGGGGTGGGCAGCGCCCAGGGCTTTCTCGGGAGGAGCTGGGATTTTCCACTGGGGAAGCGGCCACACCCGGCAGGATGGCTGGTGCTCATGAGGCTGTGCCCATATGCCTGCTGCCAGCCTGGGCAGGCACCTTACCTGTGTGCCCATCTCCTCGAAATCTCCCTGCCGTGTCTGCTTCCAAGGTGGAGGTGGGATGACCTGGTACTTAGTGGGGCTACTGCCTCGCTAGGATAACTGTACAAAGGGAAAAGAGCAGAAGGCTGGCTGGGTTTCTGTACTGCCCCGAGCAGGAATCCATGGAAAAACAATTGCAGGAAGGAGAAGTCGCAGCAATGAAGCCATATTGATGCCAGATTTCTGTAAAAACAAAAGGGAAATCTGGATATACGAGACTTCTCTTCAGTTGGGGGATTCTTTTCCACTGAAAAAAAACCACTCCCAAACTTCACACAGCATGTTTCTCATTAGGACACATTTTTCCAGCTTAGGAAGACAGCTCAGTATGAAAATAAAAATACAGATTTGTGATTCAGCTCTGCATTCACTGTATACCTCAAACTCCCTGATACTTGGTGGGAGCACTGAACATAGCCAAAACACATGACAGAGCTCCAGCTCTGCATTTTATGAAACTCTGCTGCCACTCGCCAGCATCAGCTTTCCCTCAGTGTACACGCTGAGAATGAACTGTGTTTAGAGAAGTTCAGCTATTTACATATTTTCCATTAAAATGCTCTTAGTTTTCTCTCCCTAGACTGTTCGCATTGTTCCTAGTTTGCATATATTTCTTTAATTGGTGACATACTTTAACGGACCTCCATTCCAAGAATTTGAGGATGCAAAAGTTACTACAAATGCCACAAGTGACACAGCAATTTAGCAAAACACTGAAGTGACTGTTTTAAAAATCCTCGTTAAGCTTTGGCATTGTTCCCCTCTATTTTGTTCTTGCCACATGACCAGCTTTTTGGTTCTGGTTTGGTGGGGGTTTTGTTTGCTATTTTAGCTGCAGAAGCAAAATGCAAGATAAAGACAGCTCATGTTTAATTTTTCAATTAAATGTCATGTTTACTAGTGAATAGGACAGATAAAATAAGTTAAAATTATAGCTTGGGGTCAAGCACACTGATACTCAAGCCCCTTTCAGATGCTGCTCTTGGTAAATGCGTCATCCTGAAATGAAGCAAGAGGGCGCAGGAAATTAGCCATTCGGTTGTATCTTCTTGTTTGGGTCACTGTGATAATCTTTTGAAAAAGCAACTTCAAACTCAAAAATGAACAAGTGAGGGAAACAGACCGATAATGGTATTATCTAACTACTAATTTTCCCACTGGACCCTTGCAGGGCGAATACTCTTACATTGATTAATGACAAAAATATCTCACGTGGCTCTTAGGACTTCATCCAGCTGTGCTGTGGGAGGTCAGGGGGACGGTGCAGCCGAATCCACAACACACTCCCAAAACACCCCAGTCTGCACAGGACGTGCAGATGGGCAACCGGCAATTTCCTCCTCCTTGCCCACAGTCCCAGCCTGCTCCCTGCCCTCCTCCCTCCCCATGGTGACATCCAGGTCTGAAGAGCAGGAAAGCAGGTGGAGCTATAGCTGTTTTTAGAAGGATTTGTCATCTTTTGACCTATTTTGTGTAGCAAAACAAGTTTTAGACTAGTAATCATTTAGGCATATAACAGCATCTACAAAGTACAGAGGAGCCTGGACTGCTGTAAGCATGGGAAAATGCCATCTCTCCTTCTTGAAGGCCATGGCTTCTTACCACAAATATAACAAAAATCCAAATCGAAGCACTCAGTTTTCCTTTATGCGGCATCAGAGATTCAGCACTCCTGAGTAAATTAACTACCTGTTCACTCAGGCTCTCCGGTTTTGTAGTACGCCATTATGGAGCTTATCTTCCTTCCTGGTAGAAGATAGGGTTGAGATTAAGACCTATATAAAGTTCCCAAGAATGGCTGATCAAAGCCACAGGGAAGGCCCTGATTTTAACTTTGTAAGTATTACTAGTATTAGCAAGAGTTGTTTTACACAGAGAACTTGCACAAGTCTGTTCGGCTCCTACGTGGAAAAATAAAATTCAGAGGAGCTAGCTCCCTACAGTCAAGCTCATCTGAGAAAATGCGCTGTTTTTGAACTCAGATGTGGAAAATAAAAAGATGTATTGCTTTCTTAGAATTTTAGATTAGATCAAGACAAAAAGATCAAAGTTCTACTTTTTTTTGGCATGGAAAATAGTTATGCAGTTTGTAACAGTTGGCATTTTTCAGTGTATTGTTCTAGTCTTCCTAAATGAAATACTAGTCTGCTTGAAAAATGTATTGAAACAAAATATAGGTGTCACAAACTTGTTAGACCAAAAAACTACCAATAGCCCACTTACAATGTGTTATCAGTAACTGTATTTGAAACAGAAATGTCTGTTCCACCACAACAGCATTCCTACTATACCACCTTTGTATTTCAAAAGCGTTTTACTTAATTTATTTTCATTTACATTTTAATAGTTCCTGTGATCCTAAGGTCTTTTAGAAACATGAGGTAGGAAAGTATGTCATTCCCATTTTACAAGCAGAGTAATAGATGCCCAGACTTACGTTTTCCAGGGCTGTGCAGGAAGCTTAGACAGAGGGGTGATTTCTTGAATACCAGTACTGCCTGATAGCCAAAGACCACCTAAGATCTGCTTTTAATTGATTCATTAGGTCATTATTATGTAGTATATTTTTGTTTGCTTTTTTTTCTTTCTAAATATGGATAGTTTGACAGTCTCCCTTCTACTCAATCACAAATTTGACAAAAATTGAAATAAAATCTATATCCATATTCTTCTAGAGACTGCATGCAGTACTTCAGTTTAACATGAATACTGTAGACACAGAGCTAAACTGACCTTGAGATGAGCCACACAGGCCCATCTCTGGCTCAGACTGCACTGTGATCAATCTCATATGACACCGCTTTCCTAGACTAAATACCTTAAAAGTTACAACCCATCTTTACTCATTAAAATCAGAGTTTTCTATGCCGTTCAGGCACTTACACCTGAATGCTGAGATGCTTAAAATTATATGCGATTACCTAGGTTTGGAAAGAATGCACAAGACACATAAATTATGCTTTACACTGAGTTCTCATGCTCTGGGGAATAATTTAACACTGCACCTACTCATGTAATCCACATTTCATTAACTGCAGTGGAGAGAAAATATAAATATTTGTACTGTAGTTACAGCTGTTTTCACTTAAAGTGGTACAGGTTTTCTTTGTTTTGTTATCTTGGTCACTGTTGCCGATAGTTGCAACAACATTATAGGTGTCGGGAGAACAATGCTGGCTTTATTAGATGTTCCACTGCAGGCAAAGAGCTTGGAAAGCTTCCTCTGTGCCAGCATATCCGACTGAGGCCACTGGTCCAGGAAGGTGTGCGGAAACCGTAGAAGCAAAGCACATACAAACTGTCAAACAGCCATCAATTTTTTGGCACTTTTCATTTTTATATCCCTGAGGAATATTCATCAACACACTTGAACCACAGTATATAGGTTTATATACTGTGTATATATGGTAAAAAATAATTCTGATGCCTGTCCACGTGCATATTCTTGAGTTCCAGAAGCACAAGGTAGTCGGGAGTATTTTGTTTTTAAAAGCAACCACGTACGAAGTACTGTGGTATATTCATAAAGACATCCTTATACAGTATTGACAGCAAATTTAACTTGAGACACTGTTCTCTCCAGTGATCACAACTGTATGCTCAGTCCTGAAATAATGAGCACGAACTTCAAAGTGTAGGTGGCCTTTTTTCCCCTTAACTGTACACTCAGGCCCACTAGGGACAGATCTGAGACTATTACAACCATTTCATTCAGCAGTTACTGCTTTTCCTATCTAAAGGTAAATAGGAGGCGGGGGATAAAAAAAAAGCTTCCAATCCATAACACTAGGTGATACTGCATGCACTCTGTCTCAAGGTGATAAAAAAGGTAATAAATAGAGAATATGCAGATCTAAGGCATAACGATTCTGAAAAGAAAAGGGAGTGTGTGAGGAGCCTCATCTTCTTTGCATGGGCAGATGCCTGCAAAACCTACTGCAGAACAGAGTGTTCATTGTGCTGCCTCTGAACTGCTCGGTGTTGCAGAGCTGCTGTGCTCAGTAGTCTCAGAGGTCCTTCATTACGAGCTGCAGCTTCTGCCCTTGTTGAGCCTGTTTTGTTTTCAGATACCTTCTTTCTTTCCATGCCCTTTCTTGGTTTTGTTTCTAAAAAGCAATAATTTTCCTCTTAGCTAGAAGTGACTACTAGTGTTTTCTATGTGGTGTAACGTGTTTATTTTTGTACGCCATAAGTTTTTTTATTATTATTATTTTTCAAGGAGTTGCCCTGTCTGTGTTTTTAATATTTACCAATTTACCGACCAAATTTGCCAGGTTTTTTTTCTGTGCTGTAAATAAATGGAAAAAAGCACATACTCTAAATATCATAGACTGCATGGCTTCTCTGTACCAACAATCCAGTTTTAACAGCAACATACATTTCTCTGAAGTACAGTGGGAGTGCTAACTGCATTTGCCATCTAAGGTACCTCTCAGGTGTACCCAAAGTCTCTACCGAGATATTCCCTATCTTTGGCTAGAGAAACTGAAAGCTCTAGGGGTTACCTGACTTCTGTAGGTCTACAGAGGAGTTTGTAGTACAAGCTCCTTAGCCACCATACCATCCCTTCTCCCCAGGGTTAGGTGTACAACTTTACAGCTGAACCCTTTAATTTAAATGACAAAGAATGGGATTTCCACTCTGTATACATTCCAAGTCACTCTGAAAAAGAAATCTTACAGCTGACAGCTCATTAGTCTTAAACTGTGCCAGATAATGGTTCAGTGGGCTTTGAGTGGCTTGTTACTGGTTAAATATACTGAAACAACAAGAAATGTTCAGCATCCTTCATCTCATCGGGGGGGGGGGGGGGGGGGGGAATAATTGTTAAGGGTTGTGCTTGGTTTATTAAATCCGTGTCCTGTCAACTATGAAACTCAAATATTGTCAATTCTTTCAGGAGGAAAATGAGATCCCTGCCAGTGTTTTTGCAAAAGAGCCTATTCCTAGCATTACAGAAGGAAAAGAGGAGCCTGCGGATGAGAACAAAACACTGGAAGAAACCTTGCACACAGTGGAGTTGTGTTCAGATGATGAAATGTTTCATGAGGAAGATGACGTGGATGACAGTGCAGAGGAGAAAACAGAAGAATCAAGAGCTGAGAAAATTAAAAGATCCAGCCTCAAGAAAGTTGACAGCCTCAAGAAAGCATTTTCCCGCCAAAACATCGAGAAGAAGATGAACAAGATCGGCACAAAGATTGTCTCGCCTGAACGGAGAGAAAAGATCAAGAAATCACTTACTGTACATCATCAGAAATCCTCCTCTTCAAAGAGTTCAGCTTTCAAAGTATCTCCCCTCACATTCAACGTGAAGAAAGCCCGTGAAGGAGAAAGCCCTGCTGAAGCTGAGGACAGACCAACAGAAACTACAAGCAATGACCAAGCTGAGAATGAGGATGAAATGTCATTTGCTGACATGCACTCGGATATGACACCTACCACCTCACTGACCGAGGAGGGCAAAGCAGTAGCCGATTCTCTAGAGAAGGAAGCCAGAATGGAAGGGAACGCCATGATGAACAACATCGAGCTGTCCATTGTTGAAGATGATGAAGAGTATGGGATGCCTCTAGAAGTTTCTAGCCAGAAACTGTATGATGAAAGAAACAAGCCGGTCAGCGGGGAAACAGAACAATCTGACGAAGAACCGACTCAAGCAGCTGTCCTGCAGATAGACCAAACAGCATAATCAACCCGATCCTTCCTTCGCCTTCCAGATAAGCACGATTTTACTTAGGCGAGTAACTGGTTTCTGCTACACAGGTGGTAGTAGCGATTCAGTTTCTTCCATCTTTTTCTCTGCAGTGGTAACTTACTGCATCATGTTGGAACACAGAGTGAACAAGGTCAATGACACAGGCTGCAACATGCTCCGTTTTAGGCCGAGTCACTGGTGTTTATTAATTTAGAGATACTGTCAGCTGGCCTAAGAGACTAGCAAGAAAAGAGTATGTCTAGTAGAAGCAAGCCGGTCAGCTGGCTTTCTTATAGTTAAGTCAGAGGAATGCATGGAAAGTAGTCAAAACCCAAACATTTCTGTTCTGTTTTCTTCTCTGTCGGTATTTCACAGCACTGTGAGTAGTTTTGTATGTAAATGTAGAAATACCAATGAGAAAATTTGATTTCAGTTTCTGTGCTATGCTCCGTGACTACTAACATCCTCAGTAACTGTGCATATGTGTAGTTTGTTTGGGGCTTTGCTCCACGATGCTGTAAGCCTGGAAGAGCAGAGTACTTAAAGGGCAAAGCTGAAAAGTTGGTTCCATCAATTTCAGTGGGGGAAAGATTTTTGCCAGAAGCCTCTCGCTATTCACTTAGAAGAAATGACTGTGTTTAGGTGGAAGTGAAAAGATGTTTTTCAGTCTACTAGAGTTATGGAAATACATTAGTGACAAGCATGAATGTGTGATCAGCTACTGTACCTTTAAGGGATCAGAAATTGGGGGGGGGAAGGAATTTGATAGAAACATGGAGACAGTCTGAAGAAAGTATGAAATGCTATGAAATGTAAAAAAAGCAAAAATAAAACCCCGCAATATTAAATCTATACTCCCAGCTTAAAGGATATATACTCAGATAACACTAATTAAGTCTTAGTCTTTGTAGCAATATACTATCAAACTTGCACCTGCACAACTTTGTATCTCAAAGTATTTTGAAAATAGCATAATTTATCTTTTTACAAATTATTTCATATATAGAGCTATATCTACACAGAAGAGTTAGATAATTACAGGGATGTAAGGACAATTTTTTCAAAAAGGTGAAATACTCTTTCAGGCATGTCTAAAGGGAACAATGTGTTATGGATTGAACTTCATGGCAGGGATGAGTTTGCATAAGGATGAGTCTGCAAAGCCACAGGATTTGATTCTCTGGCTAACTTTCATCAAAGCCATCTACCTGCTCTCAAAATTACAAGTCTGTAATTTTTCAAAATTCACTGAAAATGAGAGGTTACAGGGTAGTTTGTTCACCATGAATGTTCGTTCCTTTCACTTAACAAAGGTAAGGGGGAGGAAAGGGAAGCACAATACCCACAACAGTTACCTTACATCCTTGTTCGTTTATGCAGTGGGTTATTTTTATTTTTTATATATATATAAAATTCTACTGATACTTAACATTGCACTAAAAGGTTGCTTCCTTCAACTTGTATTTAGAATCACAAATTACAGGGGAAAGAAAAACTACAGCAAAAATGCCATTATGAAATGATTAACAGATATTAATCCACAGGGTTAATATCTGTAACCAGTAAATCACACTGGAAGTTAGTCAATAAGAGCTTAGTGTAGGCGAGTACTATTAAGAGTTAAGCTCTTAAGTGTATGGTATCATACAGGAGATACTGTTTGTAAGAAAAATCATGGTATAACCCATGCAGCTATATTTTTATTTTGTATTAACTACAGTGGATTTTAATCATTTTTACTTGTAACTAACTACAAATATGGCAAATAAAAGCATAACATAAAACACAGTCATGTCAGTCTTTGGGAGAAGCAGTCTGAGAAGTTGGCAAAGATGAAATTTAAAGGTCAAGCATTTATTACTTCAGTTCATATCCCCATTGTACCTATACCATTTTCTTTCTCATCCTCTGCTGTTATTTAGCAACGCAAACGCAAGTGCTCAGACTTTGCTTTCCAGACACCTGTCAGATCTCTAGCGCATCTGAATGTAGTCAGGCACTTTCCAAAATCTGCTAGCTCCATCTGCATTTTTTTATTGGATTGCAGCATACTTCTAATACTTTAAATAGTCCTGAAAGCATATTTATATTGCAGTGTATATTCTGTTTATGCACACAGATAAATTCAGGTCTTCTAGAGAGCCACACAGTCTTTAGGAGGCTTAATTTTACTGACAGACCAAAGAATGCATGTTTAACCTTTATGTAACAGCTGTCAACATCCCGCAGCCACCAAGCGCTAACCAGGAACCCCAGCATCATGTTTACATTTCGCTTTCAGATGTGCCTGGTTTGTTTGTCCTGCTAAGCTTTAATTCAAACAATACTCCTGGCCGTGCTTTATCCAGTTTTAGAGATGCTGAAATGAATCCCATGTGCAGTGTTTTAAGAGCATTACAATGCTATCCAGTAAAACCATTGGAAATGTAGATACTGAGCATCTGTGAGAATTAATTCAAATACCCACTTCAGGATACACTACACATAGAGCCATCAGTTGCAGGATTAGAATTAAACATTTTCTCCGTCACAATCACACATATACAAGGACGAGTGGACCTGTAATCCCAACATAAGAAAGCATGCTTTGCAAGAGAGAAAAATGTTTACGCAACTCGCGAATGTCTGTTTTTGTACTATCTTACAAAGCAAGCTCAGGATCCCAAGATATCCCCCAAGCTGTTTCTTCCCCTCTCCTTCCATTCTCAAGTCCTGACTAAAAACATTAGTCTGCAAAACTTAGTGTTTCAGGGAGGAGACAGACTGCAGCACCAGCAGCACTGTATTCTTTCAAGTATCTGAAGTATGTGCCTGGACCTTGTCAGGCTGGCAGATGTCAAGCATAAGCATGGGTATTCCATGCTTATGCTGACACGTTTGTCTACATAATTACTTTTTTTAAAAACTGCTCGTTTACCCTTCTTGACACGGTAACACAGGTACAGCACCTGCCTGTGAGCTCCACTCGTACCATTATTCCTTGGAAGACCTGACCTGTTAGCTGCTGCACGGATTCAGAGTTTGACCTCCACTGAAACTGGTAGGAGCTTTGCACAAAGAAAGAGGGTGTGATAAAGTCCTTATGGTATAAATATTTAAACTAGCAGCACTCAGCGGCTGCTGATACTTCCATTTTCAATGCCAGAAAACCAGCTGACATTTCTGTCCCCTTTTAGGGGAAAGGACAAAGAGCATCCTGTTGACCCCCATGTGCTAATCCATGAGCCGGCTCCTCTGTGAAAAGGCACAGATACGGGCTTTCTGGACCATTTCACTGTCAAATAAGAGTGCAGTAAAAGCCCTCATACGGGCTTGACTGAAGCATGTTTGATGATTAAAGAGACAGAAGAAAGGAAAGAAGAAGAAAAGGATCAGAAGGTAAAATAAACCTGTATGCCCTTTACGCTGATGCAATGAAAACCAATTGTTGTTATAGGTTCTAATGCCAAACAGTTACGTGACTGATGACTGATAGTCACACACTTAAAAAAGAGGTAAACTCAGAAAAATTAGTGAAGTAATGAAAATTTGTTAGAGGGCAAACTGTTCACCAAGGGACCAGTCCAACCCTGACAGTCAGTGAAAAGCCTTCAGCTGGCTCAAAGGACTCCCTGAGCCATACAATGTTTTTGGGCCACACGTACAACTCCTGTGACCATCAGTAAGAGCTGTGTGCATAGATGCAGGACATGAGATCTGTGTATCTCCCCAATCCGATCTGCTTAGCTCATCAACAGAAGAAAAAGGTTTACTGCCATCAGCACAGCAGATGCAACAGTGTGGCAGAAAGGACGGCTATAGCCTGCTTTGCAGGGTGCATCGTGAGCAAAAT
This sequence comes from Gavia stellata, assembly GCF_030936135.1. Classification (NCBI taxonomy): domain Eukaryota; kingdom Metazoa; phylum Chordata; class Aves; order Gaviiformes; family Gaviidae; genus Gavia; species Gavia stellata. The sequence goes on from NC_082601.1 coordinate 34,882,202, forward strand.
TTCAAGCTAAGTTCTGACTGCAAGGTCTTTGCTGTTGGTAACTGCATACAATGGAGCAAGCGTAGCTCCATCTCCTGAAAACAAAGTCAAGTATGCAAGCAGGGGAGTTTTACTGTGACCCACTAAAACATACACGCTCACTCTGGGTGTCAAGAGGAAGGTGTCAGGTAGTTTTCCCGCATGCAAAGAAAAAGATTCACCACCAGAGCAAAGCAAGCACACAGCTGTTTGGCCCCAGTCCTGGTTAGGGTTATGCCTAGGCAACTAAACAACTGGCAGGAAACAACTGCCAGAGCAGCCCGAAGGGTGCTGACTCAGCACATAAGTATCCACCACTCTCTGACTCACGGCCCTCACTTTCCCAAATGGACGGAAAAAGGCTGATAGCCACTTTCCACCACTTTCAACAGCCCGTTGCCAGGGTGTTGTTTCAGGATATGCATTTGAACCAGCATCAACCCCAGGCTGAGTCTAACTCCATGCATAAAGAAATTTTAATCAGCATACTTCCAGCTGTCGGTGGTGGCTGATCTTTCCTGCCCTCCTTTTGATCAAAATGCCTTTTTTCCCACCAAGTCGTTTGCGGGAGTCTGAAGTGCACACTAATTCAAATAAGGAAATCTCTCTAACTGCATGTTGAGAACTGATAATCAATGTCATCTTTAATTTTTCTTACATGGTTATCCCCTTTAATGGAGTGTACTGTAGTAACTGAGAATAAACCTGCTTTGGGTTAGGCTAGAGATTGTTATTTATTTTTCTTTCAGATCAGAGATTAATATTGCTGTATGACCATTGGCACTAACCTCTTTTTCCATAGCAACACTAAAGAGGACATAAACAATGAGTCATAATTTCTCTCTGGAGGACTTTTTTGTAATTATGATCATTCCACAGTTCCTAAAATATATTAGCTGATATATAGCTCTGGTACAACAGCTTTGATTTTCCTTCATTTGAACACACAGGCAGAAAGAAGATACTTCCATTATTCTCTCTTTCTTGGGCTGAGCTAAACACTACACAAAGTAACATACATCCGTTATTCATTATAACTGTGTTTCCTAAAAACTCCACAGCATGTTTTCCTTATAAAGGTGGAACAGGTTTCCTTTCTTTCAATAACCTTAAATGATACTGACCTTCTAAAAGAAAACTCGTGTCCTTTCCAACATGGTTAGTAAATTGGGGTCTGACAGCTGGAACTGATCCAAACTAGAAACCGTATTATACTGGGTGGCAGCAAGGTTGCAAACTAGCATTGCTCCTCTGCCAGTTAATAGCTTTAAACTCTCCAGCATCTCCTCTCCCACAGAACACAGCTGAAATATACAGCCCAAATTCAGCAATAATCATGACTCTCTTTACTCCCTTCAGTGAAAACCTGGCCTTGGAACAGCTTACCCATACAGCTCCTTGAAATATCTCAACAGATGATCACACCAGATCATCACAAAAGATTGTAAGACTTTTTTTTGTGTGGCTGTCTCCTACATTTCCCTTACAACATAGTCTTCAGCGTACTGGTGTGGAGCGCTCAGAAAACCCATAGTGTCCATTGCAGGAGCAGAATTAGGAAAAATGATTAGCAAAACCAAGGACACCCACATTCAGTCAACAGTCATAATCCAAAATGGAGAGACAGAACAAGCCTGCGTCTCTCACTGCTCTGCAATGCAATCCCCAACAGCTAAACCAAACCCAGATTGCACCAGCACAAAGGATATGTGGTTTGCTCTTGTCTTGCCAGCATGAAACAGCACGCACAGGCTCAGGCTTGTGCAGGCACACAGCTAAAGACCAAAACACCGACTAACATAGTATCAATCACTCTGCAGACTTGTGTACTCCTCCCTGTAAGGTTTGGGGAAAAAACCCCAAACCTTCAACTTCCTGAACACAGGGAGCAGAAGGTCACTGTAATGCCCTATGCCATTAACTCCAGCAAGGAGAGTCTGGCTCTGTCTTCTTTACTCCCTCCCATCAGGCTTAAGCTGCGTAGAAGTGCAGGTGATATGAACTGTGCTGGATACTGAAAATGTGCAAGACAGTGCTAGGAACACACAAATAGGACACAGGGGATGTCTACACTGCACACCATGTACACATACCTCATTTAGACCAAGTACCAGGCACAGCCTAACTACAGAAACACAACGCTCCATTCAAGCAAATTTATCTTGTTTCTCAGCTACTTAGCTCCTCATGTCCTATGCTATTCATTTAAAGCGAGCTTCAGCATCTTTTCAGTACACTGCCAACTACAGTTATATATGCCCTTATATTACTTGTTCCTTCTGACATGCCTGTAGGCAAATGAGCCCCGTGAGGTTGACAACATGAGCTGCATTAACCAGCTGCCTGGTCCCTGAATCATTACAACTCAACACAGCGCTGCAAGAGACATGGAAAAAGGGACAGTGAGAACGTCTGAGTAGCAGTAAACAAATTATGAACACACAGAAGTTGTCTGCATTTGCAGGCTCAATTGTCACTTCCACAGTATTACAGTGAAAGCTGTATGCACTGTGACTTCTTTTAAATAGCCTTAATTTTCCTACAAGGTTTACCATTTTACTGGTGACGATTGCTGGAGATTGAAAGTCAGTGAGCAGGTTATGACTGAAAACATTAAGAGGTGCTATGTCACGTAAGACCTGTGTAAATAGGTCCTACATAAATTTGAAAAGAAGGGGTTTTCTGTTTGCATGTCCAGGTGTAAGCTCTTTAGAAGAATGGCTGCATCTTCTGCATACCACTGCATACCTCTTCAAATAAAAGACAAGCCTGCAGTACATGGAAATATGCAGTTCTGGTTTAGGTTTAACAGCATGGAGAGCTCAATTAAAACAAGATCATGTTATGCAGTAGCTCTAAAACACTATGTATGACATATATATAAGATACATGACATCCAGTTTCAAATAAGGTGAGAACCTGGAAAAGTTTTTGTGGATTTTGGAATTGTTTTAAATTCTTTCACTAAGAAGGAAATAGACTGACAGGATCCTATAAATCCAACCCTAAAACCCAATCCATCAGATTGTTTTTTTAATCACTTCCCATTACTTCTTAATGATACAATAGCTGACATTCAGCTGGGAGTGGAGGAAGGAATTAAGACAGAGAGAAGTGTGTGGGAAGAGAAAACAAATGGGAAAATATGGGTAAGAAATGGAATGGTGGGATGTGCATGAGAGAGGGAGCATGTGAGGCAAGGAGTTGGTGGGAAGGGTAAGGAACAGGGAGGAAGGAGCTGAATGGCTACTGAGAAAGAAACACACCGGCAGAGCTCCCAGAACGGAGGCAAAGACCTCAAAGCAAAGGATGGGACAGAACCAAGAGGCACCAACAAAACAGGGAAAACAAAGAAAAACAAGAGTAAGGAATCAGAAGAGACTGTGGGATAGCTGCCTTGTAAGAAACAGCAACGGTGAAGAAAGAGTGCAATATTTATTTTATCATCTCTCTTCTTCCCAATCTGTATTGCAGAGACAGTGCCCAGGATTTAGGTCTAGAAGTGATTTTTATTGTGCAATTTTGTCAATGCTTTTTGTTTTGCTTGAATTATTTTGTTTTGCTTGGATTTCTTTGTTTGTTTTGAGGGAGCAAAGTTAAGTCACCTTATTCACACACATCAAACCAGCTCAGCCTGAGCCTGCAGAAGCCCATGCTGGAAACAGCCCCTTCCCACGTCTGCAGTGCTTATGAAGAAAATAATTCTGAGCTGAATCCTGCTTGTCAGTGTATGCTCACGCAACACCACACATTTGCCATGCCTACTTGTTTCCAAAAAGGCTTGAGGGGAGGGGGGCTAGGGGGGAAGAGGATAGACACTGCTAACAGCAGGATGGGGTGTCCTCTTGTCCAGACACTTAGCTAATCCCCCACTGAGTGCAGACCACCTGCGGACAAGGGGCAGGCAGGATCTGCTAGAAGCACTGAGGAATGCACCTCCAACAGCTGGATTTCACTGCCAGATCACTGAATCCTAATGGTTTGCTGGAACAGAGCCAGCAGGATTTCTTTGCTATTGCAAACAGGTTTTTGGGACAGCAAACCCAGCTCTCCTCCTCCACCGGGCCTCACCCCCTTGCTTTGCCAAGAAGTCTGCTATATTAAGATACAAGGCAGCCATGCTGGCTGGGCCACTTCTCCTTCATGCTTGGCCTCCCGTGGGAGTTGCTCCATTCTCACATATCTGCTGAGAAACAGCTTGTTCTTTCTGGCTTTCCTCAGTTTCTTTTTTTAGTGGTGCCTTTCTGCCACTTTGCACAGCAGAGGCCAGGTTCTGCTCTGACGCCAGCACAAACCTGCCCAAGTCCCATTCTTACCACAGGCCCCTCAGATCAGAAGCAGCTTTCTCCTGCTCCACTCCTATCTCCTCGGTTGTTCCCTGGCGTTTTCTTGTACTTTTCCAGAAGCTCTCCAGTTTGCTATGTAACTCTCTCATAAAATGAAAGGCTTTACTATGAATTCCTGTTAATGTCTCACTGGATGCAGTTTAATGGAGACAGGGTTTTTCTTATCTGCCATACTTGGATCGTTTTCTACGCAGAAGAGGGAAACACAGGGACAAAATGATGAAGAGCTTTGGAGCCAATGGAAGGAAAACCTGGATTAGGACTTTCCAAAAGGGAAATGTCTCCTCGCCTACTTGTCTGCAGCTGTCAAATTTCAGTGCTTGAAAAAAAGGTCTCCTTCTACAGAAGAGAGGAAGGGGGAGATATATTGAGAGATGAAAATGACAGTGGAAACTCAGGAGTTGTATCACTGCTTTGCCACACAACTCTCCAGTGACATAGATGTGTCTCATACATGTGGACATAGATATGCATGCACATATATACACATGTGAGACATGTATCTCTATATGCACACTTGTATATCCATCCTTACTAGTTAGTACAAGGATTAATGTGCTAAACCCTAAAAAAAATATTTGGCATCCAAGTCCCATTAATTTTGAAGACATCTGCACACCTATAACTCATTCTATAAACTAATAAAGACAAAGTTCCTCAAAAGTTTTCCTCCTGACATTTCTTACAGTGCCTACACTATCACGGTATTCAGCACCCATCCTGAAAAACTAAAATTCAGGCAGTGCCCTTTTGCATGGTGTGACAGTAGTCAAAATCTATGTCAGCAGTGGGAGACTAACAAAATCCAAATGTGTTTAGAGAAAATTAGAGACAGAGAACTTGAATTGGTGGTTCTTGATCATATATGAGAGTTACTCAAGCTGCAGCTCTAATAGGAGTAATTTCATATTACAGAGAGTGTTTCACTTTATAAGCATTTCACAAAATCACTTTGCAAGTCTTTCACGCACAGTTTTGCGCAATATTTTTCAGGCAGAGGCAATGTTCGCACTAAGACAGACGCAAGCTTACTCTGCCCAGGCTTCAAGACAACTGGAAGACATGTTAAATGTCAGATGTTGCCCCAAGCTAGTATGCCACGTCTCTTATTAGCTCAAACGGGGCACTGCACTAACTGCATCCATATGACGCCTGGTCAGCTCAAAACGCAGACAGGGTGAGATCATCTCTGCCTGTACAATACTGTTAGGCAATGCAGCTAGAGAGTTTTGCCTGCAGGAACAATGCAGTTGCAGGGGATATTACTCCACTGTTGCTCCGTTAATGCCTAACCTACTCCAAGTAATAAAACAAAATAGATCTTCAGACTATAATTTAAAAAAAAATACATCTGGTAAATATTTTACGTGCAGTAAGTACTGAAGTTGGAGAAAAAAATGTCTACTCAGAACTCATCTGATTTGTTATAGCAAAATAATCTCAACAAACTCATCTGCTTGTTATAGCAGAAAGCATGGCAAAAATTCCTTTTTGATGCCATCCTATTGGAGCAATCTGAAAGAGTATTTTGGCTCTGTAAATCTTAATCATCCCACTACAATACAGCACTTGGTGTCTGCTCTCCTTTTCTTTGTACAAGGCTCCAATACGAGAGTAAAGAAGGGATCAGCTGAACTCTGTGGTGGTTTTCTTCTGGTCTAAATCCTCTGGGAAAAGTGGCATGAAATACTGCCTGTGGACTCAGCAGCAAGGCATGTGCCTGCCCCTCCATGATACAGGGGCCATCTACTGGGGCCCTGGGCAAAGCTCACTGTCCAGTTTGTTGCAAGCAGCAGTTCTCCTGCCATGGCTCTGCTGTCTAGATGACCACAGGGACTTGAGGTGGAACAAGTGGCAAGATGCTTTTCTGACATTCCTGAGATCCACAGAATTCAAGAAGCTTATACAGAATAATTGCTTTTTGTAGATAAGGACGAGGCTTTAGCCTACTTCCATATCCCCACTGTGATGGAGACATGTTATTCATTATATAATATTCAGTGATTTCTGCCATCCTTCTCTAAATATTATTTTCACTCAACAATGCAGCTGGCCAAATACTGCAAAACAGCATTAGCTGAAAAAAATATTTGTCAGGAAATAGGGTTTCCTCTTCTCCACCTAATGCATTCCAGCAAGTTCCAGGTACATTGCTTCCTCCCAGCATTTAACTTGACAAAGCATGTGGTGAGCCTGGCAAGAACCTGAAGACGTCAAATGTTCATGATTAGCAGCATTAACAGTTGTTATTGTTCTTATATCAATAGTTAAATCTTGCCTTTAGTAAGAAATGGTTCTTTTTTCCTGACTATTAGACATTTCTTTTGGACAATAATCCTCTTTACATAGCATCGTGGTATTTCAGATTATCACGTTCAGCTTTCAATACTACATGAATGCTGCCTGGTGAGGAAAAGCCTGCTACATTTAATATGTATTATAGTTTCATTCTTAACTGGATTTAGTGCAGTGATCATTTGTTGTTGTTCCTTTCCCAAGTTGCATTGCTGTGGCTGCTGCCTTCTAAGTTTCTTGCTTGTTTTCCACCCATATTTCACTACCATTACCACCATGATTTGCATTATCAGATTGTTTTTCACCAGGCTTCTACTAACTGATGTTAAACTTTGCAGCTACCTAACTATACTTTTTTTTTTTGGTGGTGGTGATGGGGGAGGTGGGGTACTGACATCCATCAGCAGTGGCATCCTGGAATCCTTTGTTACACCATCCATTTATTTACATTTATCCTGACCATATAGTAAGAGTCTTTATGTTGCTGCTTCCCTTCAAATCTGACTGAGTTTGTACATAAGGTACTCAAAAGTGCCATTTTCAGAAACAAAATCATCAATGGTTAAACTGAGAGGTAAGGGGAGCTTAATTCTACTCTTGTATATGCGGATGCAGTTTTGGAATGAATGCACTGAAGCCAATGGAGCTGTGTAAGCTCTATCTATGCTGTGTCACAGAAGAGATGATCGTGGACCGGACTCCCTTGCACAGCTAGGCTGAGATTGCAGAATTCTTGTTTGTAGGAATACATAAGCCCTATCCGAGCTTCTTCAAAAGACAGTCTCTTTACTATCTTCAGGACTAAGCCTGACCTGAGAGGCAATTGATGGATTCAAATCAACTCCAGCATGCTTTGCATTTGATTAAAATCAAGATCCCCCTCTTTGCTATAACTTCCCAAAATACTTTCACTACATAAACTAGCTTTTAAGAGAACTTTCTCTGAAGACAGATTTAATACACATCTGCAAGGCATTTCTTTGGATTCAAGGTAAAGTACCCAGATACTGTTCTGAGGAGTATGATACACAATATCTTAATTCTCACTCAAACAGTTCCTGTTTATCTTCGTGGAGGACTAACTCAAATATTAGCTTTTGGATTTGATAAGGGACACATTAAACAAACGCTGATGCCTGTATCATAAAAAAGCTGGCTGTCAGCCAGCTAAGTGGAGCACTGCCTACAAGTTAAGTATTACTATATTCAGGCTTGCTTGCAGTGGTATTTTCTTCTACAGCCTGCATTTTTTTCAGTAGTGCATAAGCATATCTAATAGAGTAGCTTACAGGGAGATTTCAATCACCCTCTAGCACATGACAAATGAGACATTTCTTATGCCAGCTCAGCTGCACATAGTACTCCTCTCCCTCCCGAGAACTCCTCTAAGAACTTCGGGGCTGAAACACCATTTTGTTACTCCATTATCATGCAGTGATGAAAGAAACACCACTTTAATTGTTTTCTATCTGTGAGATAATGAATTACTCCTCTCTCTAAAATAGAGAGGTAGCAAAAGAAGGAACATGACTACTCATTTCCTTTTCCAGTCAACAATTAAAACACTTGTCAAAAAATGTGACAATCAGTGAAATCAATGTCAAATTTGGTAATAACTTGACACTTTCAATATTGCAAAAACTCTCACCTAATACTCTCAACTAATCAGCCTTACTGAAGCTGAATGGTTCCTTGAAATTAATGTTGCTTCCTGTGGACTACACTGCTTCTCGGCATGAATTAGACAAGCAAAAAATCCCAGTGTTTTACAAAGAGATTTTGAAGTAGATCTGCAGTAACTCCCAAGGAGCTGCTTCTGATTTTAAAAAAAAAAAACAGCCAACAAAGTCAAACAACCAGCAAAGCAACAACAAAGTAAAATAGAAAAAAAGGGGTAAGAAAAGGTCACACTTAACAGAAAACAATTAAAGTTTCCACAGGCATTTATCAACTTCCTTACTCTGCACCATGCAAATGTTTAAACGCACTCTTACTAGATCTTCCAACAGATAGCAAATATTTTGCCCCTTGAAGATTACTTCCACATCTTCTCAAACCTGTGTTTAACCTCAGTATTTTCTGAAACCACAGGCATAGGGTAAAAATACCAGAAATTGTCACTGAAATGTGCTGCCTGAATGTAGGAACGCTTTGGAGCTTGTAAGCCTTCTGCTGATCACATCCTGAAGTAAAACGCTGAACGGAGTTATATCGCTCACGTTGGCCATAAATACCAACAGATCTGTCACTCATTTAGAAGCTAATATATTTTTCCATAAAACTTGAGAAAAAATACCAAACTTCAGCCTGTCCCTGAGGAACCGTCCCCTTTCATCCCAGTCCCACTCATAATCAATTCCCTGCACAAGGGGGCTCTGAACCATGACTGTGGCTCTCAGATACTACCACAATAAAGAGTAAATAGTGGAAACAACAACAGGTTTCCCCCCCGAGAGGATTGCATCCAGGCACTTGCCTCACCGCGATAAGCAAACATCCAAACAATCAGAGGCGCAGACGGCATTGCTCTCAGAATAGTTCCTGTGTTCCTGATCTCATGAGAGGTGAAAGAGAAGATTTCCCTCTCAAGGGCCACTATCTACGCACGCACGCACGCTTTCCTGCGCCCTGGCTCACCCCGGCCCTCACTGCTCAGCCTGCCCTGCTCTCCAAACAATTCAAAGGAGAAAATTCCAGAATCAGGAACAGCACAGCTCACTTGTGCACTATTTACCACAGATTTAGTGTGCTCTCTAACTAGCCTTCAGGTTCAACAGCATTGGTTGTACCTGAACACAACCATCTACGCAGAGAGCTTTGCTGAAACAGGTCATTGCTGATGAGGGTCACCTCTCAGGGAAAAGCAGCACCTTACTTCAGAAAAACTAGCACTAGCTTAGAGCCTAAGGTAGCAAGAAGGAAAGGACGAATACTGTCTTTTCCTTAGGCAGGCAAGTATCCATTAGAAAGCTATTTCCAAAGGTTTGGGATAGACTGTGATAACTGCCAGGTGAAATAAAGCTCTGAGCATCCTCAGCAGATCTTGTTCCACAAGCAGGTAAATAAGCTTCCCACAGCCGAAGCAGTACGACACCCAGCTTTTGGCTCCCGTCTAGTAGAATCACCCAGGAAGCAAGATTTATTTTGCTTAAGGGTAAAGAAGGTCTGTTCCCACAGGAGAGCTTTGCTTCCTGCTTTGGGAAAACTAAATAGGTTGATTATGTCTGCTACAGCCTCATAAATCCACGTCGGCTGCTGCCTCAGGGAGAGCCATTGCTCCTCTGGGTGATTTTCTTCCCCACTTAGAGAAGATGAACAGCTGGTTACATATATCACAGCTCCAGCAGAACACTTACCCATAGCCTTATGCCACTGAAGGAGCAGGTTTCTGTCTTTGAGACCACAGGAAAGCAGAAGGCAAAGCAGAAGCAGCTTGTTTTCTTTTGCACCAGCTTTTTCAGGTCAGAAGACAAAATGGTAGTCAGAGCGAGCTTTGGTGGTTGGCTTCCCAAATGGAGCTAGAAGCAAACCAAAGAAGCCAAATTTTAAACCTGCTTAGAACATCAAAGTAATTATAATTTGCATGCACAAAAAAAATAAACTTATATACTAAAAAACTGCACAAGCCTAGATAAAACAGATTCTGTGCTGAAGACGGAGAGCCGCTGCAGAGAGGGAAAGACCGTGCCTCACGACAGACAAGCTTCCCATGTAGTTACATGTTGCTCCAGTGCCGGGGCCACATCACGTGGCCAACATCGCTGCTTAGGATGAACAGCACACCTACACCAATGCTATGGTGCTGTGAACTTTAGAGTGTAACCCACCCCAATTCAGCTACAGGGGCAGCCTGTATATCACCTGCAGGCAGGCAGCAGCAGCCTGGGCAGTGCTGGCTGTGCTCAGGCATCTGGATCCCACGGGGTCGAATGCAGCTTCTGATTCCAGGGTTTTGTCTCCAGGATCAGCCTGAGCTTTAGGGAGCCCAGGCTCAGCCCTCGTGATACAAGCATACAGGCAAAAATATTAATCATTCTGAACAGGTATAGTAAAACCAGGTCATTGCAAAGCTCCAGGAACTACACAGCTCTGAGGTTTTCTCTGACAACACATATAGATCCGCTGATACCAACAGAGATACATCAGCTCATATCCACTGAAAATCAAGTGCAAAATACATTAGGGTAACACTGGCATTTAATAACTCGGTGCTTACAAGATTTTTTTTTAAGACACATAGTTTTGCAGCCATATGGCAAGTTTCCAAGGAACATAAAGTTCCTTTATACTGGGGCAGAAGTATTATCACACAAGTTCTCAACAGTCTGTTTTTCCTTTCATAGCTGGACGTGTCAAACAGACCACAACCAGTAGATAAGAAATGCCTACAAAATCAAAGTGCAGATTAGAGAGGCAGCAACAGCAGCTGAGAGAACCATCTACCGCAGCTGTGAGACAGATCAAGGGAGCTGAGAAAAGCTAAGTGCAGTTTCAAACTTTATATGACATTCAATCTATAATATAAATAAATAGGGCATTACAAGGCTGCGAAAACACTGATTTTCTTTCCTGCTTGTTAGCCATGGACTCTGTGACATCAGTTGTGGCTAGCGCTGCCGCTCATGATGCTGAAAGGCATGAACGTAGAGCAAAAATAAATTAGCCTCTTCCCTCAGCTTAGAGGGAAATTTTCATGTATTGGTGTTTGTGAGGATGTATACATCTGTTTTTCAGCACACTGTCACAGCAATATTAAAACCTAGAACTCTTCATACGGGAGTGCTCTGTGATTCAAAGACATGCCTGACGTGTAAATCTTTCCCTCCAATATACACATTCCCTAGAACTAAAACAAGTACAACAGCAGAGTTTGCATATCCAGGAACGAATTTATGTCATGCAGTGTCAATGTAAGGAATGCGATAAACAATGCACAGACAAGGCATGCAGTATTTGCCAATGCTTTAGAGTTACAAGTCAGGGATGCTGGCCAAACACTTTGTGTAAATGAAGCTATGCAATATGGAAGTGGTCCCCAGTAGAGAGACCCAAAAAAGGTCATGAGATCATAAATTTCCCCAGCTCAGACAACATAGGGCTCTGATCAGGCAGCCCTTACCCACACTGGTGAGCATCGGTAGTGGCAGGATCTCCCACCGGATGAAGATCAGCATTTATGGGTACTCTGTGGGCTTCAGGCAAGCAAAAATACTACATCTATGGGAAAACCAAGCATCTGCTCTCTGAGATCATGTGGGCAGATGAAAGCAGTACCAGCTAGGGGAACTTAATTCCCTTTAATAAAGTATTGCTTGTTAAACCAATTGATTTGTGTTTGCAAGTGAGGAAAATTAGCTTATTAGGCACCAGGTAGTTTGGTTTAATTTTCCTGAATTTTCAGGGGGGAACTTCAGCCAGCATTTAACTAGCAATCCCTCTCAATTTGAGCTAGGTCCATGCAGCTGCATGCCAGCCAAATTCTGGCAGAGGCTTATCACATCTGTAACAATGAGAATATCACCTGACAACAAATGCCCTGTAACACCAACTAATATTGAAGAATCTTATAACGTAACAGCCATTGAGACTTCTTAGCAGGTCCCCAGAAGGCAGGCCACAGAGCCTAGCTATTTTGTCTTAGCTTAAAGTACAAGAGTACCCTCAATACACATGGCAGAAATCAGGCTATGCAATTTCTGATTTTAGTGCCAAAATGGAAATGTAAATAAAAACACTTAAAGACCATCTTCCTCTTCTTCACCATTGTAGTCCTTCAATCTATAACAATCCTACCATCTGAAATTCACCATTTCCAAAATGCATCTTTCTTTTTGCTATGAGAACAGTGACTCAAAAGTGAAAATATCAAGTGAATGCAATTTGCGCACCAGTGTCCCTGGTGTCAAAACAGGAACAGAATCTAAGAGTAAACAAATAAAATTTACATGTCATTTGTCCTTCCCTGCAAAAGAGTGGTATGATGCACTGAGGTCCATAATGCTCGTTACAGCATAGCTCCTTTTTGTGTGGCTTGAAACACTGTACTTTCAAGGACTGTATTTTTCCCCACTCACAATAAGCCAAATAAAATGGGCTGGAACAAAATTGCCAAATGTAAAAAAACTTGCAGAGCTATTGTTGCAGCTTCAAACATCCACTCCATTTCCTGCTCCATCTCAATGTGGCTGAAGACACGTTTATGCTGCAATGATGAAACTACTACAATGCACATACAGTACAAGAGCTAAGAAAAACATCCAGGGTGTTATTAAGTGTCAGTAGAAAATCTTACAGTATCCAGTTATTTTTACCTGGGGTTCTGGTGATTAACAAGCTGTGAATGTCAGATCCATCTAACTCACCCTGAAAGTACAGGAGAGGGAACCGAGGAACAGGTCCTTAGCACCACTTACGGAAACAATACAAAAATAAGAATTATTATTATTGCTAGTTCCACTATTGCACTTCAATTCAACTGAAAATCTGCCCTCCGATAGCACAAAAGTGAGTCAAGTGCCTCAGGAGATGGAACAACTAGCATTACTCTCCAGCTTAGCTTATATTATACCTTGTAAGATGAAACTATTAGAAATCAACATTCTTTGTATTCCTGACATATGCAGGTGCTTTTAATTCACAACTCTGCCTTCTCTCCCCCTCCCCATGAAAGAGTTGGAGGGTTATGAATATCAATTAAGATAAGAATATGGTGCAAAATGCTTAACATGCCTTGCTACTATCAATGGACCACATGCCTGCGCAGCGAAGCATCGGGCCAAAGCAGGAGAGGGCATCTGCTTCAGGAAAAAGCGTGTAGTCGAGAATTACCTTTCAGTGGCAAATATTTAACAAGATGGGAATGTTATTTATACATGATGCTTCCCGTTAGCGGCGACTAACGTTCATGGTATGAAATCTCTTCTTATTATAGCACTAGAGTTATGCCGTGCTTTTAATAATTAGTAGCACTATTCTTTTTTCCTTCCCCAGCCCATACTTTCAAGTTGTCTATGCAAAAACCACTGAACTATTATGGTCTGGAGACCTGCTTAGCACAAAGCAAGGCGGCAGCCAGCAGATAAGTAAGGGAAAAGGGGCAGTCGTGGGGACTGGAATTTGTCGCTGTGTTATGATTCACCACTAATTTATGTGGGATGCTGTGTAGCACAGGCAAAATCCAAGGACACATTGAAGTTCACCCTCTGCATTTTCTTTTCTGCTTATAGGTGGGGCTCAGTTCACAGGATTTCCCCTTCCTCTACTGCTACAGATCTTCAAGATCGCTTGCCCAACGGGGACCAGGGGTTAGGAATGCTTTGAGAAAACCCGGTTTCGCCCCAGCTAAGGGCACGTCGGTGCTATGCCCTTGGGACAGCTCAGGCTGGTAACGCCTCAGCAGTGCTATTTTTTGGACCTGCAAAATTTGGAGTAAGTCAATATGCGTTCATGTAAAGGCTATACCTTCCACAGATCTTGTGCTTAAAATTACAGTATGTTGAGTACTTGCATCTTTTCATAAGAATAATATTTATAGTGCATCCGGTAGCACGAAGTCACGGTGCAGTCCTTTCACAGGCAAACAGCACCCAACTCCTGCAGCTGGAAAAGCCTGGCCTGACCCCCATGAGCTCCCTCCTCGCCCAGCTCCAGGACAGCCTGCAGCCTCTCCTCCTCCTGAGTGCCTGCCCCGCTGGGAGAAACATAGCCCCCCTCTAACACAAGCTCCCCACACCGCAGCGTCAAGGCCACGCACGGCGTACAGGCCACGCACGGCGTACAGGCCACGCACGGCGTACAGGCCACGGCTCCTCCCGGGCTGCCTTTCCACGGAGGAAACCGAGGTCTGACAGCCTGGTGGGCCAAAGCCTCCACCTTCCACACCACCGGCCGGCGGCCTGGCCGACTGAGAGCCCCGGCGGGCCTTCAGCTGTCTTTTGGGCCTGACAGGCCGCAGCGGGCATCGCCGCGAGGCGGGCCGGCGGTCACTGAGGCGGCGGAAACTGCGCGGAAACCCCACGGACACAACCCGCCCGCCGGCCCGCGGGGCAGCGCCCGCCGCCGCGGCACTGCGGCGCCCCCTGGCGCCTCGCCGGCGGCCTGCACGAGGCGCCGGAGGGGCCGCACCCACAGAATCACAGAATCACACACAGAATCACTAAGGTTGGAAAAGACCTGTAAGATCATCAAGTCCAACCATTACCAAAAAAACCCCCACCAAAACCAAAAAAAAAAACAACAAAAAAACCCAAACCCCACCCCCACACAAAACCCACCTCACAAAAAACCACCCACCACACAGCACCATCAAGGGCACCATCAAGCCACGTCCCACAACGCCACATCCACACGCTCCTTGAATACCTCCAGGGAGGGTGACTCCACCACCTCCCTGGGCAGTCTATCCCACTGTGTTACCACTCTCTCAGTAAAGAAATTTTTCCTAATAAGCAGTCTGTATCTCCCCTGGCGCAACTTGAGGCCATTTCCTCTAGTCCTGTCACTAGTCACTTGGGAGAAGAGACCCCCCCATCCTCAGGCCATCCCTCAGGGATGGCTACAAACTGGCAGTGTTCAGCCTACGGCTCCTCCCGTTTGCCTCCTTTTGTCCGTGAGGGTGCTGTAACGCCTTTCTGGGAAGCAGCGAGGTGTTTCCTCCAGCCCCGGGGCTGGGGGGCTCCCACTGAGGCCTGCCGGGCCCTCCCTCTGTCACCCTGCAGCAACGGGAGCCCCAACATGGCCCCTCCACAGTGCCAGGCTGCTCGCTCCCATCGCCCAAGCCCTCTCTGCCAAAGATCGCCCCGCAGGCTGGAGCCACCCTGGAGAGGGGATGGGGCAGATAAGCTGGCTCCCCTCCACTCCAGGTCACCCTCCTCAGACCTCTCTGTGACTCCACCGACTGCAGGCTGGCGGGGGTAAAGGCCTGTCTTACCATGTGGGGCACCGGCAGCAAAATGGGATAAAAACAACCAGCGCTCTGGCAGCGGCTCTTCGGCAGCTTTCCATCCGCTGGCAGCAGCATTCCCCTCATTAAATCTCCTTTTAATACAGCCCTGCTGAGACAGCAGCTTTCAGAGGTGGTGCATTTTCTGGCTGTGTTTCAAGTCCTGGTTGAAAGCAATTAAAACCGCTAGCGTGGTGCTGAGCTCCCAAGGTCCTGGGCCTTGTTTAGTAGGTCGAGGCTGGCAAGGTAACGCAAGAGCGTGTCCAGTCAACGTGACAGTGCCTTGGGTTTGTGTAAAGGCATCCTGGTCAGGATGTGGTACAGGGTTACACCTAAGGAACCGAGAGAAACAGACTCACCTACACGCTGGTTAACATGAGAATGTATTCTTCTGTCTTAGCCTTGGTCATCCAAATCCCATAGCACTCAAAAGAAAAGGCATGTGGAAAGGAAAATCCCCTGTGCCCGTTCCTTCCACCTTGGCCTGTCCATCAAGTTTGTCCCTGTCTTAATGGGATCAGATAGTAGACAGCACAAAACTTGCATGACCATCCATGATTGTCTTGTCCTCCACTTCTTATTAAAAAAGGAGCGATGATACATATTTTGCCTTCAGCAAGGCTTTCTTTGCAGATATAATCATTAAAAAAAGAAGGAAATATGACATAGAGTGCAGAAGATACTCTGTCCTCAGAGAGCAGTATCAGTGGTTCCCTGTCAAATTGAAAGGCTGTTTTCCATGATGATCCATCTTGGGTGACTTGAGCACTTTCATAAATAATTTGGATGACGGAAAAGAACATGCTTACTAATTCTGCAGATGACAAACGCTTTAAGGAAGTTCGAAGACTGAGCTAGAATGAACACGATCTGGGCAAATCAGAAGAACAAACAGTCTTAAAAATGTAACCCAGCTTGTAATCTAGTGAAGAAAAATGCAGTGGCCTACACTTAATCAGAATAAGCACCTGTGTGAAACAGGGAAGGGCAAGGCAGGGGTGCAGGAATGCTTCTGCGATGTTTGTAAGTATTCATAAAATGCATATGAGTCAAAGTGATGCTGCTGCAAAAAGACTTGCATCATAAAATGCAGTATCTATAAGTAATCACTGTGGAGTAACAATAATAGCAAACCCAGCAGTCCTTAGACTTCAGCTGAAATAACTGCATTTAGAAAGCTACGGGCAAACTGGAGAGAGCCAAGAGTGTCAAAGGAACAGAAAATACATGATACATTTGTCATAATTCTTTCGACATTCCTGCACAAAGATTGGAGGAAAACTTACTAGCGGTCAGTTATGAGAAGGACTTTACAGAATTACGAAAGGATCATCTAGTTAGTATCTCCCTAAAGGAAGGGGGGAAAAGTAATGATCTACGATGTCAGCAAAGAGGGTTAGAGCAAACATCAAAACGGGTGAGAGGATGCTTTTTAACAGTAGCCACCATGAAGCACTAGCAAGATTGCTCGGGGAGGCTGAGGAGTCTCTGCCATCAGATACTGGTAAGAGCAGGTTAGACAAATCCCTGACAGGAATGACATACCTGTAGTTGGACAAGGTGGTGGGACTAGACCCTCTGAAGACCCTTTGCAGCACTGAGCCTCCAGTTCTGTTCACTGACAAGGGTGGGAGCCAGGACACTGCTGAGTCAGCCTGTCCCCAAGTCATCATCAAGCATCCACTCAGCTTTTTGCTACCCTCAGCCTACAAGAACAGAAACATCCAGTGAGTTTTAAGAGGTTGACCAGTCCTCAGAACAACGCTGCTTAAAATACCTCCCTTCCTCCCAGGACTATAAAAAATCTCTGAATATGAAATGCAAAACTGGAGTTAAGTCTCTGACTGGCCACAGGAAATACAAAATAATATACTCTGACTTGAAGGGTTTATGTGAATCCAGTCAAAACTTTCTGAAGTGGATGCCTCAGATCAGGCCATTAAGTCCCTACACAGAAGCCTAAATCAGTGGCCTCATTTTCAAACACACACTGAGCACTCAGCAGCTCCTGTAGAGTCTAAGAGGAGCCGGTGATTGCTTGTCACATCTGAGAACTCGTGCCACTTTGGCTCTGAAATGTGGACCTGAAAGCAATTTTCTATGCAATTTTTCACAGTCCTAATCCTGGTGTTTTGTGAACACTTTCCCTAGGGTTTCTTTTTCCTAGCCCATTATTTTCTTTGTAATGTAAAAATAAATATTTCACATTAAAGCAACTCCAAAGCTCCAACTTTGGAAATCTTCAATGGGTGCAGAACTTCAGGCTGAGAACTACAGCATGCCGAAGATTTTACCATATCAAACACAGTTTGCACTCCCACATCCCCTCCTGCATTCATAATTACATTCTGACTCGCATTATAATCACATTCGGGTCCCAGTCCTGCTTTAGAAATTTCATGGCTGCAGGCAGGGACATATCTTCCAATGCACAGCACCCATCTTCGGTTAAGCCTTATGCAATCATTATTGCCGCAGCCAAGAAACTGGTTCTTCACCATTTGAATGCACCAGTTCCTGCATCTGGACTTTTGGCTGCAAAAGGCATATGGTGCAGAATCCTCAACACTCTCTTTCATAAAGAGATGCAAAAAAGGAATATGGCTCCAGCATTGAATGGAAAGATTTTGTTACTGTCACTCTCAAAGAAGATGTAATGCTGGGGTTTTTTGGAGCTTAACAATAGAACAAGTATGCTGTATCCGTAGGAGGGACAAGAAGTTGTGGTTACCTACAATTACGGTAGAACAGGAAAAATCAATTTTACCCCCAAACTCTGAGTATTTTATGCAAAATGCATCAGACACATGATTTTGGGTAAGCTTGGAACAGAAATTCCCAACTTTCCCCAGAATTCATCCTCAACAAACTGCAAGAACATGTTTCAGGGATTTTGCCACAAGGATGCACAACCAATAGCAGATGCTTGCAACAGTAATTAAAGCTCAGAAATAGGAGAAAAGGATCCACTAAAAATCTTATCCTGATACTATGGAGCATATGACATACGTGGTGGGATTACTCTCACCTAAATTCAGATATCTACAAGGCAGACTTCTGCATGGGAAATAGTCACCCTTGGCTGGCACCGCAGCCAGAGAAATGAGCATGTGGTACCAAATGAAATCAGCTTACCTGCGGTAGCAGCATTTGCACAGTGGGGAAAGGAAGAGCTCCTACTTGCTTTAATAACTGCTTTTCCTTGCATTATCAGTTGGCTTTCTTTAGTCTATTGCGTTTATCTTAAGTGGTTGCTTTTATTTATTTTAAAGTGTTGCAATTCATACATCTCAAGTTTGCTCTCCTTTATCCTTCCCTTTTTTCTCTCCACAAACCTTACAATTAAGAGATTTATAGGGAACTACAGATGTACCAGAGAATAAGAACCCTTACCTGACCTCAACTGCTTAGACTTCAGCTATCTTAAATGAAGTACCAGCTAATTACTAATCCATTTACAGTATTTTAAAGACATATTTCTTAAGAAAGCTTTATTTTATGTGTGTTCATGCTGTCCTCTCATTTTCCCACATAGAAATCAAAATATCCCAATGACATCCTTGAACCATGCTGAAACTTGGAAACGTAGCCAACAAGTACCTGCTGAGTCCAGTTGGGTCAAAAGCAAAGATCATCAACTTCCCTTATTTCAGTGATTTTTCTCTTCATCACTATTAAAACATGAGATTTTTTTTATCTTCACATTAAAAATCCCACCTGCCAATGAAAAAAAAAAAAAAAAACCCTTCCACTTCCAGCAAGTCACCCTGACATGCAGCAGCTATAAATTTGGAAGCTGTTCCCAACTCTCACATGTGACACATCCAGTTTCTCAGGAGAAAGTCAATCTAACGTCACCCTGCAGTCCCAGCTGCTTAATCAGAGTGACTCGGAGATGGTGTCCCCACGCCTGCATGAGACAGATGGAGAAAGCCACGTGCCACCATCACGGGAGGCCATGCGAGGCGGTGTGTTTCCATGCACCTGCTCAAGCCATCCTGCACACTGCCGACACAACTCGCTTCTGCAGCATCCGAGAAAGCAACAACCCACAGAGCCAGTGAGCAATTCCCCAGTCTCATCCCTTTCAATGTATTTTATTACCTTCTGAAAACAAATCAGCAGCTGAAAACAAACCAACAACTGAATCAACATCAACAGGTGTCTGAAGTAGCCACAGATCTGAAGAGCGGAGGATGCAACAGCTCTGCAGGAGGTTAACAATATTGACCTTATTGTGGGGTAGAGTTATACATATTTCAAGAAGTACCTTTGAATGCTTCATCTCTTACCAAGGAAGCTTTTGTTATTGTAAATTCTTTTGTCTGAAGTTATAATTATTTGGGTTCAGAGAAAGAAGAACTGGCAGTGGGTTTCTCTTCATAAGAATTCAGTTGTATTTCGAGGTGAGTAAATAAATCCTAAACCGATTATATCTATTAGCTACTCCAGTTAGAGATGTTTGGAACAATATAGGCAATACTAATCATGAGTTTACACCTCTTCATTAAATGATAAGAGAAGACATTTATGTTTACCCTTAAAAATAAGTACTTAATACTGAGCGCAATCATCAAGGAATTGGTTCGAGCAGAAGAATGGGACTTGTGGCAGCTCCAGCCCTGAAGGACACTGATGTCAGGGATCAATCAGTCCGGGGCAGCCACCATACAGACCTCTTGAACATCCGCTGTCAGCCACAGGAGGGCAAAGCGAGCCTAGCCAAACTAAAGAAACCAAAGTAAAGCAGCCAAACCAAGGCAGGATCACACGTGGGAAAGGGGAGGAGGTGTCAGGAGCAACTAAAGGAAATACAGAATATTTCTAGACATTCTCCAGACCAAAGGTTTTTTCCACTACTCGTTAGCAGCAGGAGCCAGCTCAGGAAGGAGTGGCAGACGGCACAGAGGAGAGCAGCCTGGCAGGGCTGCCGGTCACCGGCAAAGGGGCTCTCGGGGACCAGACCCGCTTTGCGCAAGCCAAGTCCCAACCAGCAGCACTCTGTGCACCAGAAAATCAAGCCCAAAAACCTCAATAGCAGTCGAGCGGTTTGCCAATCAGAGCGCCGAGCACTGATTTCAGAGTAAACTTATTTGGCCATCGCAGACACTGCAGCTATTCATAATTACCCCTCAATGAAAAACAATTTTGTGATTTGAAAGAATACTCATTTTTCATAAACGCTGGCGGCTCCCCAGCAATCAGTGAACTCCCTGGCAGCCGGCCAGACACATCCACTGGTGGCAGCAGTAATTCCTTCTCATTATAATGTTTATATGTGCATAAATCTGAGCCAGGTGAATTCACAATATGCAGGAGAATGACGAATGTATCACATACAGCAAAGGGTTGAGAAGGTGACTCTGGAGATTTTTCATCACTGGATGACAGCATGATCCAAATACACAGTTCTCAAGGTTTTTGAGTTCCCAAACGCATTGCCAAGTTTCTGCTAGAGCTTAGCCTTTTACTTTGGCCACAGATTTGCTTTAGTTTTCATTAAACAGACAATAAAGGTAACCTATATATGATTTTTTGTAACTCAATTCAAATGGTTTTTAACTTAAATACTCACGAAATTTTTTTTTTAAGTAGATGGGGTTTTTTCCTTAGAAAGATAAGGCAGATCTTTCCCAGCTTTGCTGCAGAACCTGTGAGAGATAAAGGGTGCTTACTTTATGCATTTTTCATCCTAGCCTAGAGCTGTTATATACAGGTTTGGTTTCTTCCCCACTTGGACACATTCTCTTTTTTCACTATCAAAAAATCAAGTCTGGGGGAGGACCCAATAAAGCACTAAGGATGCTCAGGAATTTAATTTCTTCATTGTATGTTCACATCATCCAAGGGGAAAATTACTTCAGCACATGCGTGTAGGAGACATGACCAGAAAAAGACAAAAGGCTGCCTCCACCTTCACTGGTCGTGAGGGATCTTTAACCAAGGTGCACTCTCCTCAAAGTGCACATGTCAACAGCCATGTTCAAAACAGCTTGGCTAAAAATCCACGTCTTCCAGTCTAAATAAAAACAACATTTCAAATGTAAAAGTCATATAAAACAAAAAGAATTTTCAAAACAATCCTTTCCACCCTGAGATATATCCCAAAGAAGCAAAACCAGGGAAAAACATTCTTTCAGGTGCCACCTTAAAAATAAAAGTCATTTTTGAACAGTTGCCAGTTGCACACCAAAATTATCACCCTGGTTTCCTCCAAAGAAATCATGACCTTTAAAGCCAAAAAGCTTCAAAATAGGGGGTTATGTATCTTCGTCTTGTAGTTTTCAAGCCAATTGTGTCACCCGGTTGAGTGCCCTCATGCTTTCAGGCCAATTTTATTTAATGAAAGCGGTCTGATCACAAGACTGGAAGCTTGAGCCTTAAGGAAAATACTATCATGAGACTCCCTAGTAAAAGAACAGGACTGAACTGTGAAGTGCAGAGGTCTTTAAACATAGAGGCTGTGTTTCATATCTGTGCCATTTGCCTGTTTGTGCAGGAAGCTCGCGCCTGGTTTCTTCCCTCGGGTGGCAGGCAGTTGAGCTTTCCATCTGAGAACTGAATTTCAATTTCCAGGTGTATTTCAAAAGGAATTTGAAAGATCCTCCGCTTGTCTGCAGGTATTTCAATCCCGTCACTCAGGCAGGAGCTGAACAGCTGCTACATTAAAGGGAAAGCCCACGCGTCAGAAGCGGAAAAGAGGAAGATGTTACAAGCAGACCTGAGCAAAAGGCAGCTTATGATTAAGTCATGAGAATGTAATTAGGGGTGTAAGAGCACTGGAATACCCTAGCAGATACTTTCTTTGAGGCCTCCACCTTGGGAAGGCAAGAGGCTCTGCTGTAAATGCATGCAGGATCTATGTCAGCTCTTCTTCATCACAGATCCCTGCTAACTTCCAGGGCTCCTACAAGGAGACAGGCTAAAGTAGGACCTTGCGAAGGAAATTGATGCTTGTGTCAAATTAAATACAAAGAACAGTTAGGTAATAGGGAAGACTGACTTTTACAGCATTTGGGAAAAGGTAATGACCCTGTGATAGCCTGTACTGATGCATTCAGGTCTGCTATTAAATAGCCCCAGTTACATCTCAGGCAAGGATTTTTAGCTCATTGTTGCAGTGAGGTTGCAGCCAGGCAGGAGAAACGGGATGCACCAGAGTGCTTAAGGCAAGAATGGAAAGAAGGGATAAGGCAGCAACCGAAGAACCAGGGAAGTTCCACTGGACTGTGGAATGCAAGAACGTGCATGTGGGCAGAAGAGAAGAGCATTAATTCAAAAAGAAGGAAGGGACAGGAACGGCAGACATGGAGAAAACAGGAGTCAGCAGAGGAAGGAGCTCAGGGCAGACAGAAGCAGTGGGACACCTCCGTTGAAAAGTTTAAGTGACAAAGAGTGATACTGGGGGTTAGCAAATACAAGAAAAGAGGAGGAAGTCCAAGGGTATCTCTATACGAGGCTGTTCTGAGGAAGGTCAGGGTTTGTTTCTTGCATTTGGCAAGAAATGGGTGGGATAAGAAATATTTTTTTAAATCCTTGAGCTGCTGTGGGTTTTTTGAGTTAATTCACTATTTGCATATAATTAGTTTTTGCTGCTAGGTGGTCATATTTGCCATTTTGAGTCTAATTAACCATTAAGGCACCTGGAGTCTTTGTACCAACATTTGAGAAATTCCATACATAAAGGCAGGTTTGCTTTTGTTCGTGTCTTTGTTGAAAACAGGGTTGCTAGCCAAGGACAGAGCTGACACCACCCTAACGCTGCACGCTTACAACCTTCAAACCTTGACCATCAGGTATCTTTAGAAGCATTTCTTGTGTGCGCTTCTAAGTCTAACTCTTTACTCAGAATATCTTTCAGTGCAACAACAGATATATTTGGTGCAGAAATAGATTTTAAAAAGCCAAATGCACACAAAGGGTGTAAGGGAGGGAGTAAAAATACTTCCCTGTCTGTATTTGCTTAACTAGAGGGCCTAAGTTAGGTGCCTTCTCGGCCACTCATGGCCAGTGAGATGGGCCTCTCCAGAGAAGGATTCAGCATCATCAGGATTAGCTGTCTGAACATTTAGGACAGCTAACAGACCCTGGGGAATGGCACAGCTCAGGGGACTGACAGCAGGGTAGAAAACCTGGGGCTACAGGTTCAGTTCTGCCCATTTTTACAGGGAGCAAAATGTAGTATCTGCTAAAACCAGGTGTTCCCAAGGGGCCAGGATGCAGATAGTACAAGGCGGAGGAAGACAAGGTGTCTGTGAATATCAAAACTCATAATAAAAACCTAAATTCTTCCTGAGTGAATCAGACAGAGGAAATGAGGGACATTTCTCCCTAACACTGATTT
Source organism: Gavia stellata (assembly GCF_030936135.1). Lineage (NCBI taxonomy): Eukaryota > Metazoa > Chordata > Aves > Gaviiformes > Gaviidae > Gavia > Gavia stellata. The sequence goes on from NC_082601.1 coordinate 34,906,146, forward strand.
ACTAGAGCTGCACTTTGCATTTTTGCCACTACCATTAAAGTAATGGTTTTGATTGACAGGAGCTCATTTTTAATTAGCCAGATCAACCAAGGCACAACATCAGCATTTCTGAAAGCATCTGAAAAAGCAGCCTACTTCTGCAAGAAAAGCTTATTTCCATTTGAAGATTAAAGGTTCCAGACAGCAGCAATGTTTCTATCTGCCATTTCAAAAAGAAGACTTGAAAATATCAGGCTGTACCACATGAGAGATTAAAAGATACAGAGAGATAACTCACAAACTGCTTCTCATAGGTCTTTCGTCCTTAATCCTGTCCAGCAACAGCCTTTAACAACAACAGTATAGCCGTATTAACCAAGGATTATTAGCAAGAGATCTTAATGCAGCATTTTCACCCATCCATCTCAGATGCGCTCCGCTTGTCACTGGAGAGTGCCGTCATCCCTGAATTCATTGACACGACATAGACATGTCATCGACATGAAATAGAATCGCACGCTATTAAGTGAGGTGACCCATTGCACTTGGCAGAGCGGGTCATGCATTGGTCCGGAGCAGGACCTGCCCACCCAGCAGGGAAGCTGGGGATGATGGCAAGGTCTGCTCCTCGGCTGCGGTGACCGGAGACCACTGCAGATTTTTCCTGTGGCTTAACTTCAACAGCAGCAGGAGAAAGCTGTCGCCCTGTTTAAAACTGTGCTGCGCGAGGAGAGGCAGCCGGGAAGGGGAGGGAGAACAAATGACAGAGATACCAGAGCATGATCTGCCTTAGCTTTGCTCTTCCATCTTATCTGGCAAAGGCCTTGATTAATCCACAAAAGTAGCAAAGCAACAACATAGTAGAAAAGCTGTCTAAACCCTGTTATCTCCACTACTGCTATCTCCAGGAGCGTTCTTGCTGTTTGAAACATTTTTAACCAAGCAACATTTTCCTGAAGTGTACTGCTTTTCCAGAAAACCTTTCAGCTTGGAGTTATACTGCTTTCAATTAAAGCTGCTCAGGAAAGCAGGCAGAGAGGCTGGACAGGGTGCAGGCAGGCACAAGCACACACCACGGATTTTGCAGGTCGGTGCTACAGTGACCGCGGGGGACCTGAGTCTCCCAGTAGTTGCACCTAATGCCCTTGCACATCAAGACAAGCAGAAGCAAAATGTGCACTGCATTGAGAACACACCCACTATTTTTACACCCAAACCAGATGTTTCCATTTTGATGAAAATGGTCCAAAAGATTTTTTTTTGTTTGTTTCAATATGACACAGACACAGTTAAAAACCTTGAAAGCTGCAGCAAAGAGAAATCGTCATTCCCTGGACAGCTGTGAGCAGGATGACTGCCAGCTACAGGGCATGGAAACAAACCCTTTTGGAAAATATTCCTGCAGACAGACTGCACCGCTTACGTTTCTCTCTCCTCGACTTCATAGTCTCCTTACATTAAACACTGGAGGGCCTAAGCATTAATTTCTTCTGCTGTTGGGTGGACCTGCAAACAGCTATCCATAGGGATCTATTTTGAAGAAAAAGCTGAACCAAATATTTCCATATAATAAACTCAGACTCCACAACCCCACAGTTAACCACTGGAAACACTAGGACAGAGCTCCTCTGGCTGTGGGAGTCCTGATGGCCTCATGCTCCTGCAAACCGCTAACTCTGCCTCTCTGATTTATACCAGATTTCCCAGACCTGCAACACAACCATGTGCAAACCTTACAGGACACATTTACAGTCTGATCAGCAAACTATGCAATTGCACATTCAGTGTGCAAGGACTCGTTAGACACCGAGCTTTGGTTTAGATACTCTTTTTTTCTTTTTTTTTAGCAGTCATAGCTGCTTTAGCTGACACCAGGGGCTTTGTCACTTCTGCTCAGCATCAGTAAGGTTTTCACTTTCCGTCATAACCACTTAATGCTATGAAGAACATTAGACTAACAGTCTAATTGCTTCACTGTCCTCCCCGCTGCAGCCTTTTTTCTCCGGGAGCTCGTTTTGAGTTAGCAAGGCTCACCCCTCTCCGCTGCAGCAGCCGGGCTGTGTGGCGAGGCTGGGGGAGCCCCCAGCAGCAGACCCGGGGCTCCCGCTGATCTGGTCATTACCCTTGGGAGTTCATCGCTGTCTGCCCGGTCCTGCTGCAAGCCCTGTCTAAATGCCATCTATCGGGCACAACCCCAAGCACCTATGGACGTTAACGCACATGACATGGCACTGCCTCTGCTGTTTTGGTACTGCCCAGACTATTGAGAGCAGTTATATTTAAGATTCAGCTTTTACTTACAGCTGGCACAGTGTTTAGCTTTTCCTTCTCCGATCCCACTATTAGGCTAGCATGCGTACTGCAATCTTTGAAAAAAATGCTCCAGCTTTCCAGAAACTGTAGCAAACTTGCACCACCTATCGATAGCACACAGCCGGTGGCTTAGGGCCAGAAACCCGACACAGCAATTCAGCAGTGCTCCTTAGCGTGGAAACTCATCACCGTACTTCCAGCATCTTACACTATCACATGCCTCAGAAAAAGCAGTGCTCGATCTTACCAGCTGTTCAGCAGACACCAGGGTGGACCTGACCTGACTGTATCTTCTGCCCTCCTACACATCCACCCATCCCAACCCAGCGGGTGAGCCTGGCGGCCCCGGGGTGGCCGAGGTGTGCTGCTGCCCCTTCGTGAGTGACTGTGCTTTGCAGAGGAGGTCCTGTGCCTCCTCACCTCTGGCTCAGGCATTTCTGGATTCCTTGTCACAAAGAGTCCTGGCCACGGAGAACTTCCTCCGCTTGAAACTAACTTTCTTTCTCCTTCCCATGTATTTCAAGAACTCAAAGATGACATCTTCTCCAGTTTAATTTATTCTTACCCTATAGGAAACTCTCAGCTTACCCCTACCCCACCCCTGCCCATCCTTTGCACAGGTCACAGACATCCCTGGCATCTCTGCACCGCTGAGCCTTTTCTGCACACTTCACAGCAGACACTCAGACATCAGTATCACCAGAAATACTACGTTATATAAAATTTTCTTCCAGCATCATCTGTCCTCTGTGTGCAGCAGAGAGCTACAGATACTTTGGGAGGCTGTCCCAGGTGGTTACATCTGCGGTGACTTCTTTGAATACCAGTTGCAGCTATGAGTGCCGAACACGATGGAGTCAGCACAACGCCAAGGACCAAAGGATGCTATTTCTTGCTCACCTTTGCCCACCACTCACTGCCCTCAGGCCATGGTCTCTGCTGCGGAGGAGGCATCTCGGTGACCCTGAGGACATGGCGGCCTCTCAGAGTACAGAGCTGGCATGACCGAGACAGGTATCCACCCTGTTCCGCACAGACGCACTGGGAAGCTTTTCTTTTGCTTTTCCCCAGAGCGGTAAAGAAGTCAAATGCTCTCAGAAAAGAGCTCAAAAGGAATACAGGGTTTCTGGCTAGGCTCTTCCCAGACAATTCAGCTGCTATTCAGCATGGCCCATGTTTTGACCACAGAAATAGTGTATTAATTCCACTGTAATGCACTGAGCTTCCTGCTGTGGGTATTATGGATTTGCTTCATATTATAACAATTTTAACTTGCAGGCTTCAGCATTACCAGCACACATTACACTCCTACTCCTTCAAAGCTGTGTACTCACTGTGGAAAGCTGGTTTTATACCCGCTTTCCCCATTCTGCCTGGCCCATGCTCCACTTTCTACCCACTCTGACTTTTTTTCAAGAATCAAATCAAGGCAATGGTGTCAGCATTTTCAGACCAGGTCCAGGTGTCTATGACCCTCAGGGATTCATTTCGTTTCCTTCATAAAAGGGACACAGGACATGAACACCCAAGATTCATACAGCACCTCCCCATTCCTCATAATGAATCTGTTTCTCAGACAGACACATTAGATCACACCCCTCCCAAGTTTTAAGTCAGATCAGTTCCACTGAAGATAAAGAAATAGAGCCAATATCCACCAAGTGAGAATTTGCCCAACAACTATAACACAGGCGGTGCAGAGTGAAAAGACAAACTGCTGTCCTCCCATGTCAGTGGTGACCACCACTGTCCACCTTCTTCAGTAACAGGGCCTTCCTTCCACCCTCACCAGGACTCATCCTTCTCTCCGGCCCCTGCAGCATGGGTCTGCTTTCATCTTCTTGCCTACAAAAGCTTCGGCTCCCAAGTCTTTTCTAACCTCATTAACAACATACTGAAACACACGTAGCTGGCGGAGGCTAAATACATATATGGGCACCGCTGCCATCAGCTCAGCCTGTGAGCTTGTAGCAGGCAGGACCCAGCTCAAAACCTCTGGCTCAGAAGGAGAAAGCTCTGGCCACAGGTACCACATCTGAAGCCATCCCAGAAGTGATGGGGAAGGGGAAAGGCTGGACAACTCTTTTGTCTGAACCCTGTACCAGAGTCTTCATGTCTCTGAGTGCCACAAGACATGCACAGCAAACCTCGGAGACAACCAGAGGGTGGCCCCAGGGTGGGTTCAGAGGTGGGACATGATGGTGCTCTTTCAGAAATGATTCAGTGGCTTCAGCTGAGTTGCCTCAAGCTCAAAAATTCTACATTTTAGGGCATTTTGATGCTTAGCAATTAGGTGGAGCTTCCTTCCCTAATTGAAATAGCACACAAATCCTTCCAGGGCAATCAGCAGCTCAGAAAAAAACCAATATTTGGGAAAATTTGGGATTTTGGGATTTCAAAGTTTAGCTTAGAATTTTATTAAGGTGTAAAACTGCTTCAAACCTGTATCAGTTAGGAGGCAGTTTGCTGGAGAAAGCCAAAAGTACAATTCAGTTCTACTAAGTGCAATGTCCAGTTGCCCCTAATGACCTTTCATATAACAGAGACTATTTCAGTGTTTATGTTATATTGATGCACCACGTGCAACTGTGATACAAGGGATTCAAAATTTGGAAGCCACTTTTTCTGGCTGTGTTCAAAGACAGAGGGAGAAGCCCACTTTCACAATGGAGCTTATTCAAATAAATTAATAAATAAATTAATAAATAAAAAGCTATTTCAACCTTACTGGCCTGATCTGCTATGATAGGAATCCATCAAACCTTTGAGAGAGCCCAAGCAGCTTACTTGTATGTTATATGCTTACACCTAGGGTACATTACTCGGCACTTGGAAGAGAAATTGGTGGCATCCAGAGGCCAATTTATTTCTTTTCGCAAAGGATTCAGCTTCATACCAGCTTTGATGCTCCATTTTACATAGCGCAGCATCTGCCAAATGACAGCAATCTCCAAGCACAGGTAAGAATCCCAGGCCAAGAAAATATAGCAGTTATTTCTTCAACAGCTTTTAACAAACATGTCTTAGCTTTTCAACATATCTATTAATATTACCCAGTCCATTACTTTGCATGAGCTCTACAACTTGAAAGGCCTGTCAGATTTGAGGTATTTTAATCCATTTTCTTCCAACTCTCTTTTTGATATTTGGAAAAAAATACAGTGATGTCTTTCTTCATATATTATTATATCAGTAGTTAATTGCAGAATAACCTACTGTAGCCTAGAAAACAATATTATTATTGTTGACTTTTTCCTCGAATGTTCCTTGCCCAGAACACTCCCTTGACTGTGATAAAGCAAGCACCAAAGAACTGCAGTGATCCACAAAGTGCTTGCCGACTCACATGAGGGCCAGATTCTCATCTTTATTATAATATTATTTCTTTCAAGAAATTATGTATGAGACAAGTCTTTTGATATTCAGCAACCTGTTTACGGGAAATGACTTTACACAAAACATCAAATGAGTTGACAGCAAATTGAATTTAAAATACGATTTTTTAAAATGCTCATGAATTTCATATTGCTTTAAATATAAATTAGCAACAGTGCCAGAAGGGATGAATGTATTTTGCTACTTGACTGCAGATAATTTAAATGTACAGTTTTACCTACGTTCCCTGTATTCATTGTACTTCCCTAGGAATGGGTGAAGGAGCCTTCCTAGCTGCTTTGCTGCCTGGTCACACACATTTCCTGGGGATGTCCAGAGGCGAAGGGGTGAAAGGAGAAGCCTTTGGACAGGCACACTGCCGTACCAGTACCAGACCAAACCTGGCTATCCTGGATCCACAGGATCCCAAAAGAAAACCAACAACTGCGCAAGACTGGGTATCATTTTGCTTTCCCAGCCAGCTTGTCACCTTGGTACCAAGAACATTAACTGCACTACTGAACATGCATGCATCCAAATTAAAGAGAAACTACATCCTTATATCCTCTGATCAAGGTTCACGCTATAGTTTTTTCCCTCACTTAAAGCAGTATTGTGCATCCTGGTTAAATTCCAAAGCTAATAATTACATTCTTCCTACATAAATTCTTCCCACAGCTTTAAACGGAGTCAATATTCTTTATTTTCTGCCCATAATTACTCTGCGCTTTTAAAGATTTGCTGCCTGCTGCCCCGAAGTGAAGCTGAAATGATACATGCAAATTATTTTGAAAAGTCTCTGTGCTCCTACGAGGAAATATGCTCAACTTCAGGATCTTGCCATCATTAATAAATTCATACAGGAAATAACAATAATACACATTTGATGGTTCAAACGACTCTGATGGTTGCCTTAATAATCACACTCCCACAGATGAACAGGCTTGCATAAAATTATATCCAAAATCTCAATTAAAATTTGCATTCAACCTCTTACACGGGCAATAACTTTCCCTTTGCTTCCTTACTTCCCATGCACACAACCAAGCGCCTCTGGAATTCCTATTTTTGCAGTAGAAAAAAACCCATGAGGCAGCCAACATGATCAACCAAGAAGTAGCCTAACCGATCTCCACAGCCAGAACCCACATACTTGAGACAGAGTCCTCAAAATCCCAATGCCTGCACAGCCATGTGCTATCTACACATCGGCTCTTGTTTCACCCTAACTACAAGATATTTAAAGACATGGTAAAGTGCCACAGATGTGCAAAGTTAAAGAGTGCTTCAACAGAGAGTGACAACTAAAATAAACCTCTCTGCATCAAATCGGCTCCGTGTATTTTTCCACCCCCTATCAAATTACAGGATCCCCAAATTATGTTAAGAGAAGCCCTGTCTAAAATGTGAGTTGCTGTATTTCATCAGCTATCAGAGATGACTCAGGATTACAAGTACTGAAATAAAATGAACATCCTGTTCCAGTTTCTTTAACTAAATTCTCTCCCTCAAATAGCATCAACAAGTGACTCAGTACAATGTCATAACAAACAGTACTTTTGCTACAGCAATGTACTTGGCAAACAGCAATTCTCACAAATAAATCAGTCACATTTTACTGTAGCTACTAATCAAAAGATCTTCATTTTATCTTGGGGGGAAAAGAAAAAGGAAATAATGTATAATAACCAGACGGCAAGTAAACAATGTTATTTCCATAATAAGTGGGGAAACTGTTCGTCTGCATTTGGATGAACCAATAAATAATGTTTAGGACTATATTTAGCTTCAAGTTGTGACACCAATGTTATAGTGAGAGTGTATCGCTCTTTGATCTCACTGAGGCCAGCAAAAGGGACATCCTTTTCTCTTTCAGATTTTGGTGAAAATATCCCAAGGACTAATGCCAGCCAGGTGAGGGAGAAAATGATTTATGGCACAGGAGCACCAGACTGCTCTAGGTCAGAATCACCTGTGCAGTGAATTAACATCATTTAGGGGCTGCTCACAAGCTGTACCTGTACACTATTCTAGGGGGGGGTTAATGCACTAGATAGATACAGAGCATCGCTTCCAGATGCCCAGTTCCAAGCAGTGACTTTATTGCCACCCTCGGTCACATCACTGCTACCAAAGCATAAATATCTCTGCCGTATTGTCTGTACTCAAGGTTTCTTGCATTTGGGAATCCTAGTAAAACGCACGTGGTCGCTCAAAGCCTCTTCTCAAATAGCACTCTTTGCTCCTGAGCAGTCAACCAAGTTACCACACATTACATTTTGCATTATATTTGGAAAAGACAAAACCCAACCTACGTCACTATGATATCCAATTCTTTGTAAATAATTCTGGATGAAAGGACATGCCATTTGGAGAATCCATTCATTTCCATCAAATAAAAATCTCATTAAAAATAAGCTCCTTCTCACCTGTAGCTAACTCAATAATTAGGTGTAGCTACATTAATTAGTTATAATCCAGAGATTACATGGGATAATAGCATGCTCTAATAAGGAAAAATGATGTTCGACTTTTGAACATGTGAGTTTGTGGATATTTCCTTAGAGGGGAGCATGCTTTACAAAAACTATGGATTCAAACAAAAGAGCAATTTTAATTCTTTACTGTGAGAAGTGAACATGAAAATAGTTCTCAGAAGCCCAGGAAACCAACCTTGCTGTTTCTTTGGCCACTATCTTCCAAACATCTTCCAAATTTTGAAGCTTGGATTTTCACTGAGGAGTGGAAGTCCTGGGAGCCTCGCGCTACCCCAGCCCAGCGAGGAGAGCAGCTACGGCCCTTCGGGAGAGACCAGAGCACCTGCAGAGGCAGGGCTTTAATAGCACACAGATGAGACCTGGGCAGCCAGCACTGGATGGTCGTTGTGGTCACAGGGTTCATTTTCTCATCAGGAGTGCTGCAGGCAAGGTGGCAGGGCTGTGACTGGATCAGCAGAGGTGAAGGTTGCCTTTCTTGCTCCAGACCAGGAGAATCAAAACAATTGCTTGTGTTCCCATTCTCTACAGCCCTTAATATCCTCCCTGTGAACCCCCTGTGGATCACCTTCAGCTACCCACTTGCCTATCAATTCATCTTCCTGATCTGCACAGTGTGGTTATGCCTGGTCATATACACAAAATTCAAGCAATACACAAACCCTCCCATTATTTAAAACCTTGTTTCACCCTGACAAACAAAAGCAACATCTGTACCACTTCCCCATTTGACCAGCGAGTTTTCTGCTAGATTTTTCAACATCAGAGTTTCACCACGTGAGACAGACTGCACAGCAGTCTCCCTCAAAAATCAAACAGGCAGCAGGGTGTTGGATTTCACCGCAAAACAAACATAAAAGTACTAGCAATGAAAGCTGAGCACAGATTTTTGGGGAGGATGATGCCAGGTTTGAAGGTTTTAGTGGATGGGGTTGCTTTTGTTACTGTAAGTGGTGACCTATCCTATATGCCAGTGGAAAGCAGGTTCCCCCCTTAGCCCCACAGATTTGCAATACTTATTTTTTTTACATCTAAAATCATGCAGTGGTGGTTCAGGCATTCCCATGGATAAGCATTTGGCTTTCAACCCTCTCTTTTCAACTTAAGAAACAAAATTGTAGTCTTCCAAATAGTTTTACAGTGACTTCATATTTAACTTGCAGCCCAGCAGGTCAGAATGCTTTTGGTCATCTTTAATACACTTACTCACATGATGCAGGTATGAGCATACCAAACCAAAGGCAGTATTTGCAGAACGCCTTCTTTAAATCACAGAAAAGTTAGTTGTTTTGTCTCAAAATAATTATTTGTACAAACTGGAACAAACTTTGTGCTGCGGAACTATCCACAGAAACATGACAAACACACCAAGTGATTTTAAAACACTTATTCTCCAGAGATGCTACCGAAGGTGGTTTCTTAAGCACTTGCAGAAAAGCAAATGCATGGAAACAAATGTATTTTTATTTTGTAAAAGTAAACATTTTTCTGCTGAAGAGAAAGACATACTATTTTTAATGTGGATCGGTTTTGAAAAGGACACAGCTGTTGCTCATTCACTTACCCCACTGCTGCCATAGTCTCCAACAGCTTTTTACTGCAAATTCAGGCTCAGTCCTGGGATGCTCAGATTTTGTTGGAGACCCTTGAATGGGAACCCCCATGAAGTGGGCTTCATGCTGCCAGGGCGGTTAGCATGCTGGGATGCCGCTCTCTCGCCCAAGATTTCCACATCAAATGCATGGTCCAACTTCTCAATAGTTCGGAGGTTTCAAGCTGTCCTAGAATGGTATTTGAAGTCCTGAACGCTGCCATCAGCCCAATGCGCTATTTCTGAGCCTTCGCCCACCTGCCCACCCCTGGGAGAGCCCAGGAACAGCTCCCTGCTCTGCTGAAGAGTCCTGCTTTTAATGGGTTTCTGCAACAGTTCTTTCTGTCATTGCTGAGTAGATTAAAAAAAAATCAAACTGAGATTAATTACAGTAATAATTAAAAGCTGACGTTCCAGCAGTTAAGCCAGACATCTTGCTTTCTGAAAGAGCCCGTCCTGCAGGCGCAAGGGACATTTTTGATGCTGTAGTTCTTCCCGCTAAGTTACTCTTCAGCCATTTGCAGATGTGCAATTTGCCTTATTTTATGAATCACTGCCTCAAAACAAGACTAAAACAACTCAAACCACTCTCATTTTCTATTTGCAAGACTCAGTGCTTTTTCAGAGAGCAGAAAAAACATTTGTTTTGGTGGTATGGGGAGAGCAGACTTCGTTTTCTCCAGTACTAATCACTCCTGTCCTTGCATACAGACATATAAATCTAGATGCTAGAGATAGCCATGAGAGACAAAACTTACCCACTCTAGATTTCATTTTATTATTTTATAACACAGATTAGAAAAAGATCCCTTTAAAATAGCTTGAGCTAGCCTGGAGTTAAAATGAGAGACCGATGTCCCCACTTCCCCGCAGAAAGCCCAGCTCCCCCGGGAGACCCGACCCCCTGCCTCCTCCACCCCGGCCACACGCTGCCTTCACTCCACGGGGCCTCGGCCACGCTATGTACCATGCGAATACCCAAGGACCCTCTAAACATCCAGAAGCAGAGTACTACATGGTTTTCTGGACGGTGAACAGCGACTAGCGTGAGCCTCAAGTCCAGCAGCCACTCCTCGCCCCTGCCTCCCCCTCCATCACTTCTCTCAAAAACTGGTGTAGCAATAGGTATTTCCAAACTGAGCCAGCCTGGTGACAGACTCGGGGCTTTGGTATTCGGAAACACCGCAGTCTTGGTTTAAGCAGATACTTTGTTCAGCTATTTTCCCCCACATCTTGGCATCTCATTGAAATGGGCTTTATTAGGCACTTACATAGTAGAGCTGTAAAGAAACCAGCTGGTTAATTTAAAAGAGTGCAGTCCTTACAGCATTCCCTTCTGTGTTTCTCTTGAAGCACACAAAAGAAATTAATTTGTATCACTTTTTCTACCACATCATTAGTTTTATTTCCAAATCTATATTCTGGTGGAAAAAAAGTCTCAATATGCCTTCTGCATTAAACTTTGCAGGGCCGAAAGGAGCTACTACATTATGAAAAAAAGCATAACAGCAGGATTACAGTCTCACTTGCAAGCCAAAGCCACGAAGATGCTACTGTCCCTGCCAAGAGTACATATTGTCACTAAAATAGTTGCTGCTGCAGGCCAGCGTTAGCCCAGATCGACCACATATCAGTAAAGAACATCTAACATACACCTATACAGGTCTTAGCTGCAGCCCTCTGGAAGCGACAGTGACAGACAGTGCCGAGAAGCTCATATGGGTCTGACAAGGGATGAGCTTAGGATGGGGCAAGGTGCTGAGCCTGCAAAGCTGATACAGGGCAGAAGGAACAGAGGCACAGGCAGGGTCCTGAAATCCCTGGAAGGTGGCAGGGTAAGAAACAGCTGAACCACCGGAGCCACAAGAGTTCGGACAAGCCATGAAGCAAGGCTGGAGGCAAAGGAAGGCAAAAATCATCCATAAGCCTATTTCAGCTGAAGACATGGGAGCAAGAAGAATTTGAAGGAAGAAAGGGGGGTATTGCCCTGTGGGAACGATGCATATGTAGACATACAGCTATTTTAGTGTCCCCCTTTTAGTAGGATCAGGTATTGTTGTTTAGACAGCCTGAACAGCAAATTCTTCCAAGGCCATGAAGCCAACAAACAAACCCTTATCCTACGCCACAGTTCTCGCTCGGTGTCCTGCACCCCACCTCCCAGTGCAAGGCACGACGGTGACATCCAAAAGAAATCCAGTTCCACACAGGGCCAACCCGCCAGATGTCAGAGATGCAGAGCTACCCCAGCAAGTCTGCAGAGTATTTACAAAGCAGTTTGCTAAATTATACAAAGGGAATAATTTGCAATGTAATGGTGTGTTTGCATTCTGAATATCTGATTTCCTGTTCAACAAATAACCTAAACACTCCCAACCAAATGAAATGTAGACAAGACTTAAAACGTTTGAAGAAAAGCGCTCATCCAGAAAATTAAGGTCAACACGGAACAGATGGTGCCTCTGAAAAATGTGGCTTCAACATTTATCTTTATGTAAAATAAAAATCTTTTAAAAACCTCCGGCTGTTTGGTGACAGTCCTACTTGAAATATTGAATCTCGCACTCCATGGATAATAAAGAAGCACTAAAAAATTACTTCAAAATACTAAATCTAAATAAAGTTCTCTCAACTACTGTGCAATAAGATTTTTGTGGGCATGTAAATACATATCAATAAAAGATAGATTCAATCGCTTCTGTAACCGCTATAAATATTGCAAGTGCTCTCCCCATTTCCATAAATATGACCCATGACTCCCAAGTGAAAAGCTTTTTCATTTGCAGCAGTCAGGAAAAAAATGATCCTTTCTTCTTTATCAAAGTCTTTTGAAAGGCTGAATTTGAAGCCCAGCGCACAGGGAGTTGTGAACAACTTGTTACGATGATGCATGAAATGCCTTCTCCAGCCGCGGAGGATGCGATCAATGGGATTGCAGGAGGATCGCTGTTATCCTGGAGGGCAGGCAATGTCACACCTACCTGGGGAGGGAAACAGGGGCTCTAATTGGGCAGGCCTGCAAATTGCTTTGGTAATACCGAAATGAGCTGGAACGAGCAGGAATAATAAGAGACAGACCTGACAGACACCCAATGAGTAATAACATCTTAGAGAGAAATCAGAATTATAGCCGAGAAGTTGGGTATTGTGCAGGTAATCCCACGGCAAGGTGAGCAACAGGCGGGGGAAGGCTCGGCAGGACAGCAGGCGAGCCCCCTCCCTGGCTGCTAGTGATGACTTTCTCAGGACAGGTAAAAGAGAGGGCAAGTCAGAGAAAACAGAGCGCTGCACAGCAGGGATCTTTCAAATTTACCTGAAACCAGAAAAAAACCCAACCCAACGTCCACACATCCTGGGCCAGAGTGAACCAAACATTTTTGGAGGAAGAGGAAACACCTGCAGCACCCAAAAATACAGTCCCAGGGAGACATCCTCCTGTGCGACACTGAGAGAGCACCCTGCTGCCAGCCAGGGCCCTCTGACAGGCTGTTACTTCTCATCACTGGCCACGCACATCGCCCTTAAGTTAGTTCCTAAGGGGCCACCTCAATGCCTGGACTGAAGAAGTAGCGTGTGATAACAACTACAACTCACCAGCTTTGGAGATCAAAGCAGCCACAGCCATAGAAGGAGCTATTTGCTCATACCACCCCCAAATCAAAAAATCAAAATTAGCCCAGTGAGAACAGACCGTTGAAGCACATCCACAAAAATACAAAGTAATTACAGATCTAGCAGTTTTTGTCTGATGGTCCCCAGACATCCAACACAGCAACCATTATCAATGCACCTCTTTTTTCCCAACATGGCTTCCAGCCATTTGCATCCAGATTTTTGTAACTCACACCTTCAGCTACAACACTGATGAAGCTGCACAGAAGGCTTCTGCAAATCCACTTTGCTAAACAAGCTACAGGAAGCTTATTGCAGCACTTTTCTTGAGTTGACACATCCTTCCTATTGGCTTCATGATACTGACGTACTGATGTATTGGATCCCGCTTCCTCTAGAAATTACCTCTGATTCCCTGCTCTACCGGGGAAAATAAGCTCAGCAAGAAAACTTAGACTCGCTGTCCCTAGCAATGGGCCCTGCCATCAGTAAAGCACAGCCAAAATGAAACTAGATTGCGCATACCAGGGAAAGGCTTTCAAGAGTGGCTTTTGCACAGGGGTTTCTTGCTTCAAGGTCATCCCAAACCACATCACAGACAGCTCTGATAAGCAACAGCACTACAACAGCTCACCAGAGTCTTACAAATAGTACAGAGTAGATCAAATTCTCTTTTTCTCCCTACCTAGGGGTTTTTTAAACTAAACTAGATCTTTTCTTTTAAGAGAAGGTTGTGTTGATTTTGTCAGTTCTATTGCATAGCCAACTGCTGCTGCTGCACATAGAAATGCTTATCTGCATCAGGCCTCAACTCACTATTTCTAAAAATAAAGTAAGTCATATTAATTTGTTGCTCCAGCACCTGGAGTTTAAAGTTATTTCTTGGCAACTTCTGTTCTTGGCATTTAAATATTTTTCATATTCAGCTGAAGTCTGACAGCACTGTTGGTTATCCTTCTCTGCCTCGCTAATAATTTGGTTGATGGCATGCAGGTGGGTTTCTCATAATTAAAAAACCCATTTGCAAAGTTTGCATTAGGCTATCCGAAAAAAACAGAACACTCCATTCAAAGGTTAAATATAAGTAGGCTGCAGAGCTCCATGAAAATATTGCATAATTTAGAGATAAAAATAGTTTTGCTTTATTCAATCTAGACAGGATAGGTAGATTTTTACCGCAATCAGCCTAAACCTCATCTCTCCAAGTTACATGCTCAAGCTGATTACAGAAAATTAGATTTAGTATTAATCAAACCTAGGAAGGAAGAAATTACAAAAATTAAACTAATGCATAAATCATAGACAATAATGGTGGAAACGGCTACAAGAGATCATTTAATGCATCTTCATGCTTGTCCCATGCCAGAATCAACTAACCCCCCCTCCCCAAGCCACTCCTGGCCGGTATTTGTCCAACCATTTTAAAAATTTGCCTATGACACAGGTACCAGAAGCCACCAGCCAGAGTCCTCCAGGGCCCCACCAGCCCTTCTGCTACAGACCTTTCCCTGGCATCCTCCAGCTATCCTGATTTGGGGTGTCCCCCACGCCCCTGCCCTGGTGGGAATGCATGGCAGGACCCGAGCGGAGCAGAAGCACCAGCTCTAACAGATCAGTTGCTAATGGCTGCACTTCCCACCTGGCAGGATGTGATTTTTCCTTTTCTTCAGCAAAAAATAAAAGCAAGCTTCACCAGCAGGTCCTGCACAAGCAGCTTCTACGCCGCTGGACTGCTGTGCCCAGCAGACAGCTGGCGTTGCCGTGTCCGGAGCCACAGCTTTTCACCCGCAAGCTCAGAGGCACCAGTAACTGGCGCTGGGGTGGAAGGGACGGCCTTGCCCTACCTGCTACGGAGCCATACAGGTACCCACGGACCCCGCACCGGGATCTGGCACCACAAGAGCCCGAGCTGTGCAATCGCAGCACAAAAGCACTCCTCGAAGCAGCACCAGCAGGCAGGTCCCAAGGAAGTGGCCGCCTCTCCCGGTCGCACCGGCAAGCTCTCCGCGACTGGTGGGTTGCTTGCAATTTTGGGCAGTGAACTGCAGCACTTGAACTGGGAAAAAAGCAAACCCAAATACCTAACTATAAAGAATCTGAGTTTAGGAATATATATTCTTAAAACATCTCTTGATTTAGAAAGAAAAATCTACACGTTGGCTGTGGCTTTCAGTTTTTCCATAGCATTCAGCATCTTCATAAATTATAAATTTAGCATCTGATAGATGTGCACCACCACCTTATCCTGGTTTTACTGATGAGAACCTACTGCCTGCACAGGATCCAATCCAAATCATGCTTGAAGTCGGTGGGATCTCCCGGCCGTCCCCATGGGGCATACAGCAGAGCTGGGCACATGTGGTTCCGAATTTCCCAAATGGTTGTCCAGTACTTTGCAAGACCATTTCACCCTCTGGCCATGAACCTGAAGAAAGCTTGGTAGAGGGCTTTGCCAATATACTAACAACATACAACTACACTCCTATGGAGTCTCAGTTAATGATGCAGTAAGCCGATTTTGTCTTTTATATGCCAATTTATCTAACACGTAGCATCTCGTCAGCCCTGCAGTGACTGCACTGCCTCAGGTTCTCCACTCTGCAGAGCGGATACCATCCCATTTATACTTGTACAGTAAGGAAGCATTTGGCTCTGAAGGTACATTTGCAGAACAAGAATTTTCTAAGCTAAATCCTGATGTTTTACTCCTTCCCTAATCTTGTTCCCTAAGAAACGTACAAATCCGGACAGTCTTTATCAGCTGGGGGTGCAGGAGGGCAGTTTTAGATGAAGCTCTTATAACTGCCTTACCTTCTTCCTGATAAAAAACATCAGCAATTTAGAGAAATTAAAAAGCTAAATGAAGTCCTTAAGTGATCCCTTTAGTCACTTCCAAACTTTTTTCTAATCCCTTTGAACTCCATCCTCTGTAGTTTAGTCAACAGCTTGTTTAGGATTAATTTTTCCCATCCCAATTACAAGATGCTTTGTATGTTTATACATGTTATATAGGCACACACACACAAACATCCATCACAGAATGGATTAAAAAGCATAATCCTTATAAAGAGCCATAACAATGTCAAATTCTCTGGAATCAAGAATAAAGGAATTAGTAGCATGAATAAGGCTGAAGTCAGAAAGTGAATCTCTGAATGAATTCCTGAAGGGCTTTGCTGAAAACTTCAATCTCAGTTTTCAGGCAATTGCCCCTGGTTTGGTATGCGTCTTCCAGTGGGAACACAACAGCTTTTTTTGTTGTTGTTTTAATTGAAGCCATGTCTCCATGAGTGGTTCCCCCCTTCAGCCAGCTCCAATCTCCCTAATTATGCAGAAGCAAACAAAAGCATGCCAGCAAAGAGGCTGTTAAATCAACCAGGCACACAGCCCCGTAAGGTCTGGGTGTTTCGGTGGCCCTAAGCAACCACCCCCCCACCCCAAAACAGAGCAGGCACTGCGGACACTGAGCATTACCAGCAGTGACTGAAGTACCACCCAAGCCACTGAGGCGGGCAGAGCCCCTCTGAGCTCCCCAAACACAGCACCTGGAGCTGCTGCTCTGGTAGGGGCACAAGCCCCTGCAAATGGCCAAGCGAACGCAGCAGCCTGGAGCAGGGGCTTCGCAGAGCCCGGCGCCTCCAGCACCCACACACAGCCCCAGATCGGCCCCAGACCACGCTGCCGTGCCCCTCGCTGCACCTGCAGCACGGGGGCCTGGGGGTTGCTGGAGAATCCACCCTTGGGGGATGCTCCAGGCCATCCCAAGCAGGGCACCCAGCCCAGGCTGGCCAGGGGTCCCCTGGGGTCCCCGCGCTCCCCAGCAGCGAGGGCCAGGTTTGCCCAGCAGCACTGCATGGCAGGGGGGAGCGTCTGGCTCAGGCACAGCAACCATTAGCTCTACCGCAATCATTAACAGAGCCTCATCAGACCGGGGACAGGGAGTCACAGCCCTGCAACTACCTCAGTAACGTGCGCTGGTGCTGGACTAAGGGGAAACTCCCAGACTCAACCAACTCTCGTTCGAGCTAGCCACTAGCAAGAGCTGCAGGGAGAAAGCAGTGCACCTCCCTCGACTGCCCTCAAAAGCGCTGCCGGAGACCGCGCTAGGCAGTGCAAAGAACTGCTTGGCTCGAGGGTTAATAAACAGTACGTCTGAAAGGGGACATCTATGGGCATTCGAGAGCAGCAGGGGAACAACCTGGCAGCAGAGAATGCACAGACCACGAAGCAGCCCAGGAAACTTCCCTAGAAGCACTCAAACCCCCATTGCTTTTACTAATTCCTAGTCCTAACAAAGCACTTGGGAGCTACTGATGAAAACTGCCTTATAGAACAGGAGAGGATCCTTTGTTTTGGGGGTATGGACACGAGTTGCAGAGGGTGACCATAGCACAGCCAGGTCATTAGCATTAAGAGCTACGAAAAATTTAAGGCCCCAACAGGCTGCAGGGAACAGCATTTTTCTGCTCAACACTTCCCCAGGTCCAGAGAAATGCACGCACTAACAGAACATGGCTGACATCCCTGCAATGCTGCTAAGGGTGTCGTCTGTGCGGACTGCACTGACACGGGAAAAACATTTCATACAGCCCGCAGCAGCTTCGCACAAGCAGCAGATAGCCTTGCTGGAACTTGTGTGATGGTGAGGAGCAGCATTATTGGAGTGCACAGGAGTGCAACCTGCCAGTCTCAAGTTAAGGCCAAAGCTAATTAAACAAGTTCTGAAAGCAAATTATATATCCCATGCCTTGGTCCAGCATTTGTATTTGTTCTTACAATACCTTCCCATTGTCACTGTGGACATGGAGTGCATGACTCTACCATGCATCCAAGGTTAGGTGAGTATTTCACGGTACAGGACTGCTTTTCCACTTTTGGGGTCAAGGTGGAAGATTCATGCTGAGCATGGACAGAAGGAACACATGGAGGACTGCAGCAGACATACAGCAAAACTCTCCACTGCCACATTGCTGCAGACTGCCATCAGTCCTTTTGTTAGGGCAGGTTAAGAGGAGCTGAGCTGTTGGGGGTTGATGGTAACTGGGCATCTTGTGACTCAAGTGTGTCGGGACTACTCAGCTGCACTTCAGCACTGTGCAGTTTGTGTCTGGACATGTGAACACCTTCCAGAGTTTTTTTTCCTTGGGCAAGCTGTATTATCTAGAATGATACTACCTTAACTGCAGCCTTACCTCTAATATCTTGGTAAGACATCTGCAGAGAGACTCCCTAATGACCTAACCATTGGGCATCTATGAACTGCTTTAGTGGCAGAGTAATTCATGACAACTGCTTGTTTACATAGAGAAATGCATCTCTATGTCTCTCTGTACACCGAGGTGGTATGATCCAAACTGATGTAAGGCAGGGTCCCAGATTCCTCCGCAAGCTGAGAACTCACTATCTTGACACTGATACCTCTGAGGGAAACAACTTTGTCTTAGGTTCACTGGAAGATCAGAAGACCTTGAAAAATTACTAGGATTATATTTACTTTAAGTCCATGCGACTTTTCAGGGCACAGATTTCCCCTGCAAAGAAGTAAAAATTTATTAATAAACTAAAATAGTTTCACATAAGAAACAGGAAGGCAGGAATGCTACTAACCTTGAGAACATGAAGAGCAGCCTCTTGCTTTCTTCCTCCCAACTGCAAATCAATCGTCTACTTGACAGCAAGCTTTTAATCTTATGCCACTTATCAGCAGTAATCGTCTCACTTTTTATTTGGAATTTGTGAACAAGTATTCTGTTTATTAGCTTAATAAAAGTTCAAATGCATAGAGCTACAAACATCGGGCATCTCAGCACACACTAACACAGGAGGATTCCCCCCTATTTCAACCTTCTTTATGCTGTAGAGCAGTCAAGACCACCAGGATTTGAGATCCATGGTGGAGATACCCCAATAAGTATAAAGTCCCCACCATGCCATCACTTGCACTGTTCACTTGCCACCTTTACAGCTACTACTGGAAAGCACTGCTCTCACACCATACTTACATCTCATTTACCTCCGGAACATGTTATATATACTTCACAGGTTTAGAAGTCCTCTTGGCTTCCTTCTCACAAGCGTATCAAAATCTCTTAATGCAACACTGCATAACAGGTTGTCCATGCATCTAGACTATACATGACTTATTTAAATAAGTAAGCAATTTAAAGTCCCTGAGTTACACATCACCTCCTTATACCATTTTCCCCAGAAGTCACTGCGTGCTTTCTGGTTCACCAGTTAGCACTGTTCTTCTATAACAGCACCCGTGGGTGATCTCATGACGCATGCCACCCTCTTGTGCCCAAGACAAGTTTCACTAGTTCCACCTGAAAGTAGGTATCAGGACAGTACTTTACCAGACCAGAGGCAAACAGCCCTCAGGTGTCTGGGCACACAGGTCTCTCTAAACCTCCCTTCAGAAGTTTGTTGTTGCTGCTGTTTGCATTTAAAAGAAAGTTCAGTATTTCAGACTAAGCAAGGAACTGTTGCCAATTAGAAGCAATTTTTGACAAATCATCATGATAGAGCACCAAAAGCAGAAGTATCAAATGTAAATAACTTGTAAACATTAGTGACATAGTAGTAGATTCAAATAACTTGAACAACCACAGAGACAACTCACAATTCAGAAATAATCTTTTGTCATGAAGTCTTTATGGCTTGACAGAAAGAAAGTTAGATTTGTTTTTGAAATGGTTAGTGCAATTTTTTATTGGAGAGGTCAGCTATAAGAGTTAAACAGATGAATCCAGTATGACACCTCAGCTTCCAAGTTGTTCTTGAACCTGATCTGAAATATGGCACTGGACTCTCATCTAGAGTCAAGGCATTTGTGATCTCAGAAATAAAACCACAGCTATTTTCCCCCGGGGTGATGGTGGCGG
Organism: Gavia stellata; assembly: GCF_030936135.1. Lineage (NCBI taxonomy): Eukaryota > Metazoa > Chordata > Aves > Gaviiformes > Gaviidae > Gavia > Gavia stellata. The sequence continues at coordinate 34,926,395 of NC_082601.1, forward strand.
GGGGCTAAGTTCTTTAAGGGATAATTCGTATTTCATATAAAACCCAGGAAGGAAAGCTTAGCAGCTTAACAGCATCAGAAGTGCAGCTGTGTGCTTGGCCAGTACCTCGGCAATCCACACATACAGCTTCATCTAATACATAATTCATTTGGAAAAGTGAAGGAAGGAGATGTAGGCAGCCTCATTGAAGAGATGGGTAATGCAGCATTTGAAAACAGTTCTTTCCTGGGAATTCAGGCTCCTACAAAGTAACCTTGGGCTTTTACACAAGGGGTGGCTACAAACAGCCTACTCCCCAATACTGTCTGAATTTAGATCCTCCTCTCCTGCTATTTCATGCAAAGCAAGAATGAATACCCAAGCTTCTATCCAAAGCAAAAATCAGTGTCACTTTCCTTGACAGTGATAATGGTGTTTATGGAGAATTTTTAAGTAGTGTACACATTTTTGGAATCAGAAGCTTCAAGACACTCACCGTGTCTTCAACTTTCATCTGAGTTATCCATTCTCTAATTCAGGAGACACTGGTAGGTGCTGGCACCACCATTTCCTTATACCACCATTTCCTTATACTTATTGCTCTTACAAGCTATATTCATTCCAAGGACACCTAGTTCACTAGAGCATCTTTGCTCTTTCCCCTTATTTCTCTTCCAATACGAAGAGCTCCCATTAACCCTAATGGAAGTCAACGTATGCGCACACAGGACATAACAGACCTTTTAAGGCTATATGGCTGACCAATAGAAACAGAAAAACACATACATGTAACTGAATTTTTTTCCATTTAGCAAAGGGTACTGAGTTTTAAATTGAGGCTATTCAACCCGTCACCCTTACTTTCTTATATCCACCTTCTCCCCTATCCTCTTAATTTATGGGGAAGACTCACTGTGCTTCCCTAAGCAAAACAAGAAATAGATCACATCAAGTTTGCTCCATAGACCAAAAGGTAAAAAAACAACAATAAAGGACAAACTGGTTCACAGTTAACTATAAATAAAAGTGCAATAAGTGTTCAAGTAGAGTGTAGAGTTTAAGCAAGCTGTACAACCACATTTGGCATAGTCATCTTTTAAAGGCTCTGCGTGGGTCCCTCCCATTACTGACAGCAGGGAGAAGAGGCTGAACGCTATTAGCTGGTGCTGGATTTACAGGTCCTCGTCCATTGCCTCTCCCACTACCTGCATAAGTGTGGCCATGATTATACGTAAATGGAAATCCACTTGATTCAGGTCCAGTTTGTAAACCATTTCCTAAAGAGACAGAAGAAAGGTTATCACGAGTTCCATGGACTGAAATCACTGCTCCCTTACATTTAGCAACAGGGAACGCATGGAGTTTGCAGCAACCAGCGAACCCCGAGCACCAGAAGGAAAAGCCCCTCTAGCACTGCAAGACCCCAAACCACAGCTTACCTTTTTCCCCCTCCCAAACTACTTCCCCTCCATCCCTACCCCCCACTCTCAACTAAAGCAAGAAGGATCACAGAGTTGCATGCTGATTCCTTGCCCAGGAGAGAGACTGGAGTCTCATGAAACTAGACTGGTGCTTTCAGAAACATGCACTGGCTTATAGGTCACACACCCAAGATGTTCCAGCGAGACAGCAGGGCAGCAGAAGTCAAGAAGAAACCAGCAAAAGAAAAGCAGGTGACACAAAGCTCCTTGTGTCATTCCCCACTACCAGGCACACTGAAATAGAAAGCTGCCTTGTGAAGTCCAGCCACAGAAGCAACTCAGCTAGCACCAAGTTCTCATGAACTTGAGCCTAAGCATCACTGCTCATGTTTTGCTGGTAGGAAGAGGGACAGAGCTGAAAAGGCAGAAGGATGACAGGAAGCATGGGGAGAGAAGGAAGAGACAAAAGGAAATCACTGCATTTAAAGACCACACAAGAAGCAGGAAGAGACAAAAGAAGTTTCAGAAGATATGCACAAGCTCAGTGAAAACAGCTGTCCACCGCTCAAAGCAGGGACACCAAGGAAGAACCTACACACTAACTGGGCTGAAAGCCTACTTGCCTCACCCTGGCACTGAAGAAAGACTGGCCTGAAAGCATTACCCTTCTTTGTTCAGAATCATTTATTTTCAAAGGAACAGAAAGGGCTCGTAAGTAAAATAAGAAATGAAAATCATGTTGCTAAAGAGGAAGCCGACAGTCAGCGAACTGAAGTGACACAGGTTTAACAGCAAGTTATGGATCAGTTTGCTGTCATCCACCAGCAGAGCTTAGCTATACAACACCAGGTACTGAGTCTGGGCATCATGTAGGCAGGCCATAACTATGGTTCCCTCTCAGCTTACACCCACTCAAGTCTTTGAAGCATTTTCTTATTCAAGATTCAACGTTTAAATACATCACAAAATGATCCAGCCAGGTCAAATACTGGAATTCAGATTACTATCACTTCTGTTTTGGGGAGCTAACCTGGCAGGAAAGCCAAGGTGACTGGCAAGATCAAAGTAAGTCATATTTAAAGCCAAGGTCTCGGGTGGTTTTAAAAAACAGAATTCTAAGTGCTGCAAAAACTCTTTGAAAGCATCAAAACAATTTAGGATTACTCAAGTCCTTTTACATGATACAGGCTCCTTGAATATTCTGATCTCTTCCTCTTCCAGGGAAGAAATCCCGAAACTATTATTCAGGAAATGTTCAGGCCCCAGTCTAAAAGACTTTTTAGAGCACAATACACTTTTGCCCCAGAGTGGAGAACCCTTAGCAAGATAAATTTCTTTTTATTCCCCATGAAGTGTTTCATCTTTTCACAAAATGAAAAAACTTACCCAGTGGCCCGAAAGTACAAGAACCCATACTACTTGATGCAGAACTATTATTCTGTTCACCCTGTGCCTTCAGAGAAATGTAAAAAAAAAAAGACATGGATCAGAGACAGAAATTTCACATTTTTAAAAAGGCTGATTTTTTTCCTGTGTTCTTACAGCAGCTCCACATGGAATCTATCTGCTACTCTAATTATTGTCTCATTTTTGTCTATATATCACTTCAAGTCCATTTTTCCAGAAGATCACAGCCTAGTGTGAAGTACTGAGACCAAAGGGCACTTTATGCCAGAAGTCTCAGACAAGTTTAACATACCAGTTTGTTCTGCCCGACGTGTTCCGAGTTGGGCTCACTGAAGTTTGGCACTTCTGAGTATACCATGCAGAACCTGGGGAGAAATTAAGATTTTGAGGAAATCTAAAGCCGTTTTTTAACAGTGTTCTCAACTCCACAACTCAAAGAGCGTATGTTCTTGACATATCCCATCACCTAGAAGTAACTAATCCAGACCCCACCGTTCAGAGAGTATCCATAGGTATTAAAAGGTTCTTTAATCCCTCTATAGGCTTGTTGGCAAAGCTGTCACATCTTCCTGGTGAGGGTGTTTCAGTCAAGCAAAGGCAAGTACACATTTACTCTAGGAGGTAAAACAGCCTTAAGAAAACAAAAGGTGATGAAAGGGCTCCCTTCGCCTCTCTTCCAGCAGCACAATCTTGCCCAGCACCCACTCACAAGGTCACTTGAGGCACCGTCACCCAGCCTGCTCCCAGACTGTGACTGCATTAGATCTCTAGGGAAAACTTAAGCACTCCCACACACTCCCATGCTATGGAGTGCCCCATTAACATAACAGCACAGAGCAGTCCAAAACAGGGAGTAAAATTCAAAGCATCCATTTCCACTCAAGAGGACTATGGAGGAATAGGCCCACCAACTCACCACATGGAAATTATGGCATAGGAGAAGAAAAATTTGGATCATTATGCAGCTTGGACCGGTTAAGCAGAAGTGGAGCTCCCACCTCCTGCTGGGAGACACCATCTAGATGAGGACTCACCCCACTCCAGCCTGGCAGAGAGCAAGCTCACTGGGTGACACTTCTGAGGTGATGGCTTTGCACCAAAGAAAATCTGCAGCTCATCTCTCAAAAATCCAGCTGAGCACTGGGCATTTTTAAACCATCTGAGAAAAGAGGTGGCCACCCCACAGCCCCACTTCCCTGATGACTACAAGGCCTCCCATGGCACTTCGTGCAGCAGCAGTACTCCTCTTCTGGTTAGAAAAATGTTGCTATTTTTCCTGTTGCTTGTCAAGTATGTTACTCATGTTTGTTCTTAGTCAGGAGGAGTCGCCGCCTCAGTTTGTGGGCAGTTTAAAGAAGGTTTAATGAGGCTTGCTTCTGTTTAGATATGATTCACTGAAGTTACCTTTGTCTTCCTTCTTTGCACTGCCTGTCTCTCAAGCATAATACGCATACACAAGCCTTCCACCAAAATAAATTGGTTATTCAAGCTGAGGCCTTGGTAAGCAATGCAAATTAAGTCCCTTGTCATTTATACGGTTCCCCCGCTCTCTGTAAAACCCAGACCTGTGCCATGATGGAGGACGATTTTCCTCAAGATACCTATAATCCAGAGAGGGTCGAAGCTCATTACCATTACAGCATCTAAAAACTCACACCACAGTTGCCTGTACTGTACCTATCCATGACCAAACAGGCTTTTGCTGCCCTAACTTCCATTTACTAAGAGCCACCACATCTTATACTTACCATGACGCACTGCTGAGAAAAGGACATAACACTGCAAGTATAAACACGCAATACTTACTCCCCAATTTTATGCAGCTCGCCTCCTCGTCCTGTGTAAAGTGTCAGGCATCCTTTCCATAGAGATGCGTACCTAACCAAAGAAAGGAGAAGCAAAGCAGTGTCTCTTAGTGAGTGAGAAATACCACTGTTGAAAAAGTAGAAGCATGCTATCTTCCAAGAGTTAATAAGTATTACATATTAACATGAATGGACTAAAAAATTCCCAGGGGCCCCAACTTCACCGTGCTAAAATTTTACAGATCCCCATGTTTTACTTCTAGCAAAAGGTACTGGAAGCTCAGCTGACTCCTTCGGCAATTCCAGAAAAGCAGCCAATTATTTTGAGATCGGATGCTCTTTCCCTGGCTGGAGCAGCCCTTATGACTGCTCCTGCAGATGAAAGGCATCTTGCCAAAAGCAGTATCTGTGCTACCATTCACTGACAACTCTCAGTTCTGCTGTCAGCAGGAGCCAGGAAGAACTACCTTTGTTCACTGGAGAATATAAATACTGCTACTGAATATGTATAATAGGAAGTACTTACTTTTTTAGTATAGGTCCTTACCAGATTTTTTTTAAAGGCATAAGTTTGACCATCATGTGGTGACAAGTGACATATAGAAATACAATGAAATCACTCTTTGATTGTGGAAACATTCACTTACGAGATAGCGTGAGCGCACTCTAGTCTTTATAGTGGCACTTGACTTCAAGCACTGGAATCTGAGTTATGAAAAACTTTCTGGATAATTGTTCCTTTCAGTGAGGTGCATCATGCATGTGAAGAAATAATGAAAAAACAGACCAGAAACCCAGGTGCAGCACAAGGGAGTTAACAGGAATATGGGTGTCTTCTAGCAAAGGAATAGGAAGCCCCAGCAATTGCGCTCTCAGGAGTCACACATAATCTGGACAAGTCACCACTTCCTTATGCTCCGGGTCTATCTCTGGAACATAGATAACAAACCTTCCTCTTGCCCTTTGCCTTATCCGCTGAGGCTGGGAGCCATCCAGCTGCAGAGAGGGCCTCGAACAGAGGCAGCAAGGAGGAGCCAGGTTGGCAGAACAGGACCATAATGTCAATGCAACGACAATCTTGTCTGTACTTCAGCATGAGCAGTAAAGCATAGTATCGACAGTTACGGTGCCTGTCTTGGGAGTTTTCCATCCAGAAGCAGGATTAATGCTCTTCACTTCTTAATGCTACCTTTCACTTTAAAGATTCTCTCTGTGCTTAACCTTTAATAACCAGCTAGTTGGACAGCCTCGTGGCAGAGCACAAAGGAAAAGAGCTACCAAATAATAAATGGAAGTTAAACATACATTTACTGGGACAAGACCCAGCAAATCATGCGACTGATAACCTCCAGCACAAAGTTATTCCATGTATGCAAGCATTTGTTTTTGTCTCAGAAAGAGCTGGCCATAAAGCACTAAACTCCAGAACTAACTTCAAATTTAGAAATATTAACTGCAGCAGCTTCCTATAAATAAGTTAATCAGCCAATGACAAAAATCAGCAACAGTGTCTGCTTTTGCAGAGGAATGCCCTACAGCTTGAAATTCAGCAGGAAAAAAAAAAAGACATGTTTACATGTGAGGCCTAGCTAAGCTTTTCTGCTTGTAACAGTGAGCATCCTGCACTGAAAAGTCAAATTAGTCTACAGAGCGGAAATTTACCTGCCTTGCAATGGCAACATCACACATTCAAATTAATCCTATTTGAGTTAAGTATAAAACTGTGCGCGGAGAACATTGTATGCCAGCATGAGGGCATTTTTCTTAATATGAGAGCCAAACCAGAATGTATTTAGCTTTTGCCATTTCCCCAACTACACAGTCCTAAGTGAGCATGCAATTCATGTAAATAAAGGCATGACTTAGCCATGCAGCAGGAACAGTGTTGTCAGTTCATAAATTTAATTCACACAAGCCAAACTCACTTTTTGACATGAAGGGATGCAGCGACCCTCCCATTTGTTGCACTGAAACACCAGAGCAGCTACAGTAAGCCAGTCACGGAGCGGAGTACAGTAACAGTGATGAACAATGTCGCTATTAATTTGTTTCAATGTCATCTACGCACAGGGCTTTGCGCTGGCCCAGAGCTCTGGTTTAGTTCCACCCATCTCGGCGCCCAGCACTCCACGTGCTCTCCACGCAAGCAGGCTTCGGCCCCTTTCCGTGTAAAAGGACATTTGCATAGGAGGAAGCAGCTGTAGTTTTGGTGGCAAGGGTCATCCAGTTTCACTCCAAAACCAAGAATTACACTCAAATGAACAACTTAAGAGCAGCTCAGTTAGCAGCTCCACCGAGTAACCTTTTCCCTACTTTTTCATAAAAACAAATTAAAAGGACCTTAGACACGCCGTAGTTCCACCATCTCCTGGAGTGCTGGAGGCCAAAGGATCAGTGCAATGGATTTCCAAGTGTAACCTAGCTGGCATGAAGAGCTCAAACAAAAGTGACTATCACTTCGCTGCTGACAATTTAAGTTACATGGAAAAGGATTTTCAAATTGAATCTAGTATTCTTTCTCACAGCTAATAAACATGTTTTGTTGGTTTTTTTAATTAAACCAGCTCCAAGAAATTAATTGCTCCTAACCAAACTAGCATGCTCTAGTGTAGCCCTAGCATGAATTTTTACAGTGAAACCGAAAAGGTTCTCTCCTCTGCCCATCACTTCTGTTAAACTCACTGCAATGAAAAGCAACTTTTCTGCATGAGAGACATTAATCATCCCCTCCTTTCATTAAGGAGCTGACTGCTAAAGAATTGGCTGTAAAAATAAGGATGTGCTTTTGACTTCCCTGCTTGATTTACAGACCAGCACTGACTGTTGCCTTCCCACCCCCCCTCCCCCGAAGTATTTTCCTAAGGAGCTTTTTTAAAGCCAAACCATGTCCCTTAAACACCACCGCCTCATTAAAAGCAGGAGCCCTTCGTAGCCATCGGCTGGAGTGTACGCTCACGCTAGGCAAGTTCTGGGGTGGGGAAGGTGGTTTTAATCTGGCGAGTGACCTCAGGGTGCTGCCTGGGTAACAGGGAGCCGGTCCGAAGGGGCCAGCTGGGTCATCCGTGCCCCTCCAAGGGCGGCCGAGCCTGCTCACGACCCCGCACCGTCGCCCCCCCGACAGAGGGGTCCCCCCGACCCGGCGCTGCCCCGCCGCGCAGGCAGCGCTGGGCCGGGCCGGGGAGCGGAGCGGGGCGGCGGGGGCCGCGGGCCCGGCCCCATACGCACCCTTTGGTCAGGCGGATGATGTCCCCCGGCTGGATGAGGCCGCCGATCTCGTCCCACACGGAGATGGTGATGCTGCCCGTCTTGTCCGCCACTTTGCAGGACCTCACCTCGTGCCCGTCCTTCGTCTTGGTGACTCGCCCTGCGGGGAGAAGCGCGGCTCAGGGCGGCGGGGGGGGGGGGGGGGGGGCCGCCATCCCCCCCCGCCGCGGGACACGCGTGGGCGGCCCGGGGGTGGGGCGTGCCGGGCGCCACTTACCGATCTCCAGCACAATAAAGATGACATTTAAGTTTTTCAGTCCGGGTTTTATGTCTTTTATGAGATGGTACGTATCGCTCGCCGCGCTCATGCTGCGGCCGGCGCGGGGGGCAGGGCTGGCGGGGCGGGTCGAGCCCGCATCCCGCGGGGGAGCGGCGGCGGCAGCGCAGAGCCGGGCAGGGGGGCACCGGCAGCCCTCACAGGGGACGGGGACACGAGCACCGAGGGGCTGCGCGGTGACTGTGCGGCACGCCCGACCCCCACCGCGCCCTCTCCCGACCGACACCCCCGGCACAGCCCCCACCAGCCCTCCCGCTCCCGCCGGCACCGAGGAGCACATGTGCGCTGCGCTCCCCTTTATAGCAACCGGGCGGGCCCACCCCAGGCGCCGGGCGGGGGGGGACGGTGCCGAATGGAACCGTCCGGGGCACGCGGAGCGCCGGGACTGGGCAACAAGCGGGCGCGAGCCGGTGCCGCGCGCTGATTGGGCCGCGCCGCGGCCATCTTCTCCTTCTCGGGGCGGTGCAGGGGCAGACGCCGCTGTCACCGCCGCCGAGCAGTGCTGGGCCGCGCGGGGCTCGGGCCGCCTGGCCGAGTGCCCTGCTTCAGGTCGCTCACTCACTTCTTCCCCCCGGAAACAGCCCTGCAGCGCCCCGAGCGCGGCCGGTGGGCAGAGGGGAGGTGGGAAGCGATTCGCCTCCTTCCCGCGCCATTTTAAGGCACCGTTGTAGCACCGGGCGGGCTCTTGTCACAGAGGTTTCCTGGAGGTCGATTCCCGAGCAGCTCCGGTCTCCCTCACTGAGAAAAAAATACACGTCTACAGAAGTGTGCATCCATTGGGGCACCGGCTAGGGGAGATTGTGATGTTACACAGGGGAAGTCTGATTTTGGTCTCCACCAAGCGGAGGTGGCCGCTGTGGGGGCCGAAGGGAGGAGGAGGGCAGTGGTGGCGCGTGGCACCCTGTGACTTTGCGGGGCTGCACCAGTTCACAATGCGCCTGGAACCAAGTGCTCTGTGGACATAGGGAATGCCTAGGGTTATGCAGTACCACGCTTTGAGCCTTTCTGTGCCAAAAATACGAGCCTAAATCCCGTTGACCACCAAAAAGGCCATCAAAGCACCCTGAGCTCTGCCGGGAGCCACCTGTGGAGACACATTACTCTCTGAGCTTGGCTACAGGCTGGGTCAAATGTGGGAGGAGAGCAGCTTCTCCAAGGGGAAAGCTATCAGGGTGGTGGACCAACAACAAGCCCCCTCAGCCTTGTGACAGGCTTGGCTGGAGGGTTCTGAGGAAACAGCGCCCTGCCACAGAAAAGCCCAAAGACGTGCAGATGGTTTGGCAATGCAGCTCTCCCCTTTAGGAAAGGTAGCAGAGCAGCGTACGTGCACTTTGCTTCTCCTTTTCACAGAATCACAGAATCACAGAATCAGTACGGTTGGAAAAGACCTGTAAGATCATCGAGTCCAACCTGGGGGGGGAAAAAAGAAAAAAAAAAAAAAAAAAAGAAAAAAAAAACACACAACATCAAAAAACCCACAAAAGAAAAAAAAAAAAAAACCACAAAACCCACGCCACACAACAACAATAACAAGCCACAACCCACCCAACACCAAACAGCACCATGTCCATCAAGCTACATCCCACAATGCCACATCCACACGCTCCTTGAATACCTCCAGGGAGGGTGACTCTACCACCTCCCTGGGCAGCCTATTCCAGTGTTTCACCACTCTCTCAGTGAAGAACTTTTTCCTAATGTCTAGCCTGAACCTCCCCTGTCGCAACTTGAGGCCATTTCCTCTAGTCCTGTCACTCGTCACTTGGGAGAAGAGACCAACACCCACCTCTCTGCAACCCCCTTTCAGGTAGTTGTAGAGAGCGATAAGGTCTCCCCTCAGCCTCCTCTTCTCCAGGCTAAACAACCCCAGCTCCCTCAGCCGCTCCTCATAAGACTTGTGTTCCAGAGCTAGACTTAGCTAGCTGGGCTTTCCCCTTCTATTTCTGTAAGCAGAAATCCATTGATGACAGCAGTTGTGAAATGCTCGGCCACGCGTTCTGCCACACTGGCACTCTGGTCCAACAAATGTTGTGCAATGCTTATCTGTAGACAGTGGAGCAGCCCTGCTGGGTGCGACTCGGTGCTTGGAATAAAACGTGCTGCTTGCAGGAATCTGAGAGGAAGGCAACGTGAGCCTCAGGAGAATTTGCTTAAAGCCCCCAAAAGCTTAATCCACTTCTGTCCCAAATCCTTCAGTCGGTGCAGATGGAGCGGATGACAGACTCCCTCGGTGGCCTCTCTCCTGACTGGCTCTGTAACTTTAGTGTGGTAACACTAACACCTTTAGAGTGATCAACTGTATGTCAGTACATGAATGGCTTTATTTTAGTCACTTGGGAAAGAGTTCAAACCAAACTCTAGGAATGACAGTGTCCCTGGCAAAGGTTGGACAAAAATACTTCTATCCGTAGAGCTGGTAAAATTTTTCCATACAGATGGGGGTTTTCTGCCTTCCTCTTAACCTTTTGTCTGCCTCATCTATTTAGAGCCCTTAGGAAAGAATAATTTTGTATCCTGTGTTTTCAGCTCCAAGCACAGTAGGACCCTGTCCTGGATTACTCACTGGGCCCTACCAAAGCGAAACTCTCAGTACTAAAATGTCTGGGACAGGACAGTCAAAGGCCGTATGCTGCTCTGCCTCATGGAGAGCGACCCTATGGAAAACCTCCACAACCAGTCCCAGCTCTTAAGTTTTGACTTACTAGGAGAGAAAAAATCTCTCACTGGAGATTTGAGGAGACTCCTTCATTTTGCAAGAAAAAACAGTTAAAAGAATACTCACGACAAGTTTTGGGCAGAGAGGAACTTACGAGGGTGGTTAGCTCAAAAGCAGAAAACACTAAAAAACACTTCACCAAGGACACACTTCTAGTTATGTGTCACCGGTACGACAGTTTCAAGTGAACGTCTGTCCAGGAAGGCAAATGTCAGTGTAACACAGCAGCTGGGAGAGGTGCAAAGGATGCCTGATCTGAGCTACCAAGCCACCTTGCTGCTGTAGTCAGTATACTTGCAAATAAGCAATCAGGCTACCTTTATGTCAGTGAGTGTGGCCACTTCTCTGCAACCCATCACGCCCAGGCCACCTGGTGCTCATCAGACAGCACAGAGCCACCAGACCTGCAGCAGGGAGTGTGGGGATCAACCGTGAGCACAGAAGGAGGTGGATTTATTTTATACTAAGGTTAAGTTTAAAGCTGGTAGGAAGAGGTTTAAACTAGAAATGACAATACAGCAGGGCCCAAGCAATCTAGGAGAGTTCAACAACTCTCTGGCACAGGTGATCAAGGAGCTAACAAGGAAGGGTGCTCTCCTGGACCTCATGCTCACAAACAAGGAAGAACTGGTTGAGAACGTGAAGGTGGGGTCAGCACTGGTTGCAGTGACCGTGAGATGGTAGAGTTCAGGATCCTAAGAGGGGAGAGTGGAGCAAAAGGCAGGACCACAATTCTTGATTTTGAAGAGCAGACTTTGGCCTCTTCAGAGATCTGCTTGAGATACGGTCCTGGAGAGCATAGGGGTCCACAAGAGCTGGACTTCTGGCTGGCTTTCAAAGATCACCTCCTCCAAGCTCAGGGAAGGTCCATCCGAACAAGTAGGAAGTCAAGCATGGGCGACAGGAGGGAGGCAGTAGTGCTCACTGACAGGATAAGAGGCACAAATTGAAACACATCAGATTCCATCTGAACACAAGAAAATGTATTTTTTTACTGTGAGGGTGCTCAAAAACTGGAGCAGGTTGCCCAGAGCGGTTGTGGAGTCTCCATCCATGGAGATACTCAAAACCCAACTGGACACCATCCTTGGCAACCTGCTGTAGCTCACCCTGCTTGATGGAAGTTGGACTAGGTGATCACAAGAGGTCCCAGCCAACTGCATCGATTCTGTGATTCTGTGAAATATTTCCTAGCGGTCTTCTCAAATGCAAAAAGAGACACAGAGCTCCAGAAAGCTTGATGCATAGAGTAGGAAGGCAAGGTCACAAAATGCCTCTGTATCCGTAAGGGGCTGGGACTGTGCTGGGAAGACAGAGCTGGTCATCTTCTCTGTTATTATTGGGAACATACATGTTCCTTCCAGATTCGTTTTAAGGCAGTGTTTACAGTGTCTGTTCCGCCACTGATGAACAATTTTGCTCTCTTTGTTTCACAATGAGACACTTGAAATCTTGCTCATATTTTTTTAATCCTCATTCCAGTTGCCAACCCCTGAGAGTGCCCTTGGTATTACCCAGCAGTGATTGTACAATTCCTATTTGCTGTGAAAGTGACTTGCAAAGCAAAACATTTTTTTCTCCCCTGCTTCTTTATAATGTATAAAGAAACTAGAATTATTATGAATTTATTTTCTTTTTCTAGCATCTTCTTCCCTGCTGCTTTTTTAATTTCAGAAACATGAGGCTATCAAGTCGCAGCTGTGGATGATGGAAGCACCAACTTTCTGACCTTGCTGGAGGTGTAGTCAGTCTTCCACAAACAGGAGGAGCACAGAGGGCTTTGATGCAGGTGTATCTTCAGCCACAAGAGCTTCCAGAAGACTCGCAAATACCCTGTAACAATGGGTAGGCCTAAAAAGAAGTCTGGAAGCCATGACAGCAATATGCAGTGGAAAGAGAGAAGAGAGACATATATTGTCAGTATCTAGGGTTCCTGCAATAACCTGGTCTTAAAAACATGTTACTGAGTGCTGACTGCATGAGTGGGTCACACCAAGAGAGAGCACCAAAACTTTGCTCGTGCAGTTCACGGGAGCAACAGGGAGCATGTCGAATAAAGTATGTGACTGCAGCCAAAGCAGGAGCCTTTCCATCACTGAGGGAGTTGAACGTCTGTGTGCCACTCAGTGTCTTACCACGCAAGCCAAATTTAGCCTGCAGTGAATGTCTACAGCAGGGGTTCCACTGATGAAGTTAAATCTGTTTCCAAGCTCATTTGCTTGCTGTAGAACATTTTTCTTCTGTGTGCAAGATCTAAGTGTTTGTAGGCTAAGACTCATGGGGAGGTTTCAGTCCAAAGCAAAATCAGGGTTGAGTTGTTAAGAGTTCTCAGCAGTCGCAAGTCTGGCAAAAATCCCGTGCATCTCAGCAGGGCTGGGATTTCACCCTCTGGCTTTAATGGAGCTATGCCAGCAGAGACATTGGTCCAAACTCCCCCTTTTCTTGCAGTTGCTCAGTATTCGGTGCTGTTGGAGTCCCAGAGTAGATCTTCCTGCAAGAAATCTGCCAGCAAGAGCTGATGTTTAATATTTTATTGTACACAGAGATTAAAAATGTATGGAAGCCCCCAAACACCACCTTTAACCAAGCCTTACCAGACCATTACCATATGTCTGACAAGCTCCTAAATTAAGCTACAGTTTCAGTCAGCTGTTTTTTAACATTGATGACACTTCAGCGCCCATTTAACAAGCTGGCAGCCAGTCTGGCATTCTGGAGACCCCAGAAAACAGTAGCTTGGTGCCTTCAGCCTTTCTTTAGCACACCGTATTCAGCCATCACAGATCCAAGCTGCGTGCTGCCCCCCCCCCACCTCAGAGCAGTGTACCTGCGTGATGCCTGAAGCAGGCAGGACTGCCAGGTGTCTGACGCCGGGATTTCAGACAGCTTTGTCTGCCTACCTAGCTGTTAGCTAAGAAAGCTGACTGAAAAACTGAGTACCAGGGTGCTGTAATGTATCACAGAAAAAAAAAAAAATTGCAAAGTAAACATTCTGAATTTGCAGAATTCTTTCCAAAGGAGCCACGTGCATGTCCTGCAGCACTAACGTAGCCTTTTCTTCCCAGGCTCCACACATTTTAGCAGATGTTTTCATCAGAGGACCCAGTCCTGCAAGGCATTTACGGAACTTCTTTACCTCCCTCTTTCAATTAATCCCACACACATCAGTAGGATGACTTACATGAAATCCCTGATGTGGGGCAATTCTAGGGCAACTTTCCTGCTCAGCTGTGAATCGGCTTGGACCAGAGGAATTTGGGTCTAAATTTGCCCATAGAGATGGAGAGCATTGGAGCTAGTGCCTCCTCAGCTTTTCAATTAGAGATCCGAAGGACTATGCACAACAAGTCTCAAAGACTTGTGGGCTTAAAGCCCCCTAACATTTGCAGTTGCTGTTTTTTGGGTCTCCAACAAGTGCTGTAGCAAAAAGCAGCCTTGCTCCTTCCTTCATCAGACTGGTCTTTACTTAAAAGATTTAACAAGTGCAGATGGGGGGAATAGCACTTTCCCACTGTAGCTATGCCAGAATAACCTCCACTCTGTTCACAAGGACACCAGTCACAGGCACCTAAACTGGTACAGTAACTCCTTTTTACTTAGGGAAAATAGATATGAGCTTCACACCAACAAAAACGTGGAGTCATCCTGTAAACTAGCCCTGCTGCCATGGTTGGTTGGCTGATACAAGAGATAGATGCTTCAAGGCAGAGGAAGAAGGCAGTTCCAGTGGGGCACAGAGCTCTGCACAGACCCCTGCCTTTCCCCAAGGGAGCCGAGTCACTTGTTTCACACACGTGTGGCTCAGCGCAGGGCAGTCAGCACTAGGGATTTGTCTGCAGTGGTTCAGAATCCCTTAGAATACCAGCAAGGCAAGCCCTTTCCTATCAAGGCTTTGCAAATGCCTTCTCCTTTTGCCAGCCCTGCCTCAGCCAGGGGTGATTCCTCCAGGCTAGCCCATAACACCCCCATGGCAGCAACACATGCCCTTAGAGATGAGGTGGATCTTTTAACTCTTTCCACCCCAGGAAGGGTTTGGCTTCTCACCTCTTCTCCAGTGCCTGGAGGAGGTATGCAGACAGACCACATCACCCTGTCTGCTGGCTGGCTCCACAGAGGCTAATGGGCTGGAAGTTCAGTGTTGGTCTTGCATCACCTAATGCAGACCTTCAAAAGAAAAATAGGGGATTTATGTCCAGGAAGGAGGCTTTGAAGATTTAATTTGGTTTGGATTTTTTTTTTTTTTGTAATGGTGATTTGGGTTTCTTTTCTATGTTCTTCTTTTTATTTTTTTATTTTTATTTTTTTCTGTAGCAGTGTCTGCTTCTTCCTGCAGGTTTGTTGGTGGTCTTAACAATATGGACTTCTACCTTTCTCAAATCTTAATAAGCAATAGGGTGTGTTAAAAACACAAAATCCCAATCTTCCCACAGGTCTGATCCCTAGGCAGAGGAATGACATTTTGTTCGCACTGCCACAGAGCTGGATGAAGATGTGATGACCCCCACCCTGCCCCAGGTAGTCACCACACCTCCTCCCTGACCTCGCAGCGCTGCTCCGTGTGTGACCACTGCATTCCTGTTAGGCAGACATCTTCGCTAACAAGTCAGAAGCGGCTTTTTTTTTCCACACCTGGTGGAGACATGGGGGTGTGGTGCTGGGTTGAGTAACTGTGGGAATATTAGCCCTACCCTCCGTGCTGCGCAAACAACGCAGCTGTGCTGCCGGTGATGTGGCTTATAGCTGGCGGGCGCAGGGCACGGAGCAAGCTGGTATCTGCAGAAGAGCGTGGAAACACAGTCTCAGTTGCTTAGCTCTGTGTTAACAGCGAAAAACAAATCCTAAACAGACTAAACAAATCTCATTGTGGCAAAGTGCTTCATAAATTACTAATTCAGCCTCCTGCAGACTAATAGCGGATCAAGCTGTGTACCTCAGAGTACAACATATTTTTCTGTTTTGCCTTGTCCCTGTGGCACCTGTAGATATATTCTGATGTGCAAAGCTTTGTGTCAGTGACTAATGAGTACCTAACAGTTGCTGCAGATTTCCATAGGCTGCACATTATCACTCTTATTTACAACATCAGGAAAAGACCTAAGAACCATCCATCTGGGACAAAAAGGGTCAGCAGATAAAAAATGTTCTTTGAGAATATCAAGCCTGGCACTGTGGCACATTTCAAGTGCCACTGGCAACACGAAGAGGTTTTGTAGCACAGCTTTTGCATTTCTACTTCCATTTTCTGACCATACATAAAATCAACATTCCTGCCCAGACGGGATAACGAAGGAAACCATTCCTTTTGAAAGCCCCTGATGTACATGAAGTCAAATGGGTACTCTAAGTGGTCCTTTCTGATGAGCACCTCTGGGAAGATGCTGCTTGAAACAAACCAAGCTGTGGTTTGCGATATTTTAAAATAGGAAAAAAAAAAAAGCCTAACTCATAGTGATAACGTGTTTGTAGGAACCATTTTACTGCAGTCTACATTGTTGCCCAGGGTTGTGTTAGGGTGTGGGAGGGAATGGAAAAATCAACAGAGTACAGTGAAAGCTTCCTAGGGCTTCCCAGCTCTTGGACTTGCTGATGACTGAAGTCCTTCAGGAACACAGGTTCCTGGATATTCCCGAATAATCCATGCAGCGCAGCTCAGAATAGGACCATCCGCACTGCGAGTTACTCGGAAATAGGCACTGCGCTTTGAATTCAGACTCAACTTAAAGGCATACACTCAGGAGGGCAACACGGCTGAGCTGCTCCGGCATTGCACAAACAGGGACACAAACAGGGACGGAGCGGTCCAGCTCCTTATGATCCCACAGAAACTCCAGGCATGAAAGCTGTGCAACAGGCTCTCAGGTTACCAGCCTCACGTCATCAGCCGCAAACCAGCCGCATGATCATGCCCTCCTGGCATTTTACGCCTACCAGCAGGTTAACCTTTAGAGGCCTGATTTAGTTGTCACTGCGGTCCCTGGGAGCTCCTCCTAGAAGGCAATGCCAGCAGAGTAGGCACCACATAGTCAAAGGGGTTTTTACCCATGCTTAGAAAAAAAAAAAAAGACTTATCAGATGTCTCAGTGAATGCAGCTTCACTTTAGGAAAGAGGAGCATGATTCCTCACTGGCATTGCTGGAGAAATGGTTATCCCAAGGCATCAGATGCCTTCACTGCTTTTATTTAAAGGGATTTACCAATTGGGTGTATTTCCGCTATTGTAAAACTTGTACTACCATGAAATAACTATTGTTTCTGTTCTGCTGGGTCTCCTTGACCAATAAAAGGCTTTAATAATAGTAAAATATCAGATACTGTCTTCATGTTGTATAGCAAGTCACTCCGTTACCTTCCTGTTACTTTTGGATATATATAAAGGAAAGCTAAAAATTTGATTTTTGTATGGACTAATTTTTTCTGTGGTTTTAACCATGAAGACACTGGGGCTGCCAAGTATACTTCTTCCTGTTGAGGTTATATTTAAAGCATTTCTAAGAGTCTCTGCTGCAGGGTGGTATATAGATAATACTTAATAAAATATATTTTCTGCAAAAGGGTAATTAATTATTGGAATTAAGCTTAACAAGCAAGCATAAATAAAAAAAGTCTTATATAGCTGGAGGACAAAAAATTCCTCCAGGTTGTTCAGTTTGCAGTTGTATTATCTATTGATGCTGTAGTTTCATTAAGTTCTTCAGTCAAGCTAGACAATACTGAAAGCATACAAGAAAATTACTTTGTATTACAGATATTTAAAGCTTCTTTTGTAATTTATAAAGAAATAAAAGAGCATCAGTCCAACTGTTTTATGCAAGTCATCTTTACTGTATGTGGATATTGACCTCCACCTGATACAATCCGAGGGTTGTGTCTGGCATCTTGAACTCCAGGAGGAGCCAGTCCTTAAAAATTCCACACAGCCATTGCAGAAAAATACCCTTAGCCTGTGCTCCAAAGGCTGAATACAATAGCAAGAAAAATCTGAATGACCCTACTCCAAATTTGAAACTTGTTCCTCTTTTTCTCTCACATCTCTGGAACAATTAGACTAAATATGGAGCAAGTAGTGTCAATGACAACAGTGAAAAAAGGGATGTTCCTAAAGTGGCAACCACCTGAAGGCAACTCGTAAAAGACTCCAGGTGATGATTAACTGTCGGAGCCTTTGCTGGGCAGATGACCGTGAGCCGAGACTGTGGTTCTTGCCATGTTGATTTACTTCATATGACAAAGGCTTTACTGTAATCAAAGTCTTGCATCTGTTGGGCTTGTCTGTACCCTGGACTTCAGTGTGGAAGATTAAAGCCAATACACGTTTATTGTCAATGTTTTGTTTTACTCCTTTTACGGCAGTATTTTAGGTCCTGCTGGGTTCTCTGATTTTTCCTGTACCAAGAGGGAGTTTTTCCAGTAAGCTACACCACAGATTTTTTAGACTACTGTTTCATACACTGTTAACATATTGTTAGGTAAACTAAAACAAAATCCTAGAAAAACAACCCACTTATCTTGAAATACTGATGAAACAAATAATATTTTATACCTGTGTAGCATCTTCCATTGGATAGAATCCAGGCGTGTTGTCCATGGTATATTAACCTCTTGAAATGACTGTAAATTAATGGATATTTGGTTAACAGATGAGGAGATGTTAAGGCAAGTGGGTACTTTCTCAGTTTGGGACTTGCTAGATTTGGGAGTAAAATCTGTATTTCCCCAGTTACATTCCAGTGTCTGCTATTTCTTTTCAAAGGAAGCAAACAGCAAACTATCAAAATGATCTCACCACTGACATATGTAGGAGTAGTACTTCATTCCCTGATGCAAAGTATTTTCCTGTGACATCCTCAATGCATTTTACAGGTCTGGGTAAAGTCAGTCTGCCTCTCCTTCCTACGTGGGCTCACACGCGGAGAGTCCAAGTGAGAAGGTACTCACTGGGACATACGTCTGTCCATGGAAAGTCTTCCATTTTGTCCAGTTTGTTTACTTCCCATAGGATCATTAGGAGGCACATCATCCACTCGTCGTCTATACAGTCATTTAGTCATCAGTCCCTTCTGACTGAGCTTCAGCTGCTGTGATGCAGAATTGAGAGACACAAACACCTCAATGACATGTTTCAGTAATCCCCTAAATAAGTTAGATCATGATTGTTATCAGATGCCATGTTAAAGAAGATACATAATGACACACATTGTGAATATTTTGGGTTCAGGCTTTCCATATTCAAGCTCATTTTTATCTTGTGATACAACGAGAGTTCTTAAAACGTTCATATAAGCTGGGCTTTAACCAGATGTTAATTTCAGAAGCTTGATGGCACCTTTCTGGTTTTGAAAGCCAGCCCCATGTTAGAACTATAACAAAACTCCGCAACGCACACATGCTATTTTAAGAAAAGCTCCTCGAGACATTTGTCAGCCTAGCTGCCAAGGTGAAATCATGGCCAGTCCAGCATAACAAAGAGATGCGCACCTGATCGTCCCTGCCCATCTGCAACGCACAGGGACCATCGAGCAATACCAAGAACGCGTTGCTGAAATGGAGGGGTTTGTTTAGCCTGACAGAAGCCCTCCCTCAGCACAGCCCCTGCCAGGGCTGCTCACCCCCAGGAAACCCCGCTGAATTCCCAGCACTGGGAGCCACTCCTGCAGTTCCTCCCGGCCTCTCCAAAGCCTACAGAGCAAGGGAACTCCCTCCTCTGCTGGCCTTTCTGCAAGCCTGCAGAACCGGCGGCGTCTCTCTTCCTTCTGTGTCTTTCTCCAAAATGCATCTGTGCCAACACGACTAGGTTTCTTTTCCAGCCGGATAAGCAGGAATGGCTTTTCCTACCACAGTGTGTTCACTTCCCTAGAGTTAGGAACCATGACATTTGCATACATTTATCCTGCTCAGTATTGCTGTATTGCTGACCAGGAATATCACTAAATCCTGAAGAAGATAAAGAAGAATCCCACTGTTGTATTAGCCATTCCAGGTTCTCTCTGGTTATCAACATTTTTATCCTCCACCTCTGCATTCACTGAATTTGGTGGTCGCCACCCCAGATAACACACATCTCAACTTTGCAGCTTTCCTTAATTAGCAGGTAGCAGAGCAATACGTAATGAGCAGTAAGTGTTGTCTGTTTGCAGCCGAATGATGCACCAGGGGAGGGTGCAGAGAGCTCACGTGGACCGGATGTCACGCAAGCCACTCCATGCTGGCATGGCGGTCACACAGGCTCTTTTCCTGGGAGAGCTCATCAGGTACAGGTTACCCAACGCCTCAGCAGAGAGGTGTAAGAATGATGTAAGAGCATCATTTTGATTGCCACCCTCTGATTCCATGGGGTTGATTTGGCGTAGAGGTGTCTGGTGTGCAATTTGCAGACCAGGTTAAGGGCTTTGTAAATAGCCCCGGGCTTCCTATCAGCCATCACTCCCCTCATCCCAGGAGCAAGAGGTGTAACAGTGGCAGGAGCCCCATTGCTAAAGGTGCATCAAGCGACTGAAATCAGCAATGGTGGCTAGCGCGAAACACTTGCTCTCTTCCACGTCAAGACCTAAGATTGGGAAATATTCATTTTTATCAAAGCATGAGTAAGGATACGGCAAAGTGTCAGGTCCAGGGGAATTTAATCAAACTGCTTCAGTTTGTCAAATGGAGTAAAAAAACCCCAGTCGGTTTTGGTTCAGCTTGGCATTAACAGGTATCTACCCAAGTTGCCAGAGTACTTCATGGGAACAACAGTTAAATTATTTCACTCCCCGATTCTCCTACATGGACCATGTTCCCCCATTTAATTTTCCATCCCACTGTGCCCCCTTAGCAGCGACAAGGCCTCGTGGTTTCCCTGGCCAGGACGCAGCACAGGACATGCTGCCCTGCTGGGAATCTAGGCCACGGAGGAGAATCAAGAACACAGGGCATCGAAGCCGTGGTTCCCATGGGCACTGCCACTGCTCAGGCAGGAGACTTCTCTGCCAGGCTGACCTGGCAAACACAGCTTCAGCATTTCAGAGTCATGATCTTCTTCAACAAGGAAAACGGCTGTCTTTGTCCCTCCCCTGGGGCAGAATAACTGTCAAAGTACCGGAGTTCTCCGTGGGACAAAATTTGTTACTACCAATTCTCCTGCCGCAAGCCGGGGGCTGCTCAGCCGTGCCTGGAGGAGGTCAGCAGGGTGCGGAGGCTGCCCTGCCTCTGCCCTGCCAGCACTGAAAGGGACGGGCATCAGCAGTGACTGGGAAAGCGGGGTAAAAACAAAACCCCAAAACACAATCTGACATTGAATGCCAGAACACCATCAGTGATGCTTCCCTGGGCTTCCGTATCAAGACTGACAATTTTACATAAATGCTGCCAGACTGTGCACAGCACCGCAGTCCCCCCGGGACTGCCTCCCCTCCGCTGCACACAGCTGTCCTGGGTGGCCCAGCATGCAGCTGAAGCCAGAACCCAAAGGGTTAATTCTGCTCAGGGAAGTATCACTCATTTGAGGAATGGGTCACTAGACACTAGATAGTTTCCACGCCGGTAATTAAACCAATTTGGACATCCAAAGGGCAGTTCTCTTGCCAAGGCGCAGCACTCCTGGCAGACAGAGCTCCCAGCTCTCCTGCATCCCGCTGTTGCCATGGCAGCGCGGAGGATGTGCACCTTAGTGCCTATTAGGCTCCAAGAAGCATTTCCCATGTGAATCGGGCTGTGCAATCACAGGCACAGAGCTGTTAAACCATCACAGTATGAAAATGAGCAACGGCCACAATTAGACAAAACTCGAAAAGCTGGAAGAGTGCATTTGCTGTCCCTATTTAAGGCTTTTTCTCTTGACTTCCAAAACACTCCAGTAAGCAGTGTCTGCTATGTAGGGACATCAGGTAAACAGACATCCTTTGACTCTGCATTTGATAAAGGAGCCCTCCTTCCTTTCCACTCCTGTTACAGTAATTCCTTTAATATTTACCCCCCATGCAGTGTTTATTCTGCAGTCAGAAAGGAGAATCGTCTGCTGTGCCTGTGCTAGCGACCCCCTGGAATTGCCAGCAGCGAATGTAAACTACAGCGTGACCTCTTGGGTCTGTAAAGCCCGTTGCCCTGGATCACACTCCACTGTTTTAGTTTTTTAGGATTCCGCAGATGCCAAAAGTAGTCTTAGTTTACATTAAAGGCAGGCAAGTCAAAGACACTCCACTGAAGCCAAGAGCACTACTTGCATGAGTAGGGCCTACTCACAGGAAGAGGATGACTGGTAGAAGTAGGGATTAAAAGACTGAAGCCATCGGACCATAAGTCTCTTTTTTGCTATGTCAAGCCTTGAATATGTAAACTGGTCATTGGAACCGAAAGGCTCCCAGGATGACATTGCGTGGAGATCACAGCCCCACCTGCATTCCCCCAAGGTTAGGCTTGGGGCTTTTGAAGTTTCTGCCGTTTTGGAGGACACCCAAGCCTAATGACATCAGGGACTGGGTGCTGCCAAAAGCACAGAAGCTGCTGAGAATGTCTTCGTACTCTAATATTGCAAAAGTGGCTCGGTGAAGCTCAGCAGTCGGTCCAGGCTTTGGCTCCCAGCAGAGCGCTGCATTAGAGAGCAAGGCAGTGACAGGTAGTGATGAAGCACCCACAGCAGTGACCCTTTCGGGGCTGTCACAACACCCTGCACCAGGACGGAGCATGCACTAGCTGGCTGGCGCCTGGGTCTTCCAAAGTATATGAGGGGCGCAACCTTTGACAAGATCAGTAACAGGTTTAGGGTGACCCACTGTATTCATTTGAGACATTCACAGCAGAGGGGGAACGCTGCGATGTTGAGTTATGTCACACAGCCGCTGCTTTGGGCCAATGACTTGGCTATAGCCTGGGATACTGCCCTGCCTCCCGCTTGTTAGCTGTGGCACAAGGAAGAGGGGTTTTGTCCAGACTGTGGCCTGAGAGCGTGAGACAAAGTGGCTCTGGCCTCTTTCTATCCTGCTTTCAACTAAAAGAAAGTCTGCTTTTCACAATGCATCCATTACCAGTGAACTCAGTGGTCTTCTGCGCTGGCTCCAGCTCTGCCACACGCTCTATAGTGGTGGGTATCACAGCACTGATGTTTTTGCAGGATGGGGGCTAACTCTGGTTAGGACACATCGCCTTGGTACCAGTTTCTCTCTGACCATACACAATGCACACCTCCTAGGGATGGTGACTAGTGGTCTAGTAAAAACCGCTGTGCTGACAAGAGCAGCAGTCTCTATGGGGTGGGTAGGAGCGATGAGCAGAACGGCAACGCAGGGACAAAGCAGAGAGCCTTTTCCTAGCAGTCTCCAGTAACAACAGCATTTCAAACCCCCACGTATGTGCAAGCTGATATTTCAATGCCTTCAGGTTGCTATGGACAACCAAAGATTTCTAAACTGTCTTGCAGAGCAGAGCTCTGTCACACTATAGACAGTAACAACACTGGGCATTTTTATTACCAAGAGCTCTATGTCAGAAGGTAAGAAGCACTGTCATCACTGTGCAACTGAAGATACTGAAGGTATGATCGGTTTTAAATAAAAGCAATCCCTCAGATAAACCCCACCCATTTAAATGCTCTAGTACCTGAAATCACCTCCTCAAACGTACAGCCCCTTCAGATAACCCACACAACATTTGGGACTGAAGCATGGGCAAACTATATGGAAGCAAGTCACTGGGATAAGAAGAATAGGCTCTAGGAAATGACAGGGGGATTACTGGGAAGAAAGGTCCCCCGAGTGAAGTTTCCCCATGCATATAATCCAGGCTGCAGCGAAACTGCATCTTTCACAGAATCACTAAGGTTGGAAAAGACCTGTAAGATCATCAAGTCCAACCATCAACCCAACACCACCATGTCCACTAAACCATGTCCCACAATGCCACGTCCACACGTTCCTTGAACACCTCCAGGGATGGTGACTCCACCACCTCCCTGGGCAGCCTGTTCCAATGCTTCACCACTCACTCAGTAAAGAACTTTTTCCTAATATCCAGTCTAAACCCCCCCTAGTGCAACTTGAGGCCATTTCCTCTTGTCCTGTCACTAGTCACTTGGGAGAAGAGACCAACACCCACCTCTCTGCAACCCCCTTTCAGGTAATTGTAGAGAGCGATAAGGTCTCCCCTCAGCCTCCTCTTCTCCAGACTGAACAACCTCAGTTCCCTCAACCGCTCCTCACAAGACTTGTGCTCCAGACCCCTCACCAGCTTTGTCGCCCTTCTCTGGACACACTCCAGCACCTCAATGACCTTCTTGTAGTGAGGGGCCCAAAACTGAACACAGTATTCGAGGTGTGACCTCACCAGCCCTGAGTACAGAGGCACGATCACCTCCCTACTCCTGCTGGCCACACCATTTCTGATACAAGCCAGGATGCTGTTGGCCACCTGGGCACACTGCTGGCTCATATTATTTACAGAGCAGCCTCCTGATTGCGCGCACAGCAAGTGGCATTTCCCAGGCTGTACATAGAGCCGTGAAGAGAACGCCAGGGACGGGGTGCAGAGCCTCAACGCCCCGCTGGCCGGCCGGCTGGCATCAGCCATGTGCAGCGCATCCTCGTATCACACAGATTCAGAAACCCCAATGTTTAAAAAAAACCCACACCCACAAGTTCTTTCTTTGGATCTCTCTCGTGAACATTAACATGGCATTGTTAACGCTGTGCCTTCTGGATGCAGGGGATGCTGCTACCTGCATTTCAGACAGGGGAAACGATGTAGAGCGAAATGAAGTCACCTTCCCAACACCATGCCAGAGGTCCGCGGCGGAGCTGTGGCAGACTTAGGTCTCCAGAGTCTGCTGACAGCATTGCAGTTTCTATCAGGACCAAAACAACTATGAAATTTAGTAGCATACTCCCATTTTTTAAGCTGATGAAAATGCCTCTACAATCTGCAGTTACAGAAACTCACCCCCTGCAACCTGTTGCCTTAAGCATAGAAATACACTTTCAAATACACTCTATTTAGAAATACACTCTCAAATGAAAACTATGATACAAAATAATGCAGGATAGTTAATAAAATTACAGTCTCTGAACCATTCTTTGGCTTGGCACAGAGAAAATGTCAAGGAAAAAGATCCAGGAGGAGATTTTGCTTATCCTTCTCCATCTACACTCAATGCATGCCCTCCTCTCTTTCAGCAGCTCTGCAAAGCGCCACCTAATTTATCTTCCCACCAACACAGACACAGGGAGCACACCTCCACGATTAATGGAGTTTTATACCCGAGGAGTTGGTTACATTGCAGCAGACAATGAGAAATTTGATTACCACTAATACAGTATTGACACAAATGTCAGCGCTGTAAGGCAAGCAGTATCTTTCTGAATCAAGGATCCCTTTCATCATTATTATTTTTGTTTGCTTCTTCCATTTCAAGAAGCTGTTGCTCTGTCTATTGCCCAAATACTCCCGACTAAAACTATCTGGGGAAAATTTAGTTTTTATGTAACACTTCATTAAGTAGGAGACACCTTTAGCAAAAAGGTGCTGTGTGTTCACGTAACCATATTATCATTTAAACACACAATACTCCAGCTGAAAACTGGAGTAAAAGCTGATGCCTTTACCTCAGTGATAACTAATCTGTTGTTTTATCAAAGTCAAATACAGTGGGAAGTGGGAATAACAGCTTTTTTTTGTCTCTAGAGATTTGCACTGATCAAATCACTCAAATCTTGACCGGTCAAAAATTAAATTAAGCCTGGCGACCCCATCACTCGGCCGAACGACTGAGGGAGTCTGATCTGCAGGTGGGGATCTTTCCTTGCAAAGGGCCCACAACAACACGGGCGGAAGGCTTCAGCAGGTCAAGCCTTGTGTTCCCCTTCGCTTGGGAAGAGGACCATCCTTCCCAGCTGGACAAAGGCATAACAGGGCTACTCTGCCGGGTTGTCTGCTGGGACCGGTGGCTCGGTGTGGGGCTGAAGGGCTTTGCACTCAACGCCTTTCCTGGTTCTGGACTTCCTTGGCCAGGCTGCCGACTTCGGGCTGCGGTGCCTGCCTCTCCACACCCGTCCCTTCCTCTCCATTGCAGAGGTCTGGGGGTCTCCCTCCCGTGAAGGACGATGGTTTCAGCTGCTTTCCCTGTCTGCCTTTTCAGGAGTGAATCTCATTCTGATGCTTTCTGACGGTGCCTCCAGCCTCTTTGGGCTCTTCCAAGCACTGCCTGCAAGCCCCAGGTCTCAAATGGCATCCAGCTTGGCAGATGGAAACGGGTCCGTGAAGAAACCCAGTTACCCTCACTGAGCGATCGTTACATTTCCATATCTTCCAGAAGGAGTTAGCTTAGCTTCTGACACAAAAATTTCAATAAGGACTAGAGAAATAGGCAGGATGGGAGAAGAAAGCAGTTTCTGGGGACTAGGAAGGGAGCTCTTAGTGGCATCCATGCAACCATTAAAATCCTTACTATCCAGAAACGAGAGTGGAGTGGAGGGAGAGGAACAGGAGGGAAGGGAGAGACGAGCCTTAGGGCCAAACGGCAAAGTTCATGCATCGCTTTGAGCTTTATACCTGTCCTTCAGGAAACGAAAGCGCGGCCCAGGCCAAACAAACACAGCAGAGCTTACCTGAGGAAAACCCAAAGTGGAAACTGGCAAAACCAAAAAAGCACTTTAAAAGCTAAAGAAATAAAAACCCCTCCATACTTCTTATTAATATGTTAAAAGCTGGAAGTCTGCAAAAGCATTTGTACCTGCCCTACTCACAGAGGGGTGGCGAATGGAGCAAAGCATGAGATAGAAGAGCAGTGCAAGGCAGCTAAATAAGCTCCTGAGGAAGAGAGATCAGCAGTTACTTAGGTGGCCATTTCTTCCCCAAGACCTAGATGTTCTCACAACCTGGCGTTATCCTAAATTTGTTATTTAGTGATGACAGCAAATTTAAAAGCCAAAATGAAGGAACTGAGTCGCAAACAAGGACAATTTGATACTACTTCAAGCTTGGGAGAGAGTCAGTTCTGTAAATAAGGAATACAGCCCAATAGACTAGATAGAAAAAGGCTTATTTTGAGTCTGTCCAGGTGGACTCGGACTTCCCAGCCATGGAAAGTCAGAGGACAGCTCTGCTCTTCACCACCTCCTAAGCACTACATGATTATATTCCGACTCCCACACCATTAAAAGGAAGACGACAAAGATCACTACCCAAATGGTTGATGATTAGTGCAATCTAGTAAACAACCAGAGACATGAGCTACAATTACACCAGTGAATATAAAAATTGTATGGAAATGCCATCCATTTCACGCTGCAGGCTATGAAACAGGCAACAGCTGTGACAAGGAAAAACATTCCCATTCCCATCACTGGAGATTTTAAAAACCGAGTTAGACAAACACCTGCCTGGTGAAGGTAAAGCCAGTCATGCCCTGGGGCGAAGGGGTAGCCTAGATGACTTTGAAAATGTTATCCAAGCCCTATGTGCTACAGTCATACATGTGCCACACTTCACAACTGCAGTACCGACTAGTCAGAAGTTGGTGTCTGCTGGAAGATGAGATCACAGTTACTACAGTAACCACAGCGATTTTCTTTTCTAAGGGATAGACAGAGGAGGTTTTTTCCTCAAGCTGTAAGTGTGCTCAACTCACACGCTTAAATGCCTGCTGCTGCCAGGCTTTACAAACTAGCCCTGACACAAAGAGTAACAGCAATCTTTGGTCCACGCGTGGGCACCCCCTGTACCCACACTGACATCGCAGGGCTGCTACAGAACTTTAAAAAAAAAAAAAAAAGGCCCCACAAATTTCCTCCCTCCAGATGCAATGCTCAGGTTTAAAAAATTGCAAATTACAAACTAACTGAAAGAGACGCAGGAATGGAGAACAGTAATAACCAAGAGAATGTAGGGTTCTCTTTGGTAGGCCAGGAGGAAGCTTGGTGTGAGACTGGAAATTGCTGTGCACCCTGTAAATAAGAGACATGGACTGCCCTCTACAGTGTATCATTAGACTGCGCTTAGTCAGCACGTTCCTAAGTCACGAGGACTATTTTAGAATTCAAGTTGTACATTTAATTCGTCCTCCCACTTACCCATACTATTTGAATCCAAGTGTGAACGCTTTATCTGCTACATTTATCTTTCTTTACTTTAGACATTTCTCTATTGCTTTGCATTTACTTTCCCTAACAGAGAAATAGATGTTACTTTTCCTTTGGTAATCTACTAAAAACCCGTCTATTGGTACTCATATTGCTGATAGGGATATTCTCTAATGCTTCTAATCCTCCAGTCCTTATTTGCTGAGTCATTACTTGGGAAAAACTTCTTTTGAATCATCAGACTTGGCCTGAAATTGAACGGATGGAGCCTTTATTCACCCCAGATACAGCACTGGTTTTGATGGCATGATGAGCATTAAATGCTCACCAGTAAGAGCAAAGGCTTTCTAAACTAGCCCTCAGGTATGCAAGTGGGACTTAATACCTCCCATCCCAGCACCCATCAACTGCAGAGATCGTCCTAAGCATATTTCTAACGCCATGTAAGTCTGATGTTTTGTATGAATTTACTGATGTCTAGCTTTATGCCTTGTATCCCATTTTCATTGCCATATGTAAAACTTGGGGTTTTTTTTCCCGCCTCTATGAAAGTCCTCCACTGGGATCTGCTTCTCTGTGCTGGGCACTTTTAACAGCATCGCAAACTCCTCTTCCCCAGCACATAGTTCCCTATCCTATTATATTTATGTCTCTGCTTGACTTTCTCTGCCAGCACGTTTGCTGAGAAAATAACAGCCCTTGGGGGCAGATACTTCTTATATTTTCTTCATGCCTAAAATAATTTTACCTACTTATTAAAAACCTCACTGACAGTATGATACAAGAACCTTTGTGATTTATTTATCTTTCAGTGAGCTTTAAAGAGAGCTACTGCCTCTTTTCCAACTTTGTACTCTATAGTCCATCATCAAATGCAGCCCTACACTCTGATGTTTGTAACATACTACAACAAGAAATTGGTCTTTGAATTACATTTACTCTACCCTTATCTAGTTGATTTACTGGTTCCTCAAATATTTGCTTCCTTATACTATCTTAATTGAAGATTCTTCCTGCCTGTATTTTCTTTCACTGCTATTCTACAGAGAACAACACTGTCCTAGCAGCACTTTCATGCTGTCTTTCCCATTTTCTGTGTACAGCACCATACCTATTTTTCTCCATCGCTTTAGTCTTTAAAAAATCCAACTAAAAGATTTCAAGGGCATTAAAACCAGCTGGATTCCGTGATTCATTTTTTCTTTTCCCCAAGGAAGGTCTGCCTTCTGAAGGCACAAGCAAAACATTTATAGGAGGTACCAGCATCGTTAAGGAACCTTCTTAAAGTCCCTTGCCCTTGTCTTCTGTATGCCCAGTATTTTTCTGATAACTTTGCATGCAAGGCAAAGGACCTATTAGTTGTGGGTTTGTTTATGTTTTCCAGTAGATGTGCCTGGAAACATGGCCAAAATCTCACCTGGTTTGGTGAGGTCTGGTCTGTTCCTGCCATTCTAGCTTGGAGTAACAACCGTAATCGACGTTCCACTGGTATTATGGAGAACAGCATCTGGCCCCACAACCTGCCCAAAGCAATGTTTGATACACCTGAAATCAGGAAGTTTAGCCTTCCTGTGGTGTCAGCAAAGTACTCACAGTTCCCTCTGTATGGGGGATCACAGACATACTGACTGATGACACTGTTGGATAGGGCTCAACGCAAAGCAGCTCCTTCACTCTATGCCTTGCTAATGAGAGGTGAATAGTAGATACTGGAGTAAATTTATTCCTGTGGCCAGTGAGGTAGTCTGATCCTGGCATTGCTCCACATCTGCCAGCACTGTCCGAATTAGCCTCGGAGGGCGCCGGTACTTTTTTTAGAAGAGGCTGTTGATTTCAACCCTCTGCCCTGCGGTGGAAGCTCTCGGCTGTGTGCTGAGGCTCTCCAGGGCTCAGCTTGGAAAGCGGAAAGAGCCCCAGCAGACTAGAACAGCAGCGACATGGTTTTTCCAAGCAAACAATGAAGCTTTGCTAGCTTAGCCTCGCTATCAGTTGGATCTGTACCTGTGAATGAAAAGTAGATGGAAAGATCTACATATTTGATATGTTGGGTGTTTTTTTTAATTAAAATCAGGTAACTGGAGTATGGGAACTCTCATCACAGAGCAGACTAACAATCCAAAATTGTAAGCAAACAGTACTAAGTGGTTGGAATAAAACAAAGAAGATATGGTAAAATGGTAACAGGTTCCTCCAGAAAAAATACCAAACAGAAAATGCAATTCCTAAACCTATTAGAGAAGAGGCAGCCCCATGTCATGGGGCTGAACTCAATGGCAAGGACTAAGAACTTCACTTTATGGTCTCTCCTGCACCATACCAACCTCTTTGGTAAGGTGGTATTTTATGGCAAGGATTTACACAGATGAATTCTGAACATTTCTTTGAATGGTTTAACTCTTCTTGGTTTTCATATCTTTGAGCGTCCCCTGTTTATCCTTAAAAGAGAAAATGGAAATGGAGCACCTGATTACCTCCTCACAATATTGCAGTGTGGCATGGCTCGTGATGGCACTCCTTATTCTTTTCTAGTACCTTTTAAAGTTTCCCAGGGCTACTAACATTATTTGTAGCCCAATTTTGAAGCCTCCTTTTTCGCAAAAAATAATCATCCAGTTAGAAGGGAATTTAGCCCTTGAGAGCAAGAGAAAATCTCAGTTTTTCCTTTCCTGTTGTGTGCTGAAACAGAGCTGTATCTTGTCTTTTTTTAATTAGATCCAAAGAAGGTGACCACAAATAGGAAAGCTTTGCCTGAAGTTGCTAATAATATCCTATCACTTTATCTTTAAATTGTTTTTCATGGATTATAGACATTTATAATTATGAATCCCCCCAGCTTCGTTTTATCTCGTACAGTAACATAATCAAAATCATCCTGCGCTAAACTCTCTATAGCAAATCCTCTTTTTAAAGCCCCTGTTCAATGTCCTCCCTCATTTTCTTTGCTGCTGCTTATTATACTAAAGCCTGGCATCTGAAAATTGAACTGTAGCATTAACCATTTTTTCAACACAGACCATACCTATTCTTTCTGGATGTTAATGGTGTAAGTATATTCTAAAACACCAGGCTGCCTGCAGTGAAATGCCTTGCATTCCCATTGTGTTACTGTAAATACCATTATTTTGAAGAAATTATTGACTTTGTTTAACACACTGTTCAAATAGTTTGCAGAGATGTCTGTGGTGCCAGTGTCATTCCCGTACTTTAATTATAATTTTAATCATCTATGATCTTCCATTTGTTTGTGCTGTAAGCTAATTATTTTTTTCCATCACAAAGCACTCAAATGATGTCTTAGTATTAATAATTTTTATTAAGTAGATTCGCTCTTCACTCCTGCTCATTTGCTCTGCTAGATCCTCCATTTCCAAAGCTGCTCCTAAAACCCCACGGAACATCTAATTTCTTCTGCCTCCCACCCTCTGCACCTAACCAGGACATTTGATGACTCATTTAGATTTGGACTTGCATTAGCAGAGAGTCACACCACAGGGTTAATACAGGTACATACCTACAGGGCAGCGCAACAATTCGGTACACCCCACAGCCGGAGTCCCACACCTCTGGGGACCGCTCAAACCCTTTTCCTTGCCCTGGGGTCAATAATCTACATCAGATATCCTTCACAGCTTGCAGCAGACTATATCCTTTTCTCTCAGGTCTTCAAACTCCCACGGGAGGGGAGATACAAGAGTGAGGAACCCAATCTCCTGTGATACGTCTCTGCTTTTAACGCTACGCCCGTACTATCTTTGGCAGGCAGATACTGGAGAACTTGCTCTGCTCTGCCACCTGGACACCCTGTAGTCACATAACATGCCACCAGTCCTGAGACAGTAACTCCAGATGAGTGGTGGATCATACTTGATTGGGGCAAAGCACTTGACTAATTGGCAATGCACCTCTTCCATCGTACAGTGAGCTCACCTTAGGCTGCAGCAGAGCAAAGACAACTTGACTGCAAAGGAGCAAGGCACTGCTCACTTTCTGAAGTCACTTCAACCCCACCGAAAGCTCTGTCAGGAGCTAGAGGTACTCTCATCCTGAAAGCAGGCGCAGCAAGGCATCATACCCAGAGGCTCCCAGGTGACTGTCATCGCCTTGCAGCAGGTAGGGGAGCCTACCTCATTAATCAAGCTTATCCTAATATAAGGTTATAGCTTCATTTCTAATTCATTTCTTAGGGATGCAAGGCAAAACACTGAAGCCCTATTAGCAACTACCCTCTGTGAAGCAGAAGACCTTGTAGCAGCGTATTGTATATACTTATAAGCCACTGAACTACGGAATGTCAAAAATAACAGAAAACACTGGTTTTGTAGGATTTGCTCTATTAGTTTCTCAGAAGGAGATTCACTGACGTGCTTTGACAGAAGCTGCCTTCCCCTGAATATAAATATCAGGGTGCAATCAACAGATCCCCTGCTAACGCTGGCTCGCAGGAGCAGATCGACAGCTGCCGAAGGTTCACCGCAAGGCACGCTAAAGGAATCTGCAGCAGCTGTAGCCTGACCTTTGTGAGCTAAACATTCAACGTGCCTGTACGCATGTGCCAGCGCACAAATAGGTATGTGTTCATCTGAAAACGCATCCAGGTAAGTTGAAAAATCAGCCTAATAAGAACATGCCTCAAGTCCGAATACAGAAAATCTGGAAAAGGACTTAAAACGTGTGCTGGGCTGACTGAGCCTCCTGCTCCACACATCCTTAACTCTAGCAGGGATGCAAAAGACTCACAAGCCCTTGAGCAGATCTTGCCTCTGCTGCAGCAGCAAACTACCTGGCAGGCTGCAGCTCAGCGAGAGAAAGCATGAAGGAAACCGCTGCTGATTTTAGGAAGCAATACTGGGGCTGCAGAACCCAACTCCCACAGTCTGCTCGGCCACCTGCGAGAAGTACCAGCTCACCTGCTGGTCTTGCTCCGAGAAGTCAGAGAAAAACATAACTCTCCACCTGATTTTCTTCATCAGTCTGCTCTGGATGCCTGCGCACATGAGAAAGCCTGAAGGTCAGCTCCAGGAGCAAGCAGAGACATATCACTTAGAAACAATTAAAGAGAGGCTTAAGCCATGATGCTGGATTCATTTTTTAAGAATCCCTGAGCATGCAAGTATTTGGATATCAGTTGTTGGTTCACGTCCACGCCTGGAAACGCAGCAAATTTGCGTTACATTTCTGCTTCTGTAATTGCCATGAGCATGCTGAGAGGTCATTTGATACTACACTTTTCTGCTTTTATTTGGTGGATTTACTTTTCTTACCTGTGTGTGAAGGGTTTCTCCTTTTCCATCGGGCTGCAGGCAGCTGCCTGCGCAGGGCCGGGCTTGGCATGCCTGCCCTCTCCCGGCAGCCGGAGCTGGAGAGGAAAGAAGGGACTTCCTTGCCTGTCAGGAGCCGGCTTCATGCAGAGGATGCACGCAAAGGTTTTCACTGCCTGCAGTGCGTGCCAAAGCCTTCCCGTGATGGACTACTCTCCCTATGTGAACTGTGCCAAAATACTATACTTTCAAATGTATCAACAATAACATAATCACAGAATCACTGAGGTTGGAAAAGACCTGTAAGATCATCAAGTCCAACCATTACAAAAAAACCCAAAACAAAACATCACACAAAAACCCACCCACACCACACAGCACCGTGCCCATCAAGCCACGTCCCACAATGCCACATCCACACGCTCCTTGAATACCTCCAGGGAGGGTGACTCCACCACCTCCCTGGGCAGTCTATCCCACTGTGTTACCACTCTCTCAGTAAAGAAATTTTTCCTAATATCCAGTCTGTATCTCCCCTGGCGCAACTTGAGGCCATTTCCTCTTGTCCTGAGTATTACAGCAACTGTAAAGCACAAAAAGGGGGAATCAGAACAAGGGGAAAGGGACACCTCTGAATTAAATGAAGAACAATCCCTTTTCTTCCCATCAAGCTTTTTTGGTCAGTAGCTCTTGTATTTTACATCCAACAGCAAACACAGTAGCCATTTCCAGGGCAGCCGTATCACTGATGTAAATACAGCGAGGCAAATACACTCACCAGAGGTAAATACACTTGCCAAACAGCTACAAGGAAAGCATTAAACTAGGGCTAAACTCACTGAACATGTCTTAATCTGTCTGACATCAGGACGTAGAGAGCAGGCACCAGAGCGACCTGAAAAAAGCAGAAGCTGCAGAGTGGAGTTAGATCTTGGTGCCACCAAAAGCTGGGGTGAGGTTGTGGTGGACCTCAGGGGTCAGGAGATGACCAGGCTTCCCGGTCTCTGCCCTCCTCCTCTGCCCGGAGAGGCTGAGCCGGCTCGCTTATGCAGCAATGGAAACGCAACCCTCTGATGAAAACAAGACTGGTGGCTTTCAGGCAGCTGGGATGGAGTTCGGGACGGCTCTTTCCCCCCTTGCGTTACCCAGGATGAACACAGGCAGCAGGAGGAAAGAGGAAGAGCTCAGGGGGTGACTGCCAGGCAGCAGAACCAGGTCCTGAAAGCCGGGAGGCTCTCGGGGGTGCTCAGCGTGGGCCTGTCTCGCTGCCCGCACGGCTGCTAGCAGCGTGCATCTCACCCGAGGGGGACGGCAGTCCCAAAGGGGCCAAGAGACGCAGCCAACACTCTGGTCGGAGCGCCTGGGACGGCTGTGCAGTCCACGATTACCACTCGTCTCAGCTCACGTTGTGCTTGCGTACAGCTGCGTTGTGGCATATGCCTATACTCAGTTCTGCATTATGCATATTTTTACGTGTATATTCAGTTCTGCTTTATCCCTGTGTAACTCTCCTACTGGTACGGCTCCCTGGAGCACTGTGCAGAGGTGGCTGCCACCAGTCAAGGTCTTCAGTACGCCTGAGGTGTTATGCATGCCGAGGAACAGCCCCACCAGCCTCGGCCAAGGGCCTCCTGCACAGCACCTCTCCTACTAAAATCTTCCTGGAGCAAAAATCTGACCCTGCAGAAGTGAGTGACTTCCAGCTCCCTTGGTGGCTCTTTCTAACCTCCAAGCTTTCCTCGGAGAGGCTGTTCTCCAGCATTCCTTCCAAGTGATCCTAAAGCTGAAGCAGATGTGACTTACGGTGATGACTATTAGCTTCCTAACAGCACTGCCATTCCTTTTAAAGGCCACCCAGAACAATCATCTCCTTTTTGCCTCAGTGGAAAAGTAATTAGCACCTAAACCATCAACCTGTATGCTGAAGGCTATGGTTGTGAGAGCTGCATGCGCATCAGTTCCCATTTCACACTACCCATACAAAAAGATGAAACAATTCTTACTACATGGTCACATTCATGTAACGTGCTCAATTAGTTTGGCTTTACTTGGTTATTTGCAGAGAAAAGCTTGTGCTTCTTGACGGACACTAGAGTCAGAGAAGAAAGATGCTAATCTAGAACAGCCATTGTGTCTGTCTCTTGTATCTTTGTTTTCTGCAGAGATTGTGCTTTCACATTAAATACTGTCTTCCTTTTAATGTTGATCAGCTGCATTTAGCTCTGTATAAAATGATTACTGCCTTAAAAATAGTTTTACAAAAAGCAGCAGCAGCCGGTGCTTAGACGTGATACCTCAGTTTCCTCTTTTCTCCTCAGTGAGACATGAACGAAAAGCCAAGTCGGGCATTGGTGAAAGGCTAACATCATTCCCCCGGCAGGGAGAGGAGGAAACACTTACCTGGAACCAGCGTGGCACAGGGGGTTTTGCGAGGATGGAGCAGAGCATCGCACGCGCACCTTCACGCTGCCTTCTGCGTTTTGCCCGCGCCAGCCCAACAGCATCGCCACAACGGCACCTCACCCTCTCCTCTTCTGGTGGGTGACAGCCGAGGGAACGATGCTGATGAGCTCCTACTGCTGCTGCTGAAGCCACGGAGCGCTGAGACGGGTGTGATGCATCACAGGACCTCGCTGACCGGCTTCTCGCAGGGGGCTAGCACAGGGTTAGGGGCAGGCAGGCATGTCCGGAACCACCACTGCCGTTTCTGCAGCCCTCCTCTGTTCTTAGCCCCTGCGGACTTCAGGGAGTAGACTCAGATTCAAGTCCCTGAGCTCTGTCTTTCACATAAGACTGTTCACAGCCTCGGGAAACAAGAAACCAATAAGAAACATCATGCTTTAGAACTTGAATAGGGTTCAGCTGGCTGAAGACAAGCTTCAGAGCGTGCTCCAAAGTCTGTGAAGCTGGTGGTAATGCAAAGACTCCCCTTGACTTCAGAGGAATGAAGTCCCGAGGGAAGAGCGAGTTGATAGCTGACCTGCTCGCCTCGCAGCACAGGCTGAGAAAGGGAGCTGTAGCACAAATCTCTTTGGTGCATTGCTTTACAAGCAAGTTCCCTGATGCTGCAGATGCTACAAGAAAGATGAACGTCAGGTCCAGGTCTCCCAGGGTTTTTTGTTGTTTTGCTTTTGCTGAAAGCTGCTGTTACAGGGAGACTCCTTTGCTGAGCCGATTTTGCCCAAGCGTTTGTGCTTCAGAGTGACTTAACCGAGTTAACAAACAAATTACAAATGCGTACAAAATCTCGGCATTTCAGAGCATCCCTGTGCTCATCTATACTTCCCTTGCTAATACGTGCCCATTCCCCTCCCTCTAACCCCAGCCACTCCACTGCTATCAACGCTTTCTCGTCAGACTCTTTCCTTATGCTTTAGGCTCACAAACAAACAGCATCTTTTGTTGTTCCCCCCCAGAATACCAGGATATAAAGGGCAAACCGCAGCGCTGATACAAATATCAAATTAGCAACAACAAACAGGAGCAAACCCCTTAGTATAGGAGTTTCCACAGGAAAGCCCAGGGACAAAACAACACAATGTGTTTCTTACCCCCCCGCGCCGTCCCAGGCTTTGTTAGCAGTGTTATTTTTCAGTCCCCAACTGAGGAACCAGGGCCCTGATGGTGCTGGGGATCAGTGCTGCTTTGAGGGCAGAAAACAGCGAAGCAGGAGATCACGCACCGCCAAGACACGGAGGCTGGGCAGGGCAAGGACTCTTATCATCCGAATTCTAACAATTATTTAAGCGAAGGGGCTCTCCTTCACTGCTGGGATGGGCTAAGGAGGCGCACACAGCCTGTTTTGCTCAGCGGGTGTGTGGTAACCCATCGAGTTGCAGTAACCTGCTGCCTTACGGTTGTCCCTTCATGCCCTAACACCCTGTTCTGCACAAGTGGTGGGCTGTGCCCCCAAAATACACACAACAGAGGTAGGAAAAATGGTGTAAATTAACCCATTTCTTTTTTTAATAAATAAATCTCTCCTTTCTAAGAAAACCCTGTTCACAGAATATTATTCATGACAGCCTAGCATCTGTTACTTTTTAAGGGGGAGTTTGAAGAAGGCTGTCAGTCCACAGTTACCCTTTATTAAAATCCTGTAGGTCAATATGGGAATAACTACCCTTTATTGAATAGATCAGTTATACGTACCAATGAAAATTCATCATAAATGAAAAGTCAGAGGCTTTTTTCTCCAGCTCTCACAATATCTTTTAGCATACTGTATAATACACAGTATGTGTGGTTTCCATTATGGAAAACATGGTTAGTTGACTGTGACAGGCTGTAATTAGACTGTAATATAAAGCAAGTCCAGTGTAACGCTCTGCGTTCATACACTGTGCATCGCAACAGGATCTGGGTCTTGGTTGCCTGTTCTTTGTACCTGCCCTAATAACCATCATTAACAACAAGAGTGGGTAAAAGCTTTTTTCTCTGCATATACTATACAAAGTCAGGTTTTGGGTTCCATAAAAAGAAAGTGATATTACACTGACTGTTCCAAACATGAGTGGTGCTAAGAAATGAGCTGCTCAATGACACTGAATTTGATCAGTGAATTCCAAAAGCATCACAGACAATTCAACCTGGAGAATTGTCAGACCTGTGTATAAATCAAATTAGTTTTTGAAGATGCTCCATCACAAAGCTTCCAGTACTTTCAGCTCCCAGGTAGAGCACATTTTTTTCCCAAGGTTCCAGAGTTAAACGCAGTTCCATGAGTCTGTAAGTTAGTTCAGCTTGCAAAAATGCAAGTCCATCTTTATTTTACCCAGACTAGCTTCTACTTTAATGCTGGACTGGCTCCAAATCCCTGGAAGTGTTGAAGATACCATCAGCTGCCCTATCTGAGGATGGCCAGAGACACTCCCAGATGGTGGAGGTTATAAGAGACTGCTACCAAAGTATCTAAAGGACATAGTAGTACAGTAGGTACAATGGGAAAGAGACAAAAAAAAAAAATTAAAAAAATCAGAGGTACTGTGTAGGAATAGAAAGAAAGACAATGTTGGATCACAGGAGAGCGCATAGGAGCAAAACCCAAATGAGTAGACTCATGAAAGACCTTGAAATTGAACGGAAGCGTAACCTTGCTCATGCAGAAATTCAAAGAGGAGAAATGAGAAGGTCACACTGTAGAAGGCTCAAGTTAGCTGTGTATTCTCTGGATTGGAGGGAGATTTCATGCATACTAGGATGCAAAAGGCGAAGAGGCTGCAGCAACCAGCACATGAGATGTTGAAAGAGACCTTTAGGTGGAAGGAGAGAAAACAAACATGAGTGAAATAGGTGGTATCTGAGCGGGGCTGTTCTGATCTCTTCCGAAGAACTGGTGAGGAAGCTGACAAAGGAAGGACTCTGCTGGGCTTGTCGCAGTGGCTACGCTAGTGAATAGTCCCCAGTGATGCCGAGCCACGTGTGAAGGGTGAAAGCTCGGGAAGGTCGTTCCCCTCTCTGGCTTCCTTTGCTTTCCTCTGCCAGCGGCTGCCATTCAGATGCTGCGATAAAGCAGGTTTCTCATTTGCCTTTTCCAAAACAGGCTGACAGTTTGTTCGCTTTTTTAAAATTCTTT
Source organism: Gavia stellata (assembly GCF_030936135.1). Lineage (NCBI taxonomy): Eukaryota > Metazoa > Chordata > Aves > Gaviiformes > Gaviidae > Gavia > Gavia stellata. The sequence goes on from NC_082601.1 coordinate 34,965,139, forward strand.
CCTATGACCTTGGCTGGAGAAAGCCCACAAATTACTTCTGCTATTTGACTTGACTGCTCATAGGAAACAGAGAGAGGAACATTACAGCAGTTCTCAGCCCATGCACATCAGTGGCAGCTGCCCGGTGTCTCCCAGGTTTCAGCTCCAAGAACTAAGCCCTTCAAGCAAGCCAGTTTGATATGAAAAACCACAGTACAGTTAGGAAACAGAACATCGCATGTGTGTAATTACTGTTCCACTGCTGCCCTAACAATTAAGAGCAATACTAAATGATCTGTGGGCTGTCACCCTCCTGCCCCGACTGTGTGTGTTCTGAAGGGCTGATTTCACACCCGGAGGGGCACATAGCACACGAGAGAACAAAGACCCCTTTTTTTCCCAAGGCAGTGACTGCTTGTGAAAGCCCTTGCAGCAGTTTGTTACAGCCTGTGTCACTGAAAATGCTGCCGAACATTCAAAAGAGACAAGCAACGGTCTGAAAAATCTGCAGAAAATAAAGCCAATCACCAGGGCTGGGATGTTCTGAGGGAAATTAAGTGGGACAATCTTACTGAACAGGAAGAGTGGGACCTAAAATGGTGTGAATATTGCTGTCTTGCTGTGACCAAATTAACTTTTGTGTGACTTAGAGTAGACCTGACAACCCCATATGTGATCCAAAATAGCTTCGTACAATGCAAGACACTCTCATTCACTTCAATTAAGAAGGTTTGCTGCCTTAGGCAGCCTAACCGCAGGCAAGCTACAATGCTGACGAGAGAGGGTCTTAGTGAAGTGCTGAGGCTCCCGAGCACAGAAGTCCGACAGGACAAAGCGAAGCTGGGTGTCATGGGTGCAGCGCGTCGTAGGAGGGTGTACTAGATATATTTTCCATTGAAAACCCTACCCTCTTAGTTCAAGGAAATCTAAGTGGTTTCATTTCTCTGCTGCAAACAATTCACTTCCTCCTTCTGCTAGCAGAAGGAAGCTGCGGGGATTTTAGGCAGGAGAACATTAACCCCAGAGAGAGGCCACCTCTGAAATACACCTACGTACACCAGGCACTCCCGGCTGCCTCAGAAACGCTGGTTTGCTGTTTGACCTATTTCTAGCTTCAGCAAAGGAGAAGAAGAAAAACAACCCCGTATTGATTTTGCAAGTAGTTGTTCTGCAGAACAAACCAGACCAAACCCAGCGTTTATTTTACTTCCTGGGGATCTGTCAGAGAGGTCGCTGGAGAAGTTACAGAGATGTAGAACAGGAGATAAAGAGAGATGAACTTGCTTTCAGTTCAAGAGGTTGATACTTGCCAAAGCTACCCACCTGCCCTAGATTTCCCCTTCCTATGAGAGTTTGGTAGACAAATAAATCTTATAAAGGGCAAAACCTGTGAATTATGAAGTGGCTTTGATTCCCCAAAGGAGGGGTTTAGAGCAGGCTGTTAAAGACTGGTGATAAATGATAACTCTCCACACAGGCACCCAGTGTGAAACGCGGCCACAAGCATCCTTTCTCAACAACACTCTCTTACTCCTTTCGCAGCCCCTTCCCTTGCCTTTGCTGCCGCCTCAGCTCGGCTAGCTCTCATTTCTGCTGCCGCACGGGGCCGAGTCCTCCTTTAGCCCATCCTGCCACAGCTAGGATGTCCTCCACTGGAAGGCTGCTCCCGAGCCCCTGGAAAAGCAACTGAGCCAAAATTGCCTGCAGCAGCAATGCTTCTGCCAGGCTGGAGGCTCCGCGGAGATAGACACGCTCGGCTGGGAGCAGATGGGTGCATGCGACCTCCGCAGAGCCCCTGTGCTGCACCAGCGCTGGACGCAGGTCTCCAGGGAGGCACTGGCACAAGAGGGCTCGGGTGGGCAGAGAGAAGCAGACATCATTTCTGGCAGCTTTCAGTCAAATGCTCGGACCTTTAATGCTTGTTTCTGTGAAGGGTAGAGGCAGAACAGCGAAGGCTGTCTATAGGATGTAGTTTCCCAGACCAGTGCAGCACTGCTGGGGATTGCATTTGCATCAGGTATAAGTCAGACTCGTGCATTAACAGAGAATCACAGCACCAGCTGGAGTCACCTTAGAAAGAAGAAAACAAGTGGCATCTGCCCACGCAGAGGAAAACGAAACGGGAAGCAGGAGGCAACACCATGACAACACCCAGCAGCTGATTTTTTCTTCAGGACGAGGTGAATGCAAGAGCAGCCAGGCTGGGTGAGAGGAGAGGTCTTTCCAGTGCTGTTCACTCTCCCTGACAGTAGCCGCCTCATAGAGACTGGGAAAGCACATAGCAGAACTTCCCCAAAATATTTTATCTGAGGATTTGAGGAACTGAAGCCTCCCTCCAAGACATATGGCAGAGGGCTGGAAATGCCAACGTGCCCACACAAGTCCTGTGCTAGGAAGCATGGAAGTAAAATGCCCTTTGAGGCTGATCCAAGAGGAAAAGCTGAGGTTGATGGCTACAAGGAAGCCTTGTGAAATGGCCCTGTGGCGAGGAGTGCCTGCGGGGAGCGTGCAGAAGAGGCAGGCACGGGAGCGAGCGTAATCGCTGCCCACCCAGTGCTTTGCTCAGCAAAGTCGCCTGGTTCTAGCTGATGCAGTTGAGTGTGTGTCCCAGGGGGTAGGCACAGGAGAGGGAGCCTGCAGGACACGCCGCTCCTATTCCCATGTCTACCTCAGGAAGCCCAGCCCAGCCGCTGGGATCTCTCCCTGGTTAAAGCAAGAAAGCTCAAACAGAGCAGGAAAAAGTTGATCAACTTGTGATGAAAGAGACTGTAAGTCATGCATGCAAGCAAAATGATGACAGGACAATCAGCTGTCATTAATGAAGTCCTGGATAAAAAGAGATGAGGAAGCAGAACAGTGCACTCTCACCTGGCTCCTGCAATTATGCACCCAGAAGCATTATGCATAATTAGACAGAGCCGCCTATTTTTGGAGTTGGGAAAATGCAGCAAGAGCGCCTAAAATCAGATTCTCCTAGAAGATAATGAGGAGAGGGACTACAGAGAGCAAATGCCCTGCCTGGAAAGTGCTAGCGATGGCTCGCCACGCTCTCCCGGCCACTGCCGGGGAGGACCTCTCTCATCTGGGGGCCACAGCAACACAGGGAGCATCCACACGCTTTGGCAACAGCATAATTGGAGATTTTGTAATCCAGGGCCTTTTCCCATGCCCGAGGACAAGATGCTTAATCAGCACCTTGCAATCAAGCCTGCAAGCCTGACTTGTCTGATATGTTTGGTATTCTGAGGGGTGAGGAGGAATTTCAGAGGGGCTGGAGAAACAGCAGTTTCTCCCTAGCCAGAGGCTGCGTCTGCCAGCAAGCAGATGATGAAAGACCATCCACGCTGAAAACAAAGGCAGCTAGGTGGGAAATTTCTCTCATTATAAGCGCAGAGAGCATTTTCCTAGTAGGAAAAGGCAGGGAAAGGAGATACAATATGTCAGTCCTCATCTCCTCCTAAACAGACTTTTTTTCTCAGCAATTCAGACCCAGAAACTCCCCTTCAAATATCCCCTCTCAGAAACCAGAGCTGTAAAATCTGCAAAATACAGGACATATCTGACAGGTCCCCTCTGTTCTGTGTTGGTTTTGAGTGCCGAGGAGTTCAAAAGTGCAAAAGACTTTTTATTCTGAGAGACAGATTAGAGAAAAATCAACATCTGATGCTATATTCTAGCATCAAAATTGGCAATGGCCATGTTGATCTGTTCAGGTAATAGCTATGCAGTTAAGTTAGTGGTTAATTTTGAGTTAGATCTACGCCTCACGAAAAACTGACGACCAGACACCAAAAAAGAGAGTGTCGCTTGAATATTAAAAAAAAAAAAAAAAAAAAAGGCAGAGAGGCATCAACCCACTTCCAGTACACGCTTTGCCAGTGTGCCACGAACGCACACTGGGAGCGGCACTGTCTCCCTGCTGGGCTGGATCCATCAACCGTGGTTCACACTGTCGGTCCCGGCTGCCGGTGCCAGAGGTGTGCAGTGCTGCTCCACCACCAGTCTGACCACACCTTTCGGGAAGGGCTTAGTCACTGGTGGTGTCTGTTTACTCACTGGCCCTAAGGGACCTTCTCAGCTGATGGCAAACCAGCTTCTCATATATATGTCACACGGGAAAGTAATCTGACTGTATCAGTGGTCTAATTTTGTCATCGCTGCTGTGTGATGTACATGGGAAGCCACTCGAGGAACCGTTAAACGACCAAGATCTGAAGCATCTCTGGACTACTACTGCCATATATTCTTTGTGACCAACCAGCCTGTCTTGGCACAGCCCTGCATCTACCGGCCATGCACGCAAACTGGATAAAAGACACTGGAGAGACGCACAAGGGTCATTTTGACAGAGGCTTGTTTAGGCCTTACTGCTTCCTTTTGCTACCACCATTTCTATTTTGATCCACCAAGAAATGGACTATTGAAGAAAGTAAACATACCATAGCCAGGCAGGATATGGATCTGGGAAGACAGAGGGACAAGCAGGTTATGCGTTTGATTACGGTGGAATAGAGACATCAGAAAGATGTGGCCCTGGAAATACTCCTGCACATAAGCCTGCTCTTCCAAGAATGCAAGTCAGTATTTGCAAAAAATACCCATGCTCTACATACATCACAAACACATCATGCTGGACCTTTTCATGGACCTTTTTCACCACTCTCCCAAACGCCCTTTTGCTTATTGCCAAGTGCAGTCTGAGGCTGATGAGCTATGGGCTGGTGAGTAGTTGAAGTCTGGCCCTCTCTTGGGTCTTCATGCCATAGTGACCAGCGCAACTAGGCTACCATGGGGTGATCCAGATGCTAGTCTGGATGGAGAAAGAGTCACGAGGGTCATCAAGACTGCTGCCTCCAGATCACCTTGGGGCCTGGACACCCATGCCTGGCTCAGCCCTATACCATGGAGAAATATGGGATCACTGCAGTCATAGCCCATGGTCCAGAAGTATGAGTTATGCCCAGATATGCATAGGGTAACAATTCACTTCACACTTACTTGTGTGAAATGACATGCAGGGGAGCCCTGTGGACAGCCTGGGGACCTGTCTCCCTTCATGCCGTGGGGCGTAAGTCACCCCACATACTACTCCTTCCAAGTCCCAGGCTCACCACACCCCTGCCATTCCCATGCCGGTGCACCTCCCTACAACCTCATCAGTCAACTGGGTCTTACACGGTGACTAAGACAACCAGTTTCTTAAACTGTGCCAGGATTGTTGATAGTGTTCCCATGTAGGGCAGAAGGGCCCTAGAGACTCTTTCATGTCTGCATCCTATAGCAAAGGCCTATCTAGGAAGCGATAAGATGAGAAAGTTTTTATCAGTTGTTTCCATGACTGCAGATACCGCCTGCCCAGCACTGCGGTTGCTTCTCCTCCAGAGCTCACAAAGGCTCTAAGGCTATTTTTTCCCTTAGGAGTGAAAATAAATCACTCCAATCAGCCGCTTTTCTTGAGGTGCTACAAACCAAACTACAGTGGAAATGTTATCATCTGTAACAGATTTAGCCTGCAGGACCATGTGTTAATTTAAATTTTAACATTTTAAAAATAGTTTCCTGTGGCACCATGTAAATACAAGGTATGGCCTGCACAAGCAGATACAAATCGAGTAAAGTTACATTGCTTGAAGTTATTTACTTCTGCATTTGACAGCTACTGATGAAACCTTGCCTCATTACTCCTCCATGTCCCCCATGCATTCAGGACACTGGAGTGACTCAGAGAAGGATGAGCATGCAGGAGACATTACAATCTTAATGATTACGCTGATGCCTCTCTCTAGCACACATACCTGCCACCCAAATATCTGAGAGGAATAAAACATTTACTGTCTTGTCAAACCAACTGGGCCTGATTGATACCACTGTCAGAATTACAGCGGTCCCTAAGAGCCCAGAGATGCCATCATTGCACTCCCGTTTGCCATGCTACCATTACAACTTGGTGATGCAGGCTTGATGGGACAGCAAAATGGGTTTTGAATCCACTATCTTCTCAAAAATAAGAAATGGGTTATTTTCTCTGGAAGCTGTGAGCTGGAAGGGGGAAACCCACAAATACTTTGGGTCATCACTCCAAAATAAACTTTAATACACCTGTCCAGCTGTTTAAATAAACCAACTGGGGGGCACGGGGGGGAAGACGTGCAAGAGAGGCTCTTGTCTTCTCAAAATTCAAAGCTTGCTCCTGAGGCAGAGGGGCTGTCTACCGGAGGCAGGGGCAGCCTGAGCAGCAGCCCACCTCCCCACTTTGCTTTCCGAGTGCGGGGCCAGCTCTGCCGGAGGAGATCCTGCTTGCACTGGCCCCAGTCCCTGCTCCTGGATCTGCTGCCTGCAGGGCATCGGCTGGGCTCTGCTAAGCACATGCTCTTAAGGCTCATGGGCTGGCCAAAATTGAACAGATTTAAGCCACATCCCTAGCAGAAGCTATCATTCTTCCAGGTGCCAAGGCCTTGCCCTGTAAGACTATCACAGCTTCTCAAATGATAGGTTTTTCCTCCTCTTCCCTTGTCTACAGAAATGATACTTCCCTAAAATACGGATGCTTTCCTGAAATACTCAGCTTTAGTTCTGCCTGGCACAAACCAGCTCAGGCCACACACTTACATCTTGCCAAACCTGAAACAGAGAGCAGGATCCAGTGAGTAGCAATCAAACAACTTGCCCCCTTAAAACGGAGCCATTAAATAGCAAAATGAAAGTAGTGATGCCTTTATCCAGGACAAATGAGAACCAAGGAGACGAAGACAGGGCAGAAGAGATGCTGGGTCCTACCTCGTGGGAGCTTAGAAAGCGCAGCAGGGAGTTGGAGAGTCCAAGAGTTGTCTTTGCAAGGAAAAAGGCTTCAGCACACAAAGCAAGGTGCGCTCAGAAATACAGGGATTTCTCTCCCCTCCCAGTTTAACAAAGGGGTGCCTGGTCAAGGAAAACAGGAGGATGTCTATCCCCACATTTCTCAACTGCACCTAGCTGGATAAGCGTTCCTCACACCATGATTTTTTTTTTTGCCCATGCTCTGTCTCCCCAACCGATCCTGCTGCCTGGTGTAGCCGGATGACGTCCAAGGGCTGCTGCTCTTCATTTTTTTAATGCTGCATCATTATCTTCAGGGAGATAACAAAGAGAGAAGGGGAGAAGCAGCAACATGAAAGACTGTCTGCCAGAGCCCAGAACAAGTTTTCAGGCCTGGCATTTAGAAAAACTATTTCTGACGTGAAGTAAACTAGATCTAGAAATAGAGAAAGAAGATATGGAAGCCCTCATCATCCATCTTAAAAGTTGGTTTCTCTGAAGAGCCAGCCTCTAAGGTCACGGACTCATCTGCCAGGTGGCACATCTTTTTCAACTGAATCCTTATCACAGATGGGCTTTTAGCTGAATTTGTTCAAAAAAATAAAACCCCCAAAAAACCCCCAAACCACAGAGTCTCATGTGTGTACATGCAGGAAAAACTGTCACAAATGTCAAAGGCTTGTCATCTCATATCTTCCTTAAAATAGAGGTTCTTTTATAATCCTACAGACATAAGGAATGAGGGAAACAATAGGTCTGTACTAGAACAAAAGTTTCTGTTAGTTTGTTTGCCTGTTTTCCCGAGTCAGACTGGCTACTGAAAAACAGGCAAAATGTTCGGTCTTAAGTATCGTACTTTCAGAGCATTAACAGCAACAGTAGGGCATCAAGAGCCATATAAGCTGCGATATAGTTACGGTTCCATAGGATCATCCCAAATATTTGCTGGAAGCTGCATTTTTATTCACGTTTTATTTCTTTTTAACATTTAACAAAAGACTACTGCGAAAGCTAGAGGAGAAGAGAGACCGGCCACACTCCCCTCCTCTCCAGGCCGTTCCCGCAGTCGGCGGAGAATTGCCATACTTACCCATGTCCTTATTTAACGCTTCAGTTGTTCTTCGCGGTCCTTTGCAAGGAGGCGCCAGGGCTTTGAGACAGGTCTACCAGCAGGTGCACCGGGACACGAGCGCGCTGTGAAGGAATACAAACACCAGCTAATTAAATCTATTGTTAAAACAATTTGTTTCTTGCTGGGGCTGAGTCATCTGAAAGGGTTTAAACAAGACAGGTTTCATTTCTGAGGGCAGACCGCCATCTTCACTCAGGAGCTCCTCACCCTCCTCGCTTCTGTTATTTTAGATTTAAAGTACAGACCAGCAGCAGAGAAAGGATTTATATTGAAATAATAATAAAACAAAAGTCCAAGGCCAAAACTGCGAGCCCTCACTTAGAAAGAGCAGTGTTCAGTGGGAAAATCAGTGATTTAGCTAGGCAGCGTGAGCTCCCAGAATAAGTGACAGTGGTGAGCAATGAGCTCTGCAGCGTACAAATCATAAAGGTCTATTTCTAAGGCACACCTGCCCCCAAGAGGGCACTGTGATATTATATATACTTCATGGCTTGTGAGCACCCACTGCCTGAGCAGCGGGGCGCGGACATGCCCCTCCGTCCCAGCCCAGGCTGGCGTGCCTGGCCTCCACTCTGCACTGACTGCGGGTAGATCAAGGGCAATGCCCGCTTTCTGCTTTCAATGGATTTATTTCCCTTTTAGGGAAACACACAAGCAGGAAAGCAGCAAGCTGCTCAATTTTCTGGAAAGCAAACCAGCAAATGCAATGCAAGGTCTTCTGCTACTCATGTGAGCAGATCTGTATTCGCTGCCCACCCAAATTACCCCACCTTTAGTCTGCGCATGTGATAAACCTCAGTTTTCTTTGGCTGTTTTCCTCTCAGGGTCACAGCTGGTTTCCTGCCTGGTTTCTCAGGCGGTTTCTTCAAATCCCATGAAACTCTGTCCAGTTGGATGGAGCAGGCTTCAGCAAGCAGACCTTCAGGATAGTCCCTGTAGCTGCCTCTAGCCCAGTTCCCAAAGTGCCTGCCTGCCTCAGTCTTTGATACGCGCATACCCGTGCCAACTATCTGGTCCGAGACTACCTCCTTCTGCTACTTAGCGTTTGCCTTTACTGATCTTCCAAGTCTCAGCCGAAGCTTTCTCATCAGTCTTGACAGCTCTGAAGCTTTTTGGTTTGCATGTCTAGCCCGTTCTCTCCTTTAACTCCAGCCCTGCCAGACCGTCATACAGGACTGGCTCAGCCAGGGCTAACCAGACCCGTGGGAGACGCCAGCTCCGTGGTTATCCGAGCACCTTCAGGAAGCATTTAGTATGCGACTTCAGAGCAATTCATGAAATCGGGCTCTGACAACTCCCATTTAAAGGCATTTACATGTCGGCTCCATAGCTGTAAAACTTTGCCATTAACTTTCCAACTCTGTGTACCATAGGCTGTTGTATCCTAATTACAAGCCAAATTCTGCAGTCCTTAATTGGCCACAAATTAATTACAAGAGGTGCCAGACAACTAAATCTCTTTCTGAATACATAATGCTCTGTGATGAGGTTCTCCACAGGCAGGTAAGTAAATCAGTGTGAGGAAGAAATTTAAGTATCATTCACTTGGAATAGTTAACCACAAAACACTTACCTGCTTTCCTAACTTAATTGCATTTGGATTTAACAGTCATAACTTGATGTGGTAAGAAAAGCTTCTCATTTCCCAACTTTTCTCTTGACCTTCATCATCACCCAATTCCAACTCCATTTCCACTAGCCCGAGAGGCACTTGCTGGGGCTTTTGATATCTCTTCCCTGCTTAAAGCCTCACCCCAAGCCCTCTCCCTCCTGCTTGACAGCCAGCCGTGACAAAAAGCCGGCTAGCTCTGCCTAGGGGCAGAGATAGCAGGCACACAAATACAGCAAGCAAGTCAACAGCGGTGGTAGGCATTTCGTCTTTCAGCTATGAAAAGAGATTTGTTGACATTGAAGCAGCAAGGAGAGCAGAGAAACACTCCCCGGTCTCAGGAGGTGCGCAGCACGGAGCCCCAGTTCCCACCCACACCTTTCTTACAGGCTGCCCAGTGCCTCGGCAGGCTTGCTGGGCTCTTCCCTGGCCTCAAGGAGGGGCAGGAAGAGCAAACTTAGACACCTCTCAACACTGCACAGCCCTTCCCTTTGGCTCGTGAGGAAATCTGGAGGATCTCCCTGCTAGGTGCACAGGAATCGGCCACTTGAAGGCCAAGCCAAGCGTCTGCAGCACCGGCCAAGGAGGAAAAAAAGCTTCCCAGCTCTCGGAAGGGAGGTGGTGGGAAGGAGCCATCTGAACAAAGACATAGGGAGGGCAACACCTCCAGCCAGGAAAGGGGTGTGGTGAGCTTCTGAGGCTCAGTCCCCCCCTCTGCTCCCAGCTCTCCCCCAGGCATGCCTCCCCCCTGCTCAGCAGGCACACCAGCATTGAAAAGGAAAAGCTTGCCTCCCTCCGCAGCTGGTTTTCCTTAGCTCTGGCGAGCCAGGCATGACTTCCCACTTATTGCAAGGATGGAGGCATAAGATCTCACTCTTCTTCCTCCCTCTTTCCAAAAGGGTTTTGGTGCAAAGCCTCTAAATGCCAGACCTGCTAGGGGAATCCTCCTGCTCCCTGAGCAACCAGCCTGCCAAAGCCTGCATAGTCCCTTTTATCTCCAGCTCTACTCTAGCTTATTGCCTTCAGGTTTGAGATTCTTGGCAGGTGCAGCCTGGCGATGTCAGCTGCAAAATCATGTTTGCAGACCAGCCCATTAGCCCTTCCCATCCTTCATCTCCTTTGGCACCTACGGAGGCACTCACAAGCTGCCCAAGAGGTGGTGGTATGGCCTATTGCCATATATCCGTTCCCTCCAATGGCTTACAAGCCCATTTTCTATCCCTCACGCAGTTTAAATTCTCATTTACATGAAGAGATGTTTCTGGCACACAAGGTGTGTCGGGTTTCTCTTTGGTGCCTGAACAACCTTGGTTAATCAAATGGACATCTGTAGAGTTTTCTGTTTGGTGTTCCTCTCATCCTGCTGAATTTCTGGGAGACCTCTTGCTAGTCCCCCAACCAGCTTCACTGGTTTATTCTGTTGGAACAAGAGGTTAAGGGCGAGATTTGATGGCAAACAGCTGTGGGTATAATAGCTGCTTCTGAACACCAGGAATGTGAGGTCCCAGATCTCCTTATCTACCAAAGGGATTAAAAAAACCCAACATAGCCAGCATATTTTAAACAAACACCAATCCTTGAGACATGAGAGGAAAGAAAGAAAGAAAGAAAAAGAAGCAGCAGCACGTTACCAAGCACAACTTTCTGACTACCTGCGACTTTGGTTTTCTCCATTGCCAACACTGCTGTTGCTGCCAGTAAGGAGCCGTGAGACCGTGGCCAAGGCCAGGCTGGAGCTGTAGGTGCACACACAGCTTTTGTAAAGCACTCAGGGACAAGGCTTTGCAGTTAGGTTTGCACCTTCAACTTTCCAGGTCCATTTAATACCAGTGCCTAAACTAACCTCACAGACAGCTTGATTTTGCAGGGAAGGATCTAGGGCAACGACAGCAATTCAGGTCCTGAGGCAGCTTGGATTCGGTATACTTTTCATGAAATCTGCCCCATTTTTCTAATTGGTCAGACATCACACAGGCCAGCAATCAATTACCTTTAAATAGTTCACTGAATAGTACTTGGCAAGTAAGGCACAAATAACACCACTAGAAAAATGAGATTACTTGCCAATAGTGTAATGTTCTTTACTGGCTATGCTCTATCTACAAGTGTCTATACCTGTTACAAATCAGCCCTGCCTCAGCTTGTTCCCTTTGGTATTTATGCCTAGAGAGTGTATAGCTCCACGGGACTACAGAGCAATTCTTGCTTGCAAAATTTTCACCAGCCTTCAGCACCTGCACGAACTCCCTGCAACATCCAGATGGATGGAAAACAGTGCTACAAGCAGCGGGTTTCTTCTCAGCCCACTGTTCTCTGTAAAACAACTGTTTATACGACACAAAAATCAAATAGAGGGTAAAACATCAAAAGCTTATGTTTAAAGAGCCCTTTTTGCTCATTGCTGGCAAGAAGATCCCGATAACTTCAGTATCAGCTATTGTGGTTACCCTTTACAGTATCTATAATGATGTAGTCAAGCAAAAATATTAACAATTATTTTTACTTCTTGCGCAGCTGTTTGCTCATTCCCACATTCACAGGGTGCTAAGCAATAAGGTCTGGCCATAGACTGGCCACAAAGTGGGGCTCCTAGGAATTACTTGACCAGTCTTGAAAGCTATGACCCCTGGGCAAAGTATTTCTGCTTGTATGGAAATTGAGGTATTTAAAGAAATCTCAAGGGCTCCATGCAAGCACAGAGGTCGTCCTACACATTGTAACTTATAGCCTCACGGCATAAAATGTAAAACTATGGTTTGTTTTGGCTTCCAGGACATCTGCATTAACAGGAGTTATATTTCGGAGCGCTTGTGCCGGCAGGACCCACATTACGCTCAACAGCATTGGCTCACATGAGAAATCCCTGCCCCAGAGGTGTCAAACTGTCATCAGATCGGTGACCGGCACTCTGCCCCCATGCCAGCGGGACTCCCCGCAGCCCTGCCCCAATGGATCGGGGCACAGGAGGGGGGGCTCTGGGGACGACGGGATCGCAGGGGAAGGGAGGATGTTTCTGAAGCGTGCATGCTCTAATGGCCCTCTTGTCATCTGAGTTGTTTGCCATACTGCACGGCAGCTGGTATCTCAGTCCAACAATTACACTGATGCAGTACTGCCTCGCTGAGGTTCGGCAAGAGGGCAGCCACACAAAAAGGCAGAGCACAGACATGTTCGATTAACCCTGATGTTCAGATAGCAGACTGGTGATTTTCCAGCTATCAACTGCAGCACGGCCAGGATTTTCCTGCAGGAAAAGACGTAATTATTGGTGAGAAAAACCTATGGGATGACACAGAAAGAAAAAAAATCCTCCTTTGTTACATCTCATGGCTTGTTTGTTCTCGTCTGGTTGAAGGTAGCTGTGTACGGGGCAAAAGGCTGGAGACCTTCAGCTGCGGTAGCATCTCAGCAGGGTGAGTTACCCCCGCGGGAGCACCATCCTATGGATTTGTTCTGCACCCGGGACCCAGGCGAGGTTAGGTCAGAGCTCCTCCTGGTTTTGGTGTAAAGTGATGCCCGGCTCAGCTTGGTCTCTGGTGAGCAGTCCGGCCCCGGGCGATGCAGAGCTCACCCTGGCTGGACTTACCCAGGGAGGTACATCAGCTTACGCTGAGTTTGAAAGGGGCGAGTTGCTTCTGGGGCACCTGGTAGCTCTCTGGTGTCCCTGCACTGCACAGCAGCGGGAATGGTCCTTCAGGATTTTATCAGCCCTTTGGCAGAGGAACTGACTGCGTGTCAGGCTGATGCATGACCTCACTGCCAGAGTTGGAAAACATCCCCATAATGAAAACCCTGAAACCCCAATAATTTATACCTCTGCAGACCAGCTCCTCCTGCTTTTGTACCAGATTGAACAAACCAGTAATTGCTGCCTGATTTCTAATTACTCTCCTTTAGAAGAGCAATGGAACAAGTCAGTTCTACGAACACAGCTTTGATGTAAAATGTGTACCAGAAAGCTCAGCAGCTCAGCATCCTTTTGTAGGTTAGTACTGAGTACCCTACTAAAGTATATTGGTGTGACCTAAATATTTATACCACAGGTAGCACTGCCTGAGGTGGAGGGATTGGAAGCAAAAGAGTTTTGGTGCATTTTTGTGATTAATCAGTCACGTGCTGTGCCTGTGGCCACGGAGTCTCAGTGATGACTGCAGTTACTTCCTCGCATAAAGAATAACTTTGAATGTTGATGATTCTGAAGTTGGTCCCCGTCTCTCTCTTCCACGCCTGACCTGAAAAATCCTTCTAGTTCATCACAAACATTTTTGAACTTAAAAAGAAGCCATCAGATGAAGCACTTGTTGGTTTGGTTCATTTTACCAACTCCTCCATCGGCAGATTTCTGCGTAGGTTTGCATTTAAATGTTAAAGCAAGTAGGAAAAGTTTCGCACTGGTTATGTTTCTGCTTTTATCAAGACGGTTCATATAGAAAGAGTGCTTCCTGATCAATAAGTGATCAATATGATCAATAATGATCAATAAATGTTGAGCCAGCAGCTAACAAGGCAAAAAGCTGTTCCTCTGAGGTGTAAGCACAGCACAAAAAGCTGAGCTGGGGTGTCTTTCCTCCTCCTCTGCCTGACGGTGTCCTGCCAGACCAAAGCCTCTCATTCATGCCTTTTGCTGGCTGGCTGTGGAGCTTTTTGCGGCAGTCCCGGGCCACGCTGCGGGTCGGGAGCCGGGGGGTGCGCAGTGGGGAAGCCTGCAGCCCTGCCAGCAAAGCCAGCTCGCAGGGGTTTAGGCTGGAGCCTACAGGAGAGGGAGCGTTTGCTTCGGCAGCGGCTCCATCCCCGTTTTCACCGGGGCTCTCTCCCCTGCCTCCTTCCAGGCTCTGCTCCAGCCCTTCAGCCCCGGGGTGCTCCCGCACCATCTGACTGTGCTTTTTCGGGGCTTAGAGGAGGACTTGGTGAATAATTTCTGGGTCTGGATCTGCCCGCCCCAGCCAAGCTTGCTGAAAACCTCCCAAGAGCGACAGGCTCCCTCGAGCAGATGGGGAGTTACCAGCAACGTGGGACTGCGCAGCATTGCTCCTTACCAGCTCAACGTGCTTCGCAGTCGCCGCTTCGGTTTTTCCACTGTGGTTTGGACAACACCTCTTCTGGTTATGTTATTACAGGGGGCTTCAAAGAGGTTTCCCATAAATGAGGATTTTACCTGTAAGCTTTGGGAACATGTCTATCGTGTGAACTCCCGTTCCTGGTTTAGGAGATATACTGAGCGTCAGCCAAGCCCCTATAGATAGCTACACACACATCTTTCTGTCTGTCAGAGTGCGCGATGATGGCATTTTCCAGAGGCGCTCCAGTAGTACGCGGGGAAAGGACGCCTGGTCTAAGCATTTTCCCTTGTCAAAATACCCACATTGGTTCAGTTATGTTTAGCCACCTCAAAGCTCCCAGCTCCTGTGAAAAGTCCAGCTCAGACCTCTGCTGAAGTCACTGTGGTTATGACTCACGGGCTAAACAAAAGTGCCAGGAAATCGTACGTATCCAGCAAAATGGCTTTCTGCATCTGGCCTACTGATTGCGAGGTGGGATTTTTTTGTGTTTAAGTAACAGCAGTTTCTGAACAGGAACTTCTGGAAACGGCTTCTTTCTGATCCGCTTCAGAAGTAAGAAATCTGTGGGCATTTATTTGATGGCCCAAGCAGAAAGGGAGCGTTGGCTGTGTCACATCCAGCACCTCTGCATGCGTGCGGGATCCCTTCCACTCGACCTCCCTACAGACATCAGCCCCAGGCAGGGTCCTTGCCAACAAATGGGGCCTCCGGTCTCTTCAGAGGAGGTAAGGATGGGCTGAGGCCATTCCTCAGGGGTCAGCAGGGTAGCCTCTGCGCAGGAACAAATCCTCCATCGTGCAACGTACATGCTGCTCGCCCGGCCTTTTGGCAGCACGCCTGGCCATACACGCCTGACACATGCCTGGCAGTTTGCACTCAACCACAGCACACTGGAGTCCCGTACTTCAACTTGCCTGTAGAAACAGCATCTGAAGTAGGAAAGCAGCTTGGGTTTGAACCGCGACTTCCACAGCAGATAAAACTCGACACGGCGATTACTTGCCCTTAGGAGTCAGGGCAAAGCTCGCCCGCAGCACATATACACCTATGTTTACAGTTTTTAATTAATTTAATTTCCTCAAGTGACTTCAGAACACTTGACAAGGTGGACTCACAAGAAAGAATTTCTTCCATCTTTGGTTGAGTCTTATTCCTCTTTAGAACCAATTTGCAGAATGAAACACATACTCAAAAATTAAAAATAGCGTTTGGGTTGGTATTTAGGAAGACGGACATTTTGTGATCCTAGGTTCCTTTATACAGCTGGAAAGGAAACGTGGGCTCTCTACAGGGAGGACAGGATCCTCGAGCAGCTTGAAAAACCAGCACAAACCAGAAACAACTGTTCGTGAGAGCCAAAGATGTGGCAGCCAGAGGAAGGAGCCGACACTGGCCCGAGACACAATGTGCAACGGGAGGGATGCTTTGCTCCGGAGTGGATGCTGCAACCCAGCCCAGCTGCCCTCTGCTCCTGCCCCGTGCTTCATTCGACTGTCACCTTATGGCAACTAAAACTGACTAAAAGCATTTAAAATCTAAATTACAGAAGCTCTCTGAAGGACCTCTGGTCTCACTTCTTGTCTGTAAGCCTCTAAAATACCATTTTGATAAAAATAGAGGGAGAGCAATTCCAACTTCAAGAAACTGAAAAGCTGTTTCTTACAAAAGATGCAAAGTTCCCTGTCCACACCACACACAGTCAGAAAGCCTACCTAGAAAAATAGCTCCCTGCACCATCATAATAAAAAAGTAAATAATTACGGCCAGCCAAGGTGGTTTGCGGTTAGGGACAGTAGAAATCACTCCTTTGTACCACTCTGTGCAGTTCTGATTTTAATATAACTAATACCCTGCAGAAAACTGGTATAGGACCCAAATGGATTCCTCATGCCACAAAGCTCACATTTAAACTCTCATCATCCCAAAAGCCCTATTTTGAAAACTTAAGTGAAGAGGCGGAAAAGGTAAAAACTCCAAAATATCCACCCGTGGGGGTTCTCCCCCGGCATGTGCATGGGCATGCCTGGGACACCCGTGAGCGGAGGGGACCCACCAGACACCTTTGTCATCTCACAAAGGTGCTGCCACACAATGCTCCACCCCATCACAATACCTGGGCGAGCCCTGGAGCCCACGGAGGCACCCACGGGACCATGGGGGAGAGCAGAAGTCAACAGCTGCCCCGCACCAACTATTAAAATTTTCAAATCCTGGAGCAAAACACCAGCTTCGATTAAGCCCACGGGGATCACGCATCATGCCAAAAACCGATGCAGGAGAGAAGCTACTTTGTGAGCTGGGCTACAGGTTGGGTCACACATTAGGGGAGGGCAGCTTCTCCAAGGTGAAAGCAGCCACCTCCAACAAATACAAGGGCCCCTTAGCCGTCAAGGTGGTGGACCGGCGACGAGCACCCCCAGCCTTCGTGTACAAGTTTCTGCCCCGGGAGCTCTCCATCTTGCGCAAGATCCGGCACCCCAACATCGTGCGCATCTTCGAGCTCATCGAGGTCTGCAATGGGAAGCTCTACATCGTGATGGAGGCGGCAGCCACTGACCTGCTGCAGCTGGTGCAGCAGCTGGGGAAGCTGCCCTGCGTCCCCACGGCCCGGGACATCTTTGCGCAGGTGGTGGGGGCCGTGCGCTACCTGCACGACCGCAACCTGGTGCACCGGGACCTCAAGTGTGAGAACGTGCTGCTCGCTGCTGATGGCCGCCGGGCCAAACTCAGTGACTTTGGTTTTAGCAAGGAGGCCACCAGCTACCCGGACCTGAGCACCACGTTCTGCGGGTCAGCAGCCTACGCTTCCCCGGAGGTGCTGATGGGGATCCCCTACGACGCCAAGAAGTATGACATGTGGAGCCTGGGGGTGATGCTCTACGTGATGGTGACCGGCTCCATACCCTTTGACGACACCCACATCCGCAGCATGCCCCAGCGGCAGAAGAAAGGGGTGCTGTTCCCGGGGGGGCTGCCCCCGCTGCCGGAGCCCTGCCAAGCCCTCATCACCCAGCTGCTCCAGTTTAGCCCCGCTTCCCGGCCTGGTGTGGGGCAGGTGGCCAAGAACAGCTGGCTGAAGGGGGACATCTGAATGAGGAAGCCCTCCCCGGAGATCCCGGGAGAGCGGTAACACTTTAGTGCGATCAATGCTGTAGTGGAAAAGCATTTCTGTGGTTTATTGATCATTTTGAGCCCTGGGGGTGGCTGTGTGTAGAGCTGATTGAACTTCAAGCACCAGCAAGACCATGCGCTCTCAGAAGGTGGTCAGATCCCGCCACAAAGGAGACACATACGACTGCTGTGGGTTGGGTTTCAAGACACAAAGACCGTGCTGAGCTAGCGGTAAGAGCAAAGCGTGGGGTTGCTTACACCAGCAGTGGCTGCCTGACCGCGGGGGGGACCTGCACCCCCCATCAGGCAGGTCTGGGCTATCCCACCGAGCCAGCATGGCCAGGGCAGGGCGGCGAGGTGCAGCGTGCAGCAGCACAGTTCTTTACGTTGCCTGCTCCTTAGTATATGTAATGAACACCGAAACTCCCGCGCAGCTACCCCTTTCTGCTGCTCCCCACCCTCTGCACCGTATGCGCAGGGCACTGCCAAGACTGCAGGAGGGAGGCTGTGCTCACACGGGTCTTGGCTTGTCCTCAACCTTGTTCGCCACCAAACTGTATTTGGGCTGGTGGGAGGGGAGAAGTAGTGGTCCTGCAGATCACTACTGCAGAGAAAATGTCACATTTTTTGTATACCACCGTTTAGATCTCACAGTGATATTCGCAGCAGGATCTTTGCAGGCAGCCAGACAGCATTACTGAGCCAAAAGTTTTGGTGTGGGTTTGAGATCCACACCTTACGTTCAACTACATCTTTCAGATATTGATTCTTACCAACATTTGAAATCTCTACCAAAAGATACTTGAGGAGAAAGAAATGCCACTCGCCATGGAGAACCTGAAATGGGAAAGAGATAAAGACATAAAGGAGAACTGCTTTGCTAACACCTGCGGTCCAGCTTCAACATAGAAAGTTACCAATTATTCTGAGTGCAAGCCCCAAAATCTACTGCAGATCCCTACTGGCAAGTCCCACTTTCAAAGGGTTAATTAAAGGTAGGAGCTGGCATCTGAAGTGTGCTTTCATGAGCCATTTCAAATCTGCTTTAAACAATTTCCAATCTGCTTCCACCAAGGCTCAAGTCAGAAGATGCCCAGTTGGGTGGTCCGCCGGTCTTTGTGTCGCTGGTGCCACGTGAGCTAACACAGCGCAGCCCTGGCAACAGCTCCCGCAGCCGGGCTACATCTTACACGAACAAACCAGTGCACATGGTTCTGCTGGAAGAGAAGGAAACATCTTTGGTAAAGCAAACGTTTCGGGTCTATTAAAAGCAGCAGTTTAAGTAGAACAAGATGTGGCAGCAGAGCCAGCCCAAGGCTTTTCAGCATGCCGGCTACAGCGAATTTTGCCACCCCCAGAATGAAGATTTATTTTTTTTCTTCTCCTTGCAGCTGCAAAATAAAACTTCATAGCAGCAGCAGCAAAGTCCAAAGTAGACAGAGTAAGGGATAGAAAGGGTGTCTTGGGGCCATCCATGGCTGGGGAAACTGGCTTGGGAAGGATCAGGAGGATGCTGGGGATGGAAAAGAAGGAGAGAAGTTGTAAGGATGTGGGAAGCGAGGAGGCAGATTTCAGAGTACTGAGATTTTCAGCAAAGCTCAACTCTCCTTTTCCTACTCATCTTCCAACCACCTTGTCAGCCTCATCCCTCTCCAAAGCCACCACCTTCCTTTGGGAGGGCTCCCCAGTCCGTACCCCAGGACATCCAGGTACCTTCTCATCTCCATCCCCTGCCTCACTCCAGCCCTCGCTTACCTCTAAGTACCTCCTCACAACCTGGGAAGCAGAATCCTGGTGCCAGACCTGGCGCTACTGTATTGCCTCTCCTGTTGCTTTCTTTTAATATTCTTTCATTAAAGACAAAGCTAATAGAAGATGAGTTGTTCTAAAACCCAGACCCTATTGATCTCCCCTCAGCACCACGTTCTCCTAAACAATTGCATCTGTCGAGGGCACAAGTTGGGACAGATGACTAATGTTTTGCAAGGATGTACCCCCTTGAGTGGCTTGGGAAAGCAGCCGGGGTTCAAGTGGCAAGCGGTTTGAAGGAGCCACAGGAGGCTGGTAAGGCTGCCCCACAGCCCTCGCCTTCTCCACGCAGATGGCGATCTCACAGGGCCCAGCACTAACGATCTCAGAGCAGTCCCGAGACTGTGAAAATAGTCCATTACAAATCTCATTATGCAGATTAAAAATAAAAATCACAATTAAAGACTCTGAAACAATTCTTAGCTAATATACGCCGATGGAAAATCGGTTTTGGAGGAGAGCAGAACCAGAGGCGTTGGGCAGGCTGGGGAGGAGGCTCCCCGCCGTGCCCCCGCAGCGGGGCTGGGGGCATGCCCTGCGAGCATCCCTCCCTTCCTTGCTCTGCGCCGGAGGGACTCCTGAGGTCTCCGTGTGTGCTGGGCCTGCCACTTCCCTGAGCTTATTTCCTCCTCAGGAGGGTAGAAATGCTTTTTAACCTTCCCGGAGGGTGCACAGTCGATGGAAGTGCCCCTTCCCTGACTTCTGGCAGACGAGCCCCACTATCCTCGCTGTGAATCACAGCGCCCTGCATTTATGGGAGAGCCCTTGAACTTTGAACGAGCGCCCGTGGGAGGCATAAACAGCGACGCTGGGTTATCAATATCTGGATCAGTCCCACTGGAGTCGTTCTGCAATGTGACTCTGTCCTCCTCAGGCTGTTTGTAACGTACTGGTGCGGTACGATCTGCAAACGAAGGGGCCTGTCTAATATCAGCACCGAATAAATTCCTTTCTATAGGGGGGCTGATCACCATGCAAGATACACTATAAATATACTTTACTTAATCCTTCTTCAAGGACAAGAAAGGAAATGTTCAGAGACTGTAAAAGGCAGCTCTGCGGTATGCCACCATCTAGCCCCTGTTGGCTTACTACGTGGTCTGAGCATTTCCCCGTCCATAGCCCTGTCGTTAGCTGTTGTCATGCCCTGTGTCACCCGACGGGCTTACTCTGTCTTCCAGATTTTTAAGCCCGTATCTTGAAATCAGTTAGAGGGACTCCCAAAAGGATGCTGAGTGGAAGAAATTGTTTAGTATTTTCTCGAGATATTTTCTAAGCATCTTGAAGCAATTTTACCCCATTTAATCTGAGAAGAGCATTAATAATATCAAAGATGTCTTCCGGACTTCTAGTATAGCTTTCCTCCCACTGCTCCTTTCTCCAAATTCAGCATCACCTTGCCTAAAATACAGTCTTTATTTCAGGCGAGTGAAAGGAAGGGAGATAATTCACTGCACGTTGACATCAAAGCTCTCTTTTCAGCTAAGCAGAATTTGCTTTCAAGATTTTCGGTCATAGCTGATGTGTCTGATAAACTTTAGGACTCAGCTATTTAAAAGTCTACGTGTTACAAAACTCCGGAGATACGTATATTCATGAATTGTGGGAAAACACTGCGGGGCAATCAAACACCTCACGTATCCCTGCATTAACTCTCGAGCTGGCTCTCTCGGGGCTGTACGCTTCTGCCCGCAGCGACGCTGGGCTGCCCAGCCTGCCGCTAATGACCTGCTTCAATTACCCTTGGCCAAGCCAGCCCGGGCAGGTTGGGCGAGAGACATACCTGAGTGACCCTGCCTCGTTGGGAAGGCAAAGCTTTCAACAGGCAATTTAGCAAGTAAATATACCTCACTCTCCTTGCATACATTAACCTTTCCATAATTGCAGCCCTTGGGTCCTAGCAGCCTTTTATCCAGCTACCTAGCATCCTCCTCTCTCTTTTCAAACCCCACGCTGTACCGAGTTACGGGTCTCCCATGCTCTTGTGTGCATCTTAACCCTTCTTCAGTGTAAGATCTCCTCTTCTTCTCTTTTCATAGTCCATTGCTCTGTGGGTCTCTACGCTTTGTCTGTTGGAAGAGACAGGGAGGGAGAAAGGGGGCAAACATTTTCCCATCTTGAGCCATTTGATTATATTAAGCATAATTTAAAAAAAGCTAACAAGAGGTTCTCGCCAGAGGGCAGGATCCAGAGGCTTTTTGTATGCATAATTTTTCTTTCAGACAAGAAGCTTTCTATGAAGAATATTTTCATTTTCACAGCACCTAGCAAACATTAATCCTTGCACTAGCACCAAGTGGTAAATATTATTCTCCCCATGTTATAGCGAGCAGACTAAGTGGCTTACTTCAAGCCAAGAGGATTTCATTTTACATTACAGTTCAAAACTTCCCTGGCCTCCAGTCTTCCAGTCAGATCATGACTCTGTCTTGAAACGATAATAAATTCAACAATATTTGATGGCCTGGAAAGACATTTGAATTCCCTCTCCCAAAACTGCTTCCAAATTGATCTCGTTTTATCTCATAAATGAATGAAAGGGAATATACTACAAAAGCAGATGGCTGGAGCTTCTTTTCCGTGCCCTGAATAAGGGATCCAAATTTTTTAACTGCATTTAACACCCCTTTTCAACAGCCGAGAAGGCACCCACACCACGGGATGTAACGTGAGCACAGGTTGCCCAGAGAGGTTGTGCCATCTCCATCCTTGGAGGTTTTCAAGGGCTGACCAGACAAAGTCCTGAGCAGCCTGGTTTGGTGTCAGAGCCGACCCTGCCTGCAGCAGGACATTGGACTGGAGACCTCAGAGTTCCTCTCCCGCCTGAGTTACCCTGTGATCTACGAACCCAGAATTCTGCTATGAGGTGACAGCTATCCTCTCTGTCACAGATGCACAGACTTCTCAATGATTTTGACTGCAGAGGTAATAAATAACTGTATTTTCTAGACCCATGAAAATGTGGGACAGCAAGCAATGCCTGCACCTGCCCATTACCTTTTGGCTATCGTTGACTTCTCTTAGAGGCGGCAACACGACATAAGCACCTAAAAAGACGGAGCACAGGGGTGAGGAGGGCTGTTAGGTGTTTCTCTTTGAAGTTAAAGAGCTGCACAGGGGTGGGTGGGGTGTATGTTCTCCTTCCTTCCTTCCTTCTCACGTTATTATCAGCCACAGCAGCAACCAACAGATTCCTTGAAAGGCATATGTGGTGTTATTTCTTTCTCTCAGCTGACAGATGTTCATTATATTCAGGTAGCACCTAAAATCCCAAATGTCACAGGAGAGCTGTTGGGAGAGGTCCTGCCTACAGATTTTGTTATTGATCGTCCCTGCCTCAGAAGCTCTCACCTCTTAAATGAGAGGTACCTTGGCCACAGGAGAGGACCTTCTCCTGGACCATGCGATCCGTAGGTGGCATCGCAGAGAGCAGACGGTAGGACTGTTGGTGGTGATCTGTTTACCTCATGTTATTACCTAGCATCAGAGAAGCATTTCTGGGCAGCACGGCTCACAGTGTGCTTTACAGTACAAGGGATTCCTGCTAACAAAGAGGAAACTAATTAAACGCCTCTTAGCAAACCAATTTAACACCAATAATGAGACAGGGTCTATAGCAGCAGCAGCGTCAGAGTCAGCATGGTAGCTGACAGGTTCGCAGGTCACCTTGCATCCTCGTAGGACTCTGTTTACAAAGGGGCCAGATCCCACCAGATGCTGAGAGCTCTGAAGTCCTACTAAATAGTTTTAAAGAAAATAGTAGCTGAGAGAACTGAGCACCACCAGACAAGCCCTTAAGAAATCCCTGACCACTCCTCCGCCGTATGGTCACTTTGCTTGTTCTCCATGTACCGTATTGACCCACTGGAGGGGTAACTGGCAACATCAGTTTTTTTCATAATACTCTGGACAGCACTGTCGTATCAGGATGTTCTCCAGAGAAGGACAAATGCGCCATTTCCATTAAAACCTTAATTAAAAATACAGCTTGAGCATTTACTGCAGCTGACTTGGCTTTAGCGTTAACTCAGACGTTGGCATCCCCAGCCTGAAGGCTGGTAAGATGATGGAGTTCCACCACAAGTACAAGGTAGGGCTCAGTGGGTGGAGGCAAAAGGGAGTTTGCAAAAAGGAGAGGCAAGATTTGCACAGCACGCTGGCTGCTGCATCCTCCTAGCAGAGCACAGCAAACAACCAACCTCACCCAGGGGACACCAATGAACCAGACAACATTCTCATTAATTGCAAGCTAAAAAATCAAAATATGCATTATAGCCTCAAATATAAGGATAATCCTTGGCTCCTCGTTTGCATGTTCATTAGCTTGTTAATAGGATACCTATTATGGAAGACGTAAAACACACAGTCGTGCACATATGCACCCAGTCATTTATTATAACAATAGCTTCCTTTCTTTCTATTTGATATATTTCTCCCCTGTCCAGAAAATGGTTCAAACTGTGCCGTCCAGGGCAAACCATAATTGATGAATAAATCTCGAGGAAAGCAATTTTGCTCTCTGTGCATTATACAGCCAATTATCTTTTCCAATGCTGAGAGCTGTGTTTATTTTTTAGCGATGGATCCAGGGAATTGCTGGAGGACAGACCCATGGGAGAGTCGGACCTACTAGCAGCCTTCAAACACATACACACAGCCTTCAAATAAATACACACATTCTTGTAAACGGGGAGAAATATCAAAAGCAAGTCCTCACAAACAACAGGTCTTCAAACCACTGTGTCAGAGTAGAAGGAAACTACTGGTGCCAAAGGAAGCACCCGCCGGGCACAGGTGAGGACAGACCTTCCGAGTCCAAGAAGGGAGGATGGGGAGCGATGAGCCCGGGGAAGCAGCGCAGCAGCGGGCGGGAGAGCGGCGGTGGCACAGGCGGCTTGCCAGGGACAAGGAGGCAGAGTGCAGCCAGCCTGGGTAAGCAAGACAATGGCTTGTGTACATCTCGAGCTGATCATGCGATAGTTTCTGTTTCAGCTGCATGGTTAGCTGTGAAGATGGGAGTGAGAGACGTTACTCAGGGCAGAAAAATACCCAGGACATTCCCTGGAGGAACTTCACGGTGGTGACTGTAGCCTTTCCTGTAGCCACTACGTATTTCGTTTCATCTTCACGGCAGAGAAAGCAACTTCAGTTTTCTATCTCTTGTCAGACTCTATTCAGGCAGCGCCTGGCAGGAAGACGTTCATGGAGACAGCTGTGCTGGTGGTTTTGGGACGGAGCATCAGGCTGTCAGCAGATTAAATCTATTACAAACGCTATTCTCAAGACATCATGCGGGGTCTGAACTTCGGACCAGCAGCTCAGCACAAGCTTCATTTCATTACGAAACCGGAGCCTTTTCATATTTCATCTATAACGCTTCTAAAACATTTGTGTTCTTCATTGCACCCTGCTCCATTTCTTTGGTTTTACTCTACCCCTAAATTTGCTGTGTGCCTCAGATTTTTACCCAGGCAGGGAACAGCCGCACCTCAGATGCTTCGCTAGCAAAACTCCACGGCCCCGCAGCCGCCAGAGAGGGCCCAAAAATGTGCACCAACTGATGACCTACCTGACAGCAGGGGAGAAACGGAGGTTTTCTAAGTGGGTTGGCAGGTACGTGGAATTTTCCATCGAGCAAAAAGCATCGGAGGAGACTTTGGCATGTAGGACCAGGACTTTACCTAAGTGCATACGCTAAAATGCTGACTACTTCACTTACTAACTCTGCTGAAAGTTTAAATATCACTGGTCGCCAGAATGAATGTCAGATAAAACAAATCACTATATTGAGTTACGGTTGAAATCACCACCCTCAAAAAGATCATCACAATGCATTGCTTAAGTTGAGCTCATGTTTCCAAGATCTTCCCCTGAATTTACTGGCAAAAAAACATTAAGTAAGTATACATGGCTGCAGAGCTGCAATTCATGCCAGAACAGGACAGAACCTGTAGGTAATTCCAGTATCAGAGAAATACAAAAAATAGCACGCAGAAGGGTAGTTTCTGTAATGGGGACATTTTCTCCAGTAGTAGACAGACTCAGATCACTTGTATGTATTTAGCATCTGTCAAATGACAAGGGCTGTTGCCGGCTAGCCAAGCACACACGATCTCAACTCTGGCCACGCCGAACATTGCCATAGCTTTATAGCTTTTAAAAACCCATGGCTTTTATCACCTCTGCCACCAGATTTGCATCTCATTACTGCAGCATAAGCAGACCATAGCAAACCTTCTCAACGCTAAAAAACCCACTTCCACTCATTAAACTATGAGGTTCCCAAGCAGGACCTGGCCTCACGGAGCACTGCCGCAGAGGAGAGTCCTGGGACACTTGTTGGCCTCAAGCCTTCTGCCTAGGGGACAACACACCCACCACCAAACCCTTGGGCGGTGGTTGGCCCCTGGGTGCCCATGCACTGCGCCTTGCAGTGCTGCGGGCAGGCAACGTTGGAAGGAAATCAACAGGGGCATAGGTTGGGCACGGTCAGTAAAAGACTGGAGCTAGTGTAGTAAAGATCTCTTGGTGCCCTCACTACATGTCTCATGAGCTAGCCTTCTCCATAGCTCAAAAAAAAGATGTTCTACCAAGACCAACTCGCAACAACCAGCGACACTGGGGAACAAGCTATGAGGTTCAAGGAGTGCAGGAGACTCTTTTTCACATTGATAGCTGGTGGTCAGTTCAGCTGCTGCTGGGGAGGCTGGAAACGTGGTTGCTTGGAGCTGGGAGGAGGAGGAAGGGTCATAAGAAAAAAGCCCAGAGACCCGTGGAGGGTTGAAGAACACACACACAAAAAAAGAGCACGTTGTGTCCAAAGAAAGTTCAACAATTTTCCCAGCTCATTGGATTGTGGGAACTTTGCTTTTCCAGGGAATAACTATGCTATTTTTAGCATTTTTATTATACAATTTGTCACGAGCCATCTCAGGAGACTATCAACAATCGGTTTCAAGCAGCATCTGACCACAAACACTTCTCCACATGTGATTTAGAACATCTGGAGCGAAGGAGTCGGCTTTCAAAGCATGCCAGCACCGCGCTGCATCCCCACATTTCTTCTTCTTCCTTCCATCTTCGCTTCCACTGTCAGACCATGTGCAGAAAGTGGGCTTGGGAAGGAAAGCTCAAAGGCCCTGACAATAGGTCCACGCTCTGAATTTGCCGTAAGTGCGTGGGGAGAGCAGACACTGCCTGCTTTGAAGAGGAGTGCGGCCGCGGATTGCTGGTGGCACATTCCCCGCATCGCTGAGCTGCAGTGATTTATACGTCACGTCCCCTAAGGATGGGAGATGCGATTCTTGGCCTGGAGGCGGGCCAGCGTGAGGACTGGTGCCAAAGTGTGCACACTGCGTATCGCATCCACAGACCCAAAAAGGAGGCACGTGCTTTGCTCCATTCCTGCTGTAGGCACTGGCTTTCTATTTGGTGCACGGATTTCCCCTGCAACCCAGGGAAACCTTTCACCAGAGAGCTCTGGTGGGTAAACTGTAGATTCACAAAGCACTTCTTCAGCAAGGCTGAGGAGGGAATGGGAAGATATGAAAAAGGAATCCGAGCAAATAGCAGAGGAAATGACATTATGATCCCAGCTGGGAGCTCTGTAATGATCTGCTTGGTGTCTGCACAAACCTGCATGAGAATGGAGAGAGGTTCAGGCCCCCGCGGAGCCGATGAGAATTTTATCATCGGCCAGAGGGGGGTGAAGGTTTCACACAGTCATTAATTTTGCGTTCATCTTTAACTTCTCCGAGTGATCCCCGCGGCTGTGGTGCAATCATACAGCAGTCTGCATTCGCACCACCTTCTACCTTGCATGTCTGGCTTCCCCACGCGGCTTCCAAAAGCTGTGCTCATTAGGGCATACGCTGCAGTGTTGCCAGAGCTCCGCAACCAAATCCCGTACAAATCCTGGTTTGTAGCAATAAAGTCAGCACTGGGGGAGAGAGGAATCTTGAACTGTGCTTTGTAAAGAGACGGTCACATGGCAGCAGGTTCTGTATCGACTTCTTGTTCTCCTTTATATATGTCCAAAGAATAGCTGGTAAAATTTGGGAGTATGTGTCTCATAAATTAGAGAACGTGGGATTTTGGCACACAGTGTCTTTTAAGAGAGCTCATGAAGTGCTTGAAACCCACTGCTGTCCCAGCATGTGCTTTCGCATCACGCCTGAGATGGCTTCACAGCTCCCCGCGTCCTCTCCGCCCGGCCAGCCCCACGGGGCTGCGCAGGGACCTGCATCCCCCCAGGGAGTCCCTGTCACGGGGTGACTTCTCTGCCCTTCCAGCACACAGCCCCGGCTCACCGCAGGGTCAGGGTGGCACGGCCGGAGCCGCGGGCAGGAAGGACCGGACCACACCGCTGTGGTGGCAGGAAAGGCGCTGGTTCGGCTCATGCTGAAACATGAAACCACAGCCTCGGTTTTACTTTTCCAGCCATTTTTAGGAAAGAAATAGCTATAAATACAGGTCTCATTTGTAGTTGCTAGGATCCATTTTGTTTCTTTTTTTCAATACTTTTTTCAACTCCACTAGTAGCAGCTCACTCAAAAAAAAAAAAAAAGAGGAAATTTGTCCCTCTGTGTTAAATTACAGTTTTTTCATAAGGAGAAAGGCATAACCTTAAAGCCACAGTGACCTTTATGTCACATTGCAAGTGCAACAATCCGAAAAAAGAAAAACACAAACAACAACCAAAAAAATCCCTGAACCAAAGCTTCCACAAGAGACCAGGCACTGTCTCCAAGGAACAAAGTGGCCAAATCTTTTATGTATTGAGGAATTGCATCCAGTGAACGTGTCAGGCCGAAGCTGTTTGCACACCGTGCACGTTTTCATGTCTTTGAAGTACGTACGTTGATGCACCCTGGGCGAGGACGCGGAGAAGAGCTTTCCAAGCACTACGGTGAGAGCAACGCTTCCTCAGCGCTGCCGGCCACGTCCCGGCAAACGTGTTTCCCACCGGTTAAAGTTGTCATCAGTATTGAACAGGGCAACGACAAACTCTGAAAGCCGTGTGCTGAGCCTCACAAGCTACCACGAAGCACGCGTAAGGGGGCTGCCATTTTGCCCGATACTCTGGTTTTTGAGCCCAGATCTTCAAGACCGAAGAAGCAAAGCAGCTAAACCCAGAGGTAGGTGGCTGGGGTTTAGCAGCCACTAACAAACTCCTGATGCCATGCAGCTCAAGCGCTTTTTCCAGATGCCTCTTACCCATACGTGCTTTTGATTTGGTCTCCCTTACCTCCCACCCGTTTCTGGAAATTCCCCCCAAGCGTGGTGGAGCCACAGCAGAGATGGGCAGAGGGGTCTCGGGCAAAAGGGGGCTGTAGGACACGCTGGGGTAACGTGAGAGAAGGGAACATCTGGCAGCGCAAAACTGAGCGCGAGGAGAAAGCCACACCACGGGAAGCCTCTAAATAACACCACAGGCCGGGATTAGCACAGTAACACAAAAATAGATCAAATCTACAACAGGTTTTGCTCCACCCTGGCTGGAGAAAGATGCAGGCCCCCACCCATGGCATCCCGGGGCCTGGCAGCTGGAGGAGACCCTGTCCTCCCTTTGGAAAGGGTTTCCTCACCCCCTTTGTACAGAAGCACCCGAAGATGGGACTGAAAGTTGAAGCATGGATCTGGCTCACAGTCCCCCTTTCTTTTCCAGTTTGCTCTTTTTTTCGTTTCTTTGTTTTGCCCTGAGAAATCCTACCTCCACCTCAACAGAAGGGAGAGAACCACCCAGGTGGGATCAAAACCCCCTCCCCAGGACCGTGTGGTGCTCGGGAGCCAAGCACACATGGGACATCACGTGGTGTCAATACAGCAACGCTTTCCGAATACAGCTTTTGGATAAAGGACGGTTAGGGAGAACATCTCTGTGCCAGTAATGGGCTGACTGTGAGCTGGAAACAGTCATACCCTTACGTCGCAATGAGTTTGCTGTTGGTTTAAAACAAATGCCCTTTTCCTCTATCAGAAATAGCTGAAATTTTTTATTCTTTTTTTTTTCCCGCATTATCCCCAGAACAGCTCATGAAAACTCAGGAACCTGTCATCCCAAGGCTACAATCCCATATAATATGAAGAAGTTTGGGATGCAATCAACATTTAGGATCTTCCACTGCAAGCTCATCTACAACTTTTGGACTTTATTATTAAAAATTAAATGTTAATCAATAGCATATGGTGATTTTGCTCAAACAGCATTGCTTTGAACAACTCCAATTGGAGTCTTCATGGTTAAACTTATGCCAAGGTCCCTTTCCATAGCTACCGCAGCATACAGGCAAGTAAAAGCACACGTAAGTGTATTCGCAGCTATTTAATGCTCCTTTGCATCTGAATATAAATGAGTTCACTCCTTTTGGCACCACGGTTGGAAACTACCTAGTTCATATTCTGATGGATTCCTTTTTTCAGGCTACAAGAAGCAAGTACAGCAACCTTGAAGGCTGCGTGCAGTGAATCAAGCCAGCGGGGACTTCATCACAACATCACTTCAAGTGGATTTCTCTTCTAACAGGAAGAGACAGAGCACATAGCAACAGCAGCTTTTCATGTTTCAGGCTTCAGTTTTGCTTTTTGTCAGAGTTTGGGGAAACACTGGTGATACTGCTACAGCTAGCAAGTTAACTCGAAAGGGAACAAAGCATCTTTCATTACGAACAGCTCTTGGTTAGAAGGGAAATAAAACATTTCCTGTATGTTCAGCTGAAACCGAGGTGCCAAGATGCAGTGGTAGATAATGGAAGAAAATAACCTAAAAGAATACATTGCTGCTTTACCCTGGAGACATATGCCTCCCTTTGTCACTGCAGAGAACGTCAGAGGCAGGAGGGAATGGGGGCAGGAGGAAATCGGAACGTGATGAGAGCCAGAGTGGGAAACGGCACCCAGCATCTCCGAGACCACCCAGCATCAAGATACTGGTGGGGAAAGGGTTTGTAACATCTGGAAGGGACATTGCCAGGCCAGTAAAAATCACCACTCATTGAGGCAAAAAGCATCACCTCCTACTTCCATAGAACAGCGTAAAGGGCATTCGATGTTTCGGAGGGTGAAGGTGAGACTAGGCAGTAAAGTCCCAGGGGCCTGGGCAAGGACTCCTGCAGGAGGACTCCCTGCAGATCCCCAGTGCTTTGCCATGGTTCCTGGCCAGAGCAATATTTATTTTTTATCTTTTCTCTAATAATTAAAGACCATAAAGAGTGGAACGTTATACAGCAAAGGGATTCTTACCTTGGGTTAAGTGCAGGGTGCAGCCTTGGCAATTAAGAGGAGATATTCAGATTCTTCAGATTTTCTTCTCATTCATGAAAAAGGCTTTTGTGCTTCATACTTCAAAATTTTGCCCAGCCAGTTCACAATCAGATGTCAATGTTTAGGATGAAGGAGAAAGGGAATGTGTTTCTAAAAATCTTTTAGAACATTACTTCATCAATTGATTATAATCAAAGTGAACTGCAATGCCCCTCAAACTTGCCTAACTTTTTTTCTAAGTTAAAGCCTGAATACCCAACTCATTCATGCACGCAAGGGAACAGGAGCAGAACTGGTTCTACTCCCGTTGGGATTAAGTTTGATCTTCCTCTCACAGCCCCAGTCCTTCAAACAGCCCTAGTTTACCGTAGACAAGTACGGCCAGACATGAATTAGTGATGTGTTTCCTTAAAACCAACAAATTTGTAGGAGCACCTTTTTCCTCTTTGCATTCCAGTTAATTTTTTGAGACTGGCCAAACCAAATCTGCCCGAATTTATGTAAATACATTTTTACAAGAATTAACAGCAGCTGTAAATTCACCACACTCCTCCATCCTCTATATACTCCACGTCAAAAGTGCAGAAGAACGGAGAGATTCAGTGCTGCTGAATGAGTGAGTACTGTGTCAGTGCTATCCTGCAAGAAAGAACGTGGCTTTTCCGTGCAGCGTATATAGTGTGCTTAAAGCAGCGACTGCTCGTACATATGATGTTTCAGCAGAAGCAAGTGCTGCTCTGCAAACAAACTCTGGCAATGAGGGTTTTTTTCCTTACACTAAACCTCGCTTTCCCTACATCTGTAGGAGGAAACACTCCAGTTAGCCGTAAAACGGAAAGTCTCACTGTAACTGGGACTGAGCGCGAAGGCAGTTCTCTGTGAGGGAGGATGCCACTGCCTGAGTTAAGTCTCCTGAAAGGACTTAACAGGTCACACAATTTCAGAGAGGCAGGCCTGTAGTGCACATTAGCAAATACTGTGCTGGAATGGCTACGAGATCGCGCTACATGCCAACAACCTTTAGTTACATTTAACTGGAAGGTCATGGGACAGTGACCCACTGTATTTTAAACCACATGATTAAAAGCAGTATCCAGAGAATTTTCATCACTTTGGGGGCTTTTACAAACATTGGTAGAGAACTGTCCCCCCCGCTGACAGTCACATGTCTGTGTAAGCCACAAAATACTCCAGTAGGGATGGAAGCTAGATAGGAGGAAAGCCAGAACTCATCTGTTAGTGATGCCAGAGATTACTTATAACAATACAGACAAGCGTGAATTTTAATTTGGCAGCATCCCCATAAAACACTTCCAGTTTTGTCTTTGAAACATGTATTTGTTGGGAAGTTCTAATGCCCAAAGAAGCATAGACATGTGCATCTCTCTCCTGCCCATCACCGTCACACTACAGTGCAATCTTCCAAAATAACCATGACCATTTGCTATAGAAAATGGAAAATATGTTGTTTTTCAAGATTAAGGATCTAAAAGTTTAGGCATTAACAGTGAAATTTACGCTGACTGAGGAAAATGATCTCATTTCATATCAAAATTTTGAGTTAATTCTTCAGGTTTTTTCCCCAGAACTGTTTAGAAAAAGGCTCGCATTTTGGCAGTGAAAACAAACCTGGATTAAAACTGAAGATGCTTTTTCTGATATTACATTTTAGTTTCTTTCTTCCATAATTTGTACAATGAACAAAAATATACATAAATCAGGATAAAATCGTTAAGGATAAAAAGAAAGAAAGAGATCACAAGACAAAACATATGGAATATGATAGGTATGGGGCTCAAAGCCATTTTTAAAAAAAAATCAGGTTAATCTGGCTATTAATACTCTTCCTAGGGAATCGGTCCAAATCCTAATGTTAGAAAAGTTGAGTTTGCAGAATTTTCAGAGAAAACTATGTCGAGGAAAAGTTTTGCACTGAAAACGGTTACTGTGAATCACCAAGGAAGACATGCTGCCTCTTAAGGAATCACATACAAAATAAAAATGTCTTCTCTCGCCAAGTCACACACCAGCGTTGTGCATATTTAACCTAAAACCCAGTCACCTGCTCTTTTTAGATTTGATGGCAGTAAGGAAGATACAGATATAGAGAAAGTATAGGTATAAGGAACAGAATTTTATTTGATTCTGGAAAGTATCATGCAACAAATCTCATTTTTTTTAATGATCCTTGCCCAGCTTTCAGATGACAAATTAAAATTTACAAGTAAAAGAATGTGTAAGGTTAGCACCATAGGAGGAATAGTCTTCTCTTTACCACTCCATTTGACATACGGTTATAAAAGAAAACAGAGGAAAAGAAGAAAAAAAAAAAAAAGTAGGTGACCTTGCATTTTTATTTTCAACAGCCTAAATACTTAAATCTAAACATCGAGATACCATGACCCATCTAGCATATCTAAATAATTCATGTTCAGCAAAACTCACTCTGTACGTTGAGAAATATTTAAGTGTCAAATGGTAACTATCACAAAGTACCAGCTAATACGCAAGGTAAAAATTGTAAAGGTCCAGAAAAAGAAATGAAACAACAGAAATCAAAGTGAGGAATTTGTCCCTCTTCCAGTCTTTGGCAGGTATGGCTATCATGGCTTGCTGCAAAGATCAAAAAAATAAAAGGGATCTGTACTGGGTCTGGCTGGGATGGGTCAAATATCCTAGTATTATCCTGTAATACCCTAATTTCATGGACCAAACATCCAGATGTACTTAATCTAAACTCTCCCATTTCCTACCTGCAAGCAACTACAGGATTACATCAGACTTCAAATGTTTGTTTTCCTTACTTTTGTATTCATTTTAAAAATTTTTCCTTGTGGTTCTTACTGTAAGGTTTTCAAGATAGTGAACAGTTTTACAAACCCTCCAATCTTTACCAAGCAGGAATTCTAATACAGGATTTAGGCATTTTAAATGCCATGTTATTATGTGCTGTCTTCTTAAGGCTACGGAATAATTCCTTTGAAGTATCCTAATTTTGCATTACAAATCAATACTAAGATTTCCTTCGTAAGCATCTCTAATTACCATATATATAAAATTATTTAAAATTATTAAACTACTAACCTGACTCAATTACTAAAAGAAGGGTTCAAACTAAGATCATAAGGAAGAGGCAACTTTTTGTTACAGTTTGGGAAATACATCTTTTGATTACTCCCACCTCGCAAGGTCACGTGCAGGGACTTTTAACAGCAACATTAAAGCAACCAGTTAAAACAATTGTTTTGTCTCCAAATCATAGCAAAACCATTTAGTTTAATCCCAAAGCAAAATGTGGTACTACACAAACCAGCTGTTTTTTTCAGACTGATAACCATTAGCACTAGAACATCTATCGCAGTAAATGCTGTTTTAACACGGAGAGCCAACGTTAACGTTGAACTGCCCAGAGGAGCCTTCGCAGCCATCAGAGCTACATAACTTTACCATTGGGAGAGTAAAGAGACTCTGAACTTTTATTTATCTTTCCTTTATTTATGCTTGGACTTCCAGCACTGCACATCAGATATCCAGGGTCTTAATCTGTCCTATATCAGACTGCAAAAATACAATGCTTTCTCAACTGTCCTTGCATCAAGAAATCAAACAGTCACATCCAACAAACCCTTCACTTGAGTAGTTACTTCTATCTAAAAATGCATCTCTCCTCTTAAGGATTTCAACTAATGCTTCTGGCTTACAAAAGATTAAGTGCAATCTGTTACACTGAAAGTTTATAATGCAGCTCTTGATTGTATTTTCTGTGCACGCATTTACATCAGGCACACAAGTTATATAAAATAGTTTGGAGTACAAAAATATGGTTATAACATAGGAGTACCAACCAGCACAGAATTAGAACAGTTTTATTACTGTAATACCAATTTATATACAGACCCCCAAATTAAGGATTTCTTTAATTCTAAGTATTCTTCCCAAATTGACAACTGTAGTGTACACTCTAAAAAACTGCAAATTAATAACACAAATTTATTTTAACCCCTACCTTGTCTATGCAGTCTGCACCAATCCTCTCTCTTGCACACAAAAAGGCATTATAAATAATTTTTCACAAAACGTCAGGTATGTTTTATTGCACATTGTACATGCCGATATCTAAAAGAAAGGCTCAAACCTTTTGCTTGATAACTAACTGTTTAAATACCTAGCATTTACTTGTGTATTGAATACTATTGCATTTTTCAGGCTCTAACCTTAACTGATAATTTAAAACAAAAAAAGCAGAACAGAAAATATGCCTCGAACGGTATAGCTTTTGTGAAAGAAACAAGCTTTTTTAATTTTACTGATTTCTACTGTATAGAGTCATTAAAAACACTTGACCTAATTAAAAATCCTGTTTCAAAATTTCTGCATTTTTTACTATAAAATTATGCATATAGCTGCTTGTATAATCATACATTCCTTCTGTTTTGCAGAATTAGATGTTCCTGTGCTGTACTGACTAAAAGATCAAGTTACATAGGTCCTAGTGTTAACTATAGGAGTTAGTGAGTCTCCCCAGCGGTGGCAAGCAAGGAGCCTGTCAGAACACCAGAACAGGTCGGTATAAAAAGACACTGGGCACGAGTGGCCATCAAGCATCAAGGCCATGCATAGTTCCTGTTAAGCAGATCTCTAGACTAAGGAATATGAGTAATTTATCATTAATATGCGGGTTTACGGTATGCTGCACTAAAATACGACCGCTAAACAAAGAGAATGATTCGTGTATGACAGATATGTGCCAGCTGGTAAAAATGCCTCACTGGGTAAAAATCTGCATTTTGAGGGTTAAAACTCTGGCATGAACAAAAAAGATTAAAAAGTCGATTGATCAAATGTTTTGCCAAGGGTTTCTAAAGCTATTAGCCGTCAACAGCTCCAGAAAGGGATAAAAACAGCAAAACCAAACAACTAAAATTGCACTATTACAAAGAAACAAGTCCATGAAAGGGAGAGTCACCAGCTGCAGTTAAGGGACAGCCACTTCAAGAAGCCGATTGTTTTTTCGCTTGCAAGTTGGGATATTGCCGTTTTTCTGGCTGCCTTGTATGAACTTCACGCACACTTTGTCTTGTCTGAACTGGACCAGAAACCTAGGAGAGGGAATGAGATACATTTTAGTTAAAGGTGGAAAAAAACCATGAGGAGCAGAAGTTTTTTCTGGTTGGTTCTGAGCATCACTCCAAAAGATGTCATTTTCAGGTCTGTATTAATAATGAGAGTTGGGGAATAAAAAAAAGCCATAGGTTATGGTATGGCTTGAGTGTCCTTCAGGTAGTTATCTCTTAATTACTGCCTTTTGCCTATAACTCTGGACCTTTTACAATAGTTAGTTTGCTATTCCTTTAGAAAGAAGGCAGTTTAAAACAGAATTTCTAATGTACCAGAAATGCAGCAAAGACTATTTCCAACTGCTTCACCGTCGCCCAAAGGGACTTTTCTGTTTTCATGGAAGGAAGCTAAATACTTCTATAACAACATCAGGAGCACTCTTCTTCTGGTTTACGCTTAATTTAGTAGATCTGGTATTTTAGCAGTTCTCATATTTCTAATTCTTAGTTAGCCTTTACAGCCCCCTGCTCAGCAATGGGGAAAATTCACTTCCTTCCCAGCAATCTCCAAATTTAGATATTTCCTACAGACCAGGATAAATTAATCCGGATTTGACTCTTCACTTTTTACTGGAAGAGAAATTTCATTGAATGTGGAGAATTGCTTTAAAAACCCAACAGGCTCCTGTGGAGCCTCAAACTTCTCACTGATCTGGATAGCAAGATTAAAAGCAATAAACAGGGCAGCGCTGCCTTTTGGCTCACACGCAGCGGTTGCTGACCTAAAAAGTCCTCTGTAATACAGCAGATTTTCCCTTTTAGCATCCTTAAAAAGTCCTCCAGCAGAGGCCAAAAACTTCAAAGAATCTGTTCTCCAGCCGGAAACCACAAATCAAGCTGACGGCAGAGCTCGGGGGAGGAAGTGGCCTCTGCTGCGCCGAGCTGCCCTTCGGTCCCGCTTTCCTGCTGAACAGCCCAGACGCTCAAAGATTAACTTGCTCAGCGCTCCCAGCCAGGCAAGCATCCGGAAAACGCGAGT
The DNA here is from genome assembly GCF_030936135.1 of Gavia stellata. Classification (NCBI taxonomy): domain Eukaryota; kingdom Metazoa; phylum Chordata; class Aves; order Gaviiformes; family Gaviidae; genus Gavia; species Gavia stellata. The sequence continues at coordinate 35,001,992 of NC_082601.1, forward strand.
AGATCTTATAGCCATCATCTCTTGTCACCAATGCTGCGTCTTCCTAAATCCATTGTTCCAATATTATATAGATCAACGGTATGTCTCTTAACAGACAGACCCCTGGATCAGCAGCATTTTTACTTATATAAACTCTCTTCCCCAAAAGTAATGTACAGTAGTCAAAGTAAAGCCACATTTTCTCCTCAATCCCTAGTTGTGCTTGTATCTAAAATCTAGTAGGGAGAAGAGAGTCCTGCTTCACTATCAACAGATATGGAACTGCTAAAAAAGAAGCAAATGACTTAAAATTATTTAGTCTGGATAAACTCAATAGCAATACACACTTGAGTGTTTTTAATCTGCAGGACAAGAAACAAAACCACATCCCAAAATGCAAGACTCCCAGAAAGCAGATAGTTTTCCAGACCTAAGGCAGGCAGGCAGTCCAGACTAGTGCAATGCATGCTTAAACTTTGTTTTAGTAGTTTATTCCTTTGTAGCCATCATTAAACTACAATCTTATTAGAAACAGTCACGCTCTTAGAGGCTAAAAACGCACACGCTTGAGCACACTGAATCACATCTGGTAACAGAACAAAGGAAGATGGCAGATGTCATTTTCAAGGAAACAGCAAAATTAGCCTTTAAATAAACCCTGAAATCTGAACAGATATAAATGGTACTCGCTATGACTCTAGAATACAAGCAGTGCAGTGCAGCCAGATAAAAGGTTCAGGTTTTGCCTACAGAAAATATATTTTACTATTGTTCCAGATTTTCTTCTTTATTCAAAATGAGTAAAACTACCACATCAAGACTGCTGAAATCAGGGGGCACTTCACACAACAAACCGAGTGCGTAACAATGAGGGACTAAGCGAGGGACTCTCACTCAGCAGGCTTTAGGAGTTCACACACACAAACTCGTTTTTATTCCACGGCTACAAACACTGCAAGTGCAGTCCTTACTCAAGGCCAAAATAGGAAACTGAATCAAGCAGAAAGAAATACTAATTTGAGATGCAAGCTTTTTATCAAACAAGGCTTTTTAACAACCAAAACCCCAAAACAACAATAGGTGGTTCAAACACCATCAGCAGGAGTTTTAATAATATATTTTTCACCTTCACAAAAAAGGAGGTAGAGCTTTATGGGCCTACATTAGTAGCACCATCATTACCTGTGTTTGAGGAGGAGCTTTTCTTTGGGTTGTTTTCACTGGAACTTGGGACCTGGTGTCCACTCTAATTGATAAACATCTCATAGAAGTACGTGAACTTTTCAGTCACACACAAAATTATTCTCTCAAATGTAGTATCTCTTAATTATTTCTACAGCAGCAATTCTGCTTCACAGCCCTATTTGAAACTACCTTAAGAAAAGCACTTTTTCTCTAATGACTTTCAAGGAAATAAGAACCAAAATGAATACTAGAAATGAGCACACATTGAAAATTGCATCCTTCCTTACAAGTATTCTGTCAAGAGAAAAGAAGTACTAGTTACACAACAGCGTTTTGTTTTTCTAACATTAGAGATACTTGACTTTTTAGCATGTTGTATTGAAGGAAATGCACTTCCAAGCAAACAAGAAACATACTCATCAGATATCTCAATGTTGAGCTTCTGTTTGGTTTGGCTGAGAGTAGTGCGGTAAAGTTTAGTGGCCATTTCAATAAGGTGATCGCTGCTGAGCAGGAAATCTCCTTTACCAGCTGCTCCCGAACCCTGAAACAGAAAGGAAACCACTTAGGACTACCAAAACCTAGAATATGAAAAATACTAAATGCCAGCCAAGCAGGAGGTTTGACAAGGAGTCTTCTCTTCCCAGTGCAATGAAACAACAGTCTTTTGTCTTGTAAATTAAATAGTGATGCAGTGCAGTGTATAGGATCAAAATGCAATTCACTCTCAAATAAACAGCAAACTTGCTGAGAAAGTTAAAAAACCCCTCCTGACTCTAAAGGAGGGTCACCCTTCATTTCTCCTGTAAAGCTGTCGTGTTTCTGTATCCCTCTTCTGGCTATACCGCAGCAAGCTCACAATATTTTCAGAAAGGAACAGAAACCAATTGCCAACACCAGTATTAGGATGAAGGTGGTCAGTATGAAAAGACACATTCTTCAAATCCATTTAAACTAGAATACAAATGCCAGCTTAATGATTTTAGCAAAGCAATGCTGACAGTGCAGTGAAGCAAATATAGCACTGAACTAAGTTCTTTAGAACTGAGTAACCAAATTAGCTGTGCTATAATATGGATTTCTTGGCATCCCATAAAGAAGAGAGAAAATGTTCTGCCAGTGTGTCAGGAAGAATTATATGAGCAGCCAAAAAGGAAATCACTGCCACAAGGAATCCGAACCAGATTAAAGGCCCATATTACAAATGGAAAACTCCAATCCTGAACAAGCTACAGTGAAATACGAAGTCTGATTTTCACAAGTAAATGATCGTTCATAATGTAATAACTGTTCTCATTTGGCTTAGTTTTACATCAAAGTTTTTGCAGATATGGCAAAGTCCAATAAACTTCTAAACCTACAGGCTAACCACTACAGTTTAATGCTACAAGATAATTAATAAACAATTTTGATATCAATGCATGTAAACCAGTCATATTATTGTATTATAAAGTTGTAACCAACCTCCTTGAGGTGCACTGCAAAGAAGCCATCGTTTTGGGAGCTCATGGACACTTTGGTAACATCTCCCAGTGGAACCTCTGACTTGATATTCCCAGATTTTTGATCCGCAAGAAGAACATTATTTTTGGTTAATAAGAAAATCCTGGATGTAGCCTGTGAAAATACAAAAATGCAAACCATTATCTACACAAAGAGAAAACTCGTCTTTATTGAGCACCTACTAAGACTACAAGCAGTTCATAGAGTTAATAAGCTTGGCCCACATTAGTAAACATGAACATTTGATGTTCAGTAAAAGCTGCAGATCAGTTAAAATTGGGTCAAATTTATTTATGTGTCTAATTATAGATTGAGAAGCTTAGCTCATTTTGGCACATATGCTTAGATATAAACAGTTCCTTTAATTACTAGCTTACAGTTATAAAATTCAGAAACTGAAACTCAGAGGCTATGCAAATCAGTATAACCTCATTTCACATGTTCTGTCAATCCCTAGGAAAACCAACGTACCTTTTCAGTGATAGCTAATTCAGGACTAAGCCTCACTATGTACTGTCATTCACCAAAACTATGTTGCAAACACAAATCACGTAGGTATTTTCAATGTTATGTTCTCCTCCCTTTATCTGCTGGAATTATTCTTTAGGAGGATACACTTTCGTATTTTTAAACGACAAATATTTTTAAAGCATGAATCTGTGTTCTTAAATTTGTCTTAGAAAATAATAAGAAAGAGAAATGAAAACTTAATCTACATGTAGCTTTTCCTCCTGTAAAGTTTTAAATAAAAAATTAACTGTTATTTTTAAGAAGTAGCTGTCTTAAGCACATAGAACCATAGCTCATTACTGGGGTTTTTTGGTGTTTTGTTTTGTTTCAAATCTTGAGAGCTATAGCCTATGCAAACACTGGAAAGATTTTGTCTGTATTTAATTAGTTTCTTCTAAACCGGAAAATTAACTTGGTATCAACAACAGGCAACCTAATTTCACTCCTACAAATGCATAAGTGACACCTACATCTGAGAAGTTGAGATCTACTACTTCTAATATTTAGACAGATACAGTGAAAACAATTACATTTACTAAGGGAGGATAATACTTCCTGTTTTAATACCTATAATTTAAATGCAAAACAAGTTCTGTGTTGACAGAGTAAAAAAGTACCGAGCACATTTAACAGCTTTATTCAAATGATACAAGAAACCTGCCTCTTCATTCCAAAAAGCTTTTGATATCAATCACTAGACAGGCAAAGCTAGCAGAGTATGCCACTCACAATTTTAAAACATAATAAAATGTGATAATCAGGAGCTTGAATGACAGTGTGAACCTTGAAAGGTTAAGTTTTCTAAATGCTTCAACAAGAACAGCATTCTCTAAATATTTATTTTCTTCAATTGGCAAATAGAAGATTTAAGTTTGGTACAGAGACTACATTTAGTTGTGAATCAATACAGCCTGTTACCAGCTGATGAGATGCCACTTTTGTTTGGAAAAGTCGCTGAAAACTACAAACCCAAACAAGATGTTAGTAACCTCTGTGTAAATTTAAAATGGGTGCTTAAAATCACCAGTTTATATAAACCCAACATTTCCAGTCTTGCCCTTAAAAAAGGCGGTTTTTTAAATCCTCAAACTATTACATGACAGAAACGAAGTCTCCCTCTCAGTTTACTCATAACAAAAACAATCTACCCTTCTGGATAAAGCAATGCCATTTTATTACCTTCCCATTAGCTCTGTTGATCTTATTCACAACTTCTGCAATAATGATCTTTTCATCCACAGCATCTTTAAGTTTTTTGTACTTGGGGTTCTTGCTGATTTCCAAGTAAGCCCCTTGGAACGGCTGCCCAACACTGCTCAACAAAAAGACACGAGAAACATGAGTTAAATATGAATTGCAGGGAAGAAATAAACCTCCTGAAACCATCCCGTTCTGCTTCAGGCTTCGTGGAGCCAGGAGATGCACCAAATACCATTTTCAATGACTCTACACTGCCAGAAGCGTCCTTAAACTTTGATACGCTCTCTGCCAGGGAAAGGCATTCCCTGCCTCTTTTTTAGTGAAAGAATACTCTGATCAACGCAGAAACCTCTACTCAGAATTTTTACCTGGTTTAAACAACAGCAATACAAAATAATTTGCAATCGTGTAACAGAATAATTAGAGCAATACATAACTGAAGGCAAACAGGACTCTTTGTTTATGCAGCGCGATTGTCCTCAATCCTGCTGAGAAGCTGAAAACTGCAGCCCCCCGAGCTCTGCCCTGGGACTCTCCAGGTTGGTACCACCGTTCACTCAGTGCGGTGGTGCTGGCATCAGTCTGCGCCATGCAGGCATACTACATCAACTGAAAGTAACTTGGGAATTGCTACAGAGTAGTGTGGATATATCTCCCAGAACATTATCCCAGGGGAAAGAAGCAAGGAGGAGGAGGAGGGGTAAGAAACAGTATGTGTATTAGACACAGAATCTTGTGCCCATTAACAGCACAGTGATGGTGAATAAAGAAATTTATCACTAAAGACAGTAATAGGATTTTTTTTTCCTTGCTCTGGAAACATTTCCCAATTAAATAGGCCAGATTGCTATGGGTATCAGAAACAAGTACATCCTTGCATATGCCATCAGTTTTGATTTAAAATCACCAAATAACACTCTCTGTGCAAACAGAGGAAATAAAACTTCAGTAGGACCGACACCTCTGCTCTTCCACAGTATTTCAGAGTGACAGACAAGAACTTGCCTTTAAGATCTGCTGTTGTTTGTTAAATATGTACCAGCTCTTCATCAAGACTTGTGCTTGCAAATCACCCCATCTTTATCCACCTCAGGGTTATACAGTAATAGCTTCGCTATCAGTTAAGAAGTGGTGAATACAGTTGCTGCTTGCTTTGTTTGGAAGTCCCTTTAACTAATCACTTTGACTAAATTACAGTCAAAGCCCTAAATGCAAAGCTTTGCCAAGACTAGAGCCCAAGAGGAACCAATACGTTATGTGGAATAGCAATACCTTTGTAATTGCATCTCTGGCATACAGAGACATGAGAGAGAAAAGGAAGGGTACTGGTATTTCAGTACTCACAAGAAGTCCCTCTCTGTTCTTAAATAATTATATTACACACAGAAAATCAGCCACATCCTATGAATCATTATCAAACTAACTAATCAGAAACTTTATACAGTAATTTCCTCCACCCTTAGGCCAATTAAAAAAAAACCAACAGGAGCTAATCAGCTCTGAGTACAAGAAAAAAAAGAGATGGAAATGTTTCTAAATGAGTGCGGGGTGGGGAAAGAATTCTAACTTTCTACCATGTTGGAACTTTGGGGTTTTTTGTTTTTATTAATTAGCATTATGAAACCGTAGTCACCAAAACTGTAGATTCCCTGTGGACTTTGTCTCTAATCAAATGATAATGACTTACAAGCTAAAACTGAAATGAATCAACAGTTACCCTCTATCACATATACCGCTTAAGAACGTCTTGGATAAAAGTAACTCAGATATATATTTTGCTGGATAATATTTCATGGTTTAATCTTGGTGTAAAAAGTACCAAACCAGGGATATAAATAAAATTTCTTCCTTCCCAAGGAACTCTACACTGATCAGATGTATACTGACTCAAAGCAGAAAAAACCTGCTCGCTCCTAGAAGAGTCCAAAGGCAGCATCTTTCTCTTTTCCCAGCAGCATAAAAAGACATCCCAAAGCAAATAACGAACAAACCACAAGCTAACACATAGAGCCATTAAATAAGTGATCTGCTGAAGGGAAGAAAGAGAAACATATACTGAGCCCATTACAGGAAAAAAGGAAATATCTCAATAAAAAAAAAGAAACAAAACAAACCAATAAAACACACAAACATCCAGGCAGAACTTGTCCAGGCATGGAACTGCCCTCATCAACTCTTGCAGATTCCTGTTCCTCTCTCTACTGAACCTTGCTTTTTGCTTTACAGTGCTTTGTTCCTGCTCAGCTCAAACTATGGCTTCCCTAAAAGAAAACTCTCCTGAGATCGAGGAGACCTTTGTTTTCAAGAAAACCGCAATTTCTAAGCTCATATTCACTTAAAAAGTTCAATTCAACTTCTTTCAAGGACATCAGATCTCTATTTTGTCAGTTTTATTGCATGCAAAAAAAAAAAGTGCATTCCCTAAGTAAAATCAGATACGAGTGCACTTTCTTGAGTAATGTTAGCTCTGCAGATAGCATTGACAAGAATTAATCAGTTTGTAAGAACTCAATAATCTGAGAAACCAAAAAAATTATTTGCAGAGATTTCACATTTTTAAAAAGTCTCCAACTAAAAAAAAAAAAAAAAAAGATTCTAAAATGGAAATTAACTTCTAAGCACTTTTTTTTTTTTAAGTATCCTTTCAAAAAGATATATATCAATGTATCTAACTCTTAAATTACCTAGTCTTCACATTAGAGCATTACGCTGAATGTACGAAGTTTGAACACAGGAGAGCTCCCTGGCACGCCTCATCTGGGAGTGACACTGTCTCTTACAGCCTTCCAGTTCACTCTACATTTATTGGTTGCAGGAACCAGCATGACGGAAACTAGTGGAAAGGGTGAGAGTTACTCCCTTCTACGTGTTCTCCAAACTTTTATGATGTGAACAGGTGATGGGGGGTTAGAACAACAAAACATCAGGGCTTCTGGACAGAAGTGCTCAGTATCACAGGGTTAGTGGGCTGCAACAACATCTAAGTTAGAAGCAAACTGAGGTCAATTTCCAGGATCGTGAAGTAAAATGATGGAGGGACATTGTCAAACAAGGAAAATGCACTTTTCTGCTTAAGATAAAAAGCAAAATCTTGCTTAGTTTCCTAAACCTATGTAAGGATATTGAATTCATTGTACACTAAAAGCAGCAGAACAAGTCATTACCTGGCTGGATATAAAGCCTTCTTGTCCTTGAAAAGTTCACTCGCTTCCAGTTTTTCTTCATATATAAGCTTCTGCTGATCTGTGAACTGGTCTCTGTACTTCTTACACTACAAAACGTGATATAATTAAACAAACCAAAAAATTATCCTTCCAAATCTGATTTGAAGCAGCAGCACCACAGACTAATGTTTGCTTATTGCTCAAGATGCACATTCTTTGTATACTTCTGAAGTGACTCAGCTCCACCCTACATGCCACTGGAGCACAGTAACAAACAGCAGCGGTGTTTCTCTCCTCAGCCATTCTAGATACTTCGGAATTACACCAGAAACAATCTCTAAAACATATCATTTAAGCATGCTGCATTTGAACACGAGCTTAATCTGTCATATACCAGTCACTGGAAGCCTGTGCTAAAAAGGTTCACAGAAACATATATAGTTCCGTGACTGCGGAAGTTTACGTAAACAGGCAGAAAGAACAAAACATAGCTGAGAGGATGAATTTTGCAGAAAGAAAAACTGTTCCTTGACAATTCACAGAAACCACAGCCACAAGGATCAGTAAAATGTCTCATCAGCACTTATACAGATTCTCGCTGTTCTCTCCATCCAAAGATCCAAAACAAATTTCAGCTAACCACAGTTCAGAAGTAAGAAATTCCACCCGATACTTCCAATGCTGGTCTACGAGCTTGTCTCAGTCCTGGCCATGGACACAAGTATTATAAGCTACCAATTAACAGGCAACAGGCATACTGCTTTACTGTTAAGTTAAGAGCTGACGGCAGGAAGCAATCCTCTCTCCCTCGCCCCAGAAAGGAGTAAGCAGGATAGTTATAGCCCTTGCAGGCCAAAGACAATGATCAAAAGACACACTTCTTCCAAAGAAATAAACCATACTGTCTGGAACGGGAAGAAATACATCCTAAAAATAGGCTCTTCATGAACCACACAAAACTACTGAAAATCACAGACTAGACCAGAATGTGTCCTACCCTCCACAAATGGAAAATCCTCTTTAGTTCCTTGTGAGTTGAATCCAAGAAAAGGTAAGGTCTCGCTGGCCAGTTTTTATCTATTGGTGATAAAGAAGGCATCTTATTCTTCATTTCCAGGAAGTATTTTTGCATCTGTGATAAAATTGAAGCAAGATGTTTTATTAATGCTCAAATACCAGAGTTACTGAAATAAGCAAGGAAAAGCAGATGCTCTGTGATTGAAAGCACAGTTACCAAACTACAACTCTCAGCTTTCATAAACCTGAATACAGATTTAAAAAGCCAGGTATATTGGGAAATGCAGATTTGGATATTATACAAGTGTGGCAAATGCTTAGGTAGTACCATTCCCACACCTTCAAAACACTATCACTATCCTTTCTTTACAACATCAGAATTTTTAAGTTGTCAGTTTTCCATGTGCTTAACTTGGACATTTCCTTACAAAGACTATCAAGGCCATAATACTGCTGTTAATTTTGCTAGAAAACGAAAATTTAAACCACAGAAAATATATGTGTGCTTTGTACGGATATATACATACAAGTCTCTGAAGGGTAAATTCATAAATTTTTCTTCCAGCATTGGCTCTGAAGAATTTCCTGTACTCTCTACGGACCTGAAAAGTTAAACAAACCCTCAAAGTGAATACAAAGAATTAATTTGTTTGCACAGGTACTTTTTTTTATAAAGCTCTATGGCAGAAAATACTAAAAAAAGCATACAAACATGCGAAGTGTTCCCTGAAACAGGAACACTAACTGGATACACTTAAAATATATGTAACAGACTGTGGACCAAGAGGTCAGAAAGTTACCTTGGATGACCTGAGTACAGTCATTTGCAAATTTAACAGAGAATTTGAAATACCTTCCTCTGAAAAGGCAAGCTATTCAAATATTGTTGAATTCGCAGCATGAATCTATTTTCACAGGCTTTTGCATAAAGTTGGACTGGAAAAAGTGAGGTATCCTCAGTGATACATATTTTATTGTGTCTGAAGTGACATTGAAATGATGTTAGTTACGTAGTTAACTGATGAACTCTTTCTGATTTTTCTCCTTTAAGATTCTTAATACACAGAGTTTTCTGTAATAAAATAGGGATTCTTTTTTATCTAGAGCAGACTTATGCATGAAAAAACTCTTTTCACACAAGCAGTCTTCATTCCAAAAGGAAAATAAGATTCTGGTGCTTGATAGGAGCAGAGAATCAACACAAAGGTTGCCTAATGTCAGCTTGATATTGGCTCCTAAAATTTATTTAAAAAAAAAAAAAATCAAAAAAGAATCAAAAAAGTGATCGAGACCCATTTTTGCAGGTGATACTAATTTTTTTATACATGCTTGTAAATGCAAGTTTCAGAGTACTTGTTTTGCCCTTGGTATTGCTGTCAGTGCTAATTAGCAGAGTCTCTAAATTCCCCCCCTCAGTAAACCCAACGTGAGAGAGCACACAACCGGTTTGCAGTTTTATCTGAAGCCCAGGCTCACATCAAGTTAGCTGAAACATCCCCTAATTTTTTTCAAACTTTGGCACAGCCTGCAACACACCTGTTAAAAGTTTTGAGCAAAAACCAGGGGAAACATTGTGGCTTTGCATAATTTATCCCAGAGCAAATTTAGTGGTTTTAGCTAACTTGCTATGTGTTGCTGAGTTCACTGTAATCAGAAAATAAAGGGAGACCCATAGGGGAAAACCCCACACCAACATGTAAGAAAAAGCTTGCTTGGCTTGCCCTGGCACTCCTTCTGCCCCATTCTGAGTGTCATGCATTTTGAAAGCAAGAATCTGTCACCATTCTGGGATTAAAAAAACCCCACAGATAAATGGGGTTTGGTTAATTACACATTAAGATGCATCAACAAAACTGACAGCATTCAGCCGTCTTCATTCTATGCAAATACAGCACATGATTTTTTCCTCCTCACTTTATAAGAAAAATTATTAGAGTTCTTATTCACTGATATTCTGTAAGGTTTAGTGCTCTATAATTAGTGTACATCCTTTATTTATTATTCAGGGATGGAAATTAACACACTCAAAGCTACTCCAACCACAATCATCCCAAATCTCACCATGTTCTCATAGACTGTCTTTAATGAAGTTGCTTTATATTATTCTTCGTGAGCTGCAAGGTGTGCAAATTAATTTGGAACAAAGGGACTAATATACACCCACACATCCTATTGGCACTGCAAGGAAGCTGCAAAGCAAGCACTGAGAAATGCAAGCCATTCCAGAAAAGCCTAAATCTGGAAAATACCACAGAATGCTATTAAAATCTACTTATCACACAATAAAAAAAAAAAGGACTCAAGAATTAATGGTTTAATCTTGATCACTTGTATCAACTTTAAATCTGCACCTCCATATGTCATGGGTGAAAATATTTTGCCATCAGACAAATGAGAATTGCCTGTGGTAACAGTGGTATATCGGAACTACAGACTATGTTCTTATTCAGAAAAATATGCATGTTCCAGGTGAGACAGAAGTGCCGCTTACACTATTTAAAAAAATACATTGAAAAACCACACCACAGACAGGCAGAAACATATTCCTGCTGTAATGTGCCTTAAAGGTTTTGGATTCATCAGTTTTCATTTAAATGCTGCTGTTTGATATAAAACAGCCTCTGAGTTCTCAGAAGGGACATATTCTTGTTCTAAAATCATAAAAAACAGACCCACTTTGGCAGTAGTACCTCAAGCGTGATTCTGATCTGCAGAACAACTTCTTAAAATGGCTCCTTTGTATTTCCAGCTCTGGTTTCCATGCATGTATTGTAATAGATTTTTTTATACACATAATATGCACATATTATATACAATTATATGTTTTGTAACTAGTTTATCATCAATAGAATAAGTATGAGAATATGAGAGCTGGCCTTTACTCTGCATTGTCAAGTAAATTGTTCCCTTTTATACTTCTGTAGTCTACAATATCCCTATTAGCAAAAGCGACACCCAGCCAAACAGAACTGATTTAGATTTCCGCAGTTTTTCAGGACTGCATCTGTAAAACTATGTTTGAAAACTGTGTTATGTAAATCATTTGGGCACAGACCTGAAACATCTCAATATGCCATTGTCATAGTCTATTTACAGAGCAGAACTACATTTTTCCAGATTACAAATGTGTTTTCTTTTGCCAACCAGTCCTTGAAAGCACGGGACAGAGAACAAAAGACTCTCGTACATCTCAATTTTTCTGGGAATTCATGGCTGCCACAAGCCATAGGTAATTGCATTCAATGCCATGCCCTAAAAAGGCTTGATGGAAGCGACAGGACATTATTATTAGGCTTTACACCATGCCCTTGACACTGCGATCAGGGGTCTAACCTGAGCAGCAGTGAGAGTCAAACAGCTCCACCCTACTTCCCATTCAAAAAGCAGAGGTCACAATAAGAAAAGACATGCTTGTAATCTTTCTGGATAGGATCTTTGCCAACGTAGGTCAGGTTTTTAAGTCAACAACCATAACAGGGTCCCTTTAATCTGACATTTGTCTTTCATTTGAAAACTGAAATTCCTGATATGACAAAAAACACCTGCTGCCTAAATATTGCTGTAAATGAGGCATTTTCAGATTATGAATCATTAAAGTCCACGACAAAATTAAGCAATGTAATTCTGTGTAAAAATCATCCCTACTAGTGAGCCCACACAACTGCTTGTTTATTAAGTGGTAGTAAGATGCCACACTTTATTGAGTTCATGTTGACAGATGGGAGTGTTTGAGAAAGTACCTTCAGTCCAAGCCAGTAAGCCCAAATGACTGCAACAGCATGCTTACGCCTAGCCTCCTCCTTCAAGCGTTTCAATTCCCTTCGAGCCTAAAAGGTTTAGATAGTGAACAAAAGAGACAGCCCGATGCAGATAGCACAACGACCAGAAAAAGGCTTCTCCCAAATAGAACAGCCAACTTACAATCAAGATACAGGAAGATGGAAGAACAGCGTTTAACCTTTAAAACCCAGTGTGTCAGTGTGAATTCGTGTGAAGCCACATGGGAGGTCAAAAAAGCCTCCACTGCTGCTTAAGTGGCATGTACAGATAAGAATTTTGTCAGCCCCATTATTCGCTATCAGTGTTTCCATCTTCTCTTCCGTGCACACCTCGCAATCAGTGGTAAGTGTCTCCTAACTTGATTCTAACGGAGAACTTTGCCTGCAGTTGCATGATCAAAATGATGCGTATGAAAATCAAGACTTACTGAAATCTCACTATCTAGTCACTTCTTCCACTGGCAAGTGCCTGGGCAGAACAGAATCAACTCTGAAACTATGTACGTAACGATGAATTACCAGCACTGTATCGAGGGCTTTTTTCCAGAGGTTATTTTTTATTTTGATCTTTATGTACTTAAAAAAAATTCTCCAGCCTGGTAAATTATGTCTGTCTCTATGGAAGGAAGGGGTAAACCCCCCAAACTTAGTGCCTTCCTCCCATACAAAGAGATAGGCACCTACCTACATTTCATCAATCATTCCCATTTTAAGAAAGCAATTTGCAAAGTATTCTAAACACAAAGGCATGTGTGGGCGACTTAATAGAATCTCACATTTTCGGAGCTACCAGTACATTTGTTATTCAGTTATCCGATGATAAAAGTTGAGTAAAACAAAGACTTCCAGTATTATAGGATCAGCAGCTCTAGCGATGTATCTGCAGTTGTCAAGTTACCTGTTGTCAAACAGACTTGTGCAACAGCAGTTCCAGCCTGTGCCAGTTACACTTTTCTGATGTAGCTAGAAAGGTTAATTTGCATTACATAGAGGCTCTCATAAAGAATATGTTTTCACACATCTGCTTGGAGCAAAAGCTCCTGCTGTACAGCACTGTAAAAACAAGGACTCTGCAAAGCTAAGTATTTGTCTGTCTTGTGAAAAGGAAGGAAACTGAGTACTTGAGGTCTATGGCTTTTTTTTTTTTTTTTTTGGTAAAGCAAGCAATCTCTGAAGATAACTTTCAGAAACTTTTGTTTTAAATGTTCCCCTGGGAAAAGATAAAACATCACACCAATAACAAGTTTTATCTTTTATCAGATACTGTAATTCTTTTTCTAATCTTAATTCAATTTAGATTATTATCTTTAGAGTTATATATATTATTATATTTAGATTATTTATATTTAAGGAACAAGGATGCAATTTTTCATTAAATTCCTGTGAGCCAACTGATAAAAATAACTACTAAAACATGTTAAAAAATATCCAGATCTACTAAATATTTAAATGAAGAGCTCTAACACAGTTAACATTATTGCATTGCTTTCTGGATGTGTCCTTTTTAATTCTAAAGAACATCTTCAACCTAGGAAAGTAAATATCACTTTTGCAGTACTGAGCGATTCTTTGGGTGAAAGGAACTCTGGATAAAAATAAAATGAATTATCAATGTACTGCATTTAAACAAACGTAGAGGAAACAGTGTGTTCTGTCAAATTACATAGCTACCTAAATACCAAGCTAGAACTGAAAAGAGGCAAAGTCTCTCTAGTATGAGGGAAATCCTGTACGTGTTTGTTTGGATTCCCAGGGCTGCCATTTCATTAGAAATCTAATAGATTTATATCAAAATAGCAAAGGTCAAACTCAGCATTATACTCCAGATGTAATTTGACCACATTTCTCCATCTAGTTGGCAAGGTATTCTGACACCACCACCCCCTCACCCCCCCAACCTAAATAATAGAAGACGTTTTAAACTTAATGTATTTACTGAATTTGTTTTCAACTAACTTATGAATTTATTAATTGAAACCAATAAATTTTTGACATCTAGTGAACAGCATTTCAAATGTTCACATAACCCACAACTGCAGGCTGGGGATTAGCAAGAATCTTTCAGTGGGACTTTGCTTCTGAAAACAAACAGCTGATGCTGGAATTCCTGGGATTTTTCTAGGGCTGTAAGTTTGGAATTGCAAACTAACATAATTTTCTTCTAAAAGATCAGGTCATAAAACCGTGCTTTGCTTGTACTTACTGAAATTTTCTTACTGGTTCAAATCACAGCCAGAGAATCAATTAAACCAATTAAAACTAAAATTTAGTAAAACTTAATAGCATTGGTTTGAACTTGTAAATGAAGACCTGTAAATGCCCGGGTTGCAGAATATACAGCCTGGTGAAAATCTCAATTGGATCACTAATATAGTGTCACTGAAAGCACTTGTTAGAGGGGAAAAAAACCCACACCAAAAAACCCCAACCTTCTCTCCCCCCGCAAACCATGCTTTGCATATTTACACGTAGTTAAATGCACTTCCTAATTCAAGAATACTGTAGTCTAGTCATTTTTAATCTAGTCTAACGGCTTGTTAGTGCAAATCACTACTTGGCTGCCATGCAAAGAATTTCCTACTCTACAAAAAACTGACATACAGAATGTTGTCAGATTTATTAAGTGTGGCGTGAATGGAAATGGAAGGAATCAATGATCATGCTCTATTATTTTAAAGTCAATTGTATTAGTCATTAATTCTCACTATTTACTACTGATTAAATGTTGATATTGTTGGGTAATGAAGGGGGGCATGTGGTATGTGCATGAAGTACCTTATATCCAAGCCAGTAAGCCCAAATAACAGCAATAGCATGTTTATTTCTAGCCTCCTCCTTCAGTCGTCTCAGTTCCCTTCGCGCCTGTGATGCATTTGAAAATGGGATATAGAAAAGCTTAGGAAAGAAAAGGTTACTGCAAGTTCCCAATGGTGCAAGAAAGAAAGAAAGAAACCATTCACTACAAACAGCAAATATTAAAGCGTGTCCCAGCTTCCCAGATTGCACCAGCTAAAACATGTTAGCAGCAAAGAGAAACATAAAAATCAGTAGTTGAAGACACTGAAAATATTCCCAGATGATTCTATCCTGAAGGGCCTTCTTCATTCTATGTAGAGACAATTAAGTGCACAATTTGTTGCCATTTTCTTACCTGGGTACCATGCCAATAAGCGGCAATTATTGTGGCAGCCTCATTACAACGCTTCTGATGCTTAAGTTCCCGAAGAAGTTTCCGAGCCTGTAAGCAATTGAAAACATTATGTTGTTCAAATAAATAACTATAATTTCTTAATGATTTTAAACTAAGGCACTGCAACCTGTAAACCTAGGCAAAACCAAAAAGCCACAATGCCTCCAAATCCCCAAGCAAATAAATTCATAAATGCTATGTAGCCTAACATTCGCTGTTCCAGGCAGGATTCTGTGCACAAGTGAGAGCTTGGGACTGGCAGTTCAGGGGATCTTAGTTCAATGTTTAGTTTTCTCCCAGATTTTCTGCATCACCTGAGATAGCTATATGTCCATCTGTAAAATGGCAACAATACTTTTCCTCCACACAGTATATGTCTTACCCATTTAGACTGCAATAAAGAATAAATCACAAATAAATTGCCTGGCTTTAGGTCACACTTAAGGCTGCTGTCATACCAGGCTTTTATCCACAGCAGTGCTACCACAAAAGAGTGCGTTCTCCAATGACAAACAGAAAACCATAACTCAAGACGAGATGATGTTTTTACCCAATTTTCTTCAAATAACTCTCATGGGAAAAGACAGCACGTCAATAGTTAGACTCAAAGGATGCTTTTAACTCATTTAAACAAAATAATGAAGACAAAGTAAAAATAAAGAAAAACAGTAAAATCAAATTACGCTAGCTTATTGCTGGCAAACTTTAAAACCTGGGCAAAAGAGGGCTGGTAGCACCTATAGCTAGTAACTGCAGCCCCTTCCTTCCCTGTCTGACAGGAAGGGAACCGACTCCAGAATTAAAGGCACTTCTCTCTTCCCTAAATAGAGGAGAAAGCCACATTTAGTGGGGTGGAGAAAGGTTAGTAAGAAAACAGCAGAGCCCAGGGACATTTTTTCTGAAGCTGGACAGCAGTAGTTACTTTAAGCGCTGTGGCTGCTTTCATGTGAGCTGTTAACCTCATTTTTATCTCTTATTACAGCATCACTCCTTAAGTCTCTACTATGGCTGAAGGATTATCCCTTCACGAAGTACAAACCTCTCAGAGAAGAAGCAAAGTTGTAGCAAATTGAGGCAGAGGACAAGCAAACAGCAATAAAGTACTCGCTCAACACAAGTTGAGTACAGCACACCTTCACCCCTCTGCTTAATTCCCAGAGGAGAGTTGAAGACTTAACCCAAGTAACATACTGCCCAGGTGACCCAAACTCTTTATTTTAAGCCTGCTTTCAATTTTGTTGATTCTTTGAGAATCCCGTTAACCATAAAATAACAGTCAACCGCAACTCATTTCTTCCACATCAGTCCATTGTTACAGTTTTCATAAGCCCACGGGCAGAGTCCCGGACCATCCCGCTCTCGAGCTGCTGGGCTGCCTGGTTAGCGTGTACCTAGATCTGCTCTGAACACCACACTCACTCATTCACACTCCAGTCCTGAAGCCCACTGTAAAGATGGGGCCCATCTAAAGAGGACACCTCTCTCCAAATTCTCTGGCAGAAGATGCCCCAAGGATAACCCAGTAGTTTAGCATGGTCCCAGCCTTCCACTCACACTGTTTGCAGGGATTTAGAGCCCAGGCTACAAGCAGATATCCCAAACTCACCTCTTTTATGGCAAACACAAGTGTTCAACAATGGCTACAGCACAGCCACAGCTCAGTGGACAGAAGGTTTGTCTTTTCTGACCTGCTCCTTACCTCACCATGCAGACATAGCTGCAGTAACAGGAAACTCACCTTCCATCCTCTGATGTAAGACTGTACTATAATAGCCGAGCTCTTTATCTTCTGATACTTTTTTTGTTGCTGTATTGGAAATAAATACGTGATGCTTAGGACAGAATATTGCAATTGTAAAATATTGTATAATAAAACTTTCACCACTAACATTTGAACATATGATTGAGGATACAAGCCCTAAATGTAAAAAGTGAACAATTTTTGACCAAGCAGATCAGAGTGTAGATTCTGTGTTCAACTCCAGGGGAAACAAAGCACATCAACAATGCTGCACAGACAATGTCGCTCTGTGTTTACAGAAACACTAAGTTCATGGTCAGCAGCACAAACGTGACATGGATTAAATACTAACAGTAATAGCTTTATTTGTCTTTCCCACCAACAGAGTAGCAGACAAACCACCACAAATGCTCAGGTTTGTTGGCTAAGCTTTTTACCATCTTTTCATAACACTTGTGCTGTTCCTATTACCGCAGTCTCTTTATAATACCAAATGCTGATGATAATTTAGGAACAGGAAAAAAAGAAAACCCATGGATTCCTGAATGACATGTTGGAATATTATCCAAGTATGCTGGTTTGAACAATAAATTTCCTGGACAGCCGAGCATTTTCCTTCTAAAAAGCTCAGTTCTCCAGTAGACCAGTGGTTAGTATAATACTAAGTGTACAACAGTTGACAGACTTTGCAACAAGGCCCTTAGGCTTCACATTCAGCCCACTCGATTACAGTGAACATCTCTGTGAGAAAGCTAGGAAGACTCCCCTCTAGGCCACATTCATGCCATGACTGATGTCCGTCATGCCTTGCAAGGGAACAGACAGATGAGTGTCTGCAGATCCTTTAGCCAAGCCTCCAGCACAAGGAGTTGTCAAAAGGCTTTGTTCACGCAAGGGATTCCTTATGAAACCTTCCAAATCACAGTGCCTAACAGTCATGCTGGGTTAGGAGAATGGTGCCCTCCATCTACATGAAGAGGCTGAAGAAATATCGCTATCATCACCCTTAATTCTGAGGGTCTTGCTATGACTTCATCCTGCATTCAAAGACAATTGCTGCCGTGTTTCACCAGTGAACCGATAAAGATCTACAGTTAAGAAATCAACAATGATGTGAACTTGGTCACGTATTTGTTTTCATATCTTTATATTAAAAGTTGTGCCAATCTAGCTGTGGTAACTCCATTTTTAATTCATTAAGATTGTATGAGTTCATAATGAAGCCATATGGGCACAATGCAATTCTGTAATGATGCTGTTTGTAGAAACAGTGCATTCAATCACAGAAGGTCAGAGATAAGAGTTATTACAGTGAAAAAACATTGATTCATACTTTTTTCTGAATTATCCATACTTTTCTCTAATTATCCAAGATAACTGAATCAAACACTGACAGCTTTCAAGATGATAAACAGAAGTGCTTGTCAACTGAAAAACAGTGATTGTCAATTCTGCAACTTGCAGTTTAAGAAGATGCTTTCTTTCCATATCATATATTTTATCAAGCTTTCCAATATGCACACAATAACTGGTGAAAAGACATGAAAGAGTCATATAACAGTACTGTTCAGTTCATGACACAGAATACCCAGTCTACAAACAGATTTGAAACTATTTTAGAACTGTATCAATAACAACTACTGAACTGCAAGCCTTATGAGCTATAATTAAAATAAATCCCTGGGATCCTCCCAAGTAGCATTCTTGAGCCTCAAATGCAAAGGTTCCAAATAAGGCAAAAATACAAAAAGCCTTAGGAATGACTGAATTCCACAGAATTGCACATGTATATTACCGAACATTTTTTACATATTAACCATATGTTTTGAGAGCACTCTAAGATCTAGGCAGCACAGCATTTTAGCTGAATGAAAAAGACTCTTCCCAGCTGGGCCACAAAATCCTGCTCTCCCAGAGCTAAAGGACTCTGGTGAGCTTTTTAATTATTTAAGCATAAGCACAAAGTAAATACTTAATAGTGGTCTCTAGGAACTAAATTTTCTTTTATTCACATTTTTGGTACTTAAGTACTAATATAAAACTGAGTTCTTTCAACACTTCTCCATACGTATTAAGGAAAAATATCATATGAGGGTTATATGAAAAAACATACTAAACAACAAAGAGAACCCCCCATTTAGTAAGGATATTATCTTACTGCATATCTCCTGTACCAGGAAGCAATCACAATCTGGCTTTTTTTCATTAACAAGAAGCGTGTGCGGCACTTCCAACCTCTATAAATCTTCCCAATTAGAGTAGCCAAGTCCTCCAACCGCTGCTTCCTCAGATCTTCTAGTTTGAAGAGCTGGGTGTGGGTTTTTTTAGGGTTTTGTTTGACGTCAGAAGAAAAACAATAGGGGAGAAAAGACCAAAACACCCATAAGCACAGCTATTGTAAGAGAAATCTCTCCTTTATTCAAATCCCCCTTCAGACACTTTTTGGTTTATTCATCTCCAGAGCTGTAGGCAGATACGTCAACAGGGTTTGTGGTAGATATGTTGCCACAAGTCAGTGCACGAAAGTTACGTTAAATTCAGGCTGACAGTTATTGTAGAGTCTTGATTCACACCAAATTTAATGGGTCTAACATTAAAAAGTGCCTTTTTCTAATGCTATATTCCACAGCAATGTAACTGTATCAAAGCACTGTATCTAGAACAAGCTGTAGTAACCAGCTAGTGAATTACGGAGTTCGTAACAGGCTATCCTTGTGAAAGGTGGTTTGATTTTGCAGGGGAAGACATTTTTCACTTACCGTTCTTGGGTTGCGGATGAATATCTTTGATCTACCAAATGAAAATTCTTCTTCAGGGATTTCCAATTCATTAAACAGTACATCTACTCCAGCCCTAGTAAGAAGTAAATGAGCTTAACAAACATGACCCCCAGCTCTAAAACTTCCTAGTCTATATATTCACAGATTAATTTATGAAAAGTATATGAATGCATATTTTAAATTCCTAAATAGTGCTTGACATAAGAAGATTGAAAACCTAACTCATTTACTCACTGGTTATTTAGCTAAAGGCAAGAATAATCACTGTAAAGATTCAGAATAATTTGATGAAAAAAGAGCAATTTTTATTTAACATCATCAGCAATGGCCTATTTTTTCTTCTTACATCTATAATGATTTTACTTTAAAAAAAAAAGAAAAGAAAAAAGGAAGGGCTGTCACACTAATGTCAAAATGGGAAACAAAGACTGATGAGTTTGACAAATGCTAATGTTCCACACTCTACCAACTGCATTTTATAAACTTCAACAAAAAAGACAGGAATTGCATAGAATTTTGTGAGGATTGTTAACAATGCTATTGTTATCAGTACTGCACTTCCACCATTATCTTGATAACCTAACGATTTAAATTGTAGCTAAAGATATTAATCTATTGTGAAAGAAATTTAAATCATACTATTGGTGGCCACATGTAATAAGAATTAAGAGAAGCTCATTTGCCTACCTAAGACGTCATCTGTAAAAATACACATGAATACTATGCAATTTAAAATTACATATTTCATACAATTGATTTGCAAGAGGTATTATCTTACAGTTGTTCACCACTTATTATGTAAAATTATTCTTGAAGGGACAGAGGAAGATTGTGTGACTGTCTGCAAAGAAATGGGTGTTCCTACACTTTGAAAGTTGGTTATTAAAGATAAAAGTCCTGATCATTTCAGACCTCCTTGTCATTTTGATTCCACTCCAGTATATCTCTCTCTCCCCCGCCCCCCACTTTCTTTCAGGTCCAATACATTCTAAAAACTACAGGCTCTCCTTGCTCACATGAAAAATCCATTAGTAGCTTAGTTCATCACTAAAATAATTTCCTTTGCCAAGAAACTGTAGTTTTTAGCCTACTGAAAAGTA
This sequence comes from Gavia stellata, assembly GCF_030936135.1. NCBI lineage: Eukaryota > Metazoa > Chordata > Aves > Gaviiformes > Gaviidae > Gavia > Gavia stellata. The sequence goes on from NC_082601.1 coordinate 35,023,140, forward strand.
TAGGTTTCCCAGTGAATGAACTCATCCAAAATCTGGAACAAGGTGCTAAGGAACAACGAACAAGTAAAACACTTGAGCCACACTGGCTTGGTTAATAATTAACTTTTGAAATACTTGAAAGTTCATTAAATTAAAAAAAAAGAAAATCTGAACATGTGGGAGAGAGTAAATTCAATCACTGGAAGGGGACAGGTAAGAATACTGATGTTTTCCTACCTGGCTGGCCCTCTCCAGTGGGGCCACGTCTGCTTACACAGCATTTTGTACCTTTCCAGGCAAGGCTCGTACGCCTGCCTGAACGCATAACCTGCCCTTCTGACCCGGACGTTCTCCAGAAGACCGAGGTAGCGGATCTGGTGGCACACCAGGGCGTCATTGAAAATGTGTGCAGCCTTCTTGTCATTGGGTTTGATGCACCTGGAAAGGGAAACGAACATGGACACTTGTTTGCAGCACTGTGCATGTCAACAACTATTATTGTGAGTTAAACCACAGATTTCAATAGTTTATCCTTGGATATCAAGGTTTTTTGTTTGTTTGTTTGTTTTAAACATCGGCAAACGTAAATTCACCAAAGCTTTGCCACAGGTAGTTTACCTGATGTAGTTTGGATTTTTTGTCTGAAGATTTTTCATCAGGGTAGCAACCGAAGCCTTGAACTGTGAACCTGCCGTCAGTGGTCTCTTTAGGTTGATCTTAGCGGGGTTACCTTCTGGGAACAACGCTTTGATGAGAGAGTGACTGGCCTTCCACATGGCCTGGGAGAGGTCACGGTACAGAAGGTCATTATTTTTGTCAACAAATCCTTCCACCTGGTACATAACCTGAACAATACAGAAGAGTCTCATCAGAGCATGTTTTGAACTATAACATAGGCCAGTTCAAAATTGAACGAAGAAATTGATTTCTCCTTCTTTCTCACTATCCAAACAAATGAAAGACATTCGGCTTTCCTTTTAAATTTGACATTTGGAAGACTTTTTGTTCTGTGAACACGATTCCTGAGAAAGATGCATTTTCTCACACTGCTAACAGTTCCTTGTGCTGATCAATTCTGGTTTCTGAAATGGAAAAAACTCTTCTTCCGTGATAATTCTGATATACCACTGCTTGCCAATACTCCAAAACAATCCTTTTGTGGCGGAAAAAAGGTTTTCTCCCTCTCTTTTGAATCACAACAGCAAAAATACCCTTTCCCTTCGAAGTACTAATGCTTACATTATTTGCCTAACTAAAACAAGATAGGAAATATCACCTCTTGATATTGCAGCAGCAAGCAGCTATCTGTGTAGTCCACAGGAGACTGTTACTTGAAAGGACTTTTACCAGGAAAACAGTCCAACAACAACAAGCATGAATGCAAAGCTCTGACCTGCAGCTGAAGACGCAGGAGGCATCCAGGGGAACTTCATGTAGATCTCAGATTGCTACTGGCTTTTTTAATTTTTGGGGGTAGGGAATTTAGTTTGATTAATTGTGACAAGTCATCCGGCTGGTAATACAGATTCTTCAGCTTCATGATTTCTCAATTCTTTGTAGACATGTACTATGTACACAGAATACTGAATAAAACTAATACTGACATAGCCATATTTTACACAACAGCAAGTCACTGGGAACTCAGGCGGCATTTTTCTTTGGAGTACATGTTTCTGTTTCTGACAGGTGTGGTAAATGCCACTACTGAAAAAAACCTGTTCATTGAACTTGCTTATATTTCATAAAAGCAGAATGAAACTTTTGTTGTCCAGTGACTAGATCAAAATGTTCTCAGCTGAGGATGGAAAAACAACATTCCTCCTAAAATAGGAGGAATTCACTGACTGCTCTACTGGGTAAGCGAATGCCAATAACAATCGAAGACCCCCCCCTGCCTGCTAAGACACACTCTGTTTGCAGTCCTTCTCAAAGCACTGGGGTATTTTCAATTCACTTTGAATTTGGAGAACCAAACATGTATCTAAGTATTAATCACTGACAGATTATATGCAATTACAAAATATTCTCAGCAAATACGTAACGTAAAGTTAATGAATGGCTGCCTCAAAGGCTAAAAGTATGACATTTCCAGAACTATTCTGAATGAACAAATTATCAAGTTATTCAAAATTGTAAGATTGAGAAAACGTCGAAAAATAGGGAAGTATTAAACAGTCCTAGCAAAATGAAACACTTCCCAAATATTCATTACTCTGTGAAACTAATAGTCCAGCAGATTCAAACAAGAGGCAAAGTTTCAACCCGTAATGCTTATTTTTAAATAAGTTGTCTTCTTTTTACAAATTTAATGATTTTGATTTTCATTAATAAAAACTCATACTGACTTATACATCAAAAACTATCAGACTTGTATTTATTCATACTGCTTATGTTGTAAAAAGCAAATACATTTGCAAGCCCTCTGTATAGCTTTCTTTTCCATCTGCTTAAACACACAGGCTGTCAAAATAAACTCAGTTCCTTCAAATGTACAAAAACTCCACTTTCTCATCAACATGACTAAGGACTTCAGCTAGTTCAGTGACAAAGAACATGTTTTCCAAAATATCTTGCTTTTAGATGTGTGTGAATTTTTGTCATTTTAAACATTTTTGTTTCCAGAGACCTAGCAGCAGAAGCAGTTCACCACCAAAGCACACGGGACATCTTTCTCCTCTGCTGAAAGGAGTACTGCCCTTGATTTCAACTATAGCAGCGTAACCTCTGAAAACCCTCCAGCCCAAATCACAATCTTAGGCTTAAGACGGAAAAGATTAAGACAGGTCTGGATTTTTTGATCAACTATTGACTCAAGCAATCCTCCATTACTGTAACACCATTTAAGGGACGAAGAGCCTCCCCACTGTACCAAACCTAGGCTTCACACAGGTACAACACCCTCCGAACACTGCGTACTCCCTGCTTCACCAGGTACCTTGCCAGCGTAATGCTGAATCCTGAAGCAGCTGTGGGGCAAGGAGGTGTCGTTGAGGAACCGGGAGCACTTGCTCATCCTGCTCTCAAAATGCTGGTGAGTGGCACAGACTTGGTTCAGTTTTTCTAAAAAGGTGTCATCAGTAACAGTTCCTGGTCTCAGGCATTCTTCGTCTAGCATGGCCAGGATTCCAGTTTGGTTCTGAAGTTTCAAGACAAAAGCTTTAGTGTTTGTTTCCATCACAGTTCCATCAAGGCATAAAAAGGAGACTGCTCTCTCCTATTAGACTTCTGCTACCCAGAAAAACCATCAAGCCATCACAAAGTTTGGCTCTTTTTCTCATCCCCATTTCCAACAGATTCTTAGTATCTGCGTTTTTGAAAGACTACTTCAGAGATCCAAATCTTGATCTTCATGTGGAATTTTGTGTCGTTTACTCAGATTGTAGAAACTCCAACTTAACTGAAAGTAGCCAGTTTATGGGTAAAACCAGCATACATTTTATGTTAATGGTTAAAAACTGTTCTTTTCCAATTGTTAAGGAGTTTTATCTTTCTTGCTGCGCTAAGTCCATAGAAAGTCCTCTTATTAGATACAAGTACTTTCTGTACCTAACACATTCAGTAACAAGTCATAGAGTTTTCTAGTTTCCATATAAAAAGAAATGTTATTTACAATGCAGCATGTGATATCTGCTATTGAAAACAGCCCTGAATGTAAACATTTAAGGGTTGTTTGTATTCTTTTGTTTTGTGTAGGTGCTGCTGAACATTTCTAACAAAGTAACATGTAGCCTTATAAAAAATATTTTTTTAGTAAAATAAACTTTTACCATACAAAATAAGATAACTAATACAATGATTGTATTTGTTTTATAAAATCAAAGTGGGTGAGAATGCGTACAGACTTTACAGCTAAATTCAATCCATGCAATAAAAAATTATTCAGAGAGATTCTTGACTATAACTTACATTTTCTATTAGGTCACAAATTATAGCATTGTTGAAATACTCAATATGAGTCCATTCAATCCCCTAGAAGAAAAAAAAAATAAAAATGTATGAACAGGAAAACAATCGAGGGAGCTTTTCCTCTAGGCAATTTAAATTCTATTCCAGTTAACTAAGATACTACTTCCAAATTTAATTCTACAGGCTTACCAACATTTTATTTATTAAGAAAGAAATGCAATCATCTACTACTAACATTATCTGTGCAAAATGAGTGTCCTTGAGCAGCTGCCAAGCCCACTCTCCATTCCTTTCCCCCACCCGTGTCAGCTTCCCATGCACTCCGCTGGCCCCCCGCCAGGCTCCTCCCGCCCCCCCAGCACTGCTCTGCCCACGCTCCCGCCCGTTACAAGGAAATGAGCCCGTTTCACTGCAAGCATCTGGGACCAACATTTCTAAGCTCTTAGTTGTTGGGGGCTTTTCAATGGGAGCAAGAAAGAGGGCTAAATTTAGATGAAATAATCTGAAAAATCCACAGTCTGGCTGCTGTTCAGGTATTCCCAACATCCTAATTTTTTCAAATATCAGCAACAAAATTTCCAGGATGAGATGCCAGTGCATCAGGAGGTAACACTGGTAGGGCAAAGGACTGGAAAAAGAAAACACTGATTTCATTCTTAATTTGCATTCTGCGGTACATCTTACAGTTTCATCTTTGCAGAGTGTTTGAAATACCATTCAAGAAGCAAACTGCAGTAATGACATTTCAAGAGTTTCACCGCTGAACGCAAAAAGAAAAAAGACATGCCCAAACTTCGTATTATCCTCAGGATTATAAGGCAGGAACTTTATTCAATTTTTAAAAATGTTTACCCAGCAAAATGGTATCATCCAATTTGAGTGTGGACAGCGTATGCCAGTTGCTACAGCTGTGAGCTGGTATTTTGTCTGAGCTCTGTATATCATGGGCAGTACTGCTAAAACCTATTAAAACTTTAACTCGACGTACACTCACAGAATAACAAACACCAGAGTCTGGGCTCCAAAGCACATCTTAAATCTACCCATAAAGCTCACACAACTCCCTTCAATACTTAACTGAAAGAAAACTAGAACGAAAAATCTGTTTGTAGTTTCTTTCATCTCACACGCTATTTTTTCATCCACCCAATTCCCTTTTCAAACAGGATTAGCTGTGGCCGCTGTTGGGGTGTATCCCAGATGCTACTGTGTAATCCAAAACACAGGCTGTAGGGTAATGGCAATATTAGTCTTCTAATAAATTAATCAGCCCTTGCTCAGAACTGCCAGTCATCGTTGCCAATGAATGAGAGTTGGGTCTGGTTTATACCTGGACAACTCGTAACGTGAAACAAAACCAAAACCGGCTTTTTTTGTTCAGTTATAACTACCACACAGTCCTACACAAGCATGCCCCATGCCAGGCCTGTGGTCAAAAAGTGACTCTGTTCCCTGAAAAGGCGATCCAGTATGCATGCCTAAGCACCTTTACAGGGACAACGGGAAGAGGAGAGGATAAGGAAAGATCCATTAAGTATTACCTCTCGGATGTATTCCTCCTGCTCTTCTTTGAGGGTAAGTTCAATGAAGATCTGCTGCAACTTCTCATTACAGTAGTTGATAATGAATTGCTCAAAGCTGTTGTCCTGTCAGATAAAACATGTTTGCATTTGCTGTTGTGTAAACACCCTGGAACTCAGCTGGAGTAAGTTACTGCAGCAGCTGCAAGTCAACAAGCCACTTTATTAACTACTCCTTCCAGCTTTGCGATGTGATGGTTTGAGTAATATTTTATTGAGAGTGAGATTAGTTTGGAAATTTTAGATCAAATCCTTCCCTGAGGCTTTCTCCACTGGGAGGGACAAAACCTCTATAGGTTTATATTCGGGATGCCTCTGTATCGATTCCTTGGGACAAGTCATAAGGAGGCCTGTGGTGTCAGGGAATACACAAAGAAAAGTTTTGCCTGCACTAATCTGTCCCCATGTGTAAAATGTAGTCTCCTGCAGATTCTGGTAAATAAAATTATGAAGGAAGCATGAACTCTTTTCCAGTCAGGATCACTCAGTGGCAAATAAAGTATCCTATTTCACTACAGACTGAGGCCCAAGCTGCTATTCTGGTTGCAGTGGAGCCTGGGCTAAGAGATTTAATGGTGTCGGTTGATGGTTGGACTTGGTGATCTTACAGGTCTTTTCCAACCGTAGTGATTCTGTGATTATTGACTCCAGAGGTCAACCCACCTCCTCCCTGCCAACGAACTGCCTATGCAATTGCCCTATGAAATGATGGGAATTGGAAGAACTTTATCAACCAAAAATCCTTTAAAAGGCTAACTGGTATAAAACTGTGTTAGGGAGCAAGCACGCGTGTGACCCTTTGCAGAAGGGAGCAGGGAACGGAGCAGACCCCAGAAGGAGCGGTAGGAAGGCTGCTCAGCGACTGCAGCCAGGGCAGCCTACTCCATCACCGCTGCATGGCAGGAGTGCTGCAGGAGCAGGGCTGCGACATTACAGCAGCACGCTTCCAGAAGGACACACGTCAGCATCAGAAACGATGGCTGCTGCAAGCCCCTAAATACCACAGGCAAAGCCCTTGCACGCAAGTCAACTGAAGTTTTACTGCGACATCACCGGGGCCAGGACCACAGCATAAAAACTGTGGTTCACCACTTCATCTCCATTATCTTAAAGGAGTGCGGTTTGGAGGCCAGGTGCCCATTCTGAGGACCGGTTTAAAATGCCCCTTTCAAAGGAAAGGGGAACAGCAGCTTCACTGGTTTTTCTCCAGTGCTTGAAAGAGTCATTAATACTGTAAGAATTCCCTACATGCATCTGCAGAAATAACTGCAATCAAAAGGAATTCTGTATATCTGCTGCTGGTCTTTTCTTTTCGGCTTTGTAGTTGTGGGTGTCCCTCCCCTCCCCCTCGTCCTTCTTTTTTTTTCTTCTTTCTTTCTTAATTACTAGCCTTCAAGAACACTTTGGTTATTTAGAAAGCCTGAAAATTTGCAGAATAAACCACTATGCCTTTTAACACTATCAGATAAGCCTGTGATACAATACCTGTGAAACTGAAGTTATGGTGATAAAATTTTTATGACTAAGGGCAACTGCAATCACTTAAATGTTTTAAATTAAGGATCTGGTTGCTAAAATGAGATTAAGAACACACAAGCAGATTAGAAAATATTGAGGTAGCACAGATTACTTCTATCATTTTAGTTTTAGGTAAAGCAAAATCATAGCTGATCACCAGATTTTCTCAGCCACATCAAACTGTGCCCCTCACACCGACTGCAATTATCAATGAGAGATTGCAAAACTTGCATAGCTCTAGATGAGAAAGTTAAAATTTGGCATGCATCAAAATCAGCACTGCAAACAAGTCATACTTACTGCATTCTGTTGCAAAAAGAAATTACACAAACTGCAGTCAGTACTTATACTACTTCCATAACAACACAGAATATAATACATCTATTAGCATTTATGTGGTGTACCAAGTATATCAGTCTTTTTATCAGACTCATATTTGTATGTCACTGAAAAGGTGAAGTACTACATAAATGTTATGTATTACTTCTTCGTAGATGAATGTATCTTTAGGTTCTATGCAAAAATCATCAAATAAACCAAGGGATTGAGGCACATCAGAGTGTAACACAGAACAGCATTCTTGCATTGTCACATCTTTAAATCACCATGTATCTTTTGTCTCAAAAAGCCATATATACAGCCTTTGTTAGACACATCTCAGTAAAGGGAGGGGAGAATGGGGGAAGGAAGAGAGAGTACTGGAGGAAGAATGAGTAAAAGTTTATTTGACACGTTCAGATAAGGCCATCACTTCAGATATATTAAGTTTGAAGTAAAAGGACCCCAACTGACACATCACCTTGGCAAAGAGGAAGGATAAAACATACTCTGCATCCTGCTGCAAGGCACATGCCACCCCCCGCAGAAAGACTTTCTCCAAAAGACCACGTTATTCCGATTACAAGGACTGCAGGACTTTTCGCTCACATATTATACAGTCTTTGTCTTCAAGAGAGGATGGAAACTGAACTGCAAATCCAGCTAAACCATCTAACTAAAAGGTCATTAACAATATATTAAAGTAATTGCTAGATGCTTTCCTGATTTGCTGTGTATCTGTGATATTTATGGTTTGCCAAAGAAAGGCAAGCCAAAATCCACAGAGTTCTTCACAAATCACTCACTTTAAGCTATGAAATCCTATTTGACATTGCCAAGCCACCAAAAATTGCTATTCCAGGAAAAAAGTCATTGAAGAGCAGTGGGGATTTTGTTCTTTATGTATGATACAGAGCAAAAGGCTAACAGTTAATTACAGCAAAGAAAATGAGGAAAAATGTTTGGAATTACTGAAATTCTCAGAACACTTAACTCTGAACAGACCAGAAGACATTCGGTAAATTAAATACACTTCAGAAAGTGGCATTTCCCTTTACAGGTTTTAAGAAACACTGTATGAAAAACCAATTAGAGTGTTTATCTCTGGGCAAGGCAACAGAGATTGTGAATTTATTCTCCCTTATTGTATAATTTTTAATTATGTGAATGCTTCACAAAGCATAGACAAATTCTCACAAATGAATTGTCCCCCAATATTTTAATGAAGGCTCCTAGAAATTAATATGACAGAACTAGAAGGGATCTAAAGGACATCTGACATATTTTTTAAAAGGCAATAGAGAATGGTTAATATCAGTGATAGCACATCACTAAATCCATTCAGGAGAAATGGGCTGGAATGATCCAGCCGTCAGAGGCTGTACTTGCTCCTTACACTGACTGTTCACATTAAGCGAGAGAAAGGGTTCTGACCAACACAGAAGCAGCACGGTCAGGGCCAAAATTTCAGGAAGAGTTAGTAAATTCAAATATTCCAGGAAATTTTAGGAAAAAAAATATTGAAAACAAGAACTTTCAAAGTGTCAGCTTCTCTTCCAGGCTGTAATTCTGCTATTTTAATGTTGAAAGCATCACTTCAATCCCTGCATTTTTACAACAGCATTTCAAACTATCCCTTTGAAATCACTGTGGAGTACAAAATATAACCTTTGGGGAAGAAAAAAACACTCAGTCTCTCAAATTAAATTAAAGGTGCTGGGAAACAGAATGTAACTTGAGATAGGCTTAAGGTAATGTCAAATTTATAGATACAGATCAACCAACCACCCTCAGCTTATCCTCCCAACCCTTTATCAGGTGCAACGATAAATTTAGACAAGTAGGAAAATTCCCTGACAAAAATCAAAGCCTACTTCACCATATTTTTCACTTCACAAATAATGGTGTCTTGCTCATAGAGCTTTATTCTTTAACAACCTTCAGACTACTGGGCATCAGGGTAGCATTTCATAAATAGCAAGTTTTTGAACTCTAAAAAATTCCACTCCTTGCAAAAATATAGTGCTTATATACACAAGCAGATCATGGCATTGTACTTGCTCAGGTTGTCAGAGTCAACCACAAAAAGATAAAAAGTTCTAGTTTTGAACCACTGCTATTACATGAATTACATACAGGTGCTTGAAAGTCTAAGGAAAATATTTTTTGTTCCTTAATATTTTACCTAATTTCTTCTTTGGAAGATTCCAGTCATGCGTATCATGGAATCATCTGAAAAAACATATATGGATGTTCCTGACCTTATCCATTGTTATACCAGTAAAATAACAATAGCAAACAGAGAAAATAAAAGTATTTTTGACAAAAAAATAAAATTAGGCTAAAAGTCTCTTACTGGTCCAGTGATTTCCAGAGACACTGAGGCAACTAAGATAACTACTTAAAACTGGGTACACTTTTCCATACTTGTAGGTAGGAATAAATTCTTACCTTCCACCTGCCTAATAAAGTCCTAGTTTAAGTGTTCCATTTTCTTGCATCCTCTCCGCTTCACTGTTTTCCCCAAATCAAGCATATGTTGTTGATCCAAATCTAGAGACTCAGCTGTATGACCAGGTATTTCTCAATATTTTCCTCTTCCTTCTTAATCTTTCATCACATCAGTTCTTGTTGAGAGCCAATTCAAAAATCTACATAATTGCTCAGTCTACAACCACACTGACAAAAAGGTGTTCAGCAACGCCTTTTCAAATACCTTATATGAACACATACAGCTAAAAAATACATGAGAAGTATTTAAAGGAAAAGCGTAATTTAAAACAAAACCTAAACATTTCAAGTCATGAGACTGTCTGTTGAAATCAACAGAACTAATGCCATTAAAATGAACTTTTTGATCAGTATGGGAGGGGAAAAAGACATACAGAGACTGCTGATGCTTTTTCTCTAACACATACAGGCCCAGAAAGTAACCTTTTTCACCATCGACACAGCTCCGGCCATCAGAAGTCTCTGACCTCCTCCTAACATAGGCAGGTGATCCCAAGTAGTTCCATCAGGCCCCTAGACTACTACTGAGGCTCCTAGAGAAAAAGCCAGATGGCAGAAGTAATGATGATAAAGGACTAACATACTCGCTTCACTGAGATGAATGGTGGAATGAATGGTGAAACCAACCAGCAAATTTAATTTATATCCTACTGTGGTGTCTGGGGATAGGGATTTTTATGTATGACCACAGAAGCATATGAGTTCATGAGATGAAACTGAGAAATATAATTGCTAGAAAATGAAAATCAGCAAAATGGGGAAAGTGCATTTAAAGAAAATGAAAAAAGACACTTTTTATCTTTGAAAGCAATGAGCTACATGTGACCCAGTTGTTACAATTTTTTAATTTTTTTTCCAAAGTTAGTGAAGATATTTTATCAATATTTATCCCTTACTTTTCTGTTTACATATACAAACATTCGAGTAATTAAACTTAATTGAAAAATATCTAATGTAAACTAAAATAAACTGTGCTTTTGTGTAAATATCTCTGGAGGCAAAGAACCAGAGAAGCATATCATTTAACTATAAATATTCCACGTATATGTAATCAAACTACGTTTCAGTGTATCTAATGGAAGCAAGAAAGATATATGCCAAAGCTTCAGGGATTATCCATTTTCCGTATTTGCATAGCACGACCAGCTTCAGTCCTTATTGATGCTACTGGCACTGGTAGAGAACCAGGCACTCTGAAATCCATCTTGCTCTCAGCTGTGGTGGCCAGACACACAGGTCTAAAACAAATTTGGAGTTAAAAGGGCAAGAAACTACAGTGAATCCGGTGCACACAATGCATTTGTGATCCATGGGGAAACCCAAGTACAATCACTTCAACAACTCAACCTGATAAATTACAGTCCTGGAACAACAGGAACTACAAATAGGCAAGAACCTCCTATATAATCATATCCATTCCTCTGCTAAGACAGAATAGCTGCTGTAGGGCAAAACGTTATTCTCACAGCCTGAAGTAGAGCATTTGTGTGTATCTGCTCCAGCATTTCCAATATTTCCTCTGCTGAAAATAGCCAGCCAATGGGATTTACTTCATAAACCTGCGTTTTGCAAAATAAGCCTCTCTAAATACTTAAATTATTATGTGATTAATTAAATGGTGATTAACTTACTGGGATGCACCTCTGCTTCTGAGCATTCTATCACTTAAGGAAATTATTGCTTTAACTGTATTTTAAAATTTCCATAGCACCTAGGAGTCCAACGAAGGGTCCCTCTCTGTAAAGCTCCCCTCTTTCATAACACTTGCCAGCAGATGTAGTTGATCAATTATAGATTAAAAATTCAGTTCTCCTCTTTCACACTAGACTGGGCTTTGCCCTGTGTGATCAGATTGAATAGAGGGCTGGGTACACGCACTTTGGCACTGCTGCTTGCCAATATATGATATGCTGATGGGCATCAGAAAAGGGTTGAACAATTTTGAAAAGGAAGTCTGTTGCAAGGTAGAGTGCCTAGAAAAGGCAGCTGGAAATTACGGTCTGGAGATTAAGGCAGCTACCAAAACAACAGATATCCATGGCTGAGTTAGAGCCAAAGTCAAGACATGAAGAAAGGGTCCCTGGAGCCTAAAAGAATGAAAAAAAAAGAAAAAAAGAAGATGAAGATGAAAGAAGATCTTGATAAGAGAATTTTCTCTGTATATTTTTTTTTTCTCTAGTAAGTTGTCTTTCTAGCAAATAACTAGAACCTTCGCCAGTAAAATCATCATTGGGAGGGAGGGTGGAGGGAGTCTCTGGGCCAGCAGCAATCTCTCAGAGCTCAGCATGCTCTGCAACTGTAATTTCCTTCATGTAATGAACAGGACAGAAAATGGCAAAGCAACTATTCAGCAACTGGACCGAGCTGTCGTATAGGTTTATGGTAAAAGTGGAAATACCTCCACAATTTTTTCATGCCTTAAACATCTCAGAAAGGTATTGTCAATGTTTACCCCCTCCTTATTTGGTTATCTCCCTCTAAAAACAGGTAATTACCACAACTATGAACATGTTAATAGAAATACGAAGAATACAGTTTCATTATAAGAGATTCCCTCAATAAAGATATTGGCATTTTATCCATGTCCAGATGACAGTTTACATAGCACATGCAATATGGCCAAGCTTCTTTCCATCACCACAAGGGACTTCTACACACAAGAAACCAGTTAATTGCTGTAAATAAATAGAAGCACTATCAAAGTGCATCACAGACTGTGAGAAATGGACCTGGTTTTACTGCTGGGTGGCTTGTTTGGCACTTTTGTTGGTGGTGTTTTTATTTGCTGCTGGGTTTTACGCAGAGTGTGATGGATGCTGCCACATCTTTGCATGTTCTTGTGTACCTGGAGCAAAAGGAGTTGGTCAGATGCTGTCCCCAAAGACAAGGCATTCACATCACCTCAGGTCAACCCTCAGCAGATGTCTGAGGGCCAAATGGAAACAGTTCCTCTCTTTCTGCAGCCTTTACTTTTGCAGCTGTATCCCCAGCGCATGCCGGCTTCTCGTCAGGCTAAAATACGTGGAACAAACTGCTCTGCCAAGGGATTGAGCAGAAAGCATTCACACTCTCAAACTGTCTTGTCAGGGCCTGGCAAATTTCAAGAATAAGCCTTGTTTGGCAGCCTTAACTTTCATAAAACCGCACTCCAGATCATTAGCTTTGTCATACGAAGCTACATAGCGGCGCCTGAAAATTCAGAATAAAGCCTTTAAGCCAACTAGCGCAGACAGACATTTTTATCTCTGAAGACTAGGCAGGATGAAATATTCACACTTGCTCCATGACATTCATTTTTACATACCCTAGCCCTCGTCTACCCAGGAAACGTACATGACAGAAAATTAAACGTCTGAACTGAACAGCATGAGTCTTCCACTCATCTCTGTTGAAACCTGCCAGGCCCTCAGTCATCTGCTTTCTACAGCCTTCATTTCTTTTTCCTAAACCCCACCCCTTCCACAATCCTACCCCAACATTTTGCAGAGATGCGGAAACCGCTTCTGCTCAAAAACACAGAATCAAACATGGAATAAAATGGGACCAGCCCTAAACCTACCCCAGGAAGTCTGCAATCAAGCTGGTTCTGAAATTCCCAGTGCCACCAACCATCATCCCTACCCCATCTCAAATCACAGTCTAGACTGCAGACTGACTACGCATGCAGCCGCTCAAAAATGTGGATAAACATCCTTGGAGCAATTAGTGTTAGGCTTCAATCCATTGCTCAAGCGCCAGCAGCGTTACACAACCAACCTGGTCCTGCAGCCTGCATTTTCACACTAATCCTAGTCCCTAAATCCTTGACCATAGACAATTCACACAGAGACCCCCAAAATTTCAGCGTTTCACTTTCAAAACATTCAGTCCCAGAAAAGAGCTTACCACAAAGGGCATGGCAGGATTCAAAAATAAACACAGCTTTACAGCACCTATTTTGTGGATTGTTTAGCCAAGCTTGCTGTTGACATCTGCCAAACCCACAAAGGCTGAGGATTATCAATAGATTTAAATTCCCTAATCTGAATTTTTGGACAGCCAAGTCCTTAAATCTGCTTTCTTGGATAGCTTTTGGGTTTGTCTGAAAAATGCCCAAGTTTACAGATGAAGAAGTCTTTCAAATACATTTCTGCCAAAAAACATTCTTTGCAGAGATGATGCTAGTTCTAACCTTCACGAACAGACATGAAAATCAAAATCTGGCTTAAGAATTAGGTTCAAAAGGGAACTGCACTTTTTTAGTCAGAGGTTTTAAGTAATTTATAATTAGACGGATGTAGTTACTGCCATTAGTTACACCACAGCTAATATTTTGAACGTTTAGCCATCGTGTTTACAAATGTACCACACAGCAAACCACTCCAAATTCCACTATACTTTTTATACTACAAATCTTAAGACATTATTGAATTTTCCTTGAGTTATGGTATTGTACAGTGTTAAAATTTTATTCATTTATTGATTGTTTTAATATAATTAACTTTAAACAATATGCTTTCTGCCAAGTGGTTACTTAAATTCTCAACAATAATTGGTTTTTGTAAGCATTTTCTCAAGATCTTTAATAATTTTGGGGAGATTTGATCATTTGTTACAAAACTCGACATAAAAATATTTGGCAGGCATCCTCTTAATCAACCTTACTACATGACATGCATTCAAGCAACCACAAGACCAGTTACACTTTGCCTATACAGTGTTCATTACAGAACTATTTTACTCAATTTAAGGATTATGACATAACATCATCTTTTGTTCCAACTAGAGCTACACAGAAAATTAATTTTGTTTTGCTTTGAAAGAATTACCTTTGCTTTTGATTCAATTGAGAATAAGGCAGCAATTTCTGATTATAAAATTAACCTGTCTGGAAACACAGGGATGGCTAAGTGGGCGGTACTGGAAATACAGCTGATTCAGGATTTTCTAATGGATTGTTTTTCTATCATTCACCCTTTGAATTACAGTACTGCCATGCAGTCCCAATACCAGTAACTGTACTAGGTACCTCTAGAAACCTAAACCAATCAAGTTTCTTTTTCAAACTTCTTTAAATTAAAATATGGCATAGTACAAGCCATGTATGTTTCCGGCATACTACCTGACTCCCATTTTGAATGTTCAGAAATAATTCCATTATTTCTGTGAGGCTGAACCAAGCTGCTTTGCTAGTGCTCTTACCACAGATCTTAACTCATGAGAGGAGGAGTCACGTCTTCTATGAATGTACTGATGAATTTGATCCTCAAGTCACAAGGCAAAGCTTTCCCACCTTTTCCAGTAGAACAAATACTCAGCATTTAAAAGGAGTGGACAATAACTACCCCTATTATTTTAAAGCTTTTGAGTTTGTATGAATTGGGAAAGCTACATTGTAATTCAGTATGAAAGGTAAGTGAAAAGAGCCTTGGTTTTTTCATTTTTCTTCTGCAAAACTACATCTCCTGTACTCAACTACTTACTTATGACCTTCTAAGATGTTGAACTCCTACAAGAGAAGAAAATTACACACGAGAAACAACCTCGTCTCTGGAACACCATCCCACAAACACAATTACTCAGTTGGTTTGTGTGCTAGTGCAAGCTTCTGGTCTCCCACCTCACCCTACATGTTTATCCTTAATCAAACATACAAGAAAGAGCTAGTGCAAACAAGAGTCCTGCCCGAAGATGCCAGCAGTACCATTCCAGTGTCCAGCTTTCTAAAGGTACACCAAGGATCAGCTCCAAAGAGATCTGGCACCAAGATCTCCATTCAGCCATGTGACTGCTTGCAGTATATTTTCATAAATACGCTCTTATGTTTAACGCAAACAATACAACCTACCTTAGTAAACCCTTGAAGCGAGCCAGTATCAGCTTTGTTTTTCCTCTTCATAGAGGTATTTTGATTTGCACATATTTTGATGTTATGCTTCTGAAATAAAACTTACACCACCCTCCCATGTATAATTACTCTTTTCTGGATTATTCCCACCTTCTACACAGTTTAAACACCCTCCCTGGATTTTCAAGAGGGATGTAGGGAGGTGGGTAAGGATTGTATGTTTTCTACTGATTTTTCTCCCCAGTTGAATTTCTAGTTTAAACACTGTACAGATTCCAATCAAGATCTATAAATCTCTTAAAATAAACTGTCAGAATAAGATTTATGAAAACTCCCTCTCCCCAGTGTTCTCTAACCCAATTAAAAACTCCTCGTTGATTGTTTTTGTTTCAAAATACCACCAGTCTAAAAATACTATCATAAACAAACAGCAATGAGCCACATATTGTTAGCTAGGAATCAGTACAGAATATTTATCTAAGTGAATTGAGATGAAATGTAATATAATTCCTTGTTTAATTTTGACAGGAAAAAAAGGTATAGTTTTTTTTGTGTTTTCTAAAGGATACAAAGCTTGTTCAAAGACATCCACAAAATGCCTCAGGGCAGAAATGACACTGCCAGGGTTTCTCTTATGCTCAGAATGTATGTCAGAACAAAATATATTTAGTTTACCCATCATAAATATTTATTTACCTATGGTATTAAAACACAAGTTTGGCTTTCATAAATTTTCGTTTCAATTGCCAGACATGCTAAGACATCTCTCTTTGGCTTACTTTTCTAGTGGTTTTTTGTCAGGAATGACATACTTGATTCAGATTACAGGTATTCTGATTACAAATTCATGAACCACTCTATTAAGCTTTAATAACAGCTCTCACATTAAGTGTTTACCATTATAAACGTCTTACCTCAAAAATTTCAAAGCCATAGATGTCCAGCACCCCCATTACCTTCTTTCTCACTTTTGTTTGTGCCTTAAAAAAAAAAATTAAACAATGAGTCAGTCATCTGTACATTTCAAACTTGGGAATCAAGAAAACTAATGTATCTCATAAGTAGACTGTCACATTCTGTAAACTAAAATGTTAAGTACCATTTCCCAAAATACACTTAATGTCAATATTTTCATAAGCTTAAAAACAGAGCAGATAGCAATTTGTTGAGCTGTGATACAGCTATTCACCTGTACCATGTGTAACAGTGTACAACCAGGAAAAATTAAATTGACAAATACAGTTTTACTGTCCACTTTAATTTAAAGGGTTTCTATTGATTTTTTTACAGGCACAAAACAAAAATACCTTAATGCTCTCATTGATTCTGGTAACAAGCCAAGAGAACAGTCGACTGTATAAATTCTTAGCCAGAGCATCACGGGCGTAATAAGCCTAAACAGAAGAACGAAGAAAAATGTTATAAATGCTGGGCTAATCCCAAACTTTTTGTTACTGATATATCTTAAAGGTGCTATGAACAGAGTGAGGATGGCTCAGGCAGCAGTGCCTCTGCCTAAGCAGGCACCAGAGCCAGACCAGGGGTGCCAGGACACTTTGGCAGCATCAGTAGCTTGCTGGTGCACCTCTCTGCCTTCCTGGCCATGGGCTAGCTGGAACAGCAGCCACAATCAGGGCACTTCGACTCCCTTCCTGCTCACCCAGATATCCTCTAAAGACTCACATCCCCCACCCTAATCCTAAGCAAAGGGACTTGAGCAGCTGCGGTTAGGGAAACGACATTCCTGCTAGCCTGAGCTGATGAGACACAGGTGGCAATCACACTGGCTCTGCAGCATTACAGAAAGATAAATTCACACTGGCAGCAAAAGTTTTTCAGCAGCCTGGGGCGTACAACTCACATGAAATTACACCAGTTGCTCTAAACGAAAACAGTCTGCCACAATACTTTCAACATGTGTTTTATGCAGAACTGTTTCATTTTTTCATTCTCTGCAGTATTTTCCTATCCTTCATCTTTTTGAGGTAATGCACACAAAACCGAAACATCCAGTATATTTGAACACTTAGAAAGTGCTGAAGAAAAAACACACTTATGCTAGTGATATGTTTTATTCAGTACAGCCTATTAGTTGTAGTTTTTATTTGGGCAGTTATGGTTTATTCATGTAGAATAAATTGCCATGTAAAATTGATTCTTGCCTTTAAAATCAGGACCTCTTTTTACCTGAGCCACATTTAGCGTTGTTGAAACTTTCTCTTGCTTGGCTTCAACCGTCCGGAAGCTGAAAGCTCTTTCCAATACAGACTGGTCTATACCCGTCAACTCGCAGATTTCCTTGAGTTCTAGCAGGAAAAAAGGAGAGTGTAAATATAATGAATCTTTTCGTATCATTGTTTTTTCTTCCCCAAAACTGTTAGCTTTTAAGTAGTTCAGTATTTTCCCAAAACGGGTTTCCTTCAACAGAAGCGTACCCCATCCACACTTCAACAGAAGTGTACCCCTACCCTGCCAAGCAAAGTTTTCAAAAATATGCACAGCGTGAGGGAACAGTTACCGGTTTTGAAAGCACTTTCTATCTGGTTATTTTTGTGAAGAAACTTCTCTTCCATCTATCACAGACTACTTTTCATGATGAAAAAGTTTCAAATGAAAATAAATGAATTTTCAAAATGTATCAACTGCAAAAACATGACCAAATGAATCTGACATTACAGGCAGAGATACCCTACTGCAAAAGAACAAAAAGCCTCCACCGCAGAATAACCAAGCAGTTACAGAAATGCATAGCACCATTTAACATTTCAGAAGAAAGTGTTAATGAAGTGGAAAAAAAGAAAAGAATCATATCTGGAATTTCAAACAGAGCGATTGAAATTGCACAGAATTCAACCTGTATTTGCTTGAGGGCGAGTCTTGGAAACAATCTAATTTAATTCATCTGTAAGGATACTGTACATCCACAGAAACTACAAATTTAATACTGACTTCAGACAAGTTAGTGGTTTTCCTCCCATCACTAATCTTATCTTACCATTTTTATCTTTGATTTTACTTTCATCTAGGCCATTCACACGAGATTCAGGCTTAAATTCAATATTTCCCAATTTCAGAACGGCTGCCACCACTTCAAAAACAGACTGTGTTTCATGATCCATAAAACCAACAATCTGCATTGCATTCTGGAAAGGGGACAGATAAAATTATGAGATAAAAGAATCTACATTTAAACAGATCATACTTGCAAAATTCACCATTTTTCTGTATTAACATAAATTAGAAATGTCTTATGAACACTTTTGCTACAAAAAGAACATGATATAATTACTATGCTTAGGTAAGTAAGTTTTTTAGTATAAAAGACAGGTTAAAGAAGATCTGGTAATCGATCTGGCACGTCAGTCCAGTCCACTTCTAGGATTCATTCAGTTTATGGTTTTCTAACATGCAGTACTTTTTTTTAGCCACTTAATTTAGTTTATAACCCAACCCAATTTTTCACAGTCAAATTAAGAGGTACTGCTGTATTCTCAATCCAACCTGTTGCTCTAAAAACCAGTAGCTTTTAGAATGTAAATTTGCATACACGGGGTAACAGGGGCCTGTATTCTTCTTGTCCCTGAGTACAATCAAGCAAAAACGTCACGGTAAATCATCTTGAGAACCATCCCAGACCTGTTTTTCTTTCGACTTGGACAGCATCACCTGGTTCATGAAGCTCAGTCACTGCCATCATAAGCGACTACACAATATAACCTTTTCCATGATCTGATCAAGGGATCTGGGCTTTTTTTTTCCCCTTCCTTTTTTTTTTTTTCTTTTTTTTTGTCTTTTTTCTATTCCCACTAGAATACTCCAGAAACTTGGTTCTTTGTATTTTCTGGTCGTAGCTAAGCTTGCCTGTGCAAACACACTATACCCTTGCATGAACAGTGCTAGCACTCGGAAAAGACAGCCCTCCCAGCCCAGCCCAGCGGCAACAGCCAGACTGAGGACATAAGAACTCTGCATTAGTGTTGAGCCCTTTGTGCTTTACACCCAACCCCTGTTACCTCTTACCCTAACTGTTCTGAAGTTTGCAGCATCATCTACTCCATTCACTTTGGCAGAATCAAGGCCCAGGTAGTTGTATCTGCTGAAGTCCCGCTCCAGTTTGAGTTTACCTAATAAATCAAATAGAAGTATCATTACTAACATTAGTAGCTCTTTTATCCCAGAACCAGTATTGTCAAGAACTGTTATTATTAGTAGAATTAAGTTTTCTTTAAGGATCTTTTAATTACAAGCCTTCTGAACAAGAATAGGCTTTCTTCTTTGTTTACAATACATTGCAAAGCCAATTCTGACTCAGATATCTGCGTAATACCAAACCATATATCCACTTCATGTATTACTATGCCACTACCACAATAATTTGAAAAAATAATCAATATCACATTTCCCACAAAAGAAGATGTGCATGGAACAGCACATTAAATATAAAGAAGACTCATATCTGACAATGGCACAAGGGCAACACTTACAGAGGAAGTCTTCCGATGCACCAGACAGTATCTGATAGAAAATGTGAAAGTTTCTTTCACCTCTGGGCTGCTTAACAACACGAGACTTCTCTAGCAGATCTAAACAAACGAACAAAATCTCAGAGGTCAGGGAAAGACTGTTGGAGCAAAACTCTTTAATGTGAATATAATCCCCCCATCATTTTCTACTTCATTGCTTTATATCCTCATCAGCAAATTAGAAGATGATAAATGGTAGGCACAAACGTTATCACAATGTATCACATTATTACACATGTCTCAGATAAGTTATTTGAGTAAGCTTTAAGCCCAGTATACTTCTAAATGCTGCAGTCCATGAGCTGCAAAGAAAACTCGGGTCAGGGAGGCAATGTGCTCAAAAGATGTCAACCGATTTACAGTATCCACAAAATTAAGATTTGGTGAGAATGATCGTATGGGTGAGAGTTTGAAAAGAACTGAAATGTTAACAGGCTAAGCACGTGAAAGATGGGTAAATGAAAGGGGGAAGCCAAATAAAGAAAGAATTCGTGCTGAGTAATCATGTAGCACTTTGTGATCCTCAGGTGCATCAGGCTATGAAATAATTCCCGGTGGGACTGACAGAAGCTCCATCATAAGACACTTAAAGTGAAGTGGAAAAGCAGCACTTTGAAAAGCATCACTGCACTGAGTGAGCAGTTTGACAAGAAGATTGCTTCATCCACCGCCATTAGCTATGGGCGTATTTCTAAGCCTTACCAACAAGGGTAGGAATCCTCTGGACAGGTATTGGTGTCATTCGCTGTTTTTATACAAAAAAAAAAAAAATGTTTTTCCTTCTTTTCTCAGTGGCACATGAGGCTTCCACACCATTTTTCCAGACAGCAAACCCACAGTTCCCACTATACAGTTTCTCTCAAGCTACATATATTCAGCGACATGAAGATAGAGACATTCAGTGCCTCATTCCAAGCGCAGAGCAAAGGAGTTCCCCCATGCACCTACCACTACGTACCCACCCCAGCTCTCTCTGACTGGGGTTAAGTTCTCTCTAAGCTGTGCCCATGCAAGAAGAAAGCCCCGAAAGGGAAATTACCACAGCTTGGATGTCACTCTTCAGACCTGCCACAAAGTTGAGATGAGGCTTCACAAAGATAAAACACAGGGCACACCCGTTTATTTAAGGGCACGTGGGGTTGCTAAACAATTCCCCTGCCTGGCTACTATAATATCTGATGTGTATTCTACTACACCTTTCCTCAGATTTCCACTTCTGTTGAAACTGAGCCTGCTCAGTCTTAGCAATCCGGAAAGTTAGAGGCGGTGCTCAGTGCAGCCACCTTAGTGCTGCAAACACCCTCCAGCCCTGCCACGGAGGAGCAGCTGGGGAGCGGATGCCTCTGCGCCCGGCTGCAGCCCCCGGGCTCCGCCGGCTTTCCGGCACGCCAGAGAGGGAGCGGCTGCCCTGGAGTTCGCTCTGTGAACAGAGAAGCAAGGAGGACCTCAATAGAGTCTATTCATATTTTCGCTAGCTACAGGCAGCATGTTGTGCCTGTGTTGCCCACTGCAATTACCTAAGCTTACACCCTTTCTCGTGGAATAGGAACCAAAGACCAAACTTCAACCCACAAAATTATACAAGCCTTAGGAGGCCCTCCTCCAAATAAACTACAGCAAGACAGATTCAAAAACTAATTTCTGCTCTAATAATTAGCCCGTGACAATGACAAAATTCAGACAATATTATTAATCTCCTGGTTGGCTTATGGTAGGACAAGTTTCAAATATTTTACAGACCAGCTGAACTATGTTATTCCATAAACATGCAATTGCTTGAGAGAAGTGCAACCACCATAGCAGGCGACAGTGAACACAGTTCCTAACGGCCAGAGCATCTGACTGTATGAAGACAAATACCTCTTCACCGTCAAATGCGTCATGAGACCACGTCAGAACTTTACCCTTGCTTGAATAGACATTTGTGGTTTTATAACTCAATAACCCTACAGTCTCTTTCCTTCCAAAGGTGGCTCTGTTTCAGCACCTGGAAGTTTTGCATGTCCTGATGACAAAGTACACCCAAGATACACCCAAACAAGTGGCTGTCTGATCTTGCCAGCAGCTCATCTTTACATTAGGATGGGGCAGATTACAGATTTCCACTTCTGCTTTTTCCATTTTATTGGCATCGGTTTTTTTTTCCTTTTTTAAAATCACAGGTGACTAACATTTGATGGTTGAAGCTATGTTGGAAAGGCATAGATCAGAAGGTGTAGTTCTCACCAGCAGCCTAGTGTGCAACCTCAATACCTTCGACTTCACCTAAGGTTGGGGCTCCCCTCTGTGAGCTGTGGTTCATCCTAACTGTCCAGTTAGTCAGCCTAACTATCGGATACCTGATCCTCTCTAGTTTTTAATTCATAACTGAAAGGGAGAGGCTGGTCCACCATCCAAGTGTTAATACTTGGGCTGAGAAAGGCAAGGTGATGGCCAGGCAGTTCAGAGCCACGCTGGCTGTGAAGGTTCTCCAGTGAAGTGTTGGAACGGATCGCAGCCAAATTTCATCTCAAAGAAATAAACAACTTCAGTTCCCGCGGTGGCTACACACACTTCAGGAAACGGCTGTATTTTCAAAGTATGTTGAAGCAATGCAGTTTGTGAAGCGGTTTGGCTTATTTGGCTTTAAAAGCATTCTATATATAAATTTACTCAAATGCTGTCATAAAAGCTCAGCTACATATCCTGGCAAAATATTATATGTAAGCCTTCTTCTAATTACAGGCATGCCTTCAGCAGATTTAACAAACAGTTTCTTCAGCATATGTTAAATGAGTTATGTTAGGATAACTGTCTTGAATTTTTCACCACAGTTTATCTTGTTTATATGTTTTTAGAAGCAAGGAGGTTAACTAATTAGCAGTCAGCTTTACAGAGTCCCAATATTCCATATTCTGTCAGCCTTTGTAATTGAGGAAGAAGGCTCCAGAAAGAAGTTACTGACAGAAAATCAAGTATTTACCTTAACAAAGCAGCCGTTACCAATTCTTTTTAAAGCTCTATTCATTCTCTGCTTTTTTTCTTTTATGCCCACATGCAGACTGAAATCAGACTGGTAGAAAAGGTCCAGACCATCTGCCCTAGTCTTAAGAAAACTTCTTCCCTTTGTTTGCCCTAATTAGCATTTTAATAAATCAACCAAATATATTTTCCTTAAAGCAACTACTGCACAAGAAGTAACTTTTGTGTTAACTCTCACAAGATTACAAATTCTGTGGATTGAACAGTCAAAAGAGAAGACACAAAGATGCACATCAGATTTCTGTACACACCCACTTGGTAATTCTGTTTACAGCGGCATGTGTGGACAGATGGTGCTTATCTATATGAAAACACACACAAGCAAAAAACCCCAAACTCTCTATGTACTGTATTTTGTTATATATTCTATATAAATTATCTACAGGGACTATACAGAATTATCTAGAGAGAACATACAGAACTACACATGGTGTATTTATGGATTAGGTCTTCTTCCTGCATTATATAACAATGCTTCTGCTCGAACTGAAACATTTAACATGTTGTATGTACCAAAGCAACTGTTATTTTAGCTATTCAGCCAAAGTTACAGAACATTTTCTAATCACGGAAGCTTATCTCTACACCCACATTATGCTGAATTATGTTTTCTGTTTTCCCACCTTGATTCTTCAGCTGTCATTAAAAAAAGTCACTGATAAAAAAGAAACTTGGTTTCTCAGGAACTTTTTCACATTATTCCCACCAAGTTTATAATAATGTTCTCTTGAATTAAATGACCCATAATTGTATCAAACAAAATCTACTATCTGGGCAGTATGTGCAGTGAAAAAAATGACGATTGCACAATTTTAGGAGTCTTAAATCCTGATTACTCAAGTGATAAGTGATGTTTAAAAATGAGCTAATCAAAATGTTTAGAGTTGTTTGTTGTTTGGTTTTTTTAAACACTTCCTAATTTAGGCAAGACAGTTGCCTAAAAGGTGGCAACTGTGCCAACTGAAACACCAAGGGAGATGTTGGAACAAGTTAAGATTAAAAAAATCAACAAGAATGAGTATTTCTTTCCAAAATGTCTAGTTGTAAAATTTGTGTCATATTTCCCTGAGCAAAGGAGATTACTAACAGCAATCCCATAACTAAAATCAACAGCCCAAGCTGTTGGTTTCTCAGTGAGTAATTACTTTTGTCTTTTAAAATGAACAAACAAGTTGTAAAGAAGAATAAGTTGTAAAGTTATCGCTATCACTTTGCTAACTTTATTAAGTTGTTGCTTCAGATAAACATCACGGGTTTCCTTCATGTTGTTGTTGGAAAAATGGCAAAACAGGGCCATTTCTTAATCACTTGTTATTTGGACTTTAAGTACACTGAGCTGGTTAAAAATGGCTTTTCAAAAGCAGGCATTGCATATACCGTACTTCACCTGCACCACTGTTATCTTCTAGTTAATCATTAAATCACTGAAGGGCTTAGGCAGGTTAGGAAAGCTCACCTAAAGCTAAAAAGCTAGGTATCTTTCAGCAGGAAATCCCAGACGACATGGGAAAATTTAAGACTTACAAATATTCTAGGAAAGATACCACAAGATCTCTACTTTTCCAAAGGTCTAAACAACCACAAGCGTGAAACAGTTTGGACTGCACCATACAAAACTATTTCAACCGTAAAATTAAGTGTACACAAAACCAGTCACAAAACTAATGAACGAACAAACATCACCTTGAGTACAAAACAGACAGATAGAGAGTCATAGTTTAGAGCTGTACAAGCTATTGCAGTTGGCACCTATTACTTTGAAAACAAACATACCCATTTTTACATAAAATATATTTTATTCTGTAATTACAGGTGGAAAAGAAACTACTATTCTCCTTCCTCCTGCTCCCATCCCCGCTAACACAGTAGCTATAATAAATGGAAAACTAAGAACAGTATTGATGGTTTCTGTAATTTATTTCCACACTATTACACTCAGGTGAAAGCAAGCTAATTACCCAACACTCCAACTGCCTGTCTTCGCAAGTGCTCTCGAAAAAAACCTCTGAGCGCATAAGCATTAACAAGAGTGTTCACTGCCAACTGCAGCAACCATAAACATCCCGCGGGAGGACAGAAAGAGCAGATACACCTCATACTCAATGCAGTGAGAGCAAAATTTAAATGCAATTTACCTGTTCGTAAATGCATTTTAGAGCAGCAGCATACCTTTAAGCCGGGACTGGTGTTTGTTACAAAACAGTAATGGGATATCTACACAGTCACAGGTGACAATACAGCAAGGGTTTAGTGTTCAGGAGAGCTCACAAGAGTAATTTGGGCTTCCTAACCCCACGCATGTGAAAACAGGTCAGCCCACGAATGGATGGGCTGGCTGTTAGCTAGCACTAGGGCTGTGCACCTCACCTTACACAGATTCCAGCATCTCCCACCCGTTAGGAAAACAAGCTGGGACCTTCACAGAAAACTAGCAAAAAGGGAGGATTCAAACGACTCAGGCTTACCACATACCTCAGCTTACTCAGCCGCCTTCACTCTCCTGCTCACCCCCACGCCTCGCTTGCTGCCTACATAGGACCAAGCAAGTACAACACATGCTACCTGAAATCATTTTTCTTTTGTAGTCTAAGGGAAAAAAATTCCTGACTGAAGTAATATACTTAAAGATTGCATAAATCATGTTCATCTCAAATTTTCCGCTCTCAGTTTCTTTTTGTGACTGTACATCATGATACAGCAATATGTCAAATGCCTTACAAATCAGTGCACTCAGACGCTCTGAGCAGCCGTGTAATGTACATGTAATGAGTCTATATGTATTTCATGCTGTTCAAATATAAAATTATCTTCAATTTGGGAACATACCAGTTCTGACTTAATAGATGTTACAAACCTCCTTCATTACAAACCCTTCCATTTTATTATTCCCATTCTAATTTTACTCAAAAAATTTACCCTTCATTTACAGCACATTAAACATTTCAGATCTATCAGCTCCTTCTAAAGCCAATGGACATTTCCACTGCAAACTGGACGGGACAGACTTGCAGTATGCATTGTCATGATAATTTTACCCTCCAGCTCCATCCCCTGAAAGGTGCACTTGTAGGTGAACCCCTGTCATTAAGAAGTAAGAGCTCGTTGAAGGGCACCAGGAGAACCGGCCCAAGGGAAGGTCACAATAGCATCAGCCGCCACATGAAGGGTCGTGGGCAGATTGACTAGCCTTTCACAGAGCTTCACAGCATTTCAGAGTAGGACAGACCAGACCACTTCAAACAAGACCTTTTAGCCTAATGGGTCTCTGCTTATCTTTACCAGTCTGATAAAATTAGTAGCTTATCTTCATTACCCTTCTTGCCACCCAAATAAACTAGATATTCACCGTGTCTGGTTCCGGCCACTCACAGTATGAAGTACAGCTTGGTGACACAGGCTGCGATCCAAAAAGCCGACTAACTTCATTGCTGTTTGGAAATCAAGCTCCTCAGATAAAGCTATTGAAGTTTAATCAAAATATTAGGATATCACCTTCACATCATGTTAACACTGTACCAAGAGCTGGTCAGAAAGCAAAGAATATTTATGAACAAACTAATCATACCTTCCCTTTTAAGGACAGGAAACTTCAGCACTACTTGACTTCCTACTTGATGAATTAAGAAGACAAATCCTAAATTTGACTAAAACCAGAGTAAATTGTAAGTGGTATAAAAGAATTTAAGTCCCTGATATCTCCAGCATGGTGATACCTTGCAACAGAAACATTTCTTTTGCAATGCAATGCTGCGGACGTGTGGAAAAGATCTAAGGCAGGACAACAGAATTCAAACTCTCTTTTAAAGACAGATGGATGAACTATCAAATTTTGCAAACGTTAAATCAAAGATGAGATATATTAACACACAGCTACAGGAATTCAGTATTTACCTGTGACACACCCTGTCAAGTATGGGGCGTTTCATAGTTCAACAAGTAACACCTTTTCCACAACAGGGCTTACACATAAGGTCTTTATTTTTAAATTTAAATTCATCTTCTTACTATTGCATATTTCTTAAATGCAAGAAGACCGGGACAATGCCTAAAATAGGCATCTTTTAGGAAGATCTAAAAATATGTCTGCCCTTGATCACATATGTCATCACATCATTATAATTACATGTAAAGTTATAATTACAACATGCAAAGATTTATAAGGCAGATAAACTCTAGAATAACTATTTGGATCGCCTTTTGATGTGACACAGAATTTTAATTAGATGAGTCAGCACAGTACTTTCAAAGAAAAACTGTTGAATGTCCACCACTCTACAAAGGAGGGTTCATTTTTATGTACCTATTTTGAATGTGAAATAAACAAAACCAAACAACACAGCTAGCCTGCTAGAACGTTTTTGTTCACATTTAATTATTGATGAATACACTGAGTATGTTTAGCCTCTGACTTCATTAACTGCCAAATGTCAAAATTAATAGATAGCCGTAAACACTTAAACAGTGACTGCTTTGAGTTTCAAGATGTACTCTGTCACAAAAATCATGCTCTTTCATGCACAGTTCCAAAAGGTGACCTCGTCCAGAAAAATGTTTGCCTTATGAAAAAAAAAACAGAACCTATATTTATGCGTAAAATTCTTCACAATGTTTTAAAGTGTTTATATTATATATGGAAAGTTCAGTTCATCTTGGACGATTCTCATTATTTCACAACCAGTAAAATGCCAATGGTGTCAAAAGTCAGTCTTTAGAAACAGCAATGAATTTGGCTGAGTGGGAAGAGAGGTCAAGGCTAGGTCAGTGACACCTAGTATAATCACTCACTGCCTTCCTCCATCCCTTTTTAAAAATAAGGAAAAAAAACAAACATAGCTTTATATAGCACAGAAGAGCAATTTCTTTTAAAAGCTGCATTTAAGCTCTCGAAAGGAAAGCAAGTCAAAGCATCCTGGGCTGGCATTCAGTTCCCAGCCTCTTTCTTCCCAACAGAGAACTGGTTAAAATTTCTGAATTGCTATAGATTTTGCAGCAGCATCCTCACATCAAGTAACAACCTCCAAGGCCACCTTTGCCTCCCTAAACTCAACAGCTGTTCATCCGCTCTCATGATAAGCCTTTTCCTACACTATGAAGTATGTTAAAATTAGTACAGAATGCTTTAATTCCAAATAAAGATACCCACCTCATAGTGTTCTCCAGCATACTTTGTATCACTCTTACGAATTACAAAACAGCATGTCTCAGACATCATCTACCATAAGTACATGACACATCAAATCAAGTAACACAATATTCGTTATTCATGCTTACTTCACGTCTGTTTTCACTTACTCTAAGGTACGATATTCAGCACCCAAACAACAATAAAATTAAAAAGCAGAATTTATCACATAATGGAGAGAGATTCGATTAGACAAACGCAGCTGATCTCAATAATTTAACCACCTTCCTTTCTGAACAAAACATTTTAAGCTGTTAATATGTTGATACCAAGTGTAATACTCACAGTTGCTTATAACTCCTCCAAGTGGGTCACCCTTGAAATCAAACTCAATATCCATATATTTTCCCTGTGAAAGCAACATATTTTAAGATTTTAAGTTCTGTTTAAGAAAAACTGCTCAGGACTTTTTTTTAAGAAGTTAGTCATTTTTACAGGCTAAAAGAGCGATCTGGCAACCTCCTGTACACCTCGTCAAATTCTGAAAAACAGAACATGATTCAAAGCTGCTAAGACAATTGCATTACCACAGCCAGAGATTTTCATGAGAACAGCTTTAATCAGGTTTGTAATGCAACCCAGTAATTTGCTCAGTTTCTAAGGTTATACGAAGAAAAAGCACGTGATACAGACTGTCACCAGAAGACCAAGAACACCAAGCAATACTTGTGGCCATGTAGGTATTACCATGCTTATTAACGGAAGAATGCAGGAAGAAATTATCTGCCATGCAGACTTATTTTCTCAGTGTAAAAATCTTCTCGGAGTGTGAATCAAGGCAGTTGAAGGACAGCCGCTCAGTTTGGCTTGAAGGACTGGCTGGCAACGATTGCTGCTAGTAATTGTGGGACGTCTGTCCCTAAGCGTGTGCCTGCCTTGTAAAAGTGATGGATTTTTCCCACTGAACTCTTTGCCTCGTAACTCAGGAGACCAGAGGCAACAATTAACAGACTGTCACCGCAGAAGTGATTTCATTTTTAGCTGTACTGGCGCAGTGTGTTTCCTTGACTTCTGTTTGACTTTTCCACATCGCAGATGATCACTCTGGTCTTTGCATCATTTTAATTTATATGACAAGCGTTTAATGTAGTAACAGCTACGTTTAACAGTGACAAAACGGACAGACCCATACTGTGTAGAAAAGGCAAAAGCAGCACAGCTCACATTGGCCAGGAAGTAAGTTTAGAAAGCTAAAAACTGCTGGTAGTAATTCAAACAAACTCCGCAAACCATGCAGAGAAATGATGTCACCACCCTCTGGTGCTTACTTAACATGGGACAAAACCAACCTACTGAAAAGAGAAGCCTTGTGTCTACACTTCTTTATTCATGCATTTAGGACAAGTTTTCTTTTTTTCTTTCTCTTCTGATTTTAATTACAGAACATAAAAAACAAGCACTTTACATTGACTCCCTCAAAGGTATTTTCTAATTTACTGGGTATTTTGTCAAGATTAGCTTGACTCTATTTAAACTCTATTCTTCTCCTTGCTGGCAGCTGAGGCAGGCTAGACAGGACAGTACTTGTACTTCCTTGTTTGAAGTTAATTCTGAGCTGATTCAAATTTCTGAGATAAAGAATTAAATCAGATAATTAAATTTTCATTTCCCAAAGACTGGGCCAGATGGATGTTTCCAAAAGTATTTTTAGCTTTGTGTTTATAAGCAAGGACTTGAAAGGCAAAATAGTAGTTGGTTGCACTTTGTCCTGGAAAGACTTCTGTTTGCAAACGGCACCTCTTCTCCTCTTTGCTGTCTCCTCCTCCTTTCTGTAGTATGCTGTCTCCGATAGTTGCATTTTTTTCTACCCTTTCTATCAAAACAAATTTTCTACGGTGCCTCAAATTTTGGCCCTGACCTTTGCTCTGTTCACAAGCAGGGACAATGACAGCTGCAGAAGGAGCATTCGTAGCCGTGTGGAAACGATACCATCAACCCTCGAGAATCAGAAGGGAAGGAGAGAGAAGTCTCCCCCAGGGAAAAAAAGCCGCTCTCCAGTATCACCATATCCCAGGCTTTTATCCACGTGCTTTTACTCGCAACGCACCATTTTTCCAGTGTACTAATTTGATTTCTGTTGTCTGCTTTACACATTTCACTCTATATTACACTTCTACACACACATGAGTAAATTACAAAGTTGCATTCAGTCTTCTGATTTTAGCAGGAGAAACTATGATGAATACTCTCACTTCTGAATCTCCCAACTCTAGTTTCAACAACTTTTTTTTTTGGCAATTGTCTATGCCTACAATCTCACATTCAAGTTCCTGATAAAATCCCCAAAATTCAATCAGTTGATTATAAAGAATACAAGCAAAAAAGTAACATTAGAAATGTTTATATTAAAACTAAAGTTGTAAACACAGGTTGAAACATCATAGAGAGAAAATGAGAACCTGAAGTGGAAATATTAACAAAAAAACCGTATACATATAGATGGAAAATGAGATCACACAGAAAGATCAACTTGCTAAGCAGACCAGTTGCTAGGCACATGGTCACTGAGGTTAAAGCCACCAGTGCCAGAAAACTAAAGAATCCAGCTGCGCTGTAATTATGTTTTCATCCGGTCACAGATTGTCACATCCTAATTTTTTTTTTTTTTTTTTTAATAAACCTCTACTTTGATTCTCCATAGAACTCCATGCCCACATCAGAAAACAAGATTTCTGACAAAGAAGTGAAACATCTTTTAAAAACAGGGGTGACTTCTAATAATGCACTACTAACACACTGGGGAAGGAGAACGTGCTTGAATGTACAAAATGGAATCTTGGTTGCTACTGAAAGTGTTTGCCTCTCCAAACATCACAGTCCTCAGACAACTACAAGAAAATTCTCTCTCCGAATTATTCATTCCCTCCTTACAGATGCCTTGACGGCTGATACAAGGTAGAACAGAAACAGCCAACAAGATAACATGCTCCCCTAAAAGAAATTCAAATTCAGCCTTGAAGAAAGTACTTACAAATCTAGAAGAGTTGTCATTCCTCACAGTTTTGGCATTTCCAAAAGCTGGAGAAAGAGAAAAACAAACATGACAACCAAATCTATCAGTAAAATATTTAAATGCTAAATTATCTCTGACTGTTTATATATTTAAAGGAATCATAAACTTCTGAGAAACAATACCCTGTTCATTGTATGGGTAGGAGTCACTGGGGATAGACAGAGTGTGACAGGCATGATCACAAATGAGAAAACACCTATGGAAGTTGAAAGCAGTTTCATCTCAACACTTCCTTTGTTTCAAAAAGTGAAAGAAAAACATACAAGGAAAATAGTTCCAAGACAAAACTGCACCTGGATTGAGCATATATCCTTGGGGTTTGAATCATCAAATTTAAATTTTTGTTACCCAAATAACTTTAAATGTAGGAAATACTTCTTTCTCTTCAGTTCAGAGAAAGAATGGAATACTAGTTCCCAGAACTGAAGATGGTAAAGAATGGAGGCCAGAACTGAAGAAATTACAGAATGACACTTAAAATTGTTTGCATGGGACAGTTTAATCAATGCTTTGAAACTCATTTATTTACACTATTCCAACACATTTATCCTAGCTTAAGCTGAACATGAATCAGCTGAAATAAGTCTGATTTACAAAGAAAGTTAAAACCACTCTCTTCAGCTAGACATAGACTAGGTTTTTGAATTTCTTTAGCTGAAGTTTTCTGACAATGAAAACTCTGCAAGAAAGGACTTCCGAGGGCCATGTTCAGATGGGCAGCCACCAGCTTAGAACACAGGCAGGACAAGAACTCCGACTGGAGGAGAACTCAAGCTCTTAACATCGCACAATGTGAAAACACCGCCAGTCAAACAGGAGTGTGCCCTGCATGATTAAGTATAGCGCTCCTACTCCACCAGGAGACTTTATTTATCCCAGTATTTATTCATATAGCATATATATTTTCAAAGATCAAGTCAATGGTTTTGGACTGAAATAAATACATGCTTTTAGGCTTCAGCAAACTTGCATGAGTAGACTTATTCTTGATCAAAGAACTAAAGCCAAAAGGAGAAGTTTGTTGCTCCTGAAGGCCAAGGATAAGTGAAAGAATTGTTTTTAAAATCTTTATGCCCTGCAATAAATCATCTTTTCAACAAGCAAATCTCTGAGCTGCATTTTCTTAAACACAGTGCTGAACAGTAGAGTCATTTATAACTGCACAGAATCAAGCACAAATGTCCCATTATAAAGCACAAGACACATTCCTCAGTTTTCCCTTAAGTTCATTGTTTCTAAAAGTTAATTTACAGTAGCAACTGTACTTAAAAAAAAAAAAGAATTCCCATAAGATAAATTATGCATATGTAACATTTATGTCATTTTCTTGCACTGCAGCTTGACTGAAACAGAACTACATAACCAAAGAAAAACAAATCTAACCACAAATGCTTAATTTCTGTCTAAAATGTATATAAGCAGCCAGGCTTGCTCAGCGGCCTCATGGAATAATCCAGTGTCCTACCTTCCAAAAAGCTAAATAGGCAGTTACCACCGCACCAAGTAGAAAAAATAATACCTTAAAATGATAAGGCACTCTTCCGTAAGCTTACTCTATTCCTCTTGCATTAAAACAAAGATTCACAAACCAAAAAGAAATCCACTAAATTGGGCAGTGCCTGAGGAGAAACCCAGCTTTGGCAAGAAAAGCCTCTGTACTTCTCATACTATTTCTGTCTACATCTGAAATCTGCCTTCCAGGACAGTGATAAAAGCAACACAGCTCTTTGCTGTGAATCCAAAACAATGGAAGATTGCAGTCCCCCCATTCAGCTTTAAGTGGAACAGTTTTGGGCCCCTCACTACAAGAAGGACATTGAGGTGCTGGAGCGTGTCCAGAGAAGGGCAACGAAGCTGGTGAGGGGTCTGGAGCACAAGTCTTATGAGGAGCGGCTGAGGGAGCTGGGGTTGTTCAGTCTGGAGAAGAGGAGGCTGAGGGGAGACCTCATCGCTTTCTACAACTACCTGAAAGGGGGTTGCAGAGAGGTGGGTGTTGGTCTCTTCTCCCAAGTGACTAATAACAGGACAAGAGGAAATGGCCTCAAGTTGCACCAGGGGAGGTTCAGGCTGGATATTAGGAAAAATTTCTTTAGTGAGAGAGTGGTGAGACACTGGAACAGGCTGCCCAGGGAGGTGGTGGAGTCACCCTCCCTGGAGGTGTTCAAGGAATGTGTGGATGTGGCATTGTGGGACATGGTTTAGTGGGTATGGTGGGGTTGGGTTGATGGTTGGACTTGATGATCTTACAGGTCTTTTCCAACCTTAATGATTCTGTGATTCTGCTCTCAGCCCACTTTCTCATTCCCTTCTCTCTTATTTTTCCCCCCGTTCTCACTGGTATAATACATAGAGTGCTTGCTCCCTTTAGACTCCAAATCCTTGCACGTACATATAGATAGCTAGGTAATAAATAAAATGTTGACACTCAACAGTCTTACAAGCACTACACATCATCTGGCCATAATGCAAAATTATTACAGCAGTCATGAGAATTCGTCTCGGCACCACAATAGCTTAGAGAACTGTGAGAAAGACCAAGCCAGGAATCAACACAATAGACCTAAAATAAGTCAGTGCTAACCAAGGCACTTCTGAAGGCAATTATTAGACAATGGGACAAAACTGCAAGCTTTGAGGATCATATAATCTATCTCCAGGAAAAATGAAGATCCTGTTTCTGGCAGCCAACATCTTTAAATTAAAATGACTAATTAAAAAATAAAAAGTCTTTCATGGGAGAGCAGGAAAGGCAGTTGTCAGGAAGACAGGCCAACAGAGTCACCAGACCCAGGGAACAATAAGTCTCAGGGAACAACAGGCATGCATATGGATTGGCTTAGTTTTTTCTAAGATCCATTTCTTCACTTTTTTTTTCTAAAAGAAAAATAATGCTTTACAGAGCTTGTTTGTTTACTAGAGACTATAATAATATAATCTGGAAGGAAATGAATCAGAGGGACTGAACTGAAGTTAAGTCTTTTGATACAGCCAAGCATCATCAAGGCAGGGTTAAGAAAGGGTACACCCTCAGAGAGCAGCAGGAGGAGTCTGGGAAATATGACCTAACTTCCTAAGCTGCTGATTCACAAGGGAAACAGTTTTCTTCTCATAGAATCACAGAATCATTTAGGTTGGAAAAGACCTGTAAGATCATCAAGTCCAACCGTTAACCTGACCCTGCTAAGTCCACCACTGAACTATGTCCCTAAGCACCACATACACACGTCTTTTAGATACCTCCAGGGATGGTGACTCCACCACCTCCCTGGGCAGCCTGCTCCAGTGATTGATAACCCTTTCAGTGAAGAAGTTTTCCCTAACACCCAGTCTAAACCTCCCCTGGTGCAACTTGAGGCCGTTTCCTCTTGTCCTATCACTTGTCACTTGGGAGAAGAGACCAACACCCACCTCTCTGCAACCCCCTTTCAGGTAGTTGTAGAGAGCGATGAGGTCTCCCCTCAGTCTCCTCTTCTCCAGACTGAACAACCCCAGTTCCCTCAGCCGCTCCTCATAAGACTTGTGCTCCAGACCCCTCAACAGCTTCGTCGCCCTTCTCTGGACACGCTCCAGCACCTCAATGTCCTTCTTGTAGTGAGGGGCCCAAAACCGAACACAGGATTTGAGGTGCGGCCTCACCAGAGCCGAGTACAGGGGCACCATCACCTCCCTGCTCCTGCTGGCCACACTACTTCTGATACAGGCCAGGATGCTGTTGGCCTTCTTGGCCACCTGGGCACATTGCTGGCTCATATTCAGCCGGCTGTCAACCAACACCCCCAGGTCCTTTTCTGCGGGGCAGCTTTCCAGCCATTCTTCCCTAAGACTGTAGTGTTGCCTGGGGTTGTTGTGACCCAAGTGCAGGACCCGGCACTTGGCCTTGTTGAACCTCATGCAATTGGCCTCGGCCCATCGATCCAGCCTGTCCAGATCCCTCTGCAGAGCCTTCCGACCCTCGAGCAGATCAACGCTCCCACCCAACTTGGTGTTGTCTGCAAACTTGCTGAGGGAGCACTCAATCCCCTCATCCAGATCACTGACAAAAGAACAGAACTGGCCCCAATACTCTGAGGAACACCACTTGTGACCGGCCGCCAACTGGATTTAACTCCATTCACCACAACCCTTTGGGCCCGGCCATCCAGCCAGTTCTTTACCCAGCGAAGAGTGCGCCTGTCCAAGCCATGAGCAGTCAGTTTCTCCAGAAGAATGCTGTAGAAAACAGTGCCAAAGGCTTTACTAAAGCCATTCCCTCCTCCACTAAGCAGGTGACTTTGCCATAGAAGGAGATCAGGTTAGTCAAGCAGGACCTGCCTTTCATAAACCCATGCTGACTGGCCCTGATCACCTGGTTGTCCTGTACATGCCCTGTGATGGCCCTCAAAATGGTCTGCTCCATAACCTTCCCCAGCACCGAGGTCAGGCTCACAGGCCTGTAGCTCCCCGGATTCTCAAGAAAACCTCTCTGTAACAGAATAAAATCTTGTAGCTTTCTTCAGAGAAAGCATCTCCTACAGTTTTGGACACCAAATAACAATGAAACAACAACAGATACAGTTTTCCAAACCAACTCAGCAGGAAAGCTGATACACACGCAGGTAATACACTCATACATGCTCTATGAGATTCTTACCTTCAAGAACTGGATTTGACTGCAAAAGTTGTTCTTTTACTTGATTAACCTCTGCCCCTTTTCCACACACAGCGGCTACATATGACATGACAAGTTTGCTTGCCTCTGTGGGGGGAGAGCAAAATAAAACAGTGATAAGTATTGGCAAGTAGGCCATAAAATTATTTGCAGACTCGATCCCCATCACGGACAGGAAGTGTAAGCACATTTCATTTCAGTTTTCTCCTACTTTGTTGTACCATCTGGAAATGGGGAAGGAGCATATCCTGCTATGAGACCCATGCCATTACTTCAGCAGCCCTAGTGACTTAAATAACTAAGCACTCCCAAGCTAAAGAAGCCACCAGTGGATATGGCACATTACCCACTACTTTTTCATTTCGCCTCAGTAAGAGGCATTCAGTAAGGAAAGAACATTATCCCTAGCCTACATGTTGGAAATGTTTTAACCTAGCCTGAAAAAATAGGCCCAAGCAGTTTCAAGACGCAAAATTCAATCAGTATATATCAGCAGATACACAATAACACAAGTGTAAACATACAACACTATACACATGTAATTACAACTGTAAAGTACACTACAAGTAAATGAGTAACTGCCATTCAACATCACATAACATTATGCACTGTGTTTCAAAGTATAATGAATAGACAAAGTGAAGCCTTCATTTAAACAATGAAACTAATTTGAAGGTACAAACTTTTAACAAAGTCTGGAACAATTTTTGGACTCTGAAAGCTGGGTTCATATGGGTGTCAATCACCCATATACAGACAGAAACAAATACTAAATAATCCATGCAACCCTTATGTTTTTGCTGGTCAGGACAAAGAGCAGCTGAAAGAGGATTCTGTTTATAAACAGAGTCTGTGATGTTTAGTATGATAAAAGATAGCAAAATTCGAGGCAATATTAGTAATTACTAACAGCTGGAATCCCTATCAACACAGTCATCATAAAAACCCCGTTACTTGTTCTTCAGAGATCTGTTACAAATTTAAGGGTTTCATTTCAGGAAAGAACTGACAAACAAGAAGTTAACCCTTGGATTTTGATTCTTTCCTATTTAATCGAATTTTGATAGTATTAAATTACTATCCCATATTGTAGAGAAAACTGAGCAAACCCGCACCACAGGAAGCAAAGCAAGGAGCGAGAACTATCCATAAGGCCTCCCATTTCCGTTAACTGCACCTCCAACCCAGCGCTCATTTTTAAGAATCCATTCCCTTCAGAGCTTGGAATTACCAAATATTTGATTTGAAATGTTTCTTAAAACAGTCAACATCTTTAAGTAGAGCTACTCAATCACTGACAGAAGAAAGCACTGAAGCAGCAAATAAGGTATTACAAAATAATATGCATTAAGACAACACACAATGGTTTCAAGATAGGTTTTGAACATCACTGAGAGAAAACAAAGGCCCTTTCTTTTCTTAGGAACTCCATTTGGTCCAATAAAGACACTAGGAAGGGAATCATCACCTTAACATCTAAAAACATTTAAATACACCATTCTGGTAATGTACCATGTTTTCTTGCACAATGTTACTATAAACATGCAGTGAAACAAGAACAAAATTGGAAGTAAATGAAAAAACCCACTGATGACAGTTGAGTTTCAATTCTTCCAGCCCAAACATCAAATGTTCTGGCTACCAAAAATCTAAACCAGAGTTATATAGGATGTGTACTAACAAGTTTGTTTCCTCAACTCCAGGAACTTCCTCCCTGGCCCCCCCCTTTTTTTTTTTTTGCAATAGAAACCTGACTTCTCAGGTAATAGCCCCATTTCAGCAACAGTAGTCACACCAAATGTTAGCAAGAGAATAGCACAGATTCCGAGTTGATTATTGACTGACATTTCAAACCCTGTATTATTCTGTACTTACCTTTATAAAAAAGTAATCCATATTATGTCCCATGTGGCTATGAAAATTACAGAACAGTCAAAATCTCTATACAAATCTGAATCTACCAGAATATTCTCTACAAATAGAGAAGTTCAGAAACTCAACCACTGCTACACCTTTCAACTGAATAAATCAAAAAAAGGTGGACCTCAGTTGTATGAGTTGCTTGATAATTCACAGTTCCTGAGGAAATCAAGACATTAAACAATACCAGTACAGAAGTCCTTTCTAAAATTTGAAGTCCTGGACGGAATCCCTAACAATCATATTAATAAGAACTTGATTATTTTAATATACACTTTTACTGAACACACATGTGTTTTCATGTTATTGAACTGAAAAAAGGGATTATATTACAAGATTTCAAGACCACTCAACTGAATGCCACTAATCAGTCAAAGAAAAAAAAAGATGAAGGCTAGACTTTACATTTTCACAAAAGGCTTGGAAAGCAACTTCTTGTTACCCACTTTAAGTCTTGCTCAGTATAAGCATACGAAGCTCCACATTTTCTCAGATTCAAAGGAAAAACCTCTTAAATTATATGGAAACAGATGTATGTTTTCCTAGCCACTGTGTCTTTTGCAAGTCACCTCAGTTTGAAATTGTTATTTCAGAAAATAACTGGCTGCTTTCTTTTTTAAGGTCTACCTAAAATGTTCCGCAATTATGCAATCCTCACTTGATTTCTACCATTCCAGTTTAAAAATTAGCAGTCATTTTCACGGCAATTTCAGCTTTGCCTGAGAAACACAGTGTTCTGGTACACAAGCCAATCTTAGAATTGCAGCTGAGCACAGCATGCAAAAGACTGATGAAATTTCCAAAGTAATCAGCTACTATTATTTATTTTCCTTGGATAAATGGCATAATCCAGTTTAAATGTACATATTTATTAAAAGACATGCAAAAGTATCAAAGGATTGTCTTCCAGTCCAGAAGACCAAAAGCATTCAGTTTTCTCCATCTTCATGTTTCCCTCAGGGGGAGCCTAAAAGTTTTCTGGTCTTTGCAATACTTTATCACAAAGCAGCATTATGTTAGCATGACTTCACATACTGATGAGGATGCTGTATTAGCACATGATAGGACTGCATCGTGGTGACAATGTGAAAAAAACACTAGTTTATGTAAGTTCACACCTACAGCAACAAGCATGACAGCATTTATTTCCTGCAATCACCAGACACAAAAAGATACTGGTATCCCTCAACTCTTACATACTGTAGCATCACTTTGCAAGACTCTGAATAAGTCTGAATGGTTTTGAATAAGATCAAAACTACTTATTTACCTGTTTTTCCAGCTCCACTCTCTCCGGTAATCAAGATACACTGGTCTTTGTCCTGGTCCCTTAAAGATCTGTATGCTTCATCTGACAGAGCAAAGCTGCAAAGTAAGAAGGAGGCAATTGAGAGTTAGATAAAACAAATACCAACAATAACTACAATCTGTCCTTCACATCCAGGCAGGAAAACAAACAAACAAACGAACCAACCCACCCACCCACCCCAGGTCCTAATGTTCTGTAAGTGGTGACGAATTCACTTTTCAGAATATAAAGACCCACAGAAGCAAAATGGATACTTTTTCTCAGTGGCTTATTTAGACTTTCTCCAGGAACAAGCAAGCATAATCTCTAAGTTTTTTCTAAAGATAGCAAGCTCAGAACAAATTCACAAAATTTCAGGGAAATTTAGGTCGCATTCTTTATTGAACAAAATGTCATATTCTTCATTGAACAACATGTCAATGCATCAACAGGACTTTTTCTGACTGAAGACATTTAAGAAAAAAGAAGCAGGAGAATCCTGAGCACTATCAATACCATAAACTGCAATTTCTACTCTGAAAAGTATGAAGAAACCTCAGAACCTTATAAAATATTGAGCATTTTAAGCATTCGGGTATTGCTGGACTTATGCATAAATACACAGAAGTGTTTCCCAATATGTGTGTTCTTTACTCAGTAAGGGTGATGTCATGTAGTGAAATTAAAGAACACCGTAAAAATCAACAGCTTTCTTGCACCAAAAATGTCTTTCCATGGAGCTCAGAACATCATGACCCTGAAACTACTGGGCTGCAATTTGAATCCAGAGGTGCTTTGTTGCCATGCAGCAACATATATTTTGGAGAAATGCAGATGTGCTACTTATATTTAGTTTTCTTCAGTAGTAATTTTGAGACAGGGAAAGAGTAGTATTGATTTTGTTTCAACTGCATTTTTCAGTTCATGGAATAAAGGACTCTGGAAACTGAGCACTACAACCCCTTGGAAAAACTTAAGCAAGCAGTATCTGAAAAAGGACATAAAAGCAAAATCCAAATAAAAAGGCACACTTGCATTACCTAACTTAAAGAAAAAATCTGATAGCCAAACACAGTGTATTTTTACATGAAATAAATATCCATTCAACAGACCAAGAGCTTTGTTAGATTACTGCACCTAGTAAAATATTTAGTGTTTGTAGGTACTTAGAAGTGGATACTGTTTATTATTTACAGTAAACAAACCATGCATGAAAAAGAGAAATGAACTCTCAGGTCAATATAAAATGCATAATCATTGCAGGTTCAATGCACCTTTTAGAAACTTTATTCTATGACAGTTCAGGAGCTGTGCCTTCAAGCTTATTACTACAAATAGATCAAGTATTTGTTTTGAATAACGCAGCTTTCACAGGCAACCACAGCCCCTTTATAGATAAGCAAGCTCTCTGTCATGAAGCTAGTTAGGGGTAGCATGGACAACACAATGCAAGTAGTGAGAGCCACACAGAGCCTTTTCTAGAGGCTCCTATTGTCGCAGCTTGAAAGCTTCAAATATTAAGCCTACATATACTCAAATCAGTTCATACTTATTTCTTTTTTTGCTACCACTGTCCCTTAGCTCAGGCAGTTCTTCCTTTGGCTTCTCTCCCCCAAAAAGTTTACGGAGAGCATGTCATATTGTCCTCAATTTAATCATGACATGCATGTGCAACACTATTTATAATTCCTCATCCCTCATCAGTATTAGACTCATCTCATATTTGCTTATTTGGGTTTTGGTTTTGTTTGCTTGTTTGTTTTTATGGTTGCATCATGTTACCAGCTCAGTCATCCTGCAAGAGACCAGCATAGCAAGCAAGTGATATTCTGAAAAGGCTGGAAAGCAGGTAAATTAAATACCTCCCCCTCCCTCCCTAGTTCCTGCCAATGATGCCCATGTCATTGATTCCCCCCTCTTTGTGTCCCTCTTTGGTCTAGTTGCATGACCAACCCAGGGCTCCATTTCCCTCACTGCTTTTCTCGCCAGCTTACATTGTCTAAGGCACTAAATTACAATTCTCCTCTCTGCACAGATGGTTGGGCCATCCACTTAACAACCACAATCAAAGGTCATTAACTCCTTTTGATACATATACCATTGAACCCAAATTAAGACTGATCTCTCAAAACTTAATACTGCTATAGCGATTGAAGCATTTGAACTCAGTAATTCAACTGGAGGTGAAAATGTGTTTATGAGAAAGTAGCAGGCTGTAATGTTTTTAGCATTACAACAAAGTCAATTTGTGATGTGGCCAACATGCTGGAGAACTAGCAAAAAAAAAAAAAAAAAAAAAATGCTGCTGCTGCTGAGAGACCATGACACAATTTCTGGCATCCACTTTACTGTCCGGAATCCAAACTGCAGTAGCAATAACACTTTACCAGACTCTCTTACAGGACATATTTAGGAAATGAATAATATTTGTTGAACGCTGCTGCAGAAATACTTGTAAATTGAAAAGTACAATGCACAGCACTCAGAAAAGTTTATTCCAGCACACATGACATTCCTTTTTGCAAGGGAAAAAAAAAAGCAGTAGGATGAAAAGAAAAGAAATAAAATTACAC
Source organism: Gavia stellata (assembly GCF_030936135.1). Taxonomy (NCBI): domain Eukaryota; kingdom Metazoa; phylum Chordata; class Aves; order Gaviiformes; family Gaviidae; genus Gavia; species Gavia stellata. Next base: position 35,064,947 of record NC_082601.1, read on the forward strand.
TGAGCATTCATGGGCCATGTGAGACAATGTTAATACTAATGCCATGGTTTCCATGGGTTTGATTCAGGAAACCACTTTTCGCAGGAAGGTAAGACTGAGATCCTTTTCAAACCTACAGACTGGACAGCTCATTCTGTGCCTGCTGTCCTTCAAACCATCTCAGCCATCAACCAGCTAGTATTTGAAACAACTTTCTTGGCAGTAGTTTCATGCCGGAAAATGAAGTCAGCATCAAGCACAGAGAAAGTATTCTCTCTGTTGATATACTGAGTTACGAGTTAATCAGCTTAGTAACCATTCATCTTTTCTAAACCACTGAATTTTAGTTTCCCAACAGCCCCTGTCAAACTATATTTTACTGCTTGATGTATTTATTAACTCTGCCTACACTGCATAGTTAAAAACACCAAATCATGCTTTTTCTCCTCCCTCAGCAGGGAAACTGAGAGTCTAATACTGCAATGAGACCTCTGAAGTTGAAGAAAAGAGTGGGATTTCATCCAGTTCTGGTTTTAGCCAATCTAGTCAGAGACGCTTGGCTTACATTATCTTTTCCTCCAATCTTCTACACAATCCAGCAAAGCCTAATACTTCACAAGTATATCAATTATTATCTACTTCAGACAAAAGAAAAAATAAGTTGACTCATTTCAAAAGACGTTTTGCATATGCACTTATCAAAAGTTACCTAGTACAAGTGTTCTGAATTTATCTCTGACATTTCAACCGCTGTTCCAACAATTCAACTGCAGGAGGCATAACCAAGAGTATATTTAAATAACTAAGATTTCTGTCTTTCTGGCATTGCATAAACAGCATTAGACACATTTATGTCAGAGCCTGAACAAAGATCTTTATCTCAAAGAAAAAGATAGATCTATTCATTGGTCACATTGACTTTCATGGCACACCATTACACCTCACAGTCCTTCCTATCTATTATCGACATCTACCTTTGCAATAAAATAAAATAAAAAAAAATCCCACACCACTTTGAGTCTTTGGTTCAAACTCTATTTGTTCCAAAAGTGTAATTTCATGCTATTGCCTGTTTGTTACAAACATATAAAATCATTTCATTTAAGGTCATTTTAGTTTAACACATTTTAATGATCCGTAGACCACAAAGAATCCTCTATTCTTTTCCTTTTAGCAACATTAAGAGGCATGGCTCTGTAAAGTCAACATTTGCAACTATAGGCTTAAACCACATACCACTCTGAACCACCTCGTAATTACAGAGCCTAAGTAAAATTTTAGAATAGTTTGTAGTTTAGAAAGCAGTTATAAACCATGTGTTTTGAATTAGCTGGTGAGTGTGTCAGCAGTGTCATTTACCATACCTTATAATAAGCTCTCCTTTGATGTTTAGGTTTTCATGAAAGATTATATTCTCCTACCACAACAAACACAGAAATATTTACTGGAGTTCTCTTTTAGCTAAGACTTAAGTATAGAAGCAATTTGAAATAGAAACGCCACCCACACCTAGCTTAGTAAGAAGGCTCTGCTTTTTTATAGCATGGCTTTTTCAGCCACATAGCTCCAGATGGCCAGATCTGTCACAAAGTCCTAACTCAAACGTTCTAACAAAGGGAGACAGCAAATAGGCCTCCAAGGGGGATTTTCCAAAGGGCTCCGGCAATTTTCAGCAGCACAACAGCATCTCTATGCTCTAACAAAACACTGGGGTCAGGAAGAGAGAGGAGCAAGGTTCCCACCCACTCACCCCGAAACAAGCATCAACTGCTAGTGCTTCATTTGAACACTCAAGATTGCACCCGCAATTAGACCTGGGGTAAAAACCTTGCTCTTATTGTCACAAATTCAGCTCACAGGAGCAGCTCTTCTACCATCTTTTTCCTTTAAGATGGAAAGGATCAGTATTCACCAGCTATCGGTACTTCTTTCCACCATCATTTTCATTCTTCCTCTCAGTTCCCCTAGCATTCTCAATTAACAGTAATTAGTTAACACTATCTTAAACTCCCTCTGATTGCTTTTCTCATGCACTAATAGAGTCAGTTCCCTTCATCCCATCTTCACTGGCTGTTGCTTTGATTGTGAGAGTCTTGGTCCCCATTTTAAGACACCTATTGCTTAATCTTGGCTTGCAACTGCCAACTCATTTGCTATTTTCAAAGAAAATTAAGAAAAACTCTCTTCTTGACCGTTCCAATTCCTTGTGAAGCAGAGCCCTGGTACCACTTCATTTCTGCTCAACTGTGTCTAAACTATGTCTAAACACTGTCAGGATACTAGAAGTCAGTGCTTATCAAAGATCATATGCCATACTAGACTAAAAAGAGCAGCAGTAAAATGTAAATTGTACATACATTTTTAATGTAAATTTTACATAAAATGTAATTTATATTAATTCTTTCAAGTTTAATTAAGAGCATCATTTAAGTTCCTTCCTTTTCTTTCTGAATGCATAGAAGTGCTCAGTAACAGGGTAACAGCAAAAAAATTATATTGTCCTCTCAAAATGTGCAGTGGGAAAATACCAGAATCAGTTTGTTTGGGTATAAAAATTCCTAATAACCTGTGCTTCCACTGTTCCTTGCTCATTTTATACAGTGCTTTGAGGCTTTACGTTGTAAGTCATCACTTTTTGTTATATATGTTCCCCCCCACCCATTGAAGCTCAGTGGAAAATTCACCATTCAGGAAAAACAACCTTAAGAGATGATTTATAGTATTAGCTCATAGTGCAGAATCATTTAATCTAATTGCCCTAAGGATAAAAAGTGTACTCCCATTTTCCATAATTACAAACTGTCTCATGTTCAGCACTTTGACACACTTGAAAAGAAAAGGTTGATTAGCCTGCTATTGAAGTGAATAAAGTAACAGCTAAATTGATGGAGCATCGGCTAGGATAGACTTTCACCAGCAAGCAGCTGCTCTTTGAAAAACGCCAATCAGGAAAAAAATAAAACAGGTTTAAATACCAGGATAAAGAGGTGTGCTAAGACAGATGGAAAGCTTTTTCCCCTATTCATATTCTCCAATTTTATTTTCCTGGTGAGCACAGAAACCTGTTTTATCAACAATACTATGTGGCTAATATACACAGCAGAAGGGTACCTCCTGCACACGCTTCCCCATTTTGTTATTCACATTAGCAACCGTGACATTATTAGATGCAAAATAAAGCCCAAAGCTGTGTAAATCAGCCCATTTGACTTGTAAGAAGCAGCCATAATTTATGGAAGGGAGAGAGGGGAAGGGAGGGCAAAGAGGACAGACAAAGCCACTCTTGATTTTCAAAACACTTTAAAACACAGCCTAATATTAAGCCAGAGAGATTTATTTTCTGTTCCAGTAGACTGGGAGTATAATATACCCTCTGATGCTCATATACACACTGCAGGTTTAGAAGAAGAGTTGATTCAGGTCAAAATGTTCTTTCTGAAAATCTTGTCTTTCTCAGGATGAAGCAGATTTCAGACGTGTCCAATAGACTTCACCTCAAAACCTCCCTACAGTGAGGTCCAGCCAATGCTTCTTCCCCAAATACCGTGCCTGCACAACCTCTCAGCTCACCACAGCCCAGTCTGTCCCCGATCCTTTTCCCTCTCGCAGGATGGCACACGTTTCCCCTCCAAGCGAGTGGGAAGCTTTATCAGTTTTGATCACTTCCTTTTTGCTGACTGACAGTCCAAAAAAAAAATGTAATTTTTTGAAAACCGACAGTGGCCTGTCCCCAGCACTGTACACAAAAGCCAAAAATGCAGTCTATGATTTTCTGCCTGTTTCAACATCATCTAAAGCATCTCTTTAGAGCTGCACATTAGTATGATGGAAAATGAGAAACGCCTTTTACCAGGAGCCTATGAACCAGCTGTTGCATTATTTTCCTTCAACTGGTGGAAAACAGGATCTCTGAAGCAGAGGATGACCATGCCACTTTCTAATCCAGGCTACAAAATAAATTCTCCCTCCAAATTTTAGCAAACGTTATCAACCCCAGTAAGCGTGTCCACTTCACATTCAACAGCTCAGTCCTGTAAGGTGGTAGTGGAATAAGCCCAGTAGACTGTCAGGAGAGTGACCTGGGCATGGGTTCAAGGTTGGGTCCTCCAAAGTAATGTAATATGATGGCAGAGCGGAGCAGCGGGCGGAGCTCTGGTGCTGCAGATAACCAAGCCGACAGGTCCATCTACCTGTTCTGGTAACATGTTAACCATGGAAAGCCCATTAGGGCATACCAAATTGAACTAACGTGGACCAGTGCCAGCTGCACACACCATAAACACCTGCAGCTGCAGACAAACAACAGGTATAACTCGTGACTTGGTTTGCGTAAAGAAGGGAATTAAAATAGTGAAATCTTATTTGGAGCAGGTTCCTGTTGTCAGCTGAAGTAAATATATACTTAAAAAAGGTGGGGGGGGGGGGGGGGGTGGATCTCCATGTCATGAGCTTTTCAGAAGAGCAGCTTGGCTTGGATTGTCCCTTGACTAGTCCCGTTCCTTGAAATTACATCAGCCAGCTGGGATGCCACATAACCATCACCTCTTCACCCATACTAATACTCAGCCTGTGGATCTAGCATGAACAAGTTACTCCCATTTCCAAGGCACGGCATTAACCAGGTGAGTTTGTAACCCAAACAATCTCTCACCCCACATACCAGGCTGCATTACCCAAGGCTGCATTACCCAAGGCAGCCAACCATCTCCTACACGATCACACGGAGGACACTGCTTGGCCTCTTACAGACCTACAGCAAGTCAGTTGGCAGTAACGTGCACTGCAAGGATTTTACGTTTCTTGGGGGAAAAGGCATTTGTTTACAAAGAATAATAATTTTACTGGGCCATGATATCCTTGAAGGGAAGTACAGGAAATGTTTTCTATTGTTTTATTAAAGAACTTATTTAATTAGATGTAGTTTATTCAGCAAGATAAATCAACACTTGCATGTTTGATTTAATGACTGCCTAACTCCTTACACTCGGTGGGTTTACTGCAAAAGTATATGCTGAACCTTTTTGGTAGCCATATTTTCTGTAAGAAGCTCCAGACTTTTCCTTGAACTGCCAGCCTGACCACACTAAAAAAGTGTGTGGTCACCTGCGAGGGAAGCAGTTTCATGGCACACCAGAAATGCCGGTGGCAAGAGACTCATGTTTCTCTGCGGACCTTCTGAAGTTTTGCAGCCCCGGAGGTTGGGTTTGTAAAACTTAGGATTTATTCCATTAACAAGAGCATTCCCCAGTTCAAATGGAGTATCAAGGGGTCAGACTGTTGAACGGGACAGTAAGGAGAGGTGCAAACTGGTTTTCCGTGCTTGGCTTCTGTCAGAGTTTAACTAGAGGACACAAAATTTTTTAAAATCCCAGTTTACTATTTCATCTACATACTAGCAGATCTGAATTGCACCTCCGAACTCTTGGATATATTCAGAAATGAAGGGCTGGTGGGACAGGGAGGAAAAGGAGGAGCAGGGGAAAAGGGTCATTCCATTTCTGTGCTGAAGTATCCAGACTCTCAGTATTTTACAGAAAATTGAATTAGTTTCTATACCTAATACAGCATGTGTCTGAAAATAGGGAATTTTACTGGTCAAACACACAAGTTCAGTTGATGTCAGCTTCAACCAAATTTTACATAAAAGAAATCTTTTTCTGCACGAACAAGACATGCTTTGAGTATGCTGCTGCACCATGTGAACAGCAGGCTAAAAGTAAACTCCTCCAATAAAACTCTAATTTATCTTGACTTAAGTGGCGAAGCATAATACATATTCCATCAAAATAAAACACTGAGAAACAATTATTCCTCATTTTTAAAACACCGATCATGGCTAAACATAGGTCTTTACAATTATCCATGGCTATTTCAGAAAAAACAGGCCCAGAGTACAGTTAAGTGAAATACTTAGAAGACAAGACTCTATAACCCTATTAGAGGAGCAATGATCAATTATAGCTTGCCTTTTCCTGTACAGATGGGAATATACTGTTAGTTGCTTTTTCTCCTTTTCTTTTTTAATTTATTAAAGATAGGATCTATCTTTAATTTATTAAAGATAGGATCCTAAAGATAGGATCTATCTTTGGGCCTTATAGTTTGAGCTTTTCCAAATCAGTGGCAGAGCATAGATGCTCAGTGTAAAAATGCCATCAACTTCTTGATCTAGCAAATGAAACCTCAGTAGGGTTGTACCAGCTGTGAGGTGTTCCTGAGGCAGAGGGAGTAGTGGTGCTCTTATGATTTCACATAGAGAAATGTTTAGCCAACAGGCAGTGTTCCATGTTGCTGCTTCAAAAAATGTACTCCTACTTAGCAAAAGAAAACCCCGCTTTTATTTGCAGGCCTATGAAGCATCACCCCAAAGTCAGAAGGCAGAAATAAGTAATTTCCTCCTGATGCATGCAGAGCAGAGCTATAGCAAGTCAAGTTTGGGCTTCCACAATAAGTGTGCATTGCTACCACGTGCATTGCTCATGCAGGGCCTTCTCTTGCTGCAAATAAGTTTATTGCAAAAGTAGCAATACTTTCAGACAAGCTTGCTCCAGTCCACTAACTGGAGAATGAAAAATAAACTTATTCCTTTATTGTAAAGTAATTAAACATGTTGCAATACTGAGGAGAAGACGAACAGTGAAGTGAGGTGCCCAGTTTCACATACTCCATAGAAAGGGACATGCTTTCAAAGGTCTCATCTCACAGGACAATAGCATACTGTAGCACAACTAAACTCCAGTATGCTGCACATACCTAAGATTTACAGCATCTCACATAAAAAGATTTATCCTAGAGTGACTTCATAGGTCTGCCTGGTGAGATGAGTAAAGAAATGTCAGCCATGCCTTAATGCAATAGACTGCAAGGGAAGGCAACAATTTGCCATCAGAAGAAATGCCGAGCACTCGACCAAATTCTTATTACAATACTGGAGAATTAGCAGTATTTTCACAACCTCATAGCTATTTGTAAGCTAAAATAAGTTGCTAATCATCAGATTTGAAATCTAGGCTCTGTAACACAAAAGCTAGAATGCACCGCAACAGTGACAAAACTGCAAATAAAAGTAATTCAGTTATCTGGAAAACATCTGATGGGCCACGTCAACACTATGTAATTACATCGGTACGTTGCTACTTTACTGGAGGAGTTACTGAATTTTTTAATTGTGCAACTAACTCTTAAGTCCTCTTAACAAACCAAGTAGTTTGTTAAGAAGTTAAGAAGCCTTACACAACTTATTCTTTGCCTCCCAGCTCTCTTTTCCAAATAAAGTACGTCTCATGAACCCCTGGAGAAAGTAGGCGCTGAGAGCTTGTTAGCTCAGGTACAACATCAAGCTAACGTGTCTATTCCATCTATAAAACGGCATTTGCTCATGTCTGTGCATGAGATTTGTGGATATATATCCAAAATTTTCTTTCCAAGAATGGTCAAAGCAAGAAACAAAAAGCCTTCTTCAGATTGCTCAAACGTTAGGCTTCAGTTCAACCCACATGGACTATTTCCAGGGACAATGTATTTCATCTATGTCCTTGGTTGGTCTGCTGATACTCAAGGAGGATGTCAACTGCACACATCTTTTTTTGTCCTGTGGATACATCCTCACTTAGAATCATCTTGGAGCAATACCAACAGTTGCAGTTTGCACTCCACAAGGTTTAGCAACTAAAAATCAGTTCTGTAGTATATAAAAGGAAACTGTGCATACAAGAAAAATGCAGATTTGAACTAATTTACTGAAATGACCACAATTAAACTGTCTTCGTAGTTCAGACCTTTGTTTATAAACCCCAGTCCCAGCTCTCTCATCTATTCAAAACATAAGTAAAAGATTATTCAGTGTGCTAGACAGTAAATATTAAGACTGTGTATTTCTTGATTCATAACATGAAAAAGTTTATCTTTAATAACCCAAACTACATTAACCATGATGTACCCAGAGTTGAAGAACTCAGAGCCTTTTGCATAAAGTTGCCCATAAAAAGAGATTGAAAGGAAAACATTCTGCCTCTAAAGGCAGTACAAGAGCTGGAATTTCACTGAAGTTTCTTTAAGGCTTTAAACATTAGCCTTGTTTGCTCTATATCTAAAATCATGACAAAGGCTTCTATAGCATAGCAGATGAGCATTTCGTGGTGTGTTATAAATTGCTAAAAAAAGAAAAAAAAGAAGAGACAACCATTAAACACAATGAGACACTTCCAATGAAAGGACAACAGCTGTTCTTAATTGCAATTTGAAATCACAGATTTTAAGAGAGTACTATGCTGCCAGTTCAGGAAAGTTGTAATAAAAATTCTGGTCCATGTATACACAATGGATAAAATGGGATTGCTGTCATTTCTGATATGGCTTCTGCCTGCCCTCACTTTTCAGTCTGCATTTAAGAAGCGAAACATAGCAGTGCCTCCTTTTAAATACTTACCAGTGTGCAAAAAATGCCAAAAATCCAATGAAAAGAAAAATGAAGCTATCAGATCCGTTTTTAAAAATCAAGTTATATTTAAAGTAGCATGAAGTGTTTAAAAATGCTTTTATTTCCTCTCATAACTTTGGTCAATTTTCTAATCAGAAGAACCTCATCTTGGTAAGCAGCACAAAAAAGGCTAGTCTTATTTCTAGCCTAGATGTACAAATGAAGAACTGGAAGAACTATTTCAAATGTTGAGAAGAGACAAAGAGCAGTTACATATTGACAAATTTGGAGAACTGCATTACAAAAACTGGAAAATTACTGCAGGTCCTTTCCTTTATTTAATTAAGTGCCCACTTCATTCACAAAATTCAGTCAGAAATACTGAATGGATTCCCAAGCCTTTTGTGTGAATTAGAGGGATTCTACGTTATGTGACAATGTGAATTAATTAAAAAAGCCTCAGCATTTTATGTCCTAAAAATATCAATGGCATAATATGAACACTAGCCAGAACGTTCCAGTTCCAGGAAAATGAGAGAAATGGGATCTGGCAAAAAGTTATGATTAGTTTAGACTACTGGAGCATTAACACACATCTCCAAATATCCAACATATATTAAGGCGTTTTTTTGCCTTTTTTTTTTTTTTTAATTCTCTTTTCTCTAGCAATCTAGCCAAACCCCAAACTTTTTTATGCTTACAAATAAAGACAGACTATAACAAATAAACTCACATGCGGGGAGAAAAAAAAAAAAATAAGAGAGAGAGAGATTGTCACAGATAACTAAAAACATTTGACTCTCAATCCTCAACATGACTGAAGTCAGTATGCTGTGTACAGAGGTATGAGTAAATATTTGAAAACAGTTCTGAAAACAAAGTTATTTTGTTGAGGCTCTAAGCCAGCAGTTAATTCATGAAGGATGCCCCAAGATTATTTTCCTTCATACACCATGACGACAATTCTAGAGTTACAGAAGCATCTGGAACAGATCTCAAGTGAAGTGTTTCCCTTATAAACTCACTGTTTTAAAGGTACCCAATTCTTGCATTTTTTGCAAGCTTCATCAAAAAGTCCCCCGGACACACGAGTGCTGGCCAGGCCCAGACACGGCTCTCCAAATGAGAATCTGATGGACGAGCAGGCTCTGCTGGAGCCAGGTGGGTCCTGCCCAGAGCAGGGGGCTCTGGCAGTGGGACTTCAGGAGCTGTGACTGACAGTACTGCCAGCTGGGATGGTTGCGGAGACCGAAATAATTCGTGAGCCAGCGGATCTGGTGCTTTTGAGTGATTTTGTCACAGCGGTATACGCTGCTGTAGCTCCTGAGAGACAAGAGAGATGCTGGAGAGCGAGACCAGAGGCAGAGTCCTCTCCTGGGGTATTTTGGGAGACGGTTTTATCTTGATGCTTTTTATATCCCCTGTAGTCTAAATATACTCCATCCTAGCCTAGGAAGCCTCTAAATGCCATAACAGCATAAATATCCACCTGAACTCCACACCGCCAGACTGCCGATGTCCGGCCGAGCCTGTGTGCAGGCAGCTCTGGCAGCTCCGCCCTACCTGTGCTACGGCTCTGCAGCTACACACAGCATCGTACGTTCTCGTGTTGGAAATCCCAGGTCCCAGACACTTACAGAAGAATGACAGCACCAGTGCCATACACACAGAATTTAAAGGGCCTTTTAATTTCTTAATTTAGGCAGCGCTACTTAGAGGACTGACGGAAAGGCTCGTTCCAGTGAACTTTAGAATCCAGTCTAAATGTCACTCCAGACCATTTTAAAAATTAAAATAAAGCACAACATTCATCTACACACTGCTTTTCCAGGCTGTTTATACTTCTTGGGTGCTGGGTGCATTTTTTGAGCCTCCTTACAACCGCACGTCCTGCTATAAATCAGTTCCTGTATTATTATGCATTATTACAAAATTTCATGCAAGCTAATACCAGCTACAAACAAGCAACTACTGTTCTTGTCAATAAGACTATATTCACCTCTGAAGCACTGGGGTGAGGTGGCTGCATTATGTGCTATCCAAATCAACTAAAATAGCCCTGCTTAAATTTCAGGAAAAAGCTAAATCTATTGTTGCATGCGAAAGAAACCTTGCTTTATACCCTAAGCCTTAAAGTTCACAAATCACTTCCAAAACGCTCTTCAGAGACTCAGACGGCCATTTCAATATGGCCACATCGCCATTCCTTCCTCAAAACCCCGTTTTCTCAGAGGACTTCTGAGGTCTCCTACCAAGCGTAAAATATAGGGAACTGTGCATCCCATGGGCGGTGTGCCAGCAGCCTGCAATAGAAGAGGCTCCTCTCAGGCATGAAGTCCTTCTGACTCTTGAAGCAAGCGAGATGCTTCATCCCCTTTTCAACTATACACTTGAGGGATTTACATCCATGGATACACCACATCCAGTACTGCCTCCCTATAGAGGTTTAGAGAGTGATAAGCCTGACCCCTTCCAAAATAAGACTTCAATGTTCTCTGTAGGGTTTTTTTCCCCCCTTCTTCTTCCAACTCATTCCTAGCATGGGTTTAACAGTTAGGTAGTGGCAGTCCTCCCTAATTGCTATTTATGACTTCTGTCAGCCATAGATGTTCCCTCCCTGCCCAGCGGTTAATTCTGCCAACTAACCTCTGAAGTGATCATCTTCCCTGGACTATAAATCTCTTCTGAAAGAGGCACTCTGCTGAGCCACATGAGGAAGTCCAAAGACTGAGTCTCTGGAGTAGTCAGGAATTATTAGGAATAAGAACAAGAGGTCTGTAAAAAGGGGATACTGCAAGGTGAACAAAACTGCAGGGGGGTGGATTTAAAAAAAACCAAACAAACACCAAAAAAACCCCCCAAAATTAAAACAAATGAAAATGAGGAAAGGACAAACTGAAAAGGAAATGTTAAAATAAACGTACTGGGGCAAAGGAGGACACTAAGCAATGGCACAGGCTCTCACCCCACCATCCCCTTCTTCAACAAATAAAGATAGCTACTGTGTATCTTAAACCTCTGCTACCTGTGGGGAAAAGCTTAGTTTTACATATAGGCAAAAACTATCCTTCACAGCTGGGGCTTTATCATGCCCTTCAGACAAAAATATTTACTTTAAATCAAGGAGGAAAAGGAGTTACTGTAACCTTAGTGTTTCCAAAGACATGCAATCCTGGAACACCAGCAAAAAGGCCAGAAGCAAAAATATAACCTCTATATCCGCTGCTTACATTGGCTCAAAACTTGAAAAGGAAACAGCAAATTGTATCTATTGTCAGAGTAATTGCAGGTATCTGCAAGATCATGATTTGTCCCAATAATTATTAGTATGATGATCATTGAAATGGGGAACATTATTAACTTCCTCATTCTTGTATTTTAATAGGCATCAGGTTGATACCTTTGTGCTTATATCCTAATCAAAGGCAAGCTGGTTTTCAGGAGTTGCCTGCAAAAGTTTAAGTCTCTCTAAATTTGAAAGCTTTTCACGCAAAACTGTTGTCTCTTCAGAAATATTTGACTTAAAAGAACTACTAACAAGTAAATAAAATATATAGCAAAATTGCCTGAGTGGAATTCAATAGATGTCCAATAAAATCCCTCTCCAGATATTTTCCTACTGTCCCAGTTGTTCACCGTAAATACTGCAGTGCATAGCTAAAAAAATGCATGTTGATTCTGAACTCTTCATTGCTTGGAGCTTGCCATGAGCAGTACAGATGCCATGTTCTATTTTATCCCTCAACTTAAAATAATCCGTGATTTTTCTAAAGCAAGCAGGTAAGGTGTTTCAGAACATGAAGGGGAGGAAAAAGCCACGCTGCCTGCCAGAGATGGAGAGCTGCTAGTAACCAGGAGCTGATGTTAAGACAAGAAATGCAAGAAAGCACCTACTCTGCAGGTCCTTAAAGCAAATTTGTTACTGGTACGAAAGGGATACAGCATGATGGTTGCAAATAAATGGTACGATAAGCTATTTATTTCCTATTGCCTTCCCTTCAAAGATGTCAGCAGCTGCCTTTGTCACTGCTGGAAGTCAATATAAATTAGCAAGATAGACAGCTTGGTTCTCTCTCATGTCTAGCTTACCCACAAGGTAAGCAAAACAGCAATTACATCAACTGAAAGAATAATTACATCAACTGAAAGAGCAGAACAGAAGTGTAAGGACTGCAGAAACCAAGCAGCAAACTGTTTGAACACTGAAATGTCATACTCTGCCCTGTCAAGTCAGAGACAAGTTTGATCCTGTCTTGCAGATAAAGACAAAACCAGCAAGATGAAGAAAACATTGAAAAAAACAATTAAAAAGTTTCATAAACTTCCTATTACAGCTATACAAATAGCCACAAACTATGAAAACAAGCCTTCCAGGAGACCTAGAAAAGTAACACTTTATTACATGGTGCCACAACAACAGTGGTGTATTTAGAGAGGAATGAACTATTAAAACAAAACCTCTTTGATCCAATTTTATCAGGTATAACACCCTCCAAAATCATCTGACCAGAAACTTTCTCCCAGAAATTCAGTTTGGCTGCCCATTCAAAATGCGTCTGTGGCATTACTCTAGTTTCCAAAGATCATTAAAAAAGAAAAAAAAAAAAAACAACGCTGCCCAAACCCTGCAATTATGTATTAACTAGCGTCACTGAAAGCATCAGTCACTCTCACAGACGCTCTTGAGGAAACACAGCAGATGACTAGGTGTTCACTGCCCTCCTCTTTCAGATTAGGACTAAGAAAACATGTGAACAGATTTTTCACTCCCATGAATATGTTTCCTTCAATGATCATATATGGAAAAAAATAATCTAGTTATGGATTTCCTTCATGTCATTATATACTTCTCTTTTTCCTTCCATTTCCATTTGCTCACCAAGCCTGCTATTTTACTAGGACAGTTGGCATTCTCAAACACATCCTCCCCATACCAATCCATCACATCGAAACGCTTGCACGTACCTCGAGCATAGACAGAAGGTCACATGAAACTACTGGAAAATAACCAAAACATGATTTAGATTCCTCGTTTCCCAGGAGCTCCCACACAGAGCCGAAGCTCTGGGAACATCCCATGGCAGTCTGCTCCAGAGGCGCTGATGCTTAAAACCTCAGATTCCCAAACCTGAAGGTTCTCTCCAAAATGACAGACCTTGGAGAATATGAGCTATCAGGCCAACAGGTGACAGCACATTTATTTCTGACGGACGAGTTTCGGTGCCATACAGACCTGGTTTCTACAGGAATCTCAAACCACTGCTAGAAATTTTTTGCAATAAATTGTCTGCATTTTTCTAGCTAGCACTAGTAACAAAATTAGATTATTTGTACAAAGAAGATGCTGAAATAAGAAACACACTATATATAATTTTATTTCTAGACACATTTTCTAGGACATACGCATTAGTTTCCTTATAAACCGTCACGAGTTTTGCTTTGCTCAGGATTATGCAATAGGAACCAAGTCTCTTCCCAAAGCACACTTAAATGGTACAGTGGGCTTACCCACAATCAATTCTTCTGAAGAGGCCATGGCTCAACAGAGATTTACACATCAAAGAAAAAATAAGTATATACATCTCCACAAATCAATGTGGGGGTTTTTTACCCCCCTGTCAGAAGAAATACCACAAATTGCTATTTGTCTCACAGCATCACTTCATTAAGGTGCCTGAGCAGCTAAAAAAAAAAAAAACCACACACCTTGAAGATTGCAAGGTCTTTGTGGAAGTGTAGCAACCTCCCCAGATAAGTCTGAACCCTGCTTTTAACAGTGGCCTGCTACTCCCAAGATCAGTCAACCCTAGAATTAGCTGGCATCATACCAGCCTCGGAGCTTGCAGCTCTGTCCCAAACCTAGTTCTTGGCCCGTACTGACCAGCGTGGTAGACAAGCACCCTGTTGGTGATCAGCCTAGGTTTGGCTGCAGCAGGACCATATGGTCACCCTGTAAGCCCACCTCATGGTCTATTAACCAGCATTCAAGTACCAGCTCTATGTTCCCAGAGTGAACAACTGGACTGGTGTGAATCCTTAGGCTACAGCACAGGTACTATATATTAAAGGGGATGAAAACTTGTTTAGGCTTGTCAGAGATGGCATCAGGCAGCCTACATAGCATTTATTTTATATATCCACAATACTTTAGAAGTATCTTTTGAAGATGGTGAGAAGTTTACCAATTTTAGCAAAGATAAAAGTGACTCAATTCTGCAGTTCTCATAAGCATCTACAGAGAGGTTGGAAGGAAAGCAAGGTCATCATAAAGTAAGATCATTTTATATTTCTACAGTTTGAAAAGAAAACACTGTATCTGTAAAAGAAACCATAACAAAGATGATTTTGTAATCCTCTATTTTTAAAGATATGTTGTCTATTTACCAGGTGTTAGAAGACAAAATTTTCATACAGAAGCAATACCAAATAAAGAAAATTTGTGGAGAGATCATATCTGTCCAAGACAAATTAGTCTTAAACTTTTCATAACTCGGCACTCTTTCCAAACTTGCAAGGAAAATCCGTTACTATCACACAGTCGAGATCTCCTGACGTAAGTTAAAATTCAACATTTTCTCACTTCAAACTACTGCTCTTAAAGTGGATTTCTAGTGTTTGGACTCCAGAAGTTTTTGCTCTGGGATGGCAGCCTGACCATACAATTATTGTCATTAGTGAGGAATGATGTTTATGAAGCATTTTTCTACCAAGTTAAGAGTCTCATAATACATACAAGAATGACTGTTTACTATTTCTATTCTGGAAAACCATCTCCCAAGAGAGATGGAAAAATGTGGAGATCAATGTATTACTATGTACTTGATTCAACATGTAACCCAGTACACAGTACTGACTTTCAGAACGTCAGACAAACCGTAACTCCCAGATTTTATTTTTAAAATCCTCTATCACATGACAGCAAATTTTATGCAGCTGAACAAAGTCAGCAGAGCACAAAGTTCTTCTAGCAAGCAACTGTGTTAATTTAGCAAGCAGTTGTACTTGCTAAACAAAACCGCGAAGAAGGAAGACATAGCCAGAGTTCAGATCCAAGAGAGCCAAGCACTACCAGAAGCTTATTTGACCTGATTAATTGGCTGTCTGCGTTTCAGCCAATGTATCTGGAAAAGTTACAGATGAAGTGCGAAGGCAAAAAATTAATCAGAACAAAATAACTTCCAGAACTCTTTCCACACATAATTTGCTTTTAACCTAAAAAGTTAACACTGAAGGAAGATGCACAAACTTATGGCCATGTTTAGACACTTATCTGATCGCTGATCACTCAAGTCAGTCTCCTGAATATGTGACTGCAAAGTCAGGTGGCAACCTCACAACACACTGGAAACACTTCTCTATCCCAGCATCACGCCGAGGAAAGTAACAGCTGGGTTTAAACTCACCACTACAATGTCTAACAAGATAAAAGGATTACTGCCACACACAGGCCTTGAAGAAAAGGTACCTCATTTTCAGCCATACCACCCACACCTGTGATCACAGTCTTGTCCTGTTACGGACAGGTCTTAACCATCTTCCATTACTCTCAATAATTCTGACCAAGCCCAAATGATATGGGTCATGTCAGTTCTCTATAACCACAAAGCAAGGCCATTGACTTCTTTGCAATGTGCACCCCTGTAGAAGAATTACAGAAGGTGAATGAAAGTCAGAATAAGAGATTATACCCACTTCCCAGCCTTCTATTCCTAAATTTAGACTTGGAATTTACATCATATGCAAATCATATTTTGCAATATTATATGTCTGTATATATGCTATATATTTTAGCCTTAAAATTTGCATTACATATTTATGGTACTCTGGCTGCCCCCTTAGAATGGGCTCATTTCTACCCAGCACAGCGGAGAGGAGACCAAGCTTTTATTTTCCTACGGTTTCCATTCAGACATATCCAATGTGTTTCTGCATTCATCTTGAGGGTTTTTTCATTTTTTGCATTGTGCAAAGAGAAATTAAGTTTCAGATATCAAAAGTAACACCATATGACTCAAACATTTTTAACACCTAGAGGTTTTCACAAGGCAATCTGGACTTCCAAAGAAACATTTCCTCGAAAACAGACTACTTATTTTACAATACAGTAATAAAGGCTACTGCTTACAATTACAGGAAATGTTCTGAAATGGACATACCAGGGTCTAAATACATGAAAAAGTAACTCATCTTGACTTCTCTTGAAAATAAGGATGAACTAATAAAACTTCATTTTGGGGGAGTTGTGGTGTGATTTTTGTTTTGTTTGCTTTAATCAACACTGACCTTTTGATGAGAGAGACAGATGGTACCATCTGTTTCAGGACAGAATGAAAACTTAAACTTCTTAACTGTACTTACATGTGAGGACTGAGTTCATAAAAGTTTCTGTTTCTGTATTCTTCCACTTTCTCTGGAGTATAAATGGGTAGAGATCTGTAGGGGTTTATTGATATCACCACACTGCCGATGTATGTCTGTTGAAGGAAAACAAAAAAATTATCGTGGATTTTTCTTTTTAACATACTTTTGCTGCTTATATATTATTCTCCCATTTAATACTTATGCAAAAAAACCCTAACAAACAAAATGCCTAATTGTAGCAGTGAATAAATATGTGCATACAATCTGAAATACCTTTTAGAGCTCTCTCAACAATGACTGTTGGGTACCAAGTAGCAATTTCTACATAACTGGAAGCCTCTTATGAACATTTTTTAAAAGAAAGCCCAATTGTACAATATTTCTGTGGCTAATTCAGTTGGGGGAGGGAAAGGGAAAAGGACACAGATGTTCATGAAGAACTGACTCCATCTGCATGGCAAATGTCACACAAGCTTTGCTGCAGCCCTTGGGCACTCATACAAAACCACGTAAAGGCAAGGACAGAGTTGGACTGCGCTCCCTCACCCGAAGAGGAGCTTCACACCATCTCTTCAAAGCCTCGGGCACGGAAGAGCTTCACAAAGAAACCTGAAGGCTAATAGCCTCTGACAGGTTTCTGTCAAAGGACAGGCTTACCGTCAGGATTCAAGTCAGTCGAAGTCCTGCAGTGGTTCCTCAGCAGATGTGAAGTGTAATTTTTATTTTGAGATTCTAAACATACCTGCCATTACCCTTGGAGAGCAGATGGAGTAATGCGTTGTTTTATTTTGTCAGGTCCCATTCTCTACGAAGCTGAATGAAGACTGATACCGTACACCACGATTACCACGTCAGCACACAACACAATTTACCTGCCTTCATCAAGCCTACTTGCCAGGTGCCCTGCAGCTCTCTACACTTCCCTCCAGCTGCAAGGGGTGCATTCAAGTACACCTAAGTGGCAAAAAATGCCAAAACCCCATTCCACCCTGATACTGATCAAAGACTAATTAAACCCCAAGTGTTTGGTATCTCTTTCCACAGCCACGAAATAAATAAATAACACCTGGTGAAACACAATTTTCCAATAACCAGGGACTCCCTGGAAGGTGTAAAGGCCGTACACGAAAGCCACGAGTTCCCGTTATTTGGATAACATTTGCTAGTAACTATGGAAGAAAAACAATGGTTTTTACATAGATCTGTGATTTTAAATGGCTTCTTTGCAGTGATACCTTAGCACCTTGCAATCACTATTTGGATTTCTCACCACTATTTTTCTTACAGGGAAGTGCTGTAATATGCATTTTTAAATGGGAACAGAGGCACAAGGAGCCTGAATTACTCACTAACAGGTTCAGCAGAGCAACCAATTACCTCCAGAGCTACAGTCACAAATTAAAAATATTAATTGCTGCAACCCTTCCCTATCTAACTTTCATGTCTAAAGCAATTTTCTGCTAAATGCTAACCAAATCTGGTCCTAAGCAGAACGCTAGGAGAGCAAGATTTCCCATTTTCCACAGCATGCATATGCACAGGCAAGCTGTGAACTCACACAGCATTTTCCATCCCATTTAAAACAGAGTTGAACAAACTAGACTGCAGTGATAAAACATGAGGCTTCCAGAGACTCTCGTAGTTCATCCTTGTAGTGTTTACCACCCACAGGATGAAACAGAAGCAGACACTGCTGACAATTCATCGTACAACTGCTGCTACGACAAAACACTTCACTAATTGGGCTCAAGACTCACCATTTCTGAACACCGCATACTTTCTCCTCTCCTTTGGAATGGGTTAGAAACCTTCTGCAAAACATTTCCTCCCATGCATCTGAGCCCAGAACAGACCAAATACCCTAGAAACAGGCTGGTTTCACACCAAGAGCCCATGCAGAGTGCTGCAAGGAGGAGCAAGCCTGAATGAAGGTGCCTCACATCTTGGCAGCCAGGCTGCAACTCAAAAGAGGGACAACTCCAATCTGCCTTGCACCACAACCCGGGAGGGAAGTGCACCCAAAGGCATTCAGATACAGACTGTTGAGAAAATCCCAATGTAATTAAGATTTTTCCTTCTTTCAAACACATGCTGCAGTGTGCGCTAATATATATTTTCTTCAAATAATAAAAAAAATTGTTCTAGTTTTGTGGTCATCCTTCCCCTAAGGAGGAAAGTGTTTTCCATCTACGTCTAATCTCTTTGGCTGAACAAGAAGAAAATGCAAAAACTGCCTTTCTACAGTGTTTACTTTGCTCTCTCAACACATGCGGCTTTGGCAATTTGCAAGGCAACAGATTCTTGGTGAGAATAACAGATAGCCAAGAGTAAGAACCTTTCTAGTCTTCACAAGTGAAGCCCTAACCCCAGTTAGGGCTCTTTCCTGATAAAACATTAATATGTTAACTTGTTTCCTCCTAAATCTTAAGAATTTGTGAATTCAGCCTGTTGTGAAATCAGTGCTGGAAAGTATCAGCAGAAGAGAGATGAAGGCCAGATCTTGAAGATTATGTTTTGAAACAGGAATTCTTTGGAACTTGAAGACTTGCGCTTTTCAGCTGTTCTGCTACCATAATAGCAAACATTTTAATTGCTAAGTTCCTTGAAGTACCCTGAGATGCCAAGGTAAAGATAAACGAGTGAAAGTGAAAACCATGATTTTTAATTTTGAATACAGGCATGCAAATGAGATTTATTTAGAACCATCTCTTCATAGCTAAGTATTGCTTAGACGATGTATTTTGGGAATTCAAGTCAGCTGTTTATTGTCAGACATGAACAAATACAGATCATTTCCTAAAATACCAATATTTCAAAAGGTCAAATGACTATATAGAAACAAAGACATACTCATGTCCATTTTAAACACCAAGCCAAAGCATGCCAAGAAATCATTGGGTTTGCTGCAAAGCTGCTTACAAGAACTAATGCATTTCCTCTTCTAAAAATGCCAATATCTCAAAGCTGATGCCTACCAGCTACTTGCTACTGGTGGTCTGTGAGATTCCACATAATGGGGATAAACAGATCTGGAAAATAGCTTTCCCACATAACATCTGCCTTCCCACCAGAACTCTATTATAAACAAACAAAATAAATGGCTTAAATCCTTGAGCAAGTAACAAGCACAGAAACATTCCAGTGGTGAAAGCAGAACGCCCAAGAGTAGTGGGAGACCATACCATGGCACCCCAGGGACTAAAGAGATCCTTCATTTTCCCTGTTTAAGGAAAAAAAAAATGAAACCCCAGAGGAATGGCCTCATGATGATGAACGCACAAAGTGCAGTCAGGAGATCTGATTTCTTTCTTGGCTTTGAAGCAGTCTTGTTATGCGAGTTTGGACAAGATCTGCTGTCTCCTCAAATTTTGCTAGCTAGAGAGTCTTGCTAATACTCCTTCCTCCAAATTTCTACTTTATTGCAATAACTCACTAAGGCAAATTCTACCTCCTTGGCGTGTTTGTCCAGAACCCAAACCAAAAGGACTCTCACTCATCGTTTTTCAGTGCATCTGTCACGTAGCACAGCAACACTGTAATGCACTAACATTTCACCTGTGGAAAAGAGCATTCAAATTTCCATGGGGTCAAATGACAACACATTCTGCATTCTCCACCAAAACAACGCAGACAACTCATTCCTCTCCAGTAAAGGGTTTAAGACCCTGAGTAGGAAGAAAATTCTAAATCCCAGCTCAGCTGGAAAAGCCGATAATATTTGATACATCACTTCTAAGTACTGTTGGAGATGCAACATCCAAGACACTTCGATGCCCGATTTTCTCCCCCTAGGACCGAAAGCAAACATAACCACTTGGGGCAAGATGTTACTACTACTTCAAGCTTGTACCTGCCTTGCAAGGCCTTATGTGCCTTTCTAACCCACGCAGCTTTAAGACTGGCTTAAGAAGAGGCCTGAAATAGCGAGACAATGCGAGGCTCCCATTGCTCGGGAAAAACCTGCAGGCAGCAGCCCCTTCCCAACCAAGGGCTGCGGAAAGCTATTGCTACGAACTGGCAAACAGCCCAAAATGCCTATGGACCTTTTCAGCTGGGAGGTTGCAAAAACCTTATAGAGAGCCCAGCCAAAGGTCCCCAAACACCTCTGCAGCCAGGATGCACAAGCACTGCGGTGAAATCTGATACACAGGGAAGAGGCAGCACAGGCCAACTCAAGAAGTGGAGCTTATAGAAGACCACTAGTAGAGCTTACGGGAGAATATTTCACACCCTGGGATACAGTTTATTAATGAAGCTATTTTTTCTCCTGGTAAAGTTAGTCTTGCAATACCCCAAGGGCCCAGAAGAGAGAAGATTGCAGCTGCAGAAGCCAGGGAATGTTACCGACACCAGTTGAGGCTGCACCACAGGAGCTGCAGAGCTGGGGCTATCGTAATAGCCTGCTCCATGTCTTTAAAAGCCTTTCTGGATCTGTGGCATCCTCTCCAAAGCAACCTTCTGCAGAATTTAAAATCGTTAAGCAGCTACACAGATTTGCTGCAAACCTTCTGGAAGTGTATTCTGCATCACTTTTGGTAGCTCTGTTAAAAACCAACCCACTGCCTCTTACCCATGGTAGCCTGTAAGGGTCCAGAAAAATTGCTGCTGCACACAAGTCACTCCTGCTGTAAAATGTCCGATCGCTAATGTATCCTGCAAGTGTGCTAAATTCCCAGGGCCCAATAAGGTTGCCCTATTTACTTATTTTTTTAAATGCTGAAGCATAAAAATAGAAGAATAAATAAATTCTAGTAAAAAAAGATTGCTCGTGTGGATACTGATTCTTCCACTTATGCAGACAAATTTTAATACTCCAGATTTGCACAATGCACATTTCTTTAGTATTGTTTATGCGCAAGTGTACTTATCATTTTGAACAGTTGCAGATCACACCACTAAAACAATTCATTGAAATGAGAGCCATTGAAGTAAGATCAAAGAGAAGTGTGACTAGATTTTATTGGAACAAATCCAGAACCAAGGCTTGGGCAGCACTGTTTTCTTTGCAGGGGGGAGGGCTGTGTTTTGTTTTTCCAGGTTTTTTTTAATGTGACATGTGCAAAATTATATTTCTAATATAATACTCATTTTCATTTGTATTTGCCTGAACTACAGCGGTTCTGGATCATGCCAGCTCATAAGCACATGTGCTGCTGCATGCTCAGAATAGCTGAGGCCAAGGAGATGGCAGATGCAGAGGAAACCTGTACTTACATGTTCTCGGTTTTCTGAACCATCTCAAACTCAAACAGAACCTGGCAAATTTAACACCGCAATGTTACTCCATAATGAAGTTTCTCATTTTAATAAACATTAGCAACTAGATCAGTACCTTATTAAAATATCATCTCTTATTTGAACAACCATGCTGTGTGCTCAAATTTGTTTTTCATTGTGGTTTGCCACAATAAAATACCTAAATGCACCCTGCTTCTGGTCCATCATGTTTTTTCAGGTCGGAAACACTTGAAAAGTTGCAAGACACTATGTTTGAAAAGAATAAGGAAAAGAGTAACATCAAGACTAACAGTAAAACCGCCTTAGACCATTATTACTATTTCCGGGGCTTTGATTCACTGTTACTGTTTAGTACCATGTAGGTGTTTGTATTTTTTGGTGGAAAGGGATGGGCTGGGTACTTGAAAAAACACATAAACAAACAAACTAGGATTTCATCCTGTAATACTCCAGGGTTTGTCTGCACTATTTCATGACAGCACATACAAAATAAACTCTACCTGTGATCCAAACCGTGCAGCTGCACTTTGCGTTGAGCCAATGCCTTGTGCTTCAGTGAGCTTGGAGCACGAGCAGAGCCTCCAGGTACCAAGCAACTATACAGGCACACCCTCAGGATCCCAAAGAGCAATGATCAAGCGGAAAGAACAGGAACTAACAAAGTTTGATGTCCTCAAACAGGACCTTCTGTGTGGATTTTCCCATATCCAGGTAATGGTCAGACTCATGCAGCATCACACAGCACTAATTCTTAGTTAGCAAAAGAAACTTCTGTGCTTTGAGACCTCTCATTAGCATCTCTCCAAAGCTCCTGATCAGCCCTAAAGAGGCTGCAATAATCTTCGAGATCCTACAGATAAGAAAGCCTGTTTCTACCTCCCTCACTGGAAGGGAAGCCAATGCTAAAAATTTACTTTTCCAAAGGCTAATCTGCGGTAAACTGAAAATACAATCCAGACTCTCAGTTTTACTCTCTCTATATGTATAAGAAACAACCTCCCCTTCTCCTTGATACTATTGAATATTTTTCACTGTAGTTTGGATGGAGCCCTTTCTAATTATGTTTGTACAAGTGAAGAAATACAATACTGGATTTCTGAACAAACACAGTCTATTCCCCCATAATCATTAAAACTCTTGCTCAAGACCACCCTCCTTCTGGACATTGCATATTCACCCCACAAATATAGTGGACAAAGTCTGTATGTTGTAATAGAAAAAAAAAACCAATCCTGGTAAGCTATTACACGTGCTTAATGCCGTTATTAATCATGATAGGCAGCCCTGTAAAACCTGGACAGGACAGTAAAGACTTGACAGAAGAAGACTACGTAGAAGAGCGCAGGATGACTTCCTGAAATTGGGAAGAAAAAAAAAAAATAAGCAAAAGAAGAAAGTGAGGCAACAGTATCCACAGTTCAAGCAAAACCATCTTATTGCTAGAGGAGACAAAATTCAGCAATAGTGTGTATCACAATTGTGTACCAAATATGTTGATGGCTGATACAATGCCTCAGGAAACAAAGCTCAAACAGGTAACACAAAGGCAGGAGCACACATCTAGATCTTCCCAAAGCAAACAATCATGACACAGACCACCTATGTCAAAAAGGATAACAACACTGGTAAAATATTCCTCAATATGGGCTTGAACCTGCAAGTCACTGTGCAAACAGCAACAGCCTTAACAAGCTACCGGTGACCTACACCGATGAGGATCAAGCCCTTAATTGTACTGCAACCTGGTTTAGATCCGAGCCCCAAAGTAAGAGCAGAGCATTTGCCAGAGAAAGACACCCACGCGGCAAGTTGAAGCGAGTACTTAAAGGGGATGCATGTGCACAGATGATCAGGTTTCTCTTCCGAGTTTCTTGAGGGCACAGAAATCTCTCCGCTGCTCATTGAATATTGTTGCTAACCCGGCGATCATTATGACAGACTCTAACATTATTAATGAAGCAGACTAATCATCTCAGCTATCCGTCCCTCTGACTGCATTGGGATGTTTTTATACAAACAAACAGAATTCCTACACAGGATGCAATTACAGATGAAACCTGTAAAGCAAGCAATAAGGAAGTCAACCCAAAGCAGACACGAGAAATTTTAAGGAAAGCATTTAAATACCCCAGAACATCAGCGCTTGCTCACTTTTGAAAAGATAAAGACTTGTTTTCATAAGCAAACAGTAGCTGGAGATTGGGTAGTGTCAGTGCCAAGAAACCGTTGGTGAAAACATTAGTGAAAGCACTCATTCCAAAATGTTTTATTATTTCTGTATGAATAAAATGGCGGGGAGCAGGGGGGGGAAGTCTCCTGCCATGCTGCAGTCAAGGCTAACCTATGTTCTTCAGGGTAAAAACCATGTTTTTACATTACTTGGACACTTTTGCTTCTACTTCTGTTATTTGTCGGTCTTTCATAAATCTTCCTTTTGTGCTTTTATTTCATACAACGTGCACTGAAACCACTAGTAAATGCCCAAAATTCATTATCACCTTAGTGAAGAACTACACAGCATTTTGAGGCAGAGCCAACGCTGTCACAGTCCCTGGGGCCCTACGGGAGGCATTTCCTACACCACCTCCTCTCTTTTTTCAGTGTCACATCAGAGGCAAAAAAGGAGGAGTGTGTAGGGAAGAGGAAGACCCATACACACAGCTCACAGTACGCATATAATTTTCTGTGATCCTTATAAATGTTTTCTTACTCCTTTATGCAGATATTGCATACGGCCCTACAAACAAGTGCCTCAAACGCTATGCTCAGCATCGTGGGAGCCGTACAAAAAGGAAAGGAAACAAAGCTCTGCCTTGAGATAAGTAACTCTCCTCCCACGAAGCACTTCAAGGTAAAAAGCAACCAACCTGCTGGCTGTGAAAATCTTCACTCCTGACTCCGGGCAAGTTATACAGTTTGTTTTACCAGAGTGGGCTGATGTGAAGGGCCAGAGGACCGCCAGGATTTCTATCTAGATAACAAGCAAAGCAACATCTACAGGGAGGCAGAATAATACTTCTTAGACCACAAGCTATCACGGGAAAAGATGTGCCTTGGGCACACAAACCCTTCTTCACATCTGAAGGAGAAGCAGCAGGCTTCAAGGTCCTAGCCTGTGGCAGCTGCAACAATATTATTACTGTATCTCAGCAGCTTCCCTCAAAGCGGGAAATTATTGAAGCACTGCTGGGAAAATCACTCAAACCGATGCAGGCATTCCCCGAGGGAGGAAGAGAAGGAGATCTGAGGAAACTCTGGTCCCCTGGGCTCCCATCGCAGGCGGATGGATGGCTGCTCTGCTCCAGCTCTCAAACCATCCTGCCTTTAAGACGCGACTCAGTCACCACACCTGCCACTCCTCAAACTCCCAAAGGAAGACCAGCAGTCCAGGCTGGACTCACTGGATAAACACAAGTAAATACATCGAGGTACAAGAGAGCAGGGCCGGCTCTGGCAGGGGGATAGACTCTTCTGTGTGTTGCTGCAGGAGCAGCAAAGGCACAGACCTGCTACCAACAGGCATGCACGCAGCTAGGACATACCCGAAACCACAGGGGACAACCACCCGCCTCAAAACCCAACAAAGGACTCCATCTGGCCTCAAAAACAACATACTCAAGACCAATATGATCATGCTGACATCAGGAGGTAACGAAATTGAGAATAAAATTGAACTTCAACAATCACTCAATCATATTACAACGAAGATTTTCCCAGCAAGCTGCATTTACATACCCCAACACCACAAAACTCTGTTCTTGACAACAGAGTTATATAGAGGGATGGTCACACAAGGCCGAGGCAGACCAAGACAATTGGTCTCATTCACATAATTCTATCCTCCGTTCTTTTCTACCAAATGTAGCTTCTGGAATACCAGGTATGAGTGCAGCAGGAACAAAGCCACTATGCTTGACAGCAATTCAGTAAACTCCTAAATACTGTAAGGTAGCTGAAAAAGGAGTGAATCAATAACACAGACAGACATAGTGGAGTAAAGTCAAGTCAGAAACAAAAAGGCTACCCCTAAAATATCAACACAACGGAGATCAACAGGAAGCAGCGTAGTCTGTGAAACAAGCACACCACAATAGCCACGCCAACAGAAGGCAGCCACAAGGATGCTACCTCAAACAGCTAACACTGAGTTATTATATTGGAATGCCAAATATTTCATATTGCAGCGATAAAACAACATGTGTTCAGTACCATAAGACTGTTCCTGCCCAAAGCAGCCTACAAACTCCACGCACAGAAAGTACAAATTAAACGCTGACATCAGAGAAAGATTCTGTTTTGTTGTAAGAACAAAAAGCAAACAAATATTTTGTTGTAAGGAGCAAAATGTTGACCTCTGCAAATTTGGGAAGACTTCAAGAAGCAACATAACTGCAGGCAAAAATGTGCAGGCCAGCAGAATAAAGCAGTATCTGGCCTCTAAAGCCCTACGCAGCACCACTCCCCTCCAGACTCCTCACACCTCCCTTGCCACTTCCACATGCCGCACAAAACAACAAGCCTAGTACAAAAATAAGTTTCAGACCGATACATATACTACAGTTTATCCCAAATCTCTACCATTAGTGTGTCACTGTAAATACACATATAGACAGATGACCCCTCCCCATTTGTCAGCATCCCAAAATACAAAGGAAAAATAATTGCTGAGCTGCATATTTCAGCCAACTTACAAAAAAAAAAAAAAAAAAATCAAAATAAAAAGTTCAGGGAGGGAGTTCAACAGAATGAGTCAAAATTCATCAGTGACGTGCAAACTGAATTTTATGAATGTATTTGAAGTTTTCCATGCAGTCTCTAGGTCACACATTTTAACCGCACAAACTGCTCCCTGGAACCTTCAAAATAATCAACATTGTGGTTTTTTCCTACTTGCTAACTTGCCCATGAGCCACATTTTACTCTGTAAAGTTAAAGAAAAACTCTCACAGGCTTTTGTTACTGATATTTACAGAAAAGAACTTTTGCAAAAATGCGATGCAAATTTTATCAATGAAAAGTTTAAGAGTTGCAGAAAGAATATAATAAACAATTACAGCTTTTTAATGAGATTTTTCTTGGTCAGACATAGCCCAGACATTTCCAGACATGACTAAACTCCAAGATTCCCATTTCCAATTAACACATGCATGTTACCCAATGAGCCCTTCCCCCCAAAGCCACTCAGCATGAGATTACTGCAGAATCTGATGGTCTTTAGTAGAATATTTGGCCAAACTCCAGCTCCACCAGCCTTCATGCTTATTTTTATAGGCACAGCCTCCAGCTTTGCGCTCTGGTATGCAACCTAACACCCAAGTCCATTAAACTTTCCATCAAATACACATAAAATTGAACAACAGGTAATCAAGCTGTAGTCTGTTCTCTAACTGTTAGGAATACTCTTATTGCCCTGTTTGCACCATGGCATGAAACTTAGCTAATTTTCTTGAAGGGCTTACAGTGACTATGCCCAGGATGGTATAAGACGACCGTCTGGGGATCCAGACCTGAATGCTCTTGGCAAGGGGGGCTTTTATGGACAAGATCTTGAATTTCAAAGGGGTAAATGGAGATGGCATTAGGATCTCCAACATCAAACATTCAGCGTCAAACATAACTACTGTGAAAGAGACTAGAAAAGACAAAAATTTTATTCTCTTCCAGTGGAATGAGCCCATTTATCTTGTCATCTTTGGCTACGGGGAGAGATTTGGCACTGTTCACTGATGGCTCGATCTGACTCTTACATTTATCTATCAAGAGTGGCTAACACAATTATGCAATGTCTGGCCAACTTTACAGCGTTTTCAAAGCTATCCATGTTACAGGTCTCATTCCTCACAACAAACCCTTGTGAAGGTTGTAACTGCAACTCCGTTTTAAAACTAACATATGTAGCACAGACACAGCTGTCAGTCTACAGAAAACTGCTTAGAAACTGATGTTGAATAAGCCCTGGTTTATTGCTGTAGAAACATTTCAATCCGTTCAGATGGCTTCAGTTTGACTTAGTATTTTAAACTTGGACACAACTTTTGGTAATGCCTACAATGAAGCACTGACATGAGGGGTGAACTTAACCCCAGAACTGAGCCATGGACGGACAAATCCATTCCTGCTGCCCTCTGGAAGGATCCTGAGAGGTCAATTTGGGTAGCTTGTTAGAGCTGAAGAAATCTGCAGTCTTCATTAAGCACCAACAGTAGCTCTTTACTAGTCCAATTCGGTTTCCCCAGGATAGCATGCAAACTACAGATTTTACATGGTAAAACAAACATTACTTCCAGATGTAACAAAGGCTTCATTGTGCTCATCTAAGTCTAAAAACAAAAATGCAAAGCGTATTTTTCATGAGTGAGGTTTGGGGAGAAGAGAGTGGGTGGCAGTAAGGAGAAGGGAGAGAAGAGTTTGCACTTGAAAATTAACGTGTGGTTGTTACCATGAGCACCATTCCAACTGTTACTGTTTTAAAAGTTTTCTAAAATACGTAACAGTGGCATGAAATTTGCAAGGCAGCAGAACTCAACTGATACGGAAAGGAGGAGATATTATTCCTCCAGTGATTTGGTAAATTAAACCATGCAGCATCAACAAAAAAACCCAACCAAAAAACACCAACCAAAAAATCCTTTGGTTTTTGGCAGCAGTTCACACTTCTGAACAGAGCATGTTTAAGTATTAGGCTTTCCCACCTGCAAGGCAAAGGATCCTACATTGCTAGAGAAAAGTGACACCCTGTATCACCTGCCAAAGCACATAATACAGCTAATTACATTGCGTGTCAGTGCCAGGCCCAGCCAAATCAGAAACGGGGGGAAATACATGCTTCTCTGTCACTGTCTCAAAGAACTGTGTGTTTGAACATGGTTGTCAGCTAGCATGTAATAGCAGATAAAAGTAAAACAGATTACCCATTTGTCATTCAAACTGATTTCTTTCAAGAAAAAGCTATCTAGTCTAAATTAAGTAGAAACATGTAATTAAATACTTTGCAATCCATAGCAGTTTACGGTAAAATCCCACAAGAGGCAGCCATTGCAGCTGTTGAATATGGAGGACTTGCCAGAAGCAGGATGAAAGAGCAGCAAAGAAGAGTGATACCTACCTGCCTGTATCAACATCTGTAGGTTATCAAGAGGGAACAGATTACATCTCCAAGGAACGAGCAAAATTTAAGACACAAACTTTTGGAAATGTAACTCTCAAAGGTATCAGGAAGATTTTTTTTTTAACCATTGTGGAAGAAATCTTTCCACAAATATGGATCGTTTTGGTTTCTTCTCCAACAAGGTTTTGATGGATACTGAGAGTCCTTGTCTTAGTTTAATTTTCTGGTTAATTTAAATTGTCAGTCCAAACTTAAGGAGCAAATAGGTGGAGGTGATACAATAGCAGAGAGGTGCAACTCTATATCGCTAAGTAAATGCCTACAGAAAAGGGAACAGGCATAGTTGAGTAGGAAAATGACTCCAGAAGAAAGATGCAGCAGACAATGAATAGCAGAGGTACAAAAGCATAGACCATAACTAAAGGATAGAATAAGCAAACAAAAATAACACAGATCCTCCCATACTGGAGGATGGAAAGGAAGAAGTGTAATGAAACCATGAAGGTTCAAATGCTTAGCAAGAAGGAAAAATATAGTCACAGTAAAAATTAAAAGGGGAAAAGAGCTAAGTTATAATTAAGTACAGAACACATCTATTTAATTGTAATAAGCTGCAGACACAATTGCTTGCAGATCGTAGCTATACTTTGGCTTAAATATTTCATCTTTATTCTTCAAAGACTTATCTTTCACCAGCAGTCTTGGAAAGTCTCTACAAATCATTAAGTTCACACAAACTCAGCAGTAAAACAGATACAATGTTGTGCACATTTTAACAAAAATGGACTAAAGAGAGATGAAGCAGGAAATGAAAGGCTTAACTGGAATCACGGTTTGCCTCTTCATTCCCAGCCTGTGTTTCAACTGTCAGTTCACAACATCTCTCCTGTTGATCATCACTCAGAGATTAATATGCCTGAAGATTTTGATTACCACCATGTATATCTAAGCTCATTGTTTCTAGTTTAAAATCCAACCGTTCTAATAAACGTAAAACTTTTTTGCAAATCAAAGATAGCAGGCAACATTTAAGCTAGCCCTAGCATATTCCAAGCATATACTGTTTCTACATCAACCTACTCTAACATCCTGGAAGTGTCTTCCCTGGAAGTGAATTATTTATAACTACAATGTCCTCTGACAACAGGAGTATCAAAGTAATTGCCATCATCAGTTCTGGAACTGTTTTTTATGAAAATCAGAGGTCCACCACATTGTGCAATGGGGAAAAAGAAAAAGGAAAAATATCCCAGATGGAAAAGATCAAATGCAAACAATGCAGTACAGGAAAGACTACAGCACAAGTAAGGTTTAAAATATCCCTAATACAACAGATTGTGTTCAGGCATTCAGTCTATGTGTATCCTTATAAATAAACACATATTTTAAGAATGACAACATAGCTCCTCATAGGATGTTATTTGTTAACATATACTCACATATACTTCATTGTGATCAAAGCGCTTTTTCAGATTATTGATGAATGAGTCTTCATCAAGTGGCTCTAAAAGAACCATGTCTCCCACCCCTATCATGTTGTCTAAAAGTGACGTCTTGACCTCCATTTTGGCCATTTTCTCCTGCAAAGAAAGAAACAAGGGAAAAACCAAAGAGCAAAGTTAGCTCAAAATTATTCTAATTATTCACAGGCATTATCCAGTAACACTATTTAAGGAAAACAAGTTAAAAACCCATTGAATGACACTGCTTTAAAGTATTTTTCCAAGGAACATTCTCAAAGTCATTCTATCTACCCAGGTAGTCCACACAATTCCAAAAATTTACCTTCTAACAGTCAACAATGCCTTCTGGTTCACTATGCATTAAATACGGAACTGCAAGAAACAGGAATTAAGATTCCAGTGAGCACCACATCCAGATTTTTTGGATGACTTCAACAGTGTTCAAGTGTACACAAACCCAAGTTTTATCAAAAGCTTCATCAACATCTCCAGTGTATCAAATTAGGGATTAAATTTGTCAACACCCTAACCTGAATTTCTTTCTCACCCTTACTTGCATTTCTCCAACCTCATCAACTTTTAAATGGAAACCAACTAAGTGAACTCATCCAGAGACAAAACCCACACTATTTTATCTTAATTCATGAACCCTGTACTCTAGAGTGCCTATATTCCAGTACAGTACCGCTCTTGGTTACATGAGGCTACCAAATTACTTCATTTCCTAACCAGACTTATTTGGATTTCTTTGTAATTTTACTGCTTAAGAGATCATTTTCGCTGGGCAGCAACAATCCAGCTGACAAGAGGAGTCTCTGCATCTATACAACCGGAGTGGCAAAAGGCAGAAGCCAGGCTTAAACAAGGGACCAGCATCAAACAAAGTAACCAAGTCTGATAAATGAAGTAATTGAGAGAAAGAAGTCAAGGTCAGGCCAAAACTCGACACCTATTTGTTCGTCCCAGCCTTTTACCCTTCCAATCCAAATGCCTGAGAAGATTAACCAAGCTCCTCAGGAACTCCAGGCACACAGTTACTGCTTTCAGCTTTCATGACAAGACTGAAAAACGAACGTATTAGCAGCGGCAGCCCACAAATGGGGAACCAGAGGTGAGAGAACAACTTTGCTGACAACACAAACCAAGAACCAACTACTGCACAGCTACAGCTACACAAAACAACAGTTGAGCTTCACCAGTCAGCTGTAACCTCCCAGCTATGAAATGCCGTCAGGCTGTCCTTGCTCCCCCTATCACAGCGTATTTTAATTCTAAACATTTTTTCTCATTTTTCAAAATGTCTTTGAATAACTATTAGCTTATGCAATCAGCATTAACCTGCCATAGCAGCAATCCATCAGATAATTAATTTATAACAAGCGAAGCCTTTTATCTCTTGCTTCTGTCCACAGCCACTGCGTTACTACATGCTATTTGATTTTTGAACAGTAAGTGACATTTGAGGGATATTAGATCAAGATTAAGTCGTGTTTGATGTTTTTCCAAATTCAACGAAGAGACGCGCAGCTCCACAGGCAGCTAACGGAAGTGATACAACAAGATGCCCAAAACCTGAACCAAGCCTGGGAATTACTAGAAATTCACACAGAAATGCAAAAACAGTGCTGAACTATGGTAACCAACCAAAACTGAGTCAACTCTGCTAAACAAACAGAATTTATTTTAAACAAAAACACTGGACAAATATTTTTGTAGAGAGAGATACTTTTAGTCTTAAAAGTTTACCTCTCTGAACCACCAAAAAATTTTAAATATTCATAAAATCTTTTCAGGTTCACTTCAACTTCTGCATCCCATTAAGACAAATTCTTTAAACTACCAGTCTTGTTTCAATGACCTAATTATTTCCCATACATCAACTAGTAATTTTTGAAGGCTGAAAAAAAGAAGTCCTTCTCAAATATGGAATTTATTAAATATTGGGTTTGTAGCCAAAAAAACCCAAAAAGGCCAACACAAAAATCCTAATATGGGTAATTTCAACGTAAAAATTAAGTTCTAAGTAGTATACCTCATCTTCCATTGTGAAATTACATACCACCTACCACACTTCATGCATCACTGCTCAGGAATTTCAAGACGAAGAGCAGCCAAACCCATCAAGAACATTCAAGTATTCCCAAGCTCAGAGGCATGTTTTGCAGAAGAGGTACACAAATACACTGTATCTACTACTAAAAGCTGGACCAGAAAGCTGTATACAAATATTAATTTATCAATATATTTGAAAAGTTCAACTTTATAGTTAAAGGTTAATTTTCAGCTTGTTTTTTTCCACAATAGTTTAACATCATACTATGGTTAAAATATTTCCATTAACTTGAGAGCTAGAAAATATTAGAAACATAGGTGATGAAAAAACTGCACAATATGCCTAGACATCTTCTTTAGCACTGAATTCTCAAAATCATTTGCAATAGCTTAGCTTTTGCAAAATATTCATTCAATTATGTATGATGCAAGAGTATTCTGCCATACCAATGTCGTTAGCCCCCACTTTGGTGGAATCCAATCATAATCCCTGCTCTGATCAAACCCTTGCTACATTGCAAGACTAAACTTCAGTCAAGATTTTTAGCAATACCTCACTAAGCTCAGAAACTCAATCCAAATCCATGTCCAAGTATTTGTATTTGCCGTATATTCAAAGACGCCTTGCAGCTGGAAAACCTTTCCCATCAGTGCTGGTGATAGCGTGTTCACCACAATTTGGAGAACAGTACATAAAAGTAAGCAGCTTCTACCTATGTATGTGTTCATGCACCTTTAAAACGATGAACATTTCTCAAGAATCATTGTCAAGAAGCAGAACTACGAGAGGGACAGGACCAAAACACGCTCCTGGTGTCTGAGAGATCAGTAACGAGAGGGTGCCGGCAAATAGGAAATTAGGATAGAGGAAAGAACCAGAATGGGTTGCGTCCTTTAAAGCAAGGACACCTTTAGTTATTTTCAGATGAAGATCGCTGAATGTGGGAAGGTAGATGGAGGCTCTATTTGAACTGTGCTGTAATTTCATTGTGGAAATTCAATAAAAACTAACCTAAAAACATAAGTGGTACTCCCTCGATTTACCTAATACATTGCTTTTGTGACTGCAACATCTCATTCTGTTGACATCAAGAAAAACAACAGTGTTGTATAAAGATTACAGCTGCAAATTATTAATATAGCAACAAATTAGCTCAGCAAAAAGCCCAAAATTCTTCTAACACTTGCAGTCTGCAAATCAGATTCTTCCTCAAACATTCCCTGATCTCTCCCACACCCACTTACCACTTGAGTCTTCTCCCAAATTTAGCTTTCTTATCCCTGAAGCAAACATCGGCAGCATTTCAGAACATCTTCCTTTTCTCTAGCCATTTGTCAAATCTGTTCTTCCTCACTTTGGTCTCATATCTAGGCCTTAATTCAACAGAGTGAGAACACTTTCAACACGTTTCCATTCTCAGAAAAATAAAAAAGATTATTCAGTAATCCTTCACAGCTTGATCTGTTTTATGTTGGACAACACACTCGGGAGGAGAAGTGTAGGGCGCACTACGTCTGTAAAATGCTTTTATCCACACGTTCCCACGTTACACGTAGACTTTTAAAACACAGCCTGCTGTATCTACTGCTTGTAATGCCTGGATTGCCATCCAGCTAGGCCAGTGGAATCTAAAACATTCTCGTCCCTCTTGGCCGCAAGGATGGCAAATTAAAAATTACGCTATTCCACAGCCACAGCAGTCCTATCATCAGCTAATCTGAAATGAGAGCTAATGAAAACTATAAATAGAAGATGATACAGAGAATAGGCAAAACCCCAAAAGCCTTGTACAATTAAGTTCACACATCCTCCAAGGGGGAAATGAAGTAATACCCCGTTATTAGCATACAGCATGTTACGGAATTGTCCAAGGTTTTCCACATCACCCTCATACAATAAAACAGCAACAACTGTCAGCAGCTTCCTACGGATGCACAGTCCTTAGTCCTTAGTTTGCATATGCAGCACTGGAATTATCACTGGCTGCAGAGGTGGCTTGTTTTTCTTCTTTTGTGGCACTGTAGCCAAAGGACAATTTCCCTACCATCAAAATTGTCACAATAGATGTACTCACATGTGCTTCAAACTCTAACTGTTAAAAAAAAAAAAAGCCTTTGGTTTCACTACCACCAACTCGCTGTAGAAAATAACCACCTTTTTCTTTCATAAGAGTTAACAGGAACAACCTGCCACATCAGTAATTCAATAGCAGAGTTCAAACTGATTTCATGTTCCAGGTCTGATCCCGAGCCCCCGTCAGGCTGTCTTTATGCTTGCCCACTCATTCCCTTTTTGCTCTGTCAGGGAGCAATCGTCCCACACAGAGCAGGGACACTGACAGGCCACTGCTGCAAAAAACAGCTAGGGACACAGTGTCATTACCTGAACAAATCAAAACCAAAAGGGACTATAGCCATCTTGTACTACTCATGACAAGTTAAGTACCAATTTAGCAAGAGGCAGGATTTAAATTCGTCCTGTTCTGCTGCCCAACAAACCCCACATATCCCTGATCTCTGACTGATGCCCAGAAAGTGCAAGTCCATTAGAAACACCTTCTGCTGGTTCACCAGGTAAACTGAGGCAGGCTCTGCAGATGAACTATTATAGTGCCCTTTTCACTCAAAGCTAGATTTCCCGACATCAGCATGTAGGCAAATATTGATATCATCCAAAGAAAATATTTGCTTTGCCTCCAGATCCCCTAACTTTTTAGACGCTGGATGCTCCAGGGAACCAGTGCATGCAGCATCGGCTGCCTGGCCACTGTCTGCTAGGAAAACCTGCACCCTCCTGCCCAGCTGTGACTGCTCACAGATCTTGCTCTGTCTCCAGCAACGTGCTGAAGAAAAGAGTGTGCAGAGAACAGCGCAATGCTGCAGCCCACGATTTCTTCCTGCAAGAAAATGGACTTGAGAAACTTGACGGACAGACTGCAGGCAGGAATGTTAATAGATATCACAACAGTAAAAGCACTCTTTAAGAACTAAAATGCTTCCTCTGATTCTCCATCTTTCCTTTTGGTTTGGCCAATGTCTGAATATCTTCTGAATTTCTTTTCCTCCCACAGTCCTACCGAACAAATCAGTGTTTTCCAAACTGAAAAAGTTTTAATTTGGGGCTTTTGAATTAGCTAATGTTTCTCACATCTTACCTACCAAGCAAGAGTTATTATTTGAAAGCCTTGTGCAACTTCTCTTTATTTTCTGTAGGCACTGAACATTACACATGTGTACCAGATTCCTTGAGTAGTTAACAACAAACAGCTTGGGTAAATTACAAAAGTAAAATGCGGCATTAGAGGGTATATTTGTATTAGGACTGCAGGAATGTTTGCATTCAGCATCAGCTAAACGGGAACGGCTCTTTAGCAACATCAGATTCGGACAGAGTTGCACACCAGTGACTGCAATTTAGATGACAGAAGATTTGCCCAGCAGAAGTCCACAGGAGGAACGAATGCTCTGCTGGCTCCTGCCACCAAACGCCACGCATTTAGCTAAAGGTTGGGCAATTTTCAAGAAAGAAACAGGCCACTTAAAGTACTGCTGAACAAACAGCTGCAACCACGTGAAGCAATATCATCTTTTAGTAGTTTAACAACGGAGGCTTAACTGCAGTTTAGAAAAAATGACAGTGTAATAATTAGAGTTTGTTAGGAAGTGTACAAAATGTTTGCTGGGACATTATCTCCTACTGACATAAAGAGTGGCTGAAACTTCCTTCACTAACAGGGCTCAGGTGCTTTATAAAGGCAGAGAGGAGAGGTTTGGTTGTTGTCGCTGGAGTTCTCTGGCTTTTGTTGGCGGGGGGGTATTGTTGGGCAGTAATTAGTCATTATCAATCCCCCAAAAGTGAGAGAGATGCCTCTTTTGTGCCTCTGTTCATACCCTTCATCACAAGACTACGCACCCCACTCGTATCACATAAAAGGTGCATAGTATCTCACCACAAAAACAAAATAACCTGAGCCATGTATGCAGAAGATACAGCTTTGCCTTCCTCTTCCCTAATGAAAGACTAATTAATGAGCCTGGAGGAAGGAGTGAGGGGCTGTGTTTGCATTTCTCTAAAGCTACTTTCTGTAACTTTTGCATAATAGTTTGAATAACACTAGCAGGGACATTACCCGCTGTTAAGAGAAGAGACCGTGGGGTGTATCTCTTCTACTATTTCTACTTTATAAACCCAGCAGTAGAGGTTTTCAAATTACTTCTAATAATTAGTTTGCAACCACAACACAATAACTGCCCCCAGTAATTGCACTCAGGGGTTGATCTATTTCCTAAGTCAACTTGCAGCCTCGCTTTAACTCATCTGGGTCTGTCATACAGTCACTCTAGGTTTTGGGAAAAACATTTGGTCCTTCAACATTGCTAAGGTACCCTGCTTTAGCACCTGCTAAAATACAGCCTTAAAAATAAAAATCAAAAGATGTTTCGTGCTCCACTTTTACCCTGCAAAAGTTCCTTTACACTTTGGATTATATTGACAGGTTTCAAAGATTATAGGTGTGGAGTAGCCTTTTCCATAAATTATTATTCCGGAGCCTGAATTTTATATTTGTTTTTTAAATTACTTCTGTTTGACAGTAAGAACACCTTGGGCATTTCCAATGCATAAGGCATCTGGAAATAGGTCTTCACTAACAAGGCTGATTGCAGTCCCAAATTCTGGTTAAATTCCCACCGACTTCAGCAGAAACAGGATCCATGGTGGTTTCTTACATTTAGGTTTTTCTTAGTCATTGTCTAACCACAGTGTTTCATAACCATTCTAGGTCCACATCTACAGAAAGGGATAAAATATTCAGGAATAGAGAGGGTCTCTTTTTGGCACATACCTTGCTAAGATTCTCTTGAATCTTTTTCAAAATAAGGAGCAAAACACGACTGCAAAACCAGAAGTTGTCAAAGGTCCTGCCTTCTTCCCCTAAACCAAAGACTAGATTTCAGGCTAACAGTGTTATTTGGACAACATGATTTTTTTAAAAGTTGTCAGTACAGAACACGAACACAAAGAAAACCTCCTTATTGTTTCATGAAAATCCACAAAAGTTAGCTTTTATTACTGGAACTGGATATCTGAACTCTACTAAGTAAGGGGTGCCCTTTTAAACTGATTATCTTCATCTTTCAAGCTGACGCTTTAAGTTTTCTGCCAATTTTTTGGGATCCTGCCCAATCCAAAGGTTATGTTTGCATAGCTGTTGCAGAACAGGGGCATGAAAACCAAGGTAGCACTTATTTATTTTGGGGGATCTTCTTTGTTTGTTGTATGTGACACACCAGTAGCTTGTTACCACACCAGAGCTTGAGTTCAAAAGATCCTCCAATAGCAGATCCCCACAAAACACCACTTAAAAACAACCAGCCCTCACAAAGTTAAAACATTTTTCAACTGAGGTTTCACTCCTTTGGGAGCGATCCAGCGATTAACTGTAATCTATAGCTTTCATTTATACTTTTATTATAATAGGGTTTTTACTTTCCCTTCCACACAAGCACATGGGCAGAGAGCAAGCCTTGCTTTCCTCCAGTCAGCATGTGAATCACATCCCTGATACAGGCAAAAGAAATCTACTCATGGTGGGGCAAGTGGAGTGAACACAAATTATGTCATGTCAGTAGGTGGATATTAAGAGATGTCTTAATACTACAGGGTTAAAATACCAGAGTACGTGCTAATCTTCTCCTCAAATGCTGATGTGTGTTCCCTGTTAAGCAGTCTGTGATAAGCCTCGAAGATATGCAGAATATGAAATAACAGAACAGGTAACACCACAGCTTCACTCAGCTGCTGAGAACAGACGGAGAAGCAGCCACAGAAAGTCATCATGGCAGTCACTGAACCAGACTTAAAACTGGGCACCGACAAACACAAAGCTAATCAAGGAGCTTCAGGAAATCCAGATCCCAGAAGAGGCGTTGGTGCCCCTATCTACCCACCACCAAACCACCCATGATAACTAAGCTGACCCGTAACTCCTAGAGCAGCTGGCAGACACCATCACACTCACAGGGTTACCCACAGAGCAAGGTCCAAGTTTCCATGCACCCATATTCTCTTCCAAGCACTAAAAGTCTGAGTAAAGCTAAAATTTACATGGTAGGAAGCACTGTGTATTTCCACACCATTCACTTTCCTATTCAATTTAAAACAGAAGGAAAAGTAGTCACCCAAACACCACCCCAGAGATCTTATTCTTGCCCATTGCAATTTCCCCCTCCTGGAAACCTCACCTGACAGGCTCCTTGTAATATT
Source organism: Gavia stellata (assembly GCF_030936135.1). Classification (NCBI taxonomy): domain Eukaryota; kingdom Metazoa; phylum Chordata; class Aves; order Gaviiformes; family Gaviidae; genus Gavia; species Gavia stellata. The sequence continues at coordinate 35,103,832 of NC_082601.1, forward strand.
CATGAACAATATTTGGAATGTTTTTAACCTAGTATTTCATAAAAACAAGATAAATCATGCTAGCTGTACACGACTTGGTCTACGCACCTACTCTGTCGTACATGCCTAATCTTGAATTTCATTCAAAGAAGAGAGGAGTAAAGGACAACAGAATAGCTAATTTTCTACACGTTTGTAAAAGCAGTCAAGAGAGGTGACTTGAGCATAAGCATCCCATCACAGATGCAGCCTGCAAGGAGAACAAACACCTTGTTAAGTACCACTGAACCATTGCAGAAGCGTTTCACACGATTCCCTAGCTGCAGAAAAGCTTCAAATGGAAATTATTCCTTCTTTGCAAGTCAGTCTGTCACAAGAGGAAAACCTGCAGGAAGTCAGACTTGATTAGTCCCATTTCTCCCAGGACTAGCTGCCAAGGTAACAGAACAGTGCAGGGTTTCACCCTACACCTTGCCGTCACTGTCTGTTCAGCACATCAATTTCTCTTCAGCAAAACACTGCCATTTTTAATGAAAAGGAGGGGGGAAGAAAATAAAAAAAAAATTTGGTGCAAGCGGTGCAGGAAAAGGAAGTAATATTTGCCTAAACCCAAGCTAAAAAAGCATCTATTTAAGGGCAGAGGAAGCTTAGACACATTACATGTACTGTTAGATGTGTTTGCTTGTTTCAAGCGTTAAACAATATCCACCGTTTTGTCACCGTCATTCTCAACAGTCATTTTCAGTACGACACCTGAAATCACAGGATAAAAGTAATCAATTTCTAAATCAAGGTATCTCCAGTTATTCCTGTGTATCTCTTATCAAGGGATATCTCGGACAATGGGGGCAGTTCAAGAAGCTGCATTTCAACACACAGTAATCACTCTTGTCCATACAGCCATGAACTTAAAAGCCAGCACACTGTTTTTATTAACATCTAGCATGATAAACAAAGGCATTTCCAAACAAAATGTAACACTTCGCAGATTTAGAGACAGACACCTTCCTAAAACATCAATAGAAAGCACCTCCCTCCCACAAAAGGAAAACAGATGGTCTCCCAGCAGAGAAACTCAACATACACCCACAGGTACCGAGTTTTCCCTCGCTTTGTTTCAGCGAGAACTATCATCTGGCAGTTTAAGGAGCAAAAAGATCTATTCACATGGGATACATGTAAGTTTCCCCTGTGGCAGAAATCTGTTACGAGGTATGAGGCGCTACGGCTCTACCCTTGCTTGCCTAAAGATTTGCCAGGGTTTCTCCTGGATTGAACTTTGTTTTGACACAGCCTTGTGCTCTTTGATCACTGAAGGTAATCTCCAGAGCCCTTTTAACTCCCGCAGCCTGACAGTCTGTGAGCTGAACAATGGCAATAGTGGCTATATCTGTTCTGCATGTTTGAGGCCAGTGCCAAAACCACTGTGTCACAGAATCATGACTACTACACAGCACTACTCCAGAGCGTGATTTTTCAGCCTTCTAATGTTGCATGAGAGATAGTCCCTACAGCAGGCCTAATTTCTAGCCTAAATTTATTCATGGTCAGCTAATATCCACTTCTTGCTTGGGCTAAAGCTATAGGGGTTTTTTTTTGTTCTCGTTTTAAATTTAAATGTGTTTTCTTCCTCCCAGGAAAACATTTAGAGAGGATCTTCTCATGGTCCTCATTCTGAATAAAGCATAGCCAGGATTGCTCATTTTCCTCTCAGCAGCTTCTCCACCCCCCTGACCATCCCAGTAGCCCTTTTCTGCTCGCAGTCCTAGTTGAGCCCATCTTTGCTGAGCAGGGTTAACCAAGGCTGTACAGAGGATTCCTGGTATGTTGTGGCAGCGGTATTTCCTCACCTCAACCAGGAATATTCCTTCCAAGAGAAGCAGATTCTTTTTCACCCTCTTCACTACTCTTTTTCCCTCTTCAAAGTTTGACCTGGAACCAGGACTTTCCTAGCTTATCCTGTGAGACTAAGCACGACTGCTCTGTCAGTCACAGACTTGCTCTAACAGGTAAAAACTAGGAAAGGTCTCCAGACACTCAGGAATCAATTGGTTACTGGTTTAGCTCTAAGGTTTAACTTGTTTAGCTTGTAGGTTTAATTACTCCCAAAAATTATCTGCCTCTCAACTCCTACTATCTTCCTTCTGACCTTTCTCCAAGCCTCTCTTGATGAGAAGGGAGAGCAGCTGGTATTCCTGCCACAAGTTAGACATCCCAGATATTCCTTCTTCCACATCGGAGCGTGAGCCCCGCTAGAAAAAGCTTTTTTCTCCACCCTTGAACAAGAAGCTCTAGCAAAGCTACTTGCCAGACGGTTAACTGGTCCCTGGAGTCCCAGAAAAAAGGGCACCTCTTCATCTCTCAAGCCAGTGTCGCCAGCACCTCTCTGTTAAGCTGCTTATTTGCTTCTGCAGAGGAACAATGGAGAGAGTTAATACCAACTTCACTCCCTTCAACAGCTCTCCTAAAAGCAGAACTAACTTCTCATTACAGTGCTATCCAAAGAGTCCTTATGCAATAAGGACGTAAAGGATACCTCTTTGATCTAGTAAGACACCATTAACTGTCCTACAAATTGTTTTAACACAAAGGCATTAAAATACAGAGAGTAGGTGCAACTTCCTTTGCTCATGGTTTCCCGAGATACAGAATTCAACAACCAGTAGTTTCCTTGTTTCATTTCTGAGGTGCAGGTTCTTCAAAGGTCAGGGGGAAAGTTAAAGCACAGTATCAGGACATTACATATGCTCTATTGTGCACAAAAAAACTGGTTACCTTAAGGTCAAGCCTTTACAAAGATATTCAAACACCAGTGTACTCTTGCAGACACAAGGAAGAAGAGACTCCCTAAAGAAATTCTATATAAAAGAGTAGAAACAATTCAGGATGTGACTGCTCTGTACCTGTTTTTATTTCCAAGTCCTGCAGCTTAAATTATTCTTATTTCTAATTCAAAGTACCCCCAATAGCATTTCAGAGCATACAAACTAAGAAAATTATGGAAAATTACAGAAAAAGGAGCAGAGAGAGAAAAGCCAGAGAGCTCACATACAGAGCATATTTGTGAGCCCAGGAAACTTGTACCAATGCTGACCAGGCTGTGGTCGCAAACTTTTAAAAACTGTTTTCTGCTGACAGTAGGGAAAAATGAGTCTCTCCTTGTTGCCTGTATTTAGAAAATAAAGAAATCTACAGCAAGCAATTCGGTTAGGACAGTACCCACCAACCCTTCTGTTACTCAACACCTATTCCTCATAATTATCTCTTTTTCTCTTCCTATATGCTTTTTCTTTCTTCCTGCTATCTTTGCTTTTCATGGTCCTCTTGCCCAACAGCATAAGGATTTCTGCTAATACAAGACCCTCGTAAGGACTGCTGCCTCCACAAGAGAGGGATAACAAGGCAAAGTTTACGAACATAATTAGTTTACCCACACCAAAGCAATTCAGAGGCAGCACTGCACGAAGTCAGGGCCAAAGCAATTACCTAAAGCCTAAGATACACCCACTCCCCACACCTGCAAAGGAGAAAATCTTTGTTACAGTAAATGTTTCTCACCCTCACTCCTTGGGACTCTGGGTATCTGGATTCCTGGATTCCTTATCTTGGGCCTTCAGCTTGTTAAATGTTAAGTCTGGCTGCTTAGGCTAGAGGCCACCTCTTGATTGCTTTCATCCCAACGGCTCAAGCAGTAATGTGCGTGTACATGCGTGTGCACGTATTTTCCACTGGGGAGAAAGGATGCTGCTCTCGCCTCTGGGGTCCATTACTCCTGCTGTACTGTCTGCACAGAATGATTCCCCAACCCGTGTACATCTGAGAAGGGGACTTCATAAGTCTGCTCCATCTCTGAAACCCTATTTTGAAACTTCAGTCTCTCTCATTGAAACACTTTCATCACCACGCTGACTTTGCTAGAGGAATTAAAATATATCAAGAAATGGACACACGTTTACTTGCTGATACCATATGGGAAATTTCCCAGTAACAAGGAGCTGGGAGAGACAAAAAGATTGTCTGCATGGTTTTCTCCAAAAGCTATGTCGCTAACTCTGCACATGCAAAATGACAATTCGGATGGTTCTAGCCCTGCGGCTGGATGATATGTTAGTCTAAAACCTTGAGTCTGTAGGCAGCTCCAAAGACTCTACAGTTACTTAAACACAGGTAAGCAAAAGGTGAGATAAACTGTTTGGTTTTACAAGTTTCTTCAAACACAGAGCAAAGGATCAAAAATGGCAGGAGTCACTGGAAATGGCCACACGTACCAGAAAAGCACACTCCAGCTCTACTGAAAGAGCCTGTCACAGGCCAGGCTGGTCCCTGAGGATCAAGTCAGATATTTCACAGTTACCCATCTCCCAGGATATGATTGCAAGCATGATATGCCAGTGGCTTTGGGAGGCTGGGGGACAGGCACCAGAGGTGAGTAAAGTAGTAGAGGCCACTTGGTTAGAGAAAAAACAGCTTGGCAGGAGACCAAAGACAAAAATGATGAGGAAGTGTGGAAAAGAGTTTATGTCCTTACTGAGGTATGGAAGCTGGGAACCCCAGAGAGAGTTACAGAAAGACTTCCTTTATTTGCTCAGTGAGCAGAGGTACTTCTATTGAAAGGGAGAAACACCTACTATTCTTCTTTCATATGTTTTTAGGTATGTGAAAGCACATGGAAATGTTTTGAGAACCTCACCTTTCTCTTCCCCCATCACTGTCCCCCAAGATGGGCCTTAAGTCCAACAGCAAAAAAGAGGAGATCCTGGTCTCCACACTCAGCTCAGACACCAAAATCTGGAGTCATAAAAACCAAAAGAGCAAAGCTTTCACAATCTACAAGCAAAGTGGGGCACAACCGTAAAGGACGTATGTTTTGAGACTAATGCTCAAACCCGGCAGGAAAGATTCACAAAAAGACCCTTGTTGCAGTTCCACTATTCTCTTTAACAGCTGCTTCACAGCATACAACAAAGAGTTGCAACCCTTTCCACCATCACATCAGCACAAAAGAAAAAGCTCTTCTTCTACTTTAGTATTTTTTTTTTCATTCTAGGAACTGCAAAACAAAAGAAAATTAATGTTATTCTTTACTGCTTCTTTATGACAAAGCATGCCTTGATGTTAGTTTATACATCAGAAATCAAGCTCTGGTTTCCTTCTTCTTGGAGGATATGAATGAAGAGGTTACATAAGGGTGTAATAGGAGCTGTTACTTCCTTTCCCAGTTGAAGAGAAAAAGCTGTGGATCAGGTTACAGACTCAAGGGCTGGTCATCACCACTGCAGCCTCCCTAAATTTTTTGCCAGCAGTCCCCCACCAAACAGGAGAAGCTACTTAGATACCTTTTATTTCAAAGTAAGAAGGCTCTGTGAATTTAAAAAACTAAGTACATAGCTATTAGGAGGGGGGGAAAAAAAAAGCCTTTATTTTTGCCTTTCATCAAACTCAGGAAATTCCCTAAGCTTGACACATACAATCACTCAAGTCACCATCTTCCATTTCAGTTTGTTCTTCATTAGCACAATAGAAAGGATGAATGAAATGCAAGGTAAGATTTATAGGACGGTCTGACACATGAGCTGCACTAAATAAGCTAGCACACCGACAAGAGTGCTTAACTTTGGCCAGTATGTTAGCGCTTGTCCCAGCTCTGGCACATCGGGCAAGCAAAAGGAGGAAACGCAGAGTGTCCAGATGAGCCTGCACAAGCACTAAGCTGTTCTCCAAACCATCCCGCTTGCGCTTTCTTCACCTTCCTCTCCGATTCCCAAGCCACTGCTATTACTGCTGCCGAAGGAAGATGAGATCAGACTCCAACACGAGGAATTTCTGTTCCCACAGAGCTCAGAGAAACCGGATGATCTCAGAGGATCATGTGAAGCAAGCCCATGACACTTCCATGAGGCAGAGTATCTCCAGTATATTGCCAGCAGTTTCTTAAAAGTGCACAGTGGGAAAAATTAATGGCTTTGCTTATGTTTCCAATTTCTCTCTCCCACTTCCTCCTCTCATTCGCCAGACTTTTATTTTCCCTTCCCCCAGAAGCACTAGTAGGCTTGCAATGTACATTTGCCCTTCTAAAGGGAATCACATCAAGTCTTGCGCGAGGTTTGAAAGGGCCAACACACATAGCTAAATTAAACTACCGTCCCCTGGCATCGTTTCCTCATGGAGTTCCTCCCCACAGATGTGATTTAACAAGGTCTCTTACCAAAAAAAGGAAAGAAAAAAAAGCAATTTTCTGTGATGTAAGATGCTTTCATGAGTTCCTTCACCTTTGCCTTGTGGCACTCAATCTGTTTGCGGTGCCCATATGGAGCCAGAAGCTTTTAAGGTGTCCATCACGTATGCCATCTAACACCACATAGGTGTTTTCAGAAACATCTTCTTTCCTAAGGACAGGGGGAAGCTTGTGGTAACCTAACACGTCAGTAATTGCTACACGATGGTAAACACCAGCGTGAGCAGTGACCACTGTATGTTACTTTGGGAATAACGGGAATGCTACAACTATTACAACTTTGCACAGAATCAAGCCAGAGGCAGCACACTGCATTAAGCACTAAATTAAAGACATTCTTAAACTCAGGCCTGGGACAACTGGAAATAAAAACACATGAAGAGAAGAACGTCGTTACCTTTAGTATGTTTAAAAGCGGCCAAGCACTGATCTCGACTTCAACAGATGGGTCGGACTATTTCTGTTCCCCAACACTGTGCGCTTTTGGGGAAAGCCTTGTTTTTGACACAGGGCTTGACAAAGTGATGATTCATCCAGGGAAGGATGGGCAGCTTGTTGCCAGCCTTAATTCACCATTAACAATAGGACAGCCGGATATGGGAAACTCATGATTCAACACAAAAATTGCAGCGTCAGCCATTTTACCTGACCTTTACATTTTCCAGTGGTAATTTCTAATCTGGATGTATTTTAAATAGTTTCTCCAACATACATTTTAAGAGTAGTTACCTTTTATTTCATTACTGTTACGTTTGTCCTTTAGGACAGTAGTCCTGATTAAATACACAGCAATTGACTTAATCGCATCATCTGAAATTGCAAAGGTTTAAATGACTCGGAAAAGCAAATAGCGTGCACGCACACAGACGGACCTGCACAAAGGTACAGCGGGCAAGACAAGTGAGCGTTGCACCTATGCACTTTGTGACTGCACCGCCGGCCCCGCTCGCTGCAGGCCCTGCTAGAATGGCCATTGTTTTGCACGGGGGACCCTGGCCGCTCCGAGGAACAAAGGGATGCCCTTCCCAAAACACAGCGGCAGCAGATGTCCTACACCCAATCCCGACAGCCTCGGCCTCCACAGGCGCAGACAGATGGTCTTAGCTGGGAGGCTACACCAAGCCGTCCCCTCGGGCAAGCTCTTCGGGACAACGACCCTGCCCTGGAAAGCCCTTCCCTGCACGTCTTCTCCAAAAGTTACCCGAGGGCTGAATTTATCATCCCACTCCAAGTTACCGATGCTCTTCCCACGGTCCTCCCTCTCCCCATACCCGAAGCCGCTCTTTTGAACTAAGCGAAGCCGCGCACACAGGGCAATTCTTTTAGACAAGAAGGAACAGACGCCAGGGTCTCTTCCCAGAAACACCGCACACACGTTCTTCTTTTAAAGGGTAAAATCCGGACCATCTCTGCACGTGTGCACACCAGCATTCACGCCTAAACTAAGCTGCCCAAAGCCCACAACCATCCACCAGATGCTAACGAAAGCCACAACGCCCGCAAATCGTCCCGAAGGCGCAGTTTCGCCCCGGGAAGGGACGCCCAGGAGGCGCCGGGGCTCCCGTGCTCGGCACCCGGCCCCCGGCACCGCCGCTCCCTTCTCCCGAAGGACCCGGCGCCGAGCCCTCCCCACCCCGAGCCTTTGCAGCACCGGCCCCGGCCCCATCCCCGCGGCGGGTCCCGTCCCGCCGGGCTGCCCCTGCCGGAGCCCCGCCGGGGCGCAGGGCTCCGCGCCGCGCCGCCCCCGGTCCCGCACAACAAAGGGGGCCGGGGCCGGCGGTGCGGGCAGGCGGGATCCCGGGGGGGAGCCGTACCTCTGCCGCCGAAGGGCGCTGCCCGCCGTCCCGCGGCCGCCCGACGCCTCCCGCCCCGAGCCGGCGGCGGACGCTGCCCTGCCGAAGCCGCGGCGGAGCGGGGCGCGGCGCGGCGCGGAGCGGGGCGCAGCCCCGGCCCCTCCCCGCCCGCGAGGGGCGGAGGCGCCGCCGCCCGCCGGCCCCCGGCAGCGCCCGCCCGCCCCGGCCTCGCAGCGCCGCCCGGCGGGCGCGGCTCCCGCGCCGGGGGCTCCCCGGCCCGCCCCGGAGCCCCGCCGCGGCCACCCGCCCCGCCTCGCCTGGCGCAGCGGCAGGGCCCCCCGACGGCAGGGCCCCCCGACGACCCCGCAGGGGCTGAGCAACGGCAGGTGCTGCGAGCCGGAGCCCTCCTCACCGGTCCTCCCCCGGGCGCTGCAAAGGGCGGGGGGTGCGCATGTGTTTCACCCCTCCTGCCTGTCGGACGCCTCAAACCTGTAAGAATCGGCAGTGCTCCGGTTCTGCCCCGGCATTCAATTTTTCTTCCTCTATAGTTCACCTTTAGCCTTCAGAAACGAAGCAAAAAAGAGAAACTGGCCTATTTTAGCATGACATCGAGCATCCCCGACCAGATTTCTGCAACAACGTTTCCAGCACCTCCTCAAAACCTACCAGCATTTTTAGCATCCCAAAGTATTCACAGCAAGCTTTGACAGAACATATCTTATCTGCCCAATCCTGCTCCTCTTAAGCACATAAGCCACCAACAATGTAGGGCGACGACCCCATTGTGTGAAAAGAGGAAAAAAAAAAAAAAGGAAAAATCCCTAAGGGCTGTATTCATACTGTGTCTCGGCCATTCCCTGGCCTGAAACTGGGTCTGAGGGCGAGAAAGCAGTCATTTCTCCCTACCCCCATAAAAACTGCCCAATGCACAGATGAGACAGGGGAGTATTTAGGTCTATATATTACACTCACACACTTCCTGGCAAAATACCCCGCATGAAAAGTTTCCCTACATGTGCTCTTTCCTAAGAAACCAATCACCACATTATCTTTTTGTTATTTTTTTCATGATTGCAAGTAGGCTTTTTCCAAGCTGGGTTGTTTTTAAACAGCAATAAGCTTCAATTCAGCTACAAGCTAACCCTCCGCTCGATAGGTAACAGCGAAGAGGACCTGAACTACGGACGCACAGCCTAAACTCTTCAGTACATAGAAGAAATCCAGCTTACATCACCAGATTCAATGTGATCAGAACCATACAGCAAAGATGCAAAATGCATTTTAAAAGCCTTCTTCATTAAAACACTTTTGTTATTTCAAAGTAAATACAGAAGGAGATTGTATTCTCATGCAGTTTTTCAAATCTGTAACTATACAGATGTTGGAGACAGCTTTTGGGTGAATCCAAAGAACTAGAGTCCTACAGCCCTGCTGATTTATAGAATCATCACTATTTTATTATCTGTAGATTTTCAGAGCAGATGCTTAGCTCCTAACATTTGTCCCACCCTTAAGTTTTTAAATCTGTAAAAATAATGACTGCTTTCATCAGAAGTGGTCAAAACTGCTACAGCAAAATATTTTTCCTCACTGAAAAACTGAAGGCTTGGTCAAAACTCGGTTCTACAGAAACAGTGACAGTCTGATGCAGGTATTCTCAGGAAGATAATTTAGGTTTGGGGTGGTCTGAAAGAGACACAGGCAAGAACCATTCCTGAGCAGCACCATGACCCCATCCTCTCGCCCCGTTCTCACAGAATCACAGAATTGTTAAGGTTGGAAAAGACCTGTAAGATCATCAAGTCCAACCATGAACCCAACCCCACCATGCCCACTAAACCATGTCCCACAATGCCACGTCCACACGTTCCTTGAACACCTCCAGGGATGGTGACTCCACCACCTCCCTGGGCAGCCTGTTCCAATGCTTCACCACTCGCTCAGTAAAGAACTTTTTCCTAATATCCAGCCTGAACCTCCCCTGGCACAACTTGAGGCCATTTCCTCTTGTCCTGTCACTTGGGAGAAGAGACCAACACCCACCTCTCTGCAACCCCCTTTCAGGTAGTTGTAGAGAGCGATGAGGTCTCCCCTCAGCCTCCTCTTCTCCAGACTGAACAACCCCAGTTCCCTCAGCCGCTCCTCATCAGACTTGTGCTCCAGACCCCTCACCAGCTTCGTTGCCCTTCTCTGGACACGCTCCAGCACCTCAATGTCCTTCTTGTAGTGAGGGGCCCAAAACTGAACACAGTATTCGAGGTGCGGCCTCACCAGAGCCGAGTACAGGGGCACGATCACCTCCCTACTCCTGCTGGCCACACCATTTCTGATACAGGCCAGGATGCTGTTGGCCTTCTTGGCCACCTGGGCACACTGCTGGCTCATACTCAGCCGGCTGTCAACCAACACCCCCAGGTCCTTTTCTGCGGGGCAGCTTTCCAGCCACTCATCCCCCAGCCTGTAGTGTTGCATGGGGTTCTGCGGTCAGGTGAATGCTTTGCTCATGACTCAGCTTGCTGTTCTGGGACACAGTTATTGCATTCTTTCCCAATTAATGAAGAAAGAAAGAAAAAGTCATTTCCTTTTACTCCAAATTTAAATAAAGACTAATTTCAAGTTTTTGTAAGGAAAGCAGTTCCTCTCCAGCCAAGACTATTTATCAACAATGCACCCAGAACAGTAAGTAGTATCACAAGACAGTGACTGCAAACATTTCACAGAGAAAGTATCTATTTCAACTTTATACATTAAAATTATCCTAAGTCATTGCATTGGCATGAAAACACAAAATTTTCTACCTCAGAGGTTAAAAATATCCATTTCGTCCAAAGAGAAGCTTCGACACAGGAAAGAAGCACCGCAGCTTTCCTCCCATCGTCCTACCGCTGTGTTTCAAAAGGGTTAACGGTGGCTACTTCTCAGATGCACTCTTCATGCCCATTTGATGCTCAGACTCCTGCAAATAAGAATGTCCACCTGTAACAGCTGGCGATATTTGGTTGCGTTTATTAACACAGATAATATTAAGCATCCTTGTGAGGCTGCCTTGTCCTCCAGGAAATGAAGCCAAAATATCTAGAGTTTTCCCCTGGCCTTTCAGCACTCCATTCTCCCCTTGTTTCAGATCAGTGCGAAAGAAGATATCTCATTACCCATCTTTACTCTGGGGCAATTTTCTATTCTCACACTTTATAAAATGTGAATTAGCAGCCTATCACTATATCTTACGCTCTTTGCTTTGTCCTGGCTTAGTAAGAAACATCGGTCCTGAAACCTGTGTTCTTTCCGTAAAGTAAGTTAGTACAATACAAAGAGTATCACAACTCAATCTAGATTTTTTTTTTTTTTTTTTTACTACATCTACTGGACTACCATAATTATCACTTGACACAATCTGCAGTAAATGAAAAAAAAAAATCTAAACTAAACTAAAAGACATGCCTGGTCACAGATGATCAGGCAGATACCTAGAATTCTTTTCTTTAAGAAACGGCTCATTTCTTAAAGCCAAATGGTATATCCTGGACCATATAAGAGAACAGTGATTATCAGTATTCCTCACACATTCAGGTTCCTTTGAACATTAGATATAACCTAGAGGATATTTAAGGGGAATTTCCAACCGCTGAATCATTAAATGTGCTTTCTTTAGCACGCACATGTCATTCTGAGAGGGCATGGCAGAGGCTTCGTTTGGCAACAGCCTATGGCAATTTCAGAGAGAAAATGGGAATGTGGCTGCATCCCTGTTTTGCAGCTCCCGAATCATGGACTCAGCAGAAGCTGTGGTGACATCCGTGTACATCAGAGCAGTTTAGGAGCTGCTTATTTACAGATGACCCTTCTTTTCTTTTTCGCCTTTTCTTTTTTTGGACATTTCCACAGGGTAAATTACAGTATCTTGATTACAGCCTTAAAGCTTACAGCTTCACACTCCAAGCAAGTAAACCAACTGTAAAACTAGCTGTTGCTAAGATTGCAAGGGCAAAACTGTGGCGATTCAGGGACCCATTTTGATTGACAAACCACGAATCAAACACGCATCAGTCCTTAGATCTGCCTGTGACAATCCCAGGCAATTAGAAGAGCACTAGTTAATGGCTAGAAGTACCTCCTAGCCAACCTTGCTGAGAAAAGACGGCAAAGAATAGCCGAACCAGGCACTTCAGAGAACAAAACCAGAACTACTGTGAATCATAATTTGTACTGCCTGTCAGGATATGCAGCAAGGCAGAATAGTAATCTAGTCTCAGTTGCGTCCATGGCTCTAGGATGAGATTAGTTCACTAGAAATACAGAAACGTCTGACATTATTAGATAAAATTGGATGGGAGTTAAAAGTGCTCTCAAATGCATTTAGTTAGTTGAACCATGCATTTAAATACCATAATTAACAAATCCGTACTTAAGACAGATATTATTATTTATAACTTAAAATTAGCTTTCAATAGGTTAAAAAAAAAAAGGAGAAAACAAAACCGATCCTTGTTTTTCTTAATCTCTCTTTCAGACACCAAGGATAGTTACTGATTGACGTGTTTTATTATTTCATATTTGTTTGGATATACAATTCTCATATATGGAGAGATTAACTATGTGACATCAAATTATTCCTGTTCACAAATGAGGAAATTGAGTCAGCAAGAATAACTCAACAATTCCTTGACAGAGCTGAAAACAGAATTTAGATGTCCATGTTTCTGATCTCATGCTTAGCCACAAGACCAAGCTTAGCCATTTTTCCTATACTCAGTGAGAAAATTCTGTGCACTCATAAAATGTTGCAGCTATACCTCTGTTCTAAATCAGTGGGACTGAGTGCAAACCAGAAGTTTTGGGAATATACCCCACAGTAGTTATAATACTTTTCCACTTCAAGCAAAAAAAACAGTACGGGTAAGACGACGACAGGAAATCTTGCTCTAAGACTGAGCACAGGGATTTAACAGTAATAGTCTCTGGCTTCTTTGTTATGGAAAATGGCCACAGGTTTGAGCTCTGTCTGGACACAACTGAATGATTCAACAAACAAGCTGCCAGTCGTCCAGAGAATTCCAGTTTTGTGACTGGAAAACCAGAAAGCAAAGACTGTACATGAATACAGCTCATCCTTCACCCACCTGTGGCAAATTAAATTGCATGCAAGTTAGAACGAACAAGCAGTGGCTCTGTATAGCCACATGCTGGAATGCTCTTCAGGTACTTTGGAAAGCATCGGTTAATTCAGTACTGAGGTAGATCATCTGTCTTCTCCAACTGTGGATCTTATACAGGATTTGTATTTCCATCTGTCAAAACACTGTCAGCTTTCCATTTTGCCATAATGTCTCCTCATTTTGCCAAATAGGGACTTTCCCTTTTTGTCCAGAGGCAGCAATATGCCTTCAATTAGCATGGTATTTTTCTCCTTTGCAGCAAAGACCTGCGTAAGACAGCCCGAGGGTCTACACTTAGAATTCAAGAGAAGAGGTCGCCCCAGGGGAGATTTCACCCTGTCTGTTTGCATTAAGCACAGGACAGGATCTGAGAGGCAGCATTCACTTTTTTTCTGGCTAATTCAGGCTTGAAATCAGCTTGGTACATGATGCAAGCTACCAAAGTCCCCAAACCTAACTGGTACGGTTAATGCTAACGGCCCTGTGATAGCCAAGAAACGCCCAGTATGGAGGTGGCTCAGCTCCCACCTCGTCCTGCCACACACCAGGCTCTGGGAGCTGAGTGCTCCCTGGAGACATGAACATACTCGGGCCTCTCAAAAGGCACATCTGGAAAAGCCCCCCTGTCAATGCAAACACTGGCAAGATCTTTACATTAGCACGACCGAGTTACAACGGGAACATGTCAGAAGTTTCGTTTCCACAGTTCTTCCCTTTGAAAACACATTTAAAAACTGACTGGGTATAAATCTGGGGGAAGCTGATTGAATTCAACAGAATTTCCCGGATATGGGTTCGGGTGTCCTCCTCAGCAGCCAGCAGGGAGGAAGGATGGAAAAACGCCGGGAGAATTCAACACTGGCAGACTCAGCAGCTCTGTGAGCCCGTTGTAGAAGGGCACATCCTCAGTCTGATCCAGTGGTCTCAGCAGCCGGACCCAATCGTCACTAGGCAGAATGAACCCCCGTGCCGGTTCATCTCCTCTGAAGGGCTGAGCACCTCCTTCTTACGTACGTGGGTGATTATTTTCTGATTTCTCTTCGTAAGTACCTGGGATGCAGTGCACAGAAAAAGGGACTCCCCAGGGAATCAAGTACTACACTGTCCGATGGACTCACTAGCTGCTGGATCAGCACACTGACTCACAAAACCAGGAGTCCCCAAACAAATTTTCTTCTCTTCCTATTTTTTAAACAAACCATATACAACTTTCCCTGCTAACCTGCCTTCGTAACTCCTCCCAGTATGGATTCCTCAGTCAAGCTACCCAAACGTCTCTGGTTTTGAGTTCAAGAGTAAGTACATCCACTAAAATTAAGGAAAACACAGAAAAAAAAAAACGTCAAACATAAGAAAGCTATGAGAATCTTCTGAACTGTCACCCCATAATTCTGCAAACGTGGAACATATTTCAAGAGCTTAAGGAAGAGTTTGCTCAGAGGTAATGCCTGCGATTTCAGACTTCCTAAATAATATTCACACACACCCCCAAAGGATTATACTGTTGATGATACAGAACAGGAGAAAGTCCCATTTTTCCTAGTATAACAAATTAATATTTCCTCCCTCTGAAAAATAAACTTTTTGGAGACACTGCTGCTTGCATCCCTTCACAAGCACCCCCCTCAAGCAAACCATAAAAAGCGTATCTAAGGGAGGGAAAAGCCCAGTGTCCTGCAAGATTCAAAAGTTCATGTCAGATCAGTCATCACGTTAAGTGGCAAGGGAAAAATCTTCAGTTTGAAACCTAGGGAGCACTAGGGAGAAGAGTCTCTTTGTGCACCGAAAGACAAATGTCACCAGTAATGTATTTGCGCTGCGATCTCCGTGCATACAGGGATATACAGCCTGAAAATCTTTGCATCAGGGTAATTATGGATATTCTTTTCCCATTTTATATACTTCTCACAGAACTCTTTGATTTTGTAATGTATGTGTTTTTGTGGATTCCCAAGCACAATATGTAATGTGTTAAAGACAGAGTTGCACTTATACTGAGATTTCTAACTACACATTTGTGGAGATCCTCCTTCCCGCAGGCATATGAACATAGCGATGACATGTTCTTGTCCATTGTATGGTTCTCTGTTATCGAGGACTCTGCTTAGAAGGGAAACTTGTACTTGGATTAAGGGTATTGGACTACGACTATTCTGGCAAACAAAATTACTCCACACAAAAGCATTGGAATTGAACTGTAGGTATGTGCAAACTTATTTGCAGAATAAAACCAAGTATATTATAATAATAAATCCTGCATGTCACATACTGAGGCTTAACAAGTTGCTGCAGACGGGGAATGACCATTCCTGTGTGGTAGTATTTCTACAATATATTTATCAAGACTTCTAATGAGGAGTTATGCTTTATTATTATTTTCCCCACTATTTAAAAATGGTCTGCAATTTACACTAGAATTTAAAAAATGACAGCCCACTTCTTACAAAAGTAACTGACAGAAGACGGTGTTAGAAAAGGAGTTGCACCATTTAAACCAAAAGAAGTTTTAAAGAGAACGACCTGGGTCTTTAACAGGAGACTGTGAAATCTTGACAAAGACCTTATAAAAGGTCTCATCACAAATACTAATACCAAACAATGTACATGTAGTTACATACGAAGAAGTTATTTTGTGTATATTTCCTTTAATTATGAATTATTATCTCACCTTTGTGATTTCCTTAAAGAAGAGTTTAAACAGGAACTGACTATGCAAGTTTTAGGCTGTGGACTCAAAACCTTTTTGACTCCAAGCAAAAGTGCAGACAGATGGACAATTCAGCCAAACTCTTTGCTGGCTATCCACCAGCCTATGAATGGTAGCAACAATGAAAGCAGTATAAATAATAAAGAGAAGTGCAGCATGGAAAAATCAATGGCTAAAGAAATCAGAAATAAGATATTTCTGGAAGTTCCATCTTAATAATTTTATAAACCTGAGAGCCCTCCACTTCGCCTGCTAGCTAAAGAGATCGACTTATCTAGGGCACATAAGGACAATTTTTTCTTCCAACTTAATTGCAAGAAAAGCCTGTGGAAGGTAATCCAACTGGGATGGATGTGACTGTACATGCCAGACAGACACTGCCAGCACCAGAGTTCTATGTTCCCCAGATGTTAACTACCCACTGGAGATTATGCACGTCTTATGTGCAGGGAAATAGCAATTTCTTTGTTCTCCAGCTTTATTTCAACATAGTGAACTCTTTAGGAGTGCAAATTTTTGCCAACAAGAAGCAAATTAATAACATATGTACATGGTGTGTTTCTGCTTCCATCATAGGTGAATGCAGTGCTTGTAAGAGATGCTATTTGCAACCTTCTTGAAGCAAGGGTCTTGAATCCAGCCCCAGCTACACCAGCGCAAAACAACTGCAATTCTACTGGAAGAAGCAAAGCAACAGTGAAGTAACTGATGCCTCAGCCAAACTTTTAACTCTGTCCAAACAGAAACAGAGCAAACGCATCAATGCAACTTCCCTCTACATTGCCCTATTAACTCCTCATCAATGCAGTCACTCAAGCTATTCCACTACCTGTTTGAACCCAAGAATATACTTTATCACATGTCACCAGATTAATCGCTAGTCTGTCAAAATGTAACTTACATGAACACTTCCAGCATTCACTGATTGATTATGATTTAGCTATTCTCTGTGATTATTATTCTGTGTAAAATGAGGATTCTCATTTTTACACAAACAAAATGTACACATTGTAATCAAATTCTATATATTTATGGCATTTGGTCTTATGCATGTGTTGTCATATGTATTACAAACCATTTGCTTTCATAGATCTCATGAGTAGACAGTCACTGTCTTTTCTTCAAAACATCCACTTTGTTATTTCATATTCATTCATTAAGAAACACCCTTATTGTGCGAGTAATAAGCCATCCTTATCTCCAATACTGGTTTAACTAAAAAGGCCCTGCTACTTTTTGAAGGACTGCAGCCAGTGAAGTGCATAAACCACGTTCATGTTTAAGTACTATTCCTAAATGTGTGCTTATTTGAAGCAGAAAAGCTGGGCTGAACCAGGCTTTGAATGTTGAAAATACACTCTGTAGAATCTATAATAACTGCTTAATAAAGATCACTATTTTTCTTCCTCAAACAGATGCAGAGGCTTGGGGCTGACTGGCCCACAAGCCCTGGGTATTGTGCCCACCTCCAACATAAGTAAGAAAAGGCAAAGAGAGAAGGATATAAATTAAAACCTTGTGCCAAGTCATTTTGGGGGTATTACCCACCAGACCACAACAAGTCTGAAGGTCACATTTGACGTGTATAAAGAGAGGTATTTCTAACAGACACTTACTAAACAAGAAGACTGGCTACCTGCTTTAGACAGCCCTGAACAAACATTAATTGAAACCTTCTGTAGGACATGTTATCTCTGAAGTAACTAAAGATGTTCAGTTGACTTTGGACTAAATTACCCAACAGCTTCCACACAGAAAAAGCTCCTTCGTGAAAGAAAGTGATTTACTGTTTTAATATAACACGCAACTAGAAGGGCTCACACATGACCCTAAGGTTTCTATAATTATTCTCTTTAGGAAAGCACAACTGAGAGAGAGAAAATAGCTAGAAAGCTGCCGTTTCATCTGCATAACTTGTCTGTGAGCTCTGAAGCACCTGCTTAAGGGATGAATTACTCTTTTTGCCTTAAAAAAATTAATGAAAGAGGGAGTCCTGAGAGAAAGAGATAAAAAAGGAATCTTCCCTCCAGCACATCACCCATACCAGGAGCCAGTGAGAGTTAGATGCATTGTACTTACTAGAGCACAAGGATTGTTCCTGCCGTACATCTTATAAATACTGGGAAACAGATGAGAGAAAAGGGTGCCTGCCCCTCTTCTCCATCCCATTTGCTTCTTACGCCTATACAAAAAGAATGAAAAGAGTCCAGATTGGTCAAAGTTGCTTGCTGTACTGCCTCTTATATCTAGCAGTTACCTCAGCAGGGACAACGCCAGAAAAACTCACTATAGGATGCATGATGAGGGTTATGGCACCGTACTTTACAGGGAACCATTTTGTGTAATGGTTTAGCATCATATTAAGCGTGCTGTCAAAGTCAATGATGTGTCAGCAAGGCCATGGAACTGAGCAGGCTGTTGAAACACAGGACAACAAGCAGTGTAAAAAGGCAACGGAGAAGCAGATACTGAGGATACGTATGCTATTCAAGCCCTTGAAAAGAACACTCATGGCAAGGCAGTTTCTGTGATCCGATGAAAGGATGGATAAAATGCATTTACCATGGTGCAAGAATTAGGGCTGGTAGCTTTATCAAGATAGCATAGCAGAAAAGATAGCAAAGTCTCCAAAAGGCTGGATTCTTTATTGCAAACAAAGCTGGTAGACTTCAAGTAAAACTACGTAGGCTATAATGAATGTTTTTGACTGTAGGGAGAAAAATGAATGGCTTGAGTCCAGAAACTGTCTCTGCCTACACACAGAACTAGGTCTGTAGGAGATCCTTATTCAGCACGTTTCCTACAAAAGACATTCATTTACATTTTCTTGTTTAAAGAATAGATAACTTTCTCCATGTGAGAAATTCCAGCAGACACGGGCTCGGAGGAATGAACGAGCACTGCAGAGGCCACTGCACATTTCATACAAACACTCACAGACTGTTGCCACTTTGAGATCTCAAAGCTCTTGAGAAAATGCATTGTTGGTTTGTTGGGTTTTTTTAAGAGCAGAAAGTCGGATATCAACCCTGATTAGTCTGCAGTTGCTCACCTCCTGACAGTGCAGTTTGAGAGGCACGAGGTCTTAATCAAGCTCAGATGTAAGGAAGGCTTTCTTTTAAAGTCTATCAATGTTAATGAACAACTCGGTCTTGTTAATGAACAACTCGGTCTTGTTTAAACATCCAGACTGTGATATGGGCAAGTATCTGAGTTTATCATGTCCTCAATCTTTTGAACAGCCTGATTTTATTTGCTAAGCATTGGTCAGGCCAAAAGGAATGAGCTTATCCTGAATGGCGGTGGCTGAACTTGAAGTCTGGACTTCAGATAGTAAAACATTCAGGATTTGATGCAATTTTGCCTCAGCCACCTATGCCAAGTTTTGGGCTGTCCTTGTAAACCAAGAGACTAAAAGAAACTGTCCCGGAGCCTTACTGGAAAACACAAAGGCACATTCTCACTCTAAAAGGCTTTTAGTTTGTGCTTCTGTATCTCAAAGCTAAAAAGAGATGCTGAATCTTTGTGCCAAAGGTAACAGTACAAACACAACTGGATGTACTGTTAGCTAGGGTTTTGCTATTCCTTGTGCGTGTTAGGAGCAGAGGGTTCCAAATTAAAAGCCATACTGAAAATCCAGAAACTAAATACCACATCAGTTTTAAAAACAAACCCTTCAGAAAACTAGTCTCTTCACCTCATTTATAAGGTGAATTTATATAGGTTCATTTTATCCTTCGATTATTTCTTTACTGGTTTTTGATTATGCCAGTAGTCTACAGCTGCAATATTGTTGCAAAAACCATACAGGTGTTTAATTTAAAATAAAAAGGCTTATCTGCAATTTTTTTAATCATGAAATTGTTTCTACTAATATTAGATTTTTATGAAGTCTTTTGAACTCATACTTTTCATATATAGTGGTTCAGATCATACACTAAAATATCTCTTGTGAAATTAGAATAGCCCTGCATAATTATTAATCCACTAAAACAAGGCTTTTCAAATGCTTATTCACTGATCTGTTCTGTGTACTGTTGCACAACAGCTTCTCATGTATTTATTAATCACGGACATACCACTGTTGAAATATTCAGTACGTTACACTGGGACTTCCCACTCCTTCCCTCAGGGTAGGCTCCTTTCTTACTGCTCTGGCTCACTCTGCATCTGTATTACTGGCTTTTTCAGTAATACTGCAGTTTTATCTTTGAAGTTTTTGAAGAACAAAGTTGCAGCAGAGAGATGTGCATAGAAAGAGGTATGAAATACCAATTAATACGTTCAGCCAACTGCAGAAACAAAGCCCTATCTTCTGCAAGCAAAATTCCACTAATTAAGGGGCAAGTGCACTCTTACTTGCCAGTGATACTCATTTAGTCCTCTACATTCCTTCCAACTGGAGTGGAAAAGGGTTGCAGCTACTTCTGCAGCCTCTTATCCTTCTTGCCTTTTCAGCCCTCGCTGCAACCAAACTTTTAGGAAATCTAGTGAAATTCATGTTCAGCAAATAAACTGTTTTCTGAAAACCATGCTCTAAGACTGGAGTTTTGCAGGTATCAGGTGGTGAAGGACTTCACCTTTTAGGTTGATCCTGCAGCTACATTAACACTTCCTCAGGAAAGTCTGGTTTTGTTCCAAAGCTCTTATCTCCAAACACAGCTCACCACTCCAAATACAACACATCATGAAGCTCAGATTCAAAGCTGTTTACATAAAGATGTGATGGAAATGTCATTGTCAACATAATCGTCCCTTGTCCACATTACATGGATATTTCAAAACAGACACCCGTTTCAGGGAATTTTGTTTAGAATAATTTTATCTCTGTACTTAAGAAAAAGTACATAGCAAGACAAACTTCCTGAAGCCCAAGCAGAGTAGGATCATGCCACTGCTTCACACAGGGTTAAATTGACCACTACACTGGTATCCAACACGAGAACACCCAATTATCACTTAAATAGCAAATTTTTCCTTTAGCACACACAGCTTGCCTGTCCTCATTAACAGAAGACTATGACACAGCTGAGGAAACTGCTCCCCTCAACTTATATTTTCCTAAAGGATCCACAGAAATGTAAGCTTAGTAAGAGAAAGGAAGAGAGAAACAGTCTGCCCCCAGATGCCAGCTGACCTTTTAAACTTAGAAGAATACCTACCAGATACTGCGGCTCAAACCCATGGATAGGGGTCTCCAGACTGCCTCTGAACCACCTTTGATATGGCCAATGGTATAGTCATGGCAGAACGGAGCGTAAAAAGGACTGCTTGCATGACCTGAAGTCATGTTTTAGTCTTTTCTCGGGCATTCCCTTAGAGCTGGTGTTTTAAGGCATAATCACTCATTTAATTTGATATTAAGCGATTTTTAATTTTAACTAGGGAGACCATGTATACCTATAGTCTTTAAAAAAATGCTAATCACTCATCTTAGATGTCACATTTTTTCAGCTGGCACTTAAAAAGTAAACAAAAAAGAGAAATCCTGCTCATCTAGTTGTGTCCTTCCATTGTCTGTGTTAAGAAATCTTGAGCAGCAGCTCCTTCCCCCCCACTTCCTTGTTAACCAGTTGGCTATAGCTGATTTCAAACATAACCACAATCTATGGTAACTCATTTTATTTGCACAAGGGATGCATTAAATATTGTCTTATTCTCTTTCTTCAGTGTATTCTTCCTAAAAAAGAAGAAAACATTACATATTCCAGCTCCACAGGATGCCAAACATAGACATCTCCTGAGCAAACATAATAAATTACTCAGTGTAATAACTATAAAGACAAGAATAAGATTACAAGAAAACATCCTCTACAGCTGTAAACACTAGCTGCAAGGCTTAATATTCACCACCATAACATTCTCATGCTGGGCCTATTCCGATCCCTCCTCTTCTCATTGCTAAAGCAAGCAGAATTTTTTTCCATTATTATGGAACTCCTATGTACCATTTTTGCAGAGAGGAAGGGACATGTGTTGACAAATGAGTCTGAAAGCCAAATCAAAACTAACCCAGGATCATGCACCTCTTGTTTTAAGGTTTGACACCCCCCCAAAAAAAAGAAAAAAATTTTAAAAAAAGAAAAATCAGAAGTGAATAGCCTGGGGAGTTTCTGCTTTGGCAGAACTAGAGTAAGGCTGTAGCCAAACACATTGCTACTGGCATCCAGTCTTGGAAATTTTAAGCCAGCGAAACCATAGCTTGCTTCAGTATAATTAAAACAGATGCTCAAAGCAGGGACTGTAAGGCTAAGTGAAGAAACTATACAAATGTATTTTAATAATCAAAATGTCTTGAGCAATCAGGAGAAGGGGAGAATGGTATTTCTATGCTTTGAAACTAAACCAGGAAAATTGAAAAAAAAAAATACGCACAGTAGTAATTAGATGATAATTCTCCCCCATGCCCTAAAACAGCCAATTTGGACTACTGCTATGTATTGAATCCTGTATTCTATAGGTCTTAATTTTTGCAGCCATGCATCTTTCTCAAACATGCAAAGATTTTACAAAGAATTATAAGCCATCAACTAAGGTCTGCCTAAATACATGCATTGCCAGTCTCTTTAGAACACTGTTAGACATTTTGATGTCATTGCTCAGATGGGCAAACTTAGATCTACATGGAAAGCGTTCATAGTGTTATCCACTACATGTGCTTCACTATAGCTGCTTTGTCTTGATTGTGGTGGGGAAAAAAGCCATTAATTTAATGATTGGTTATGGAAAGCTCATGTCTAAAACCGTTAGGGTCATCTCAGCTGTTCTTGTCAAGCTCCATAGGGTCACCATAGGAAACAATTATCACTTTATAAGAAAATGTGAATTTCCGTCCAGCTTGTTCAATTTCTAATGGAGTTTGGACGTGTCTGTTCATTCTGCTATTTTGAAGTCACTCTCCTCATTTTTTTAATGACTTTATAAACAGAGCTATGAACAGGGCTATTATCTCATGGATAGAGCACTACGTCTGATTTCCATTTGTATTAAATACTCCTTATGACTCCCCTCCAGCTGTATAGAGGACCTTCAAGGAATAGTATGAAACTCAGCCTGACTAAGGCCCATTGACAATGCCAGAATGAAGTAAAGGGGTCTCATTAGAAAGAAAGAAGTTAGGCTCCCTAGGATTTAAAGTAAAAAAAAAAAAAGTGATCTAGAAGCCATACACACCAGTTCTTTCTTCATGGATGGCAATGATCTATATAGTGACATTTCAGCTACAAATTCTGTATTTGTTAGCAATATTAAGCAATAGCTTTCTAGTCTTGTGTTCCGAATTGGTGCATACTGTTGTCCTCAAAATGCTATAGTGGACTTGTGGCAGGGAAGTTACCAGAATCCCTGACTTCCAAGGCTTAGGCATGGGTAATTTGGTGGCAGAATGAGGGTTATTCAGACCACAGCATTTCTACAATCATGTTATGTAAGTCCATGTGGATAAGATACAGGTACGGCATGTAAGATACAGGTACAGCATACAAGATACAGGATAAAAGAAACCCCCTTTATCCAGCCTACAGCACAGTTCCTGCACTCCTCGAGATCAATGGTAAAAGAAGCTTCCTACAGCCTCTCCTCAGAGAAATCTGACGGGGACCATAAATCAGGTCAATATGTTAAAGTTGTTAAAAGTATGAATAGAAGTACTAACCTATTTCAGATCCAGGATATTCTAAATTGCTTTACTGAAACACTCCCAATGGCTGCAGACTGAGCTCTGCTCTGCTAGTCGCAGAACCCAGAGGCATCAAAAACTGCTCATGGGCAAAACCGTCCTCTGCTGTACACTTCCAGCCATTTTTAACATCACTGTTTCAGTGTACTGAGCAGTCTGGTTTCTAGGCATTACACAGACTAATTGTTCCACATGCTAAGAGATTTTCTATATGTCCCAGGCAGATCTACCTTGTCTTCTTACCTTAACTTTGAATAAACAGATGATTATTTTACCGTGATGCTTTTTGTTGAATGTATTTATCAGAAAATATCACTTATTTTATCACTAATTGGGAATGAATGTGAATCTAGCAAGTATCTCACAGACGTTGTAAAATTACATTCCAAAGTGTCTTCAGATTTTCAGAAAAAGGACAGAAGACATGTCAGTCCAGAAGGCAAAGGATTGGTCTTGTGATCAAATTTAAGATACCAATTCTCTATTTGTCAAAATTATTTGGTTAGCCTTACCATGCATCTTATACAGTATAACAATACAATGCAGAAAATAAAAAACACCATTCATTCACCACGTAATTTTTCACACACATAGAAAATCTATACTTGATAATATAGAGTAGCACTACCCAGTCTGAAAATCTGGTAGCCAGGCTATCTCTAGTGATCTCATGATTCTGCTATGATTCATGAATATAGAAATCCATTAAAATGCTTTCATTAATCCCTGATGCTTTTACTGTATGCAAAAGGCACGCAGCTTAAATACCGAATTATACAATAGGCTTTAACCTTCTGCATGACTCCCTCCTGAGTCTTATTGGTTTAGGAAGGGAAACGAATGATGAATTTGAACTATGTCAATGAAAAATTAGAGACAAGTTAGGGCAAAATGTTTTGCAAGACACGACTATCACGACTATCACATTTGAGTGAATAAACAATATTCTGAAGGCCACGGTTCATCACCTTTTTATATGAATGGGAAAGCATTCAGCTTTACCTTGCTGAAAATAGGTGCGCAACACCCGTACAAACTGGCGCAGACAGGAGCTGAGGAACAAAAATGAAAGTAGTATGTTAGGGGAGGGTAACAGTTTATTAAAAATGAGCAATTTGTCTGTATTTCCCCCCCAACAGTCATTGATGCTCATTTACGTGCAATGTTACATGATTGCTTTTGTTGTTGTTGCTCTGAAGACAGTCACCTTGTAAAAATTAGGTTCCATTCCTTGTGTTTTCATTAAGCTAGCCATTAACAAAAACAGAAAAGAAAAATAAAAGATCACACAGCGAACAACAAAGGTACACACTAACTCACCAGCTCTACCTTCCCACTGAAAAGCGCCGATCGCTGTCCTGCGTAGCTGCTTCCAGAGCCGTTGGAACTGGTTCTACTCACAGGAATCAAGAGAAATAATAAAATGCAGCCTTAAAAATGAAACACTTTTGTGAACTTCAGGATACGGTTTTCCACCCCCTACACCCTTCTGGCTGCCTCCTTTCGAGTGGCAGTAATCAGGCGACTGCAAATAGAGGTGAGCTAGAGGCAGCCCCAGTAGCTAGCCAACTGCCACCGTTCTCAGGCTGTCTGAAGCGTTCCGTTGCTTCTAGCTCCCTGCCACCTCAACAGTATTCACTCTTACCTGATGAAGTGCTTCGTGGGCTTACCCAAAAGTCTTCAAAATACCCAGGAGCTACTGGGAAAACAGCTGCCCATCAACATGAGCGCGTAGGAAATCTGCTGAACCGATGTAGCTGGAGCGGCTGCTCCGGGCTCACCGGGGCTGGGCCACGCTGCCACCTACAAAGAGTTAACCAGTCTGGTGAGACACCCTGTCCTTTCTGCAGCTCTGCCTTCACCACCACCACCATCAAGCCGTTCCACAGCAAGACAACTCACACAGCTGCTCTTTCGTCAAACCCTCACAGAGAGGAGCCACGCGAGGCTTTCGCCCCGGCGGAAACACTCGAGGCCGGCATCCGTGCTAGGTCTCTGCCGCTGGCCCCTCAGCCCCATGCAAGCACCACTTCTGTCTCAAGCTGTTCGCTGGGGTAAATACCTCTTCTTTGTCTCCGCTGTGATCCTGTGATTCGGTTAGCCGTGGGGTTTTACGGGGAAGCATCTCCCTGCAGGTAGCTACTCCGCCAGAAAGCACTCCCCGCTTCTCCGGCAAACACGTTGCCTCAGATGCCCAACACCACCGCCTTGGATCAAGCAATTTCACTTTTGTTACTGACGCCTAGAAAACAACCAGCACATTCACCTTTTAAAGTTCACTGCAGTAACTTTAAATTAATCAGAACAAGGGAAAACAGAAAGAAACAAAAAAAAAAGACATTGCACCTAAGGAAGCAGCGTTTGCACCACAGGAGGTTTGCCTGCAAGGTTGTTTCAAACCTAAATCAGCACCTGCCATCTTGTTCTCTCCAACGCCACCAAAAGTTTTGCCCAGCTCTACTGAACATTTAAAGCAGCACAATCACGACAGCAAGTCCTGTAGAATTCAGTGACAAACGTTTTCCAGAACAAAGACAACATACATCTATAAATTTAAAAACCAAGTAATAAAAATAATTTTTCAGGTGTCCTTTTGTAATATAAAATCAAAACGGTCACATTTTTCTTTTTTTTTCCTTTCTTATTTTTTAGGATAAGTTCTAAATTGACTGTTGTGCTGGAAATACATTGAGGAGTAGTCATTCTTCTCATTCAGATTTGAAAGATTAACTCTTCAATTATTAAACTGCATCCATAGCCAATGTCTTGGTGTGCAGTCTATTTTTAAAAGCACATGAAAGATTAGTGTAACCAGAATACCTGGAATAAGAACATTTAGCAAAACTCTGCCATGCAGAAATCTGAAATTAGTGTTGAGATTAAAACTGTGGCGATGTGCAATATCAATTTACAGTTAATCCCAGGCTTGCTCTTGGGGGCTCAGGTCACTTTTTAATGGTCTTGAACAGCTGCACACATGACCCTTCCCTCCTCAAAGCACCGCGCAACCCACAAGTGGTGTTTCCATCTATGGGGATGATGCAAATCCTTACTAAAAAGATTTAATGTTTGCTTTACATTCAAAATTACATAGTAATTTACAAAAGGAAGCATATCACAAGTTTGCCTCTAATAAAAAAATGAGTGGAGTGGGAGGGAGCTATTTCAAGCTGGGGTTGATGCATTTCTCTAGAGCCACCAGTGGGTCCCTTTGAGGTCCTCCTAAAATCCCGGTGCCCATATTCCAGGGGATTTGTACTCTGCAGAGTGCTCAGCAGAATAGAAGGAGGAATCCGAAACCTCTCCAAAGCATCACCCTCTGCTTACTGCTTAGTGCTACTCTTTGCAGACTGGGGCCAGTCCCCCTAACACAGGCTTTGTTCCTCCAGGAACCACAGGCAACTTAGTAAAACAAGGGCCCTTCATGCCGGTCACGGCCTCCTCTGCGGGTCTCCTAAATGTCTCACCCTGCCTATAAAGTTCAGGGATTTCTGTGAGAAGACTCTCAGCATGCGCTTTTGAGCGTTTGTTGCCTCAAGAAATTCTGCATGTCTAAACCCACTGGAACACACCTCTCTGTCTAAAGGAACGACACCTCATTTTGCAACAACCCACATTTTCAGCATCTGTCCCTAGCCAGAAAGTCTAGTAGAGGTTGCCCTCAGTGAATGATGTCTGACGATGTCTTTCAGAGTCTCGTTCTGAAAATTACACCCTATGTAAGGCTTTATTGTTGTATCTTGACCTACTAGCTCCAGGCTACAAGGACCTGACGTAATATTCTAATACTAAACACAAGTTACCTCATTGTAAAAAACTACTTTAACTTAAATGAAGTACTACCTCAGAACTCACTCCATAGACCTGACTAAGCTGAGACACGAAGGGGACGTGAAATAAAATAAGTGCTAATAAAATTATGTGACCCCTTGAGAATAAGCTTTATTTTCAAGGTAATTTCTGCATTGTGTAAGCCAAGGCAGGAGAGAATTCATGCACACCAGCAGCCAGCTGAGATGATGCGCAGTGATTGATCAGTTTTGAAACAAGTATTACAACACGAGCAGGCATCAGCGAAGTGTCAGCGCAGCAAGAGTTAAGAGCATGTGCTGTATTTCACTGGTGGGAATAGTTTGGGAAGCAGGAATAGTAGGAGTAGGATCCTTTACAATGACTTCAGTTTTTATTACATATTTTTACAGGATATCCTAGTTAAGCCAGACAGCTTGTTTACAATAGGGCCCTGTCCAAGGACAGCTTAAAACTATTATACAGTACATACAGAAGGACAATACAGTCCCAGTATAAGCTACCAGCAGGCAGTAAATCATGTCAAAGCCTCATGTTACACCTGATTAACTGCTTGGCTCCAGTACGACAACCTATTCCAAGAATGCTTGCTTCAGTGTAGTTAAGAGTTGTCAGAGAATTTATGTCATCTGATGGCAAGTTACATAAAATAGTGCCCCAGTGTATCATTTAAGAAGCATTACTTGGCATGAGCTGCAAGACTGTGCGCTTCACACCTGCGGTATCCTCTGGTGCTATGTATTTCTTAAAAAGGAACTCAATTTAGATATCTCATTTACTAGGAGAAATCACATCACCTCTGTCCCAACAGGATTACAACCCTATCTGAATTACACTTCATCAAACACATCCAAAATTTTATCACTCATGAGTCAGTCCATCCTCAACACGGCCACTGCAATTAAACTATATTTCCCACAAAATTTATCTTGATTCTGCAAAATGGCTTAAAATTAGATATCCTCATAAAATTGAAGAACTTACATTTTTCACTAAACATATGAACCTGCGAGTGGACCAAACAGTGAAATCTTTACACCATTTGAACACAAAGGAAACCTTGTTTCTGTGAAGCTCAAAATCAACCCATGCCACTAAAGAGGTAAATTTCAAAAGCATCCTCAGGTCCATAGACTGCATGCCTGTCAAATACGCAAGACACTATGAAAACCAAGCAATAATCCTTATGAAGTCTATGTTTATCCAACAGTCAATCAGCAAGCCATATGGTATTAGCTGAGATGTCATGCATCTTGATCAAGAGTTAGAGTCCTGTAAGCCAGCAAAAGTGTGTAATTGTAAAATCCATTAGCTCTGACTCTGTATGTGCAGCTTTTTCCAGAGCTGTGCAGGAATTCAGCAGAAAGCTGGAGGTCCATTTTAGCACAAATACCCTCTACACACACACACGAACAAATGCAACATTTCTATAGGGTTCTTCACACTTGGCCAGCAGGAGGCTTGTTTATATTCTTTTATAAGATGAACTGATCACCACCTTTTTTTAAAGTACAGTCTCATAATTATTGTCTCTTTCCGTAGGCAAGGCAAGGGATACTTCAGCTTTACCCTGGATTTCATAAACTGGTGAGCTGGTTTGTATTTCAAGTCTCTGCAGGAAACGTAAACACAGTAAAGAGGACAATTTCTTGCATTTAGCATATTGCAACACACATAGTGGGCTGAGCACCTGAATTCTTCCTCTTGCTTACTGAGCGAGGCAATTTCTTATTTTAACAATTACATCGCAGAACACAGTAAAACATTTTCTTCTAAAATTGAACAATGAACTTAATTAAAATAAGAACAAGTCTTCTAAAAATAACAGCAGAGCACACATCTCCGGACTGCAAACCTATTTATCTACTTTTTCTGCTCAGTCATAACAGCATTTCCACAGCTATCACAAGAAGAGTTATTAACAAATGGAAAGCCTGATATTCAATCACTTTTCCCTGGTAGAAGATGACAAAAAGTCGTTCTGGTTTTAGTATGGAGTAAGACCCAAACTAAATATTAAGGTCAAGGCAAAACAGATATGCAAAATCTTTTAGAAATCCAGCTATGGAAGTGCAGATCATCCACTAGCTGTAGTGACATTTAAGGCAGAAGAGAGCACTTGCACAGTACCACTGTGGAGGCCTTTAGGCACAAGCACCTGTGGAATTGAGAGGCAGGAAAGAAACCAGCATACGTTCCCTAGCAAGGCGTGACGTGAGACATGAGCACCACGCACCGAAGAACAGCAAATTGAAACGGAAACGCATACAACAGCATTGGGGGGCGGGAGGGGGTGCGCTTCTGGGTAAGCAGGGAGAAATGTTTGGGTAAGCTGGGAGAAATGTTTGGGGATGGGTTAGCTGAGGCCAGCTTTTCAGAGGACTTCTCTCTCTGAATCCTGAGTGGCACAGGGCTTGTCCTTACAGATGGCACAGCTTCAGGGGACAGTAACTCTGGCAGGACTGTCTCTAATGCTGCCACGTTTTTGGATTCAAAGCTTGCAGCTGGCTTAGCTGGGGAAGGAAGAGGGGTGGGTGAGAGGGAAGCAGCTCAGCCATGACTGAGCTCGGCAGCTGTAAGAGTCAGCAAGGCTGAACACAAGTGCTCACGGGGTTTAGCAAATTGCTCTCCAAGCCTTTGGGTGAGATGTGACCAGAAGAGAGCTGCGCTGCCATGACACAAGCCACTGGGCACAGCGTACCAGTTCAGACGCAATGTACAAGATCTTCTTTGTGGCTAGAAGTCACGCTGACTGCTTGGCAGAAACAGCAATCACGCTGCGGAGGGACAGCTAGGTCTGGGAGGGTGCTCACCAGCTCCCACTGCCATTTATTGCCATTTGCAGAGCTCAGCATCTCGAACAGCCTTGATCCTTTCAGACTTGAGCTGAACATTTTAATCAGCTCCAGTTTGGAAAATACAAACTTAGTAAATTTGCTTTTATCCAGCTTGTTAATCTCCAGGTGGTTTTGTTTAATGGCAAGAAAAATCACAGGTTCAGTCTCAACTAAGGTTTCAGCAAGTTCAGCTCTTCAAAGTGCAAAGTGCAACTGAAAATCTGTGACTAAAGCTAGCTGTGTTCATTGCCTTGCTCAATTACCTGCAAATGCAGTGGTATCTGCCTATATGGACTTGGTGACTAAGTGCAGATATTACTTATACGTAATTTTCCTTTCCCGGTCTTGCAAGTCTTCACCCGGAGCATCAAATACCAGAGCCATGATGTGTTAACACCACCTTTCCTGTTGAGCTATGCTTTACCATTCCACACTAGGTTTCCAAGAAGTTGTGTGCCTCTGGTAATTCAGCCTGCTAGAGGCACTCATAAGGCAAAATTGCACAGAAACTGCTGTATTCCTTTCAAATGGATCCATGCAATTTCAAATTGACTTTGAAAAATACACCAAATATACCCAGGGGAAATAAACTAACAATGTAGATTGCTGCCTGAAATCATTATACAGATAGCTCAGGGCATTAGGTGTTGTGATGAAAGAAAAGAAACAAGAAAAAGAGATTAGCAGGCTTTACAGAAACGACGTGGTTTAGTAAATCTGGCACTTCCCCTTCAGCAACAGAAAGTTTGACATCACCTAGATTTATAAATACAGTACTGTACATGTTGGTTTTTCCCATTTGGAAGTCCCTACTGATAAGCTCAATATTATACAGGAAACATGCAGAGGGCTAGCTACTACTCTCATTTAGACATACCTGCAGATTTGTGACATTATCATTATTTCACTGCACAGCTTTCTAAGAAGCAGTGATTTTACTGCAAATAAGACTACCTAAAAAGGCATGTACATTCAAGTGCAGTACTGAAAGACAATTAAAGTTTTGCTTTGCCAGTGTATCGAGCTAGATCAATTCTTGCTGAGAAACAACACAAAGATAGGTAATAGACTTCAGGATGTCTCAAAGAGAGTTAGGAGCTGAACTGTCTAAATACATAGCAAGCCTCAAAATCCTGACAAGCTTTCTCTTATTTAACTTCAACAGAATTTAAAGGGAACTCAGGTACCATTTGTAGGTGAGCATAGTTTGATGAAGCTCTGAAAAATAAGCCTTTGGTTTTTTTAATATTTCCTTTACATTAAATATTCATCTGATAGTAGTTACACTTAAGCAATATAATGGCAAGTTTTAGCATGTGCGCTGAAATGTTATTTTACTATCTTCAAATAACCAGCAGGATGAGATATCAGAGACATTAGTCCTGACTGTATTATTCTTCTACTGAAACTACACCTACAGTATTTCAGCATTACAACAATTTGCACTTGCATCATCTTTTCCCTTACTAAAAAAACACAACACAACTTGACCAGTGTTTCTACAAGCAACTCTTGCTCAATTAAAATGATATATCCAAACAGATTTATGCTACACCCTGTTTTGTCACGAAAGTACTTACTTCCAGGTGATGAGCGTATGTGGGTGTCTGCTCACGACTCTGAACTCCTGTTTCAAATATATGTTCCAAAGATACTTTCCATATAGTCAAGGTCAATGGCGAGGAAGCAGGAAAAACTGAATTGTTAAAATTCCACAGAAGGATTAAGAAAATTACATGCAAGAAAAGAGTTTGTTTCAATGCTAATCTTAGCAGGATTCAAATCCATTTTTTGTGTATCGTTTAGTTTTTTAAGGCTTGAAATCTTGGAATCCATGAGAGACAGAATCACAGAGTAGAAACTACAGTATGAACACTGAAACAATAATAAATAATCTGGAAAGTTTTCCCCTAGCTAAGTTAACAAGATGCCTGTAAACACTTCTAGTACTAAACCTGCCAAATTACATCTAATAGTCACTTGTTGTTGTGATCTCACAAGTATTTCCTTGGTTTGTTACACATCACATCCCTACATGTGGATTTCAACAGAAACACCGGCTGTTGGGATCTGTGTGTCAGGGGACGCTCATACCTAGTTCCACAGCCCCCCCAAAAAAAGAGTAACAGGGAAACAAACATCAAAATGAAGAAGGAAAGAACAAAAGTTGACAGATAATGACTGAGGTGATCTTTAAAGTGACCTACACTGTCCTTCAATATCCTTATTTATCAATATCATGACAGTTCTAATAACACCATCTACTTGAAAAAAGTTAGATAAGGCAGTTATAATTAGACCACAAGCCCCTATTAACAAAAACAATGCCTGTGCCATCACAATAGCATTCTCGAGCAAAAAATAACAAAAACTTTACAAGCAGGACAACACACTTGTCAGATGGATATAGCTATTTGTGTTTTACAGATGGGGAAACAGAGGCACTGAAAGCCAAACATGTTACCCTAAGGGGCTTTCCTCAAAGTTTGAGTCAGAGAGGCAGCTGAGCAATGTGACTACTGCTTCGAACGCTGATCGTTACTCCCCTGTCACCTTTTATTCCCCCTTCTACATTTCTAGTGCTCATTCAGCTGCACACCCATTTACCTTTAAATAATAAGCACTTTGGGTGAGAGATGCATACAACATTTAGCAAAATTGAGTCAGGGCCTCTAAGCACCACCACTACACACACAATCAGAGTGGTTACAGCCCTAAGCCTGGCTACAGGATGGATGGGAAGGAACAATTGCAAGAGGGAATTTTTATTGTAATAAAGCTCATTACATATTAATCTGATACTTCTATTTTATATACATTTTATACCTCACCACTCTGAAGCATCTGTGTGGTCATCATCATGCTTTTTTTTTCCTCCAGGTCAAACAAGCATATCAATTAGAGATTAAGATATAAACACTAAAAAAGAAGGAACAAAAAAGGAACCATAATTAGAAAAATCTCTTTGAAGACAATACCAAAACAGTAAAGCAGATTCTAGAACAAATGAAACATTTTATTACAGTGAAGAAACACTTATTGCTGTGATCTGGCAGATACCGTGTCATACACAAACCTGAACGCTGATGGAAGACCAAATGGGCTTCTACAATTTGAATCTGAACTTGCTCTTGGACTGCTTGAAGTGCCTTTTCCAACCAGCACTCTCTTTAGCCTGTTTTCCATATTCAGAAAGAATATTTACAACTCATGGAAGAAAATACTGATGTCATGTTTTAATGGATAACAGCTCCTTGGATAGTCTGAATCTCAGTGTGAGACATGACTTGCTTTCCAATATACTGGAATTAAACACATCTCGTAACACCTGTTACTTTGGCTTAGTTTCAAGAGGTTCTCCACATCCCACCCAGCTGGCAGACTATGAAGCCAAGCCAATGTTTAGGCCGGTAAAGGCAGCTATGGGAGCAAGATCTGGTTTGGAAACAAGTTATATCAAGCGGGTCCGAAGGAGGGCCACGAAGATGATGAGGGGGCTGCAGCACCTCCCCTATGATGACAGGCTGAGAGAGTTGGGGTTGTTCAGCCTAGAAAAGAGAAGGCTCCGGGGAGACATTATAGCAACCTTCCAGTACTTAAAGGGGGCCTACAGGAACGATGGGGAGGGACTTTTTATCAGGGATTGATAGGATAAGGGGCAATGGCTTTAAACTGAAAGAGGGAAGATATAGATTAGATATTAAAAGAAATTCTTCACCATGAGGGTGGTGAGGCACTGGAACAGGTTGCCCAGAGAAGTTGTGGATGCCCCAACCCTGGAAGTGTTCAAGGCCAGGTTGGACGGGGCTTTGAGCAACCGAGTCTAGTGGAAGGTGTCCCTGCCCACGGCAGTGGGGGTGGAACTAGATGGTCTTTAAGGTCCCTTCCAAACCATTCTACGATTCTATATCCTACCAGTATTATCTTTCTGTAACAGGAGGTAGAGCCTAATTTTACATACTGTCCTTCTCAACATGATCTTTTTGTATGGCAACGCAGACCTTTTAATTTTGGTAATTTCACCAGGATATCTCTTTACAGCCGCCTTCTTGCTAATTACTCGCTACCTAGCACAACATTAACTTTTGGTAAAGAAAGGCACACAGAAAACAGTCTTTAACTTCGTGAACTCAGGCAACATAACCACATTGCTTGAAAACAAATGCATTCGTGCAACTCAAATGTGGCCGCCTCTGAGTCACCACACAACTCCCACATCAGCACACAACCTCCTGTCATTTGAGAACCTCATTAAACCTATCAACACTTGTATCTCTTCAGACCGATGAAACAGGAAAGATTTCAAGACAGCGGTAGCTTTGCTGTCCCCCAGCTATAACCTGCTGAATTTGGGAATTCCCTTCATAGTTGTTTCCCATCTTAATGCTAATGGACAAGGCACAAAGACCATGGATTCCCGCATTTATTCAGAGGTAGGATCCTCTGAGAAAAAAATACGCAGTTCACAAAGGAAGGTAAAGATACTTGTTCTCAGCAGAACTGTGAAACAATAAATCTTCTAATAAGCAAAAAAAGTCCGCTTTTTCAAAAAAACCACTTTAATTACTGTGTGGTTTGTTCAGTTTTCTTTTGAACATGCCTAACATATGGTAT
Source organism: Gavia stellata (assembly GCF_030936135.1). Classification (NCBI taxonomy): domain Eukaryota; kingdom Metazoa; phylum Chordata; class Aves; order Gaviiformes; family Gaviidae; genus Gavia; species Gavia stellata. The sequence goes on from NC_082601.1 coordinate 35,138,641, forward strand.
GATTTACACAACACTGGTAGTGAGCTCAGGACCGAAGATTCAAATCTAGCCGCAGAAGTATGCAAAATTTAACACCACGCATCAAGATCGTTCTTCTCATCAGCTGAGTATGGCCATTTAAGTTTGCATATATAGCTAATTCCTATTGCTAAATATTCTTTTAATACTAGGAAATGTATTTTTATATTTTCATAGGTATGACTTGTAGTTGTAGCTGATGACATAGGAGCTGCCACGGGCTGGAGATCACTTGCTTCCTCAGACAAGGCAGTCCTCTCCTTCCAGATGTGCACTTACACTCCTGGCTCCAACAATCTCCAAAAAAATAAAGAAGTTTGTGTACAAGGGAATGGCACTTTACAAGATGTAGTATTCAAACTATACAGTGTACAGACTCCGGCTGTACCTCCCTCCCTCAGCTGCTTGTGCAGGTCCCTTCCGAGGTGTCCCCGGGGCTCAGCCCCCCACAGCTGTGCCAGTCATCAAGTCATTGCAAGCCTCTCCCAGCAAAGGGAGGCGTGACAAGCAGGTTGGGCAAAACCCCTCAGCTGTCCGTTTTCTTTCTAGGGCTTCAAGGAAAGAAGTTACAAACCAGGCCATATACTACAAAATACTACAGCCTTCAATAATATCGCACCTTTTGGCATTGCTCAGTGCCCTGAACCTCCCAGTGCTGTGACTGCTCTATGCATTCAAACACAGCGTTATGCTATTTCCTTCCTTCCCAGTAAAAGCACTTTAAAAACAACCAGATATGGCTTGTAAAACAAAGTTAAAAAAAAAATACCACAAGAGATATTAGCATCAGTTTAACTGAGAACCTCTTGCTTAGTTCTCAGGAGTTCAGAGAACTCAGTGGTTTCTTTTTTGACAAAAGATAATGTTAGTGGTGTAGGTTATCTGCACCACCGTAGCTATTGGAGCAGCACTTCAGTTTCTGGGTCACAAGTAGGTCATAAACCTTCATGCAGCAGTTTGCAAAACAACATAACACAAAGCAGGATTTTTTTGAAGGATATGCGTACATTCCTAGGTATGGAAAGAACTAAACAAAATCAGCACTGGAAAAATCATAATAATTCAAAAGCTTTGCCTCATTTTTTTATTCCAAATGATAACTACTGTGGCAGGACTCCACAATGCATTTGTGATTCATTTTTTCCCCCCAAAGAAGTTAGGCAATTCTCAGTTTTTTTCCAATAAGTTTAAGAGGCCATATGAGGAAAGAAACCTTGAAAAACACTGGTCAGATCCCTGTCTGAAAATCTAAAAGTCGCAGATTCTCACCAGGCAGATGCTGGAGATCCTGAACTAGAGGAGAGAAGAGGAAAATTGAGATCACAGATTTCCATTCATGTTGGTTTTAGAATCAATGATACAAACTGTACAAAGAGGAACTCTTTATTCTGTGTTCAAAGTACCGAGAAATGTGAGAAATACATGTCATTAAACATTAGAAATTATAAATGACTCAAAGAACATCAGAAAAGAAGTCATTTATGGCTTGTATTTTAAAAGAGTACCTTCAATAGTACCTACCATTTTCATATTTTGGCAACATTTACATTACTAGACACTTAGGACGGAAGAGAAAAAGCCCTTGTTTAATTCCTGTTAACCAGTGTGAGTCTAACACAAGACTGCTTGCTGGGACGCTCCCCCAGCACACAAAGGCCTGACAAGGACAGATGCAGAAATACCCAAGTAGTTCTTTACTGTGGCCAATCCACCCGACTTGGCCACGTGCACAGAACAGCAACAACACAGCATTTGTTGTGTAACACAAGGCAGCACATCAAAGCAAACATTAGCCTCATTTTTAATTAAAGACAAGATTCCAAATGCACTTAAAATGAAATCTGGGTGGCATTTAGGAGCCGAGCTGAGGAACGCAATCCTCAGAATTGCTGTCCAGTCTTTTACACACCTAGAATTCGTGGGCGTCTGAATGATGCCATTGAAGTTGTGCCACCCACACCCAGGTTTGTTCAACAGCTTGCTGCCCACTTCAGCCCTAACCCAGTTCTGATTCAGGACTCCCCAGTTTGGCAGGAGCCTCAGTGCACTCTAACCCAGAGCACAAGCTCAAACAACACACGACACGCACCAGTCTCAGGGAGGAATTCCTGCTGCAAACATCACCCTCCCCTTCAAATCCATGCAGTGTTTTGCAAATAAATCAGTATTTAAAGCACTCACCAAGACTCAAAGACCTGGTGTAATTTCCTTACCAGACTGAGGGAACCCAGACATACTCTCTCTTTTCCTCTCCCAGGAAACTCCTGCGATCCTGAAACCGCAGGCTGCTTCAGAGTATTACAGAGCAAGGATGAGGAGTACTTCATCCAGACCAGGAACAAAAGCAACATTATGCCCAACCACAAAGGCCCTCAGCTCTTACTGGGAAGAAGGCTGGGCTTTGATTCCCGCTGCATGTACACCAGACATCATAACTTCTTCATATGAAGCACAAAAGTCCTTGGACTCTGATGCTGGACTGCCTGAATGACCAGGCTACAGTGAATCAGCAAGCTCTGTCCGTGAATCTCAAATCTGTTTCTCCAAGAGCAATGGGAGAACACCCTTTCCCACCCTACAGGAGCAGCTTCAGGGACAGTGCAAGATGTGAGCTCGAATGACCACAGACTGACAACAGAATTGAGCTTTGGTTTTACCTATGTCCTTTTGTGGCCACAGGCTGCTTTCTTCCCTACTGGCATTTCACTGCATGTTAGCCAGCTCTAGAAATCACTTTTTTCTCCTTGTAAAGACAAGAGAACAACACAAGTTTTGTTCACACCATTAGAACAACTTCCAATGCTAAATTTTCACATACAGTCTTAGTTCTCCATGTCATCCTACACCCGCAGACACTCCAATTGTCTCCCAGTGAAAACAAGCTTGTATTTGTTTCTGGTATGAACCAATCATACTAAAAGATGATTCATACTGAAAATTTTGAAACACACTATAAAAAGTCACTTGGAAAATTCAGAAAAAAAAATAACGATTTTCAAAATAAATACAGGATCATTATACTCATCCATACTGCTCCTCCCTCCCTGCTGCTATGGGAATTGCACTGAGTGAGGGACATGCCAGTTTGCGGCTAACCTTCCCATCACAAGGGCCCTTACCTACAGCATGCTGAGGGGCTGAGATCCAGGAAAAAGCAGGTTTACAGAGGAAAAATAAAATCCCATCTGACTGGGATTTCTTATAGGCGGCTGGAGAGGAATAGAAGGATGCAAGCAAATACCACTTTTGTACATCCTAGAAGGAAGGCAATGAGTCTGTAATGGGCATGGGATTGCCGTCCTCCTTGTGATATCCAACAAAACAATTACGGTCAACTGTACAACCGCTTCAGATTTGTTGATACCTTATTGCCTAGCCAAGGAAAAAGCTGACATTATTTCTGAAGATGTGTGCTTTGTTATACAAATAACGTAAAAAGATAAGGAGTTTCAGAGAGTAACATAAATCAAAAGATTCTTTTGGTACCATCAGAGTTAAAACCTGTAACTTTAATATAGAATATTTCAAGTATTATCAAGCAGAGATAATCAGACTTTGGTTTAATTGCTCCCTGTGTGAAAAGACTTTATTAAATTAATTAACCAAGTTATCTTCTCAGAGCACGATCCATTACTAATTCTAAAATTATTGATCTTTTCATTTGGAAGTCATTGTTAGGCATCAAACTGGTTTTTTGCAATTAGCATATACTAGCAAGCTTAATAAAACTCAAGGACTCCTCGAAGGACCTAAGAGACTGCAAAATGAAAATATTCCTAAGTATGCTCAGAAATTACCATTATGCATAGTCATCTTGATCCCAGGCAAGAAAGGCAGTAAGAACTTAAGTAACTATTGACAGCACAAATCCCAAGTGAGCTTACTACGAAAAAATTCTCTTTTCTCTTGTCCAGCCAACATTGACTTACATACTAAAAAAGTTGCATCACCAAGGGTCTCCATTTTGCCCTCCAAGCTGTACCTCACGGCAACATATATACAAAACCACAGCATTCCCCAAATCACACTGACTTTGTATTCCTTTCTCACACTCTACTTTGGAAACCGCTAATCACAAAGTCTTCAGCTTCTGTGCAAACAAAAAGGGATCATTACCAATTGACAAGGAAGCTGTAGTATAAAATAAGAAAAAAGCTTCCTGAGCACCCACAGCCTACGCTACTAGCATTCCTAACAATCTACATAACTACAAACAAAAAAGGAAACCTGACTCTAAAGTAATTCAGGAAAAGTAAAACTTAAATTTGCACAATATCATTTAGGAAGTGGAGGGGTTAAAGCAATCATATATTTAAAGCAATGAAAATTTCTGAAAAAATAGTTACCAGAGAACGAATACAGAGTTCCTCGCCTTCTCTTTGCTCTTCTAAACTACTTTCTTTGCCCTCACTTCTTTCCATGCTTCCTCCATTTCTCCACAGGTGCCCTTTCCATAAACAATGAGAGATTGGCATTCAGGTGGAATTGAGGCCTTTCAGATAATTTCTTCCTACCGTAATTTTGACAGTGTATAAGTTTGCATGGTGACTGTAGGACCCCAAGTGGCATTGGCCTTAACTTCTACAAGAGAGATGCACAGGCTTCTTTCTCCTTAGAGGAGTACCTCCTTCCCAGAAAAAACTCACCAGAATATCCAAATCTTTCTTCTTCAGAGCCAATACCTCCGAGTTTTCCCAGGATACACGTTAAACCACCCAGTGCAAAACTGCAAATATGACATCAAGAGGTAAAATGATAAATAAGGCATGCATCAAAGCAACATATCTTGTTGCTCAAAGATAACAATAAAAGAACTCCTGATGTCCCAGCTTGACAGAAGAACTTCTCACTTGATCTTGCTATGAAATGGTGCAGAAGATTCTCTCCCCAGCGGTAGGGATGGGCATGGACCCTCCATTAGGGCCAAAGAGGTCTGGGCACAGGCACAAGCGCAGCAAAAAGCCTCAGGAGGGAAGTCCTCTACCTACAGGGCATTTGTTCTGACCTGCTCCTGCATTGCTGAGTGGTTGCTCTACTTGCATCTGCCAAAAAAGCAAAGCTGCAGACTATAGTATCGAAAGGCCACACTGCCATGAAAGCAGAGACCTAAGCCCGACTCAGTGGGAGAAAACTTCTGTTTCTATAATTCCTGATTTCTCATTATTCTCTACATGGCAAGTTAATTACTTTTTTCTAGCCGATATCATCTTGAATTTGGGTGAGATATGTATCTTTAATTCATATGGATTTATACATCTGCAACATCTGGCTCATTCGTTACTGGAAGGGGGAAAACAGTGAGGTTTTCAGCAATTGAGAGCAACCAAACAGCCAAAAAAAATCCCATCTTTTCTAAGCATAACAATCACTCTTTTAGCTACACACAAACACAAAGCTAAGAGTTCTTTCCAGTATTCATGAACAGCTTGTTACAACATGTAACTTCAGGACAACATTGCTGTTCCTGTCTTTTTCTCCAAATAGAGGACAGTAAGGGATGTGACCTGCACGCACAACTGCTGATTTATGCTGTGCTGACTAGGAGGAACTACACTGTCAGCAAGACAATTTCTCATGATTACAGTGTTTACTAGTCTCACTGAGACCAGAAGTCCATGTTCTGAATGTAAGAAGAAAAGCTACGAACAGTTCAGATACAAGACATAATGCATGTATAGCATGTACAAGCCAAATGCCTCCTTTATGTAAAAGATAGATGACATACTCTAATTAAAGGTTAGTCAAGGAGTATAATGACTAGAGGCCAAACATAAGAGATTATAATCTTGATTACAGGTTGGTCAGACAGATCAAAGTAATAAATTGGCTCAGTGTTCCTAGAAACAACTTTGTGAACTTTTGATGAGAAGATTACCGTGTCCTGAAGTCCTTCTCCATCACTTGAGACTTTTTCTTCCCTTAAATAGCCCACACAATTTAGACACTTGCTTCTTATTCTCCTGCTTTGACTGGTGCTGAAACACTGGTGAAGTAGAATGACATGTTACACAGTGAAGATTAACCTTGACCTGCCAAACTCAACAGTGGCTTGAGCCTTTCCTGGCCTGTGCCTATCCATACTCTCCAGGGCTGCAGCCTGCACCCTTACCGTACTACTGTGACTCAGTGCAGCTGAAGAAACTCCTTCTCCTCCATGGGCTGCCCTAGGCTCTTTAATTCCTTGCCCCTGACTTTGCAAGCATCGTTTTAGCCTGTCCTGCCTTGCCAGTGTGCCTCACTGAACTCCTCCACTGAGTGTGAGCCACAACTCCTTGCCCCTAAGCTTCTCCTTTCAGCCCACGCAGCTGCCTCCTTCACACCCTCCTCATGTGTTAGCTCAGCAGTAATCACTGCATGCTTCCAGCCATCTCCTCCAGGATCCCATCCATGTACCTCTCCTCCAGAGCTTCCTGAACTGACCGAGACCATCTCGTTCTTCTCATCTCAGTCCCGCTCCACAGCAGTTTCCTTCACATCTCCAAGCATCATGACATCCTTTATGGTGTGCTAACACACCCCACTGACCCTTCTTCCAAGAGCATAGAGCTGAGCCATCCCTCAGCCTCAGGAGGGAACCTCTTAGTCCTTACCACCCCGACAGCATGCTTTGCTGCTCCACACCCTCCTCTCTCCCACCTGTGCTCCTCAAACAGCCTCCCCACCTCAAGCTGCCTTATCTTCCCATCCACACCTCAGGCCTTTCCACGCTCAGCCATACCTCAACCCCTTTGACCACCCAACTCTAACGCCCTAGGACCACAAGCCTTTTTCTTCCCCTCCTCCAAATAAAGTGCACTTCCACAGTCTCCAGCGAGCTTCTGCAAAGCCCCAGGGTTCCCCCGACTCACTATAACGTCACAAGCAACTCCACTCATTTCCCTGCACCCCTTGCTCTGAGGATCACACCCCTGTTCTCCTGCCTCCACAGCCATGGCTTCTATCCAGCATCCTGCACCCCCAAGGGCTGGTTCCACAGCTGCTCTCCATCCCAGCAATTGACCTGCCTTCACCGCGGTACCTGCCAGGAAGTGGGGGGAGGAAGGAGGGAAGAGGGGAATAGGAACCATCTTCCCAGAAACTGGTCTCTGAACCTCAGATGAAGAATGACCTCTGATTACCCTAGGTTTTGGGAATAACACCTAACCGAACTTTTTTCTCATGGCCTCTTGAAACAAGCCTGAATAGATATTTGCACCAGATAATAGGAAGCATAGTATCATCTTCATAGCAACCACTCCACCACATAGCTTCTTTTCTAGGTTAAGCAGAGAAACAGCAAGCAAAAAGGGGATTGGAAACCTCTTACCTGTCATATTTTATTTGGATGGTATGAACTACCTGTCTTCTTATCATTATGGATAGCAGTTACGTAAGGATGCTCAGAGAATGAGTACATAATCTAAAAAGAAAAATAAACAGTTACCGATATTTATTTAAAAGCTAAAGAAAAAAGTGCAGTGCAATAGTTCCCCCTACTGACAGCACGAAATCAAATTATTAATCAATGTTATTTCCTGGGTGGTCCTCAAATTACTAATTCGATGTCCCAATGTGGCACCTACACAAGCTTACTGGTACACAGTAAACCATGTGAAAATCAGCTACCTCAGAAAACGATGAAGATTCACCAAATGCTAAAGAACAAAATCTGACAAAACTCTGGTCAATCCCTAAGATTATTTATCACGTACACAAAACGACAGTATGCAGTCCTATGGGAAGATTATAAAATGTGTGTGAGCGTACGCATTCTGAATGAGATGCCAGGATATCCATCAGCAAAACCAGAAATGTAAGTAAAGTGCAGCTGTATAGCTTCCTATGCTTGCTGAAATCTAAATGACAGATAGCAGGTCTGAGCAGAGACTCGCCAAGCTCTGGCTGTATTTGGGGACTGACCTCTTTGGACAAAGAGCAAGTCTGACATTCAGTCTGGTCCCCAGTTCCCAACAAAAGGCAGGGAAAATATTGTCATTCTGCTCTAGTGTCAGCTCTTTTGAACCACTGGCAGCTGAGTTAAATCAGAACCAAGAACAGCCGCTTACAGAAGTCAAAATGCAATTTGGGACTTGATGTGCGTCTGGTCATGAACAGCAACAGAAGCATTCCTCCAGCCTTATACGCCTAGCTTTCATTTCTGGGTTGGAAAGCTGACATGATTTTGCACTCTGGTCATTTACCAAAAAAAATAAGAGGCTGAAGAAAATCCTCTAGTACATTATATCCTCATCTCACTTGAAAAAGGTAATGAACGAATATGCAATGATACAACATAAAAGAACAACAGAAATAAATAAAGGGTCTACTGCACTAGACCGCACAATTCTATAAATCAGGATTTTGTGGATTTCTGTTATGATCTTGGCTCTCTATATACAAATGCACCTGAAAAATTGCTAAATGCTATTAAAGATAATGCCAAATCTCATTTCAAGCACGTGTACAGTGAATATGATGTCTACCCCGCCGATATTCAGACATGGGTCAGCTGCTGACACCTGTATATGATCTTCTGGAAGTTGCCCATGTATCAAAGCTTCTCACTTCACTTTCAATTCTCCCTCTGCTCTATCTAGAAAATGCAATTACACATCAATAGGGACATGCACCTTCCTCTTAACTGCATCTCCAGCACCTGGCTTTTTCGCTTGAACGAGGTTTTACGTTCCTCCCAGTGTGCAGAGAGTGCAACACCACCAGGTCAGCTCCCTGGCAGGTTCTGCGCGCATGCCTCTTACTCCAGGTTTGCACAGCCTGGCACAGAAAAGCCTTGCTCGTGACTGGGGTTTCTGGTAAGACAAAATATGACAAATAAAACAATAGTCACTCAAAAGGATCCTCTTTGGGCGGATTGCAGCTGCTTTGCATCACACCAGAGCCATGATCCTACCACTCAAAGCTTTGTGCCAAGGTAAGATGCATTTGAAACGGTCATAATTTAGCGTTTTCCGCTCACTTTGGTGTTAGCAGCATTGCACCTGCTATTATAGAAATTCTCTTTCCAGTAACATACTTCTTTAGGGAAAAAATACTTGGAGCACATCTCTGTTGCCATAACCCTTGCTGCAAGAATATTATTTACAGATACAACGTGGGATCGTTAACTCCTTAGGGCAGGGGCCAAATCTGTTATCTTGGAGAGAAGCTCCTGCACCCCAGTGACGAGCTGAAATGGGGAATGCTGTAGGAAGCCGCGGCAGGTGTCGTTGCCACGTGCTGCTGCCAAACTCCTCAAAGACTGCCCTTTGCCGTTTAAGTGGTGTGCACTGTCGCCGAGGTGGGACGGTGAGTACGCGCACGGGGAAGCGGGTGGCTGCACGCCGCTCAGCCGGCCGCAGAGCCCTGGCTCCCCGGGGCGCGACGGCCCCCCGCACTGCGGGCCCCAGCCCTCTGCCCGGGCTCGGGCCCCCCAGTACGATCTGGGAAGATCCTAATGGTTTTTAAGTCTTCCGAAGGCAAGACTTAAGACTTCCTCCTCTGAACTCCTCCTAGGTGACTGCCACGGCTGCTGGCTCTCCGATACCCGCCCCGCGCCTTTCACACCAGCTGAAACACAACCGTACCGAGGCCCAGCGTTCGCTAGCGGGTTTTTAAGCGCTCGGAACCAGCCCGCAGGCGGGCGCGGCGGCCGAGGGCCCGGCTGACGCACAGGAAGGCCGCTGCCGGCGGGGCCGGGGCCGGGGGCGGGCGCGGCATAAAGCGCGCGTCGGCCGCGGGCGGGCGGGAGCCGCCGGGCAGGAGGGAGCCGCCGCCGGCAGCAGGGCGCGGCCGGGACCCGCTGGCGCAGGCAAGTGGGGCGCCCCGGGGGAAGCGGGGGGCCGGGCCGGGGCCTGCCCGCGCCGGCGGGGTGGAGCGGGGGCGCCCGTGCCGCCCGGCTCTGGCGGAGGACCGGCGCGGGGAGAGGCGCAGCGGCTCCCGGCGGAGGGACGGGGGAAGGCTGGCCCGAGCCCTGGCAGAGGTGGTAGCCTTCGGTGGAGGCTCGCAGGCGAGGCCAGCGGCGGTTAAGCGAGCGCTTGGCCGCCCGAGAAGTGGGACGCGAAGCAGCTGCGCTATCACTATGATGATACCTTACTGCTGGCTGCTAGATGTCACCCGTCTGTGCCAGCCGCCTTCGGGGCGACCCAGAACAAACTACACCACCGCAGCTTTTCAGCGTGCGGCGCGACTCCTTTGGCGCACGGGGACAACGGCTGCCAGGGTGCACCGTGCCGAGCGTCTTACAAAAACCCCGTTTACAAACGGCACCCGTGTGCCTTGCAAGCGTTTAGGCATGTGAGCATCCCTGCACGTCACGTAGAAAGCCTAAGGGGGTTGCAGCCTAGACAAAATTTTGCCCTTTTTTTTTCTTTAGATAATATTAAGTTTTCTTACTAATCTTTTTAGGATATCATAATCACCAGAATTCACCAGAAATTGCAATAAAAAGTCCCACTGAATGGGAATAGACTTACAATTTTTTTTTTTCTGAACATGCATTATTAATATAGCATGACTTGATTCCTTGTAAGTATCTCAAGAAATAAGGTCTGTGATTCTTTGTAACTATCAGTATAGCAACAAAGACAGTGAAACATCCTATACATGACTCCTCAGCAATTTAAAGAAACAAAAGTTTCGGGCAATATTTTTTCCTCTCGGAATGGAAGTACTAAAGAGAAGGGAAATGTCACTGGGCACGTTTCCACTGATGGTATATACAGTGTCCTTCGTACCACACACAGAATCATCCCATCCAGCCTCTGTTAAGGAGAAACTAAAACGTGTCACTTTTACTTTTGCGTGAGTAAGTAACTCAGGACTCCGTTACGCCTTGAGATACTTCATCTTTTATTTTTTCTTTGACTTCAGAAAATGCAAAATGAAAGACCACAGCATTGAAAATATGATGTATTCTCTATTCAGACTGCTGACGTTCTGAAAGTATGATTCAGAATTGGAAATAGAAAAGCTGTTTATACAAAGGTCAACTTTCTATAAAAATGTCAATTTTGATGAAATCTCATCTTTTTTTCAGGAAAAATTTGTATCAGAAATGTTCAAACAGATGTAATGTCTTGACCTACTGCAGTGCAATCTTTCATCCATGACTGGATTTTGTGTAGTTTGTTAAGACAAACAAACATCCTAACGAAAGGGAAGACAACCTCTGGCATGGGATCAGGGTTTAGGCAGAGACACTGGAGGAGCGAGATCCCGGGGCACAGGCCCTAGGGCACCCCTCCTCTCTGCTCATCCTCCATGGCCTGTTCTCAACCCTACTGCTGACTTTTTTTATCTGCATGCCACATCTAGAATTACAGCCTGGCGTAGCCTGCCCTGAGGAAATGTTTTATCTTTAGTCTTTTCTGCGCTAAAACAATCACATCGAAGACGGTGTTTTCACCAGTGGGATTAACGATGATGTGGTGCAACCCTAGAGTGCAGGTATTGGAAAGGTAATGTTCTCTCGAGTGGAGGGAGAGTCATTCGGGTGTCTACCTGGAAAATCTGCTCACCTAAAACAATCTCTTTAGTCCACAGAGAGGAGCAGGCATTAATTCAGCCCACCTAAAATCTGGAACAATCAAGCTTCTAACTCCAGTATCTCAGTAAACAGCCAAAGCTTACTTGGGATAGTCATTTCAGTAAGAATTTCAGAGCCTGTCATTGGGTGATGCTACTCTTGCTTGTCCTGTAGTTTTCATATGACTTCACGCTTCCCAATTTTTTTTTTCTTTCTGTAATATCAAATCTCAGAATTCTATAGCAATGAAAAATGGAAAAGATGTACTAGAAAAACAATTTAGGTTGTAAAACAAACAATACTCTCCAAACAGAAGATGTGGGGCCTAGGAACAGCACAGTAATATACAAGCATTATGACTTTAGGAAAAATTTGAGTGGTATGAATTCATTAAGAGAGCAAATTCATTGCTTTCTACTGCTCTTCCGTAAGAATAGTTTTACCTGGATTTGAAGAGTACAATCCTAAGCTACTTCTCTTGGAAGAGATGCTGTGTAAATCTCCCTGCTTTATAAGCATCATACAGTACCCCAAAATATTTGCATTAAGGAAGGAAATTGGCAGAGGTGCCCATTCGAGTGTAAGAGACAGAACTTTTAACGGTCTTCATCACTTTTCTCCCTCTTCCCTTTAACTGAATAACTTTAGCCAAGTACTGTCCATTTTGAAAGACGGCATAAACAGGAACATTATGTATATAATAAGAACTACAATGAAAAAAAGTGATTTATGCACTTTGGGTTATTAATTCATATTCACTTTTCAATGGAAAACATGTTTAATCTTTTCTTTTGCAGTATGTCCCAATGGAGTCAAGTTCAACAACTGGAAATAAAGTTTTTGGAGCAGGTAGACCAGTTCTATGATGATAACTTCCCCATGGAAATCCGGCACCTACTAGCACAATGGATAGAAAGCCAAGATTGGTAGGATTAAGTTTATTCCCTCCCTTATGATTTCAGTCATGAACAATTTTTTACTCATCTGGCAGATTTTAGGGTGCTCATTTGTGAACTGTGCAGGCACCTGCACTTCAAGAATAGTATTCCACTAGTTATGGATTTAGCCTGTTGAACTGTCAAACTTTGAATTTAAGGAACGCCTGGAGGTGAGGTTTCATTTGAACTTATTCCTAAACAAAATCCAATAAAAATCGTCTGGCAAGTTAATGGTATTACAGGTTTTTCATAGGAAAAAAAAATACAAATTAGTTTTCAATGGAAATGTTATACATTTACATCCTGCAGCGTAAAATTGTTCATTTGTCCATATAATAGATATATAATTTGAGGGAACAAGCCAGCTATTTGCAGGAACTGTTCTCTAGAAGGTGAATTTAAGCACAAATTTGGGTTGAATTCGCTGGATAGTTATCTTAAGAAAATTCAGAACCAAATGCCAAAAAAAGTTTATATTAGTTGTACCAGAAAGAGACATCTCAATGTTTCAAGCTAAATCCACAAGACTACTGCAAAAAACATCTGCTAAGGAATATAATCTTTCCCTACAGTTTATAGCCCAGTATTTATGGGGCTATGGGAACACGGGAAACATTAACATCTCCTTTTTGCAAGATTTACCAGGCATATCTCAAACAGGTATCTGCCATTTGGAGAGCAAGGAGAGAGAATGTCCCGAGGACAAGGATGCCATGCAGTCCAAAGTCTATCTTCTTCTATTTTGCTCGCAAATGTAATTGCCCTTCACATACCAAGCTGTTCCGTAAACAGCAGAACCAGTAAAGCCTGTTTTTGTGTGTTTGTGTCCTTTGTCCCCTACATACCCTTCACCAGTAGCTTCAGAGTCTTCCTGTATCCCCAAATAGTTTGGCTGGGCGAAGGCTCATCTGGTGCCTGGTGTGAACATACATATCTGCTGACTGGCCATCTGGCTGCTGCCTCCTGGAGCAAGTTATTACTGCCATTTTCCTCAGTGGAGGCACTAATTTGGATTCCTCTCCTCTACCAACCTGCCAGTTTTCTGTGAAATTTGTAAGAACATACTATCTTTTGGACTTCAAGCCCAGCGTCAACTTCATCTGAAACTGGGCAGCAAATTCAGAAATTGTATCTGTGTGACTGACAGAGTGAGAGGGACAGTATGCATAAGGCCTATTTCCTTTGAGAAGTGGGCTACAAATGTTTAAATATTCACTGGACCAGAGACTAGAAAACCCTGGTTGTCTCCCCTCTGGCTGACTCCATAGCCTGTGCTAAGAACATCCTCACGCTGTCTTTATAGCTGCATATCTACATGAATATAAATAAAAGGATCATAAAATCAATTATTCACAAACCTCTAACTATATGCAAGTCACCATATATTTAAAGCCTTTTTTTGCTGCCTAAATTTCTGAATGGATTATGATTTTCTGTATGAGTAGTTTGACACTTCTTATGACATTTTAAACATGGGTATTTCTCACTTATTGATCCTCTAGGGAGGCTGCGGCCAACAATGAAGCAATGGCAACAATCCTTTTACAGAATTTGCTAATACAAGTGGATGAACAGCTGGACCGGGTTTCACAGGAGAAGAACCTTCTCTTGATACACAACCTGAAAAGAACCAGGAAGCTGCTGCAGGTAGGTTGTTACTTCAGATGAAAAATTGCGTACTCTTACTGGTGTCTAAAGGTAGTGCCCAGCCTCTGTTGAACGCAGTTCCTATGCACAGCTCAGAGCTGTCCTGATTGCTATGGACACCAAGCAGCTATGGAAAGACCCAAGCCTTCAGCAAGATAATACAAAATAATAATTCCACTGTCTGTTACTTTGTGGAACAACAATTCACATTTTAATGCACTCTGCTCAGATACAACCATGCTGTGACTTCTTAGCTCTAGGTGTGTCTGTGTCTCACTCAGCCCTTACAAATAAGACTGTATACTGCTTATGGATGTTCATGTTCATTACAAATGTAATTACCACCTTTCAGACACACACAGATATTTAACTATGGAATAAAAATGCATATTTTGGGCTTAAAGCAGCACCCTGAAAAAGGAATGCCTATAAATGATTAGCATGTTTGCTATTTTATGCTCAGCTGGGATTATTTGTTACGAATGGCTTAAAGGATTTTCCGTTAGGCTTCTGCGAAATGGTATTTATTTTGATTGGCTGAATATTTCTCTAATAATTGTTTATCTAAGGCAAGGATTCTCAGAGTTACACTTCATTAGTCACCTACTTCCTGACATCTATCCGTCTTCTGCATAAAACAGATACGCATCTGAGTTTATTGAAAGTTTGGGGTTTTTTCTCTTTTTTTGATGGTGTTTTCCATAAGTGCTTAAATGAGAGTTATATTGCTTCCAAAACATTTTCTTTATGTGATTGATATATATATATATATCTCCTGGTTTGGAAAATCTTAGCATGACCTTGCCAATTATTTTGTTGACTTTATGGCTGTGTGTCTTTCTATTCTTTATCCCTGATGGTGGCCTCTTAAAAATGTGACAATAGTTCCATCGCTACCACTTTTTCTTCCAGTGTTACGCAAGCAGTCTTATGTAACTTGAAACTAAAGTTGCTTTTTATTTCTTTTCTGATTTGTGTAGCAGCACTATCCATACTTTCAGTACTGCTCAAACAGCAAATTTACTTAACTGCTTTTGGTGTTAACTGCAGAAAGGTTAATCCTGTTATTTCGTCATGGTCTTGGCACACTTTACCTGGATAGAGCTGAGACAGAGCTGTATCACATTAGTAAAGGTATTTTCCCACAGTAGCACGGGGAAGGAGCATTTGAGGGTACTGAAAGAAGCAGTTGCATTGGTGTATTCCTAGCTTAAAAGACTGTGCATTTATGATTATACCATCACAATGTGCACATGCAGAAGGACTGGTATATATTTACACACAGGCTCTACAAGATTAAAGTCTTTCACTGTTCCTTCTTCTCTTCACACCATTTATTTTATTCTAAAATTTTTACCAAAACTTGAAGTGGCAGCTCTGCATGCTCTGTGAAATTCAGCATACCGAGACAAGTAATCAGGCCTTGGGCACACATACACAAGTTTACATAATAGCCAGTGTGAAAAGGGCCAGAATGAAAACCATTTCCTTTAAGTCCTGGCATGTTTGGAAATTATATTATGATGTGCTTCCTGAAGAGGACAAAGCAAAGGACCTTATTCCAGATAAGCAAGAGAAGGGGAGTTTTAAGTGATTTCTGATTAAGTGGTTTCTCAGGTGGCAAGGATCTGAGTCACAATTCCAGAACACGCCAAAACACTCAGATGTCCCCATTACAGCTGTACAGCGGGGTTACAGTCACCATATACTATTTACAGCAGCAGCAAAGCCAGCAGCAGAGCTGGTCTTTTCCTTATCTGGATAAAGCAACAGTAAAGGTCCGTGTGGGGTAGCCTAACCCATCATTTCACTTGATTGCTGGCTCTGAAAAGAAATGCCGCACGAGTTGCAACGTGCACCAACTAGTTTTCTCTATCACCCTGTAGTACGGTAAGGCCCTGACTTAGCAAGCTTTCTCAAGCAGCAAGGTCTCTCTGCTCCCTTGGGTTGCAAAG
Organism: Gavia stellata; assembly: GCF_030936135.1. Lineage (NCBI taxonomy): Eukaryota > Metazoa > Chordata > Aves > Gaviiformes > Gaviidae > Gavia > Gavia stellata. The sequence goes on from NC_082601.1 coordinate 35,154,702, forward strand.
GTCTGTAGGTTTGCAGTCTAAAGCATTACGAACTTCTTGAGAGGACATGTGTGATGCTGGAGTTATACCGCTTAATAAAAAGGATCTCGGTCTTGAGCTTTGCAGTAAAATGTTTCCAACTGAGCAAAAAAAAATCCAACAGCTCTCTCCGTCACTAATAATGTTGGCCTTTCTCCATTATATCAAGACAGCAGATAACCCGTATTTGGATAAAAAGGTACTCATTCAGTTTCAAAATACACATGCGAACCACTAGATACTGAATGGCACTTTCACTATTAGAGCTTTTCCTGATTTCTTATGACCTTTAGCACTATTACCCACAGCCTATTCTGATTTCCAAAGTACTTTCTATATGCTGGAGTAGGACCAGACTCTTGCAATGGGTTGGAGTTTTTTATTATTATTATTTTGGGTAAGGCAAATAACGTAAACTATGTCTTAAGAAATCCGTGACAGGTATTTTGGATTTTTGTGTAAAATATTATGTTACAACTTCTAATATTTAGAACACGGGCAATAAATGCGTTTTCAGCCAAAGTACGGGCTGCATGTTCTATAGAGCTGCACAGGCAGTCTCCTGAGTGTCAGCTGTTAAAATTATTTCCTTACCGGTTAGGAAGGAAAATCAGGAAAAAAAGCTATAGTAGTTGTAATCAGTTGACATCCTATCCTTGTTATTAACTGTCAAGTATTATTAATGGACTATGAACTGTACATGACACACAGTATGGACAGTATCTGCTGTAATGTCCTTAAATTTGAGTATACAAATCATGTAATTATGGGTCTAATTTTTTTAATGCATCACTGATTGTATTTTATTGCTGAATGTATGAGAAGTTTGGAACTGGGCACTCGGATCCCCACCCACAGCTGGAGGCACTTGCAGATACCTAACTCTTGCGATTTGAACTAGTTTGTGACAGTTTCATGAGACAACACCAGAAACAGGTGACTGATGTACATAGTACAGTGCCATGGTCCCTTTTGTCCCAGCATACCACCTAGAGAAAGGGAGACTGGAAGGGTATGCTATAAAACTAGCAAGATTTTTCACTGACGTTGATGGAGGAAAGACTGGGTTCCTAAAGAGGAGAGGAAGCTGCATTTGTAAACGTCTCTTCATTTCTGGTGACTCTGCCAACAGTGTTGGTTTGAGTTTCTCCGAAGGTTAGTTATGATGAGCCCACCTTTATCTCTGCTTTGCTCTCTAGCACAAGCACTTTGAAATTTCACAGTTCACTCCTCTTCCTTCCCCTCTATAACACACGCACAGACATACAGACACATGTACAGCGTGCACACACACAGAGCTGTTCAACCTCAATACATGATCTGAGTGCAACGTTTGTTCGTTATTTTGAGCCAGGTTATGTTACAATATTAAGTAATACTTGTCAAACTAAATAATGCTGGAAACCAGCATTTATCACTAAGTATGCAGAGTAGCATGTTGAACTATGTATAGGTTCCTAAATACTACGACAATAGCAATAATAAAATCATTAAAATTAGAGAACACACAAAAGCCATTCAAAAGCAATCTGTACTTCTTAACAAAAGGCAAAATGAGGGACTAATGTTTAATTAGAAATACAACGAGGTTGTTAATGAAGAGCAGCCTTAGAAGAGGAGGCAATGCACACTTTATAAACGGCTTGTGCAGCTGTTTGCTAGGCAGCAAAGGACTCGTTAGGTCAAGATTCCTGGTGCTGTTACTGAATCTAGAGAGAACTATGCCTACAAGTTACCAGCACCACAGCCAAGCACACCCTATCTGGAAGATGTCCCTAGGATTTGTTTTTCTTTTAAAGTGGAGAAAATGTTCTATTCTGAGCTTCACTTGAAACATCATTACGTAAACATCTTAGTTGCTCTGTGAAAAGAGAATGGAAGTAGTGGAAAGAGTGAGAACTTGCCTGCCTCATATTTGCAATACAAAGCTTTGGGCAATCTTAGGCATTGTGAAGGGCAAAGAGTAGAAGTCTCAGCAGGAAGACAGGTCTGCCTGGCACCCTTGCTTTTACGCCACAGGGACCATCCCTATTCTCTCACCATTAGAGAAATAACTATGGAACGTGGCATTTCTGCTCAGACTGCTGACATTTCCAAAATTATCTTGAGGCAAAAAGAAACACTGACCAAGAAACATGCAATTTGACAAAGTTATAAGCACTTGAAAAAGTGCTGAGAAACTTAGCTAAGCAGCTGAGATTACTGCTAGCTCTGAGTAATTTGCTTCTATATCTATTTCTTGCTTTCACTGAAACATCGCTTCTTGACATTAATCTGGTATAAATGCACATATATTAAAATCAGGGTCAGCATTTTAGGTTAAAATCCTTCCTATTTACTTCTTACATTATTATTACTTCTCTAGCCAGTAAATTGGATTCATTTTTATAGCAGAGCAGCCTTTTGCTGCTGTGCTCTTCGGTGGGAGACAGTACAGCACAATCACTTGCTAAGGTTAACTACTCTGTCCATCTTCCTGCAGGACTCCCGCTCCCCCCAGCAGCGGTTCTGGAAAGGGACGAGGAGAGAAAACGTTTGGAGGCGGTGGGGGGGAAAGAGGAAGGGAAACTATGTCTATGGTTCTTTCGCCTGCTTAAAACCTAGATGGAGAAAAGCAAAGCAGATTAGTCACAAGGAGATGGTTTGTGCTGTTGCCATGACAACAAAGCATAAAGGGCAGATCTTAGCTCAGAAGAGCTGCCTAGCCCTTCTAGGAACCAAATTGCAGGTGCAACAGTCTACACGACCTTAGCCCACGAACAATTACGTCCTAGTTTTCAGAAGCAATGCTTTTAAATGACAGCATACCGGTCCCTGATACAAGCTCCTGTGCAGTACGTGAATAGATGTAGTATGCAAAGACGACTGGTGAAATATAGAGACAGGCACTGTCCACGTTCCTGACTCACATGCCAAAATCTTTGGTTAGGGGAGAGCAGCCGGGCTGCAGTGCACCAGGGGAGCCAAGGCAGGGGAAGCTCGGAGTAGCTTGGGAGTCAGAGATGGCCACCATAGCCCAGTGTCCCACTACTCTGTTTAGGAATGGTGCTGGTGGGCAGTTGCCTGGGGGTCTCTGAGTAGTCCAGTGATGTTCATCTCAGGGATGTTCTTCCCCCCACTCCAAGCTGCTGGAAATTTGGAGCACTGAGCAGGTACCTGCTAGACAAGATGTAGCTCCGTGGGATGCAACCTGGCCCGAGCATGGGCTCAGGTGAGCTCCCAGGACCTGAAGAGCCGCTGGCTGTGCTGCACGCTGCGATGGGTGCATGACAGTGACATCAGGAAAAAGCAGAAATTGCCAGAATTGTCCTACTCATAATTGAAGCTCTCATTTATGCTCTAGTCTCAAGATAACTTTTGAAAGCAATCCCTTCTCATTAATGGCAACATGCATCTGTGTCACATCACTGTTTACAGTATTCAGGGGAAAATCTGATTACATAAATCTTCCTTTATAAAAGTGAAATAACAGATTTCAGGAATAAGAAGTGCTGCTCTGCTCATTTACCATTGAAGCTTGAGTTAATGAGTATACTGTGTGCTCTGGGGAACAATTCACTGTAAGTGATGTATATTCATGATATTCATTTAATACTCACAGCAGATTCTAAGGTATTGGTGAACTTTACCTGCTCACCAGCCCTGCTAGAGCCTAAGATGAGGAAAGGGAAGGCAATGAAGATTCTGCCTGAACGAGCAGGTCTATGTGCACACCATTAACACCTTGGGGTGTGCTTACAAATGGACAGGTCAGGCAGAATCACCAGGTTTGCTGATTCACACTGACCAGTCATATTAAAACGAGCTTTTGGAAGCACTATAGTTATACTGTGCAGTTGGGAAATAATACTTTAGTTATATTTCTTTCTCCTACACAACCCTACTTTTTTATGGAAAGATCTGGACTAGCATCTGAATCATCTAATCAACATATATTAACATTATGGCACTTCTGTCCATATAAAATTCACCCTGTTTCTAAGTAGTACAAACAAATAGCATCTTACTTTACACAATGCTACTAGAAACGGTAACACGGTAGTGAGTTCCTGATTCTGTTTCAGGCTGGTGGTTATGCTGCCCAGCTTGTTTCCATTTATAATGAGAACTGAACATCTTTGTGCTTCTCCAGATGAAACATAAAATGAGCATACAAAGGTTTTTTAGTTCAGGTGACTGTTTACGCAAGTCACTGTACCAGAAAGGTACCTGCATGAGGGATCCTAAGATTATTTCTTTCAGTACATCAAAGAAAATGGACAAAATAATATTAGATCTGAAATAGGACATTCCAGCTGGTACTTAGCAAACAATTCTAATAAGCACTGTGCTGAGAAACAGTTGCAAGGAATGGAAACATAGCCACTGTTGTTTAAGTTGCAGTTTCCTGTTAAAGCTTACAACAGGGTGAGAATGGAACAAAATAGAGAAAGTTTCTAATACACCACAGAAGATCCATTTCAAAATGTTATTTACATGTATTTAGTGCTCACATAACCTGCCAGATCAACAAAGCAACAAATTATAATAGGAAACGTGTTTCGAACCAGTGTGTCCTGCTGTCTAATACAATTCAGATTGACTTTTCATATTAGCATCTTGCCCCCAGTGAGTTTTCCAGTTCAACCATTAAAACTGTTTACAAAAAAATTTGGTGTACAAACGGGAAACCCCACACAGAAGTCTGTATGCTAAAGCAGCTAGCTGTCTGCTGTTAGTGATCGTAGGCTGGTGACTGCACATCAGCTAATAAAGATTTTTAAAAATGATTGATACAAGACTGAAAAAAGGTTACTTACTAGAAGTAAAATATTTTTGAGTTCCTAGTTATTATTTAAAGAATGCAACTCTAACAGTTTATAAACATTTCAGTTTGTTTTTTTGTAGAAGGAATAGGAGTTAACTTACAATCAGAAGTAAAAATACAAGCAAACAAACTAAACAACCTCTTGTGGGCTTTGTTCATTCTAGAGTATTAAGGGCCCGGTTGCAGTCAAGCATCTGCCCGAGAGATTCGTTAGTAATACTCAGGTCTTTGTGTCCAGAAGATGGAGGGGAGGGGGAAGGAAAAAAAACAAACCATACCAAACACCCTCAGTCCTCTCTCTCCTCTGCTGCTTTACCTGTTTTCATAGGGAACACTGTACTTTTATTTATTCTGAAATAAATCTCATTTAAATAAGAAGGATTGCTATATTATTCAACCCCCCTGGCAGCACAGCTCTACTGCCTGATGATGAGATCTGCAGACATATATTTTCTGTAGCTGCATCTCACCCTACCTGCTTAGAAATCTGCTGGTTCTATAGACCCTTCGTTGGCTGGTTTTAGTGTCTGCTGGCAGGGACTCAGCAGTGGAATTTGGGGACAAACTGGGGTGTGGAAAAAAAGAGATCCCTGTCTTCACAGCTCATTCACTGTGCTTTTGCAATTTGGTTGCACATGCCCTAAAAAAATGTATGATCTTTTGGAAGTTATGCGTTATACGACACGAGAAAAGCAGAACTACAACACTACAGCCCTATGTATTAGGACTTCCCACACATCATAGGAGTTGTCTAAAACAATGAGGTTGCCTTTAAGTTCTCTCATGTATTTTGAGGGGGGGAAGGGGAAATCTAAAAATAAAAGTCTAACAAGAGCAGTCTAAAAAGACAGTGTCACAGGTACTTCCTCTTAAAGACCTAGATAAAACAGAGCCATCTTTCTAGCAGAAAAAGATTTTTTAGCAAGAATACTGCCTGTTTAAACACAGGCTTTAAAAAAACTCGCAAGTGTTTTACCTGTATCAGGGTAACACAAGGACCGACTCTTTCCTTGTATTCTAGTACTGTCTTCATTAGACTTTCTGCCTGGATGCATAAACAAAGGTAGAAAACAAATCAAGGCAAAATGTTGTTTGTCATATTTGAAGGTGAAAACGGGAAGTAAGTGTATATGGTTATGCCTTCCCACCCACACATTTCTTTGAGATACACAACTATACCAAAGGTTTTTTTCTTTCAAAAATAAAGTGATAAACAAAAGGGTTTTTCTCCCTGTTTTTTAATTACATGAAGGATGAGATATCGGCTTATCTAGAAAGATGCTGAGTACCAGACTTAGTAAAATAAGCATATCACAAGTGAGCAGCAGGGAAGGAAATGTATTTTTGCTTGACTTTGTAATCCTGTTTTCTGTCTCTCCGTGCCCCACCTCCCTTCCATCAGCTTCTTTAAATATTCATTCAACTTCCACAAATACATCAACAGTCATACTAGTTAACAGTTCCATGCCTCCAAGTAAAGCTCTTATTGTATACAGTTAAAAGGCTCAAGCAGGGTTTTTCTAGTAGAAACAAGAAAAAATACAGGTGATGTTTTTGATAGTTTAAAAAAAAAAAAAGAAAGAAAGAAAAGCAGGGAAAAAACCAACCAAATTCTGAAGCACTTTTTCAGAATTAGAAAGCACTAAAACCTGCTCAAGTCCTTTTTAGGTCACCTTGAAAACCAGGAGATAACCAGGTAAGCCCCAACTGACTTTCTAAAGGTTGCACGGCACATCCTTCTACATTACTAGGAGAGACCAACAGTCACTAATACCTAATCCCCTACTTTAATCACTGAAAACAGAGTCAGGATACTCAAGGAGCGCATATATAGTATTCATTTATAGATGTGCACAGAGACCTTTGACACATGAAAAGAAAGCTGGCCAATATTACTGTAGTTGGGAGTGATCCACTTCGTGATGGAGCTGCCCACAAGAAAATAAGCTACATTTTGGAAAATTAAAAAAAATGGCAAGAAAAGAAAAGTAAGAGAATTAACATTACTTAGATTTCTTCTTTTGTCTCAGGAAAAGCAGTACCTTTCAGATACTAAAACTGACAGTTGTTTGGTGCTCTTTTTAAAAGTACATGTATTTTAAAGTGTCATAATACGTATTTTAACGTTTCTCCATGATCTTATAATGTACAGAATAAAATCTGGCATTTCCCACGCCACAGTTTCATGCATCTTAAAATGTCTTAAATAGTTCAAGTTCTTTTAAAATTTGGCTAAGGGGTCTAAACTCTGCGCACTATAATGTATAAATTGTTTTTACAGAAATGCCTCTTCGTTTTTCTTCATGATCTAGTAAGATACTATCACAACAGATGTCTCTGGAGTAGAGAGAGTGTATGCTGGGCAGCGGTAGGAAGGTTTTCTCCCAAGGAAATGTCATCAGCATTCACAGAAAATTTTCACCTGTTCAGAATGAAAGTTTAATTTCCCCCGTTTCTTTAAATTTAGCATCATGCTGGTAGTTACTAAGAAGAAGCCAGTCCAAATAAGATCATTTGTTGTTTGTTGTAAATCTTGGTATGGAAGACCTCATCAAAACGGAAGAGAAGAGTAAGAAAATTTCTAAGAACAATAGAATTATAGTAATATTAGCAGATAAGACTAATGTTTCCATCTGAAACTTCAGGTGAAAAGTGAATCTTCAACTTCTCTTTGTTGGTATTTATCAAAAGACAATTGTAAGTTTTCTCTATATATATCTAAACTTAATAATACAATTCTGCATAACTACAGAATCCACAGTCTTCCTCTTTCCTGGCTGCCAATGCTCATGTCACACTAAGTTAGGATTCCCCCATCTCAAGCCTTTTTTTGGTTAAATTTCCTTTATTTTCCAACTTATACTACTCTTTCAACAATAGGAAATAATTTTCAATTAGTCATTCAGAAGCCAGTGTCATCTTGAGCAAATTCTGCCCTCAACCAAAGACAAAATGGAAGTGCAGAACAGCAAGAGTTGGCAGTAGGCAGATAATAAGGGAATACCGAGTGGCACGTTCTGAAGTGTAATTACCTCTGAGAAGTATAAAACATGCGGAGAAAAAATTCAGTGTTATTATTTTGACAGAGTCAAACACATTGGTTATTGTGCCTTTTAGTAATTATTGTTATTTAGTAAGTTACAATTATTGAGCTATTTAATGTTACAACTTATTATTTTATCAATTTTTTATTGCTGAGTTGCAATCCATCTGCTAGATTACTGCAAAAGAGGCTATCGATATAGCATATACTGTACAAGTATAGCCGTTCTAGGAGAGAGAGCTCAGGACCAACGGAAGGGGATGCCCGCTCAAGCTGTGGCACACCGCTCAGCTCTGTGCCAGCTGTCCAGAGCATCTGTCTACGGCAAAGGCAAGGCCTGTCCCTAGCCTTTGATTGCAAGCGTTCGTACTGCAGAGCCACCATTATTCCAGCTTTTCTCTGAGGGGCTGCTGCTCCGGGAGGGCAGGTGGCAGTTCTCTCTCGACCTGCTTGGTGTCTGCTCAAACTGAATCACGGGGAGTCGAACAAGCACCAGACAGGCACAAGTACGGGAATTGCTACAGGCGCAGCTTATTACTAGAGCTTTATGAGTTAGAGAAGAAAGAGAAAAAAAAAAGTGAATTTCCACTTCATCTCTTGATTCAGATGACTTTCTCTTAATGAAACAAAGAAAAAGAGAGGGAGAAAGGGTTTTTAAAAGTTTTGCATATGAATGGTATCTAGAAATGCTAGGAAAGTCCCTAATACCTGGCATTTTTTGTGGGGGATTTTAAAACATCCCACTGTCAGAAGATTTTTTTGAAGAGCCTCCTCTTCTACATAAACGCACTTTCCAGCTCCAAGAGAGGATTTTTATTTCTTCTTGACTTTGTTAAATAGCTTTTGTTTGACTCCTTTGTGTCACAGGGCAAAGACAAAAGGCAACCGTCAACCCTTAGAGTGTTTGAATTCTGTTGGGCGGTGGTAAGCCAGGACTAAACACTCCTCAAGCTTTGTAGCTTCAGAGAGCCCACAGATACCAACGTGTGGTATGGTCCTCATATACTATCCATCTATGTGGAAGGTGGGACCCTGTTTTACCAGTAAAAAACAGCAACAAGCAGAAAATAACATACGTAACTGAGGAATTAATATGCACATCAGTGGATGCACATCAGTGGATTTACACCAGTTACAGATGTCTCACCGCAGCTTTCACCCCAAGCCTTATTAAAAACAGGACTTTTTTTTCCTCTAATCAAGGTGCAGAGAGATGAGACAGGCTTAGCGATACGACTGACTGCAGCTGAAACCAGGCAGGCCTGTTCTCCCCTCTCCCAGCTAACCTCTCCTGGCTTCACTTGCGCTAGTCCTTAACAATAAACTCATCCTTTGCTGAGCAGTTTCAGTCCACTGAAGAGCAGAAAGCCCGTTCAGCAGAAAAGCGCGAGTGGTCTCCATCCCAGTTAGCAATCTGGATTGGCTCACTAAGGAGTCAGACAGGCACCGGACTGGCACAAGACAAGGGCTGGCACCGCACAGCCGGGAGCACAACCATCTTTGCAGCAATTAATTTGCTCTGACTGTTGCTGTTGGACCCTACCTTTACCTTACTTCCACATGAAGTTCCACTCCACTCAAATCTTTTGCAGGAAGATCACAGCCATTTCCCACGTTCCTGTATTCCCTTCCCAAAGTTACATCCTGACACTACGCAGAGACAGCTGGGGAATATGCTCAATAAAGGGGACTATGGATATATTCCTGGACCTGAAGTTCAGCTGTGCTAAAGGACGTGTGCAGCGAGAACATAGTTACTACCCTTATAGCCAAGAAGCTGGCAGGGAGAAACGAGTACCGGCAGATCTTTGGCATTGTTGTTCGACATGGAAATCAGCAGCGTATCCTTAATGTTAAATCCCCCCTCACTGCCCAGCAAGGAGCAGGCAGGGAGGGGGTGCTTACTGTTTCATCAGAGACGCCGTGGGCGTCTCTGGGGTGGTATTAACTCACCACTTCTTTTTTCCAGAGAAACTCCTAAAAATCACAGTCTAGTCCATAACTCCCATTCCTCAGGGCAATTGCTGCAGATGATTGCTGGAGTAAAGCACCACCCTGAACTGCTTTTAGAGAGATCAAAAGAGGCACAGCACTGGGACTACTTCGGGTGTGCACTGGTTGCACTGTAGGGCATGTAATTTATTTGTCCTGAAAAGACTTCAGAAACCCTAGAAATGTTAGAAAGCTTAGTTTCATTGCCAACACCACCACGACAGTCAAAGCTTCTCTAGAAAGGAACACTTTGTACATAACTTACTTAGTTTTAAGAGTCCTATGTCTTTCACCTTAGTCTCTACCTGGAACCAGAGTACAACCAACAGCATGGTATTTAATACTAAGCAGCTCAAACCAAGTCTCCATGAGTAAAATTACCATTTTTAATATAATATTTCTTTACCTTGTAATTGAAGTCAAAACATACTATGAAAAAAATCTTTCAGATAACTTAGATTTCATGCAAAAGCACCCAGGAAATGATTCAGTTTTGTCTGTCTAGTTAAAAGTGTTAGAAATATATGTTCACTGTCATAGTAACAGTTGGAATATAGACGCAGTATGTTCACATTTCTATCAGATGAGTTCACACCCTTGTTTCTAATACAACAATTGGTATCAGATATCAAAGGAAAATACAGCATCAATTTAAGCATGCATAAAATTATCATGCCACATTCAGAGAAAGCAAGAATAAATGAAGTTCTGAGTGGCAGCAAAATATTATGAGAATAAAAACTAACCAGAAAGAGGGGAAAATAGAACAAGTCCAAAACTGGAAACCATACAGGAAAAGAAATGACTGGATTAATTCTAATGAATGGCTGAAAACTGCATGACCACTGAATAAAGGGCATCAGAATGAATGATATGTGAACGCTGAATAAAAGGCATGAAGGATATTGAGAAACATTGAACAAATACATCACCATGAAAGATGCTGCTTGAGAGCCCTCAATCATTCCAATTTGCTAAATACAGCACAATCCAATATTTGTTCAAATTGTGCCAAGTCCTCAGTCATGCATCAGCAATTCTGCACCTTATTTATGGAGGTGTAAAAATAGAGACATTTTTTGGTTCTTCAGCTTGGGACAACAGTTGCTTCTTCCTTCATCTTGGGGACATTATTTGTTGAAGGAGAAAAATTGTTCCTAGACATTAAAATTTAAGTCTTCTGCATTATGCTGAGGTGGCTTTTCTGCTTGCATCATTACCATATTGATATGCTTACAATTATTTGTTGGCAGAAATGCTACATGCTAGCAGCAACATCCTATTGAAAATGGAATACATGATAAAATCATGCACAGAATAGGCTGACAGGAAAGCCCTTTCAAAACAGCTGCGTTAGCAGTGGAGCAATTTGATCTTCAAATGATGTGTATCTCAGAGTTGTAATCTCTGTAGAACATTGTTAAGAGTATTTTATGACAATGGCACTAAGCGATGCTGCATGGCAAGGCTGAACCAGCACTAACAAAGGTCGAGAACAGGAGGGGAATCTTTTCCACCTGCACCAAGCTGTAGCTCATAGACACTGAAATCATTGTGTTTGATTTCCAGAGGGACATTCTGAATTTTTAAAAGTAGTATTTACTTGTGCTTGCAGGGCAAATATCATGGTAATCCCATGCACATAGCAGTAATCATCTCAAACTGTTTAAGAGAAGAAAGAAGAATATTGGCTGCAGCTAGCATGCCTGTACAGGTAATGAATTACATTTCGTTAATCTGCTCCATGTTAATCTGCTGATGTGCTTTTAGGACCAAATCCTGTCCTCTCATTCCACTTGAGTGATTTGTGTACAGTAGGGGTTGCCAAATGTTGCCCTTTAAACTCACGTTTGTACTTCATTAGTGGCTCTACTGCTGCAAACATTTTGCTGTAAGTGACTTCTATGTCACAGCTAATCTTCAAAGACTTTAATATGCAGGAAAGGCTTTAAAGAGATTATTCTTTGCAAAACAGATGTGTATATTTTAAATTATACAATGCATTAATTCATATTAATTACGCAATGCAAAAGACATTCCATCTGATATGTTGCAAAGGCATTGGTAGTTTTTATGCTATTTGAAGAAATAAACATTAAAATTACATATAAAACCTATTTTGGGGAAATTGTTACATAATTAAAAGAGAATAGACAGAATTTTAAAGTCAAGCGTGTTCTTTTTTAATCACCTGTGGATGTAATACATATTCTTGTATGAGTATTGTGACATGGGTCTTTTTGAGAAATCTAATAATCTATGTTTCAGTGTCTTTAACTTCCTAGATGTTTAATGTTTGCAGTATACCCACACCCTTTCACCTTCTGGATTTAAAAGTTAAAGCAGCATGTTTTTCAAGCCTATAGAACTAAACAGATTTGTCTGTTTACACCAGTCTCCAGTTTGTTGAAGACCAGCTTCTGAATTCCCTCTCTATGCTAGAGCTTGCAGGGCAGTTATTAACGCTCATTATTATTGCTCATCCATCATCTGTTCAATGTGTTCCAGGGGCCACTGGAGAAGTCTCTGCAGAACTCCGTGGTCTCAGAACGACAACGAAATGTAGAACACAAAGTGTCAGCCATCAAGAACAGCGCTCAGGTATTTTTTTGCCCTGTTTGCTGTTTACGGAGCCATGATTTTCATACAGACATACCTGAACTATCTTTAAGCTGGGTAGCACAAATACTTTTGCTAGCAAGCTGCGCCAACCATTTTCCATTATTCTGAGGACCTCAGCCCAGATGAACTACTCAGGACACACCTGGATCCTCAGGTTTTTACAGCTGCTCTGGGTTTAGTGTGAGAGCTACCTATTTTAAAGCTATCACATTCATCCCTATGTGAGTTGCAGGCAGACCACTGAGTGCAGTAAGAACATACCTACTGTCTCTAAAAAGATGTGAGGTTCAGTAAATGTATTTCTGCAACTTCACCTCTTTTAGTTGGGTCAGCAGTAGCTCGCCTTCGTGACCTCTGAGTCACGTACCAAGATCTTTGTAAAGCTGAAGGATACTTGACATAATTACATGTTTGGGAGATGTGAGGGGAGAACAACATTGCGAGCTGATGGTAACAATTCTCCAGGAGTTTCCCATACCACTGCAGGGCAGAGCTGGGCTGGGCCAAACCTGTAGCTATGTCCCATAGAAACCTTGAAAGCTCAGACAATACCTGCCCATTCGGTTCAAAGGAGGATAAGGATTCTGATTACCTATGGCCTTTTTGCTATCCCAGCCCCACTTTGAGCTTTGCAGCAGTCTCAATGTACAAGTTATATTTGAAATACCTGTCCATATGCTGTTCAAGACCAACACTTTTGGTATACTGGAAAAAGGTCCTAGTAGCATTCTCTCATCAGTGTCTCCCTACATGGGGAAGAAGGGTTAGAGAGATGAAACCCTTAAAAGGATAAAGCTAGCTTTAGAAGAATGTGATACTAGATCTCTATCTATGTATAAAGTTATAAGATAACAGTTGCAGAACAAAAGCAGGCAAAGCTGCAAGCCAGCAGCCTACCATGCTGCTCCTTCTGCCTGCGTGGGGAACCACAGCCATCCCTGAAAGACCAATGAAAATGAGAACGATTTCTAGACACAAGGTTTTTTTAGTAAGTAATTACGTTGAACACAGAAATCAGCCAGCTCCTTGTGTATGTAATTTCATACCTTACACATATAACTTAAAAGTTTAGTCTCCAAAATAAAGAGGAAACCAAAACAGCTAATTCTGTGTGTCCTAATTTGGTAAATGAGTTTTTGTGTTTTCACAAGCACTTATTGTGCATATCTCAGGGAACTAAAAAGGATTGTTTATGAATTGTTGGCAGAATCAAGGCTTCCTACAAACAGCACAGAAACAGACCTTCGAAATAAACCAGATCATTTCCTACAGTTTTATTTTCCTTCTTTTGGTGTGTCATTTTTTGAATTATCACTGTTTGGTTACTAGAAAACACCTTCTAAAGCTTTTGCAGTACATGTGAAAACAAACCCTTGCAAAAAGCCAAAGCAGCAAAAATGTTTAATTTCTTTACCCAAATTCTAAGTAATTCTCCAAATAAAGTGTCTGAGCTCTGCTCCTGTCTCTGGCTCCACCTTTCCTGGCTTTGCACACCCCATTCCAATTTCCATTGGAGTCAATGCAAAATTATCCATTTGCCCTGCTTTAAATTTCCAAGAAGAGAGTGACATTATTGGCATAATCATTTCAATTTAGCTCAGGCTAAAAGTAATCATGCCTACTTTCCACTATGTCATTGAACTAGTAAACAAGAAGTTGGTAAGCTGTATCGTTTGACTGTGGGAGAGAGGATAATAGCTGGCTTTCTGAACAAGTAAAATAAATCTGTAGTTATAAATGTGGATTTATAATTCAATCGTCTTTTTTAAAGTTTACAAGATAGTAAACCAGAGTTCCCAGAACTGCTTAGGGATTTTCAAATGGTAGGAAAGAAAAAATACTACATTATGCATTTGTCTATTACAAAACAAATTCCTTTTTATGCCACAGTGAGCACCCAAATAATTTTACTTTCTTTTCCCCGGAAAAGATGACTGACCAAGATGTCAAATACTTGGAAGACTTGCAAGAGGAATTTGACTTCAGGTATAAAACAATACAAAGCTTAGGTAAGAGTTTTTATAATAATTTTTAGATTCTCTAGGAAATGGCTGATTCCACAGCTAGACCCCAGTATCAGGGTTTTTTTTGTGCATTACCCAGATAATATATGTAAACATAAAAATGGATTTTTAATTTATGTAAAGTTATAGTCTTAGAACATAATGACTCTTTTGGGGTTAAGAGGATCTTGTCGAGCAAGTATAGTTATTTTCTATAGATAAGCTGCATAATGGCATGAAAAGTAGTTATTTTCTTAATTTAAAGAACCTATTTTTCAATTTCCTCACCTTTGACATGGCCCTTCCTTGGCAGGATGTGGAAGAGCCTCTTATTTCCCAGAGTAGAGTTGTGCAAAACTGATTTTTTAGCCTCTAACTTGGCTTTCTGTTCTTTTTTGACCACAGTGGTGATAACCAGCTGGTAAGCACTCTGAATGCACGTTTGACCAGCCTATGATGGTTGAGATCTGCACATGGCAACAGTCCTTGCATGATCTCTTTCAGAAAAGAAACTGAGGTCCACTTGTGTCTGCTCAGATATCTTCATATTATCTCCCTTTGAACATGCAAAGATATTGGGCTTGAAATGTCCGAGTTCTTAAACATGTCAATCCTATATGTTTAAGGCTGGGTATGGCCAGGCAATCAGAAGAGGTCAAGTTGCCATGGTTTAATGAGTTGTTAGTCATCAGGCCAATCATAGTCATCGACCACGCAGATGACTGAAGCCTGTCCCACTTGCAAAATAAAACATGCTTACATAAGTGACTTTCAGGGCTTAAAATCTCACTGTGTCAACAAATGCTCTACACCAGCACAGCCAGCTTGCAGTGCCTTACAACGTGTGTGAGCAATTGCTGTGGCTGAGCTGACAATCAGTTACTTGTCTGCCTCTATTGAAGCATCCACCCTAAGGTAATGGGAAGATGTCAATCCGGAGCTTAGCAGAGACACAGTTGGCACCAATTTCTTTTTTGAAGGTAGCACAAAAGATGCAAGAAGAGCAAGAGGTGGGGGAAGGTGAGGGCGGGGGAAGAGCTGCATATGAAAGAGCATGGGGCAAGCCTGGGGAAGCTTGAAACTAATGCATGATCCAAAGAAGGAAAAAAGTTACGGAGAGGGGGAAATACCCAGTGATCAGTACTCCTGGCTGCTGAAATGGCCACAGCAATGAACACTTTATCTCTGTTTCAAATGCCTAACCTCCGTTCTCTCAGCCAGACATGTAATTCCCATCAAGTCCAAAGAGCTTTAGTCTAACTGCTGACACCAAGAGCATATTTCAGTAATGCACAGATCAATCATTGATCCAAGCCAGATGTACATAATACACGAGTATGCACATGAATAAGAACTTTATAGATTTCTAGGTATCATCCGTATGTTTTCTACCTTTTCCTGTTCCACATACACATCTAATGTGTGGAATGATAAAACCACATACACATCTAAAAAGTGGAATCATAAAACCTTATCTTAAACTTGTACTAAAGTGAGTCCATTCAAATGAAATACACTATTACATAATCTACTGATGTCTGCAATTTTTTCACTAGTTCATGCTGCAGTCTGGTCATGGTTTTTTCCCCTCCTCCCCTTATAAACACACACACGCACCCACACATGCATTTATACTGATTTTTTTCATCCCCCCGCAGAGCAGAGCGACAAAAACAGCGCCCTCATTAAACAGGAAATGTTGGCGTTGCAGGCGATGCTCAATACTTTAGACTACAAGAGAAAGGTTAGTGACGTGTTTTGTCATTTGTGGTTCATTTGCTTTCTCCCCTTATTCCCACACCGAATACTCAAATGCATATGCTTGCATTTTTAAATTCTCCTCTCGGAAGAACGAACAAATAACATAGGAGTTAAAAATCCACAAAAGGTTTGGGTGGGTGTGGGTGATTTTGACTAGCAGTTAAGAAATTGGCAATTAATAATGGCTCAATCAAGGATATGGTTCTGCACACTTTAGAAGGGAGGCGAGTGCGTCACTTCACAGGACCTCTTAGGTACTGTGCTAAATGGATAACTTAGCTGGCAATCTGTAGCTTTTAAAGTAAATAAAAAGTATTCAAAGTAAATGTAATCTAATAATTGTGAAGAAAACAAAGAAAGAAAAGCAAACCGACAACCCACCAATGGTACCTTGATTTGCTCAGCAATCGAGACTTGCAAATACAGCAAATATTCCCCTGACAACTTCTTTGCTGGCACAGAAAACAGTACATTTAGGCAATTTGTTTGAGTCCATGTACTTTTTACAGTTAAAAGCAAGCAAGCAAAAAACCCATGCACTGGATATGATGCAAAACAGAAGGAGAACTTTTTAACCTTGGCAGTGCTTGCAAACGTCAACTACTTAGAGGTGTTATGCCCACAAAGAATGCAACAATCCTCCCTGCCACCCCCCCCAAAAAAAAGAAAAAAAGTAGTTTTCCTGAGGAAGAGTTCATAGAGATTCAGTATTAATTTAAAGTACAATGGGCGATGAATCCAGTCACCTCTGAGTTAAAGAGACTGAAGTGATAGGGACTAAATACGGTTACTTTCAAAATTATTGAAAAAAAAAGTAATCAGCACTTTATAATTGCTGAATTTTGTGGCTGTTCCCTGTGGTCAGTTTGTGACACCTTTCCTATTTTACAGGAAGTACTCAGTAAAATAGGGCGTGTGATTCATGAAATCGATATGCTTATGAGCAACATGCTGACTGAAGAGCTGCTAGATTGGAAGAGACGGCAGCAGATTGCCTGCATTGGGGGTCCTCTCCATGGTGGGCTTGATCAGCTCCAGAACTGGTAAACTTGCCTCGAGCTTGTGTTTCCACTGAAAACCACAGGAAGTCTGCTGCATATGAAATGATCTTTCCTTTAGATCAGTTACCTTGCAACAGCAGCAAATTCATTACCAGCTAAGCAAGTAAATAACAAAAATACAATTTGTTTTGGTGGACAACATTTGCAATTCAGAATTAACAACATTACAGTGAACTGCTGAGCCTGAGCCATGGCAGTCGGTCATTTTTTGGTTTGACAGTTGTTCCAGATACATGATACATACCCTCTCGGGAGTTTTGCTTGAGTAAGAACCGTGCTGACTGAGTTGTCACCGAGGACAGTGGGAGTTTTGTCTAGGCAGGAGCTGGGTAGACACTTTATGCTTTGACTCACTAGGCACATCACTCCTCCAGATTTCAATCT
Source organism: Gavia stellata (assembly GCF_030936135.1). Classification (NCBI taxonomy): domain Eukaryota; kingdom Metazoa; phylum Chordata; class Aves; order Gaviiformes; family Gaviidae; genus Gavia; species Gavia stellata. The sequence goes on from NC_082601.1 coordinate 35,172,393, forward strand.
ACACAGGAATCGAATGGCAGTAGACTCTGTGGTGGTAACTCTAAAGGTGATTGCAAATAATAAAAAAACCCACATTCTATTTAAAAAGATAATGCAGCCAGAGAATGTCAAAGTCCTGGTCATTTGTCTCCCATCAAACTTCTTTTCTGGAGAAGGTGAAGTAAAGAGTAAGAAGAAAAAAGGAAGGAAAGCAACCAAGAACCTTTTTAGGTTTGAATAAAAAGTATTTTTTGCCTTTTTTGTGGGTTTTTTTTTTTCCCCACTGCAGTATTTTTTTTCCAATGAAGATGGTAAAAATAGCTAAAAGATGTGATTTTATACCCACGTACCCTATTCAACTGTTAGCAAGTGTGTTTGAATTTGATTTTCCTTATTATTTTTACATTTCTGAGAAATGCACTTCCTCAGTTTTCATAACTTTTTCATTTTATATAAATATTATCCTTTTAAAGAGTACATTTTGCAAAACTACTAGGCTGTAGGAAAGAAACAAAATCGGCACAAGTGCCCTGCATGTAAAACATCAGAACTGTGTATATATTTCTTCTAAATTATCACAGACAGTGTTGCATTGCTGTTGATGAGGCCTGTTGCCAAAATATTTATCTTTGAAAATAAAGTAGGAAATTTTGCCTGTTGTATTTATATACATTTGCAAACAGAAGATGAATGGACATTAGTTTGGATAAAGCTAGAAAGCACCAATCGGTACGATTCTGATTTCCCTAAGCAAGAACTTCAGTAGCCATTATGTTCTAAGTAGCTGCTTATATGAAAGACTGCAAACTAATCTTTTGTCTTGCTGTAGTTTTACGCTGTTGGCAGAGAGTCTCTTTCAAGTTAGAAGGCAACTAGAAAAACTGGACGAACTCTTGACCAGACTGACTTACGATGGGGACCCTATCCCAGTGCAAAGACCTCAGCTACTGGAAAAAGTCAACTTTCTGCTCTACAATCTTTTCCGGAAGTGCGTAAGCTATTGTCAGTGCACATAACTTTACCTGAACCAGCACAAATTTATTGGCAACAATGAGACCATGTTGTTAAGAAGAAAAAAAAACAAAAAAAGGTTGAGTCTCTGAGCACCTTAAAGACCAAGTTTCCAATACAAGCAGTATGTACAGCTGTCAGCAAAACTCCTAGAAGCTGAAGGTGCCAGGCAGCTTCTCATGTGTAGCAGTTAAGGGTTTGTGAGCAAGTTCTGACTCCAGGTGAACACACAAAATCCACTTATTTCAGTAGGAGTCATGTACGTACTGCTGAGAAAAGTTGTGGGCTTTTTTGTTGTGGTTTTGGGGGGTTTTTTGTTTGTTTTGTTTTGGTTGGTTGGTTGGTTTTTGTAAGTAAAGTGGCAGGTGCTAATTTCTTCCTTGTCTTTCCTCTTCCCCACGAAGACATTCTTCCCCCCCCGCCCCAATTCACCCTTCTATTAATATATAAAATATTAACATCATTCCTCTTGCCTTTTGTTCTGGCTATACTAGAGATATACCACAAGTGACTATCTGAAAGCAAAATGTGGCCAATTGGGTTTTTTTATAAAAAATGAAAAAAGATAAAATGATTGTTTAATTTCATTTGAGCCAGGCTCAGTATATTTTCATACTCTATTTTATGGTTCTGATAAAAGTCTCGGTCTTCCAGACTTTTATCAGCCTGGTATTTTAGGACTATGGAATTTGTTTTGTTTGATTTTTAATGTATTCCAAATATCTGTTTCTTATGGGAACAATTCAACAGTAAGTTAGACCACTGGATCATTTTGGGAACTGAGTGTTGGAATAAATACCTCCCACTCCAGCATCTGTAGAGAAATAAGTCTCCAAGAGATAACAGCACTTATTTTCCCTAATACAGCTGCTTGTTTATGCATATTCCTAACAATCTATTTGTTTCACTTCTTTTCACACTAGTTCATTTGTGGTTGAAAGGCAGCCCTGCATGCCGACACATCCCCAGAGGCCAATGGTTCTTAAAACGTTAATACAGTTCACTGTTAAATTAAGGTAAGGAAAGGAAATCTGATATATATTCTTTCATTTGTGTACTGCATTTTATCCTAGGAGACTGTTTCAGAATCTAGAAAGCAAAGCAGACCAACTTGTGTTAGAGATCCTTTTGACTCCAGGGAGAGTTTTCTGGAGTAGGGATATAAAGGCCACAGAATCTGTCACTCATAATAAGTGGCAATAAAGAACAAATCAGTGTGAGGAGGGCAGACAGGTGGTGGCCAAAAGTCAGCACCTTCAGGCTTCTGTATGCATTGAATTCTTGTTTTAGTGACTTTGCAAACTAAGCAGATAACAATCCACATCATACAAGCCAATATCAGAATACTCAGAACCACTCTTGCACGTGAGAAAGAGAAAATTCTGCATTTTGGTGGGCTCTGGTGAATCAATGACAAGTTATTTCTCTCCCACTAGCTCCTTGCCTGACTTTGTGAAAAGAGCAAAGATTGTAGAGGAACTTGCATCTCATTTCCACCTTGCAGTGAAAGGAATGCATGGAGGGTTGGGAGGTGGAAAGGGTACATGAAGAAAAGTACACATACATCTACGGTGCAGTCGCAGATTATAGAAATCCATCTCTTAATGATTACGTTTTTGTTGTCTCTCTAGCCGTTCCCTCAAACCATACTAACCTTTCCACATACTCACAGGGAGGGTAGAATACCTGCCACTGGAACAGCTCAGGCCCTCCCTCCGAGTATACAACCCTGTAAATCGTGATATACTCCTAGATGCTTCATCTGTTTTCAGATTATAATTATTTCAGACACTTTGGTGTGGAGGTACTGGTCTCTAATATTTTCTGGTGACAAATTTATTCTGTTAATGTTCACTTTTACATTTTCTGTTTTGAAGGCTGCTAATTAAATTGCCAGAGCTGAACTACCAGATCAGAGTGAAAGCAACTATTGACAAGTAAGAAAATTTAAAGTTGATATTTTCAAATTGGAAGCAAGAAATCAATTTAAAATTTGTTTCAAGACTATTTAAAATTCATCAGTCTGAAATAGCAGCATCATACAGAAACTTTAAATCAAACTGTATTGCATTTATGGGATAGTTAGCTTTGAAATGTCGCTTATCTCTGCTTGCGTTAATAGGCCTAGTACCTTCAATGCAGCTGCTTTAAGTAGTACCTGAAGCTTGTGCTTGAAAAGCTAGTGCTATAATTAGTAACTATGGCAGCTTACAGAGCTTCACCCCGCCTGAAATTAAGACTGCCACATAAACTCCTCCTTTCTAAGGGGTTTGGTTGTCCTTTGTGTTCCCGTTATTTCTTCTGTCTCATATGAACAGGATATCCCCAGCTACTTTGGTTGATTATAATTCCCCAAGCGAAAAGCATCTCAGAGCCTGTCTGTACTATGTTTGTGAAAACAGTTTTAATACTGCCTGGAGTATTTCTATTTGAGCTTACGCATCTTCTCTCAGCAAGATGTATTATTTTGAGCAATATCCAGTACGGTAGAACAAGCTTGGTTACAGGTAGGTCAGGGCACCCTAGCACGATAAAACATGGGGCAGAAGACTTGCTGTCAAGGTATGATTTCAAAATCAGCAAAGGTGATCCAAGTCCTCACCACCCACCATCCTCAGCCACAGGTACTGGCTACCTCCCGTCTTCTGTCTGCAGCCCCCTAAAAAACACCTTGGCCACAGGGACATAGATGTTGGCCCAAAAGAAGGAAGGAAAACACCTGGTGAGGAAGGAGCAGGAGAGAAGCCAGGACTGTTTCTCTCAAAAGCTGTCCTCTGTCCAATTTGCTGCTGTGCACATGTTCTCCCAGCACACCATGAACTATCTACACAGGCTTGTATTGTCCCAGAACACAGGCGTGCAGGCAATTAGATAGTACTGCAGCTTTGAATACCCACATATCATTCCAACTGTGGGAAAAAATTAGATAAAAATATACTACTTGCAACTGGGCAGATGCAAAAGTCTAACTGGACAGTACAAATTTCAGTTCTTTAGTTTAAAAATTGCAGTTGTATTAGTAATAGAAATTAACTTTGACAAGGCAAAATCTACCGTCAAGATATGTTTCTTGGTACAAGTTACGGCTTACACATTTACGGATTCACAATCTGTTTCCTCCCCTGCCCCTCTTCTGTTTTAGGAATGTTTCAACTGTAAGGTAAGAAAATAAAATATCGTATTTCTTAAATTATCCAATACAATATTATTTGAGTACATAAGTGTAATGTCCTCCATAGTAATCGTAGATTCGTTCTGTGTGGAACACACGTGAAAGCAATGAACATGGATGAATCCGCAAACGGAAGCCTGTCGGTAGAATTTCGACATTTGGTAAGTTTGACTGCTTTTTTCCTGTCGCGGACCTCTGGTAAAGAAAGGGAGAACTATAGTACTGTCAAGTCTATGCTCATTTTCCTTATATAGAAGGTTTACTCCTAGAACCTCTTTACCCCAATTCCATACTTTATCCATTCCATAAAATAAGACCATATATTTTCACAGAAATGACAAAGCAAATCCTAATTAATGCCAGAAAAGGAAAAGACTAATCACGCTGAATTACACAGCTTCTCAGAAACTGAGTTTTGTTAAAAACACAAGAAGAAAACCCCAAACAAAACACAAAACACAAACAAAACAAAAAACCAAAACCAAACCACACCACCATTATCTAAGGGAAATATATAATTGAACGCTTTAGAGCTGGTTGAAATTAATGCCTGCGATAACTGTCTCTTGAGCGGCTATAGTACTGCTTCTGTAACTTTTCTAATACCCCAGTGAGTCATGCTTTCTGACTAGGCTCCCTCACCTATGTTTTTTTTATTGGCTTAACCACACATGCAGTGCGTCAGCGTAGTTTTACAACGGGAGAGACGGTCTTTAGTGCTTTTTTGTATCATGCACTTTGCAAGCACCCTAATAAACACTTTGGTACATTAACTTAGTTTCTTAAAAAATTCTTTAAAAGACTATTCACTGAATAGACTTTTCAAGGCATAGTGGCAGAGCTTCTTTACAGCATATTTGTATATTGTAAAGAAAACATCATACTAAGAACATCATGGTTACAAATGACGTTCTTTATATGTACTTCTGTCTGTAGTTTCTTTGGCACATAAATATTGTTTTGCTTTATACAGCAACCCAAAGAAATGAAATCAAGTGCTGGAAGCAAAGGAAATGAGGTTTGTGCATTTATTTTACATGTTATTTTTTATTACTTTCACAAGTATTTCAGATCAGATTTTATTTAAATCAAAGAGCAACTATATGCTGTTAGATTTTCAAATCTATTATCCTTATATTAGGTATAGGACCAAATATAACATGATAGTGTAAGTATAATGAGAACTTTTCAGAAGTAAGTACTCAGAAATGTTAATTAGATGCCTCAAATTTGTGTATTAAAAAGTTACAATAGAAGGTAGGAAGTAGTAATCTGAATGCATGCACTCCTCTTTAAGGCTGCCTTTTTGGTCATTTACATTTTGAAAAAAAATAAGCTTTTTGAGTTTTTTGCGGAACCAATTTTTCCTCTAGGAACGGTTCTTTAAATATATATTCTGTTGGCCAAGTTTACAGCTGAAGTAAGGGTATAATTACATTTGCATCAAAGAAGTTTGCTTGCCTCAACCAGAACCAAAAGCATGCTTAGTTTACCAATACTCATCCGAATCCGGTCGTCGGTTCCCCTCTTGTGGTGACACTCTACTATGGCACGTTCGCCCTAACAAACCGGCAGGTATTTTGCGGTACCCAAATATCAGAGACGTGCACATACCACCTGACAGAGTAAGGTGAAAAGATATTGCGAAAGTGCTTGCCTCCTAGCAGCGGAGCTGAAAACCCATACATTCGTGCTTTGCGGAGAACACAAGTAAGAAATATTAGCATCGGCGCTAATCCACGCCCAGAACACCGTGCCCCTGCATTCCCCTGTATCGTAGAGCGCTCCTTCCATTCCTGTGTTACCCTCCAGCACCCCTCATGTCCAGGCCACCAGTGCTTCTTCCCCTGCCCAGCTCCTCACCATCTGCACAGCGCTACCCTATGTCCTTCTTCTCAGCTCCGGCTTCCTACAAACCGCGATTTCCCTGAGCACCCTGGGTGTCACAGACAAAACCAGAATCACAGGCAAGAAAGTTACTGCCTTCATTCATTCACCTTCGGCATCACTGGCAAGAGGGGACAGGAGGACCACGCCAGCAGGGGAGAAGGCAGGATGTCCTCATCCAGCAACTGGAGGCAGAAGGCAGGGAGGGAAAGGCACAAGGACACACAAGCTCTCGGGTGGCCAGGGACCATCACCGTAAATTTAGCATTGTTATTTAACAGCAAAAATCTGCAGGTAAATCTCTGACAGAAGCAAAAGTCAGAAGCTTGGAGCCAATGATACAGCCTCTGCCAACGCTACCAGAACAGTTAATGTCTCCCAAGGTAACTGAAGTCATAAGATGCTTCTATGAATGCCACCTACTTACCTAGGAAGTGAAATAGCCTATACTGGTTTAAGGTATCTCTACACCAGTGTAACTTTTTTGCACAGTAGAAGTGCTGAGGGTAAAGTTGTATTGGCAAGTTTCGAAAAAAAAAAATTTAAAAAAATAACAAAATCACTCATATCACAGCCCAAATAGATGTAGTTATACAAGCACAGAAGTTATTACAAGTAGTCTTTAAGTACAAAGCAAAGGTGTGATCAGCATGGAGAATTTCAACCAAAAAGCTAAAGCAGAAGATATTTGTGCACACTTCACACGGTGTTTCTGAACAGAGTAGCTTGTAACCTGATTAGCAAGACTGAAACTCAAGGCTCGCCTCCCAAATACTTTGCTACTTACAGAGTCATTTGTATCAAGGCAAGCAAATGTAAAAATGCAGGTGTGAAAATGTTGCGCTCTACTTTTGGTAGCATTTTATTCCCACTTTAACACATTGTGCCTTTGTAACTATATAAAACATAAGGCCGTGGAGAATTAGAACAGCTGAGCTGTGACATGGTTCAGCGCTGATTTCCTCAAACAGAGCTTCTCCTTGGTCAAATCACAGTCTGTGGTGGCATTATTAGCATGAACAAGGTTGTTTTTTATTAACAGCAACTATAAAAATTTAAAAACTTGGTTTGTTATAGGATGTTTAGTAAGCTGAGAGGGTAGTTTCTAAGTATGACTTGCCTCGTAAAAAAAAAAAAGGAAGCTCCTGTAATTGAGATTTGTCCTTTCATGTAGCTATGCCTTTTTGCCTAGATGATTTTTCTATGACAAAAATTTAAGGTTTTGCAAAATCATAACGGAGGGAGGGAGAAGGGGAGTTTTACCAATCGTTTTCAACTTTGTGTCAGCAATACAGATTGAGGTGGATTGATTCTACCTGTATTAAAACATTTGAGCTCATTTGATGGATGAGTATTTCATGTAAAAGCCTTCAGCTCTAAGCCGGATTTTCCCTCTGCAAGGCAGATTTATTATCCAGATGCCTGAGGATCTCCTGTGGTCTCAATCCCTCATTTATACAGTATCTTTTGTTGCAGTGGCCTGTACATGTGCTGGAGGAGGTTCTCCACAGGAAATAAAAGGCCACGAGGCACTTCCCCGAGTAATAGTTTTATTTCACATTGACTGAAAGAGGAGTATTTCAGTAAATGGAAACATTTTGATTTGGGATTTTTGATTTTGTTTCTTTTTTAAAAAGTCTGACAAAACAAATATGTGATGGGGAGGGGAAAAACAACAACAAAAACCTAGGAAAAGGACAAATAGATTTTTTTATACTTTGACTTCTGGGGATGGAAATGTATTTCAAAAGATCTGTTTCCCAAGGGGCAGAGATTTGGAGAGAATAGCTTTACAGAGCTATGCTCATTTGTAATCAGAACAAAATGCTTGTACTACAAACTTTAATCAACTATGACAAACAGATTTTCTTTTTTTTTTCCCCATCCAAGAAAAGCTTGGGATTTTAGTACCAGATTTACTTTGGATTAATGATTTAGGCCTCTACTCCTTCAACTAGTACCATCTAAGTATACTTACAACAAACCTGTGTTCCCAGATGATTGTCATTAAAGCTGTGGCATTTTGTTTTGTCTCTAGTTTGTTTCTCCTTGAAGTTTAACATCTCTGTTTAAATTGGAATTCTCAATCAGTAAAGAAACTTTAGGAAAAGAAAAGTGGGAGACAATCTTTGAAAGACACAAAAAATAACCTAAGTTTTTGTGTCCAAATCTGTGTTTAAAAGCACCATTTTAGAAAATGTTAAAAGCAAAAGTTAAAAGTTTAAAAGTGTTGCTTTAACAATGTCAAGGGATTTTTCTTAGATTAATCAGAAAAAACCACCAGACTTCTGGACTAATTTAATGTCAGAGTTTAACAAACAAATTACTTCCTTCTTAACGGTAGGATTTGATTTTCTTAAAGGTCTTTTCCAACCTAAATGATTCTATGATTCTTTTCCTGTTCTACTTACATATTTGATATGTATTTTCTTTCAAAGTTGTGTAATCTCAGCAGTCAGATCACTAGAACAGTGTTAAATGCCAACTGTGCATTCACAGTTTTATAACCTACTTACTCCCTCAGGGTCCTCACATGGTGACCGAGGAACTGCACTCCATCAGCTTTGAAACACAGGTCTGCCTGTATGGATTGACTATAAATTTGGAAGTGAGTATTCTAGCCAGTGAGTATTCTTATGGGGCAAGAATAAAAGGCATTTTCCAGCAGCTTATAAAAGAACCACCATGTTGGGCCAGACCACAGGTCCATCTATCCTAGATGCTATCTTCAGCAGTAACCATAAGCAGACGCAAGATTTCCAGAACTTCTGGGCAGAAGCATACGCTTTGGGAAGGAAAAGGGGGCTAAAAAAAAAAAAAAAGCATAACACAGCACTAACACTTTCCTCAGGGGCATTTACATACCACATTCATTCTTTCCACCAGACCAGCTCTTTGCCTGTGGTGATGATTTCCAATGTCAGCCAGCTACCCAACGCGTGGGCTTCTATTATTTGGTATAACCTGTCAACCAACGATCCTCAGGTAGGTCTTCAGTATGCAAGTACTGACCTTCTGCATTTTCACAAATCTATTCCTTGGTTACCAAATATATTCATTACAAAAAGGCTGTGTTTCCCTCTTAAACTGGTCTTAATTTCTTCACATACCCTGTTATCAACATCATACTTCAATGTTGTTCGCTTTACCTTTTGTTCCCTGCCCAGATATAACACCATATGCACACTTAGCCTTCCTTTTTGTAGGCTAAAGTAGTAGTTCTTAAACTAAGGAAAAGTGATAGCCCTTTTCCACAACTTTTCTAGTTTGAATTTGTCTTTTTTTGGATGCAGTTGACCAAAACTGTACATGGTACAAAATAATTCTACTAGTACAAATCAAAACTGTCAAAGTAGGTGTATAGGTGGGTCTGTAATGTACTTAAGTGCTGCTTTCCCTCATGCTTTTTACAGGAGCTAGTGATTTCTATGGAGAAGATTATAAGTGTTAAGTAGCACCTTCTAGTGGCTCTAACCATAAGCAAAAGCAGAATCATTCTTTCTCAGGCTTCAGCTGCCTCAGCACATATTTTAGATTCAGTCACTGTTACTGTATTTGCAGATTGTACAGTAGTGCTGTCAATAGCTGTCAGGCTTTCAGTGGGGGATTAGTGGCAGCCACATAGATGTTCGGAAGAGAGAACGGGTGAGACAGATTACCATGGAGTGCGCTTAAGAATGATGGCTGGCCAGCTGACCAGCAGCCTGGACTTCATTATCACTCTGTGATACTCCAAAGAGTTTTTGCACAGTCTTCAGTATGTTCATTACACGTACAGTCCAAAAACCAAATGAAAAACTAAGATGAGCCGAACGATTCAACAACATATTGCTATATGACTATGTAACTGTTTAAGATTTCCATGCACCAAACATTAAAGTATAGTGAGAATATCTGCATTTATTGGACAGGATTTAAGCATATTTTCACTGTCTTAACATACAATACTATCAGAAGCATAGCAAAGTTTTTAATCATCCAAGATGCCCACACAGACTCTCGCTCTCCCTAGGAGTCTCCCCCAGTAACTCTGCTTAGGCACCCGAGTAGACCTTGCTGGGTGGCTGCAGGTGGGAGGGCCAGCACATATTTGCCCCAACGTATCCCTACACACACCTCATTTTCAACACTTCCAGATTCTGCTCAAGTACTTGCAGCCTTCTTTTACAGCCTGCAGTGTATTTCATGGTTGCTAACAGTCTAAACAAAGCACTAATTCTGTTGCAGAATTTGTCTTTCTTCAACAATCCCCCTGCTGCCACTTTAAGTCAGCTCTTAGAAGTACTGAGCTGGCAATTTTCATCGTATGTCGGTCGTGGACTCAATTCTGAGCAGCTCAACATGCTGGCGGAGAAACTTACAGGTAAGTGTAGAAATACACAGCTTTTATTTGCTTTGGGGCTCTTATATTTGATAGTTACAGGTAATGACTTTAAGCGTGACCTCCACTTCCAGAGCTGACTTCAAAAATTCCACAATGACATTTTTTTCTTTAAAGAAAAGCACGTGTCAGCTTATTCTTGCCACAAAGTGATTCAACTTCTGAACTTCCAGGCTGCTAAACTGAAGAAAGAGGGCATCAGAGTCACACTGAACTGTGATGTTATTTTGATCCCTTAGCAATTATCTCATGCATCTGAAACCAAAAGGAAGTCTTTTTGCTTGCTTATGGGGTTTGGTTTAGGGCTTTGTTTCATTTTCCTTGTGGGTCTGTTTAGTTCTGGGACCCATCCTTCACTGGTGAGAGCGTAGCAAAGAGGCCCTGTAACTTCAGTGAGATGAACTATTGAACACTTTGATCTGACTGTCCCCCAGAAGGGAGAGGCCTTAGGGAAACTGGCAGAAGAAAAGAAAGCTTTATCTGTTTCTGGAGAAGAAACAATTATAAAATATATTATGAGCTGTAAGAAACTTCAAGCTGAGTGTGTAATGCTATCTCTACTGTTGGGCAAGAACAGAAGCATTTGTCAAAGACTGGGGGGAATTTTTACTTTTATTGCTTTCAAAGCTGGGAAGCAAAGACTGGTTTCCCTGGGTAACAGTCACTTTTTCTGATAGTTTCTTGGAGATTTCTTGCTTAGTGGAGTTGAAAGGTGCCACTGTAAATCAGCAAGAATCATAAGAAAGAAGAAAAAAATTGTCTTAAAATATGGAAGCTCAAGATAGAGTGAAGGCCAAGAGAAGTAACACTTGGGCTAAAAACTGAAATTGAGCAGAAACAAAGTCCCAGACTACTTTAGGCAAATATTCCCAAAACTACCATTATCAGCTACTTCAAAAGGATACAGAAAACCTGATCTACAACCCTTTAGCATGCCCCTCTCAATCCCTCTCCAAGTCCGGATGTACTGTACTCCTCCCTCCCCCCCACCAGATACCAAACTGTATCTATTTCAAAGCTTCAGAAAAATAGACTCACCATTTGCTTTTGGTTTTTTTTTTTCTCTCAGGACAACAAGTCAGTTACAATGATTATCAACTATCCTGGGCAAAGTTCTGCAAGGTACAGTTTCAAAAGAAAAACTAGACTCTTCTTTCACTTCATGCCCGCATGCGTGCCTAACTCTGTCTCTCTGATGCTACTGATAAGATCCCCACTTGCCATATGTGGGACTTGTAGCCCAGCACAATCACATTCATTGTAAAAACTTAACTGGGAAAATATTTCCAGAAGTTTAAAGCTTGGGCTAAGAGATCTACTTAGTTACATTGCTACAGAGATCAGAAACTGTCATTAGAGTGTGCCCTATGTATTTCTGTAAATGATCAATAGATTGTGCTATCAAAGCATACAATATATTTTTCATAAAGCATACAGTAAATTTTTTCATATGCTCAGTTGTGACTTAAATTATTTCAAGTCGGTCGATATATTCAGTAACTTTGATGAGGAGCAGGAAAAGTTATAGAGAAAAAAGGATAAACCCATTTTATTCATATTAACTACATTATTTAAACACATATAGAACCCTGGAAGGAAGGTTCAACTTTTTCATCATTATTTCTCTCAAAGTGTCATTTTATAACCAGGAAGAAACAACAAATGTGGGGGTTTTTTTCTTGAAAAATGAGGCACTTCCAATGCATATCTTAAAAATCAAATTGGTTTTATGTCAAGCTGAAAGAGAGACATTATACAAAACAGCAGTTCAAATTTGTCATTCTCGCTTGAACAAACTAAATTATTCTTAAGAAACTGAGATAACCATGTCATGTGGATGTTGGGTAACAACACTCTCACAATTCTCTTCTTGTGTGTCTTGTTTTTGTTTGTGTTTTGTTGTTTTTGGTTTTTTTTAACCATTAGGAACATTTGCCTGGAAAGTCTTTTACCTTTTGGGTTTGGCTTGAAGCCATCCTGGACTTAATTAAAAAACACATTCTTCCTCTTTGGATTGATGGGTGAGCAACAAGGAAACAGCTGTATATTGATCTCTCTCTGCTCTGTCTTTTTTCTTTACTAATCTCAGTTTTAGAAACTCTTGCAAAGAGTTTAACACTTCTGTCTTCCTCTTCCCATTTATAACTTTCTGAAATTTTTGCCAAAAGAGAACACCATTGAATCTCTCAGAAATGCAGGTTTAGATCTGTTTATCAGTTCTGTCAGTGTATAGTCAAGTACTGTGATAAATTTCATCATGCTTCAGAGTACTTTGAGCTCAATGCCATCCTCCACACATAAATCACATGAAGCTTTTGTCATAGTTTCAAGACCTTATAAAGCTTCTGTAACTGGGCTTTGAACACCTATATAAAGTTTGGCCCGACGCATTGCACAGATTGAAGTCTGTACTTTTTTTCAAAAGCAAACCCATGATTTCCTGTTACACTTCAGGTACGTAATGGGATTTGTAAGCAAAGAGAAGGAACGAATTTTGCTTAAAGACAAGACACCAGGAACATTCTTACTAAGGTTTAGTGAAAGCAATCTGGGTGGAATTACCTTTACTTGGGTGGATCAGTTAGAAAATGGTAAGTATAATTTTAAAAAAATAACATAAACCTCAAACTCTGCAATAAACCTGTAATACAGGAGCCACGGTTTCTTTGGTTTGAAAGTAAAATTCTTGTGTATCATGTCTTAGTATGTTTTTGGGCAAGATACTTGTATTATATTCACTGAAACACAAACCAAAACTCTGAAAGTCTGCCTCTCAATTCTTTATATTAACTATGTAAGTTCATTAGGAAGTGTACCTGCTTACTGCAGGCTTTAAATTTGTTTCCACACGTACAGAAAATATAACTTGAAAGATAACTAACATTGGTATGAACAGGTAAAACCCACACCAGTGTAAACTGCAAAAGAAAGGCAAAAATACATTCCAGCTGCAGATGTTGCTCTACTAGTTATCAGTGCCTTTGTACTTTTTACAGGAGACGTAACGTTTCACTCGGTGGAACCCTATAACAAAGGTCGCTTATCTGCACTGCCTTTTGCCGACATACTGCGCGATTACAAAGTTATTATGGCAGACAACGTTCCTGAAAACCCTCTGAAGTATCTGTATCCAGACATTCCCAAAGATAAGGCCTTTGGCAAACACTACAGCTGTCAGCCAAATGAAGGTTGGGCTCCATTTCTGTATTTACCCTTGCCGCAAAGCAGCTGCAAAGTCAAGAGGCAATTTGAGGAATGGGGGCGGGAGGAGGAAGGGAACAGATTAAGATGCCTCCTTTAATTGGCATCTTCAAGAGAACTGTTTTAACACGTGTCTATCATTTAGGCAGCTTAATTTTGTAAATACATCCCTAGTCTTAGAGGTTACATTAGAGGCGATGACAACAATATCTAAAAGAAGTTAAGAAATAGATCTTAAGGTAGAAAGAGTCAAAAAAATAGTATTTTTTTTCCTGACCAATGCATTACAAAATTCAGTGCTCGGGTGTTCAAAGGAGATGAAACTGAAAAGTCATCCTGCTTATCAGCTTCATAATTGTGTTACACTGTAGCATGCTGTCTTTTTAATTTCAAAGAAGTTCTGTATTTTCCAAACAGCTTGGAAGACCTGTTTTATTCCAGCAGTATAAGCCCTGGCAACTACACTGAAAAATACAAAAAGGCTAGACAAGAATGGCTCCAAATACGTTCAGGCTCATGCTCTCTCTTGTCCAAGTTACAACTCAGGCATTTTTAGATCAAACTTGCTCTCTTCTAAAAAAAGAGCCCTCAAAGCCTTTATTTTTTTTTTTTTTTTAAGAGATAATACACATTCTTCTGGACTTTCAGTATAAAAGGTTACAGAATTCCATTTTAATTCAAATTCCTACACTACTCAAAAATATTTGGAGGCTACAAAAGTTTTTCCTCTTCATTTTAATTCAGTGGACTTTGCCTAATGCTCCAATCCTCTAAAAATGTATGTATATGCTTAGTTTCATGCAAAAGACATTGCTGAAGCTCTATCTGTAGAGACAGAGCTCCACGCATTTGCAGAGCTGAAATCTAGAGGCTCAGAAGTACCAAGCTTGTAGAGTTACAGTATATTTGCTTTTGAAGCCCTAACGAGATCTCTTTCATCAGTTACCGTATTATATTCTGAGATTGCAATTCGTATCAAAGGAGCACAATCAATTATGTGACCAAGAACTGAACTCAAAGACTAATCTCAGGAAGTCCCCTCATTTTTATGAGGGACATTTCTTTTTTAATATATTATGGTCTGCAGCACTTTAAGCAGATAATCAATTTCAAATAAATAATAAAATTACTAGGCGATATTTAATTTCTCTAACATTGATTTTTAGTCTCAAAGCCCTCAGATGGAGGAGGCAAAGGTTACGTTCCTTCTGTATTTATCCCAGTCTCCAAAATGTAAGTATCCTTACAGATGTATTACACTTCAAATGTTATTATTAAATTTTCATACTGTTTCAAAGTTTTCCCTGCCTCCCTTCCACCATTCAAACAGTTTGGGATGGCAAGACATTGCATGTTTTTATTTGGCCAAGGACTGCTAAAGACAAGAAAGAGAAGTAAAGAACTTCACTTCTACAGTGCTTTTCCTATCCATGTGGCAAAACATTTGTAAAAATTGAGTGCAGACTTTACGGTACTCTGATCTACTTATCTTTCTCTGTCTCCTTTTTCTCTCCAGCAGCTGATATTACAGAGTCAGGTTTATCCTCTCTTCCCTTGGTCCTATCTCCTACATTTTTAAACACATACCAGGTCGTTGGCATGCGCTTAGAGGGCCAACAGCAAGCCCAAGTACAGGCTTAACTAATTTAATAAGCAGTCACCATACTCCACTGCTGTGCATCAAGTTAGAGGGTTTTAGGTTGCTTTGAAGATTATTTTTGTGTTTTTTGTTTTTGTTTTTCTTTTAAGCTTAAATGATTCTACAGATCCACATTCTCCATCAGATCTTCTTCCAATGTCTCCAAGCGTTTATGCTGTGCTGAGAGAACACCTGAGTCCCACAGTGATCGAAACTGCCGTATGTTGTAAACTTTTCCATTCATAAGTTAACACTAAGCAAATGGGACACATACAAAACACATGCTAGTTATAAAAAGGCTGCTTGTACAATTATGAAAAAATTAGAGCTCTTTCATCACTTGCTGTATTACGTTCTGAAACGATGGTGCAGACATTTCCTATTCTAAATAGCACAGGATGCTGCAAGCATACTTGGAAACACTGTGTTACATGAAATTGTCCGACATGCTGGCCAGTGAACCATGAATGTCATAATTGAAAGATCCCAGAGTTCTTGCACAAACGAAGCCTTTACAGTGACAAATACGTAACGATTACACTAATTCTGTAGATAGCACAAAGGACTTGACTTGCTGAGGAAGGCTGCACAAGGAACATTAAAATTTCTGATTCAGCAAACTTGCACAATTTTTCAGTGCTACAAGCTTCTACAAGGGGTAGCAAAGTGAGAAATTAAAAGTCAGCTAAAGCGTTTTTAGCAAATAAAACTAATATTCACTAAGTATATAGAAAGATTGGGAAAACACAGTACCAATGTCCTATTAAAAATATTTTCCTCTTTTACTTACTGACTAGAAATTGCATTCTGAATCATTGTGGATGATTAGGACACTGACGTTTACCCACTGGAGATTTGTCCAGCAGACTTCTGTTGGGAAACACAGCATTGGTTTGGCTTTAACAAATTTAAAGGAAAACTTCCTTTTTTAATACTAGCTCTTAGTTTCTGTATGTTCAATGAGTTGTGATCTTAAAATGGTTATATATTTAAAAGTCTGTCAATTCCCCTTCAAATGCCTCTCTGTAAACAGTCCTCCTCACCCACAAACAGAACAAAACTAAACCAGAATCCTGACTGTCAATGACTGGAAGCACAGTTAAATTTCATATACAAATAGAGGAGTTCTTTAATACATATCGGGCTGAAGATCCGTTCAAGAGCAAAATACCTTTTTTTTGCTTTTTCTCTGATAGCGCTCATAACAAACTAGTTCTTCAGTTAAAATTGAAATACTAGCCTGAATTAAAATTCTGCATTAAAACGTACCACACCCAATCTGAGACATGTCCCCACTCATTTGTTGTTTGGTTTATACATATGGAAACAGTTCTGATGCTCTGAACTGCATTTGTGAGCTATGTAAGCATTTGTATTTCCTTAAGTTTCGGCAGTGGAATAGTTGGCTTCACTTCTGTTTATCATTAGGCTCCAAATGTTTTTGGATACTTTTAGCATGCACAGTAATTCTCAAACCAGTTCTGTCCAGAGCTTCCAAACCAGCTGTGACAATCGCCATCTTTTGGGGTCGTAACTGCACAAAAAGAATGTTTGGTGATGAATTGGGAAAGTCAAATACAATCATGCTGCAGTTTTAAAGGGTACTAGAGAAGTGGTTCAGTGCTGCTAGACGGTAGGTGGATTTCTGGAGGCTCTTCCTAGAAATGTTTAAGTTCTGCTAGAAATTAGAAAAGAAAATAGCTTTAGAAGATTTTTAAAGAATTCCTTCCTTCCTTTTTCCATTCTATTTACCTTGCTAAATGGGAATGAGGACAATATGGAGGTTTTTTATCATCCCAAATTCACACAACATAATCTACCCTGGGGAAGCTAAGACAATCTGCATTATTAAAGCAACACTTTTCCTCCATAAGATGTTAATAAAAAGCACTACGTGAGATGCAGAGAACAAGAGTGCAATCTGCAGCAGGAAAAAATATCCTACAACTCAGTAACTCAGTCTTAGCAAGATATGCTTTTTACAGTCTTACTAAATTCTCTTCTATTTCCCCCCTCTCCAGATTCCCCTACACATCTGGAAAACAAAGACTCCAGTAAGAACCCTGTTATGCATATCCATAGCTTGCAAGAACCACAAGAGTTCATATAAAAATATATATAATTTTTATTGCAACTGTTTCCCACACAGTGCTTTCTAATGAGCACTCCTATATTTTGTGAAGAACTAGAAACAGGATCCTCAGATCCTTACCAGTTTGCATTAGATTGTCCAAATGACACTGCAGTTACCTTGAGCCAGAGTAGGTTTCATCTGCAGTTATTTTTGAAGGAACAGCAGTAACTGCCGTGAGACTGATCTTTTCCTTCTTTTCTTCTAGCTGAGTTCTCCTTACTCAACTGACTGAAGTTTACATACTGGAAAAATTAGTAATCGTCTGAACAATGGATGGGTTAAAGATGCAGTAAATATTTTTTTCATCGTCTTCATAAATCAGCATTTCCTGGAACCCATTATGACGTTACTCTTGGGCCTCTTTCTGTTATCAATACCATGTAAACGAGGAATCTTCTCCCTAGGGATTACAAATAGTCTCCTGCAAGTCAGAATTGCTGTCCTCACTGATAGAAGGCCAAATCCTTTCCGGCTTGGAGGTTGTTTGACTTAAGAGGGGTCCAGCAGGGACAAATTTTACTTGCAGAATTAACATCCATAGAATTGCTGTAAATACAAGAGTATAAGAACAAAACGTTTTGCTTCTGAAAGCAGCATATAAGGATAACTAAAGACATTAATGTGTTTGGGGAAATTAGGATTTATTATGTTAAATAGCTTCTGTTTCATCATCTTCTTGTATACCATTGGTTTAGCTTCTATTTTAAAGCAAAGATTCTCATCTCTCCGAATTCGAATGTCCCATAGGTGTCCAGGGTTTGCTTTTGTCCAAAGATGAACTATGTTCAGCATAGATTTTTGTCTGCCACCACAGCAGAAACTGTGAAGGAAAGAAGGCAAGGCTGGGAAGAGAAGGGAGTTCCAGAAAGGGAACAGACACAAAGCTTGTGGTGTCAAAAAGGCTGTCTCCGTTTTGCCATTGGAAGAGAGGGTTAAGAAAACTTCCCCCTCTCACCAAATAGTTGCAGAAGTAAATCTATTTATGCATGAAGCACTCAGATACTACATTAAGTACTATCAGAAAGTCTACAAAGAAAAAATCCTGATCTGACAGAGTTCGGCTACTATGTGGTAAATGCAGACTGGGATGGATAGTTTTTAAATAGTTACTGAAGAGCTGCAGCATTTGCTGACCGCTGGGCAATTTATGCTACGTGACAGAATATTACATGCCTATCAGAGACTCATTTAATAAGCAGAATAACTAATTTTTATATAAATGGTAAATTGCCTTTTTAACATACTCTTTTTTTCTTTCAGACACTGTTTAGTGCTGAGTTTGGGTTGTTCGGTTTTGTTGTTGGTTTTGGTTTTTTTTCCCCAATATTATCCCTAAAACATCTGTTAATAGAATAATAAACTGGCAATTCCAAGGCCACTGCATTTCTTGTATGCAGGCTCATTCAAGACTTAATTCTTGCGTACAGAATAAATGGTTAATGCATGCAAAGTTCTTAAAATACATACACACACTTGAGCATTTGCACCTTACGCTGTTCTTGAGTAGGTACAAATTAGACATCTGGGATGAAAACGTAACCTCCTTGATTCAGTAAGACCGGGATGTTACTTTCATTTCTCCTTTTTTACTCACCCCTCTCGCCCATAGCAATGACATTAGCTGAAAGCGAGTGAGTGGAAAGAAAATAACGAGATATTTCTGTAATACACGGAGTAGATCTTAAATGACTTAGCACGTCTCTGTTCATTAATCTGAGTTATTCAAAGCAAGCTGCAGATAGGAAGTCTTTTTCTCTCAGAAAGCATGATGTATAAAGAATTTTCCAGAACCAAAGCACTTGTGTATACTATTTGGTAACATCTGTAATTTATATGTCCAGTATGAATAAAAACAGATTTTGGCTTAAAGTTGGATACCTGGACTTTTGTGGAATTTTTTCAAGGTAAAATAAAAACAGATTTGTGGTATCTTTTTGTCGATCTCAAGTCTGAACTACAAGCAGTAACACAAACTTCTATGGCAGCAAACGTAACTTCACCTCACATCAGCTATTGCATGCCTTTTCATTCTAACCTGTTCTCACAATCTTAATACAAACAAAATGGGGGGTACCCTATCCTTTTGACCATCTAACCTTCATGAGAAGTACTGTAAAAAAGGTCCAGACATGGCATGTGAATCAATCTTCTCTCTTCTTCCTCCCTGCTCCCTGTGCAATGCAACTCTTTGAGACTCTCAAGTCTTGACTTGAACACAACATATTTTGTGTTACTGAATACCACTGTGGATGAGGTTTTGGCATTACAGTTTCTACTATTGTTTTACAACAGATTTTGCAAGGGGTAGGTTTAAAATTTAATTGAAAGGCATATGACTTAAATACAGTTTGCTGCTTTAAAGGAACATTGGAGTAATTTTCTGCAAGATAAATGTCTACAGCACAAGCCTCCTTCCATAAAAAAAAGTGAGAATTTTGTCCTTATGCTACTATGAGTAAGAATAGGGTTCTCTAGTAAAATGGGGAAAGGGGGGGAAGAGAAAAAACACACTGAACGGAATGCCTCAGATACTGCCAGAAGAAACGAAACATCTGTTTTTAAGTACTTTTACTAACTGTGCTTGCGCTTTCACTGTGTTTTGCAGCAGCAAAGTCAAAAATAAGGGGGGGGGGGGAAATCATGTAGTTGTTCTGTGCTTTGTGTCTTGCTGCATCACCGTAATGATTTTAATCAAACAAATGTAAAAACTCTCAGTTACCTTCTATTATAGCTTTTATTTATAGCCACGTTTATATCCACTACTCAGCATTTCA
Organism: Gavia stellata; assembly: GCF_030936135.1. Taxonomy (NCBI): domain Eukaryota; kingdom Metazoa; phylum Chordata; class Aves; order Gaviiformes; family Gaviidae; genus Gavia; species Gavia stellata. The sequence goes on from NC_082601.1 coordinate 35,192,571, forward strand.
TGCCACGAAGTTTACCAAACAGACGTTCTATATACTTGTTTCTTCCACAGACTAAGAATTGTCTCCTCCATCTGAGGAGAGAAGGGGATACAAAGGACACCGAGGAAGATCCAAGTATGCTGAGACCTGCACCAAAGCCTGGACTTCAACTCTTCTGGTCTTTGTTGACACTTCACACCTGAGACAAGAACAAAGAAGACCGCGCATGTCCAAGTAGCAGTACCAGTGTCCTAGCAAACAAGACTGTTGAAAGAAAGATGACATGAAGGAAAAGGAAACTTCTTTATCAAAAGATATTCAGTGAGAAGAAAATTCTCAACTGACAAAACGCCAGGAATGATTAAGCCAGCCACCTACAATTCATAAGCATTCTTAAAGTTTCTGTAACTTTAACGGAAATCCGTGTTACAGTCATAAACTAACCATTGCAACTGTGTTCGTACAATCCTTTATTGCCCTTGCATGCCTTTCTTCCACCCATACAACACGGACGGTTGAGACAAGGTCTCCTTCGCAGACTTCCATGCCCTATTGCTTTCCAGAGCCAGCCTGCCACTACGCCAGCTTTCACCCACAGGAGCTGAAAACCGGGAGATTTTCTTAACTGCAACGGTGAAAAGCAGGTCGCTTTCCATTGCCTACTTTTAACCTCCAATGCTTTAAACCCCCACAACTCGCGACGATGAGGAAAACAAGCCGCTGCTGCCCCGGTAGGGAGAGTCGGGCAGGCCGGGCCAGCGGCTGCCGGCGCCCATACGCGGCCCCTCTCGCCGCTGAGGCCGACTGCCCCCCTCACAGAATGCGGACGCTGCGGCTGCCGTGCGGCCAGCCCAGGGGAAGGCGGGGCGGGGCGGCGGGGGAGTCCGGGCCGGCGCGGCTTTCGCTTTCGCCTTCCCCTCAGTCAGCCCTTTCTGGTTCCCCGCCGCCTTTCCCCGAAGTCACGTGGTGCGGCTGTTCCCGGCCCGGCGCTCCCCCTCCCGCCGCGCCTGCGCACTCCGCCCGGCCAGGGTGGCGGGCTCCCCGAGGCGGCCGGGGGCCGGCAGCGGCAGGCGCCGTTGCGCTGGTCACTGGGGACGGCTGCCAGAGCCTTACCGAGAGGTGAGGGGAGGTGCGGCGGCTGGCTTCGGAGGAGAGGGCGGAACGGCGCCAACAGCGCTGGGAGCTGCGCGGCGGCGCAGTGACTGCACCTCAGGGAATAAGGCAGCGGGGTGAATGCCCAGTGTAACTGAACGGGTCGCTACCTCAGACTAGCTCCCCGCTGGCTAGCTTGCCGTCCTTGGCTGCTGTCTGGAGATCGCCCACCGCGCTTTAGGCTTCAGCATCTTTTTTCCTGGGGCAACGGGAGTCACCTCCTAACGGTCTTCGTTCCTGACAGGGCCACCCCACTTCCTGTGGGGACACCGTAACAGCATCACCCACCTGCCGGGCAGCAGCCCGTGCTCTTCTTCCACCTCTTACCTCTGCTCACAAACCCTACTTCTTAAACATCTAGCTCCTCCTCGAGAGCTGCACATTCTCTCACACGCTTCCAGGCTTCTCACGCTGCCCGGCTCCCAACCCTCCTTGGGAGCGCCAGAAGCCGGCAGAAACGGAGGCCTGTCACCAGGGTCGGTGCTCACCCTGTTTCTGCTTCGCCTGCTATTGCCGGGCAGCCTTTTCTTAACAGGTGCAACCGCTCTCCACGTTATACGCCCGGTGCTTCTGCCTGCAAACCCCGCGCACTTACCGGGGTCCGGCCGGCCGGGCAGGCGCCCAGAGCAGCCCCGCGGCCCCGGCGCGGGGCGGGGGGGAGCGCCGCGCCGGGAACACCCCGCCGCCCCCACGCGGAAGGGAGAGCTGTGGGCGGGGCAGCACAGTATCGCCGCGCGCCCATTGGCCGAGGCGGCGGGGGCGGGGCTCTGATTGGCCCTGCCGCCAGCCCCCCGAGCCGCACCTCTACGGGTATTTCTCCGCGCGAGGGAGGGTCGCGGCGCGGAGTCGGAGCGCAGCCTCGTCCCACGAGTAAGTGCGGGCGGCGCGCGCGGGCGGGGGCTAACGGTCGCCAACGGCCGCGGAGGGCGGGTGGGGGACCGCGACACGACAGGCGGGAGCGCCGTCCGCCCCGCGTCCCCGCCGTGGCGGGGGAGGCGTGCGAGGTCCGGGGCGGCAGGGACGGCTGTCCCCCGCCCTTTGCCATGGCGTGGTTTGGCACCGCCGCCAGACAGCCGGGAAGGGCAGGGAGAAGGGGACTGCCCGTAGGCGGCGGGGGGAAGCGCAGTTAGAGCGCAGGCAGGAAGGAGGCCGAGCCCGGCTGTGGGGGACACCCTCGGGCACGGGTGTTAGCGGGGCACACAGGCCCGCACAGCTGCAAATAAGCCACCCTTTTAGGGGCTTCCGGCAGGACCCCTTTTCTCCAGAGACATACAGGGGCTGTGATCCTACCGCCTTTACCCAAGGGAAGGCGGAACAGCAAAATGGGTTTGTCCGTCCTACACCACTTCGCTGTCAGTTTGTCAATGGCAGGCTGAGCCCTGCATCCCAGCATTGGTCTAACACCTTTTGCACAAAAGGTGCTGACTTCCCACTTTTTCAGTGTTTCCCTGCTTGCATCCCCAAGGATTGCATTTGTTGCTCTGTAACCAGCTCTTTGGATAGTTCTCTGCCACTGCTCCTAAGTCCTTTCCCAGTCTGGTTGCTTTAAGACACAGGAAGATCAGAGTACATCTTCATTTAAGCACTAGGGAAAAAAAAAAAAAACAGACTACCTTCATGCCTTTAGGCAAATTCTTCCAGCTTTCCTCACCAATGTCATATTTAACTGTTTGCCTTGATGCCACTACAGCATACTCAAATGCTGTGTTACCTGTACTCTGAATCCCACACACATCAAAATTCTCAAAGTCCTCACTTTAAACATAATAGCATTTTTAACTCTCATTCACTTCTTACACATAGCACATGCCACCCAGGAGCCCAGGGAAAGTGGCATACAAACACTAAAGGGATTTGGCAGGAAGCCATGTGTATACAAGATAGTCCTTCACCCCAGTGCTGCCCTATTCCTTGGATACGTCCTATCACCCTTTTTTAAAAGTTGCAGATGAAAGTGGACTTGCATCTCACCACCCCTGTTCTCAGCCAGGACTGTTCCCTGGACATATCTTTACAGGCCATGTCCACTACAAGACACTAACCTGCAGCCCAGTGAGGAGACTGTAACAGATCTGCAGAGACCATCCATCAGAACATATATCAGCCACTCTGTCATATAAGTGTTACTGTACAGCATAGATTCTTTTAATTGTATTAGTTCATTTTCCATAACCTGTGTCTGCTGCACAGATTACTTGAATTTAGCCTGAAAAATTTGATCATGGGAACTAAAGCATATAGTAGAAAAAACATCTTTCCAGTACTTCTCCATTTAAAATGACTTGAGATCTAGTCCATTTTCAGAGCAGGCAAGCGGGGACACAAACAGCATCTGAAAACAGGCCCCTAGAAGTTTCTTTGGTTTTCCACTCACACCCTTGGTGATGGGGAGTACATCTGTACCAACAAAAGGTCAAACTCCACATACAGGATCTTGATCCTGCAGAGTACAGGTATCAAACACACAGGTCCTCATTCCCATATTCCTGCTAACGCTACTACCAGTACCCTGAATGCTGTGAAAAGGGGTTCAAAGGAAAAAAAAATATGCAAGTTTTTGTAGGGAAGGATGATTTAGCTGTGAGTTATTTTTCACAAAACAGTGCACTGTCTTAATTTAAAAAAAAAATCCAATTGAAACAAGCACAGTAGAAGTTGTATTCAGTTTTAATGATTAACTTTCTAAAACTTAGAGCTGAAAAAATGTTTGTTTGCTGGAAATACTTTTCCTTCCTATTCCTCCAATTTTGCCAATGCTCATGAAAACTTTAAATGAGTTACTTTTCACTAGTTCAGCCCAGAAACTACTTAAACATTTACACTGATTTTTTTTTCCCCTTCCTTAGGATGACTCAGTGGTATCAGCTACAGCAACTTGATTCCAAGTTTTTGGAGCAAGTTCACCAGCTATACGATGACAGCTTTCCTATGGAGATCAGGCAGTACCTGGCACAGTGGCTGGAAAACCAGGATTGGTAAGCACAGAAATTGGCCTTCCCGTTGTACGAGAACATTGCTTATCACACACACAGTTACAGGCCACAGAAAAAAAATGAGGAAGCAAGCTTCTAGGTGAATCTTTGCTGGTAGGATGCTTCAGTAGCTGGGTGGGTGCTATAGCCTGTGTTCCTGCCCCTCTTCAGGGCTTTCTAGAGGGACCTGAGACCTAGAGTAACAAGTGTACCATCTCATATTTCCCTCTGTGGGTCTGTAACAAAAGTGGCTGTTTTAAGACCGATCAGTTATTACAGTGGCAGTTCAGTCTCTCATTGTTCACGGACTTTGCCCTTTTGCCAAGATTTCTGTGGAGTGTCTTCTTTTAGAAGAGTGGTACATCATGCACATGCATCAGGTTCACTTTTAGCTTCTTGATATGCACGGAATAAGTGAAGTTGCACAGAATGTGGCAAGAATAATACAGAGAAAAACAACATTTCTGTATCAAGGGAAGTTGAAGTTGAGAGAATGAAACTGCCTATGTTTGAAGGTAATTCTTACTGCTTGCGTTACTACAACTGGAGTTGGGGATTAAAATAAAGTACTCCTGTGTGCATTTCTTGAATGTTGTATTGGAAGTGTATTTAACACAAGCATGCCTTAAATGATTCTAGGGAACATGCAGCCAACAACGTATCTTTTGCTACGGTGTTATTCCATGACCTGCTGTCACAGCTTGATGATCAATTTAGTAGATTTTTGATAGAAAACAACTTTTTGCTGCAACACAACATAAGGAAAAGCAAACGTAATCTTCAGGTATGCCTGGGGTATATGCCTATACATTTGCTTGAATTGCTTCAGTAGTGCAACTGGATGCCGCTAAGCAAACTACCCTGCCATGAGGGATTGTTGCAGAGAATGTGTGAGAATCCTAATTTAAAAGCCAGAATTCAAATGTTGCTCCATTTTTGTTTTAATTGGCTACAGTTAGAAAGTTACAGTTTCATTACCAGTACAGTTACAGTTTCCAAGAACTCTAGGAAAAAGAAAGTTGTAGTTTCACTTACCCCACCCCTTCCCCAGCCGGTTTCCTCAGTGTCCTAATAAGCTTCTGATGCAGAAGAAACACAGGGGAAGAAATCCTTCCCATGTAACTGCAGAACTACAGTTAATAGCAAAGGACTTGTCATTAGACAGCACTTCTGTGCATTCTGTTGTACTGACAAAGAAAAGGGCCAAAGCAGTTGATACCAAGTGGCAGTGCAGAACATACCCTTAGCAGACTTAATTACTTTCATTAGTCAGTCCTCCCCCCCCTCCCTGTAGGGCTCTATGCCAGAGGATCTTCCATAGAGTCACCTTCTCCACAGCCCATTTCCCACATGCCTATCTTCTCCTCACCGCAAGTCAGTGACTAGGGAACTGTTTTCTGAGGAGATGAGAACATGACCAGGCTGTACTTATCTGATAGTAACTATAGATCAGCAATGAAAGATCAGTCAAAGAAGGCTGGTACAGCTCAGTGACCCCCCCAGGGCAGCACCATCCTGGGCAGAGCAGGGCAGTACTCAGTCCAGAGCATGTTTCAACTCTGTATGCATGTAAAACAATACGATTGAATTTGTATCCAGCCTTAACTGTGTGTTCATAAGTGGCAGCTAACGTATCTCCTTCACATCACTGAGCAAGAGCTGTACCTGTCAAACTAGAACTGCCCTTCAAAACCAGGAGCTATACTTCAAAGGTGTGGGAGGATGGCTCGAGAGAGAGGATGTAGGGTAGTATCTCACTTCTCCCAGTAACGTCTCTGACTCGTTGTTTTGTGCCAAGTCCCATCTCTTTGTACACTAATGAACAAAAATAGAAACTCATTCTTGGAGATGGTTGCAGCTGTCGCACCCTCTGTAGTCTTGGAGCATTGTATGACCGTGTGCCTCGAGGCTCACACACAGTCACCCCCGAATCTTTTTGCCAATCAGTTTACTGAAGGACAAGAAATTATGGGTATGAACTTTAACAATAGACTGTCTCTAACACCAGGATAACTTCCAAGAAGACCCAATACACATGGCAATGATCATCTACAACTGTCTGAAAGAAGAGAGGAAAATACTGAACAGCGCCCAGTTGTCAAATCAGGTAACAGTCTTGAAATGTCTGCCACAGTTGTATCTACCCTTTACTATTATATGTGACAGAGGGAGTGGAAGACAACTGAAAGAGGAAACAAGCTGTCATCTCTGCCCAACAATATGTTTCTTAAGACAGAAGAGTGAATACTGATACATAACAGCTGGACAGTGTGGCTTGTTTGTGCTGTATGAAGCATTCAGAGAGGAAATGGCCAGCAAGTAATTTTTATTCCTTGAGTGATGTAAAAGCTACACTGTTTTTTTTTTAATGCTTCTGTATTACAGCCTGATGTGCCCATCAGATTTTATTACAGTTTAATAATTAGTGCTTGCCTTATTTCTCCAGCAAGATTTTAGCTTTTTTCTTCTGCATTTTACTCCTGAATTTACTCTGTATTAAGCAGCTGAGCCTTGGTGCTTCTTTGGACTGTCTCTCTAGGAAAATGATGCATCATTGTTCTTCCCAGTTATTTCTAAGTATTTCTATTTTTGTTTTTTAAATGAAGCCTATTTCTTTGCTCTGAATCATAGGTAAAGCCGTATTCTTCTCCTTCGTCATCTGTTCTCTGACTTTCCATCTTTTTGGTTTTTTCCTTTGCAAGGAGAACTGTTTTGCAATAAAAAAAATTCTGCAGTTGGGAAAGGCATGCAAAATATATAGCTATTATTACATCAGTGGATTACATCTAAAATGATGACTGTCCAAGCATGTTAAGGGCTGATACTGAAATACTTCCCTTTGCTAACACACATTCAAAAACTTGCCCTAGAGTGGGAAGGGGCCTAACACAACTGTGTCCAAAACAGGTCCCCTAAAAACGTGACTCTGACCAAGCCCTCGTAGCTGCAGCACAGCTGTTCAGTTTCTGTTCTGGCACATGACAAAGCACTCACAACTGCCTTTCCAGCATGCGATATATTTGGGTGATCAAAAAGGGAAATAAGTCCTCCTATACTTACTGTTGGCACTAGGTACAACACCACGCCCTACCTCTGCTTTCTGGTAAATATTCTCATTTCCCAAAGCTGAGAAGATAAAATACAGAGCAAGCACAAATAAAAGCATCATAAAAAACAAAGGAGAATCTCAAATGTTAGAGTATGCTCAGATTGCCTTAATAGTCTGACTGAAGTCTATGATGGGGGGGACCTTTGGCAATTTACCAAATAAATGCTTTAGATGACCTTAAGTGTTAATCAGAGCAACAATGCATACCTGACTATCCCACATTAGAGGAACAGCAAGTTTGTAACACCAATAGTACCATTCACATTACTGCAACTCTCCCTGAGTGATGTCATGCAATAAACTTCCTGAATGACATTGAGGTCAGCTTTCAAAGAAACTGTACAGAAATCTAAAATGTGCTTGAATGCCCTGTAGGAAAGAAATTGCATACCAAGTTGCCCCGTTTGCCTGTACACAGACCTATCTTTTTCTTGCTTTTAGCCCATTTCTCCCCATATCCTCTACAGATGAATCTAATACTTGATGTGGATGTCATCCAGCCTTCACAGTCAATGTTTTCTTAAATATATTTAGAAGATACATGAAGATAAGCAAACAAAAGAATTTATTTGTGCCAAGAGAAAGCAGAATATGTTTATAGCTTTATATTGCTATGATTAGAAAGTGCAGCATCACCACACGACAGGCATTTTTAATCCTTCCTTGTTTCTTGCAAATTCACCTGAACTCAATTTTACGTTATGAAACCTTAGTATGATTTATGAGAACAAGCCATGCTTCATCAGGTTGTTTGTCAACAAAAGCCACTAACTTACATTAATGAAAAAATTATTTGCTGTCATGGGTCACTCTGGTTTGACTTCTGTTGTTGTTCTGATTGCTTCCCTCAGATGGAAGTGGGGAACATACAGAACACTGTGTTTGGGATGCTGGACAAGCAGAAGGAGCTTGATGCGAAAGTTAAGGCTGTGAAAAACAGTGTTATAGTAAGTATAGTATAGCTATTTAAAGTAGCGTTTGTTGATTCACAGATGTTGAAAAGCTTCCAGTACATAAGACTTTATAAAATGACAAATAAAAATAAGGTAACAGTTTGGTTTTCAAGTCAATAACCAGTAATTGTATGAAAATAGAAAGTAATTATTTGTCAGTAGCACCATAATACAGATTGGTGTTTGACTGATTTAGCAAGATCAAATTTCTGTGCCTAAATTTTAGCAACAAAATCATTTTACCTATCTGAAATACTAGCAACTGAGGAAGAATGCTTAAGAAATCATATACTGATCAATTTTTTGTTAACTAGAAGATAGATTTTCATTTAGCATATAGATGTTTGTTGTCTTCACAGGTACTGTCATGACACAAAGCTTTTTTCCAAGCAATACCTAAGAATTTGAAAGTTTGTTTAAAATGCTGTGTGCTGTTCCAAGTTTTTCCACTGTAGCCTAGGTTCTCCTAAGGTCTGAACTTATATGGCTAGACAATGAGGGCTTTTCCATATTTTATAATTAACAGATTTTAGTTAGCCAAGAGGAGGGAGGGAAAGCAAATAGAAGTGTTTAAGTTTAGGGATATTTCCTGTTAGGGAGTTCCAGGAGAAGGCATTGCTACAAAACTGGATTTCATCTCTGTAAAGGGCTGGTACCACGCTGTTCCTAATCAGAAGTAGTCTTGCATTTCATGAAAGTATTGAATAATTGTGGCCACTTTCATTTGTGCTTTATAGGACGTGGAGCAAGACATCAAGACATTAGAGGATATGCAAGACGAATACGACTTTAAATGTAAAACCTTGCAGAATAGAGGTCAGTAATTTATCAAGGACATACCCTATTACATGTAGTTTGTAAGAGTAAACTCTGTCTTATGTCAGGAACCTGTACCTAACGATATGCAGCCAAACTTCCTGGTAACATCGCTCTTTTATTAATTCTGCTTTACACTGAAACCTAAATTCCCAAAATTGGATTCTCTGCATCTGTCTGTTCTTACAAGAAAGCCTCTTTGTTAACGCAGCATTCCTTTGTCCTTTACATCCCTTTGCCACTAGAAACAGCAAACCCTATAGACTCTGTGACCGTTCAACCATGCACCTAAATAGTTAAGTTTAAGCTTCTCTTTGCCATCTTGTATTTCACAAATGCCTTCCTGCTTCAAGTTTTGTAGGCTTTTGTGTACTGAGGGAAGCACATGCAGCTGTAGTCCACACCAGTTTCATTATATAGATGTCTCTCTTTTTGACTACTTTTTTCTAAGAAAAGCTTCAGTTACCAACACAAATTGGCAGGCGACTGTCCCTCAGAAGAGGGATGTGTTCAGAAGATACAAAGGGGAGCACTGAGCCACGATCTTGCTCTTTGAACTTGGGGGCAGATAGTACTCTGTGAGGCCGACAGGAACCTCTAATTTAAGGTCAGTAGGCAGTCAGAGGTAGTAGCTAGGGCAACTGTGTAGGATCTGGCAGCCCGGGCTACCCTCAGGAGGCTGTAAACATCCTTCCTTTGAAACAGTTAACTTCTGTTGCCAGGTTAAGCAATATGAATGATTCATGTCTGAAGCCAGCATGAGAACAAATTGCTCAGTGTGTATCTTTACACGATATAATTATTTTAAGTCAGGTTCTTGCTCTAAAAAGCAAGCAAATTCATGTCTTAATTACTTCACTGGGATAGTGGCTTTTCTTTGCATTAGTGCTTTAAGCGTAGACTCTGTCCTTTCAGACGGGGGAAAGGAGGAATCAAAAAAATCTGGGAGGCAGTAAATATTTCCTCCCTTAAGCTTTAAATATATACTTCATGCCAGGCAGGTCTCCTCACAGTGTTTCCCTCACCCATACTTCACCAGTCCTTCAGTCTCACCTTCACAATTTGGACTTATTTTACAGAGCATGAGTCCAATGGTGTGTCACAGGAGGAATATAAGAAAGAACAGATGAATCTCAAGAAGATGTTTTTATCACTTGACCTCAAGAGAAAGGTAGCACTCAAGTGTTCTTTCAGAAGGCAACAGCACTTTATTTTGAAAACCTGTTCATTTTCATTGGGTTGACATAAATCATATTAAAGAAAAAAACTCTTCTACTACTATCAGTTGAACTAAGATTTCATTCTTTCCATCCTGACTGGAAATCTAGAATCTCTATAAGCAATTTTATTTCTCTTCTAGCCACGTTTATCAAGCTCGCTCGGTAAAGCCAAAAGAACAATGAGAGGGAAAAGGTGTCATATCATAGTCACGTTCTTGAGGAAAAAACTATTAAAAAATTTGCAGCTATATTAGAGTTAAATGTGCTTACTCTCATTGCAGTGCTCAAATCTACAGCAAGCACTGGGTGATCCCAGATACACATTTGGGACATACATGGATGTGAGACACTGGCTCTTAAGAATTCAGTGATACTGAATACTTTGTTTCTCCACTTGACCTAGCACATACTCCATATTAAAAGAAGCAGGTGTTTTTAGAAAACATTCTCTGTTGACAGAAACTATTACTTTGAGGTCCTTGCAGAGTTTTGCAAGACAGAGAGCAGTAGCCAAAACAGTACTTAGTTTTCCTGTATGAAGTATTTTTAATAAACAGGGTAATTTAATATTCTCTATAGGAAGTGGTGAACAAGATAGTACAGCTGCTGAACACCACAGAGCACACTCAGAGCGCTCTTATTAATGACGAGCTGGTGGAGTGGAAACACAGGCAACAGACTGCATGCATTGGTGGCCCACCCAACGCCTGTCTTGACCAGCTACAGAACTGGTAAGTCTCTAGTCAAGGACTGCATTGGACAGGAACTTGAAGTGTGTTATGAAAGAACACCAGATCCATGAAATATACTGATTATTTATATTATGCATGTTCATTCTGTCACAGCGTAACTACATTTCATTGATTTTATTACCTCACCACATTTCCAGTGAGCAAGAAGTGTTCTCTGTGCACTGCATAGCCCTTAGGGACAGTCACCTGGCTGGCATCTCAGCATTATTACAATACAAAAACATGCTAAAAGTAATAAGAATGTGTAATTGTAGGTTCACCATTGTTGCTGAAAGTCTACAGCAAGTTCGTCAGCAGCTCAAAAAGCTTGAGGAACTGGAACAGAAGTTTACCTATGACCCTGATCCCATCACAAAAAATAAACAAGTTCTGCAGGACCGAACATACAGTCTTTTCAAACAACTCATCCAGAGGTAACAGACAAGAAAGGTCTTTTTCTGTTTGTGTGACTAAATGGATGGCGAGCACCTTCCCTTCTGTCCCCTCAATATTTGCTGCATGCTAACTTTGCATTTTCTGATGTTTTCCTAAGATTGTCACAAACATTAAGCTAAATAACCACTTTTGAGATTTACCCTATCTAGGGTTTCCACAGGTTTGGGCCCATGGAAAGGGTTTGTGATCAGTCATCATTTAAGTTAGCAGGAGCTATGCTACAGTATGCATTGATTACAGAATCAAACTCCTAGTCTGTTAGTCCATTTCTTGCTTTAAGCTTCAGCCCTGCAAAGTTCAAGTAAATGGAGGCAAGAAACCATCCGCACCAAGCTATGCCCTAGATAAATACACGCTAGCTTCTCCAACCCTTTGTCTCTGGACGCATCCTCTTTGTCTCCAGCACAGGGAGGCCAGCCCTATCTCTGTACTACCTCTATGAGGCAAGTTACTGTAGCTGGTAGTTGCCCCACATAAAATCAGAGTCCCATTTTGTAAACATACAGTAGACAAAAATTCATGCTGCAGAGGGCTTGAAACAAGCAGATAAGAGCAGGGGCTTAGATGCAGCAGGTAACACCCTTTATAGGGGGCTAGAACCCAAGGTTTCCGGAGTCCCATTCAGATGCTTTGACCACTAATCTTCAACTGGAAAACACAAGTACTGCTCTTCAATGAAGCAAAGGCAGTGAGGAAGAGCTGTAGAAATCCAGCTACTGTTTAGTTATCTTGCCTGTGAGTATAGCGGAAGGGAAAGTCTCCATGCTGCCTAGAACTTGGTAACAGTAGAAATACTTCAGGATTTATGTCTACACAGCACAGTGCTAACACAAAAGGTGCCCGAGACAGCAACAGTTTGGGGTGTGTCAGAACAGGATAGCCTCAGGAGTTTGCTTCGTGACGTTAGCTAGCCCTCATCAAATCCCCAGCTAGCTTATCTAGCTCTTGGGCACGTGTTGTTACATAGCACTGTAACTGTAAAAATTTAGCAAGCGCTGGGAGTGGCAAATGAATCAACACTCCTCACTTGAATTATGCTAGTTACATCACAGTGTTTACATGCTGTTTGATTTCAGGGAAGTTTGAGGTAACACTCTCCCTCCTCAAGCCGTCAATGCATTTAGGAAAAGCCAACCTTTATGAAATCACTTTATACTTGCAGTATTTCTAGCCCCGTTGATACACATGAAAGAAACCAACACACAGACCTCTGTGTAGGTAGAAATTTGATGAACAAAGTGTATAGTACTACTGATAAAATGACTGGTTTTTTTTTTTAAAGTTCACTCTTTATGTAAATTTCTTACTCCTTAAAGACAACATTGATAAATCAAAGTGCCTTTAATCTGTTCTTTCCATAGCTCCTTTGTGGTAGAGAGGCAGCCTTGCATGCCAACACATCCTCAGAGGCCATTAGTCTTGAAGACAGGAGTACAGTTTACTGTAAAGCTGAGGTATGTTTTCCCCTTCCCTCTTCTTGTTTTCTGGTAAGCCTTTCATGTCATTGGCTTCTAACAGTTGAGAGGATTGCACATGTTGCATCTTAGCCCAGGTGCTAAGATCAGGAGGAGGAGGAAAGTGCCATGTGGCAGGGGGATAGCTTCTAGCCAAGTTTAACTTGCATTCAGCTTTTACCCTTTACTAGAAGTGGGGGGGGTATTGAGCACGTAAGAAGCACAACTAAACAGCAGAAGACACATGCAGACCACTTTGTCATACAAAAGAATAACTCATTTGCCCATCTAGTTTCCTCTCTAAATGCTATCTTGTATGGAGCATGCTTGGAGCCTTTGTGTGGCCCCAAGTTGCACAGCTTAAGTGTATCCATGATAAGCAACGCAATAGAAAACCTGTCTTCTACAATTGCAGTCATTTAAAAAAAAATTTCTCTTTCCAGATTGCTGGTGAAATTGCAGGAATTGAACTACAACTTGAAAGTGAAAGTTTTATTTGATAAGTACGTTGCATTTTTCTCATCCCTGTGTACATTAATGGTAAGCAGTCCCCATGTTCAGAAGTCCAAATGGCAGTCACATTTTAAGTGTTGAGATGGCCAGGAGCAGGCTGGTTCTCCATAGCAGCAGGTACATCCTCCCTTTTTCTTACCCATGCCCTTGCTCTAAATCTCTCTCTGCCATTAGAGGCATGTCACAAAGTACAGACAGCCTCAGCTTCTCACCACCAACTCCACTTAAGTGCACTGAGGAGAGCTTACTACTGCTAAATCAGTCTAGGCACAGAGCAGCACCTGGGCAGCACGCACACTGCTAAACCACTTCTCTGTTGTGGGTATTTCACTTGGGTTAGCACTAGATGAGAGCTTAGAATTGAACTCTGCTGTTTTCAATCACATAATTCAGTCATAACTTTAAAATACCTTATTTTTTGGGTAGCCTATAGTGAGGAATCTAGCTATCCTAAAGCTATCATTGAATTAGAGGTGTAAACAGTCTACCTTTAACATACAACACGTTCTTAATTAGTGAAAGACTTACAGCAATCTAAATAGACTACTACCAATCTTTTGTAAGCAATACCATCCAGATGAATTTAGCACTTTAAGGGCAGGGGAAGAAATGTAACAGGCTCTCCAAAATAACCACAGTGGCTGTGGTTTTAAGAAGGCAGGTGGGTTTTTGTCTTCCCATTCAAGTCTTTAGGGGGCATTCTGTTCACTTGAAACAGCTCTGGGGTCCAGAAACTTGCATGGAATGAGGAAAGGGGGAAAAAAAAAAAATCACATGTGGATGTGGGAGCTGAGGCTTTGAGAAGTGCACCAGATATAGTGCAACTCAGTAAAATCCTGAGTGGTGGGAAAACCAACTCAAGTTATGCAGCAATTTATTCAACAAGTTGTATGGTTTGAAAGCAGATTTAGAATGACAGTACTATTTACTTTTTCTTTTCAGAACAAGAGTTAAAAACCTATGTAGAAAGGACTTTCTTTGATTATAAGGCCCCCATAGCAAAATTTAAGCCTCAGCAAAAGACAGACCGTGTAGCACAGTATTTATTTTGACTGCTTAAACCAATTGCCTCCTCTTTTGCACAAAATATTTCACAGAAGCATTTTACTAGTTCTCAGTCAGCTCTGCCAGCTACGAAAACAAACACACATATTTTCTCTGTCTGTGGCAGAAACGTCAAAAGATTTATTTTGCCTTTTTTTTTTTTTTTTTTACAGAGATGTAAGTGAGAAGAACTCAGTCAAAGGGTATGTGGCATCACAGTTTGGTATATTGATGTTGGGTTCTTTCAATAAATTTGAGACTCAATTATTTTCTCTCTTTATGAAGGTTCAGGAAATTTAATATTTTGGGAACAAACACAAAAGTAATGAACATGGAGGAATCTACTAATGGAAGTCTAGCAGCAGAATTCAGGCACTTGGTAGGGGATTTTTTTTCTTTTATTGACACATCCATTTAATTGTGTGGGTAGAGGGTGTGGTAGGAAGGAAACAAATTGCTTTTGTTATTGAAGTCATGGTTCACTTTTGTAAAAGAGGAACTGTGATCATCTCTCCTCTTTGTTCTTCCCTTTTTGAAATCTTTGGCTTCTTTCAATTGAAATGCTTTTGTCCCTGAAGTAGGGCCAGAAATGCAAACAAGAGTATTTGCTGCCATACAGCCTACATTGCAATGAGTTCTTTGGAAGAGGAAGAAAAAGAAGCCTAGAAATGCTGGTTTGGACCTTTTAGAGGAAGGCCATAGGTAGGAAAGCTTGGGGTAGTTTAAAGAGCTTTGAGTCTGGAAGATGAAAGTTGTCTAGGAGTGGGCCACAACAAGAAATTCAGTGCCTTCAGTAGGCTATACAACACTTTTGATCTGCAGATTGTGAGATAAATCAGATCGGTTCCATCATTACAACAAGAAAGTCCTGAACCAGTAAACATGGAAGTCTCCCTTCCACCCTTCATTGTCCAGAACACTGTCTGGATTTTATTGTGCAATTCTGAGGGGTACTTTGATAAACCAGTATTTCATCTGATCCTTCCTGATTTCATACTGCTTCTGTTCTTATAAAGCCTCTTACATAAAGGCACTACATCATAGCAGTGCAGTATCTATTTTCACAGATGTGTATTTTATAAAAGAGTAGTTGTTACCTACAGTTTAATCCTCTGGCTTCCACAGCTTAGAACCAAATAGAATTAGACATTACTGCAGCAAGTTTGCATACAGTTGAGCAACTAGACCATGCAAACATTTCCATCCTCTACCACTTTCCTACCTTACCACTGATGTAAATGAGTGACAGGTTTTTTTTGTTCATTTGCAGCAACTGAAAGAACAGAAAAATGCAGGAAGCAGAACAAACGAGGTAAGCAGAACTAGCCTTGTTTGTAAAGCTTTTGCATAATACTGAAAAGGCATTTGGGTATTTAAGACAATGCTCCACTCAGCCCCATGAAGAAACACAGGATGACAGATCAAAAGGAGAGGAGTTCAGTGTTTCTAGGAAGTGATCCATGTAGGAGGTGTCTACAAGTGAGAACTACTGCCAGAATGGTCTCCCTCTGGACTCTCCTTCACTGGCACCTAGCTTTAACAGGACTTTCTGGCAAGGATGGGTTTTCTTTGGCTTCTAGGTAAGAAACAAAAAAAGGTGCCCAGAGAGTATCCATTCTAACAGGCAGTTTTAGGAAGTTAGCATTGTCACTTAACTTAGACCTGAAAACTGTTTCTGAGGTCTAGAGCAAGTAACCTTGGTCAGAAAAGGCTTTTTTCCCCCATGATGAATCACCTTACCTTCCCCCCAAGCAATTTTCAGTCCCTGAAAGGTTTGTTTTCTTTTTTTTTTTAAAGGGTCCTCTCATTGTCACAGAAGAACTTCACTCTCTGAGTTTTGAGACACAGCTGTGCCAGCCTGGCTTGGTAGTAGATCTAGAGGTATGTATTAGATGAAACAGGTGGACTTAAATTCCTATATGTCACTCATGCTGACAATCTAAACTTTTTTTTTTTAAAGTATGGGATATAGCACTTTCAGTTATTTCAAAATTATGAATGACACTTCACAACATCTCAGCGTAGACATATACAGTGAGAATGCTGTCAGATCTCTTAGTAAATAAGAGTAGATGTGCTTTGTAAAGTGTCTGATAACCAACCATGTGTTTTAAGTTCTCTAGATAGCATATTGTTTCTGAAATAAATGGAAACTGATATGAACGCAACTGTTACTATCAGTGCTATCACAACTGACACTAAATGAAAGTCTATCATACAAAATCACCTAAGTCTTTCTAGTACTTCATCATACTGACATTTTCTTCCCTACATACAAATTCAAGTGAAAAAAAAGTTAAGACCATGCGAGCAGGGAATTACAAGGGAAAAGGGTTTGTGGGTAATCTAGAGGAGGACTGCAGCAGGGGTACAGGGTAGTCTGACATGTTTCCATTTGTGACCCTTTCAGACCACATCCCTTCCCATTGTTGTGATCTCAAACGTGAGCCAGCTTCCAAGTGGATGGGCTTCTATCTTATGGTTCAACATGCTGTCTACTGATCCCAAGGTATTTGCAAAAAAGAAAAATTGTATCAGAAATACCATGTGTAATTCTCAAGCGTGTCTGTATACAAGTGACTGCTGCATTTTTTCCATGCAGATGACTCTTAATGGCTTTCAGGCGTAGAGAGAAGCACTTCCCTATCCTAAACAGAGCCATGTTTGAAACCCACATAAGGATAGTATACATTGTATTCAGTATATACAGTACACAACAAGAAACCAAATAAACATTCAAGAATACTCAAGTGCACTGTATTTGAAATCTAGGAATTCTGCCTACTGGGAGAAGACATGTCCAAAGCAGAGTCCCAGAGATTGCTTTTCCTGGTAAAGAGTGCCTGTCAGAATAGCAGCCTGCTATTCCAGAGTTGCCTCAAGCTGACATCCATTCTTAAATTGGCATTTTGTTTTGGCAATACACTTTTGTAAATTCAAATGGCATTCCAAAAATCAATGTTTATTAACTATAGATTGTATTGTATTTTTCCCTTCCATTCTAGAACTTGTCCTTCTTTCTGAATCCACCTTATGCAAAGTGGTCTAAACTTTCTGAAGTTCTGAGTTGGCAGTTTTCTTCTGTAACAAAGAGAGGACTTAATGCAGATCAGCTGAGCATGCTGGGAGAGAAGCTACTTGGTATGGACTGCTTCTATCACAGATGGCCTGTTTGAGTTGAAGCTGATTCTACATCTTTTCTGCAGTCTATTTTAAGTTTTCATTTCCTCACACACCTTTTCCCTCACACAGTATCACTTTGTAGCAATGAAGTGTTTTCCAGTTTTCAGTATGGTAGAGTTTGTAAATGAAGGTCAGGTCATGAAAAAATCTGCAGTTCTAACTTAGGAGTTCTATGCATTAGGGCAGTGCAGATAAGCACTATTTCTGCCTTTTGAAGAGCTACTGAAATAACGCACATGTTTAGTCAATCTTTGAGGTGGCTGTTTCTTGGCACTTTTTTGGTTTTGTTTTTAAATCTGTCTCCATTAATTTTAAGTTCATACATGGCCCCAGCTACAGTGGGGTTTTACTCTATCTGCATAAACACAGTTGCAATATCAAAGTGCAAACACTATGAAACTATTAAAGGATATCAATTTGATTATCTCCCAGACAAGAGCCTTTAGTAAAAGCCTAATCAGCCATGAGTTTTGTTTCCAAACTCCTTGTCAGGTTGCCTGATAGGCAGAGCACTTGACACCACTACTGAGTTTGCATAGTAGACTCTAGATAAAAAATAGCATTAATTCAGTATGTTCCACTAACCTTAAATATAAATGCTTCCTGAAGCTTAAAGGGATTTAACATTAGTGGTTCCAGGTGGTAAGTATAGCATTCCAGTCTAATTCCCTTTCTCTAATTTCCCCAAGACATAAGATCTGACAAAACTTACTGATTTAATAGATTACTTTTCAGAA
Source organism: Gavia stellata (assembly GCF_030936135.1). Classification (NCBI taxonomy): domain Eukaryota; kingdom Metazoa; phylum Chordata; class Aves; order Gaviiformes; family Gaviidae; genus Gavia; species Gavia stellata. Next base: position 35,210,890 of record NC_082601.1, read on the forward strand.
TTCTGCAAGGAGAGGAATTTTTTTAGTTTAATTAACCATCATGAAGACAAAGTGACCACTGACATATTTCCATGGTTAACTTGCATTTCAGAACTTCAAAGATTTTGTCAAGCTTTGGTAAGAATAGGGATGCTGTTTAAATCTTATCTCTACAGCTAAAGTATTTCACTACTGAAAAAAATCCAGGTAGTTGAACACTATGTATTCAGTATTCCTTAGTGCAAGGGCACACAGAATCTAACAGGGTGCCAGGATACAACTCACCTGCTGTTTTTGTGATCTGAAAGTTGACAGAACCTTGGTCTCTCACACTAGCAGCATCAGAAACAAGCTCCCCAACCCCATTTATTTTTAGAGATACGAGAGGGAAGAGCAGCGTACTTCTGACTTTATTGAAATCCATAGCATTATCTGTAATGGAAAGAATTTGGCTCTGAATACAGTCAGGGTCTGCAGAGCTCTAGCTACTGTAGTCACAGCATAAGATTTTCTTTACTGTTTGGATGTGGTTGTGAAACACTGTTGACATAAAAACAAGGTGGGGGGAAATGATTGGAACAGGAATGAGATGAGTCTCTGGTTGGGGCAGACCTAGGAGTCAAGAGTTTCTGGGGAAAAAGCTTACGAGTCACCAGAATTGAGACGGGAAAGTGCTTAATCTCAGAAAGATGATGTGGGGTCTGCTGAGCTCCTACAGAAAAGCTTATGGGTTGCAGTGTTCTTGTTTTGCTGGAGAAGAGATGTGCAAGGTTTCAGTCTCCTTCCTGGAAGCATTTTGAAACTGGCAAGTGTTAGGTGTAGCACAGCATAGAAAGTGTCAGAGTGAGTTGGTTCCCATTACGCAAAGTCCATTTAAATACACCCAGGCATTCTGATACAGTGAGCTTCTCCAGAGGGGAACTTTGCAAGCTGTCCTTGCACTAGCCGTGAAAATACAGTAGCCTTCCATTTCTCTTCTTTCTTGGTCCAACAGCTTAGAGTTGTAAATAAACACTGAGAACTTGGTGCTGTAAGTACTTTCCTTTCAGCCTTACTAAGTAACTTACAGAACGTGACTGAAGTCAATTTATTCTGTTCAGGGCCAACAAGCGGAGGATCTCACGATGGCCTTATTCCTTGGACAAGATTCTGCAAGGTATGAACACAGTTTAAAAATTGAGATGGAAGAGGGAGCTTTGTCTTGGTTTGTTGTGGGGTTTGTTGGGGTGTCGTCCCCCTCCAGATGCTTTATTTTTCTGTAGCGTACCCTAATCTAGAGCTTACATGGTTGTGGGAGGTTTTGGTGGGGAGGTTAAAGTAGCAGCAGCAGGTGGAAAAAGGGCATGTAATAGTAAGGAGTAGATTATTTTGAGATTGCTTTTGAGCCACATAAACTATACGGAAAAATGTGTCTTTCAAACAGCATCTTCATTATTAGTAATAGAATAGTTCTCCATTTTAAGTATTACAGAAAATGTCCAAAAAAACCCCAGCAAGATGAACAATTCTTCTCTGTCATTGCAAAGGACATTTCCCAGACCAGGGGCAACTGGATTAGGGTGAGGATTAGCACAGGGCAGCCAAGAGGGTCAGCATGGTGGCAGAAAACCACATCTGAGATTTCATAACCCTGGCTGCAGCAAGACAGGAAGACTCTTCACATTTTCTTTGGCTTTAGAACCTAAAGTGGTACAGATAAGCAGATGATGACAGCAGGCAGGAGCAGACTCCAGGGGAAGAGCAAAGCTCCAGTGACCTGCAAGCACTCAGGTTCATTAATATGGGTGTCTCATGAGGAATTGATATCCGAGTCTGAACAGAAAGTCTCTCTAAGCCATTCTGCTAGCCAGCCTGGTTAAAAGCCCCATAGGATGGTTTGGCTGTCCAAGAACCCCAGTAAGGACAGTGCCCAGGCAGGAACCAGAGCCTATTCTCTGCTCTTAGACCAGTGTTGTTACATGAGAGGTGATGATCACATGTTTGTGGGTACCATAGGCTCAGGCAGGCATTTATCTCCCACTGCCTCTTGCCTTTAGATTCAGTACATGCTTCATCCCCAATAGTTTCTGTCCTTCTGGAGTAGAGAAACAGAAAGGGAAAAAAAAAAATCATATGAAAATACAGGGAAGGGTGGGAAGGAAGAAAAAGGGGAGAAAAATGCAAGAACAAGTAGATGCTGGCAGGATTGAGAGCTTGCTTCCTCTCCTCTTAACAACACTCATGTTTCACTATCCCTGTTCTCCCCCCTCCCACCTCTGCCTTTCCATATTCTGAATTTCAGGAAAATATAAATGATAAAAATTTCCCCTTTTGGCTGTGGATTGAGGGAATCCTGGAGCTTATTAAGAAACACCTCCTGTGTCTCTGGAATGACGGGTAAGACCTGACTGAAGTTAAGACATGGTCATTGCCTCAGACCTCTCATTTAGGCTAGCAGTTGCATCCTCAGGTTGTGAGGTTGTCTGTGCAGATACTTTGGATCTAGTAAAGCGGAACTCACAACTAGAAAAATCTGAGGAAAATGAATTCTAGTAGTGAGGAAGCCTCTAGTCAGGCAACTGCTTGAAGCGAAGATGTCAGATGACCAAGCTGTCCCATTTAAGTCACAAAGCAGGGCTTCGAATGTTAGATTTTTTGCCTCTGCTCCCGCTGTAAGTAGGTTCTTGCTACACCCTAGATCAGAGCCTCTTTCGTGTTTGACAGGGAAGACTGAACTACAACAAAGTCTTAAAGCAATCATCTGTCTTAAAAAAGCAAACAAAAAACCTACCCACAAGCAAACATTATGAGCCTCCTCTAGGTGGCAGCAGCCAGACTCTGAACTTCTGTATCTGCACTATGAGTCCAGAAAGTAGTCTTTGCTGATTTTAATAGAGTATTATTAAGTAGTAAGACTCTGCCAGATGGAAAGCCAGTTCTATTTGCCCTTTAATACTGGTCTAGTAAACTTTTGCTTCTGGTGTTGCCGATTTCAGAAGTAATTGCTGCCAGAAACAAGTTTAGTCAGGGTCACAGTCCTGCATTTTAGGTTTAGCCACATTATGAAACCCTGTCAATAGCACATTCACAGTGGAGCATTCTAGTATCCCACAAGTCTGCAGAATCTACAACAGCAGGATTCCTCTGTCTTGCTACATTCAGCAGCAGGCTTCAAACTATTACCCCCTAGCTCCAGATGAGTTCTGTCAAAGCCCTTTATAGTACAAACCTTGTTGCACTGCTCAAAACCTGCATATTTCAGGGCTAAGTGGACTCCAATGCAGCAGGATCTTTTGCCACCATTACTGAAGTAGAGTTGCAGTTCTCCCCCATTTGGTATTCCGCCTCAGTATGGCTATGTGCCTACAGGATTGGTTTTTTGCATGTGGCTTTGATAGTATATGGTCTCAAATAGCATTATCATTGCTCTCAGTTTGAGAGCAATCCCCTGCTTACGGTTTAACAGAAAGAAGAGATGCAAGTTAAATCCTGAATGTAATCAAAACCAGAGATTTAGTACTATTAGTTTTTCCTCTCTTAACTGGCTTTGTTGGATAGTCACAGATCTTTGTTTTCTAGAAAGGCAAAAAAGGGAAACTGAAGGGAAGACTCTTGCCAACGGCAAAGGTACTTGAATGGGAGAGACAAATCTATAGCATTCATTAGGATAGAGACTCCCCTTGTATAGAAAAGAATAAGTGTTACAGCCTCAAGAACACTTGTCTTTCTTCATACTTGAGGGATGGGAGGGCAAAAGACTTTCATTATGCTCAGGATATTTACTAACACATTTTTTACCTAAAGCATGCCATTTAAAAAAAAAAAAATCAAAATGCCATAAAACAGGACAGCTTACAGCATCTGAAACCCTAAGCAAAATCATGATTATTTAGTAGTTTTTTGTGCAAAAAACACTTTCCCTAACTTAATCGTCAAAAGGACAGTAGTAGTAGTACTTAAAATACCATTATTGATGGGGTATTTTAAGGAATAAGAAGCAGCGCAAAGAAATTCTGACCTTTTTAGAAAAGCAGTTGGGGTTTGACCAGGGTTATGCCCTAGTGCTGGCTTGTACAATTCCCTCCCCAGTACCTGTTCAGACCAATCCATTTCTTACAATTACCACATTGGCCTCCTTGCCTACACAGTGACATTTGCTGAGCATAGTGAATTTGGGGGTTGAAGTCACAAGCTTAACAGCTCATCTAGAAAATGTCCACAAGGAATAAAATAAACCCCACACCTGTATAAATGCAATCTGGTAGCTAGCAAACCTTGTTTCATCAGCCAAATAGGAGAAACCACTGTTTCTTAATATACTTTTGAAATTAAAACCGCTAGCTGGGATCTGACCACAGTACACACATATAACTTCACTTCTGCTTCCACAGCCTAGCTTTGACAGCAAAAGACGATCTCTTTTATTCCAAGCTCAGAAAAGTGTTTGTATAAGCCACCAGGCAAAAGGAAGCGCGCTGAGGGAAGCTGTGGTGATTCATGGCTTCCACAGGGCAGCTCCAGCCTGCCAGTCCTACTGCCGGCTTTCCACAGGGCAGAGCCTTCTGTGAGGCTTTTACAAGTACTTCAGCTCTTTTAAGTGACAAAAGCTTTTTAGTTTTCCTATGTTGAGGAGCAAACTCAACTTTTTCTTTTCAACATTACAGCTGCATCATGGGTTTCATCAGTAAAGAGAAAGAGCGTGCTTTACTGAAGGACCAGAGTCCAGGAACATTTTTATTAAGATTCAGTGAAAGCAGCAGAGAGGGAGCAATCACATTTACGTGGGTAGAAGGATCTCAAAATGGTAAGTCAGTAAGAGAGAACATCTTTGTCTTCAAAGTATAAGCTTACATCAGAACACGCCTTTATGCTTTTTCACACCAAGAACCAATACAATACACTACCCTAGCAGTCTCCACCCTTACAAGCAACAGGCCACAAGCAATAGCAGACACATACCTTACTTGGTGTAACTCATAAGCTGCACATGGTAGGTTGTTTAAGGTTTCAGCTAGGACTAGTAACACTTCCCAGGTACTGCTTCCGGCCTGGAAGTTTGTTGAGGACAAACTGCCTAGGCTGTCTCCCCTGTCTCCTTAGGTTCTCTCTTAGCAAGATGCCTTTAGTACATACATAGCTGCATCCCCCTCCAACCCCATAGCACCTTCCCCATCAGAAATGTCTTTCCCAGAAAAAGTTCACTATAGCCCTATTCAGCCCTCTGTATTATTGTTCTCTCTTGCTACTTCACCTTGTGTGCAACACTCCTTTCTCAAACAGCTTTCTTTAACCCATGGTCAAACACATTTGTTCCTTCCTTCCTACATTCTCCCTAGGTAAACCATGTATTCACTTACTTCATTTATCTGAGTAGTTCTCCTTCCTCCCATTTCCAGAAGAAGGACTGATGAAGAGATTGCTGCTTCAGTTAACTGAACTACTTTCTCACTTTCTTTCAAGGAAGCCTAGGAACTTAAAAGCTGCAAAAAGATATCATCTCCCCTGTAACCAATCAGGGTTCTTCCCTTATCATACTACTTAAATCAACCCCACCTGCCAGGGTGCTGCAGCTGTTGACACTTCACTTGGGTGAGCCCAAGATCTACAGCAGCTGGAAGAGAAACTGCTGAATGTACTTGATTTCTTTCCCTTTGCTGCCTTCATACCTGAGACATCCAAAAATTAAGCAAAGAAGGGTGATAGAATATGGAGCATTCAGGGAGGCTTTATCTGTCTCTCTTTATGATTCATAAGAGCTCCAAGTGGTGTATTAGGATCAAACTTCCTAATAGGCGATAGAGTTTGAATTACATCATTTGGAAGAGGGTTGAAAAGGTAGCACAACTTAAATTAGTTAATGAAATATCACAGTTAATTTCCACGGACAGGTCACCCCAGTCATTCTGAATACAAAATACACCAAAAGCCATTGCTATATGCTATCCCCCCATATGCCTTCCTTCCCCACAATACAATTGTGTTCTTTTTGACAGTCGTTAAGTATTTACCTGCAGCACAGTAGGTGTCATCCAGGTATGCCTTTTGCTCACGTGACCTCTGACTTTGTGGAATTGGCTGCAGCTTTTCTGGACAGTTTTAGAAAAAACTTTGAAACCACCTTCAAGAGTTGCTGCTTCTCTCATCTGCAGAGCCCCAGTTCCATTCGGTAGAACCATACACCAAGAAGGAGCTCTCTGCTGTTACTTTCCCTGATATCATTCGCAACTACAAAGTGATGGCAGCTGAAAACATTCCTGAAAATCCACTGAGATATCTGTACCCAGATATACCTAAAGACAATGCCTTTGGCAAATACTACTCCAGGCCTAAGGAGGGTGAGTGCTATAAATGGGTCATACAGCATAAGTGTGATGTGTGTTCTTGAGATACTTGGGCACTGGATGATTTCTGTGGCATGGAAAGAAAGAGTAGCAGTTGGACTGTCTTGGCAGCCTTACCCATGCTTGAGTGGTGCTCAGCAGAAAGGTGAGAACAGGCACCTAAGCTTTAGTAGGTTAAGAAAAGGTCTGTTTTTAAAGAGGCACCACATGAGATCTAGTCAGATCAAAAACTGAAAACATAATTGTCACTGGAACCCTAATTCAGCTTTCATGTGAGCCTGTGCGATTATTTCAGAGGAGTAGGTTCCCACTAACAGCTGGAACCATGACTCATATTTAACTTACACAGGACTGAGCCTGGCTCTGTGGGCCTGGCAGGATGTGTTGATACAGCTACAGCAAACTTCAGGGGAAGTTTTGTTCCCCATTTTCTATAGGGGAAGAGTAAAAAGGCAAATCTGACTAAAAAATGGAATAAATTTACCATAGTGCTGTAAAATGCATGAGAGAGAGACTTGCACATTATCTGGGTCACAGGCTTTATTTTTGGTAAAATAAAGATGGCAATGTGAAGTAAACTTGCTTAAAAAAAAACAAAATTTTTTTTTTTTTCCTTGAAGCACCAGAGCCTATGGATTTGGATGGTCCCAAGGGAAATGGCTACATCAAGACTGAGTTAATCTCTGTATCTGAAGTGTAAGTTTCCACAGAAATGCTGGATTTCCAGGAACTGATCATAACTTTTTAGCTGTAGTTCATGTCTCTTCACAGTATTTAAGGTGTAGGTGCCCCTGTCAAATCTTTCCTCTATCAGCTCTGAGACAGCCAGCCCAGCTGTGCTGCACTTCTTTACTGAAGGTTTGTCCCTGCTCTTCTCCTTCTATTAGCCACCCTTCCAGACTCCAGTCTCCAGAAAACCTGCTCCCCATGTCTCCTGAAGAGTTTGATGAGGTGTCTCGGATGGTAGACCCAGCAGAGATTGATACTGTGGTACGTATCACAAACCAGGCTTTTGTGGGGGGGTTGAACTGGAACTTGCTTGTTTCCTTTTTTTTTTCCCTTCAAACATACATCGGACACTTAACACAAGCTAACACCTCAGAACGCGTCACTTCAAACGCGTAGGAAAAGCTGGGAATCCAGGGTTAGACTGGGATTGCTATCAGTTGTTCTTTCCACTTGTTTGAAGAACAGGAGAGCAAAGCTTCCAGTGTGTATCTTGGGGGGGGGGGGTAAGACAGGAAGGGAGGCAGGAGTAACGCTGTGCTCCTCCTGCGGGGTCTGGGGTAGGGAGGGAAGACAGAGCAGGTATGCAGCTTGGAGGTGTTACCCTGCCAACACTGGCGAGGTACTGCCTGTTAACGGAGCAGTGTTGTCCTTTTGCGGTGTACTTCAGGAAAAAATTCCAAATTAAAGCATGGCTTTTTTTTTTTTCCCCATGGTAGTTTGATCCCAAGATGTGAATCTGGTGCTGTTTGGGGAGGACTTTGTTGTGCTCTGTGGTTAGCAAAGACTAGAGTATTGGGGCTTTACTTGGCTTGTTTAATTGACATTTACTTTCCCTGTTGCAGATGTGTTCAGCATATTCAACTTAAAGATTGAGCCTTTTACTGCATCATCAACACAGCTGATTAGCTTATGCATCCTGCTCTGCAGTCAATGACTTGGTGACACGCTTCGATCCTTTGGTTTCTCAACCTGAAGGTCCAGTAGCAATTTTTAACTAATAGGAATATAAACCACAGTCTGAGTAGCCCCCTTACATGGACTTTTTTTGTTTAGAGGTTCTTTGTTAAAGAATTGCCAGTTAGCGAGACAACCGTGCCGGAGTGGAGGAAAGGAGGAGGATAGGAACGAGAGGTCCTCAGCAAGAGCATTGGGGGAAACATACATTTTTTGTTTAAGGGGATTAGTTAAACTTAACATTTAAAACAGTTGGCTGTACATAGAAGGCTTCAAAGCTAGTTCTTTTGCAGAGGTTCTGTTCAGAAAGCTTGCACCTTCTGCGTAACTACTTCTGAAGAACTTTCACAGCTTTGAATTCTCATCTGCCTCACAGAAAGGAGTAAGAGAAAGACTCTGCAGGTATATGCCACACTGAACCCATGTGCTGCTGAAGTTTGTCCTGGTTTTATCTTTTCTAAGGGCATGGAATACTGAGAGAACATAAGCCTAAAATGTTATCTGCGTTTCATTTTTGCTGCTTTCTTAAGGCAAGGTCTTCTTGTGTAGGATCTTTAGCACAATCTTTATGAGAAAGAGCACTTCTTAGGACACCACCTTAAAGCTGCATTGGCACATGCTGAGCTTGCAACTTGCTGTGCACAATCAAGACTAAAGCCTCTACAGACTGCAGTCATGCTGTCTAGTAGCAGTATCAGACAAAACGAGAACCTATTCTTAAAAGAGTGCAAAAGTGGTTGGAGTATGTTTTTACTCACTGTGCTTAATCTACCAAGGTGAGGACCTGGTCACTCGTATCTTTTACGATACATGCCCCACTTAGGTTGTAACAGGTGGAATGGAACTGAATTTTCTCATGCAGTATGAACGAGGGCATTTATTTAACTGTTGATTTGAATAGCTAGAAGACCCTCCAGGCTTTGATAATGAAGTAGTTTTGCAGTTAGGGATAAAGCACAGGAAAGTGATAAAGTTGTACTGGGTAACAGTTGCAGGATATGCCATCTTTAGTACTTAAAGGATGAAGCTGTGCTTCCACCAGAGGAGGAACACATTTGTGTTTCTCAGCATGTTTGATGATAATTAACAACTCACAGTTAAGAGGGAAGGTTGTCTTAAGCAACTCATCTCTTAGACTACGGGCATGTATTAGTCCAGACTGCAAATTAGCAGGCAGCTGAGTAGAGGGACTGCGAAACAGTCGTGCTGGATCCCCCATGTTCAGGTACAGGACCTGGGCAGCCTGCTCTAGGTGCCCCTGCTTGAGCAGGGGGTCGGACAAGATGACCTCCAGAGGCCCCTCCAACCTCCACCCATCTGTGACGGACACAGTTGCTACTGCAGCTTCTCAACCCACTGCTACCTGTTCCCAGTGCTGGGAGGGCAGCAGTGGCCAGTGTGACTCAGGGATTGCAGAGCTACTTCTCTACCATCCAGAAATGCCAGATTGATCAGCTGTTGCTTAGAAAATAAACGGCTGCTTCAGTATCGTGTGCCCAGGAAGACTGATGTGCCCCCTGCAAAAGCTCGAGAGAAAGAAAATTTAAAGAACCTAGTATTTAAATGGAAAGCATTGCTAAACTGACTTACTTTTGGTGCCCTGGGTTAGTGAGGTTAACAGTGCTACAGAATATCACCACTGGTGACTTAATGCTTTTATTATTATAACTAGCTGAATGTGTATCTTTACTGTAATTTGTTTCTTGAGCTACACCTTGTACTTACGGTCTATATGTGGCAGTTTGTTTTCATTCCTTGTATACTTCAATTTTATTGACCAGGGTGAAATTTTCTTGTGATATTTAAAGCAATGGCCTTATTCGTGGCTTTGTCTTTACACTGCAAATAGTTTTAAAAGCAATGTTTTTTTTCAACAATGGAATATTCTTTTGCCATTTTAAATAAATGCAACTGTCAGTTGACACTTTTGTCCTTACTCTGGTTTTCTGGCTACTTCTATTTTAGACACAGGATGTGTCTGACAATAGTTTACTGTATATCTCATTTTAAACTTGTATGTGCAACTGAACAGTTACAGCTGTGAAGCCTAATGCAATATAGATGCTTTTAATTCACTGCATTGTTGCAGGTCAGTCTGCATTACAGAGTTCTTAGAAGGTGGCGGTTAGAATATTTTTTTTAATTGCTGCTTGTATCACATTACTGATTTTTTTTCTTCCCCAACCAAACTTCAATAAACTCAACTTGAATTTCTAATTTGAGTTGATGAGTAGGGTAACTGATCTATAATTAAACTTTGTGAGCTGTGAAGCTGGCCCACAGGTGCATCATTTTTCTCTGGAGATATTAAGTGACATGATCCCTTGTCTCACACTTGTCAGGCTTCGATATTAACTACACAGCTGGAAGAATAATAAAAGGAAAGAAACTGTTGGTGAGATGAAGGACAGGAGGAGTGAAGAGTAGGCAAGAAAAAGCTAGAGCTGTTGAGGGCACACGGCCAATCCACTTAAGAATCCCAGCATTAACAAAAAGCAACCAGTGAAAGGACACAGCTGTAGAAAGGTTTTTTTTTTTTTTTTTGAAAAGAAGATACATAAAAAAAAAAAAGGCAGCTAGATCAGATAAACTTGCTCTCATTTCCTTTGCACAATGGGAATGACCAGACTAGGTCTTCCTGGACAGCCTTCCCCACAACTGAAGGCTTATTTCAATGGCAGTCACATAGGTAACCAATAAAACGCACCACTACCATCATCATCTTGGTATTTCCATTTATTATGCTGTAAAAAGCAACACTATCTGGATTTTATCTCTTAAAATAAATAACTTTCATTTTCAGAACCAGTACAGCTCAAGTTTAGATTCATTCATGGGAAACTGCTAGAAATACATTCATCACTGTCTATTGCCCACAATACAGAATCTAGAAGTCAAGATCAGCCCAGTCAGTTACAATGACCAGAAGTACACTGCCGATAAGTACAGTCACTGATAGTCCAGCTCAGAAGCAAAAAAAAAAATCTGGTACAATACATTTTGTCCACAAAGATGGGCTAATTAATGCTAAGACTATCACAATATTTCTGAGTACAAAGCATTAAGTTAGCTTAACGATTTTAGGTTGTGATACAGAAGAAACATATACGACATAATAACAAAGGAGTGGGGGAATCCTCTTTGGAGCATAAGGAAGTCTGCATTTGATAAGATAACCAAAAGCTATTTACGTTAAAATCTACGTGTCAGTGTCATGAATGATGAACAGCCAAACCAATGTACTGCATATATTTATACTTATAAATAACGCCATGTCTAAATAGCTGCATCGCTGAATTGGACATTACAAAATAATGCATCTTCTCACAATGAGAAAATACTAAAACTAACCAGCAAAAATGCACTGAAGCTAAGACCGGCTAAAAGCACTCAGTATGATTCAGGAAAGCGTTAAGTTTAGGGACAGCCATAATCTTTAATGTTAACTCAGTTAAAATGCCTTCTTTTGGTTTTTTCGTATATATGTGTATTATAGAATATTATACTTATCTTTTAAAAATGCCAGTTTGAGCAATGCAAATTTCAGTTAAATAAAGCTGAATCAGGTATTTTTCTGAGAAGCTAAAGGGTATGTTTTAATAGGAAAAAAAATATGGAAGAAGTCAGATTAGCACTGAGGTACAGAATACTAGAGTCCATCTGAAAACCATTCCTTTACTCTGAAGTTGACAGATCTCTTGCTAGAGAAAACACGTTGGAATTTAGTTCAGGGTGCAGCAGAGAAGAGGCCTTGTGCTACTCAGTGACCGACATGGCTCAGTAAAAAGCCAGAGGCCATTTCGTTTAGTTCTTAATTAGAACTAAGGTGCCTGTGACACAGGACATGAAAAGAACGGGTTAAAAGCCTTCAGAAAAATAGCTGATCTTCAGGAAAAAAAAAAAAAAGAAAAAAAAGAGCAGCTTAAGAGCAGCTTAAGAACAGTAAGGTTCTTGAGAAAAAGTGTTTGATAACCATGCCAGCCAGCTTCGAAATGTGGTTTCAGGGCTTTTGACTTTCAGACTCTTCCAAGATTCCATCATCATGAAGACAGTCACTGCTTGTGATGAGTATCAAGCACTTTTCCATGGGATTTGTCCTCCCTACAGGGAGGCAGTATGGCATATCAACGAGAGACTGTACAGGAACTCGAGAGGATTTATTCTCAACTATACTGACCTGCTGGGTCACTCTGGAGAAGTCACTTCTCTCCATGCCTTAGTGTACCCATTTGCAAAAGGAGGATAACGTGGTTCAGACCATCTTTATAAAGTGCTTGGGCCATTCTAGAAAGAATTCGCGCATTATTTCAGGAGGATTTTGGTGCCTAAGCAGAAAATTTGGACTTTGAGATCTACTAGTGACTTGTACACTATGTGCTAGGATAAAAATAGCCATATACGCAATTCTCAAGCACAATCTCCTCTTCCATGTGCTAAACGATCCTTGCCTAAAATTCTTGTACTAAAATTCTTACCTATGTCCAACAACTATGGTGTTTTGTGAATATCGCACTCTTAAGCGACTGCTCACTTCTGAGGTTTTATGCTGCAGTATTGGCAGAAGCAATTGCACGTGGGATGGGGAACTGTCGTAACATTGTACTTCTGCAAACAACAAACATCCGCATCTACATTTCCCACAACGGAGCACGTGCCGAGCTGGCTTCAGTGGCAAGACAATAAATGCCACCGTTCACCGCAGAAGGCATCACACCTACTTGTGCTCCTGTTGCTGAACTCCTGTTCTACACCAGCGGAACCCCACTGATGCAATATCCTGCTCCCTGGTTGATGGTAGCGCAAGAAGAGAACATACCCAAAAATTTGGTTTATCTCCTGCCCTGCTCAGGCTTTGGTTGGCTCTATGCTCCTTAAAGCTGTTTCACTCCATCCGTGTTCCTTATTACAAGCCTAAACTAGGTCAGATTTACATGTAATATTTGGGTTAGTACTTTGCCGATCACACGCTTCCATTCCCCTTGCCGGTTCCTGGTGTGACTGCCAAGAACACCACACGTGAGCCCAAAAGGGGGTTTTTGCAGCTTGTCAAGGCTTGCTGCAGTGCAAACATACCTGCAAGGAACACGACTGCGTGGAGTGGAAGCACCCGCTCTCCCCAGTGACGGGGAAGTAATTTAGCAGCTGAACAAGGTGAGAGAGGAGGAAGGCGAGACAAAGGGAACTGAAAGAAACGCTTCCAAAACGAAACCAAAAAACCCACTGAACGCTGTTTGATGTTACAAGTCACACTCCCCTATGCCATTTGGTCAAACAAACCTTAGAACAGATTCCCTGACAAGACTATCTCTAAGAACAAGCCTAGACCACTGACAACTGTCACCTATATACTCTGTTGATATTTATATTATGTAAACAAGGTTGTGTGGAAATCTTTTATTTTTTCCCAAAGGTAAGTGCAGATCCTTACTTAACACACCCAGCCTAAATCTACAATCGGCATCCTCAGCTTTTGAAAAACCTCACTGACGCTCACACCTGACAGTACTCTGGCTCATCTTGGCCATACTGGAAACAGAGGGCTATAGAAACAAAAATCAGCAGAAAAATTCCTGACCACAGACTAGAGTTCACATAGAACACAAAAATAAATTAAGTAGTGCACAGTAAAGCCAACAACAGCTAAATATTTTTATACATCAATTATATGCAGCATGAGGTAATATTGCTCACATTATGGAGGGAGATTCTTAGTTGGTTTTGTTTCTTTAGAGAAGAGATTGGATTTGTCCTGTGCGTATAGAAACTCCTGCAACATAACACCGAAGTAACAGAGACTTCTGTAAAATATATACCACTATCAGATAGAAACACACACGCTCTTCATTACTTATGTATACCACAATTAAATAGGTAAGTGATCTGATTCTTAGGATCTAGCTGAAGACGATTATAGTAAGCCATCCAGATTTTTATGAACCGTTCGGTTCTCTTTTCCGTTGTTGGAATCCTCTGATGGCGTATATTGGACCTGATATTCTTGAAGAATTTTAAAAACATCATGGTGTCCAAAATGTAAAGCTTCATCCATAGGAGTGTTATTCCACCTACAAGAAGGAGCACAGTATTTCTGAGGTCAGCACGTAAGTACAGAGCCAAAAGCACTGAAAAATCTAGTTCTTTACATTCTGTGATAATAATTTGGCACACAGACCACATGAAGTTCAGCAAGTCTGAAAATACTTCATAAGCTGAGCATAATCTTTTAAATAATGGTTTTAATGGTTCACCACTTTTTATTCCTGCTCGCTCTGCAGAACCGACAAAGAACCCGTAGGGTCCTGTTCCGTCTGCTTCAGCGTCCTGGCTCAACGCGTTCCACTCTTACTTGACAGACACCTCTCTTCACCGGGGCCAGAGAGATGCTGTTAGAGCAGCTCTCCGCCCAACTGGCAGTAAAACCACTCACCTGTCTTTGGGGAAAGGATTCACTTTGCATGCTTCCAGCAGAAATTTAACAACGTCCACATGTCCTGTAAGAAAGGCAGGATTGTGAGTGCACATATCTATCTATATCTATGTATATACCTACATACAAAATTTCAAAAAGCAGGTATGCATACAGAGAGAGCGAAGACACTGTAAAGAAAACTGACCACGCTCCATTAACAGATAGCAAATGACACACGAGGAGCCGTTACCTTCCGCAGCTGCTACGTGCAGGGCTGTTCGTGAGTCATAGTCTCTTTGTTCCATATCCATCCCTGACAGAGCAAATCTAAAAAAAACCAAAAAACCCCACGATTACAGAGAAGTCTTACATAATTAAAACAAGTTACAAAACTAGCGTGGAACAATACCCTGATGTTAAAATGATGAAACGTCTGCTGCAAGAGGACGTGAACAGTATCAAAAGCACATTGTACCTTCAGTTATAATGAAAGGGGCCCTTACTGCTTTGGCTCTAAAAATAAGGTAGGGGCTTACTTTTCTTTCTGATCTTTAGTTGTTATGAAGAAAAATAAAATAAAAATGTCTTTGCAGGGTTTGTAACAGTCAACGTAGCTTGTCCCTGTTAGATTTTAAATCAGATAAGTCATACAAAGCAAAGTAATTCATGCCAGCTGAGGAAACCCAGGAAGGACTCCCAAGTCTGAAAATCCTCAACAGCGTTACAACATCGGGAGAGTTCTTTCATCACACCACGGTGCTCCAGGACAGCAGAGCTAAACTATACACATTTTTCCAGCCACTAACTATATTCAGATATATTCTAGCCACATTAATACATTTATTTAGTCTCTTACTGTTATTACTTTAAACATTTCCAGATTCTACTCCAGATTCAGACAGCAAAGCTAGATTTCCTAACCTCTCCAACAACAGTGTGTGTCCTCCAGCCTGATTTTTGGTGGCAGTTTCAGAATCGAATTATAAAGCAGGCTAGGGTACAGCTAGGATTTTCTGCCATCACTATAAAACGACTGGTTAAGGAAATTTATTTCAGTACAATCCAAAGAAAGGGAAAACAATGAGATTGCAGGACAGTGTGAGGGTACCTTTTTGATGGTTAGGTTTGGGGTTTTTTGGTTGGTTGGTTGGGCTTTGGGTGAACATATTGAATGTCCAGTGCAGCTCGGATGTCCCCAACACGGACACAGTGCATATCAATAAGCAAACAACAACAGCAGGTACCAAGCAAGCAGCTTTCCTACTCCCAACCCCGCACTGATTTTTACCTCCGGAGTGCAGACACATCCCCCGTGTAGGCAGCGAACAGCAGATTTATCACAGACTTCACCTACAGAGAGAGATGAAGGCCAGTTTATTTAGGTTCTTCCCTCAAAAACAAAACAAATGGAAAACCAAGAAAAGCCCAGCGTGGTCAGAAAGTCCAGTGTTTACAAACCTGTTAATTGTATCCCCTTCCCTGGCCACATTTTGCAGTAAAACACTGGAAGAATTCCTTCCAGCTTGCTTTGCTATCAGTACTTGTATGTCTATCTTTCCAAGGTTAAGTCATAAGGACAGTAAAAGAATCATAAAACACGCATTTCTATGCTACTGTGGTAAAAAAAACCCAAAAAACCGGAGCCTTGCTGTATGGACAAACCATATTTCTCTCTTTGATTGCCCAATGATACCAAGTATTGAATTGCAAAATTACAAATTACATCACTTTGCACAAGTCACAAACCATAAACACCTCATAAAACAAACTCATTCTGGAAAAGTAAGTTTTTTGGGGGGTGGGGGGTGTTGGTTGGGGGTTTTTTTTGTGTGGTTTGTTTGTGTTTTGGTTTTGTGTTTGTTTGGGTTTGGGTTTTGTTTTTTGTTTTTTTAACAGAGGAGACTCCTAATGCGAAGAGAAATCTATGTTAGCAGAAGAGAAGAAATGGTAGCGGTCTTGCTTTGTATGACAGATTTTCCTTGCATACATCTAATATAGATGCTTTCTTCAATACAAGCAAAGCAAGGTTTCAAAGAAGACAAAAGTAGGATCTTTTTAGATCAAATAACATAGGTGAAGTCTCAGGCAAGTAATGTTTTTCTCAGCTGTATTAATGAGAAAGAAACCATACTGTTAGGCTACCAGCTTCATCCCATGCACGTTTTTAACGCATCCTGGCTGTAACAACTCTAAAAGTTTTAACAAGAGCCAAAACCGACAAGATAGATGATTTAAAGCATCCCACCTCAGCTTCTTTCATAAACCGATATGGCCACTTCTAGGCACCATTCACAGCATTTTCCAGTAAACCTTCTAAATGCTGTTGCTTTTTAAGTTGAGTCTACAAAGTTCCCTCGCTGCTACCAGCCAAGTAACAGAGATAAAGGAGAAAACTGATGCTGCGCTGACCTTCCTGAACAAGGAGAAGCAAACAAAAAAAAAAGAAATCACCGCCCACAAGCAAGTCTCCCGCAGATTTCTGCAAAAACACGGGCGTATTTTCACAGGGCCACAGATGAGCCAACATCTGCGCCTCTTACAAACCGAAGTAGTGGAATTGCTTGTTACTTTTTACACCTCAGGTACGCACTGACGCAAAGAGACCGAAGCAAAAGGAGACAGCGCCAGGGTGGAAAGGGAGCCCCTCTCCTCACCCCAGCATCCGCAAACCCTGCGCTCCTTTTCAGTTTGCGCTACGAGGCTCAGCAGGCTTAGGAGCCTGGCGCAGCAGGTACGCGACCTGCTCGGCAGGACCTGCAGCTCTCCATCCCTTCTCAGGGGGCTCAGTATCCCCCAGGCTGCTTCTCAGCCTCCGAAGGCTGTGCCCCTGGGCTCCCACCGCACCCACCCCCAAGCACCGGGGTCGTCACTAACCGCGGCAAACCCCACAGCCTTTCCCAGACCCTCCTCACTAGCATCACAGAGGACAGGCCTGAAGCAACTCTGCTCCTCCCATGAAGATTTTTTTTGTTGCAAGCTTCTGGAAGAATAAACAACCAGTGACCAAGAACCCCACAGCACGTGAGCTTTGCTCCGGATGCGGAGCCGGCCACCCCTGGCTGAGCCCACCCACCCATACGGCGGCCCCGGGGCCGCTCCTCCCCGGGCTGTCCCTGCGCCCCACAGCTGGGCTCCCCTTCTCTCCACCCCCCGGCGCAGTCCGGCAGCGACACGACCCCGGGAACAAGCCGCTACCTGCACCCCACGGGGATGCGGTGTCCCACCGCTTCTGGGCGAGCTTGCAGCTCACGGAGACGGCACCACCCAGCAAACACCCCAGAGCCCTCTCATGAGGCTTCCAATAGAGACCACCACAGTCACACCAACGGGTTAAAACCCCCTAAAAGAACGTACATCCTTTATAGATACTGGGCTGCAGACTGTATTTAAACGCAGGCATGAAAGGGGAATTTAGTTTGACGACCTCTAAACCTCATTAGGATGACTCGGGCGTTTTCCTGGCTGAGAGAGAAGTTGAGCATCGCTCCACCCCCGGTGCCCTGCCAGAGAGCGGGCTGGGTGCTCGGACATTGCACGTCCCGCAGGTGCTGAATACTCTCCCTTTTTCAGGATCTAGTACGAGCAAAGGACATTCTGTCCTTAATAAAAACCGTTTCAGAGGTAACTGATCATTTTGGCTGGGCTTCCTTACGTTTCTGGGAAATGCAAATGTGCATTAAAATAATAAAATAAAAATAACACGCATTCCTTCCTTACAAAAAATAACTTTCCAAGTGCAGCTGGGGCCAAGAATCCCTCTGGATTCAGCTGAACATTTTGCTAAGAAGCCATTTTCATTTTCTATAATGATGTGACAAAATCTAATTTGGAGATTCCTGAGACTTTCTAACACAATAATCTTAGGCCACGTCTCTCAGCAATCTGGGAGAGGTTAAAGCCACTCCTTTCTTAAGATAAATAACGTAAAATCCAAGGTCGCATCATTATAAAACTGAACTTCTTGACGGATCAAAACAAAAAGAAATACAAGTCCAGACAAAAAGAAAAAAATAAAAATAATCTCTGCTTGTTTAGTTCAGAAGAAGGAATTTTGAGAGGAAATATGACTGCTCTCCGCACAACAGTAAAGGTAATGGGATACAAACAGCAGGAGACAAACAAATTAGCAGGACAATTATTAGCAGAATAATTATCCAAAACTGGTCAGGAGTGAACTCAAGCTGGAAAAAAGCAGAAGAGTGTAGCCATCACAGCTGAAACGGCTGTGCCCTAGGGCTACCTGCCCTCATTCCCAGTGAGACTTTAATGATTTTATGGAAAAATTAGGCTGGATTTGCTAGCAACAAAACACACCTTGACTCTGTAACTGCACCCTGCTCTATCAGCAGCATAGTCCAGGCCAAAAAATTAATGAATTTTGTAAGGTATGAAATGAAATTGCTCAAAAGGCAGCCATAACCAACAAAGATGGACATAAAAGTGAATTCAAGAATAAAATTTAAAAATCTGCAAATGCAAAATACATGTTGAATTCAAAGTAAGAATATACAGTTTCCATGAGCATCTTCTGGAACATCCCTTAGATATCAAGAGAATATTCATCTAAGTAGCATATATATTAAACCATCACATAAGAGGGTATCATTTACATTGAGAAAAAGTTCTCATGTGAAAATAACCCTCTGCCAGAAGCTCTGTATCTGCACAAAAGCTCACTTAGGCTGCCATAAAAATCAAGCACAATCAAGACCTCAAAAATGCAAGCAAAAGTTCTCTCCCCCCAAACTCACAGCTTACTAGCCTGAAATACCAGGTCCGTTGCAAAAGCCAAGAGCCAAAGAAACTCTGAAGTGGGAGCAGCAAACATATGATTGTGGGGTTTTTAACTGTAGGGGAGGAAAAAAATAGCAAAGATGACAGATGAGCTGTACCCATTCAAACTAAGTAGGGCACAAGGGACAAGGCAACTAATTTAAGTGTTTAAAAACTCTGTCACTGAGTTTCTAACCGAGTGGTTCATTATATTCTATCTGCCATACTGAGTACTGGTGTTTCTGTTAACCGCGCTGATGAACCCAATTTTCCACTCACCTTCAGAAACAGGAACGGAAAGTTTGCCTTCAACCTGACAGCCACGAATTAGTTTTTCTACTGCACAGAATTCCTTAACCATGAAAATTTAATACAAGCAGGAGAGATGGAGTCCCTTTGCTACATAGGACTAGGCTCAAACATTACCATACAGCTATATAGCAGTATCAAACCCAGAGCAAAAACTGTTCCACCTTATGTCAAACGGGAGATAAAACCTGCATGCACTGCACTGGGTTAACTTAACAGCTCTCTTGTTACTGCATCAGAAATACACAGCACTACTCACTTAGCTATGATGAAACCGTCTTTGCACACAAACACTTTTTCCCCGAGTGCTGGATATAATCCTTGTTATCCAGATGGTGACGCCAGCAAGGAAAGGTTGCTCAGGAATGGTTTTGTCACCCAACATTAAAACCAGAAGTCCCAGACCACACACACCTTGTATTTTCACCTTCAGGTTTGTAGGTCTTAGAGGTCTCAGGCTCAGCTGGATGAAGCTATGGCCGGCTCAGTCGAGTGCCAGCAACAGTCCTGCTCACGCTGGAGGTGGCCAAATGACCACGACCTCCAGAGGTCCTTTCCAACTAACCGTTCTCTGAGTCTGCGGGTAAGAACGTGAGCAGCATGAGAAAGAAAGATCAAGCCTGTTGTTGCTGAAGAAGCACACCGAGCTCAAGTTAAAGGAAGGAAGCACTCAGAGTTCGGAGCGGCAGGAAGTCACACCGCTGCGGCAAACATTTCACATAAACACGGGGGGCCTAAAGGGAAAAAAAAAAAAAAGGAAGAAACACCTTCCCAAAACCCCAAAAGCACAAGCCAAGTGAGATATGGCATTGAAAGTTACAAAGGAAAACTGAGCCTTGAAGTGACTGCTAGTCCAAAGCTTTCATACTGCAGTTATTTTAAGTATCTCCTATGCCCAACTGGGCTAAAAGCTGCGAAGAAGGCTCGTTCAAGCAGCGGGATTCAGATGTGACACCAACGGCACGGGAATGGCGGAAGCGCAGCAGAACACAAGGGCTGCCTCAGCACTTCAGGGGGCACGTGCCCAGCGCACAGCGAGTACACCGCTGTCCCCTGTTTCTCCATAGCACACGTTGTCAGAGCACCTCGGTGAGAGGCGGTAGTTTTTGGTTTCTTTTTCAATTTCTCAGTGTACCAACCTGAAAGACCTAATGAAAAAATAAGTTTAACTCCAGAATTAATATGCTGAAGTTACTTACCACGAGTGAAATTTCAACACGTCTAATTAATCTGAAAGGCAGGACTGGTATGTGGGAACAGCCTTGGTGCAGTGTTTGTGACAAAACGGTCTTTCCCAGTTGAGCTGCACACTCAAATCCAGCCCACGGGAGAAGACTTATTTAAATAGTCTTAGTGTCATGATGGCTAATAGCAAATCTCCATACAAGACTGAGATGACAATCACTTAACACAAACCGGTTTAGAGGATTTTTTTTTTTAAATGTAGAAAACAGCATGTGTATCACTGCCCAGCTCTAACGCTTATCAACAGAAGACCTCTCCACACACTTGACAGAGAGCAAGCTGCTATCACCATCGGCTCCAAGATGGGAAACTGAGGCCCAGAGCTGGAAATGAACCGCTATGGTCTCGCGGCGGGCGCAGAGCAGCCCAGCGCCTTCTGCCCACCGGCTCACACGCTTCAGCATTCCTGTGAAACAGAACCAAACCCAAGCGGCTGGCCGTCCCAGCCCCGTGCTCTGTACCTGCCCGCACGTCCCCGCCGCTACGGGGCTGTTTGTCCTGCTCTGCTATCGCTGCCACGACTCCAGCACAGCAGGGCGAGCCTCTGCTCCGTCCTCCGCTTGGGTGGGGAGAGAAAAGCCAAACAGCTGTGCATGCAAAGCAAACAAATCCTTTAGAAAAAACTAATTTAGCTCAGAGCTGGATTAATTCCATGAGAAGCTCTTAGCTAAAAAGGTCACTGAATCTGCATTTTAATTTCCTACTGTGTCCTGCTTCCTGAGAGCACTGTCCCCCCCCAATTTCTTTGAAAACATTGCAGAATGTACAGTCTAAAAAAATATTACTTCCAACTTTACTGTTTCTCCAGGTGGCTGAGGAATACAGTCAAGCCCCATAGTTTAAAATGGTGCTGCTAAAGGCAATATAAACAAGGATAAACAAACAAACGCCCCAAATCTTTCCAATGCTCTTTACGTGATATTTGGGGACAATGCCACAGGTTGGCCTTCAGAAAAGATGTTCAAAATACCAGGAAAAAAAGGTTGTTTGAATGCACACTGTTTCTCAGGAGCTTTGCCATATCTGAACTTTACTATGCACAAGACCCAGTGCGGTGACAGGAGACTTTCAAATAGAACGAGGGGGAAAAAACGAGACAGCAGAGCTAGCTGAGAGAACAAGGCCACCGCTCTCTTCTCTCGCGTCTCATTTTCTGGGCTTAAAATGGGACACAATGTCTCCTTTGGGGAACCCTGCCCTCCTGGACAAACGGCTTGAAAAATGAAGTTTTCAATGTTCCCCTGCACAGCAGCGAGGCGTAGGGATAAATCGGGGTATAAACTTCAGCTCTTGCCGCTCAAGACTTCCCCAATGACAAGCCGCTGTCGTGCTGACCCCGGGTCCCGATGCACTGGGATCTCGGAGCTGGTGCCAGAGAAAAGCGAGACTCCTGGTGCGTGGCACCAGCCGGTCTCCTGGCAAACGCTCCCAGCCGCAGGAGAGCTGCACTGAAATGGGACCAAAGCTCTGCAGCTCTTCACCCGCACCGAACACACAGCGAAATCAGACTGATTTGTCTGGAAGCCTCTCTGAGGCACAGTTCTCCACGCCACTAAAAACCTCCGAACGCTGCCGGGCGGTTAATCTGCATTTAGGATACCTGGGCCATCTTCCTTTGGCACCTGCGCCAACGCCCGCAGATGATGCAGCGCAATTTCCCTACGTATACAAAAAGTCTGACAGATGTTATTTCAAAACCGCGGATCCTGGCAACGTGTTGTTACGCCCAGGAGAAAGACGAGAGCGCAAAGCGCTCAGCAATTTCTCTTCCACAGTCCCCCCGCGCCCCGCCGAGAGCCACCCGTTTGGCAGCCGGGTCCCACCGACGCACCGGACACGCGTGCGAAGGCTCCGCTTGCCAAGAGACGCCGCGCGCGCCCCGCCAGCTTTCCCACCCATTGTTAACAGCGCGCGGCTTCCCTAAGCCGGCTCAGCGCTGGATTAACTCCGAAATTCAGAAAATAGATTTTTAAGCTGTCTAAGGAGCGTTTGTCTAGTGCATGAGGATTAACGGTTCACACTGGGAAGAGACCGACTACTATAAAGTCTTCCTGTTCTCCTGACTTTGCAAACGACCACGTCCTGAAGAGTGACGCAGGAGCAAAGGGTTTACATGAGCCCAGAGGGACTGCGCAAGGTAACCGGAGCTCCAAAATCAACGTAAGTTTAACTTCACAGCACCGCTGTTCTGCTGCTTTTCCTAAAGGTGATGCCGTGATGAGGGTCATCTGCAGCAAAAGCAAAGCATTCTGCCCACTCCCTGGAAAAATCACAGGTTTTTAGATGCTCATTTTATCAGTGGAAAAAAAATCCTGAAATCTAAAAGATGCCAATATAAATTCTGAAACAGCAGTGGTGACCTATTAAAAAAAAAAAACCAACCATCAAACGAACAACAACAAAGAAACCCAGAAAAAGTTAATCTAGAGCACAAATTAAATGATTAGGTCACACAGTGTTTACACACAAAATGGGTAATTCAACTATGCTGAAGCACAGCCTACAGATGACTTACTCCCTGCATGCAAGGTTTCAAAATAAAATTCAGAAAAAACCTGCTCAAAAGTAATTTTGAAGCTGCAACTCCGAAATTAACCTAGAATGCATGTAGTCCCTCAAAGGACAAATATAAAACCACAGGCTAATCTCAGAGAGGAACGCACGTGCCTGTACATTCAGACAAACACTAGACAGGACTGCTTATTTTAAAAACTGGCCATTTTTACAACTCATTTGCAATAAACTGGAATCTGCTCTCCAGGGCCCGCTGACAAGGCTGGTGTGGAAAAATCACTGTTCGAGTCTAAGACAGAGCCACGGGTTTCCTTAAAAATACCTGTCTTCAACATGAAATTAAGCTGTATTTTGTAAGGAAAGAAATCTCAATTGAAAGTCAGTATCTTTGCAGCTGAGCTTCTGCTTTGCTTCCCCTGAAAGAAAGTGAAAGTTATTACCTAAGGGTCAGTAAAACATTTACAAGTCAAAAGTAAGACTGAACCTAAACAAACAGCCAACCCAAACAACACGGGTTTGTCAAAAGCACTTAACTATGACCCCGTCCTTCCACCGGAGTTTCTTACAGCTTTTAAAACCGCTGCTTTTCAGCCTGGCACAAACAGCTCTCTGTAACACCCAGCGTATTTGAAGGACTGACACTGGCGTTCAGATGTCCACCGTGCCAGCGCAGGAGAAGCGCCCGTGTACCCCCCCTCCAAACCCAGCTCAGCGTCCCCTCCGTCCCGCAGCCGAGACGCGAACGCCGGTGCTTACCCACCTGCCCCACGCCAGTGCCAGCAGCCTGCCGGGATACAACACCCAAACCAAGCGCTGCCTTTTATTCACCGAACCCAGCCGAGTTTAGGTGCCAGCCAGGTGAGGGCCGCTCTGAAGGCGTCTCGGAGCTCGCCGGGTGAGGTTCCACCCCCGGGTATTTCTAGGGATGGGCAGTCCCTGAAGGCACTCTAAGCAGCCTCTGGATTAAGCCACAACCTTACCTTATTCTACAGAAAGCTAACAGTTACGTAAGAAAAGATAATTTCCCTAAATAACTTTCTGAAGCATGCAAAAATAAGTCTCTGGGCTCAAGTGAGAGTGATCGACCGACCGACCACACCTACCCCTAGAGCAGCCCAACGCCGGCTGCCTCTAACAGAGCCCCTTGCCCGACATTCCATGAGCACGAGGCTCACACAAAGTTAGAGTTCCTTGGGAAAGTCTTTCTTCCCATTATACTATAAATAGTTAGAGAATATGTGAATAAATTCATGCATACACTTACAGGCGTTAATGTCATACAGAAATATTTGACAGTACAAACAGGGCTAGCTGTTCCCCAAAACTTTCAGTTCTTCTTCAGGACTTTTCCCCCCACCCCTTTAGCCTGTTTTCTGCTCTACTGACCCTGGTTTCCTCACCTAATCTGAGGAAAGTGCAAAAATAACTCTAGAATCTGCAAATATTTACTCTTCTGTGTTTTGAAAGGAACACGGGAAACAAGACCTTGTCAATTCTTTCCCCGGTGCGTTGTCTAATGCACCAACTATCCTTTCTTTTCCTCTAGATGGTGCAAGCTCCTCCTTGCAGCTGGGACGGAGGATGACACCCGGCTCCCTCACTTTTACCAGCTGTGGGTGCAGCGTTTATTTTTGGAGTC
Source organism: Gavia stellata (assembly GCF_030936135.1). Classification (NCBI taxonomy): domain Eukaryota; kingdom Metazoa; phylum Chordata; class Aves; order Gaviiformes; family Gaviidae; genus Gavia; species Gavia stellata. Next base: position 35,235,761 of record NC_082601.1, read on the forward strand.
AAAAGCTGCAACAGTAACTTTCACAGCTGCTACCACGGAGTTTATTTTTGGAGTCTCCCTGGCGGAATTAACTGAAAAGCCGCTTGCACAGCAATTATTCACGTTGCTTGTGCTGTTGGTAGAAAACCAACAGACTCATGAAACACTTACTTATTCCTCAGGAACTGCCTTATGGTTTTTAGCAGCCGTGTTCAAACACAATTCGTGTATATACCGAAAGCAGCTTCTCCCAAGAGTTATGGCTAGACTGCAGCCACACAAGAGGCGGTATTTTCATGTATACATATCCAAAGCAGCTTTAAACCAGCTGTCCTGCTATAGCTGTGAAAACCTCAGGCAAGCCAGCCATTTACTTACCCAGGTTCACAGAGGAGCTTCTCAGTCTCCCCTTGGCCGCATCAGATGGCAATGCTGTACTCACAGCTTACAGTCTGGAATCACTTCGGTGAGATAACTGCACTTACGAGCGCAACAAAGACCGTTTCCAGTGCTCTGTGACCTACATACAGACCCTTACTGCATCTGGGATAGTTGAGCTGATGACACAGGAATGCAAGGAATACATTATTTTAGGTAATGCTGCTGCTTTTTCGTTAATTTATACTTTATTAAAAATGCCACAAACATGCTGGATAATTTTGTAAGTTAAAAGGTTTTTTTGACCTTTAAATTATTGATCTAACTACAGACCAGGATGGCAGCAGTCAGCAGCTGGTAAGAGGAGCTGGATATGCCATGAGAAACGCAAGGCTGCTCAGTTCACGGTCAGCAGGTAAGGGTACGCCAGGGAAGCGCAAGGACAGCCCCCCAGGGCTGGCACGGGGCCACGGCCTCTCACCTCGGCGTCAGACTGCAATTCGGACCCAGGCAGAAGGAAGGTGGGAAAGTTATGAGACAGGTGTTGCTGTTTGCTAACAAACAGATCAATTCAGCAGAAAAAATGATGCAATCCTGAGATTTTTTTCTTTTTTTTTTTTAATTGCATATCAAGCTGGTCAAAATCCTAGTACGCTTTTAATATCTTCTTTTCGCAGTTCAACTTTTAAAATTGTTTCAAACCCAAATTTGATCTTTTACAATAAAACTGGTCATTGTCTTCTTCTGACTTCCTACATTTTTAAATTGGCAGGTAGGTATTTGACAGAACAACTCTATGGTCCTAAAAGTGTCCCTTTAAAAGTCTGAAGAGAGAGCAAAGAGTTTTGGCTCGGTTCAATTCAGACTCAGAAGCGCTAACACACAAACAAGCTTGTACGGGTAGCTCAGTCTTAGTGCCTCTCACAGAAGCTCTGCAAGTAGCTAAATATAAGGAACATCTAATTAAACCAAATATATACATTGAAGATTTCTCTTGACACCAGGAAAAAAATTTCAATCATAAACCCCTTCCTTCACCCTGAGAACAACTGTCAATCTCCTTTACTGGATAACGTATAGGCTAGAGTCGCCAAAGGAAAAGGGCAGCCTTCCTGGAGGTGAAGGCTGAGCAGAGATGGTTTTTCTCTCTCCCCCCCAACTCATCTACTAGTTTCAAGTGGATTTCTACCATCCACATTTCCTTCAGATTCAAGCCTTTTAGAGATCGGTCAAAAACTCTGAAGTACTAGAGTATGCCTACCCGAAACTGTAAATAATTAGAATATCAATATTGCATTTTACAGTAAACACAAGTCCTTTTGTCATCAGAGTACTTTAAAATAATCTAGGTATTGAAAAGCATCTAAAAATGATACTTGCTACAAGCTAGCACAATACCATAACTGTTTGTCCATCTTTTCTGCTCTGTTACAATACTATTTTGTGTAAAATTTTAAAAGCCTAACAAGGACACAGGACCTTCTCTTCCAATCATGTTTGGAGCTATGAAAGACATTAAACCAGAATTCACCTCCTCCAATACCAACCTCTTGCTCATAAGATGATCATCAAGTGGACACACAGTCCTGGAAAGAGTCTGCCTCACTGGTATTCCTCAAAATAACATCTCTCTACCTGTGAAAAGGCTAATTAATCTTAAATACTAACAGGTAGGAGGTACAAGCTCTTCAAGGAGTTAAAAAAAAAACCCTTTCATGCACATGAAGAAAAAGCAAGACACAGACAGGACTGAACTCAGTTCTACAACTAATTCAGCCTCTGCATGCTGAGAGATTATTGAATTTCATTCTTCTAATTTTTACATTATAAATGAGATTCAGCATCTTGCAAATGAAATTTAAAATACTATATATTTCCAATATACTGTGTGAAGCCATAAGTAATAGTTTACTTCATACTATGTTTGGTTTTGCTTAAGTGCCTGAAAGACAGTAACAACGGCACTGGTTGAACTGTCCTTGAAGATGGCAAGCTACAGAAGCAGAGACCTGATTTCACGACAACAAACACTGACTTTGCAATGACTTCTTATTTACAGTCCTTCTGGCTATTGATTAATTCTGAAGTATTAGTAAACTGATTTTGTTTAAATTACAGATAAGACTATTTAATTAAAATTAAGAGTTAAGTAATTCAACAAAACATTTACTAGATTAAGTGAAACATACTTACCTTCAGTAACTGAGATACTTTCAGAAAGACCATGCCCATCTATTCCACTCCTGAGGTGTGTAAACCCCACGGGGTGAGCCAAGGCTGTTTTGCACAGCCGTGTTTCTCATCTCCCACACTCCCACCACTGCCTCCCCCAATGGAGGCAGAAGAATCAATCCTTCACCAATACTGACTCCAGAACTTGAGCTCCAGAGGTGGAGAGGGGGTCACAGAATCGTTTAGGTTGGAAAAGACCCTTAAGATCATCAAGTCCAACCATTAACCTAATGCTGCTAAGTCCACCACTAAACCGTGTCCCTAAGCACCACATCCACACGTCTTTTAAATACCTCCAGGGATGGTGACTCCACCACCTCCCTGGGCAGCCTGTTCCAGTGTTTCACCACTCTCTCAGTAAAGGAATTTTTCCTAAATATCCAGTCTAAACCTCCCCTGGCGCAACTTGAGGCCATTTCCTCTTGTCCTGTCACTAGTCACTTGGGAGAAGGGACCAACACCCACCTCTCTGCAACCCCCTTTCAGGTAGTTGTAGAGAGCGATGAGGTCTCCCCTCAGCCTCCTCTTCTCCAGACTGAACAACCCCAGCTCCCTCAGCCGCTCCTCATCAGACTTGTGCTCCAGACCCCTCACCAGCTTCGTCGCCCTTCTCTGAACACGCTCCAGCACCTCAATGTCCTTCTTGTAGTGAGGAGCCCAAAACCACAGTATTCGAGGTGTAGCCTCACCAGTGCTGAGTACAGGGGCACGATCACCTCCCTACTCCTGATGGCCACACTATTTCTGATACAGGCCAGGATGCTGTTGGCCTTCTTGGCCACCTGGGCACACTGCTGGCTCATATTCAGCCGGCTGTCAACCAGCACCCCCAGGTCCTTTTCTGCGGGGCAGCTTTCCAGCCACTGGTCCCCAAGCCTGTAGCATTGCATGGGGTTGTTGTGACCCAAGTGCAGGACCCGGCACTTGGCCTTGTTGAACCTCATACAATTGGCCTCGGCCCATCGATCCAGCCTGTCCAGATCCCTCTGCAGAGCCTTCTTACCCTGAAGCAGATCAACACTCCCACCCAATTTGGTGTCGGCTGCAAACTTACTGAGGGAGCACTCAATCCCCTCATCCAGATCATCGATAGATATTAAACAAGACCGTCCCCAAAACTGAGCCCTGGGGGACTCCGCTTGTGACCGGCCGCCAACTGGATTTGACTCCATTCACCACAACCCTTTGGGCCCGACCATCCAGCCAGTTCTTTACCCAGCGAAGAGTGCACCCATCCAAGGCATGAGCAGTCAGTCTCTCCAGGAGAATGCACAAACCGAAATGTAGTTGAATCCCTGCATACAAGCCTCTTCCCCCAAACCAGAGCATCCAAACTTGTTTTTATCTATAAAAGAGCACGTAATATCGTAAGAACGTCCAGGGTGCATGGATGGGGCAGTTTCTCCTTTCCTGTGCCATCACTAGGGGCAAGGGATACTCGGCATGACAGCGGGAAATGTGGGAAGAGCAGTGCATGATTGATTGTGTCCTTCCCCTTCTAAAACTACCATTAAAGATTAGCTGGTTCAAGGGGTACACAGAAAAAAGAACATGCAAGTCAGAGCACAAGAGTCAGAGCCATCGACTCCAGCAGTATTAGATTACAAGATCTCAGGAACAGAAACATCTCTATTTGGAGGATAATTCCTGCAAAAAGGCCTTAATATTCCCTTATACACAACTATGGTACACAATATTAAAACCAGGTACTAGGATGAACACAGCCAGTATCACTCTGACATGGATACCTCTGAACAACTCACAGGTGACCCTAATTTATTCAACACTAACAGGAGGCCTTTAGTAACTAATGCAGAAGCTTTACCAGGGCTTCGATAATGATGCAGTGCCTGAAGAGTTTCCCTCCCTGTGCACATGCATGCTTGGCCAAAGACGAGTCTGGTAGAAGAGTAGCTAATCTCTAGTGCTACTCACTAACAGTTACTTGCAGATGTCTTACGCTTTGCTTCATACCCAATGACCTTTGTTTTGGGGATGATTACATTGATTTGAAAAGGTAAGAATACTGGAAAGAGCAGAGAAACTTGAGTACCAAAACTGCCTTGACTTGATTACAATGAGCATGGTCATGCTTGGTTCTACCTGCTGTTTCTGATGACTTCCGGTATCAATGAATTAACCCACTTCTTACTTTTGGAGACAACTGAATTAAGCATATCACTGACAAAACTCCCAAAATAGGAAGTAAAAAAATTTAATCATCTCTCACTAGACTCAAGACCTAAAGTTGGCTGATTCCACATACTGACAGGTTATTTAGAAAACAAACCACCTTTCACGGACATTCACAAACTCACAAATTGTGCCAGCAGGCAAATTTTTTGAAGACTTAATAAGGAAAACCAAATTAGAGTTAACTATAGTGAATCAGGCAATTCCAGAGAACCATGACTTAACAAGAGGGAGTAACAGCAAAAGCTGGCCTGGCTCCTGTCCTGATGACAAAAAATGTTACCACTGTGTTGTTTGCCATGAATGGTACGACAAAGGAATAGTAGGTAGACAAATTATTTCAGCAAAAAGTTTACTAGATCAAGTGAAATATTTAAGGCATAAAGAGGCATAAAGACTTTCACCATTCAAGTCAGAAGATGAAGTCCAGGCAAATTTTCAGTTTTAGGTGCTATGCATTTGCCATCAGTATTTTGGCTGGCAATACTTGAATCTTGCTGCCATGTCCAAAGCAGCAAAGTTATGCGGAAAAAAAAGAATGACCCTCTCAAAGGCTTTAACTTTGCTGTCAAACTTTTTCAGCATTTCTTATCAGCAGTGAAATAATGTATTGTCAGTTAATTATGATGACTGGAAGTTCCAAAATGGTAAAATAATAATTCTTGCAGAAAACTATTACAGGAATCTTAGGGTCATCATCATCTCCTGATAGGGACTTTGGTAGTTCCTGTTCAGTCCTTTCATAGGCTAACCCCTTCAAACACTTCTGCAACAAAAAGCATACAGAATATATACAGAGAACTTAACAAGAAGAATGAACACTGACCAGTTGACTCTCGATACAGGAAAAAAAACAAGAGCCTTTGAAGTAGTGGATACAGACATTACTAACACTGCAAGATTTGGGACCAAAGGACTGGGATCAACGATAGTCAGATGAATAAAGCAGAATGCTGATGGGTGCTTTAGTGACACTAGCTGTATTAAGCAGACAGGACAAAAGAACGTCTGCCTTTTCAAGGACCTATTGACTACGACTGATACCCACACAACCGAGTAGAGTAATGCTCCCGCTTTCCAAGTAGACTAATGCTCCCGCTTTCCAGGCTGTAGGTACTTCGCCATTTATAGATGACAGTCTACTCTTAACTTCAGGACTCAGAGCTAGAATTATTCCCAAAATAAAGGAGGACGTTCTCAAACTATATTTACTGGAATTTCAGAAGCAAGAGACTGACTACACCCTACAGACTGAAAGCAGAGTAAGGGAAGTCTTGACAGAGGTTTGCACTCTACTCTCGTTGGGAGGGTTGATTCTAAACTATTAGGAACAAGTTTCTAGAAACCACCTTCTAATTTCTAGACTATTTATTCAGTATCTGGTTTTCTTACATCAGAAATATTAGCTTAAACAGATCTTCCACCTCCAGAGTTTCATCTCCAAATCCTGGGAAGAGTCATATTATTCCCCATCAGCCGTTGGTATATGGGGCAAAATGTACTCAGGTGTTTTAGCCTGCTTCTTCATGTCCTCAATCATAGTTCTTAATCCTTTTCTGCAATGGCACAGGTGTTGGGGTTTTTTTAAACACATTTGATCAGAACAGTTTATTCTGAGACCGAGATTATGTATTAACTAGTTGTCTTGAAACGATTACAGGTTAGAGAAGTTTAAAAGCCAAGTCCTTTTAAAGAAGTGTGAAATGCACTTACCATCAGAAAGCCAAAGCTACACATATAACCAAAACCAGGTCTACCAGTCCAAAAAAGCTGATATTGAATGAGTAATTCCTGAACAAACAATAAAGTTGCCTGCCTCAAGGAAAAAGCTGGACTAGCAAATGACATCAACAGGAAGCAAGCAACATTATCTCTTCCTATCACTCCACTTGTGTTCCCAGTTCATTGTTGTGATAAGCGCTCTGATCACAAGGGGTCCTAATAGTAACATGCTGTCCCGCAGCAAATAACATACTTCCACATTTGCATTTAGCCTGCTACACTTTAATAGAAAAATAAAGGGAATACAGAGTTTTCAAATCCTTAAACCACTTTATTTTCAATTGTATACTTAAAAAAATATTTAGGATCCAGTAGGAAAATACAGCAGGAGATGAAAATGTTCATTATTGCTGACCAAAAGCCATTTTTACCTATGCCACTTCTAGGATGCCCTAAAGGCCAACAGATTTCCACATGATGGTAAGCTCATCATGCACAGTGAAGAGACAGGAGTCACCATCACAAGCTGCAAAAAGGGAAAATTTCAACTGGAAGTTCGGAAGAAATTCCTCACAACGGAAGTGGTAAAGCACTGGGACAGGTTATCCAGTGAGGTTACAGAAACCCCATCAGGTTTTCAACACTTGACCGGTGAAGTCCCTGAGCAACATAATCTAACTGATGTTAAGTCCTGCTTTGAGCAGGAGGTTGGGCTAAATGATCTCCAGAGATCCCTTCCAAGCTCTACAACCTTATGGTTTCATTCTTAGGTTGCTTACAGTCACTAGGATCTCCTGCACTTCATACAAATGGGTTATGATGATTGCACCCAGCTAGGTAAAATTGACCCAATTTAAGAAAAGAAACAGTATGAAGATAAATTCCCAATTTACAGTGTGCACAAGAATTCTGTAACGACACATGAATACTTCAAATTCTGTATACCAGCTGTTTGGCAACTGAAATGAGCAGCCTACTTAACAATAGCACTTAGCTATTAAAGAACCTTCCAAAGAAAATAACAGATATTTGTTGACTGTGTTATCAAAACAATTACTTCTAATTTTCAGAATATTCAACAATGTAAAAGTAAGAATCAAATTCAAGCAATTTCACTGAAAAATCATGATGCCAAACAGATTAACTGAAATGCAAATATGGGGTGGGAAAAGTCAGACTTTATTCCAAGTCTGACCAAATAATAATGAAATTTATGTCCACTGATCTCTAGCAGGAGAAGCACTACCAACTGCCCATAATTAACAAAATAATAGTGCTACTTAACCAGAGAAGACCTGCAGTAACTGATCAGATAAAGGCATCAGAGGAAATATGGAAAGAAGATATGCAGAAGATACCAGTTATGCTTGCAGAAGGCAAAAGCTATCAGTAAAGTATACGGACGACACTACAGAAGGCACCAGCTATGTGCCAGTTAGGTCAAAATTAGAGCGGAGCAGCAGCTAAAACAGGAAGCGTTACCTTACAACAGATACGCCCCCCCCCCCCCCCGCATGCCCGCTGCATAAATGGAATACGTGAAAGGCTGGTTGGAACATTTTTGAGTGTAGAAAAGCATTCTAGAATTCTTTCCTTTTCCCCTTGTCCTTCCTTCAACCCTGTTTCCTCGTCAGCCTTAGTGCCAAGGTGTCAAAGTGTCTATTATTCTCCCAGCGCGTAAACACGCCTGTCTTTTTAAAAATCTGCATGGTCCAGTTTACTCTAGCAGCCTTACTCTAGGTCATGCATCCACGTCAGCTTCGTTACCTAAATTAAGTTCTGTTTAAGCTACTTAAACTGGTTAAAATAACCCCACAAAAAAAACAACTTGCCACTACCACCACACTTCTGCCAGCCTAAACTCTACCATAGGGCTTTATTTAGTCAAACTGCAGCTTCAGATGTAACCGTTACGTAAGGGCTGCTACACACAGAAGAAATGTGTGTTTTCAGAAGTAACCGAACTATGTGCAAAGCTGTGCCACTCTTAAGTCTTGCAAAAAGTTTTAAATGCTAAGTGTTTGTGTGACATCAGAAGTCTGCATCCAGCGGTATTAGAAGCCAGTAAGAAAACTAACTTCTACTTGTATGAAAAGCAAAAGGAAACAGGACATTTCGATTTTGTACACAATATTCTCTAGGAGGAGCAAATGGTAAATTGGAAACCACACTTGATTCAAAGTAGGTAGTTTAGTAATTTAGACTGCAACAAACTGCTACAGACCAGGACATAAATTCCTGAAAGAAAAATGGGGCTGTGCATGACCCATCTTTTAAAAGCATGTCATTATGCACATTACTTAGTCATGCGTTTTCTAGACAGGACAAGAAGTGCCAAACAGACAAGATACTAGCATGATGAAAAAAATAATTAAGGCTTAGTCAGATTGCTGCCTGATTTAAAGCCTCTTGCCATGCCTGAAACGACTATAAACATTTCTGACATTCAAATTCCTCAAAGAGACTCTGCACTGAAGATAAATTATTAGGTGTATTTAGTCATCCCACTAAGAACTTCGCTGAAAAAAGTCTATTCTTCTTTCACTGGAATTACTGCTTTTGAACTCCCACCAGAAAACTACAGAAATATTTTTAAAAGTTTAAAAAATAAAATAGTAAAAGCCTACAACTGATGTTTATGATACTAAAACATCATATATAAATTATGAAGCTCATAATTAACTACTTTGCTCACAGTTAACTACTGTGCATCAATGACATGTATGTATCAAGACCAAGAGAAATAAGAACCATGAAAAAACACCATACTCTATCCCCTCTTCCACCCACCCTCTTCTGACTCCATTGCCTTTTTATTCATCTACGCACCCGCTGGTCTTTTGACACAAATGCCCAATGAAAACCAAAATTTAAGAGCCAAAATAATTCTACAGTAAATCACCTGTAGCACTCTCTTTGCATCTATTACTATTCTACCTTTCCTCACCTTTATGACATTTAAAGTCTTTTTATATATATGGTATTTTATGTACAATGAACATAGAGCTAATTTTAAAAACCTAGTACAAGTAACTGCAGTTTATAAACCAATCTACAGAAAAGCTAAATTAATCATTACAGCCATCCTCAGTAGCTGCGTGGCTCTAGTGACAAAACCTTGCCTCGGAATCATCACATTATAAATACATTTACTATTTAGTATCTCGAATAAATTTTAATGAGGAAAAAAAAGTAAGCCTGTGACAAAGGGCAAGTGCTTTGCCAGGAACCCAGATTCAACTGTTGTTCACACCCCACTGTTGCTACTACAAGGATGTGGGTTTTGGACCACCTTCCTTGCTATGCGTGATTTTCACAAGCTATATTTTTCACTTCATAGTGCTCAGGATCAAGTTACTACCCTGGCACTGGTACCATTAACCACGTATTTCCCAAGTGACTGAATTAGTGTCTTCAAAACCACACAAATACACAGTGACGTTAATAACCTACTGCACCACGACATTTTTATTAGAAAAGTCACAGTGAGAAAGTTTTCCTACTTTGATTTTTGCTTTCAACTTTCTAAGGTAACAGTTCAAAGAGAAAAATTAGATTATTGCACAAAATGTTTAAGAAATCTTAGGAAGGTTTTCATTGACAGGTTTAACTCAATCTGCTTATTCCACCTACTTTTCCAGAACTTTATCTTTTTTAGAACAGAGTGCTCGCTCTCTCACTTCAGTCTCAAAAATGTGTTTGAACAAATCTGTTCTCCATTGAGAGGAAAAAAAAATACAATAAAAATCAGCTTAAAATAAATTTATTAAACAATACAAAAATAAGCATGCTGGAAATCGAGATACATAAATAACATACAATGCAAATGAAAAATGGAAAACGAGACAGGTAACTTAACAACTGAGCCAAAAAGTACAACACAAATGCTAAAATAAGATTTTAAAAAGCATTTACATTTCTAATGAAATGTTAATGATGCTGACAAAGAAAAACAAACAAACAGCTAAAATGCTTGAATATCAAGAATTGCTATTACTGTAGCACAGGTGAACACTAAAACCGTTGCAGACTTCAGACATTCAATGGCTAGCCTCTATCACCGCGTTCGTTCAGACCCGCTCACCAAACATAATGCAGGCGTGGGTAAGCCATCACGGCAGACCTGCCTGTGGTCCCAGCTATCTGCGTACCCTGCCATGAACCAGAGCCATCTGCAGCCACGGCAGGCCAGAACAAGAGCTCGTGAGGGTAGGGAAGTTGCACAAGAATTGGTCCAAAGGAGTTCTCCTCCTGACCCCTCCTAACTAGAGGCTGGCTTAAATTCTGAGACAGGCTTCAAAAGCATATATTACAGACCTGTAATATATATATCTCTCTAAAGTAAAGATTGTGTAGGCTGTACCCTAAATATTCTTATTATGCATATTAAAGATCTAGTACTTTCCTTAATTTTATACTTCCCATGCAGGACTTGCCTCTACCACAAGTTTTGTAACTGACAAACATAAATAACGGTAAAGATTTTTATTTTCAAGTTGAAACCCAGATGGAACAATTTTCCATCTTCAACCATGTTTTTAGAATTAGCTTCAAACAGTACTAAAAACCAGAAAATAACGTGTGTAGAATTAGATCAGGCAAGTCCTGCATCATACATTCTCCTTTTTTAATTAAATCAGTAATTTAACCAGCAACATGTCATCACTGTAAATACTTTTCATTAGCAGCACAGACACATTATGTTCCCTCTTGCAACTGAGGGTATTTCAGGTAAAGACATGTAGTTTTGCAGGATCTGAATACTTGTTATGCCTCTGTAACTACTAGTTTACTGTAAAATCCTCAAACAGGTGAGACATTTTTATAATTCAAGACTTTGCCTTTACTTATTTTACTTTGTTTTCAAGATAAGCACTGACAAACCTAACCTTATCATCAGTGATAAGATTATAAAACAGCTATTATTCAGCAATTTACAACTGACATTTATTAATGACATCTGCACCACAGATTTACCTCTTCATCCCAGCAGGACTTCAAATTCACTGAAAATTGATATTCTTTATTGTTTTGCTTAAACATTTTAATCCTAGGCTTCAAAGACAGGAAGCCCATCCTTTTACCATACACTGCTAGATGAAGATTATTCAGAGTTTAGTCAGAGCTTAACTTCAAATGTTTATACAAAACTAATACCTAAACAGAGTAATTAACAACAGCTTGCTTTCTCTGAGAACATCAGCTTTCTTTATGCATCTTCCTTAATTCACAAACATCCTGATAGGACAAAAAGGGGCAGGAAAAACCTAACCCTCCCTTATGCAAAACTCACGTATGAATGCATTTTGGAGTTTTAGATAAACTAAAAGGAGAGGGATTGGGGGAGGGGGCAGGGAGAAGGGGTGGAGATGTTACTAACGAATTATCTGTCATTGTCTCTTAAAATACTAACCAGCTAATACCATTTATCATTACTTGGACAAGTTTTCGACAGTTTTATAAACAGGATTCTGCATGATGTGTACAGGGGGAGGGATATATCAAATTATCTGCAAACTTTTCAAGGGGAAAACTTTATAAAAATAGAGAATAAATTTTTTAAGATTTTTAGCATCATTAAGAATCTAACAGCTACAAGTGTCAAGAACTCAGCGAGTCTGTGCCCTCTGTCCAGCATTGCCTACTGAGCCTATCTGAAGCTTACATATACCATTTCAAGATACACTCTACTCAGGATACTCAAAGTTATCAAATTATGCAGACGAACAGATGCAGTTGCCTGTAGAAGAATGCAAGTCTTGTTTCTTAGCTGGCTGACAGAGGTGCAAACTCACTATCATTTTTAAAAGTAGCAATTAATGGTAACTTTTTAAAAATTCGCTCATCTGTAAGTAAACGAAACCACTGATCTTATATATGAACATGCACACATACTAGCAGTTGAAAAATAAGTTAATTGTAAGCAGTTTTAATAATATCTGCCTATCTGCTTTGCTCTGAATATATTTCCTGCTCACTGCTCGATGGGTTATTACCACTCTAAAACCAAGACTGCTTACATTCCTCTCCAGGGTGGAGCACAGCATGATCAGTAAGGCAGACTTCTGAGTCATAACTACCAGCTGGCAGTACAAGCAGCTAGCAAGACACTCAAAATAGTTTGGTAAGAAATCTTTCTGCTGCATTAGTTAACTTGCAAACAGGCAGGTTCCCCCCTCCTTCTCCCAGTCCTCCCCAGCTATTTTTGCTCTTTTTATTTAAATGTTAGCATTAATAATTACTAAAGGTCTGATTAAAAAAATCTTCACTAACATGGCATATCCAAAGGATCCATTTCTGTTCAAAAGCAATTTGAAAGCTCATCTTACACAAGGGGTTACAATAATAACATGACTCAGAACCTATCTCCACTTAATACACAATTATTGAGAGATTCATGAATTTGCTGTATTTTGCTGACACTATTTTACTTTATATTTTTAATTAAATTCTTCTATCTTTACATGCTGACCCTGATCAGAGGACACATTGTAAGATCTTGCTTAGTTCTAAAGTTAATTTACTTAAAATTCTTAGATAGAAACAAAAATAAACAGATATACACAGAAGTGGTATATCTTTGAAAACATTCAGATTTACCTTTTTCTTTTTTTTTTTTTTTTTTTGAAGTAAATGTGTTTAAGTAACTACAAAAGTCAGTTAACAGTTTTGGTTTTTGTTGTTTGCATGTGCTTTTCTCCCCCCTTTGAACTTTGACAATCTTTTTGGTATAGCATACAGAATTTACACAAAATGTATATATAGAAATGAAACACCAGGCAAACAATACTCAAATCAAAGTTAAATCTAGAGATGCTTGAGGGTTTTTAAAATGAAGAATTTAATGAAGCTAGAACCCATTTGTTTAGTTCTGCTCTCCCCGACCTTCCATTCTATACACTACGGTTCTGGAGATGTCCTCGTTTGATTCAGGTGACACTTTTTTCCATACTGTTTCTTTTAAAGCAAGTTCTTGCTGGAGATTCTCATAGTCCATTGGTCCAAAGGAATGCTAGTTGTTCAAGCAACATACATTATTTATTAGTGTATTTGAAGGAAAAAAAATCCATACTTGCAGTCAATGCTAACAGACTCATGTTTTTCACCTCTTCACATAAACCGTTATTTTCTCTTTTCCAGTTATAAAAAATTCCAATTCCAAACTGGGTATTTTTTAGACATATACATGCAAATAGAAGCTCTTTAAAATCATTCTACTGGATCTTCTCCTATTGAAATCTTCATGCCTTAGTTAATACATCAATGGTAATAAAAGCAGAGGTTTTCCTTATCTGAAGGACCCTCACTCTTTCATCTTTTATACATGTAGCTGGAGTGGATTCAGTTCATTCCCAGAGATTGCTTACACAGCTTCCTTAGTAACGGGCACTTGTCTACAGCACTGTAACACCTGAATTCACTGCCTGTGCAACTCTCAGCACGTCATGTGGTCTCAGACATAGCACTGTGAAAAAATGCTAAACATCTCATGCATTGCAGCACAGAACAGAAAGGCTAAGCCCACCAGCTGGTCAAATCTTTATTAAAGGCAACCAGTACAGTAAAACTCTTCAACTTTTATCAGATACCATATACTTACTCTAGCACGGGAGATGAACTGCATGAAATGGAGTTACAAATCTACTATGAAAAATTTCTATAAAAAACCCTATGATAGTGTGGTCCACCCAGGTAAGTGTCCACTAGTCATGTGAATTAACTAGTTTATCTGAAAGCTTTGATGCAATACATGTCATTGAGCAGTTTTGGATTTAAAGAAGAACTTTCCTATTTCTTCTCATGTCTACAAGCAATACTCACTAAACATACATGTTAACTTACCCGCTGATCACCACCTTCTCTGCGAGGATCAAGCTTTTTTGCGAAGTGTCTCAAATTATCGTAGTTATGGAAATTGCACAAAGAAACCAGATCCTGCAAATATTTAAAGAACATACATTACTATTTGCATATGATAGTCAAATGCGTATGAGATTTTTATAATACTACCACTTATGTTTTACATCATATCCTAGTAACTTAAACCAGTAATAAGAGAGCTTATTTAATAAATCAATACCAATGTCTGTAAGGCCCTTTGAAAATAACTCAATGATATGATTAAGTTCTAATAACACCTTTAAATTCCTTTAAGAAGTACAAAACAAACAGCAATTTGCAAAATGTCTGTTTTAATGTATTTCTACTCCAGCTGTATGAAACACTTCAGAAACAGGAAGAATAGTCTTGGCTAGCCTAGTATACAAAACTTCACTCAAAAAGATGAAACAAGAAAATGTGTGATATAATGGATTTTAATTCAGTTTGAATTACAACATGAAAGGTTATAATTTAAAAATATAACACAAAGTTCTGTAAAGTGAATGTTACATTCCTGTTACTTGTATACCATGATCATCTATCCGTTTTTAGGTCTCATTATAACACAGAATAAATGCAGTAAATCCTTCGCCTACCTACTGTTCTATAATTTTATATTTAAATTATCAAGTAAAGACTATTTCATATGAAACTTTAAAGTATTTAAACTAGAATTAGTATCTTCTTAGTACTCTTAATTTGCAGCAGTGCAGATGTTAGATAAATAGAAGTATGAAAAGTTTTAACTGCTGCTCATCCCCATGAATTAAACTTTTTGCATACTGTAAATCCCATGCTGTTGTCGATAAACTAAGTGAAGACCAGTCATACAAGTGTTCACCCTAGGAACAGAAGTCCATTCAAACTAGTATGACTGCAACTTAACTGTCATCACTACTTTAAAAAACAAAAAGGCAGGGGGAAGAAAACAGAAGAGCCTAGTTATGCCTTCCAACTTCAAAGCATTACCCTTACCTTTCCTATGGGGCTTTAGACAGCCTACTAGTCTCTTTTTTGAGACCTTTCCACCTCCATTTATAATTAATTAATCGGTATTACAAAGTGGTTTTAAGGGGCGGGGGGGGGGGGGAAGGACGGCAACATCTTTTACATTCTCCTCTACCACAAAACATCTTTATTAATCCTTACAAAGTACTCTACAAAATCTCTCCTGCTTCTAATGCTGCTCTCAACAGACTGTCCACAGCCCTTTCAAAAGCAAGGGACAAAGCCAGGAAGAGCTTGCCCAACAACTGGGTCAGATCTATGAAGACATGTTTTATGCCAGATCGTTTACAAAAATCGGTTTAGAAAATACATCAGAACAGCAATATTTCATTAGAATCTTTTTCCTTTATTGTAATGAAATAACAGCTGCATTTCCAATGTTTTGAAAATCGTTTACTTTATGACTGGAAAGGAAAAGAACTCTGTAAGTAGAGCTCTACAGCTTCTAATGCAGTATACAAGAGACCAGCTCTTTCATTACTTCGTGAAGTGTTCCTTTTCAAAGCTTTTCCACAATAGATTTCTCCCAGTGTTTCTGGCATCATATTTTCTTAATGTGCACTGAATTAAAGGGTTATTTATTACTAAAATGCAAATGTCTCTTCTTGGACTTTCATCCTTGGATCAGATGAAACTTGCTATGTATGGAAGAGTAACGAATCAGAACTTAATTCACTTAGATCTCAGCTACACTAACTGAAGCTCAGTAAACGTCAGCTGCAAAAGGAAAAAATAAAACCAAAACAACCCCACTAAAGGCAATGCTGCTTACATGACAGAAGTGAATTCCTTTAACACTGTTGCCCATCTTGTCCAAAGGAGGTGACCAACACATCAAGCCCATGACATTAGGAACAACCAGAAGAATCCCACCAGCAACTCCAGATTTTGCAGGAAGACCAACCTATAGAATAATTAGAGAATTACTGTCCTCTGCAAACATTCTTCACTATTGTAACGCTATGCATTAGCACTTTACTGAATATTATTATGCAACATTCATAAAATGTAGATCCAGAAAGCATTTTAAGCTGGGAAAGCATTATTACTTATCTCTTTTCAGATACACAGTAACCTGAAGCGCAATTTGTGACAAGATGATGTACACAATCACAAAGCTATTTGCTCTCAGTAAAACAGAGTGTCAGTAATACAATGAAAAAGATAATTCAAATCTATTATAAAAAAGCAATTATGACTAAGCAGTAGTACATCTGTCATGAACAGTTTGCAACAAGGCAGTAGTACAAAGCTATATGTAAAAAAACCTTGACTGGAAAAGGTGAAAAAACAAAAACCCAAGAAAACAGAAGAGCCTGTCCATGAAGTCATACAGTAACCTACTTATTTACAATCTGGATAAAGGTATTGCTTTTTCCCAACAGGAACTAACGTGTCACATATCCCCATAGCTCTGTAGGCAATAACTTTTAGGTCACACAAAGCATCATAATCAATGTTACACGTATGCAATGAGGAAAAACTAAAAACGCTCAAAACAAGATGCAGTACATCTTGAAATACTTACATATAAGAAACATACTGCTGGAAAACAGAAGCATGGTACATATGCTGTGTACGACAGCCACTTTTACAACACATGAGGAGAATTCATGAAACAGCCTGCGTCAATGAAGAAAAAGTAATTGTCTGCAAAGGCTTTCTGCTATCCTTTACTACCATATAGCAGGATTTCTTCAGTTATGCTGTTTCCAGTTACATCTGCATCAACCACCTATTTTTCTCTCATGAACAGTCTTTCTTAGGGACAGAATTTATGTTTCAACATGAAAAGGATTCCCAAATGTGAAGTGGTACAGAATACTAAGTACTGTAAGGTATGGTGTGCTAGTAGTGCCATGAATTCTAGATGAGATTTTCCTATATGGTGTGTTCAATTCCTAAACAATTCATGTAACAGCCCCTCCCCTCCCCCAGAAGCAAGCAAGCAAGCCCTGGAACATGGAAAACAAGATTAATCTTCCTGGTCAGCTACAATTAATAACTGAAAACTACTTACATGGAAGGCAAACTGTCCTGAGAAGTCATACATGCCACAGGAATGCATTAAACTCAAGGTATTCCGGACTGCTTCAGGACTCAGTACTCTTTCACCAGTGATTGGGCAAAAGCCACCATTAGCCAGAGTTGCTGCCATCACACTTGCCGATTCACACGTTACTTCTATTGAGCAAAGCTTATGAAAAAGAAATTGAGATTATAAGAACTGATATTTCTAGCACAGTAAGGCCAACTATAGCAGGATCAATAGTACGTCTTTAGAGAAATAACATTTCATAAAATAACCTCTGGCATAACATTTGTTACAGGTGACGCTAGTAGCATCAATTAATATGGTCTGAATCTTCCTGCTATAAAGATCCCAGCAACAGTGTTTGTAAGCCCTCTTAATAGTTTGGGATAGTATTTTACACGGGTTAGTGTCTCCACTTGATTCCTCCCCCCGCCCCCCCTTACGTTCCTTTGAGAGGAAGAGGTCTGGAAAACGATCTCAGTATTTTGCATCTGCTTAAATGGCAAAGCCACAGAATGACTGGGTTTTTCCAATATGAGTTTGTTTTGTGTGGCTTTTTTAAGCCTTAGAAGACCACACACATCAATTAAAAGTACATTTTAAAGCTGCAAACTCTAGCACATGCAAATCTTACTGCCAGCAGTTCCTATTGATGCAGCCTTATTTCACCCTTCTCTCATATATGCTTTTTGATATATTAATGATACAACCACACGATAATTTCTCCCAGGATCCCTGCTTCAGTACAGACTATACATACTTTGGTGACACATCAGGAAATGTGATATGATGCCATCACCTGATGCTGCCTCATTTCTGCAGAAACCAAAAGATAAGCTGGTTTCAACCTGAAGTTGAAATGCTACTCTGAAAAGTAAACAAACTAGTGCTTGTATTCTTGCTTTTGCCAAACAGTCATTACATGATACTTCATGAAGTTACCTAAGCCAAGTTTGCATGAGTAGTTACTACCTGGAATTCTTATTTTCCGGGTGCCAAACTCAATACATCCTAGTCCAATCAACTGGAGTTGCAAATCAAGAGATTGTCAGAGACGCATCTAAAATGGCAACTGTGTTTTAAACATATGAAGTATTACATAATATCACCTACTTTGAAAAAAAGTGTTTCTAGGTTCTCAGTTTAAGCACCTGCATTTTGTACCTCGGTTCTCTAAAATGAGAATAACCCATCCTCACTTTACAGAGACAATAGGAAATTAAGTTTATTCCCGTTCAGAAAGTTCCCAATTACACAAGGGAGGAAGGAGCATTACAGAAAACCCAAAGAAAAGAAATAACTAGCCTTTTAAGTAGAATCTGAGTGTTGGAAAGTAAGCATTGTACAGTGAGAAGAAAACAGAATTGCCGCTCGTGTATGAGCTGCCCTTTTTCTGAGTATGGAGTGAAAAGGGGATTTTGCAAGGGAAAAAAACAGAATGACACGTGGTCATGAAATTAGAGATTGTAATGCACAAAAATGAGGCCAAATTAAAATACATCAGAAAAATTAGTTTTGGCATTTCTTAACCTATGAGTAGCTTTGCACTCAGATGCATATCAGGACTTGAGGCAGTGGGATACGAAGCATTTAAAAAGCATGTTTAAACAGTAAATTCAAATAAATTATCAGCTTTGTTGTGTAGTAACAGAAGTTCAGAATAGACTATTAGCATGTACCTAGTTTCCAACTCAACACAAGAGGTCAACTAAGGCTAATCACATATACCTTACTTCATAAACAGTCATTCAATTTAAAGATTATAGCAGGTGCATCCCAATACAAAAAATTCAGACAAAATTTGCATTTAAAAAAATATTGTTTATAATTTGCATAAGTAAAAGCAAGTCTCATGAATCAAAACCAGATTCATTTTGAGAACTAAACTCTGAAATTATTTTTTTTTTTTAAACTATCCCAGGCAGACTGAATCAGTAACACAAGTTGAACTGCCTCTTGAGAACTACATGCAGCAGAGCTGACTGAACTGTGAATGTTTTAACATTAGGAAACCCTTACTGAGAAAATACCTCACACTTGCAGAGTTCTCATTTTGTGACAGTTGCAAATAACTTGCTGAAAGTGGGGAAAAAAAAAATGGGGCAGGGGAGAATATGTATGACTAGATTCTTTGTTTTACTCATCAGCATTGAATTATACAAGAAAACGACATTCATATTATTTCATTTATAACACTACACTTGAGCTTACAATAGAGCATGCATATACTATTTCAGTTACACACGGACTTTAAAGTACTTCACAGTACAATGAAGAGCAGCAACCCAAAGAAGCAGAAATATTTTGTCAGACTCACTGAAGTAATACAAGACATTTTAAGCTTCTGACTACTAGTGTTTTAAAGACTACTGCTAGTTTGCATTAGCAATAAAGACACCTAACTACATCACCTAAACAAAAGCAAAACTGGATATATCAAATGTACATCATTCATTTCCGAACAAAGTTTAACAGAAGCTGACAAGTTTAACCATAAGCCATTAAAGCCTTCGTATCTATGAACACATCAGCTTCTACTGCTTATAACAGTAATTCTAAGCCTACAATGAGTCTCAATTTTAAAGTCAGTTACCTGAAAATAGAAGTCTAGTATAGCAACCATATCCGTGCCTTCAGGAAAGCACTGAGGAAGAAAAATAGAGTCTTTAACTAAAATTATGATTATTTTTTTTTAAATATTGCTTTTAGAGAGACATAAATTAAGCTATATTCTTGGCAGCATATCAAGCACTAGGCAGATTTAAAATTAAGTATCTATTTAGATGTAACAAGTAGAAATATTAAATCACATTAGATTTAAAAATAACACTGCAGTGAGGTCAATAAGCTAGGTATTAAAATATTTTTCAGTACAGCTTTCATTACCATTAAATCAGCAAATGGCAAAATGCATCTAAGTTTTATAAAGTCATCTGTACAGCACAGATTACACATTCTACCAGAAATAAAACAAATTATCATGGGCTATGATACAGAAAAAAAGATTACAGGTATTCTATTAGAATGACACAAGTATCACACATTCTAAATGACAGCATTTTGAGTAACAGTGTGAAAACATATAGAGTATTAATTTATGCCATACTGTACATTAAATAAGTTAAAAATCTTCACAGACTATGAAAAAAACCCCACCACACAGCCTTCAAAATACAATAAACAAAAGAGATCAACCTTTTTTTCTTTTAAGTAATAGCCAATTGCAAAGTTCCTATCTCCACTCTCTCTTTCGGACTGGAACCTTAAAATAAAAAAAATAAGAAAAAAATTTTAAAGAGACAGGACAACACATCAACCTTTCAAAAAAAGCCCTGAACTTCAGAGACGTGTAATGTAATTCAGTAAAACTGCATGTAAAGGATACATTACTTCTGAACACAAACATTCTACTAATGGGACAGAAATTGCCATAGAAGCTCACCCCAGTAGACCCAGGTGGAGTGAATTAGCTTTGACATCCGAATACACACAGTACTGGTTACCTACATGCACGTAAGCTGACTTGGAGATAAGGCAACGAAGTGTAAGATCCTGCTCTTAGAAGCGTTTCTAAAAAGGCTGTAGTGGAATGAAAGATCCCACCACGAGCTGTAGTGAAAGGGTCATTCACTGACACCACTGACCAAACTCGGAGGATCAAGCTGCAGGTCAAATAGTGACTGGACTGATGGCTGCACTGTCTATCGTGATGATTAAGGTCAGGATGAAACCTAAAGGAGGAATCTGTATGGGTACAAGGGCAGGTAATTCTCGCCTGTCTGGTTCCTTCCATGGTAAACACTTTTACATTGACAAAGCTCAGGACACACACTAGCTATCTCATTCTGCTTCTCTGCAGGTACACGCCAACCAGCACCCTGGAAGCAACTCTGCTATATGTAATCTTTATGATTTTCCCAACGCTGCCTCAAAAAGCTCTCAAGATTTTTGGAATGCTATACATTGAATTAATGAGGGGAATTGTTTTAGAAAAGATTTTAAATACGCAGAGTAAAAAAGCATAGAGAGTCCCAATTGTGTAAAGTATGCTTTCTAAGTATTTGATACACAGCCATCAACATGGAGAGTTTAATTTTTAATATGAATGCCAGGAAGATAAGAGTTGCACTTACAGCTCTCACTGTCACAGCACCAACAGAGCGTTCAGACAGAATAGTAACATTTCAAAGAGGCAACCAACACCTTTATGTGAGATTTAGCCACACTGATGTCAGGGACATGCACAACTTTAGTTCTTGTAAATTTTAAGCCAAAGACACCCTCTCATATTAGGGATGAAATGCTGGTTTCAATGCAAATAACTAAACTTTGCCATAAGCTCAACATGCCAACTATCAGTTGAGGCATTTTCCACCTAACTTCGTTAAGTAAATAAAAAATACTTACGTCGCATTACTGAATCCAACATACTCATTACCAGCCATTTTATTCATGAATTGCATCACCTGTTAGAGACAGAGGAGGGGGGAAAAGCATGCTACCATTTTCAGACATGAAAAGTTGTAACTGATGAACTTTCAATCCAGCCTTACTCGGAACCTTGTAACACGATTTTACAAATGCAATCCAAATCACTAAATGTTCAAACAACCAAGTACTGATAAAAAGAGAAAACATTTGAAATAACTAAAATTTCATTTGCAATTCCCTTGCCATCTTGAGACTTTTACCAGTGAATTTAGTTAAAAAAGGAATGTTATAACATTAACTTACGTAGTCAAATTTTTCTGCGTTATTTGCTCCTTGCTGCAAGAAAAGAAAAAATAATTTACAAAAATTGTTAACATAAGAAAGAAGTTAGTTCTCTTAACAGTATTAGGATTTTTAATGCATATAACTAAGGTATGAAGCTAATTAAGAATAAGGTACTACAATCACTTCATATATTAATGAAAAAATTAAAGTGTTAGATAAGTAAATCTTTAATTATCATCTAAATTAAATAATCCTATAAGACTCTTAAACACCTGTATGTTGGAAATTAATTTAAACTGAAAAAGGTATGCTTTATTTTAAGTGCTCTCTATTCAACTTTACATGTTTAGCATAAGGAAATGTAGTAGTTAAAGTAAAAAATACAAAAGTAACTACAATCGGGATAATTACAATGAAAACACTAACTTTTTACAGATTAGTAACCCAAAGGTATCCTTATATTACCTACAGAGCTGAGCATAGGAAAGTTCAGGCTACTGAAATTAAAATATTTCCATGGCTACTGCCCATACTAAGAATTTAGATTGAAGACTTAAAATAAAGTTTTACCCCTTACTATGAAAATAATTGCATTTAATCAAAAATATCTGATTTGATTAATATCTGATTAATGTCCTACCTATTAAAAATTAAACAGATAGAAAAACAGAATTTCACATCACAGAGTAGAGTACATCACTGTGCTAACAATGTAAGGAAAAATCTAAATGCAACTTAATAAGGATGCTAGTGAAACTTAATTCTTAGGGTTGGTTGTTTTTTTGGGGGGAGGTGGAGAGGTATTATTTTGGGGCTTCTTTTCCCCACCCCTGCCCTGGTTAAGAACATTCTCAAATTTAGCAGCTGCCAGTTCAAGATGTATTAATTCTTTACAGGTCTCCGACAGGCGACCTTTCACAAATTCCTATAGGAAGATGTTGGAAGAGCGGTGGGAGCTTTAAAAATAGCACATGGTCTACTGAGGGGAGTTTTTAATTTTTTGAAGTAGCCAAGTAGAATTTTTTGAGGAAGTTTAGAAAACAATGGCATCACATACAAAAGTGGAAACAATGTATCTGGAGAAGATATTTTTATAAATAATTTTAGTGTTAAAAGATACTCTATTTAGATAACAAAACTGTGTTTAACACATCTCAAACAATTCAAGACACTACTTGCAGTTTGTTTAGTATGGGAATGGGGAAGGAAGTGGAAAAAACTGAAGCTTTATATCAACCAGTATTTTACTTAATGAAATGCGTAAAGCCAGTCTCATTTCCCACTCCGTATGTGGATTAGGGTGTTGCAGATAATCTTTGAAGCCCATGCATCAGCTCATCTACAAGAGGATGTGCAGTCATACACGTACGATCACTAGCTGAAAGGAACACCACACTGTTTCGTCAAAATTATGCACCAGTGGTTACCTTATGCTTAAGGGCTAATAACCTTGCTCTTAAAGACAATAATCTCTAGCTAATTTGCAGTAAGATAAAAAAATTCATGATACATTTCATCAAAATGTTCCTGTATAATATACCAGAACACAAGTCTTAAAAATTTAACTCCAAATCTGTTCAATGAAAAATAATTAAAAGAAGAAATTACCAACTTCATTGAACTGTTGCAGTTGTCAAAATATTCCATAGATCCTAATGCTGTAAAATATGTAACAACATTTAAACCACAAAAACCTTTTCAACCTTTCAAATGCACAATGAACATCTTTTTCTGGGAAAGTGGGTCAGCATTAGTTATGGGATGCTGCATTGATAATTGTATGGTTAGACATGTAAAATAAATTGAAACAAGTTCTTCTGTTAAAAAAAGAAAGAGGGAGAAAGGGATCATGCTTTCTGCAAAAATATAAATACATAATACTTCTTTTTTTTTTCCCCAGTTGAAAAAAAATTCCTAGCCCTTCAACAAAAACTTGGCTTCACTAGCAGCATATAAAATTGAAACTGGTGGGCGAAAGACTCAATGCAAACTTTTTCCACATCAACTTTTTATAGAAAAGGTTTCTTTTTAAAATTTTTTTGGCAAGAAAAATCTTCTGTATACTAACTCAGATGATGCATTTTCAGTCCTCGATGTTCCACACACTTGTATAGGTACTTTGTACCAAACACAAAAGCATTTTTACTGAAATTAGAGTGCTCATATACCTAAAATATTTGCCTAAGTAATCATATGACCAAGACCTCAGTATGGATTTAACATAACGCATAACTAAACCAGAAAACTTTGCTTCCATACACAAGATGACGACTAAAAAACCCAACATATTAGCTTCCCTCTTTCAGCAGCTGACAGAGGTATACTGCTCCTCCTAAAAAGCTGAAGAGACAGAGGCAACACACATTCTATGATTAAAATCCAATTGCAAATATAAAATCCTAACATTAAGAATACTGAGCAACTTTTCCATAATAATTTAAACAAATATAAGAGACAAGAAAACTTCTGTTCTCACACAAGTGCTTCTTATTTTTAGCTTGATTGTATAAGCTTACAAAGTTGGGAGCACTGTGACAGTATTTCTTAACAAGCACTTGTATTTAAGTTCAGATGCAATTCATCTGTCTAGGAAATCAAAGGAAACGTTCCATGCACTAACTCCACAAACACTTAGTACATTTACTGAAACATATGTTCATATACACACTTACTGTATACATGCTTGTGTGTATATACATATGAAAAACACTTCTAAATGAATACAAAATGAAATTGAAAATGTTAAGATTAAGCAGTTTGATAGGCAGAAAATTCAAACTTGCAGAAGACAGCTCAATACAAGTTTTAAACACTTAAAACCACAATGGACACTATGGCTGTCGATCATAAATTTGAATTTTTTGACTGTGTCAGGTTTTAGTGATCTTCTCCCCCCCCCCTTTTTTTTTTTTAAAAAAAAACCCTAGGTACTTTTATTATTTGTTTTTCTACTAAAAAACATAAGCTGTTTCATAGGTTGCATGCCTACATGTACATAGGAAAGAAGAGACCCATGGATACTTACCAGAGCTTGCAACAACAAAATTAGGCAATATTTATTAGAAAACTAGTTAATATTAGCCACTTTTCATTGATCAACATTCAGTGTTTATACTATTAGACCACATAAGCTCTTACCATGTGTCTCTTGTTAAAAATAGTTTTTCAATTTTGAACGTAAGCCAAGCTAATAAAAACGTCCGGATCATGAGAAGTTTATAATCTTCTAACAGTAGAAGATTATTTAAAAATTAATTTCTGGAATTTTTTTAAGCCAAATTTATAACCTAACACTATACTCCGATGAATAAATCCAGAAAAAAAAATATCATAACACTACATCAGAATGCAAGAAAACATTCTTTTACATTTGTGCATTTTATATTAACTATTAACGTCTTAATTTAGTTTTCTGTACTTACACATGCTTTTAATTTTATTTGTTAATCTGTGCCTGTTCTGTGAGAACTCGTGTCTTGACTGCTTAGCATGCTGTTTTCAGCTCTGAAATACTTGAGAGCACACTGTCACAGACAGTATTTGACCCCTTAAGACCAATACTATTACTATTTCAAATACAGGTAAGAATTATTTTTGTGTCCTTCAGGTATTAAATGCTTGCATATGTGACCACTGAATACATGCCGTTTCAAGTATCACTACTACTTATTCTATGTCAAGTAACATCCAATCATTTGAGCTATAATAAAAAGCAAGTGCAGAATAACGTGAATGTATGTTCTATCCAAAATTAGTTACTCCAAGAAAATGAATAACCCAGCAAGAGAGGAAACCTCACAAAAATAAAGACAGGTATCTGGCAGAGAAGATCACAACACCAACACGTTTTAAAGTGGTAATGCATGTACATTTACACATCAGTCTATCAGGAAGGAGAAATGGAGTGGGTAGCATAGAGCAATTAAGCTAAATCTGTACTATTTATTGTAACTATATTGTCAAATAAACCCAATAAACCATGCATTTTCCCACCCCTCAAGTATTAGACCATAACTGCATCTGTTTGCTAATTAACGGTATCCTGACAGCAAACAGACCCTTGGCACAGCTGGACATGTTTTTCTACCACTCCCTGCCTCATTTATTTTATGACTTATCAGCATACTTAGAAAGCTCTGAAGTGTATTGGATACACCTCCTTATGTTTTGTACAAAAAAAGAAAAGCTTTCATTAAATTAAGTTTTTTCAGGGTCAATAAGATCAGCTTTGCATTTTCTCTCACACCAAATTTTTTGCAAGTATTATCAATATTATTATGCCCCCCCAACACGTCTAGAATTAACGTGGGAAGCATTACTACCATAGAATACCTCCCTTCACCAAGCATTCAAGTCTATTGTCACTGTTTGTATAACATTGTGCATGTGATTCTCAGCACTTACAGGATTTATATACACTGTATTTGCCCAAACCTTTGCTGTTACACTAGGAAAGCTTTTATCTACAGACAGAATCAAAGCATACAATAAAAATGACTTAAGATTAATCCCTTGTCCTCTGGTGATTCCTTCCACAGCCATCTGCCTCCTCCTACATACTTCACTCTGGACCCTTCCTCTTTTGCACCTCTAACACACTACCCTCCCCAGTCAGTAAAGATACGGGGAAGTGAGCAATTGCTGACACAACCACTGATATTCCTGGAGGTGACACACTTTGAGAATTGAGTTTAAGGTTCGAGAAGAAACAACAGATCAAAACATTAAAATCTATCCATGCTACAGGCAATAAAGGCTTTTCCCCAGTCAATGTGATGTACAGAAAGCTGCATGGTTACAGAACACCGAATCTGTACTAAATCTGTACAGAAGCTGAATCTTCTGTCCCAAGCACCTGTATTTCCTTGAAGACATGGAAGAATTTACCATTTTATCTAATATCACTTTTCCACAAACTCCTGTAATTGCCACTACGATCTTCTTTTGATAACAATTACGTTAAAATTGTTACAACTATTACATAACTACTAATAAAGGCAAATGGCTGTACAATTACACACAAGGGAAAAGGTCCTTAGGGGTTTTCAGAAATTTTATTTCATTAAAACTGGCCCACAGGATGTCCTTTTGCTAAAGCATTTTTATTGTAGAGACATGCTTTAAATTGCTGGAACAGTCTGTGGAGTGTAATGCAAGTACAGTTGGAACAGAGCCGTGAGATAAGGCACCAAAACATAAATGCATCGTAGTTCCAAGCACATGACAGTAGGAGAATCATTTAAGCTGGTAAAAGTATGATACGGTCATGCCTCAGTAAGCCAAACAAATGTACAACTTAACATGCACATACGCTTTATTATTTATTATTATGAATAGCAAGGACTACACAAAACATTACAGTTTAGGTCTATGCTCTGTTCCAAGGTGCATATACCAATTTCTTAAGGCAGTCAGAACTGGGTATGTGATGCTAAGAACCATTTTTTCCCCTAGAATGTTAACATATTCTGACAAAAAGATTACTTCAAGCGTGATCTCTTATCCACGAATCATCATAATTTATGTCATATTCTAAGGGCAGTTGTGTGCAAGATCACGCATACTAACAGTCACTAAATTCAGTACAACGTATGTAAATTTTGAAAGACTTCTTATATAAATTTCTCAGAAAGAGATAAAATAATTGGTATCAAAGGAGGTAAAAGCATTCTTAACACTGAAATACATCAACACTCTCTCCATAGCTATCAACATGCTATCATTAGATAAATCTGTCATACACGGTGAACTGGACCATGTTTAATAATCCTTTCATTTTCTTGGACTCTAGGAGCCATACGCAGTCTTCAAGATATGCAAGTAACACCTTAAACAGACTGAATGCAGAGGGACTGAGGGCAAAACATGGGTTAATGAAGCCACCTTTTCCAGAAAAAAGTCTTAGATTAGATCAAATATAAATGTGAATTACTTAAATCACTGAATAGTTAGTAGGAATATTGTTAAGTTACAGATTGTAAAGAAGTTATTTCACAAAAAATACAACTATTAAGTAACTTTGTACCTGTGACCCTCTATGTAATTTTCTTCAGAATATGTTTAGTTTGGTTAGTTATTCAAATGATAAATGGTATCTTAGTGGAAGTAGTATATAAAATAATCTACATTTTAATCACACTGAAAACAAATAATGGAGTGTGATAAGTATGATATGCGTCCATTAGACGTGCAGTTACCACATGCAAAAACATCAGTGCAATGCAATACTCTTCGTAAGAACATTACAGCAAAAAAATAAATAAAAATAAAAAATGCCCAGCAAAAACAATCCCCCAGCCTTCTAACAAATATCACAATTGCATGCAGTAAACAAATCCACGTTATCTATTTGGAAGTACACCATTTATCAAGAACTATGTGCCTTCTGCAAGAGGCACATGCTTGTGTTTTGCCTTATGACCAGGAGGGCATGTTGTAGTAGGACTAACATTTTGACATTTCAGACAAATGTGTTAAGTCAGATTTTAAAATTCACTATTATCCAAGTGAATTTCAATGCTCAGTCAACCTTTAAAAAGTATTAAATGTGAATAAATTTACCTGTCATACTTAAGGCCATTTTCTTTCACCTACAGCTATTAAAGATAAATGTCTTTAAGCAGGAGTTCTTACACCTTCTTCAAATATAAAATAACAGAAAATCATGATCTAAGTAATTTTAAAATCAACAATTTGGAATTAGGAGGTAGAAAACACACTGTAGCTAGTGCACTTGGAAACATAACTAAGACAAAGGTTGGAAAGAAGACTTTTAGACCTCTGAAGTAATACTATGAAGTTTTCTACTGGAAAACTCCAGGGGACTGTCATGTTCCCCACAATTCTAAGCAGGTACCCTTAAAAAAAATAAATAGGTTTTTCTACCAGTGGCTACCAAAAAAGGCAGAAAAGTCAAGTAAAGTATCTGGCAATCATTAGCATTACATAGCATTTATGCTGTTTACAACTTCAAGAGATACATACAGCTATTCTAAGCAAAAATAAAACACAGCTTTCCAAAAGTCACAGATCATGGACTAAAGACGTTAAGTCATTATCCAGCTATAGTTTACTCAGCAAAATACTGGTAACTGTTTCCAAACACACTTACTTAAGAAAGCACATTTAACATCCCAACAGAAACTACGTAACATAGAAGTTATGCTTAACTTAGTTGGACAGTATGTTAATAGCGGACAAATTCAGCATTAAGACTGACGTGCGAATATAGCTGCATTGCTCCTGTACAAAGTACAGTATCTTCCATTTCTTCTACACAGCAAGAAATACTCCTGTAACCTTCTGCTTTAGAAGAGCGTTAGACATTCAGAAACATATTTCTGACTGCTATAAAGTATATTCCTGAGGACATACTCTTAGCATTTAACGAGTATGAGGCAATTCTCTCAAGAGAATATTGAGTGCTGTGCAGTTAATGAAGGAAACAAACTAAAATAAAAACACTATGGAAAAAGAGTGTCTTTCAGCTGCACTGATACTTTTTAAAAATTGCTAGTCTAATATTGCATTCGTTTAGCAGTGTTACTATCTCCAAAACATCAGTTTGTCTACCTGCTAATGAGTAAACTGCACACATAAAATGAAAACAGTTCATAATCTGTACAAGATACTTTTTCTACATTCTACTAAAATACTCCGAGACAAACTAAAAATGAACTTTTTACCTTGATTAAAGACGTGATCACAATTGCTCCAGCATTCACCATAGGGTTATGAGGCCTGTCTGTGAAATAAAGTTTTCAATTACAAATATATCCCAAGCCACATTCGACAAACAAAACCAGTCATGTGTTCAAGTGAAAAATTATAAATATTAATGTATGACTTAAAGCTATGATTACGGAATATAATCCTAAATCAAAAACACTGAAATCGAACATTATACAGTTTTTTCTAACTCTGAGCAAAATATTTTACAGCTTGGAAGACACTCAGCCTAATGCTACTTAACAGTCCAGTAAAATCAATCTGTTCGGCATCATTGCTTTTCTTGAAAATGTCGAATCCTCTCCAGTGTTCCAAGATTTGATCAATGCAACATTTGTAAGTGGAACAACCCCTAAGGGATTTTCCAATATTTCCTCCAAGTTACCAAGTATCAGTGATTTTAAAAGTGTTCAAGCAGGTCCTTCAAAAAAAGAATGCCAGTTCTTGAGTTTCCTTTTGCTGTACATAAATACAAAATCCTGATTCTTTTTAAGGATCAGAGGTTTCTATTGGCAACTTCTGAAATACAAATAACAATTCACTCATCCTCATCAGAATTTAACTTACTTTATTATTGACTTGCATATACCTGCTACACTGAAGTCTGGGGGTTTTTTTATCACTAATCTCCATATTAACAGTATTTTTGCATTCCCAGTCATTCCTGGCTGCTCATGTGAATGAAACACCTTTTTCTTTTTTTTCTTCTTTTTCCAAAAAAGCTGTCCTTATCAGCTGCCTTACTTTTCCCCAAATACAAGTTTTCATTCATCAACATCTACCTCCTACAGTTATCTTTTTTTTTAACTAACATTTTTGCTGTGCATTTTGCTGGGCACATTAACAACTCAATCATATACAGACCATTCTAAAAGTATTTTTATAAATGCTTTGCTCTTGATTCTTCTGCACATCTCTATGGTTCAATCTGCCACACAGTATAAAGCAAAAAAAAAAATCCTAAAAAAATCCTAAACCCTGCATCACATGTATATTTGAATAAAAAGCATATTTAGCATTCACCAACTCAAAAGTTAATCCATGTGGTAAGTCCACATACAGAATATACCCTCAGAAATTCTATTGCATCTCATTTCCTTGAAGATGTCACCACTTACCTTCAATGTCACAAGGCATTCTTGGTCACCTTTTCCTCTACTCTGAAAATTCCTGTCTCTCACTGCTTAACATCTCAAACTACATGTACCAGTTCTGGCCACTTCACGACCAACACACCACTGTCTGCTGCCCTCACATGAAGAATGGTAAGAACCTTCTGATGAAATGAAACCTGGACTTCCCTGAATGTGCTTCTGAATCGAAGTCGTGCTTTGTTGCCCCCTTGACAGGTCAGCAAGGAACAATCATTGTGGGAGCCTTAACGGCTATGGGGAGGTACAGCAGCCTGGCTTACCACACACTAACAAACGCTCTTTTTTGAGGGTCTCTCCTGCTGCTGCCTAACACCAGCACATCACAGAGCTGATTAGGACACCTTCCATTAATCCACTGCTGCCTCTTCTAAGAATAAACCCTGTCAGGGTATCCAGCTCCCAGGAAAGCAATTTTCACTATTATCTGGATGGCACCAGATAATACTATCCAAACACTTCCCATAGCTAGATATCTCATTGACAGATAACCAACCGTTCTATCTTGCCACAACAGCTACAGGCTTCCTGGAGAGGTGGTCAATGCCCCAAGTCTGTCAGTGCTAAAGAAGCATTTGGACAATGCCCTTAATAACATGCTTTAATTTTTGTCAGCCCTGAAGTGGTCAGGCAGTCGGACTAGATGATTGTCATAGGTCCCTTCCAACTGAAATATTCTACTCTATATGTTTGAGGAGAGGTTCTTCATTAAGACATACTGGCCTTTTTGAAGGGCCAGGATGCCTAAATAAAATCTTACATTCTGAAAGATCCCTGCTAATTTCAAAAGAAGTCTTCCGCTCCTGTCAATACTACTTCCATTCCCAGGTATTTTTTCACCTCTTAGGGATGTGTAGGTTCTGACACTACATTAATTTTAAGGAAAGTCATACATAGGTCTCTTTCTAAAGTGGCAGCAACTACTGATTTACCTCAGAGTGGGTGCCATCAGCAAGGGGATTCCACATTGTACAATGATAAGGAATGAAGATTGACACTGTAATTGCAACAGTTTGCCAAAGAGGTGAACAAATTCATCAGTTAATCTTTAGAAAGAGGTATCAAACTCTGCAAAGCTAACTGACACACACCACTAAAACCAAAAACACACACATACACTCTCTGTATAAAACCAAATAAAGGCAATGATCTGCTCAGACTGGGGGGGGGGGGGGGGGGGGGGGGAATCTTCTACACAGCCTTTCTGCAAGTCTCTTACATTACTGTATCATCTCATCATACTTTGGAGTAAATTCATGGGTTTATCCTTAATGGAAAGCACAAGTCATAATAACCCTTCGACTTTAACTGGGGTGCCCTAATTAAGTCTAGCACTGATTCAACAACTTGTCACTTGCATAAACAACCCACCTAACAGCCTCTGAACAGTAAATATATTCTTCACTGATACTGCACTCTGTTTTTCCTGTGAGAAGGAGGTACTTGCCTGAAACAGCCTTTTACATAAAGAACTACAATATGTTTAACAGGTATATCTAAATTCAAAATAAAAGCAAATATCACTTACTTAGTTACCTAACAACTTCTCCACTGGACATCACTATTGAACGGTGAAAAACATGTATTTTTTTAATACCTCAAAACTGCTTGACAATTAGCGTATCCAGAGAAGGGCAACGAAGCTGGTGAGGGGTCTGGAGCACAAGTCTGATGAGGAGCGGCTGAGGGAGCTGGGGTTGTTCAGTCTGGAGAAGAAGAGGCTGAGGGGAGACCTTACCGCTCTCTACAACTACCTGAAAGGGGGTTGTGGTGAGGTGGGTGTTGGTCTCTTCTCCCAAGTGACTAGCGACAGGACAAGAGGAAGTGGCCTCAAGTTGCGCCAGGGGAGGTTTAGGCTGGATATTAGGAAAAATTCCTTTACTGAGAGAGTGGTGAGACACTGGAACAGGCTGCCCAGGGAGGTGGTGGAGTCACCATCACTGGAGGTGTTCAAGGAACATGTGGACATGGCATTGTGGGACATGGTTTAGTGGACATGGTGGTGTTGGGTTGATGGTTGGACTCGATGATCTTACAGGTCTTTTCCAACCTTAGTGATCCTGTGATTAGTATGATTGCTCTAGAAACCTGCCATGCAGTTACGCCATATGTGAACTAGACCTCTCCCAAATAAGCTCAAATTACAGTGCTTTTCCTCTGCCAGTTCTGCCCTTTTTGGTCCATCATTGGCCTTAGGCCTTTCTTGTACAAGAGGCTGCCACACATACACAGTACAGACATTTTAATATACAGAACAGTTCATCCTGACAAGTTCTTTTCAAGATGTTATCAAAATGTCTTTGTCCAATGTAAAAACTTAAGTAAAGGATTCCATCTTTGGTTAACAAAATCCTTCAGCAGAACAAACAATTTCCTGGCAATCCCTCATTCAATTACAATGCAACATTTATTACTGGACTAAGTTCTATAAATAATTATATTACTGGACTAATTCTACAAACAAGTATCATCAAGAGAAGGTCCCACGTATGGATAAGAGACACTAACTGTACATATATACACATATCGTCAGACATGTTGCCACATGAACTCAATAGGCATGAAGAAACCTGCATACTGCTCGATGACCATAAAAATTATTCCTGATGATGCCTATTTCAGACACATTTTACTATATAAAACTCCCAATCTCCTCCAATCAACTAGAGTAATCTGGTTTTAATTAACATAAGAATTGCTTTAGTCCTCCAGAAATCTGAATTGTTTGATGGGCCATATGTTCCCTTTGATAAAAAGAAGTTTTAAAATTGGAAACTTCTGCAGCCTTGTGAATATTCAGATTTCCATTGCACAGCACATATCTTACTCAAAACACACATGATTCTTAGTAACACTTTTTTGTTGTAAGTTGGCATTTTTAGCTATAATTTAAAATGTTCTCCGTTCTTTCCAGCTTGAATCTCAATACTAGTAAACAAAGAAATTGAAGAACACCCCGTTTTAGGATTCTTTAATGTAGTAACTATAAAAAATACCTTCAGATGCACATCTAACCAGTTTTCAAATACGTGCATATCACTTCATAAAATCCTGATTACAAACATGAAATTCAACTATAGCAGAATAATTAGCAAATAAATATTTATGTTGTATATATTTCTTTTCAAATCTGATCTTCAAAGTAGCTATGTATGTTCAAACTGCCAAATACTCTGCATATCCAAGCTTTATACATCAATTTAAAATGACAAGTGTAATCCCTTCTTCCTCCCTCCTCCTCCTTCACTCGCAGAAACTCAACTTCCCTCTCTCTCCCTGTAACTGAAGTGTTCGTATTAGACTTGCACCTTCTGTTTCAGTCTTTTGTTTAAGCACCGTATAAATAAAAGGCTGTTCAGGTTAGTTTTAGCACATTTTTCTCATGTCAGTTATATCAGCCATACAAGCACATACTTAGAAATTAGGATTTCTATCATGTGAATTAGTCCTCTCTATTAATCTCATGCACACTGGTCAAACTTTCAATAATCCCAACTCTTACTGCATAAGTCTTATAAACACTCTTAAGGTCTAACAGTAATATAATAAAAGACCATAGCCTAACAATTCATCTTCTCTCATAGTTCAATTTTAAAAGTATCAATAAAAAGAAGAAAATAACTACTATGCTTTGTCATTTCATTAAAAATAAAAAAGATCAAACACCTATATTGATCCAAAGGAAAAAATGGGCAATTTTCAGCACCATCAGAACTTTTTTTATATGAAAGCTTTCTTAGGACATGAAGGGCAGTTGTCTTCACACTGTAAGACTGTATCTGGAAAAACCAGGAAAGCAAAAACAAGACAGCAAAGCTTGACAAAATGCTTAATTCCCTCTTGGTAATATATAGACATGTTGGTTATTTCATTACCACTTACTAACATAATAAAAACGAAACAAATTGTCAAGATCTGTATTATTTGGAAGTTTGGAAAGATGATTTTAAGGTATGTACTAAATACAATTATTTATCATTTCTATATTAATAACACAGATATCTAAGTCAGAATTCAATACAGCCCTTGACAAAAGTATCTGTTAATTAAATATTAATTGCAATACCATGGCAACAGAAACATTGTCTCTTCTCTTACTGAGAAAAGATCCGCTAGAAGAAACATTTGTGTTTCAGAGATAACATCCAGTATTTCCTCTAAGGCTACATGAGTCATCCTTCTCAGATTTTTGCCAAATGTTTTTAAAAATAACATTTACATGCTTAAGAATTAATAGAATATTAAAAAGAAATAATATCTAGGTAAGTACTGTATGAGAAATTCTTGCTAAAGCACTCTTGCCACAGGAAAAAAAATAAAATAAAAACATTTTTTTTAATCAGTAGCCAAATTCAGTTTAGAATAATCTGTGGGAAGATGTCTGCAATTTAGTCTTCTGGAAACTAGCCAGTGCTAGCCTTTGGCACCAGCACCTGCTTCTCAGAGGGATGAGAAGGGAAGTGATACACATGTTTCTTAAAATCAATTTAACATCTTTGATTCTTTCACCATTGTTTTACAGAAGGCACGATTAAGAAACACTTGCTATCAGCTCAACCAAATAAATATACATTTCAAATACCCACATTATCAAAATTCTTTGTTTTTTCCCTACAGCTGGATACTAGCAAATAGAACAGAAATAATAAAGCATCTTTTACTAGCCTTCTAAATTAGACAGAAATGCGCGACAAAGGATAAGTGTACCTTGGTGATGGCAAGATATTTTGGGACTGACTAATAATAGGACTTAAGAGGATACAGTAAAATGAAAAGACTGAACAAAAACCGTGTAGCTTGTTTTATAATTTTCTAAAATTGAGTATTTGCATTATTAAGTATTATGTATCTCTTACCATCTTCATTCAGGAACAACTTGTTGAATCTTAGTCCACTAGGCTCTTTACCAACGTATCTGTGCACATACTCTGTGCCAAGATCATTAACAGCAATAGCATATTTCAAAGGCTTTACACAGGACTGAAGACAAAATGGAACTTTGGTATCACCAACAGAATGCCTGGGAAAAACACAGATGAAGAGGTTTGAAGTTTCCTGTTTGCCAGCTGTGGCAAGTAGAGTGTTAAATGCTTCATCTATTCTTCAACATACTAGGACTATTAACAAAAAGACTTAAAAAGCCAAAAGCATATTACTATTAAGTCTCATTTTAAAGAACAGAACGAAAAGATTTAAAGGTTTTAACAATTGCCTTCATAAGCTAAGCATAACAAAGTCACTTGCTGGTGACTACAGCAGATGTAACAAAATAAAAGCAAGTTCAGAAATGGGTTTGTACCAGAGCAAAAAAATGACCTCAGAGCTCTAGTATCACACTTACCCTACTCAATTGCAAACCACATACCCAAGAGGGTACAGCTGACCTGAATATAGCCACTATACATATTTATGTCTATATAAACAAAGATGAGATCCAATTCAGTTTTGGAATTCGAGAGCAATAATTCAATAACTGTATTTACATTCCCTTTGATGATGGCATAGATATTTTATTACAATTATTAAATGCTATCTTTTGGAAAGATTACTTTCAATATCTAAGTCAGACTGCATTGAAGAATGACTCATACAAGCAGCATATGCCCCACCTAGAGCAAAAGGCTCCAAGCAACCACTTGTCTGATGGCAAAATCAGAAGTGTATTTGCTTCTTTTCTTTGCAGAAAATGTGGGATGGTTTCAGAGAAACTCACAAACCCATTTTGGCATTATAAAAAACTAACATTACACAACATCAAACATTACAAACATTAGCATTATAAAAACTTTTCATTAGTACATATTATA
This sequence comes from Gavia stellata, assembly GCF_030936135.1. Classification (NCBI taxonomy): domain Eukaryota; kingdom Metazoa; phylum Chordata; class Aves; order Gaviiformes; family Gaviidae; genus Gavia; species Gavia stellata. Next base: position 35,272,591 of record NC_082601.1, read on the forward strand.
ATATCCAAAACAAAGCAAAATGCTAATTTAAAATCTTCAAAAAGAAAATTTTTAATTTTAAGGCTGTTTTACTACGAATAGATTATAATTCAGACACTTAAGCAGGGAGCTGGAAAATACTTCAAGTCACTTGTACAGCTCTTCCCCTAGAGATTATAGAGCATATGGCTAGTAAGAAACAAACATACAGATCCTAACAGATCACATTAAAATGAACCCCAATCCATAGTCACCATAAGCAAGTCTGATGCTCTCTCAAGAATGCCCCATTCACCCGGGACACACCAAATACCTAAAAATTATGGTACTCAGAATATGCAGTATGACCCTATCAAACTGCAGGACAGCAGAGACGTGCAAGCTGATGAGTATCTCGCATTGTCTAGTTGCAAAGGTGGACACAGAATATTTTACCTTACTTCTCAGCTAGATGGTGTGAGATACTCTTTTACATTTGGGCTCATAACTGTCTCTGCTACACTGAGTTCAAGAAAAAATAAAAATAAAATCACTCTAGCTATATCTAAGACATATATACACCCTTACAGGAGAAAGTTTAATAAACCTGAAAGGCAAAATCAAGTTAAGTTCTGTAAAGTTTCCATGTCTTCGTTTTAAAGAATATAGATCTGAAATTTTTCAGTGATGTATAGTGATCATACAATAATGCTACAGTAAGAACATTAAAGTGCAGAAAATAAACTAACTTTTAAGTATATCACGGCCTACAGAAAAAAATAGTACCCATGCCTTGAGCTATATTATTAGACAAAGCTCTTCAACTTCCGAAGAATAATACTACGTAGAGCATTGTCTCTATCTCGTCCTTCGGTAATCACTGAAATTATCCACAGCTTCATTATTGTGTTTGGATCATAAGCGCAATATAATCCAGCCTTAAATATAGCATTTACAAATACTATTTAAGTAATATTATATAAAAAATAGAAAAATAATTCAGCTTAACCAGAGAAGTTGAAAAAATGCTAAGAAAGATGACCAAGTGGGTGTTACTTCTTAACTCCAGTAAAGCTTTTCCTTTATTAAACCACGAGATATCATGCAGTGCTGTATGTGTCAGACAGTTGAAATAACTGAAATAGCAAAATCTAGAAGTTAGAATATACCTCTGTCCATCCACTGTGCAAAGTGAAACACCCCACAAATCAGGGCTGAACTTGGCCAGTTGTGGAATATAGTCAGCAACCTACCACAATGTGAAATAAAAACAGAGACATTACAACATCCAAAATGTTTCACTACATGTTAATATGTTTAATTAAAATAAATGCCAGTGGAAAGGATACACAAGGTACAACTGGATTATTCCACTAATAATCACCCAATGTATCTAAAACATCATTACAAATTATTATATTCACTAGCTCATTACTAAATAAAACATTTTTTCAAAGTACAAACTTCAGCGCATTCTAAGAAGAATCTCTGTTCTATGTTACAACATGTTTAGCATTTTCAAATAATGTAAAATTTTGGCTTGTAACAAAGTTTGGGGTTTTTCCAATTAATTTACTGAAAATAAGCACTAGATTAAACTTCAACTACTAACATAGGCATGTTGTTGACAATTATTTCTGTCACACAACCCAGCCAGTTGTGTAGAGTAGCATAATTCTTTTATAGACTAAGTTTAGTTTGAGAAATGATATAGCAGTTTTATAGTCGATGTAAAATAAAGGAAGAACAACACTATTTTCTCATTCTAACCTCAAAACTGTAAAAGATTGTTAGAGGTAAGGAGCTGTATTTCTAACACAGTTTACAAGTCGCAGACATAACTGAACTTCCAAAACTATTTTATCAAGTTATCAGCTTAACATTTTGCTAAAAATGTTAAGAAATATCTGTCTACTTAACAAAGAATGTATTTGGTTAATATCAAGAACTCCATAGAAGTCTGAAGTTGAATTTACAAACAGGTTACCTTTCCTCCAGATTGTTTTTTAGCACTTTCATACAGCTCATCAATATGTGAAGTAAACGACATAAAATCTGGAATGACAAACTTCCTCCTGAAAGCTTGAGTAAGCAACACAATATTACTTTGTACACACCTGCAAAAAGTTAAAAAAGTTTATTAGTATAAAAGTACTGTCAAAAAGCCTACTTAAGCAGCAATTACATGCTATTTAAATAAGGACCATCAGTCCCTTGAAGTTATATGCCTACAAGAACAGGTCTTCATTAGAAAGACTTTCCAATTTTCCACTCCACAAGTTATAAATGATTTTAAAAAATATTTCAAATTGTTTCATTGCATTTGCTTTTATGCGTTTTTAAAGCCCTTACTTGAAGTTTCAACTGTAAGGTTGTACTGCAAGTTACTACCAATTTGCCTTTGAGTAACATCTAAGCTTGCAAAAGGGATCTGGGCCACCCATTTCTTAGGATCAAGACATGTGACAGCCAACTAACCCAGCCCTTGCCCAAAGAAGTGCTAATTTCAGAGTTAGATCAGACTTCTGAGGTTCAGAGTTGGTTTCTCTCACTTCCGACTGGTTTCACCATGAACTGAACAAGAACACTGCCAACAGACCAAACTGGAATGAGGCTCCACTGGAATAAGAGCAAAACCCTGTGGAAGTTCTCGATAACATCTTCTAAACTAAACAAAAGTGAACAGTAAGCAGTACTGCAAGTCTCTTGCTTCAAACTATCTCCAGTTAAGGAATCTTTGCTGCCTTTTAACCCACAATACATTATCGCCCACACCCTCTGAACATCAGCCCATCTGCTATGTTTAAAAAACTGATGAGGTAAAAAGGAAAGGACTTATCTAGGAGAAACAGAAGAAAGGAAGGATCAAAACACAAGCTGAGACATGCTGCTGAAAGTGGTGTGCCTGTGGGTGGGGGGTCAGCAGGAACAGGGGTGGGAATTGGGAGCCGTTATCATGCCAGTTGAAATATGACCTGATAAAGAGTATTAACAGTCCCATCCCAGTGCAAGGAAGAGAAAGGGAGGTTTAACACCAAACAAACAATTTTGTTAACACATTCAGACTATGCAGAAACAAACCGTTAATTCAGACAAACGGAAAGTTAGGAACATCTAGGCCCGTATTACAAATAAGCACGTATCCTTCCAACGAAGACTTATTCAGAAGAGCAAAAAACTAATTTTAAGGGAAATACTTTCACTTGGAATAGATACTTCCAATAATCCTATTATTAAAAGTCATTATCAGTTCAAAATGAAGTTGCATGAAGACTAGTGAACAGACAGAATCATCTTCCCTTTGAATCCCTCTCTTTTTTTTAAAGGTTCCGTTTGACCTCCTTTGTACTTAGGAGACTTTATCCCAAATTCAACTGACAACCATTTCAAATGCTGGTAGGCACTACTCTCCAAGAGTGAAAGAAAAACAGTAGAGACGTTTCCATTGTACACATTGGCATCTTAAGAATTGCTCTGTCTGTAATAAGCTGCTTTGTTAGTCTATGTTAAAACAGCAATTGAGTTGGTTTTGTTGTAATTTGTCACGCTTATCCACTCCTTTTTTACACATCTTGCAAAAAATCCTGTTCATTTTTGTTCCCAGGAGCCTCCAATTACTCCAACTCCTGGAGTTACCTACTCCAGGTGCAACAACCCCTTTTCAAAAGTAATTAATAAGTTATGGCAGCTACCTGTGTAGAAGGAATAACAACCTTCAGATGCACTTCTATGTTGTCTGAATCACTTGGACAGTGAATATGAAGGTCACCTAAACTTATCAGAACAACTCAAGAACACAAAGTGGGGAAAACAACAAGAAGGCAATATGCACTGAAATACAGTCCTCTGACACCACATTACGTTTCTGAAACGGGAAGGGCATTTCTACACTTACCAATTCACACCAAGTCTAGGATGCTCACTTCAATAATTCAATCATTTTAAGCTAGAGATTGAAGCTCGCTGCAGAAATAGCTATGCTGGTTAAGGGCATTAACTATTTCTGCAATAAGTTACTGTTCCCAGACTTCTGGTACTTCTTAACCCAGGCAAATCATATGATTTCACAGACACTGAATATGGGGTTCAATTAATCTAGATGGGTATTCAGACCAATTACCGCATGGACATGACGACAGGTGTCTTAGTAAGCTCCAATTAAGGGGGCAGTAATATTTTCAGTCAATAGAGGACACTAGCCTTGACAACCTCTAATATTCTGCAATGGACATCTCCCCCCCACACCAGAGTTTCTAACTGATTTATGTTCCAGGTAACCCTTCAGAGATGAATGGCCCCAGGCTCAGGAGAAGTGGAGCAGTAGGAAAAGACCACAGGAAGGAATTTAAGTAAATGAATATATTGATAAATAAAAATCTTTCTACACGCAAATTTTACAACCACCATAGCCCTTATCCCCTACGTACTTTAGCAATGTTCAAGATAGGTATACTAAAGACTTCCCACTTCAAATTCTTCCATTTCTGCAAACTTTATAATCTCTCCCTGAAAAATTCTGTCTTGCCAAATCCCAATCCAAGCACTTCTTCCCCCATTTGAAAACATGTCTTTTCAAACCATAAAACTTCCCTGATACATTTGGGTTAGGAAGATTAGGATGCAAATCTTGTGATCTGTAACAACTTTCAGTGACTTCTATAACCTCAAAGTAGCAGTTTGGGGGTTTTTTTGGAAACTGAATCTTTGGTCTGTAGCATAAAGTTAAGATTACTGTGTTTCCTCTATCCTACAACTTGTTACATTTATCCATTCTTTTTCAAGTTCTGGCTCCAATTGCTCATTATTGCTTCCCTACACAAAGTAGACATCTGCTAAAAACACAGTCTGAACTCCCACCGATTCTGAAGAACTGTTAGGCTATCTATATATAGCTGGATGGACACCTTTTTCTCCTGTTTAAAAAGCTACAGTATAAGCATTACAGAAAGGAATGTGAAACTCCATTTCCAACTAGCAAGACTAGGTCTGTAGAAGTGTTCTATATATTTAGACATCTTAGAAAAAAGAAGTGACATTATTTTGACTAATGAGGTATTAATATTGTAACATAGCAGAAGTCCTCTACACCTTCTGTCAAAAGCTTTCTAACTGCTCAAAAAGGATGAAAACATTTATTAATACCTGGGTTAAACATATCTAAAATGGAAGTTTTCCTCAGGATTTGCTACCTAGATCGAGAGCGCAGCACAGCCACTCAGAAGCAAATAGGTAACCCTGTTTGAGATGCAGCAACAGATTGTCAGGTTTATGCTTAGAACATAACATACCCAGATTGCTGCTTCCTTCCCCACAGATCAGAGGAGACTTGGCTAGCAAGACCCCAGTTCTAGGTCAATAAAGGGGGACAGACAGCACCTTCTGACAAAGGCTAAGTCTACAAGGCCCAGTAAGACATTTTGAAAAAGAATCGAGGTTAAATCTCAGAGTTGTAACTGTTACTCAGTAGCTATCATCTCATTGAAGTGTACACCATTCTCAAAATACCTCAATTCTGATTGCCTCATGCCTTCCCTCCCCGCCCCCCCGCCTTGACCAAAAGGTTGTTAGTTAAGAAACAGGGCTTCTTGCAAGTCTTCTTTTACTTTTCTGTTAGAAACGAGCTGTGAGTTAAAGGAAGAGCTAAGAAGGGTAGGAGGATGTCTTACAAAGATTATCAGAAATTTTTCTACAAATTAACTACAATGTCACAGAAGCAGATCTAAAAAAAAAGATATGTCAAAATGCGCACACTTCATGAGGAAGATTAGAGTGCACAATCTTCCGTATTTGTTAGGTTGCCTACGGTTCATCTAACAATAGTTAGATAGTACTACGACTACTTTATTAAGTAGTACCATAGCTAGGGCACCAAAAAAGAAAAAAATTCATAGCAAGCTAACCAGCATGCTGCGCTGCTTTCAGTAAGCAGGCTGTTCTCAGCGAGGTACCATTCATGCTACAAAGACCATGTGTTAATGTTATATAGATGCAACACAAACAGCTAATTCAAGACGTTTGTCAAGCACTCTCCAAAATGTGCACCAGTGAAGCCTTCATTCAAGAAACTCTAGAGACGAAAGATTAAAAACCCAAGCTGTTCTGCCTGTAACATGGAGATTGTTTTTCCAAATTTTTATTTAAGTGGAGAGCACTGTAAAGCCACAAATCTTCAAAATAAAGCAAGTTTAGTCAAATCGGAGTCTAATGTTTAGAACCACTAAAAAAGGTGGTTCTAAACTGAAACTTCTCTTACAAAGACATGCAGTACAGATGCATGAGCTAAAATATTTTACAGGTAACTTCTATTACACTTGATTCATTTAGTCAAGCTTATGCTATCGCTACTCCACATCACTTATCCTTGATGCTTTATTTGATCTAGCAGCTTAGGATTCAAATTCAACAGGAGAAGTACACCATTGACTTTTACGTTTAGGGAACTGAAGCTTCAAAGTCCTGAGGTAAGTACAGCTGAGTAGATACATCATTCTATTTCATACCTTTAACACTTGGAGAAGAACGAAAGATACAGGAAGCTTGTACGAGTCTCTACACAGCAAATGCTGTGTGCCTAGGAGGAACGGATGACTGAAGTTTGGGCGTTTTTAGTTTATAAAAAAGGTCAACACCTGCTGCTGCGAAGGAAAATCCACTACGTGAAGAGATTCACCTCTCCACCCTCTGTATAGTCTTTATGTTCCAAACTCTTCCTATGCAAGAAGCAACCATGTAAGCTTTCCACAAATTATCACAGTTAACAACCACTCCCCTCACACAGAGGATCAAATCCTAGAGATACAATTCTAGTATAAATGTAATGCATAATAGCAAAAGCATTTCCTTTCCAATCCAACCATACACCCAGGAAGGTTTCTGACTCTGTAACAATTTAGAGGTTTTACAGTGCTGACAAATAACCAGTGAAGACCTGGTCTTGAACTTAAACACAGGAATAAAGTTAGTCCATGTTGTACCTTTAAGAAGTAGCCCACATTTGATTACGGAGTTGACTGGTTTGTTATTTTGTCACACACACAGACATTCATTTTTTCTCAATGTACTTCAAAAAATGTTTAGATATATATAAAAATATATATAACATACATACTTTATGCTTATATTTGCATAAACTATGTAAATATATAATACAGTATAAGCATTTACTGTATACCATGTATTTTATATACTTATATGTATATAATACATATACGCAATTATATAAACACACCTTTTTTATACACACACATATATTTCAAATTGTAACTGAGAGGAAATAGCACTAAACAGCATTAGTTCACAAATTCAAAAAATCCTGCAGAACAACAAAATTGTACTAATTTTGACAAAAGTATACTCTTAATATCTAAAGCTTGCTTCTTTCATGATGTCATTTACCCTGTAAATGGAATAAACATATAGACTCAAAAATAGTCTATAAATTTCATTTCAAGATGCAAGAGCCTCTAAACTTCCAATCTTTTGGCACACAAAAAACTGTAAGCAGGGGAGCAAAGGAGTGTGCTTGGAATGAACTGAAGACAACCTGAACAGTGCTTATATTGTTCAGCTAACTGACCACAGACTTTTCTTAAAAAAAAGTATCACTAAAATATGGCACTTAAATCTTTTCCAAAACAGGCCAAAGCAGTGTCTACAGTCCTAACTGCTCTCATCTCCACACATCTTGCAATTTAACCTCACTCTGTTTTTCTTAAACTCACTTTTAGAATTAACTACATACATACTCTGAACGTCTCACTACACATAAGCGGCATCCTGAACTTCAGACTAAAAGCTGATGATGCAGCGAGACAGAATCTTTCTGTACTCATACTAAATACTTCATGCTGCATCAATTAATTTATTTGGCATCTGACCGAGAGTTGCAGTATGGGGTCAGATACACATGCAAACACCACTGATATATTAAACTCTTGTGGAGATCACACAATCTGTCTATTGCATGAAACCAGAGAACAAACTCCTAGGAAAACATCACCAGTACGAGTGCGTGTTTGACTCCCTTGCTAATTACACGTAGATTTATATACTTTATGCCTCTCCTAAGACAGCAGTCAGTAACACACACAACATTCATTCACGATTATACAGTTACATTATTGACAGAAAGTTTACTTTTTAAAAAGGTCTTTGTCCAGCATAACACCATCTGAAGTTGTTTGAAGGGTCAGTCTTAACATATCCATGCACTCTTTCAATCGGGGATCAGAGGTACGTAATCCTGTAGATTTGAGTGCCTATTACAATAAAACAATAATCACTAAAATGAAAAAATATGCTATTACAATCAAGTTCTCTACTGCTCAGTCTTATTTATCAGGATAAGAGACATCTGTCACCGCGTTATCAACACAGAGACATTTTGACACCTCATCGATCCTTTTGTCATTTCCTTTTGCCATTTTGGCTGCGTCTGATGTCAAAGGATTAATGTCATTTGAAATCCACAGTGGTCCAACTACATTTTACACAAGTGCAAATACTATCCAGCCCTGCCATAGACACAGATGCTTTCAAGCATACTCTTTTGCACAGCAAAGTAGTGAATAACAATGCTAGTACACTCATTCTCTTACTTAATTACAGAAAAAGTGTTGGGGGGTACAGGGCAGGGAATACAGTTACATTCCTTGCTGCAGCTAACCATGTATAACAAATTCTTTGCTTTGTATTCTTGCATTTAGAATGTTAAAAAAACCTTGTAGTAGTTAGCTTTCATACAGCAGTCTGGAACAGTAAACTTACGGTTATGAATTTATGAACTGGTATTTTTTCTTGTCCTTCTGCAATAGTATAGAAAAGTAGATCTTCTAAGCTAGGAAGGAGACCTTGCTTTATTTTACTGGAAAAAAAAACAAAACACATGCATAGATTAATTGAGTGCATATTTTTATTTATACACATTTTTGCATTGTTCACAAGGAAACACATCTTCACTACCAATATAACTGCTACCATTAATGTCAAAAGGACGTTTTTATCAGTGAACACAAAGCTTAATTCAGCTTTAAGCAGGAAAAAAGATTGTAATATTAGAAGTAGCATACACATACTTTACAAAGCAAACATTTTTAACTGCAACACAGTCATGTTTTTGCTGACATACATTTATTGCTAAGATTATATTTAGAAATTTTTTGGAGCAGATTCATCACATTTCCCTCTTCTTGATGTTACAGAGGATAGACAAGTTACTAGCGCAGAGGATAAAGTATTTCTAAGACTCAAAGACCTGTGTGCCTCAATAAAGCTGTAAGAGCAGATTGACCCAATGGTTCCACAGGCGAGAGAAAGTAAAGAGATGATGAATGTGTGTTATTTTCCTCAAAATAGTCCTGTTTTTAGGAACTCTTAGGAGTCCTAAAGTCCTTGCCCTTCTAGAAGCTATGTAAGCCACATCAGCTACAGTGAAAGCAAGCAAAGCCATCTGCAGCATAATACAGTAACCTGAACCAGCTGAGGCACCAGAAGCAGTAACTCTCATCGTGCGTACTTAGCAGAGTAAGTTAATAAGCAGTGTAGATAGATCTTTAATGGTCACTGTATTTATCAGTGTAAATACACTGGCTCTCCAAGCATTCCACATGTTAACTATTTTACTCCGAGATATGCTTCCTGTATGCCTGCATTTTTTTTTTTTGTAACTTACATCTCCATTTTAAGTGAAATATGAAGGAAACCTATCAGATTAAGCATCAAGAGTCCTTCCAGGAGAGAAAGCTGTAATACCGACAGCTTTCCCTCAAAGCCTTTGGAAGTTCTCTAAAGGTTTAACCTCAGTTTCACCTTTCCTTGATATGCCAAAGCACCGTGCAGCACACAGGAGCACAAGCCTGTACTCAGCTCTTTACACTTCCCCAGTAAGTACGGCATCGTAGCATACAGCTGGAACGTACACTTCCAAACTGCTAGAGGCAGTGGTAACAAAGGGCTTCGGACCAATTCTTTTAGTCCCCTGAAGTGCTTCGGGTTGTTTCTAGACAAAGTCAGTTCAGAGAAAGCCAATGTTCTGATGTTTGACAAGTAAAAATAAATAAAAACAAAGCAGTTCTCTAGCAAACTTAGACATAAACTAACTAAAATGCAGAGTATGCAGTCTTACATTACTTTAGCCATCAATTTTAAAGCTCAATCTTATAATCTAATAATATTGACAATACTTTGTTACTATACTGTAATAAATAAAAGTTATTGCCCGAAATGAGAATGCTCAGTGGCAATTTATCTATTTTTATACATGTATGCACATGTGTACCTAAAGCAGGTCTAAATTCTAGTCATGAAAGTTTTCACAATGTTAGTAATTCTTTGAATATCAGTATTCAGGGTTATAACTAGGAAAATAAAATACTACAACTGAGCACTGACCCTAGGTAGGCCAATGCAGTCTTACGGACTGGCGTTTCATCCTCCATCCTCTCCCAATGCTAGCTTGCTCGAGCTCAACAACAGGTCAGATTTATGATTATTTCTAATAAAAATCTGATTATATCCAAATACCCTTTTGAATTTAAGACAACCTTTAGATTGCACTCGCCTGCCTCCCTTCCTCATAACTAGCAGTGAAATCCAGTAGTAAAAATCTCACTTCTCATTTTCCAATTTATTTAAAACACTGCACTTACATACTAAGAACAGAAGACAGCTTTGTAAGCCAACAGAACTTTCCTTGTCTTCCAGTCTGGATTTTTTTTTTTAAATGATGCCGGCTGACTAATGCGCAGACAGGCTGGCAATTCAACCAAGACAAACGCTTGCAACTACCTCAAGCAAATTACTGAACACCCTTTTTCCTACAGAAAATTCAAGTCTTCCATGCAGCACCTTGCGCTTCCAATCTTTTGAGAACAGTATGTCCAGTCAAGCCAACAGAACCAAAACTACTAACATACCAATTAAAGCTTCATCCTGTATCCGGATCCTAACTCTGCAGCTATATACTTTGTTTTTTAAAGCTATGCTGAGTTACACAGTCTATACCCCTACATCTTCCCCATTTACACAGAGCATGTAACTAAGCTCCCCAAAGCATCGAGATTTCATGTTTTAAGGAATGTCTCTGCTACAAGTCGTTACTGGATTCCTGAAGGTCTGACAGAGGAAACTTCCATACTTCACTTGTTTTGTCAAAACAAGCTGGCAAACACATTGAGAAATTTTAATTGATAACCTATTTAATTACAAGTTTCTGAGCTATTACTCAGAATTTTACAGCTGTTCCAAATGTGGAATTTTATCTGGAATGGTGCAGAAGAAAACTTCAGACATTTGACAAAGATTTTTATCTGCCTGTTCGTAAGATTTTAATAGATTAAAGAGATGTGCACCTTCCACAGCATAAATTCTCTCTTGACACAGTTTCCATATCTTTCACATCTGCTGCTGTTCAGTATTAGGTCAGTCAGCCTAATTTAACGCTGGATCTGCACTGACTGCCAAAGCAAAGAGGATGGCATTCAATATATTTACAGAAAATTGCTCTTTGTCAAATAGTCCATCTTTTGATAAAGTTTATCAGCGAAATAGAGGTGGAAAGGCTTGCTCTGCAGTTTATCAGGTCAGTGATGTCAGTAACTAATGTTTGCTTAACCTAAAAGCTATGTTTTGGCACCGTGAGCACACTTAGCAAGATAGTGCTGTTCAGCACACGTTGTAAAGAGCTGTTTTTCAAGTCAGGGAACTTGCAGTTTCCACAGTCGAATTAAAGTGGAAATTCCAGTTTATTCCATTTCATGAATAATGACTTTCGATACTTATTTCTCCTCTTTAAAAAAAAAAAAATTAAGCACCAGGCTATTACACAACTAGACTTCTTCAGTGGTACTCTGTGGACTAGAATACTGGCGGATGCTCCATACTGCTCTTTTTATTTAAAAAAAAACAGAATGCAGGAATTCCAAGCACAAGGACTCTGCGGTCCATATTGTTCCTTCCTTCAGCTCTTCCTTTTACATCAGTACGATGCTTATACCACACTCCACAGAGGATTTCATTTTAACAACAGCTGAATTATAATTTCTACAATATAAAAAGAGATTACATTTCAAATACAGTGAAACATGCCTACTTTGTACTTCAAGATGTAACTGGCAAAAGGCAGAACAGGATTTATAGAACAACAAGAGATATAAAGATATGATACTGCTAATAATAGTTTCAGTCTCATTATTAACCGTAAGACACCAGTCATAAAAATATGAGGTCACAACAACTGTCACAAACAACTGTCCCTCAGGGGTCCGTACTGGGACCAGTACTGTTTAACATCTTCACCAATGACACAGACAGTGGGATGAAGTGCACCCTCAGCAAGTTTGCAGGTGACACCAAGCTGAGTGGTGCGGCTGACACACCTGAGGGTGGGGATGCCATCCAGGGGGACCTGGACAAGCTCGAGGAGTGGGCCCATGTGAACCTCAGAGGTTCAACAAGGCCAAGTGCAAGGTCCTTCACCTGGGTCAGGGCAACCCCTGGTATCAATACAGGCTGGGGGATGAAGGGATTGAGAGCAGCCCTGTGGAGAAGGACTTGGGGGTACTGCTGGATGAAAAGCTGGACATGAGGCAGCAATGTACGCTCGCAGCCCAGAAAGCCAACCATACCCTGGGCTGCATCAAAAGAAGCGTGACCAGCAGGTCGAGGGAGGTGATTCTGCCCCTCTGCTCTGCTCTGGTGAGATCCCACCTGGAGAACTGCATCCAGCTCTGGAGTCCTCAGCACAGGAAAGACATGGACCTGTTGGAGCAGGTCCAGAGGAGGGCCACAACAATGGTCAGAGGGCTGAAACACCTCTCCTATGAGGACAGGCTGAGAGTTGGGGTTGTTCAGCCTGGAGAAGAGAAGGCTCTGGGGAGACCTTATTGCAGCCTTTCCGTACTTGAAGGGGGCTTGTAAGAAATACGGGGACAGACTTTTCAGCAGGGCCTGTTGCGATAGGACAAAGGGTAATGGTTTTAAGCTAAAAGAGGGTAGATTTAGACTAGATATAAGGAAGACATTTTTTACAATGAGGGTGGCAAAACACTGGGACAGGTTGCCCAGAGAGGTGGTAGATGCCCCATCCCTGGAAACATTCAAGGTGAGGCTGGATGGGGCTCTCAGCAACCTGATCTAGTTGAAGATGTCCCTGCTCGTTGCAGGGGGTTTGGACTAGGTGACCTTTAAAGGTCCCTTCCAACCCAAACTACTCTACAATTCTGTGAAAGCTGCAAGGGCTGCAACCCGCAGTTGGTAGCCACTCTATCTAAACCAGGCATCTTGAAGAAGTTGTCACCATACCACAGATTACTGATCTCCAAATAAAAGACATGAACACCTGTCAAGTCACTAAATAACTACTTTCTCTCCACTTATGTAGTTAGACACTGATCCCATTAACAGTGGTGGGTAACCATTTACCTGAGAACTTACCAAGATTCAGACAAAACTATATATTTATAAACTTAGACTGAAGATGGACATGTTTTAGTAGATGTCAAAGTTTTTATGGTAAAAACAAGAACTGTTGCTTCAAAAACTTAGCCTCGAAGGAAGTTATGAAAGGTCTAATGAAAGCGCACTTCTAACAGTTTCTTGCATCTGCAAGTATTATATCCACACTCCAACAAGAGTAACAGTGAGATGAACCACTGCCTGGTTACTATACAGTTATTCCTCTGCAATCTGGCCTGGGTACAAAAGCAAAATGAATTTTAAAAGGTATCTCCAGAATTCACCCCGTCCTTAACAAGGAGCACTACCACTCCCTTGTCATTTTAAGAAAAAAAAAAAACCCAAAAATTAATAAAACACTTCCATTAACCATTTTGCTATATTCCATGGACTAGTACCCATCACTATTGTAATTTAGCTATACTTGAAAAATCAGAGTTGCTCACGTTTTGCTTCTCCCTCTCACCTTAATCAAGGCCTTTGTAATTTAGAAATAGCTTATACTAAGATAAACTATGTTTGATCCTACTGCCGTCCAGCATAAGATGTAAGACGATCAATGCACACTTATACTGCAAGTGAACAATACACAGTTATACTGAAAGTGGAAGTAAACACTACTAAATATTATATGAGTTTATAATTTAGGACTGTACGGGGTTATTGTGTTTTAAGTATTTAAGCAGGAACATAGATATGACTGCATTTTAATCCACAGCCTTCATTAATCAAAATAACCAGTCTGTAACCACTCTCAGTTTAAGCTCAAGTTTTTTTTTCTTTCCAAAATATATTAAGTTTCAGGTGGATACACAGAACAAAGGCTGGATAGCAGGGATAAAGAGGTGGTGGAAGACGTTTAGGAAAAAATGCACAAGGGGATCTGGTTATGCAATGGGATACTAGTTATTTCATCAGCCACAAAACCTCATAATTTATTCCCTCTATGAGGAATTACACTGTTCTAAATTTCTGTGCAGTCTTTGCACAAAACATTTTAGGTTTTCACTTGCAACTCCTACTCTCTGTACATGAGGACTGTTAGGCAAGCAAACAAGCAAGAAAATCTTAGTACTGTCTTTTGACAATGTAGGTCATTCCAGTATCCTAGAACCGTGACCTTACAACCAAATAGAAAAAAATAATCCCCCCCCCCAACCAAACAAAAAAGAAAGCGTAAAAAGAACTATTGTCTTCCCAGTTGGGTCCACAAACTATCTGCCAAACACAACTCAAATGTTATATACCACTGGATGGCAAAGTGCTGGAATCAGCAGAACACACAGACTACACTGACTTAGCCCAGCTGTCAATCTAGTCCAGAAACCTGTCTTTTGATGAACTTCACTCTTCTTCCGAATCCTGCACTCTGTCTTAACACAGCAATGATTTCCACATGTAATGTACCATTTACAAATGCTTAAAGAAGATTTTCATAATTCTGCATTAAGGAAAATAAGAATGAAAGTATCCAGCAGCCTGGCTAACGTGCCACCAGGAATTCCTGCACAGCCTGAACTGAAATTGTTTCCAGGTTTTTCCTTGTTCGTAACTATATGCTGTATGTTTCATATAGTTGTTCCTCGTTCACTTTGCAGTCAGGCTCAAAGAACAAGCATCTGACTTTCAAATACATCCTTTTGTCAAAAGCCAAAAATTATTAAAAGGGTATAACTGGTTTATGACTACATAGCCTTACCAGACATATTAGAAATTATAGGATTTCCCTAACTGATGCTAGCTGTAGGAAGCTGTTATAAAAGCTCAGTTTAGGAAAATGTTACCTCTTTAATAAATCACCTTTTCAACATGCTCAAACCACACACCCCCCCCCAGTCGGCATACTGCTTTTTTCTTAAGTTTTTAATGGTACTGTCTGTATTTCTCATTGAAAATAGAAGTACCTTCATAAACCACACCTACTTGAGCCACAGCTGAGTAACATTTTGTTCCAAAACCTTATGTATAGAGCTAATTCAAAGAGGAGACTTCATATATATTGAACAGTATATATATAATAATAATCCACATATTATTGTGTATTATATTGTATATGGTTATATAACCTGACATGCATGCTTTTTTTAAGGCATTTGACAGCAGAAATTATAAGCGATGCCTTTAGAGACGACTACACCCCATTGGAGCAAAAGGCTTGAACCAAGCTGCGCAGCTAAGATATTTGCTAGAAAAAAGGGGAGAAGAACAAGAGAATACCTTCTTTCCCTGCCTGCTATGTCGAAGGATTACAAGCTCATGCTAAAAAAAAAAGAAAAACCCCAAAAACCACAAGTCAAAAGCAGAACTATTAACAAGCTAAGGGCTGAAACCTTCCCAACTGGCCTTGTAGAATTTTTTCCAGACTTCCTCTTAGCATTAGGCTAACAAAGATTTTGCTCAGTGTTAAAGCAAGGTACTCCTCTCTTGGCCTTATTTCCTCTGTCTTTTGCTTTTTTCATCTAGGTAATAAGCATAGCAAAACCCGGGAAAGCAGCTTGGTTTTAGATTTTAATTTTGCTGCCCGATAAGCAGTGCAAAGATGACACACAGGCTGCCTACAGGAAAGCCAAAGGGCATGTCCCAAACACGCACAAAGGAAATGGATCTTCATGGGGCTTGCAGTTAAGTTATCAAACTTCTTGTAAAAGGCTATCAGAGATACGAAGCATACCCAGGTTCAAACAAGCAATGGGCAAAGTGTCAGATGGGGAGGTGGGAAATGAACGAGACTTTTTCAAGACCTGCATAATGCCAAGGACTAACAAAGCAGAGTGCTAAGAGGAACCATCAGTCCATTTACCTCGTCATTATACTCTATTCCCAGTATCCATTACTGGTCATTACCAGGGACCTAAACTGGAGCTGGTATGCGTGTCCCTAACCAATTATTTTAAGAATATTTCAGGTTCTAAGTGAGGGAGTATTAACTTCACACGCGTATACAGTCTTATCATTCTATTACCTGCATGCACCTTTGTCACTTAGGGACAAATCAGGACCTCTTGGCACAGGGACAGATCCTGCAGCACCTATGAACATTTGTACACGCCACTGACTGGTGGCAACATCTATCTCTAACTACACTAGATGTAGACGTGAGGAAGACAGTGCTGCAAAACTGCCAAGGCAGAACTATACACCACGTACGCTGCCTTTAATAATTAATGTAAGATGACACAGCTTTCACTTCTCTTGGAAAATACTTTATGCAAGTAGCAGCGCTAGAAAAAACACACTAACGCACGCTGGCTCCTCTGAGCCAAAACCCACCCCACCACCCCCCCAACGCACACAGCCTGCGGGGAGGGTCCCCAAGCCAAGCGGGAGCTCAAGGCGCGGGCAGGACCCCAAGCACTGCCCAGGGCCGCCCCGGGAGGCACACACGCTCCCCACCCTACGAGTCTGCGCTTACCCCCCCCTTCCAGCCCGCCTTCCACGACCCGCGGCAGCTCCCCGGGCTGCGCGGCCCCGCACCACGGCACGGGGAGCACCCACCGGGAGGTGGGCGGCAGCTGGGCCCGCACCGCGCACGCAGCGCACAGGCGCAGCGCGCCCCGCCCCGAGCCCGGGGCGCGGCCGTGACAGACCCCAGCCCGCCGCCGGCGGGGCCCCCCTCGCCCCCGGGAGAGGCGATGCCCGCGCGGAGCAGCGGCCCGGCCCCGGCACCTGCCGGGGAAGCGGCCCGGCGGCCCCCGCGCCCCGCCCGGGGCGGCCCGGCCCGGCCCCCTTCCGCAGGCACCACGCGCGCGAGGGGGAAGGCGGCGCGGCGCTCACATGGCGCCTCCGCATCCCCCGCCGCCCGGCCCGGCCCGGCCCGGCCCGACCGCCGCCCGCGCCCCGGCACACCCCCGCCGCCCCCCTCGCACTCACTTCTCCCCCCCGCCGCCGCCTCCGGCCAGCTCCTTGCCGCCGCCGTGGTTATTGTTGTGGCCGCTGTCGGCGGGGGGCTCCCCGGGGGCCGGCGGCGGCGCCTGCGCCCCCTTCCCCGGCTCCTCCAGGGCTCCCTCCGAGCGAGTGCACAAACCCCGCGCCGAGGGCGGCGGCGGCGGCAGCAGCCGCGGGCCGCGGCGGGAGGCGGGGGGGCTCGCGCCGAAGGCGGCCAGCGGCGGCGGAAGGCGCCTGGGGCCGGCGCCGGGACCCGGGCCGCCGCCGCCGGCCGCCCCCGGCGGGCCGAGCAGCAGAAGCTCCCGCAGCAGCGCCGAGCGCCACAGCCGCATCATGCTGCGCCACTTCCCTCCGCCGAGTGCCCCAGCCGGCGGCCTGCGGCGCCGCTCGCGCCCCGCCGCGCCCGCCCCCGCTCACCCGATTGGCGGCGGCCGCGTAACTGTCAGGCACGCGGCGTGCTCATTGGCCCGCGGGGACGCCACTCCGGCTGGGCCACGCCCCCGGCGCAGGCCGAGCCGCCCGCGGGCCGCTGGGGTCTCGGCGCGCGAGGCCGACGGCGCTGCGGGGGGGCGGGAGGGAGCGCGGGGGGGGCCCGCGGGCGGGCGGCGGGGCCGGACAAGGACGCGGGGCCCGGTACCGCCCGCGGCCGGCGGCGCGCGAGCGGAGCGGAGCAGCGCCCCCCCGCGGGCGGATGCGCCTCAGGGCCGGGCGGTGGCGCGCTGAGGGGAGCGGCGGGGCGGCGGCGCGTAGCGGGCCGGGGCCGCCGCCGCCGCCCGCACCGAGGTCACCCCGCCCTTCCCGCCGCCTCCATTTTCTGTCGGCCCCGGCGCCGGAGGAGGGAAAGTTTGAGTACCCGCCGCCCCCGCGCCGGCAGCGCGGGAGGGCCCGGGCCGTGGCCCAGCGGCGGCGGGGAAGGGGCGCGGGGCGGAGCCGGCACCTGCGGGGCGGCAGGCGGCACCGGGCGCGCCCGGGGGCCCCCGCGGGCCCCGGCGCGGCTGAAACGCTCCCGGCGGCGCTTCCCTTCCTCTGCGACCTGGAAAGGGGTTGGAAACGGGTTAGAAACGGGTTGGGCTTCGGCGGTGTCAGGTTTAGGTTGCCATGGATACGGGCGATTTTTTAAATTTTACGGTTTTAGCTCTCAAGTGGGCCGCCTCTCCCGGGACAGAGGAGCGGGCGGCGGGCGCAGTCGGTCACCGGTGCGGGCTGGAGCGGTGCGGGCAGGACGGTCCCGCCTGGGAGCCGGCCGGCCGTAGGCCTGCCTTAGCCCCCCGTCCCGCCCGTCAGGCACCGCAGGGAAGGGCTCGGGAGACCGAAGCGTGCTAGAAACGCCCCGAGCGGGAAGAGCAGTTCCCAGACTCTTTGGGCCAAATGCTTCTGTTAACGCACAGGCCGACGGATGGGCTTCCACGCGCTTGCGATAAAAACGTGATTGTGTAGCCCCCTCTCAGAACCTGCTCTGGAGGCTGAAGCGTACAACTTCAAAAAAGAAAAAAACAACAGAGGAGAAGTAAACCACCTGGGTGCCTAGATGAATTGGGCACAGCTGTTCGTCACGTCATCAAACAATCCCAAAATTTTGCTACTGCTCATCTACGGCTCTCAGCCTGGGACCCACCGACCCATAGCAATGCAATGCCGAAGGCCAAAGTGGGAAGAGTAGCAGAGAGTATCTGTAGGGCTTCAGTGCAAGGTATAAATGTCACTCCTTACATATACTTCAGCTTCTGTCACGGCATCCTGACATGCTGCTTGCCAGCGTACAGCGTCTTGGAAGTCACGGATTTTGCAGTTATGTGGTGAAACTTTTTGCTCACATAACCAATTGCTAAATTTGTCCTAGTTGAGTATAAATCTATATTAGTAAATGGTATCCATTCTGAGTAACAGTAGAAGATGAGATCTGTGTCATCCTACTTCATCAGTAATGCCAACATGGAAACCAGTATTTAAATTTGACACTGTCTCCCACAGTATTCTCCTGGAGAAGCTGGTGAATCATGGCTCAGACAGGTGCACTCTTCACCGGGTAAAAAACTGGCTGGATGGCCGAGCCAACAACTGGGGTTGTTCAGTCTGGAGAAGAAGAGGCTGAGGGGAGACCTTACCGCTCTCCACAATTACCTGAAAGGGGGTTGCAGAGAGGTGGGTGTTGGTCCCTTCTCCCAAGTGACTAGCGACAGGACAAGAGGAAGTGGCCTCAAGTTGCGCCAGGAGAGGTTCAGGCTGGATATTAGGAAAAATTCCTTTACTGAGAGAGTGGTGAAGCATTGGAACAGGCTGCCCAGGGAGGTGGTGGAGTCACCATCACTGGAGGTGTTCAAGGAACATGTGGACGTACCATTGCGGGACATGGTTTAGTGGGCATGGTGGGGTTGGGTTGATGGTTGGACTTGATGATCTTACAGGTCTTTTCCAACCTTACTGATTCTGTGATTCTATGTGATTCTGTAAATTGCCACTAGCTTTCTCATGTCAAGAATCATAATTTTCTGAGAAAAAATGTAAATAGTTCTGGAGTTCTGAGTCTATTACTGCTAAATTTCCTTGTGAACAATTTCCCCATGCACTGAGGTTTATTTCTTTTGGTATGTTTATTATGTTTGGGGGAGGTGGGGGTGGAGAAGTTGTAGTTCTGAGTTAAAATGATCTTGCTGCACACTGTATTTACTCTGAAGATACTGATATTTTATTTTCCACCACCCCACAGATTGAGAGTTTCAGCTGTCTAGGTATAGTAAATTGCTCCTAAAGAACCACGTAAAGCACAGAGGGTTTTTTGTTACCTGTTTTCCTTGCACTCTTGAGTTTGCGATAATCACTACAAACAGACATTGAGAATAGCCTTTGCTTATACTTAACACTGCAGCAGAAATGCCCACAGGAGTTTCTTCTGCTAATAAATTGTCACAACAGCCATGAGAGTTTTTGGAAGCAGATTTAAGATAGCTGATAATCTATGCCTATAAAATGAGCCTCAGTGCACCAGTGGTTTTCCTTCCCACTGAACAAGGAAGCTTGAAATATCAGTGTGGGATGTGTAATCCCAGCCTACAGTTACTTCACATACAAAAATGCAAAGTACCTACAGTTCTCACATATTTATTACATTACCTATTATATTTCCTGGAACTGATTCTGGATTTCCATTTGCTAAGTCTTTTTGGCAAGCCAACAACTGCCTCTTTTATCCTGCCACCCAATAACATTTCTCATTTTTTTAAATTCCGTTATGTAAAGTACTCTAGGGATAGAAGTCTCTCAAGCACCTTTTCCATTTTCTCTGCAGGGTCTACTGCTGCAAGACCAGAGAGAGCAAGCGCGCTTCCAGTATGTGCATTTGGTCACTAATTGAACACACAGTTCTGCAGACATTTACAAGATTCCCTACTGATTTTTTAGTGCCAAGGTGGTATTTTTGGTGTGACAGCTGTGCTCTGTCACAAGCCAGCTGTTTAGCAACCGACCTGGTTCAAAAAACTTGTCTAATTCATGTCTGTAGCAGGGGGAAGAAGAGGAAGAATGCAAAATGTAATGATCTGGATCTTTCCTTTTAGTGCTCTGGTTTCTGTTCAGAACATTGCAAATAAGGTTGTGGGAAGGAACAAGAAAAAAAAGTACTACAGTAACAAAAATATTTGCCTCTCATGACAGTACCCCGTGTTACACATTCTTGACCCTACATGAACTGTTTAACTTTACTCATTTCCTTTTTTTTTTTTACTTCACATGTTATTGCCTTATTCATTTATTTAACCTTTTAGTGTCACCCTCACATCAAGTAATCTCCTAACACAAGTATTCTTCAATAAAGCTTTTCCTAAAACTTACTCCAAGAAATTAATCCTCACCTTCTCTCCCTGGAAATTCCCTTGCATGTGTTTTAGCTTTTGAGGGCAGAAAAGGCAAGTTGTTGTCTGTGTGGAACTACAAATACACTGCTCAGGAACAATGCAAAATGATAAAATATAGTTTCAGATTCACAGAGTTCAAGGGCGGTAGTGACTCATTCCCTACTCTGAGAACTTTTGCTGCATATTTCAGGCCATCACTCCTTGTTCCTACTATGACTAAGCCTAAGAAGTTTCACCCAGTGATTCTCTCCCCTCCTCCCAAAGGCCCAGGTATACTAGAGAGTCTTAATTTAAAGATGAATTTTTTTTTTACTTTTAAAATAAGAAATGTAGTAAAGATCACATCAGAAATATGTCCATTTGCTTGTGAAAAGTGTTGTACCTTAAACTTGTTAAAACTGACTCTGATTTTTGGTTTGATCCAGGTGCTAGACTGGGCTTTCCCATACCTCAGTGAAACCCCCTTTAGACTTCCCTCTTGAAGAGTGATACTGCTTGTCTCTTTGGAAATAGAAGACAGGCCATCTGCTCTGCCATTCTGTGTTTCACACAGTATCCCAAGAGAAACAGAAAATTACAAAAATGGTTTCCAACATAGTGCAAAGAAATTTGAAATTAAAATTCACTATAGCTTTTATTTTGAGTTGGTTACACAACTGGCAGTAACCAGAAGCTAATTATTCTCTTCTTAATTTCCACAACTATACATGTATTTTTGTAAGACAAAAATTAAGAGAGAGAATTTAAGACGACGTGGTTCTTCAGTAACGAAAGAAATAAAGTGGATCTTTTAAATAGGCATTATTTTTTAAGTATTTCCCTTCAGCTGTAGTGTAACCCTCTAAAAATAATCCATATTTCAGAGGTTTTTCTTTCTAAAAGGGGCATAGCAGCGTTAATCTTCTAGGAGAAAGGGCTCTGAAAAGCAGGTGGAAAGAGGTCTTCCCAGTTCAAGCACATACACTGATAACAGCTTTCAGGAAGGTTAAATCCTCCCATCAGATCGGCAGGGCAGATCTCAGATAAGCAGCAGAAATTAAGGATTATCTTGACTACGACATGAACTGTTTACTTTGCTATTTTAAATGGTTGTGTTGGCTTCATTTCATTTGTTGCTGGGTAATGCTTTCCAAAAGAGAACTGAGGACCAGACACTGCAATTTTGACTCTATTTGAGTATTCCTACCAATTCTAGCAGCAGTTCCTAAAAATAAATTTTTCTTTTGTGAGGCTAACTTGCTGCACATTTGGGTAACATTTTGATATCGATTCGAATGAAAGGTGCTCAGTCACAAGAAACATTCCCTGTTGGATTATACAGAGGATAGGGAACAACTTCCTCTGAGCACAGAAGCATAAGCAGTAAATAAAGTTACTATTTAATCTAAGAAAATGAAGGTTTACATGTTTAGGTGTAATAGTTCAGAAATCCAACGAGGAGGAAAATATTCAGAGGAATAATTTACCTGGAAGGTAATAGTTGAGGGAGTGACCTCAAGTGACAAGCAACAGCAAAAATTCAAAACCATCTTCCCTGTGTAGTGCATCAGTGAGACCACAGCGCATTTCTCATCACTCTCATTCCAGGCGAATATAGGCAGTGAGAAATTAATTCAAAGGAAAGCAACAAAAATATTTGGAGGATTTGCTGAGACTGGCATGAAGAGAGACTACAAGGGCCTGGAACATTCCTAGCATGATTAAGAGACAATATATGATGTTTTTTAGTGTACATGACAGAGTAAGCAAATAATAGAAGTAGGTTTGTTGAGGATGATCTGCAAAGACTGACACAGAGTCAAGGGATGAAATCAAAGAAATGCACAAAAGCCATAGAATTGCCATTTGATTTGAAACAAAAGGAAAAGAAGATAATTAAAAGACAAACCCAAATCTTTGCAAAATGATAATATTTAAAATGCTTCTCTTTCGATTCTTCTCCTAACCTGAGTATTGGGGAAGATTGTCTGCCACTGAAAATCGCTGCACAGGAATAGAGTCTCAGGAGATAAAGTGTATTCCCCACTCTTGGCATCTTGGTCACTTCCTTACCCCATGGCTTGGTTTTCACTATTGACTTCGTTAACTGCCTCGAAATTAAATTATGAAGAGAGAAGAGCATTGAAGGGGGGGGAAAAGGAAACTAGATTTATTTAAAATACAAATGAACAATGCACCTATGTTCTATGGGGTACAATTATGCACTAAAACCATCAGTTGCTAGGTCTTTTCAGTCTGTAACTTCCAAAGGGAAACCACATGAATATGTGCATTCTACATGCCCAAATAATAAAGTGACTCTAGCTCTAACGTTAAAATTGGACCTACAGGATTCTTCTGCATTCGTATGTTGCATCCATGTTACCAGACAAATGGGGGACAAAACTTCTTTGACAACTACATGGCCAAATTGAATTGCAATTTCTGAATTATGGTCTTAATTGTTCAGTCTGTTAGTCACATTTTTTTCCTGTTACTCTATTTGTTAACATATTTCCTTTCATCGTCGCCAGTGAGACAGCACCATCATTCCTCACGCTCATTATCGGTTATAGCGCTTTTCAGATGCGAAGTGCTTTACACATCAGAACATTCCCCTTCAGAAGCCAGCAGCTTCCCTACCAGAGAAGTATCCCCTGCTGCATCCAGCAAACTGCATATGATTTGTGCTATCATATACCTAAGTCATGGTGTTACAAACCTCATGCATTCCACCCACAATCCTATTTAATGCTTAATTCTGATGAGACCTGCCAAACTGCAGTCCAGGTCTTGATACTACAGCAGGCCAGGGAGAGGGAGCAAACCTCAATCTTCTGTTCGTGTTCCCGATCCTCAGATGCTAGCCTTCGTAACCTTGTGCTAGGAAATGGCAACAAGCGACAACATCACCTGGCTGCTCCATCGTAGCCCAGATGTATGCGCTGAGCATGCATGAGAGAGCCTGGGAGCTCAGGGGAGTCCACGAACTCGCTCCCAGCTGCTTTTGAGAACGGACACGTAAAATTGCTGCCTGCATTTAAGCGAAGGTCAGAGCACTTAAGCTGACCACAGGCTGGCTCGGCACATACAAAGCTACGCAGTGCTGGGTGATTGCTGGCTGACTGGTAACATCTGCCTGTGCCACCCCAGCCCTGAAGTGATGGAGATGACAGTGCGCTGCAGCCATACCTCATCCCAAGCTGGTTGCTTTCCCCTCTGAATTCCAGCACCTTATGAAAAGGCACTTGGAGAGATGCAGTCTTTCAGGCAAAGGCACAAGTGCGTCCCATTTAATGTTCTCATGTAGAAAAACCTTCTCTCACACATCTGGTTTTGCCCTTTCACAAACTGAGGTTGAAATTACTCGTGGCCATGTAGAAGCTTAAGCTTACGAGGACACCCAGGCTTAGGAGCAGAGTTACTCGTTCTGGAGGAAAACAAAACAAGACAAGGTAAAATCAAGCACACAAAACAAGCAGTCAGGCTTCAATGGAAACCACCTCATCATAAGTGGTAATCCAAATAGTTAAAAAGTCTCTGACCTCCAGAAGGCTCCTCTGAAGCACACAGAAACTACTCTGATCGAGTGCAGAGAATAATGCTAGCACCAAGGAAATCCCACTGCCTCTGAAATGACAAACTACTCGGCAAAACCACACTTTTCTTTCTGCCCTGGTATTTTTTTAAGTCTCCTGTTGACTTAAAAACAGTCCCACAAAGACTAATGGGAAAACAGCTCATGGTTTTTAATTCTTGAAGGATGTAACCTTGAAGGATGATTTTTTTTTTTTTTCCCTAATTCTCTTGTTGTAAACACCTAACTTTCTCCAGGAGGTGAAAGGAAGGAGGCAAAGAAGCATAGCAAAGCAGATACTCTTGGTACCAGTAGGCGAGCGGACGTGTTGCTGGTGACTGCGGACACGCTACCAGCAGCACTTCCAGTAGCACACACTGTACCATCACACTCCAAGGGTATTTAATATTTAGACAAGGACTTTTGATCATTTCCACAACAGTAGGCCAGTGGGGAACTGAAGATTTGCAAAACTGAATTCAAAGATTAAAATAACGGAGCAATCAAGGTTGTAAATTAGCCTAGATTGAGCATGTATTTTCGCTAACAACTAGTTTAGTGCTTAATTGTGTGTATGCTCATCCTAACTCCCAAGAAGACAAACATTCAAAATTCTTATAAGGTATTTTTGGTGAATTTGAAACATTTGTGCAAGCGCAAGATTTGTGTTTCTTTAGGGTTAACTGCTGTCGCAGAACATGTTCACGTCATCTTTAACCACTCCATAATGCTCCATATTTTCAGACAAAGCTTGAAACAACTCTCACTGAAGTCAGGAGTTGATGGAAAAACACACAAGAACAGAATCTCTACTTTTTAAAGAGTATTTTTAGCCCTCAGCATAGTTTTCATAGCAGTATTAGACCCAACTATGTGGGCTTCTGCCCTGACTGACTGGGTTGTGCTGTTGAAATTTGGAGCGTTTCTAACGTGACATGATCTCTGGTGGCAAAGTCCTCATTCCCACGCACATGCCGTGGCTTGTCACCCCCTCAGTTGTTCTGAGACAACTGTTGAATTGGGTCACGCTGTGAACTGCGTGAGTGAAACAACCTGGGTTAAAATTTGATGAGTGATAATTCTCCTCTTTGAGAAAGGAGTTTCACATAATAAATCTGTGAAACATGTCTTGAGCTTTGAATTAGATCTGCCATAGAATGGCTCAAAGGAAGAGCAGTAGTCAAGAAGTTTTGATAATTTTGTTTCTCTCTGTACGCTTGGCCGTGTACCACAGGAAAGGGATGTTGCTGAGGAACGACTTCATAGCCTTCCTGTCACAGGCAATTTTTAAATGATGACCAAGTGCTTGAATATTTTGAATATTTAGATAAAGTTTCATTTGGTAGCTCGGTCACTGAGCAGAGCTTCAGGCAATTAGATATCCTTATAATAAAGCATAAAGCCCAACCAGTTATCTGTCTGGATAATATGGTACATTGATTTTAGAAGAAAATATAAGCAGTTCTGGAATTACTAGAACATCCCTGATTCTGTCACACACACAAAATAACCTTGTAATACCCTACAGTAATCACCCAAGACATCCTAGACCTAATTAGAGAACCAACCTAATAGAGCCTACCAGTAGCCCATTTGATACGATTTTTTTTGGTCTTCAGTCTCTTTGCGATATATGCTGCATTAAACTAAACTCTCATTAGACACTGGAGGATTGGCTTTGCTGAAACAAAGTCTGGGCAATGAGACCAGAACCAGGCAGTGTTAGCAAGGATATTTTGGGCTAAAAGGACTTTAAGACAACAAATGAAAAATGAACTATGTCAAGTATTTTGGGCCAGAAGGCATGCGGGCCAGACACATGTAATTATTCATGTATCTATGATCAGGAAAACATCATCCAGTCAGCTTTCTATTTTCTCCCCAGCTTTGACTTACTGCATCATGTCTGGAGCAGAATTACAAATTCTCAAGATAAGGCACGTGTCATGTTTAATCAAGAAGTTAATTTTGTTTATTTCTTGTACTTCCGTTATGTGTATTCTGATGCAGTTCTTTTATTCAGTTTATCTCACCTTGTACATTTCTGCAAGTTTTTCCTCTGGCTGTCTTAGTTGTATCTCTTTGTCTTTTGATTGATATACTTTAATAGAGAAAGCATGATCTAAAAAAATAGTTTAAATAGTGACTCATTCTGTTCTGCTTTACCTATTAGTTACATTGTTTAGTATGTCAACATATTTTATTAAAGGTGAAATTCAGAGTTGAAAAAGCACAAGCAGTAGAATGTAGTGCCTCTTTACACAGCAGTATGATTGAAGAGAAAGGTAATAACTGCTCAGCGTGGCTTACTTAATCTACCTTGGTGTAAAGCCAAATAAATTCTACCCTTTGAAATAAAAAGTAATTCTTAAACTACCAGTAGTTGTTAATGATTACTAGAACTGGAAATAATAAATCAAAATCCACATGCTAGTGAGTAATAATCTTCTACAAACATCCTGAATATAGAGATTATACTCTTTATTTTAACAGCTACCAGGGAAAAGGTTAATTTACATCTCAATATTAATTTGCGTAACGAGAACCATTAACTTATGAAGTTAATGAACTGATACATCCCCCAGCTCAGATCAATGACCCTGTACTTAAGGAAAAGCGGAGGGCTGTGTGTGGTAGAACACTGCTGATCGTTTCCCAAGGATTTGGCGCAGTTCTGGATGTCCGGTGCAGCCCAGCTGAATGGCGTTCAGCTCTGCTCAGGATTACCATCAGCTTAAGCGATTGTTTGGAAAAACCACGAGGAACGGTGCTCTTCCCCCATAGTAGTTCTAAAAAAAGATTGCTGGCAATTTTTTTGCATCCCTGAATAGATAGCACACAATTGGCTCCAGCGCCGTCTTTGAAACGTGACAGGGAGGAGAAAAAGAATGAGCACCTTTAGTAGTGCTACAGCTGTGCTTTCTCGCCTGCTTATTTCTGTCCCCTGTACACTTCCAGTGTTTAGGCAACCTTTATCGGCATGTTGGGACTTGGATCTTAGAAACCAGAAGAGCATCGCATGCATGAGATGAAGGGTGGAAGCAGTGCAGTCACCGGATGGCTGTCACCCAGACGGACAGTTGTGAGCCCGTTAAGTACTGTTGAAACTCAGCGTTGGGAATTTTGTGCTCCAAAAAGAACAGCAGCAGAGCAGACTGCCTTCAGCTTGCGCGCAGCAGGAGAAAGCTAGTTTCTCTGTACCTCTGTTACCTACCGGTCTTCTGAGTTCAAGGGCATGGGTAATAGGCAGCTGTGCTGTGGAAGTTATAGGTGTAACCTTTGAATGCACGTTTCAGAGTTCAGCTATAAAGTCAGCCTGCTTATTCCAGCCGGAACTTGAACTGCTTAACCTTCAACTCTCAGAGGCTTTCAGGTCGGAGCTGCAAAAGGATGGGGAAGATTCTTTCCAAATGGCCTGGCAGCCTGTTACACATTATCTCGAAGCAGAGCGGGCAGAGGCATGGCAGGGCGCTCTGTCTCAAGCGGAAAGGGATGTCCTAGAAAACAGTCAGTCCACTAGGTCACAGCTTGCGTGCGTGCAAAGGTTTGGGCAAGTTTGTTAAAAGGCCATGCGATGCCCAGAGAGAGAGGTCATTTGTATAAATACCCTCCTCAAAGACGTCACGAAGCTGTAGGAGATGCTGGGCTTCCACTGAAGACAGTGAGAGAGCTAAGGGCTTGAAATTCTTTAGAACGGGGCTGCATGAGAACGGTATTATTCTTAACCACTTCTCTCTTTCTCCCTAAAGAGATACATACCTTTTTACCATATAGAATGACAAGAGGAGAAAAGCAGTGCTGAATGATGTTCCGGGTCATCATGAGGTACGCAGCAATTTTAACAAAGCTAGTTAGCTTTGGTTTTATGCAAAAAAACTATGATCTGTGTTCCGTAAGTGATTCTATAAAGATGAACTATGCCATGTTCTACTAAAAAAAATAAAATCCAGAACTCTAAGTGCGAGCTTACACAGAAGAGCAACCATTTAAAGAGGTTTTTTTTTTACTAAGGAAATAATCCATTTACTCTCATTGTTGTGAATCTTTTCATTTTTTCCTCACAATAGCGCAGCAGATTGAATGTACCTTTGCATGGGAAAGGTTTATTTCCGTAGCATTTTATGCATCCTCAGTAGAACTGGCTACAACACAGGCACATTTTTCGTTGCACTGCCGATCTGTTCAGCCTTTTTGCGACATGAGGCAGCGCACGGGAGCACTGCTTCTGGCACAGATGCAGCCATCGCTGCTCTGCCTGCTGCCCTGGACACCAGGGAAGACGGGTTTTCGGCGCTGGGGCTGGTGTCATGAGCAAGTAAAAGCAGAAATTGTTTAGCAAATAGCCAAACACAGAGGCAAGCTTATCATTTTTATAATTGTCTTTCGGAGCTAACCTCGCTTAAAGCAACTGTTCTGAGAACAAAAAAAAAGAGCTGCCTTTGCTGCCGTGAGGAGGTTCATCTTTCATGAAACCTGGAGGAGCAGATGTTACTGTGTTCCCAGGCAAGTAAAATCTGGAAGGAAATGAACACCATTATCCAGGAAATGGAAATGATTGGAAGCAGCTGTAAGCTGGAGCCCACTGGCTCTCCCTGGCAAGTTCTGCGGTCGTTGCTCGTCCCTGCAAAGCCAAGCTTCGGTGTCCCTTTAATTCATTTTACACTTTCAGGGACACTGCCATAAAGGCTGGCTGCTAGCATACTTGAAGATTAGTTTAGGGAAAGCACAGATGCTGTCCTAATCCCATGTGGAAGCCATGATAGAGTGCAAACCCCATGTTACACAACAGGGTCCCTTCTCTGACTCAGTGGAAAGGATTTTCTGGATGCCCGTGGCAGTGTTCGGTCGGACGCAGGGAGGATACACAAGTGAGTGGGAGCGTGGCTCAGTCAGTTACACCATGGACATGACCTATCGCAGCACTTGAAATAAGAGTTACTGGCACGTTTCCATGCTTCTGGGCAGCCTTCCTGCACACAGGACCGACACGCTTGTTGCGAACCCATGCAGCTATCTGACTCTAAACCCTAAGGATTAAAACGGACCCCTGCAAGGCTTCCCCTCCGCTTTCTCAGGTGTGCACAGCCAGAGTCCATATACCTGTGCCTGGCAGCTCCTCACCACAAAAACATTCTTCCTAGCTGCTGCCAGAAAAGAGTGCCGCAATCGCTCTCACCTCGCAGCCATCTTTTGCAGCCTGGACGACGGCCGTCAGCACTTCCAGGAACTGAAGATAAATGAGGCAGGGGCTTTCAGCAATCCGATAGCGCCGCAACTGCACAAAGCCAGCTTTCCCTGCCCCAATAAAGCTGCGTGATAAAAGAGGCTATAATACTATAGCCATAGCAACACAAGTGCGACGTCTTGTGTCTGGAAAGTGTTCGCAATAATGTGGATGGTGTTATTAACCACTTGCATTTTTGGATATGCTAAATCATCCCAAGAGCTCTGACAAAGGGCAAGTGGAAGAGATCCTTTTTTGTTCATCTGGAGGTGAAAAAAAAAATCCAAAACACAACCCCTACGTGTTTATTTCACTACTCGAGCACTGCTGAGAGGACTACCAGCAGTCAAGCACTTCATCAGCTGCTTCGGGACAGGCAGGCGACATCAGCCATGGCACTGAAGAGACTGCACAACATTAACAAAGAAAGCACGAATTATCTCGAGCGAGCTACTCTGTGCTCTCCGGCTGGCTCCGAGCCCCAGCTCAGAAGGTCACATAGCTGACATATCATCCTGTGAGTCATCCCCTGATACTGCGTGTGTCCAGCATAACTCATGTTGTTTGGCAGCATCGAGGAAGGTTCCTTCTCCCTTCTTGCTGCCCAGAGTCAATGTTGCCCTACAGAACAGACAAGACAGTAAAGCCACCAGAAGACGTATGTACGGCAACTTGACCATCTTGCTCGTTGTCATCACTTCCTAGAGTGGCAGCACCGGACAAGATTCATATCAGAAACGTCACTTGCAAAGCTGTCCAGATGGAGAAGTCTGTATCAACACAGCCAAAATACACCTACCTACACCAAAAATACTTACGACCCAGGCCAACTAACTGACTTACACTCTCTCAAATCCCTGCTTAAGTACCAGAATGTGTGCAGATCTTAGCCAGACTTCAACAACAGACATATTCACGAAACACTAAGACAGATGCCTGATTGACACAGCAGTGTGGAGTCAGGCCCACGAGGTAATACAGATTTCATTCACGGTCTGTACCATTGCACCCTCTGAATCTACTCCCTAACCAGACAGTCAAAGCACTGGAGACATGATTGGCACCCTGACAGCAGTAGGATATTGCCGAGCATCACTCCATCAAATGGGTGCTCAGTCAAAGCGACCATTCTCCTGCACAACCACCATTTCTGTTCAGGCCGGCCGGTACAGGCTCTAACGCCACAGCCCGCAGCAGCGGGCTGGAGTCAGCTGGGAAGGCAGGCACTGAAAATGCACACAAAAGTGGTGGGGTACATGAATTACACAGAAAAGCAGGCAGAAAGCTCGGATGCGGTAGATCACCTGGCAGGTGATGGAACAGAGGGGTTCCTGAGGAAGGGAAGAAGAAAATAACAAAAAAGAAACCATGCAAGTACCTGTGAAAATTATAGTGCTCAGACTAAAGTCAGGCCTAAGCCCCCTGAATTTTGGCTAAACTTAAACATGAAAAAACCCCACATACACCAGAGGGAAGACACACTGTTTCAGGAACAAGGACATGGAACCAACAGATGAAAGGAGGAGAAGCGAGGCGAGACAGGAGTCCCCCCAGCTTGCCAGACAGGCACTGCCAGTTAACCTGGAGGAACAAACACCACGTCTGGAAGGAAAACTGCCTCGCTGGCGTGTGCAACAGCACCCGGCATGTAATTTGTCAATGTAATGACAAGAAAAGGTTTATGTTAATAGACAGGTAGCTATAGCGAGAATACAGTGACACAGATCATGCACAGTACATCTTTCCACTTGCAAAAAAGAATGGCCATGGAGTTGAGCAGTCTGTTGACCATACAGACAGACGTTTAAGATGGGTGCTCAAAACCAATTTCTTTTTCCCCATGAGGAGCAGAGCAAGCGATCGCCTTATGTTTTTTCTGTCAGGGTAAGGTGTTGGTTTTCCACAGCATTAGGTTCTGAGGATCACCAGCTCAAGAACAGCTGGGATTTTTCTTCTGCAGTGAAAGAAAATACATCATACATTTCAACTTCTAGCTAAAAGCTGTCATCCCATAACACTGGATAAAGTGCTGCAAAATGCCAAGGCTGTTCCGTACCGTTGCAGAGTTTACGCATGCCTGTGACAGCTGCGCTGAGCCAAGAGAGATACTAAGCCATAAGGCTACTGGACGTAGTGCTCAGTACACGCCGCACCAACTCTGGTCGGTTTTGAGGCCTGATGCAGGAGCGGTGCTACCAGCAGGACCTCAGCGGCTGCTTTGACCATCCCCGCTCTCAGGCGAGTGCTGCAGCCGGCGCAGTGGCTGCCCTGGGCTTGCTGCAAGCAGCAGCAGCGCTACCCGCCACGTGCTTTCCAAGTCTTTAGAGACCACCACGCCGAGGAGCCCGCAGCCCAAGGTGTTTAGCATCTTTCGTGGATGCCAGAGGCACATGGCTGTTGCTTTCCTCAGCGACGCAGGTAGCAGATCCCATCCCAGACCACACAGCTATGACACTCACGACGACACACACTCGAAAAGCATGCACAAAATCACAGGTTAGGAAGAAGATGCTCAAGAATACTTTTCTAGATGCCGTGATACTTTCAAGAAGCAAAGCTGAGGGTTTTAACCAAGGCTCATACAAAAGAGCTTATACCCTGCTACCCAAACCATGTGCTGAAGTTACTCATTAGCAGTTCACATTCAGACACAGGGACATTTGTTCAGGGCAGGAATGTATGTTTGTTTTTATTTTCTCAGAAGCATGTAGCTTACATCTGAGGAAGATCAATTATTAACTCCAGCCTGAGAAAGAAGTGTACCGGTTTAACTTCCCTGAGCGACAGGTACCTCATCATGTTTCTAGATCTGACAAGTTCTCGTGTGGTTTGCTCCCGCCCAGGAGGTTAAATACCGGCACGCAGCAAAGCGGTCCCACTGGGAGAAAGGACACCGCACTGAGTACTGATGGAGATAAGATAAGCATTGATTTAATTTAAATTCACATTTTTACAGTGTTAATAGAACCAATATTGTGAAAAAGGATTTATTATTCCTAATTATTCCTAGGGCTTCGGTTTTGCTAAAACCTGTGAAGAGTTTTTGGCAAGGTGCAACGTTCCTGCACCTGTGCACAGCGGGTGACGTTTCAGACCTCTACAGAGCCACTTACGTATGTACGTATTTAATGTGGGGAAACATCCTTGCACTTCTGAAGACTCCTCTTGAAGCGTAACTTTAAGCTTATTCATCAGACCTAATTGACCTCTTGGTTATCAGATGTTTCTGCACAAATAAAGTTTTTCCACGCACAGCAGTATATCTAGATATCTTTTTACCATTTTATACAGTTGATCCTTTAGTGAGGGGAGCTGTAGCTTTCATTTAATAAGACCAGCTTTCTGTCATTACCACCTAAAAATTATCCCAGCTTTACGGCTACGTGACACAGCAACATCAGCCATACTTAGTAAAGAGCAGCAGGTGGTATGCGAGCGCTCTCACAGGCGGGTTTCACATGTAACACGGCCACTTGCCCTCAAGGTGTATTCGGGAGATGAACCTGCTCCCTCAAAAGTCATAACCAGGTTCGGAGCATCTCTGACAACCTGCACCAAACACCTTCCTCAGAGGTGCCTCTCCCCTTCAGGGAGGACCTGTTTAACAACAAAGCAGAGGGGCTGATCGAGTGTGTGAAGCGCTCAGGGTAACTGCTGAATTCCCACAGCGTTGGGAGGTCTCTGCCCTGCCCTGTGGTCTTCAAAGCTGGGATCAACACCAGGCAAGATCAGGTGAAGCTCTTCTGTTGGGTGACAGTCCACACGTGGCAAGCTGGCAGTGGTTTCTTAGTTTTGGCCCTTCTTTTCTAAAATGAGCAAGGGAACTTCCCCACATCTGCTCGTTTGCAAATTCAGTTTCTGTCTGACAGTACGTTTTACTAGCCTGCAGTCGCAGCACTGGAGGAAGCATGAGCAGAGCAGGCGGCTGGAGTATTGCCACGATGCTCCGCTTTGGGAGACTGCCTTCCGTACAAAGAGGGCCTTATACTCTCCCACCAAGGCTGCGTTTCATCCCGCCCCATCCCAGCAAGCTCTCTGCAACCGCTGCCTCACTGCTGAGACGCCAAAGCCCAGGGGAGTCACATGGCTGTGTGGCAGACATTAGCCGATCTATTTAGATTGATTATACTTCAGACAGAACTGGTGCTGTCGATGTCTATTTACATTAAGGTTTCAGGAACATTTCATAACCACTTACCCTTTTAATTAAAAAAATGCATTACCTTCATTGCTGAGCCAGCAGTCTTTGCAAAACATCTCTGCTGTCTCTCTAGCACGACGTTAACTTGGGAAGGGACCTGTGGAACAAGAAGAGGACCTATCGGGGCCAGATTTCCCCTCTCAAAACCTGTGGGCTGCTTGGGCGTGCATGCAGACTGATGAGGCTCTTATGGACCGCAGCATGAGTGATCTGCCCCAGGAGTCAGAAAGGACAGCTCGGACGGGGGAACGGGGTGACAGCCAGGAGCATTTCCTTCAGCAGGGGAAGGAGCTCTCTCCATCCAGCTGAAAGTGCCTGCTAGTCCAGAAGGTGTTTATAGCTTCCAGCTGAGGAGAAGTCAGCTGAAGTACCAGTCTGCAGCAGAGACTCCCTGCACTGGCTGTTACAAAGGAGGCTCCATTTCAGGCAAGCTTGTGGATGTTTCTTTGGCGTGACTGCACACACTGCTCTTCAGAAGGAAGCCGGTGGCCTCCTTCACGCTGAAGTTTGGCAAAGTTATTTAAAGGCGCGTTGTTTTTCTGGCCATCCCTGCAACCTCCTTTCTGACACATCACCGCCTTGCTTTATGGACTTCTCTGCCAAGGAGAGGCTCGCTGGAGAACTGCGCTTTCTGGCAGTTCCCTTATAAGGCAAAGCTCGGGCTCAGCCGGGCTCAGCTATTCCCTTCGTCTTTAGTCCTCGCTGCAAAAATAGACCTGCACTCTGCTATCCATCGTACCAGTATCAAACTGGAAAGAAGAAAACCAGGATTTCTCTCTTTTCCTTTGCTAAATGCCGGCTGACTTCACCATTCAAAAAAACCACCCCACCCCCCAAAAACAAACAGTGAAGAGGAATTGTAATGTACAATTAGCTTTGCACACCAACAATAGCTTGCAAACTCTTCAGCGCTTGTCTCTTTATCACATGTTCATATAGTGCTTAACTCGACAGAGTTCCGCCCCTCGTCCCTGATCCCTGGGCATTACAGTCATGTCAGCATTACAGAAAATAGGGAAAGCCCCATCAAACAATGCCCTGCCATGACTTGAGTTACCAGGGACTGGGCTGGGCTCTTACTCATTGCTCCCAGGAGCCCTCTCACAAAGGGTACCGGAGAATGGGTAATAACACACACACACACCAGCCCAACTAACTCCCTTTCCAGCCTTTAGCCAAAACCAACTGTTGTCTCAAATCCAGGGACTGCAAAACAATTTGAAAATGGCAAGCACTTCAGTGATTGCAGTAGCCATCCTGAGAAGTGAAAGGAAGGGACGGAAGACTATTCAGACAGTGGGTACATCTATATTTATACTACGCTCAAGTTGGAAGCCAGGTTTAAGCCCAACCATGTTTGTGCTTGAACTGAGAAGGCTCAGCCCAGATCTCGATTGCTAAATTTTCAAAGGAGCTGCAGAGAGGTAAATTTTTACTTAGTTCTGCACATGATTGTGATGCACTGAGTAAAGTTATTCCGCATCAACCATCCTAACCCATAAAGTCTTAACAATTAACACCTCAGTGCTGTGTAAAAGCAGATTAAACATTTGCCTAAAAAAGGTGCTTTTCTTAAAGAAAACCTATTGCCCAGATCCAGTTTCGGGCACAGATTCAATGAACTATTGAAGGAAGGTGACAGAGAAGATGATAATCCGCAGCAGACAGGGCAGCTGAGGATAGCAAGCCAGCGGCCAAGAGTATCTTTAGCCTTCAGCCTTCTCTGCGTAAGCAGCAGTAATTGCTTTGGGACAGCAAACTAACAGAATTTATCATTTATTTGTAAATGATTACCAACATCCCCATTGATTTGTCTATAGGCCTGACATTGGACTGCTTAAAGGTTGACAACTGGAGCCACAAATGAAAGTCACTCTGCTCTGCAAGGCAATTGAAAGGAGTCATTGTGTGCTCCTTAGCTTGGAGATGACTCACTTCCAAAGCTGAAATGTCATTAGTTATGGGGTGGTTTCTCAAGCCCCAAGAGCATTCAGTTGGAATAATGTCATGGGGAAAAGAAGTCACGTTAGCTGAAGGGACAAGCTGAAATTCATCACCTTGCAGCTGCTGCCCGCTTTATTTGTTACCTGCCTGGTGGAACACGGCCTTACTAAGGGTCGTTTCCTTTTCGAAGGGACACTGATGAGGGCTTTGCAAGAAGAGCGCATAACAGACTCTCCCTCCAGAGTCCTGGGATCCTTTTTCCTCCCCAGCAGAACAGCTGTGCAGCGAGGAGGCCACAGCGCCCGCCCGTGCTCGGTTGGAAGAGAAGGGCTGCCTCCGTGCGCCCCAGCAGCACGTGAGCCCTGCTGAATGAGTGCCTGGACATCTGCAGACCCAGCGGGGGACTTCCGCTCCACCCAAAATTAAGCTCATAATAGTCAAAGGTATTTGTACATCGCTGTAGATAGACAAGCCTCTGTAACACAGTAGCCCCGCTTGTTATCAGGCAGGGCGCGCAGCATCTCCCATTGCTTCCATGGCTTATCTTACAAATACTATTGCAGCAATCGGAACGAAGGTCAGGAGATCATAAAAGCTACTGGAGGACAACAAAAATATTTTTGACTGGTAGGTTTGTAGTGCGAGGAGAAGAGTTGTGGTGCACTTTATTTTTTTGTTTACTTCCTTGAGTAGCACCACCATGCATACCACAGTGACGGCTTAACCCAAAATAACATTTTCTGTGTGTGTGAGAGAAGGAGGAGGAGAACCGAGAAAGGAACATGCTGTAAAAACAATGCAAACCGGATATGCAGAAACGAGGGATATTTTTGTTTCTTCTACGAAGTCATTAAGCGAAACAAAATAAAACCTGTTGCAACCAAATTCAACTTGTTCTAAGCCATTCTCCCTATTTCCTCCTGTGCCTGCCATATCCAAGTCACATCTCCATTTAGCAGCACAAGGCAGAGCCCCTCCCTACTGTAACAGCAAAATCTCCCCAGGCTTTTCACCGTGTTGCCCGAAGTTTGAGAACTAGCATGTTACCAGGCATGGCCACTGACAGGGATCTTTCATCATGAAAGACAAACAAACAAAAAAAGCCCTTCAATCATAGAAAACGTATCAGCCCCAGCATTTTCTTCATGCCACTGACATTAATTATGCAAGCAACCACATTACTGGTCAAACATCCCAACTATATTTGGCACTTCCTTGCTGCCCTTCCCCTGAATGGCTCTTTACTTTGCAAGTGCTGCAGGGCAAAGATCTGTCTTCCAAGGCTTTGAAGTGCTTAGCATACTATTGGCATCATATAAAAGTATCGTAATATACACAAGCATATATCTGCATAGATTATCATCATTAAGGCTGTTGCTATATTCGCTGGTTATTTTACTGTGCAGTGGCTATTGCACTCTGATTTATTATAAGCTCATTATAGGTTTGTACAAATGCAAAGGTAATCTACCAAATGCAAGCGATTAATAATTTCCCCAACAAATATAATCTGTGAGATAGAAAGTGCGTCATTTTACAGGACGGGTCTAGGAGAGCAATTCCAGCTGATGAGAAAAGCTGTCCAGAAGCACAACCTACAGGTGTAAACTGATACTGCACGTCAGGCTGCAGGGCTCAAACTGGGCTCATGCCTACAGAAAACCAGTTTGTTCATGAAGGCAAAGCCCTCCTCGCAGGATAAAAATGGGTTACGGGTGTGAAAGGGAGACAAGCTTCATGGCTCCTGGGGCACAGCATCCAAACGCACCCTTGCAAGAGCAAAGGCCTGACACTTCCCCTTTCTGGGGAAGTGGCTAAAAGAGGATTTCCAAACCGGTTATG
This sequence comes from Gavia stellata, assembly GCF_030936135.1. Lineage (NCBI taxonomy): Eukaryota > Metazoa > Chordata > Aves > Gaviiformes > Gaviidae > Gavia > Gavia stellata. The sequence goes on from NC_082601.1 coordinate 35,310,504, forward strand.
AACACAAGCACGGGGTACTGGGAAAAAGGGTGAATGAAGGTTTAATCATCGTATTAACGATGATTTTTTCCTTGAAGTTCTTCTTCTCTTGAAGTGAATTAGGCACCGTAATTTGTAATATCCCCTCCTTCTCCAACAAGTCGGGAAGACTTGGAGTCCACACAAGCATTATTTACGCCAGCTACAGAGAGGATAAACGGCAAAAGGAAACGCAGCTTACCTCCAGGTGAGGCTCCTGGGCTTCGGGGAGCCTCCTGAATAGCTCTGAACACAGCCTGCTCACCCTGCTGCCTGACCCTTCCATCTCCATCCCCTTTCCCACGGTGATTTCACAGGGAGAAGCCCAAACTCCATATTCCTGCATCCCCAGGACATCACTTTTATTACCAGGCAACACCAAGAACACCCCAATGACTTCCTCCAGTCCTACCAGCATACCCAGGGCCAGCGAGCTCGGGCATAACCCCAGCAAGCTGCTACAGCCAGGGGAGCCGAGGGCTGTCGGGCACCCACCTATCACGGGCAGGGCTATGCCGGTACCAGGTTGCAGTGGTTATCCAAATCATGGGTGGGGGGAGAAGAGGAGAGCCCCTGGTGGGTGCTAGTGCTCAGACAGCTGTGCTCCCAGCTGTGCTCCCTGGGGGTCATACACCAGAAACAAGGGGTCCTTTCAGTTCCCCCCTCCCTGCGCAGATAATCTCTCCATCAGTCTTGTGACTCCCAAACATATGAAAATTGCAGTTTGTGTCTTGAAAAACGCAGGCATTCAGCCACCCCAGAGCTAATGAACAAGTGTGGCTCTGGTCTGACATCTCTAAAAAAGCCTGATTTTCAGCTGCATAGTAATTTTTCAAAATTGGCTTCACCTGAGAGGTTTCAAATGGGATGGTCAACGACCGCCTACCACTCTTCAAAATATCAGCCTTAATATTTGCCCTGTGAAGGCCAGATACAATTTGAAGACACTTAGTGCTCCCAGGTAATTCAGTCATGCTGTTAACAGCAGCGGGTCTGCATGCGGAAATCGACTGGAATAACTATTTCCGAATCACTGCAGACATTTTATTCGGGGATAAAGGGAGCATTATTTCCTTGATTCTTTTTTTTTTTTCCTTTATTCTTTGGTTTTGGTTGGAAAGTCATATGGAGGCAATCATCACATGGGCATCTGGGAGAGATACCAGAGCAGAATCAAAGAACAGGTTTTTTCTCTGTTATTCCGGTAATTTCCTTCATGTGGAAAAACCCCGACAATGGTCGAGCTCGCAGTGTTGATCTCTTAGGGCATGGAGAGGTGTCACATACAACCTACTTCAGATCTTAGCCATTTCAGCTACACACATTATAAAGTCATTCCGGTAGGCATACAGATCTGGTAGAGAGATTTCCCAGAGCACTGGGATCTGCTGCGGGAGTCCTCCCGGTCAGGCAACCGCCTGCAGATTCCTCCTTGGCGGCTCATGCATCACTGCTCGTGTCTTCAGAATGAAAACCAAGAGAGAGATACCATGGGGAAAAAGTTAAGGTAGATTACAGAAAGACAGGAAAGCTGCCTTTTTCTAAAGTAAGTGTGTGTGTGTGTGTGTGTATATATATATATTTCCTTTGCACTCTCCCTACAAACCAGCAGGGTGTGCCTGCGGACCAGCTTTCTTACACATACACAACTCATTTTTTGCCTTAAATGATGCAAACTCTCTTCTTTATACATCATAGCTTTCTTCAGTCGAAAAAAGAGGCCATGCACTCAATGGAACTAACAGAAGAGGATCATTCTTGCTGACACTACACCTTTCTGTAGTTTCTCACTAAGAGTACAACTGAACTTCAGCAATACATAAAATGAGCAGAAAGCCCAGGAACGGAAATCACCTCTGGTTTTCTAACAAACATAAAATGCTCTCAGACTCCTCTTTACGCTGCCTGCTCTTAGGCAGATCAGCTTGGCAGCTTTCCTACCAGGACCTCTAAAACTAGATTTCCTGGGAAGGCAAACCAGGGCACCGCAGCTCCTTCTTCTGCCCCGGTCCCTCCAGACCCTGCTTAGCCCCCCTAAAGTCAGTGACTTCTCGGGCTCGCAGGGTTGAGAAGGACCCGTGCCTCTGTGAAGTGCCCCATCAGCAGCAGCACAGCCAAAGCTACCTCCAAGAACTGGTTGCAAATGCTGAATTGGAGCAAATTGAAAGCTAAAGCTACGCAGAATAATACTTTTACGGTACCAGGCAGTTTAGTTTACTGCTGAGTGAGACACAGAATGAATTGAGCTGTGCAAAAAGACACAAGGAATGGCATTTTAAGCCAATGAAAAGCACTCTGTGCTGCTAAAAGGAACACCTGATTTTTCCCTGCTGCTGCACGTTGCGATACTGTGCACATCACTCTCCGAATTCACCTCCGCTGACCCAAAAGAGCTACAGCTGGCATTTGATCTATTTTTGACACTAATGCAAAAAAGCTGTCCTGGATCACTAGCGAATACCATCTGCTCTTTGCAACTGAAATGCCATCAACTCACAAACTGGGGCCAGGCGTTTCAAAAATAGCTAGTCTAAAGTGAGATGCCTCGATCCATACGTAGGCACCTGCCTGACTCTGAGGGAGAGCTGAGGGTGCTGCAGCTCCCCTTAGCCTGAACCCAAATCCAGTGGCCCCTGCCACTGCAGCCTTGGCGGTGTCCTCCGGGTTTCCCCAGACTAGCAAAAAAGGACTGGTTTGTACTAAATGCCGATTTAGCAGTCTCGCAGATGAGTGAAATTCTCCAAAGCATCCAGAAAACCAAAGTTTGAAGTGACCAGATTGCTACTGATTTTCCATTTCTTAAGCCAGAACCACCTTTTAGCTCGGTTATGTTACAAAAAATGAAGTTAGAATGGTAATTTTCACCTTACGGAGATAATAAGTGACAAACTCCAGTTTTAGTGTTTACAAGGTGGAAAACAGTTTGCAGAAGTGATGGGCATGCTGTGCTAAATTTGCAGCTACAGTCCACTGCACCCTATTTACATAAAGGACTTTCAGGAACGTCCTTGTTCCTACCACACTGATATACCGTATTCATTTTCTTCTGAAGGGAACTAGAGAAATGCAGTCTCATATCTACCGTGTAGGTCCAGGAAGACTTTTAGGTACCAGTGGAGATCCGGCATTTATACAATGCAACATAGAAATCCTGAAAGCTATAAAAGATGTTTTCGCTGTATTAGTGACTATCATTTTGATGTGAAATCCGCTTTAATGAATACCTGACAACTAAGCCTTTTAAAGGAATGATTTAACTTGACGTGAATGCATTCAACTACTGTTTGTTGAACGATATTCTTCTTAAACAGCCAGCCAAAGAATATAGCAACACTGTAAATCAAGGGTTTGCAACCTCTGCAACACTCAGGACCACGTTTGAAACCTGTCAGTGCGCTCAGGGCGATACTGGGTTTAAGAATAAGCTTAGGGGGATTTGCATAAGCAGAGAGAGGCCTTCAGCAAGTTGGCATTTGCTGCGTAGCCAGAGAGCAGTCCTCACCACAAACATTGTCAAGTATTGTACGCAGAATATTTTTTTCCAGGCAGCATTTTGGTTTTTTTCCATGGAACGCAGACGGATGTGAAGCCAGCCTCCCCAGGGCAGGTGCTCACCGCTTTCAGGTCAGGTCTGGCAGCCTGTAGTTCCCACCCAGCTCCAGCCTCGCTTCTGCAGCTGGAGCAGAAAACTGCCGTGTAAATACGCCTTGCATCTCCGCGGCCCTTCCAGGCTCTGCAAAACGTCGTTCAAGCACACTTTGACTGAGCGGGTCCCTCCGGCACCAGCGCGGTCCACCAGACTTTTGCCAGGACCCATGGAGGTTAGCGAGTTTGCCGTCACCGGGGCTCTCCGCGCTCCTACTCTGCATCGCTACTGCCTTCCTCCCGCCAACGCGGCAGGCAGTTAAGGTAACATAGAGGGCAGAGGTTGCACAAAGCTGATAACATCTTTATAGCAAAATGATAAAGCATAAAGTAAAATCTGGTGATGCTCAAGAGCTCTGTTTCAATGTGAAAATACGGTCATCTTTCTTTATGGTAATGGCGTTAAGCCACCTTGCACTGGTTCACACTCAGAGCAGTCTCTGTTGCCACTGAAATAATCTGAAGTTTAATTAGTTTAGGGGTGGGTTTTTTTGAAAGGTCATCTTCTGCAGAATTGAAGAAATCTAACATCTAGAGAGATACGTCCTGTACACACAACTGCCCTGGACCAGTACTTTCCAACCTGCCAAAATGAGTCAGAGTACTGAGAATACCAACCCGGAGCAGCGAGAAACCCCGTACAGGCAAGCGGTACGAGATGCGTGCTTTCTGGAAAAACAAAAAGCCACAAAGCAGATCTTGTTTGTGAAGGGCAGGCATGCCTTTTCTTACCAGCAGGTGTCACATGGAAATAAGATGTCTGCTCAGCTGACACTGCATCCCCAGCCCAGGGGCAACAAGCCTGTCCCCTCTTCAAGGTGCCTGGGGTACGGGGCCCTGATGAGGAGATGAATGGAGTTATCTTCCAGCTGGACAAGGGCCGCCATCACTCAAAGCTGTATCGCATCCCACGCATTTCAGAAGCTGCTTCTCACTAAGCAGTTCTGTAATGGGCCACACCACCCTTCTTCCTCATGTGAATAATTACTGAGATAGGGCAAAGACGCCTGACGCTTGGCTGCTTCGTTAGGGGTACTAACACTACCTCACACATGCCGTGCACATTTTTGCCGGGAAATATTGCTATTTTACGCCACTTCAGCCTGCACTGCTGTTCGCACAGGGTCACAGCCGGGTCCTACAGGCTGCCCTGCCACCCAGCCCAGCGTAAATACACGGATGGGGAATTGCAGCAGGACGCGCAAGAGCAAGGGTTGGAGTGGTGTTTCTTTTTGGAAGCACTAAGATTCCCAAAGCGTCCCTTTCCAAGATGCGAGTTGTGAATGGTGAGCAGAAAAATACAGGCAAATAATGATTTCTCATCTCATGGCAATTTCTAAGCTTCAAGTAAACGCTATCTAGGTCATTTTTTAAAACACTTCAACAGCTGCTCTCACTCAGTGGGATCCTATAGAGCCCAAATCTCTTCTCAGTCAGCCTGCCAGAAACACTGTGGGCCTCAGCATGGCTGCACAGCAGCTACACTAATCCCCACCACTTTCAGAGCATCATCTCTTGGAAGGAAACCTTCATGGGTGTGTGCCAGGGACTCAACCAAACCTCCACCACCACTTGCACTGCAGACTCCCCTGCTCCCGAGGACTTTGCACGGGGGACCTGCGAAAGGCGTCCGCTGGCTGGGGCACCTCAGCTCTGCAGGGGAAACCTTCTCTTGGGCAACAGCACTAGGATGAAGGGAATTTGGTCTTGGGTAAGTGCCTTCAGCTCTGCTGGACCACTGGTAAGAGGGAATGACAACCATCGCTTTGCCTGAAAGGAGAGACCTGAGCGTTAGTTCATTGGTACCCTGAAAGCAGGCATTACTTGCGGGAACTCTCCACGTAAGCAGCCACTGGACCACAAAGTCTCATCTGCTGAGCGACTTGGAGTGAAGCAGACCAAGACAATTATAACTTGATTAAATGCAAACATTGATTAGTACGGTTCATGAAGTCAGGAGTCTTCTTGAATTATGCCATGTTATCTTGCTTTGGAGGTAGGTTTTGCTTCTAACTTTGCTGCCAGAAAAGCGGGCACCCTGTCCAGAATCCATACAGTCTTGTATTTTGTTCCCCTCCTAGAACAAATACAAAGGGGAGGATGGATGCTTCATAGAAGACACTTTTCAACAGCCCTGTGAAAGTGTGGGAGTACAAATATCTGACATCCCCCTGCATAGCTTCAAGCATCCTCAGGCCCATCTACTGCTTACAGGCTCCATCAGCCTATGCTAACCTGAAATACCTTGAAATAGAAATGATTCATTTGTAAGAACTGGTGGCTAGCGTTTCTTCCATCAACCTGCTTTGAGCAAAAGAGACTTTCAATAAAACAAAAAAAGACTAAGAAAAGCATGAGTTTTACTGAAATGAAATGCACTGGCAAAGCTTTAAAAGTTAAGAATGAGATAAAAAGGTGAGCAACACATTCGTTATGGCTGGGGGGAGGGAAGACATGCTAAAAAGGAGATTTAAATTTCTGGCTAATGCTGTATTCGTTGGTCATAGGATTCATTTTCCTTTCACTATCTCCGCTAGACTTGGCGAACACTTCACCAGGACTTTCCAAGCATTTTCGTTGCTGGTTAACAGCACCTCTCCCTCACGGCTGAACCTTTCTGCAAGAGTAGCGGTACCGGGTTGGGCATGCCCCGGCATTGCTTGAAGGGCGGCTTGGGTTGCCAGCCCTCCCGTGGCCACCACCTCCTCCGCTCTGCATGGGCCAGCCTGGCCAGAGCCAGTCCTTCGCTCTGCGCTTCCACTGCAGGACAGCTTTTGCTCCCTCCCTCCCCTTCTCCATTTGGTGGGCAGGTTACCAGTACAGACCTCAGGAGAGCAAAACACAGGAGATTTGTGCATCGCTGGCTTTGAGCAAGCAAACAGCCCGGCTCCAGCAGCGCAGAAATGCACGTGGCCCTAGCACTGCTCTGCAGCAGCGGGACTGAAGTGACCCACACTCATCTTTGCCCGAGAAGAAGCACGTTCACAACTGAAGTCATCATCTTGGGATGGAGATGCTGTTAGGGATGGATCCCTGCTCCAGGTACTGTGGGATTTTCCATGCACATAGGCCCAGGGGAGAGGAGCAGACAGAAAACACACAGGCAGAAGTGTGGCCGCATCATTCACCTCATCTCGCCATCCATCTACTTCCCCCACCAACTCTTCCCAGCTCTTCCTTTCCAGCCCTCATTCATCCAGCAGCTCCAGGAGGCTCATGGCAGGGAACGTGTCCTTGTGCAAGTCCACCCCAGCAGCTATGTGCAGCAAGGAAAAATCCAGCTGTTCCCATCTTCCTCTCCAGAGGATAACTGAGTTTGACACCCCGACATCTACCGATGTTCAAGTAGGGAGAAATTAAGAAACTTATTTTAATAAACAATTTCACTCTGTAAATGCTAATTGCGGCCAAACTGGATCCTGCAAGGCACGCGGCGCTGCTCCTCAGCTGGTACAAAGGATATCGGTAAAGGATATTTGCTCAGCAATAACTGCCCTGGGGAGTGAAAGCCAAGCCTTGTGACAGGGCAGAGATAAAAATGATCGGAACTGAAAAAAAGAGAAGGATGAAAGAGGAAAAATCAGAAGAAAAATCAAACGTCATCTTTCTCTATCGCATTGGGCGTTGAACGGAGGCTAACGTTACACTGAAAAGCAGACCAGGCTTTGCCTTGAAGCTGTCACTTACGCTGTACTCTGACATATTTTTCCCATAACTGTATATTTCCCTGTGCTTTTTTCATCAAGTACAGCACCAGCAGTGAAGGGACCGGCGTTTACCCCTTCACGGGGCGTGGAGGACCCCTTTCCGCTCGCTCGGAGGGCGAGGGGGCAGGAGGTGGGGCAGAGAGGGGGCCAGGGCAGCTCAAGTGCCCGAAGCCGGAGCAGCGGGGCAGGCGGCGGGGCTGGCGGAGCCTGGTAAGGTGTTGCACCAGATGAGCTCTGCTCCACTCCGGTCATCTTTACGAATTGCGGCTGGAAAAGCACCAGGAGGAGCATGGTTGTGTTTTGGTCCTCAAATTTCTCTTCTCTTGCAGAAAGACCAGACTATACGCACACAGATCATGATTTTCTCCATACAAGTCTTTCCTGACCAAAGACCAGAGTGCCAGAAATATGGGCCTGGCTGCTACATACAAAGTGGCTTACCCCTTTCCCCCTTACAGGAGGGGAACTGTTATCATTAAAAAAGCATTTTTTTTGTATACTTAGATGAAAAAACCCTTCTTATTCTTAGGGGTTTAGCCGTATGTGTCAGAGCTTCTCTTGCCTTGGCCAAGCTAATCCTCCCGCGGCCAGTTTGCTCCCACAGTCGCTTGGGTCCCAGTGCAGCAAAGCCCCTGTGCGTTAAACACGTACATTTACAGACCATTAGCTGCACCGACCTCTTCACACGCTCAGTGCTTGCTGCGAGCCCGGTGCAGCCGCAGCCGAATTGCTTGGCCGTATCAGGGCTCTGCTGGGGCAGGGACGGTGTCTGGTGGGAACGAATTAGCCTCCCGCATCCATGGCATATCACCCATCCTGTTTCTTCCTTTCATCTCAATGCCCCCTTCAATTATAAACGTTTAAATTGGAATTATTTATTTTTTCCCCTAACCCAAAGCCCTCTCTGCCTGCGCAGCCCAGGGAGTGAGGGGTGAGCAGAGTTTCTCCGTCACCAGCTATTTGGCAGGGTAGCACCGGGGAAGCCCCAGCTGGAGACCCGTGGATCTAGGAAAAGAGATGAGAGGGCTGGTTTGGTATCAACGATTACCAAAATGTTAAACATCGAATGCTTCAACAGTTACGCAATTATGACATTTAGCAGAAGCCGCATAGAAATAATACTTGTTTACATTTTCTGAAACAGAAGAAAAAAATTAATCAGTGTATTTTTTAATGGAAAATAATTTGTGAGAGTTCACGGAGGAAAAGCGCGCTCTCCTTGTTCCTCCCCAGCCGCCGACTGCCGCCGGTCCACCGCCGGGTGCCGGTGGGGGGACAGCAGGAGCAGCCCCTTCCCCTGCCCCCTCAGGAGATGTCCCCCCGCCTGTTTGTCTGCACCAGGGGTCTGTGCCCCCACACCGCACCCCATTACAGGCAACCAGGGGGGCAAGGCAATATTCCCCACCGCCCTTTTTTGCGGGTTGAGAACAGACACAAAGGGCATTGCCATTGAGCTTTGCTGCCTCGGCGAGCCCTTCAGGCACCTCCCTGGTGTCCCACCACCCTCTTCACGAAAACTGAAGTCAAGGGGGGTGCTGGCCCCGCTGGGGTGCGGGATCCCAGTACTAAGGGGGCCCCACTTTTTAAAGATCGCAGGGGTCTTGCCACCATCCCCTGAAGTACCTGGACAGATCCACAAGCCAGTTGACACCTTGACCGAACCGCACGCAGCGGGAGGTGAAGCAGCAGCATGGCGAGAGGCTGCCGTTCGCTGTCACCCCGGGGGGCTACGGGGAGAAAAACTGGTTTCGATTTTTAGCTGCTTCAAGAGCCTTAAAAAACAAAGAAAAGAACGACAGACGCAGGGAGTGGAGAGGCAGCAAAGAGCAGCGCGCAAAGGTGCGGCGGCAGGAGGATGAGTCAGTGTGAGCGGGATGGGGCGAGGGCCGCACGTGGGACCAGGGCAGTGGGCACACGGGCGGGCACGGACCGGCACCGGCACGGCCCCACGGGTCAGGGAGGCTGCCTGCCCGCGCGGCCGGCACGCCCCGGCGAGGTCTCGCTCGGGGTCCTCGCAAAACACACCTGCTCCAATTGCCACAGGGAAAAACGGTAACAAGAACGCCGCCTGATTTTACACAAAACTAGAAAGCAGAAAACTGCGCCGGTTAATGGCTCTGGGCTCTATCCTCCGCCCCAGACCTTGGGCGGTCTTGCAGTCATCTCAACCCGGTTTTAAGCCTCCACCGCTTCTCCCATGAGATGCAAAACCCTGGGTACACGGCCACCGCAGCCCAGCCCACTGGGTGAAGCTTTGGGGGAGCAGCCCGGGCTCCGGGGAGAGCCTCCAAGAAGGAGAGGGCTCAAAATGCCCAGCCCTCAGCCCTCTTGAAATAGGCTTCCAGATTGAGTGATCACTGTAATTAAAACGGAGTCAAGTGTCGTGGTGGAACAGCAGCTAAATTACAGGTCTGAGAGGTGGGGAAAGGCGCGCATCTGACTGCCTGACAATCAAAGACAGTAAATGAAACTCTGAGCTCCAATACACAGTAATTGCACCCCAATCCGAGAACAGACAGAAATAGAAATTTGCCTCCAAAAAAGTCACGTTGCAATTTAATTTCTCTCTCTTTCTAATCCATAGTTTGAAATATAGGTATTTTAAATTACGATGGGCAATACCTCTGTAGACCAGAGATTGTTGAAAATGAAAAGGGAAAATAAAAGCTGTGTAGTAAGTAAACCTGGGCTATCTCCAGTGACTTACATTCCATGAAATTGCTTGCAGGCAATGGCCCAGCGAATTGCAGCAAGTAAGGTGAGCACCAGGGTAGCTGAAACTGCCAGTGTTTCAGCTCACCTCCGTACAGTTCCTCACCTCCGTACAGGACGTCCATCACCCAGCCTGGAAGTGTCCCAACTCATCACCAGGCGTCTGTCCTTCCTGCTGGCAGGGATAACCAGCTGTAACGCTATTGGGCTGGGCAATCGTTGCAGTGAGACCCTGTTTAGCTACAAAAAGCTAATCGTTGCACCCAGGACTCCTCTAGAAACCAGGTGAGGTTCGGGCGCTGGAGCTGGTGGCATCAGTGGTGGCCGTGCACAGCTCTGACCACACTCAGCAGAGGACAGAGTTGCTCACACGCGCTGAGAAATGCTGCAACTGCGCGGGCAGCGTATGCTACAGTGGACATATGTAGAAACACTTCCACTTTTAAAAATACATTAATTTTTACACATGTACTACTTCAAGAGTTTCGGGGTTTTCTAATTATTCAAAATAACACCTTTTCTCCCTGCTAAAATGTGCTCTGTGTAGCAGTCAGAGTGAAGAGCACTCCTTTGGTCCCTTGTCTGTGCAGAACACCTTAAAAAAAAAAAAAATCAATGAATTAAAAATCCTCCCTTCCACAAACAGCCATCTGCTCAGAGAAGGAAATCCCCACTACAGGTCTCCTTGCAGGGCCAGCTGAGGGGCGTGCAGGGCAATAATAGGTATTTACCAAGCAATATCTTAAAAAAGACCCATGGAAGCTCTTTATTAAAATACCACTGATAACTTCTGGTGGAAACCACCTGTGTCTAAGAGGTTTTCTGGAGCACACAGCTAATCCCAAACTGGCAGATCTGTGCAGTCTGGAAACGTGCAGGAACCCACTTGTAGGACCCGGGAGGATGTCTCTCCTGGGAGCTGTGTTTCGGCACACGAGACCCTCATGGCTCAAGAGACGCCTGAGCCGTTTGCCCCTGTTGGCAGCAAATCTAATTACAATTCATCATTAAATGTGGCAGCGCGATACATCGTGAAATATTTCCCTCTCATCTCATTTTTACAGAGTGGCAAAGCTGGGCTTCGAGGATGACTTTTTTAACTTTTTCCCCCCAAGCCACTCAAAAATTACTAACAGCCTCAAGTGAGCTGACACTATCAATTAAGTCAGCAGCACTGTTACGTGGAAATGAAGCTTAAACATCAAAAGCACAGCTGTCAATCCAAAGCAGGTATCTGGTACTGCTGATCTCTTGCCCAGGTCTGAGCGGAGATTTAGCTGGGTAGGCAGGTTTGTGGCCGCAAGCTTTGCATTTCCTTCGTCACTTATTGAATGAGGCCTTTATTGATTTATTTATTTTAACCAGATTTCCTCTCATGCCATGCAGACTTATCAAATCTGAGTGGCGGGGCATGAAATAGCAATACCTAAAAATAGCAGCGAGGAAGACAGTCTCGCTCCACTTCCACCCCAAAAGCTCGCATACGGGGCTGCCGAGAGGCGGGGTCCCGCGGGACGGAGTCAGCGAGCCGGTGTAATACAGGTGCTATTGCCACCGTGGGGGCACCAAGACCAGTAGCGAAGGAGCTGAATCCAGGTCCTTTGGAGGCAGTTAATTGCAAGTGGTTTGCATTCACTGCAAAGGCAAGCGGTACAGCCCAAGAGCAGGCTTTCCAGACTGGATTTCCAGGGTCATGTCACGAGCGGGATCCAGCGCCAGTATTTAGAAGCAACAGTAATGGGCACCATAAAAAAAAACCACACCAACTTTAGCTTTTCTGTGAGCTCTGGGCATGATCCTAGTCCCACAGAAGTACGTGGGCGTTTTGCAACCATTCCCAGTAAATGCAGATCTGTTCTCTCCTTGTTCCCTTCGCAGCTCTGCTTGGCATCCCTTCCTCCTCCCGGCTTTCCTTCCCCAGCGGGAGCTTGCGGGGTCAGTGCCCGCAGCCCCAGGCTACACCACCCGTCCCGTGCCCTCTTCGGGGTGCGCACGGCAGTTGGCAACGAGCCGGTTTGCAGCAAGCAGCCGCCCAACTCGCCTCCTACATCAGCAGGGATAACTGGCTCCCGGAGCGGAGCATCCGACGGGAAACGCCCGCTGGCCGCCGAGCTGCCAGGAAGGAGCTATTTGGGAGTGCTGCGTTTGCAACCTGCGCCTTTAAATTCATTTTACTATTACAGTCATTTTGCTAACTACTTAATTGCAGCCATCTATCTGCGTCTGTCTCGGTCCGACACCCACAGATGCAGCTGCCCACGCCGGCCCACGCTCTGACTCACGCTCCGAGCCGTTGTCAAAAAACCCCGCTCCCTGCCGAACGCAAACGCTCTCTTCAAACGTGTGCTGCTACTTTGATCTATTTCCATAGATCTCTGTGAGTCATCTGATCCGTCTCTGATCTAAACCCCGTAGACTAGAGCCTACATGTATGTTGTTTTGCGCGAGTTTGACTTGCACGGAGAGCTGACCCTGCTGTAATGCACAGGCATGCGAGAGCAGAAAATCCTGGGAACGTCTTCCAGGAGTGAATTGCTTACTTATCCAAAAAGAAGAGCAATTATTTCCTATTAAAAAGTTCTATTGTGCGATAAAAAAAATTAAAATAAATAAATAGCAGGGATAGCATTACTCTGAGATACAAGGTCACAGCCATGCTCAGAAACCCTTTCCATCAATCCCCTCACAGTGCTTTCCCACACATCCTTTTCCCGCCCCTACCAGCTCGATACCCTCTCCCTCACTTTGCAGATGGCGACACGGTAGTGCCGAACTTTAACGTGCCCGTTTCAGCAGGAGCGGGAGCCAGCCTGCCACTGCCAGCACAGCTTAATTAAGGTGGTGGGGACGCTCGGTCACGGGCACCTCAATGGCTCTGCAATTCGGCTGCCGTCGCGGAGGAAGGCAGTAAGGACACCCAGGCTACCACCGAGATGCCGCGCTCGTCAGAGATTTCACACCTACTGTCTGGCAGATTTGTAGTCCCTCATTATCCCAAATCCCGCGAGCTGTGCCCCAGGGGTACCCAAATTCCTCCTGAGCGGGTATTCTCACCCAGCGATCTATCCACACATAGCACTTGTGGGTGAATCCACGAAGGCCATCGGGGAGCACCTCTAAGCCTGCGATCTCTTCAAGCCATGACAAGGTTTGGGGGGACGCTGACGGGGGTACTCGGGGGATGCTCGTGCCCACCTGGAGGCTGTCTGCCAGGTCGCGCCAGCCCACCCCTGAGCTAACCCCCCTGCCCCTCCGCTCCCAGCGGGCAGGACCGCCGGCCGTGCCTGCACTTGACCTTGCAGACATACCCTCTGCAAACATTGCCGCTAAATCCGCCGTTATTATTCTCATTGCCACAGCCTCTCGGCGCGCAGCAGGCGGGCAGGATCCCTCCCTGAACGCGTCGCAGGCATGTAGCAGATGGTGCCTGTCACTAAAAGCAAATAAATGCTTTGGTGCCCTGATTTATCTGCACAAACACCACCTGAATTATCAAGGACAGGAGGCCCAGTTAGAAACGCCTTTCTTCCTGGATTGGCACTCGGGGGTAATAAGCACCGAGCACACAGAGTTCACCCTTTTACAGAGTGTATGTTACATCGCTATCGATAGCTTATTTAGATTTGCACAGATGCATTTGAAAAATAATTTAAAAAAAATAAAGAGAAGCCAGATGGGTTTCATGAAGTTGTCACAAGGATCATTCCAAGACATGCCTAAAATGCTAAACATTAAGAGGAAAAAAAAATAAAAGATGTGAAACTTGGAGCCTACACCTGAGCTTCCTGAAGTCAGTGGCAAAGCTGCCATCATCTCCCTGTGAGAAGAGGGCTGCAGGCATGCAATTAGAGATGGGAAACCCAGGGCCAAATTGCTTCCTTTTGCTCCCTGGGTGTAAATCCAGATTAATTCCCTTCTGCACAGCAGATCAGTAATTCAAAGCCGAATCTTGCTGCTCGATTCAAAGCTTCCCAGTGGCTGAGGCTTGGGCTCACCCTTTTGTTTTCCCCATCCATCCACCCACCCACCCTCCCAACGGGTCTCAGCATTGCCATTGCGCCTAGCACCAGCGGGGTGGGGGGAACCCATGCACATCCATCTCCCCCTGCAAAGTGCATCCCGGTTGTATAGGAGCCCTGGGAGCCAGAGGTTTATTTGAACAAAGTCAGCGGGGCCGGGTGCTCACTGCACCAGGCAGGGCTGATCTCGGCTCTCCCCGGCAGCCGGTGAGAGAGGTAGCACCGTATCTCCCAGCCACGCATCACGGTGAGCGCTGCGTGGTGCATCACGGGGAATGCTCTGCTGGGGTGGAGTGGGAAGATTATTATTTTAAACGTCTCGGACTAGTGAAGCACGAATTTCAATCGGAGAATTCGTCGTGGAATAACACCTGCATCAGGAGGGTGACCAGCCCTTACTGCAAAATACAGCTGTGCCCCAATCCTGGACACCCCAAAAAGCGCCAAAAATAGGCTGAGCAGCCCGGGGAGCATGGAAGGGCTTAGCAGTGGGGGGTACACCACACAGAGTGGTTTTTCCAGGAAACCTATAATTATGTAGCACTTTGGTACTGAACAACCCCTTCTCCCTTTTTTCCCTGCTTGTTTTTGTTCATTTTCTTTCATTTTGTTTTTGTTTGTTTTCAGGAGAACCGGGGGAGGAGGAAGAGAAAGGGGAAGAAAAAAAAAAAACATTGCATGATTTGATTTCAATTGCATTGCACTTTCCCCGTGCTTTTTTTACGCTCGATGGGAGCGACGCGTGCGAGTCGGAGAGAACAGCGCATTTCGCCAGCCTGAAAAATATTGCCTTGGGCCTAACCCAAATTTTCACTGGCTTCACTGGAAGTTGAATCGAGTCTTTTGAACAGCCAGAGCTGCAATCTGCGACACCAGAGGTTTTAAGAAAAAGATATTATATGGCAGCTTAAGTCTCAACAGTCTCAAATATTTTTAACGTGTTGATGGCCATCAGCGCTGCTGAGCATCATGCTCAGAAAGCAACATGCAGCCCTTGCCAGTCCCTTGCAGCGCATCCGAGGGGGAAGCAGTAAAGCAATCACGGCTCAAGAGGAACACTTCTTGTCTTCCAGGTCTATAAATGATGTTAGTAGAATTGAAAGGAATCATAAAAACACATGGAAACTGCGCATTTTCCCCCCTTACTCCTAACACGTCGGCTCTAAACAAGATACCCTGGAGGAGCTGCAGTTAAAACATGGTTGTTTATTCAATTATTTCCATACACGTCTTATTTATTTAAGATCGAGACAAATACTACTCGCATGCCTGCTCTGCCGGCATTAATCATCTCCTGCATCCCGGGCTGCTGGGGATGCGGGAGGTGGAAGGAACGTGACAGCCGCGCGCGTGGGCAGGCACGGAGGTGGGTGTTTGCCTGTTGGAGCAGAGGTTTGGAGCAAGCCAGCGTAAATGTTAAAATTCACAGCCTTCCCAGGGTCTTGCACAACACTCCCTGTTTATTTATATGGGGTTTTTTTAAATATCTTTTCTTTGTGAATTTTATTTGCGACCAAGATGTGTATCGTTGGGGTTTTGGGCTGAACCTCTCTTGGGATAAGAGAAGATATTTGTTTCCTTTTGGTGGAGGCTCACACATCTGTGGTCTTTGAACACCTATTTTCAGGCCTGCCTCTGCACCACAGCTGTAGCATCTTGGCACTCAACTGCTCTCACCACAAGCCCTCCCTCTCCATTCAGAGCCGCTGAAAGCGCCTTGGCCACATCTGAACGGGGGAACATTTGTTCCCACTCGCTACAGCACAGGGAGAAAGCTGGATGTGAAGAAACGCCGTCGGTACAGCGTGCAAAATTCCAATCAATGTAGCCTTTAACAACGCGGGCACGGCTGGCACCGCTCGCAGCGGGAATTAAATCTATTCGGAGGAGTGAAAATAGGCTTGTTGGGAAGCGCCACGCCATTAAGAGCCACGGCACCGCTCCGCAGAGGGGAGGCAGCCCCCCCACACCCGACGCAGGAACGGGGGTTATGGTTTTCCCTCCGCCACCAGCTCTCTGCCTTCCCTCAGCCGCTGGCTCTTAAACCAGCTCAAACCCTTTCTTGAACATTTATTTAGCTTGAGAATGTCCAATTTCACTTCGAATGCGGTCCTAGTCTGTTTAATTAACACCATTAGTCCCGTTTCTAAACAAACGAAGGCAGCCAGAAAGGCTTTTGCACCGACACTAGTAAACCTGATTACAGTCAGCCCGATTAAACACTCCTAAGTTAAACACCTCAGTTAATCTGTGCATAGCCACACCTGAGCGTCAGTCCTTTAGATTAAACCCCAGTGGCAGCATACACCTTATGGGGTATTAGCCTACCTCTTTAATATCTGAATGCTACTTCTTATTTATCTTAGAATCATTTAGGTTGGAAAAGACCCTTACGGTCATTGAGTCCAACCGTAAACCTAACACTGTCAAGTCCATTGCTAAACCATGTCCCTAAGTGCCACGCATCTTCTTACTTCCCATCTAGTTACAACAGCGAGGAAACCCATAACATCTCCTACAGATGTGATACGTGACCCCGCTGTACCCACAATGAATTAGGTGGCTTTTTAGCTTGGCCAGGGGAACAACTCCCCTTGGTGGGTCCCCCCTGCCATGAGCAGAGGCTGAATTGATATTACAAGACTGCTGATGTCCTGCTGACGTGAAGGTCAGCCTTGCACAGGACAAGATGACAACAGGCAAAGCTCACACAAGCAGCAAAGCAAAAGTCAGTCTCACCCACCTTTACCTTCTGCTAACGACCACCAGTAACAGCAAGGAAGGCTTTAATCTCACCAAAGCCTTAGGCAGTGTGAAAGCATCCATCCTCTTGCATCCTCCCTTCTCCATCTTTCCCAAGGGAAGTCCTGAACATAGCAAAGAAGAAAACAGGTTGAAGCATAGTGACGGCTTAAATATGCTTTCTGCCTTCTTTTCGGAAGAGAAATTTCAGCAAAGACCCTGAGGTGGGAACCCAAGGAGGGACAGGCTGTATCCCACCCTGCCCGGAGGAAATGTAATCAGCAAAGCCTCTAGGGAATAGGGGCCAGCTGCTGTCCCTCTCCCAGCTGGGCCAGCACCACCACTTTGATTTCAGCTGGGGAGCTAAATCTAAAAAAAAAAAAGGTAAAAAATGGATGTATTTGGTTCCATTCACCAAGCAACAAAAGGGTGGTGTGGGTATGGCAAATGGGAATCCAAGGTGATCTGCAGAGCAAAAAGGGCCTCGTGCCTCGTCTTTTTTCTTTGAAATACGTATTAAGAATAGCTTTAGAGGATGGTTCTTCTGTTTTCTATTTAACAATGGAAAGAAAACTATAAACTCGGCGTTTTTGCCCTCAACCACAAAGACTGCAAATTTATTTTGGGAGAAAGCAAAATGGCATCTCGGAGCCTAACACATTCAAGACTTCAAGCGCTCCCAAAATAAACCTGAGCATCACAAGGCAGGCAGCACTGTTAAGCAGGCTCTGTGCGGGGATCGCCTGGCCCTGGCAGAGCAGATTTCGTGAGGTTTTATAGCAAAGTTGTCTGGTGAGGACTCTGCTGTCTAATCCGCAAAGCACACCTGATATTGTAGGAAGAAATCTTGGATATACTCAATATTCACACTGTCAGATTGGGGCTCTATATAGCATTGGGAGCCCTTTCTAAAGTGCTTAAGAAAAAGTGAGTGATTGGGGAAAGAAGGAAAAAAAGGGGAATAAGATACAGGATGATACTTATATAGACGTAACGGCTAACAAATGGCTTACTTGCTACCTGTAGAAACATGCCTGTTGAAAAATACCGGATCAGTTGTCTCCCAGTATTGGAGGCTCTACTGCACACCTTGTCCTTATATGAAGCACAAGGTAAACATGGTCCCTATGGCGGAAAATCGGTGGAGTTTTGTTCCAACAACGGAAATGGATCATTTCTGGAATTCATACTCAAAGTCAATATAACGCTATATTAGGCTATAAAATATGTGCTGGGTTTCCTGAGTGAATCAGCGTTTACACAATGGGAGCAAAGGGGGAAAATTCTCTAAACACTGCTGAGGAATCAGCTCATTGGAAAAGCCCCGTTTTACAAAGTTCATTTGTCATTATCAAGTTAGTCTTGACAGAAGCTCCTTGATGTCTTTCCTGCACTCCTAGAAGTTACCATCATTTTACAGGGACCGGGTGTCTACCGACCCCAGGTGCGATGCATCGTAGTAGACAGCCCCAGCAAAGAGCTGTCACCCCTGCAGGGAAGGGTCAGAGCCCCCCGCTCCCTCCTCCTCCTCCTCACAGCCCAGCCGTCGGCACGGCATCCCTACCCCTGCCAAAAATTCAGCGGCGAGCATCCCTGCTGCGTCCCGGTACGCGGCCAAACCGCAGAGCCCCTGACCCTCACAATTTTCTCCCTTCGCACTACTGAAGGAAAGCAGGGCGTTTTTTGGGATGCGGAGTTTGGCTCCGGCGGAGCAGCTGGCTGACGAGGCAGGCAGTCTTTAGCACAGGGTCTCCTCTGCATTTTCTCTGTTGAAGTAGATTTGTGCAGAAATGATGCTGCTATTGTCATGGGTAGATGTTAATAGCAGTATCTAGACAAGCGGTGTAATTTCAGATGCTATGTTAAGGCTGTATCCCACAAACATCTATGCTCCTGAGTAGGGTGAATAAATATGCATATGTCTCTGTGGGATCACTCCCCTGACTTGCTTTTTTATCCTAAACCCTGGTGAAATAAAAGGTACTGTCACCTCCACTGCAACTCAATATTTGGGCTTTGTGGAGAAACAACAACCAATCCTGACACTCAGTGGAATGGCTTTGCGGGGGGCGTTATCCAGCACCTCCTGGCGCGGGCACAGCCGCGGCTGCTGGCCCTCCGTGGTGGGGAGCCCGGGGTCCCCAGCCAGCCATGCCAAACACCCCGGGCTCTGCACCGGCACCCGGGGCTGCCTGCCGCCGGCCCTGCTCCGCTTCCCGCCGGAGCTTTTCTACTTGGGAACGCTGCACACTCATTAACTACTACTCTGAGCAGTGCGATGGATTGGGACGGGTTTAGGCTTTGGGGGGCGGTGAGGGAGAAACAGCAGCTCGGCGCGATGCAGCTTTTGCGACGTCTGCATCTCTTCCCCCTCGCTCTGGCGGAAAACAACAGCCGTGACAAGCGGGGGTGCAGCATCGCCCGCTGCCTGCTCCCACTCGCTTCGGGAGGAAAACAGCCTGCTCTCGGCTCCTCCTTGCTTGTGCCGGCTCCCAGCACTGTGCCAGGCTTCCAGCGAGGCAGGGAAGTCGCGTCAGCCGGGCGGGTACACCTCTACATGCGTGAGGAGGTCACAGATCAAACAGCTTAGTGATTCATCGCCAAGGACAGGCGTTACAGGAGCGCTTGAAGGGGTTGCAAATCCTCATCGTTACGGGATGAAGTTCACCTATGAGGAGTAACCAGCCGTGAGCAGAGACTGCGTGTCAGAGTCACTTATTTGCTATTTATTTCCCTGGATTTCCACAATACTAAGGCGGCGCCCATCCAAAAAGCTCTGGGCTCAGCGCCATTATTTAAAACACGTACATCCAAAGGTATCCACCCCCCAGCAGCCTCACCCCCAGCAACACCCAGCTGCGAGCTTCAAGGGGGGAAAAAAAGAAAAGAAAAAAAAAGGGAGAAAAGCAAGAAGCAATGCCGGTACCTGAGGTCCCCCTCAGCCATCACACACTTCTCCGGGAGGAGCAGGACCTCCCTGTAACGCCCAGCTCCTCATATTCTCTCCGTCCGCAACCGGCCGACGGGTCAGGACACGAGGCAGACCCCACATCCCGCATCAGGTAGCGGCACCGCCACGGCCTTACCCTGCAGCTGGACTTAGCTAAGCCCTCCTCACCGCCCTACAGGTCACAGGGATGCAGGTGGCGATGCCAAGAATGAGGATTTCTAAATTCTGAGCAGTTAAACCAGGACAAGAGACCGTCTGCAAGGCGAGGGAGAGCTTTTTCTCGAGCCAGGAAAGGGAACGGTGCCTCTTAATATAGCAAGGGGAGCAATATAAAAAGAGTTTTCCCTATCTCCCACCTCCCACCCCTCCTACAGACTGACTTATTTTAGTGCCTGGCTACACCGCGGCATGCAGAAAACCATTAGGGTTGCCAAATGCCTGTTTCAGGAGACAATTTACATACACAAAATAATTAAGGTTTTATTTGCTGCTCCTCACTGGAGCACCTGAGGCTAAGGCTGGCCAGAAATCCCGCTGACACCTCCTGAAGTTTCAGCTAACTTCACCGGCTGGTTGGGAGCAGACTGGGACTTTTGGCTCCTTCCCCAAATCCCAGGAAGCTTCTCTGGTCCTGGCTACGCCTCCGAGCGTGCTGGCGGCTAGGCTGCAGGAGCGGGATGCTGCGGGACGCGGGGAAGGGCCACACCAGGTCCCTGCCTGCCCCGGCAGCCTGCGAGGGGACGAGGGGGGACACTGAACGGACCATGGCTACATGACACCATGGCTGTCGGCAACCTGGAGTCTTTGAGCCTGGAGCAAGGAAAGCGAGACTCCAGCTCCAGCGGGCTAAGAGACCTCCCCTCCTATACCAGCTTTCTTCAGCACGGAGAGACGTTAGTCAAAGCCACAAAGTAAGACCACAAAGTCATAAATTAAGACCACAAAGGCTGTTTGCATGCAGCTCTGGAAAAAGCCTGAGCAAGTAAGTCACTCTTGGGAAGAAATCCTGCAGCTTCCCCACTTTTTAACGGTCGTCAGCATCCCCCTCCTAGTCCCAGCAGAGCCAAGCTCTTATCTTGTCCCCTGACACAGGGCACATCTGCAAGAGCATCTCTCCATCCCAGGCAGCTGCGTGCCAAGCTAACGAGAGCCGTTTCTTAATTTTTGGTCAAACCAAGTATCTTCCATCACAAAGGCACTTGCAACAGAATTCAGCTGTTGATGAAACATGCGTATTGATGAAAATTGCCACTTTATAAATGAAGGATTCTCCATTTTAAAAATATCATTCTTATTTTATGGAGTTTCCTTCTAATAATATTATTTTTATCTATTAAATTACATGTCAGAAGTAGTTATGGTATCATGTCATATTATGACAAGAATAATAGTTGAAATATTCTCATTTTATTTTCCATCACAATCACAAAGAGCAGCTGTTATCTGGTACTATTTGAGACATCTTTTCTCTGTTCTAGATCAAAGTGGCTCCTGTTTGTGCCCTAGTGAAGCCGTCAAACCATTTCGTTACAACCACTTTGATCTAGAAACAAAGGCAAGGTAGTTTAATCAGTATCAAGCCCAAAGCGCTCTTAATTAAAAAAAAAAATTGTTGAAGCTCTTATGTCATATTACGATGTATCAGTAATTGTAAGGCACATAATGTGCTGCCTTCACAGGTATGACATGAAAAGTTGGGATGGCAAAACATCCCCATGCACTAACCAAATTTTGAGATACCCAAACAAATTTTCCTCAAAATTCTAAAAAAAAATTAGATTTTTCCAAAATTCCAAGTTATGGAAAACTGAAAATATTTGGGTTTGTTCTAATTCAGCAGCTATAGATTATTTTCCTTTGTGACATTTCATAAGAATCCTGAAATCTGATGAGCTGTATACCTCTATCACTTACTGGTTTTCCAAAACACCATCTTCTGCTAAAGCCTAATTTGTTTAGCAATGTGTTATCACATGAATTTGCTGAATTCTTTCTGAACGAGCAGATCTCGGGGGGGGGAAGAAAGCAGATTTAGTGAATCTGGAATATTTCAAAGGCACGTTTTAGTTTCATCAAGAAGGTCCCAAGATAAATAACCTAAGATTTTTCCTTAGATTTATGACACGCTTATAGATTAAAATAGCAAAATAAAGTATTTTGACAAAAATATCAAAATAAAGTATTTTTATATTAATTGCATAAAATAAAGTTTTAAGAAGGTCAAAAGACATTTCAGAATCCTTAATTTTTAGATGATAAGATTACAAGTTAGGAAAGAAGTTATATTCCCTTGGTTTTTCTCATCAGCTTTACTAGCCATCTCTTTTGCTGAATAGGGAAAGGAGAAGCCCCATCGCCCCCCCGTGCAGAAAGGTTTCCTCGCTGGAGGCTGCAGCGGCAGCAGGAGAGGTAGGAAGGACCATGGCTTTGTGTTTCCCTCTGGAGAGCAAAGCTCCTGGAGAAACCCCGTCTCCTGCCCCTGTACTGCGGAGCATCTCTGCTTTCCCTTTCGCTTGCTGCCCCTCAGCCTTGATCGTTGCTTTTATTTATGCAAACTTAAAGCCGTATATTTTAAAGGACTGTTTCAGCACTTCAGCAGATGCAAAGCACAACAGCTGGATATTAATGCGACTTGGCATCACAACAATTTTGGGGTTTTTTTTTTCTTTTTTAATTAATGCTCTACCATATTACAACAAGGAAACAGTTTCTCTTCTTTTATTACCATCCTAACCCTGAGCCAAGTATTAAATAAGATTTAATTTAATTAGTTCTTATATTCTCCTCTCCTGCAGGATTATTCAGTAACACAAGGTTCTTACCCAGCTCCCTTTCTTGCAGGCAGATAAAAATCCTGCTGATGGTGGTGGG
Organism: Gavia stellata; assembly: GCF_030936135.1. Taxonomy (NCBI): domain Eukaryota; kingdom Metazoa; phylum Chordata; class Aves; order Gaviiformes; family Gaviidae; genus Gavia; species Gavia stellata. The sequence goes on from NC_082601.1 coordinate 35,333,168, forward strand.
AACACATCAGACACCTAATTTACATGCAAGACGTGTTATTGGGTTATGAAAAGTAGAGATATTTTCAGCCAGTCCTGCAGTTCACCTTTTGCTCTGCCACACGTTCACAAGCTGCTCCGCTCCATGTGCTCCTCCCCAGTACGTGGGGACACCACCAGCGTCAGACCCCATGCTCCGCACCACGGGTCTTGTTGCTCCCAAAAAATGAAAGATTTGCGCTGTAGGTTCAGCTTTATATGCTGGCATCCCCTTATCCTGCTGGCATCACTCCTCTTGCTCATCCCCAGCTTTTCTCTGCAGACTAGATGAGCTAGTTCTCCTTGCCCTGGTGTTGTGGAGGAAGGATCGGTGGTCCTAGGAAATGCCCCCGGTCTCCTCTTTAAGCACACTCCTACTTGGACGCGGACCTCTGGCATTTTCAACCTCGCTGGGCATTTGCATCCAGAAGACATCCTCCCAGCTCAGTCATGAGACTGCCAGGTAGGAGCCCACCAAAAGCCTTGCTGAAGACAAGGACTACGGCATCTATTGCATCCCCACCACTGAAAAACCTGAATTAATTGGGTGGCTGCTGTGCCCGAGCAGAGCTAAGCTCTATTGAGGGGAGGCTTCCACCAGGATTTGAAGATGTGGAGTCACTGCTGTGTGTGCCCAAGGTAGGAATCCACCAAGCAGGACCTCGAGGGATGGGACTGCTGTGACAGAGCTCCCCAAGGGACACTAGCCACGTGAACACGGGTTGGAGCAGGAGCGAGCCCGAGTCTCCTCCTGAGCGACAACAGCTGTGAAACACCGGCTGTGCCTCCAACGCAGCCTCAGACGGTCCCTGGTGCCCGCTCTGGGCGGCAAGAAGCAACAGCAACTGCAAAGCATGCTGCTGAAGGGTTTGACGCTGCCGACATTTTGGCACTGCTAACCATGGCTTGTCACCTTGGTCCGTCCCCCGGGTGACCAGGAGCAGCAAGACACGCTGGGCAGCCCGGACTGGACCTGGCCTTAGAAGTCTTGTAGATGTTTTTGCTTTGGAGTGGGTGTCTCATCCTTTTGAGGCAGCAATAAACAACCTAAATGTTGTGATTAGTCACTTAAAATCAATTGACATGGACAGCCACAGCCTGGATGGAGCACGGAAAGCGAAGCCTTTGCAAGGAGCCCTTGGGAAGGGGAGGCACAGTGTCGTGTCACTCAGATCATCTTTGGGGAATATAAAAACCGTGCCCTAAGCTTATTAGCTAGGCAGCGCCTGCTCCACAAAGCACACGCTTCCAGCCAAAAATGGAGAGCATTACCTTGAAGCAGCAAATTACAGCAAAACCCAGAGCCTCAGGACAAACGCGCCCAAAAGGACAAGCAGTACCCAGCTCTGAAGGTTTTGTTCAGTCCAGAGCAGAAAACCCGTAAGCTGAGTCAGGCTGCTCTGCTGTGAGTCACGTCCACCGCTACCAGGACGCTCCTGCCAGCAGACTTGCCCGAGCGGGGGGCTAAACCCCGCTGCCGACCGCCCTCCGCGCCCGGTGCCGGCTCTGCCCTTGGCATCTGAGTCGCCCGTGCCTCCAAGCGCACTGCCTGGGGCAAAACCAATAGCAATGCTCCAGAAGTAGAGCAAGGAGAAGTTTTGGCCACAGGCAGTATCTGGAGGAGATATCAAACGGCGGCAGCAGCTCTGCGAGGGGAAGGGAGAGATTGTTGGGGAAGAGCGAGGAGAGGGGAGAAGCCTGGGCAGGAGTGGGCGTCTGGTCCAGGTACTGGTGACAGCGTGCCGGGAGGCTTTCGAGTCTGCGAAAAGCATTCTGTGAAAGAAAAAAAACAAAACTGAAGCAGCGAGGTGAAAGGTCTGGAAAAGGCGGTGAGCGAGAGGGAAGGAGGAGGAGGAAACGTGGGCACAGAAGTAGGTGGTGCCACATAGCAAGTTTCTGATGTAGCCAGGAAAGGCATCCAGAGCTCCCGATTCCCAGTCCCACGCCTTCACTGGGAGACCATCTGTCCTCTCCCGGGGGGAAGGAGCCCCCGGGTCAGGCGAGAGCGCTTTCCTCATCCCGCGAAAAATAGCAGGTGGCACCGAGCCTCGGCACGGCACCGCTTCTCAGGGTTCCGGGTTCCTGCTCCAGCAGCTCCGCTCCAAGCTAGGGCTGCCTGCTGGTACCTGTTCTGCGGGAGAGCAGCATCCCTCCTCTGGGACCTGCCATGCTTACCTGCCTCCTAAAATGGTGGCTCAGCAGATGATTTAAAAGCATCAGATGATAGCTCTGATTTTTTTCCCTGGTGCACAGCCATAGTTACTCCAATTCCTCCCTCTGAAACATTTTAAAGAGGGTTTGGGGTTGGGCCTTTGTCTGATGAAAGGTTGTCTTTCAGGAAGACAGACATTCCCCCAAATTCTGTTGAACGCAGACTGCAGAGCCAAGCAACCAACCAACCAACCAAAACAGTTTGGTGGTGGGTCTCTTTTTTTTTTTTTTTTCCTTTCCTGCCCCTATCCCTCAGCCTTAATTCGAAGGAAAATTTTAACAATTCTGAATAGTAATTCTTTTTCATGGTATCATTTGTGGTTGTGAGAGCAGGCACAAGATTCACCCGTTTCCCTAAGTCCTGACGCTCAGGCACCACTGGAGGAGGACTCACAAGCAGCGTTGGGGATGCCTTTGGGCTTGTCTGTGCTGTTCAGCTGCAGTGAGGGCACGTCCCCATCGCACTGACTTCATCCCCCGGAGCTGCCAAGACCCCGCGGATCACCTGCCCTCGCCCTGCCTGCGCTCGCCGCGGCAGGTACCGGTGCACTGAGCCACGGGGGTGACCTGCAGCAGCTCCAGAGTGGGGAGGACACCGTCCGGACAGGTCCTTCAGGAGGGTGCCAACCTACTGGCATGACCAAGGGGAAGCATGCTGGTGGCCCGGGTGTCTCCTGTCATGCAGACCGTGTTGCCCAGCATGATCCAGGAGGCTTCTCGTCTTGAGCTTTAAAAAGCAATGAGCTGCAGGGGATGCCTACGTGGAATGTTGGAAGACAGGATGCACGCACCGTTGGGTGCACACAGCTTCTCATCATCTCCCTCTAGGTATATGAGGTGGAGCGTCCAAGATCAGGAGACTGAAATATTGCCCAGCAGTTCTGAAAATCGAGGTGTAGCTCGTCCACAAAGAAGAAGGCACCTCTGGTAGGTAGTTTAGCAGCACCTTGTGGGGTTGGGAGCAGGGAAAGCAGCGGGAGGTGACACATCCTACCTCTTCCCCAGTGCGGCTGCGGAACTGCCCAGAAGCCCTTACCAACAATGCATGTTTCAAAGTGCTTTGCAAATGTCACAGCCCGTGAGGAGCAAAATACTTCACGCTCATTTAACAAGCAGGGTGTATAGCGGGGGGGCGTGGATGGCTGTGCCAGGGACAGGCCACAAGGAAGCCCAGCGGACCCACGTCCCCCGGTGTCCCCTGCCAGCAGCACACACCTCCTGGGTGCAGAGGGGTGCCAGCAGCTCCTCGCGCAGCCGCAGCGAGGAGGAAACCAAATCAGTCTCTTTCCATCCCATGGGAATGCCAACTTTTGACACCGTTCAAGAGGCCGCGTCAATGTAAGCCATGCATTTACATGTCTCTGCTTTCTCCCTGTGAAACGCGGGTGCCAATTTTGCTGGGTTGCCAGTAATAAACTTTTAATGCCACGTATTCAGGATCCCTTGTTTGCCCTGTAGAAAGTTTCTCTTCGTGCATCAGGCTCGGAGAACAAAGCACGGGCTGTTTAGCCGCAGGATTTAACCACCTGTTGTAATACTTCGTTGATCTAATCTTCTGTTTAATTAAAAGCCTTTCAGTTTGGTTTGCAGGTTTTTTCCCTCCCTGCACCGAATGCAGGCTTGCCACCTGCTTCACCGGCTCTGTCTCGGCCATGGAGTTCACATCAAACCTCTTGGATTGCCCCCAAATGCATGGAAATGGCTAGGAAAAAACCCCAAAGCCACCCCAACAAGCGTCCAACCTGAGACCCAGCACCGTCCATCCACTGCTCAGTACAGCAAAGGGTGAAATTAAATGCCTCCAGGTAAGCGAGGAGCCAGCAAGGCGATTAGCATGGTATCTGCTGCTCTTCAAGCCTGTTACTCTTCGATTTGAAGGAAGAAACAAACTGCCTTTGGGAAATGCGATGGGACCCTGCTCTGTGGGCACCCAGGGAATTGTTTCGGACAGCAAGAGAAAGCCATCTGCATGAGAAGGAGATTTAAACTCGGTTTCAAGCACTGACAGGAATTCTTCTCTAGCTCGTAATTAAAACATCTACAGTTACATCAGAGATCTCCTGCAATGGATGCATACTTCAAAATGGCCACTTTGAATACCATTCCAACTTTTTTCCTTTACAAATTTAAATAAAACCCAGACTCCACCAGCCAGCAGAAGTACTGTTCAGCCTTTTGAGTAGGTCACTCCGGAAGAGGAAAATCAGCAAATAGAAAAATGAGATTTCAGAAGATGCAAAAAAGAGAACAATCCAGCCACAGAGATGCCACCCCTGCTGAAGCCAGGCACCGGTACTGCCTTCCCCAGCCACTCACGACAGCTCCTCGGCGAGAAGATACGATCTGCTCTCCCTCCCATTTACAATTCATTGTTCCTATCAAGCTTGAAAAGCTTTTCTTACCTTTTGGAGAAAGACAGACCTTTAAAACTGGCCACATGCTTAACACACCAAAATAATCTGAAAACTCTGTATTCACACTATTGCTGGCATGTCACCTCTCAATGCTAGCAATACGGCAGGGAATCCTACACGGCCCCAACCAGCCCTATGGAGTCATCTTCATCTAACGTGGCCATCACTGCCCAAGAGAAAGAAAAGCCAAAACATTATCGGAGAAGACTGCAGCAAGGCTTTGGGCATACCGAATGGCTGTGGTTTTCCAAGCCTTTCTCCCTGCTTTGGCAAGAGGTATATATTAAAAGCCAAGACACCTTTGGTGCCATCACCATCCACAGCATCCAACGCTCTCCTCTGCTTCCCTGAAGGTGGGCTGCTGCCAAGAGCCGGTGGGTCCGGCTGGCGAGGCAGCCGGGGCGCAGCAGAGACGGCTGCTCCGTGCTGTACTGCGCCGTGCCGCCGAGACCTGTCAGGATGTGTCACAACACGCGGCGTGTCGTGCCTCGCCGCTTTGTCAAGCAACAAGCAAAAAGAAAAAAAAAAAAAAAAGATTCCGATCTAATACGTGAGTGGGCCGGAATGTGCAAGAGAGATGAATATGAAGTAAAACATGCTGGATGCTTCAGTAATAACTGGGCGCACGCGGGAGAGGCTGGAAGCGAGCCAGGGAGGGGAGATACGAGAGGGATGCTGCTGAGATCAGTCGATGCGTGGCAGCGAAGCTGAAGCTCCTGAATGAGCTCGAGGCGGATCCCGAGGCTGCAGTGCAGGCGTGAGGCTGACACGGCTCTGCCAAAACCAGCGGGAGCCCTCGGCCACATCACCCCCGGGCTGGGACCATGCCCCCTCCCGGGCTCAGCTGGGGGCTCACTGGCCAACCCGGGGACTTTCATTTTGTGTACGGGGACAAGGCTGGATTTTTGTCCCTTAAAAATAAGGCGGTTCTTACACACGCACTGGCTCCATTCAACTGCGCTGCCAAGCACAGAGACCAGTGACTTCAACAGGTCCTTTGGAAACGTATGAATGTGTCCCCCGATATTTCTGTATTAAGGCGGGGACCAGCTCGCGGGTCTTTTTCACGGCCCAGCGATGCTGAACGTAAGGGCCCCTCGGGTAGCGACTTTGTGTCCGTGCTCATCGCCCTTTGGGGACAAGCGGGAGGAGGGCTGAGGCAGCCGGCCGGCACCCACCGCTGAGCAGCATCCCGGTGCCTGCGCCCCGGAGCCCTGCCCGTCGGAGGCGGCAGCGGGAGCAGGGCTGTCTTCCCGAGATCCCGTGGGTGTTCGACACGGCCTCTTTTCAGCAGTCACACACACATTTACGAAGCGCAAACTTTTAACAGCATATGGATGACTCATTATGGGGTTTCAAAATGCGTAAATATGATCACATCCTAATTCAGCGTGTCACCAATGAGCTACCCTGAATCTGCGGGGTTACTCGGCTCTGCAGAAACCTCGGAAATTCCTGCCCAACCTTGTGATGAAAAAATTCATTTGCATTCATGTCACTGCATGCGAAGAGTTAATTATTTATTTTTTTTTTTAGTTTGGCACTGGATTTCAATGGAGGCTTCTGTGCAGTTTTACAACCCAGTACTGCTATGTTTTGCGCCACCAATTTACAACTGAGTAATAAGTAAACACAAGATTTTTTGGCTACATAGGATTTTCCAAGGTGATTAAATAATTTCCTAAATAGCTCTGAGAATGAAGCTGTCTGAAATCCCCAGGGTAATAGGAAATTAACTGCATACACACACGCTCTAAAGATATAGGAGGAATTCAAATTTACTGAGAAGTAATATAAAATATTTAAGAAAGCAAACAAAATTGAATAAAACCCCTTGCAATGTAGATTAAATCTACCCGACCCAGCAGCAACTACCTTCACTGCAACGGCTCCTCCGGGGGCCTCCACGTGTGCACCAGGCTCCGCACGGCCCCTGCTCCACCGGAGACTGTCGCAGACGGTGCACGTCTCAGATGAGCAGGCTTTAAAGACCTCCGAATATTTTGTTAAATGCCGAAGGCGTTCATCAACCCTTTCAGCATCTCGGACCGCAGCCCCCTCCCCACCAAGAGGGGTATTCTTTGAGGGCTTACCCGAAGAACAGGGTGTCAGGAGCATCACCGGTTTGGCTGGGGCGGCGTGGTTTTGGTGTGAGCGGTTGTCTGGGGCACCATCTGATGACCCAAGGACTTGGCAGGAGCCTATGTTAGGGCTTCCCGAGCTTTTCCATAGCGGGAGCCACCTCCACCGCCTCCCTCAGCCCTGGGGCTGCTGCCAGCTTACACCGCGACGGGCAGCCAGCCGTGAGCCATCGCCTTGGCTGGGAACTGCAGCCCAAAACCATGCGAGAAGGGGACTCGCCCTTCATGAAGGCTGCAGGCGCAAGCGATGGGGCAGGGCGGGCGGCCCTGCCTGGGGGCCTTCCCCGGGGCAGGGGCAGACCTTCCTCCCGGCACAGCTGGGCGGCCGGGCAGGGGGAGCGCAGAGCCGCTGGAGGAAGGGCTGTGGAAAGCCATCCCTCCTGAGCAGCTCTAGGAAATTCATATTTCATGTTCTGCTCCTTCTCTGCCCACGGAGTTCTTTCTCGTGGTGGTGCGTAGGTGTATGTGAGGGATTTATCCTTTCCCCACTGAATCACTGCAGCACAACATCTTTTCAACCCTTCTGTACAGCAGAAAAGAGCCTCATGGCACGTCTCCTCATTTTCCTGCTTAAGGAGACAGCCAGAGAGCTCCGCAGCGCAACCCAGCTGCACCCCAGCTCAAGGCTGGGAAGCAGCAGGACCCTTCCCAGCCCCGCTGAGGCATTCCTGGGGGAGCAGACAGCCCCCCCAGCCAGCACACCCAACCTGCAGCCCAGCCCGCCCGCGGCCAGCACAAAGGCACTAGGGATGCTGCTGCTTTTCCAGCTGGAAAATCTCCCCGCGCTCAAGGGAAGGAGCAAAGCAGGGTGCCCTGCACACGGCGTGCTCACCCCACCGCCTCAGGAGCCCAGATCCAAGCCAAAGCGTTCCCAAATCCCGATTACTGCAGTAAGGAGCGTTTGTGCTTTACCTGGGGGCCGCTGGAAGACGTCTCATCGCTATGTCTGAACCTGGTGTTCGCGTACGAGTTTCCTGTATTTCGAAAAGAAAACGTGGAGGGAATGAGGTCTGTATCTGTTGTCATGGGCAAAGCCATCGCCACGAGTAAAGGCATGGCCATGAGCGGATGCTTTCCCCCGTATAAATCACTTATTTAGAAAAAGACAGAGGAGCTTCAGGCAGGTAGCCAGCAATAAAAATTTAAGCAAGTTTTTTTGGCTGCAGGAGAAACAGGCACCTCCCGAAATTTCAAATTAACATTAACGACCCTTCTGTAGCAGCCGTTTAATCCAACAGAGCTTTCCAACGCGGCCCTCCCAGGTTCACAGCACCTCGATGAGACACGGAGCGTGGTGGGCGCGACGCAGGCCCGCGGGCCCCGCCAGGACCACGCCTGTCCACCATCACTGTTTTTACTGAACTTCGGTCTGTCGCTGCTCGGCCCATGTCAAGTTTAAAACAAAAAATAAGTATCTAAAGGTTTTCCAGTTATTCTTGCATGTAGCCTGGAAGATCAGTAAATAACTTGCGGCATATTCTGTCCCATCCTTGCACCTTCAAGACAACAGTGCCTACCTCCTTTCTCCCTCCTCTTCTTTCCTCTCCCAGAATAGGACAAGGTCACACTGGAAGCGCAGACAAAAACCAGCAAACATCAAGCCATTGGTTCCGATTTCCCACATTTAATCTCCTCTGGGCTGGGAGAAGGCGGAGGGATTGCACCTACTCCAACCCCATCGGGGCGAGTGCATTCTCCCCTCTGTTTGAATCACACCCGGCTTCTACGCCATCTCAGCAACCTGGATGCTTTTGAAGGTTTTTGGTAGGGTTCCCCCCCCCCTGTTATTTTTTGCTCCCTGGTCTTGTTTCTCTTCCCTTTTTATCCCCCATCTCCCATCCAGTTTCTGTCCTCCAACGATATGTTAGCACTGGACTGTGGAGATGTGGGCCGCCGTTTAGAACGTCGGTTGAGACATGGTGGATCACCAGGTTGAGGGCAGCCGCAGGGCTGGGCATCGATGCCGTCTCTCGAGTCCCCAAAGACCACTTGTAACTGCCTAGGCCCACCTCCTAGCAGATCTGCTTTGTTTGCGTTCTGGCGCAAATACAAGCACACACAAACCCAAGAGTGCGGGAGGTGGAGAGGGCCTTCAGTACGAGTGCCGTGCTGCAGACCCTTCCTGGGTGTTAGTTCCTCCCTCCTCGCCTTGGCCCACTACAGCCCCGCAGGCCATGCACAGAACAAGGCCACCCATAAATGAGGATTCAACCGCAAGAGCAGGAAAAAGCTTCCTCCAGCGAGAGCTGCAGTTCAAGCTACTCCCTCCTCCCCCATCCCCAGCAAATTAACATCTCCTTTTAGAAAACACAATTAAGAGAAAAAAAAAAAAGAGAAGGAAAAACCCTGGGGAAACTAAAGAGTTCTCACGGTGAATTTTATTTTGTAAGCAACAATATAAACATGTGAATAAGAACAGGCATCACTTGCAGGGCTGGCCTCTGATCCAGAGTACCCTGAATCTAGCAAGCCTTCAAGAGCAGATGAGGGCAAGCCCTCACCTGCCACTCCAGAGGCTCGCCAAGTCGCAGTCCACCAAGACCTTTGTCATGGGAAGACCAATGCTTGAATATTTGCTTTACCAAATGTATGTGCAATCTCGGAATGTACCTCCCACCCCACCCCCAGGTTAAAAAAAAAAAGTCATACAGCTGCAAACCAGTAAAAAAAATTGCTTCCAGCTTATTGAGACTGAAATGGCCTGTTGGACTATAAACTGAAATATCATTCTAGAGATAACCAACTGGTCGTGACACCAAGTACTGTATTTACAACTCAAAAATATAACTGTTATATACTTTAATTTATAGCAAATTTAATACATTAGTGTTTACAAAATAAATTCTGGACTCAACTGAAACAGCGTGCTGCTTAACAAGTTCTTCTTCCTTCCTCTCACTTCATTCGAAGAGACCAGCGAGCCTAAAAGCTTCTTCTGTGATCCACGCACGACTTTTGATCATGCCAGATGTTGAAAAACCAGCACATTTCCTGCATCTCTAAAGTCTTGTTGCTTGGTACCTTCTATCACTCAAGCTGTACAGTTCAACTCTTAAGCTGTCCTTTAACAAGTTCCGTACACGTCTCATGAAAGCTACTCAGATACTAACCAGGGCACTGGCTAACGTTACAAACTGAAGAAATATCTTATCCGTACTACTAGCTCACACAACAGGAAAGAGGAAATATAACTACACGTTCAATCTCTTATTTCTAACAGCAAAGCTGCGCACTCCATTGCTTAAAGTAAGATACTTCAGTAAGTGAAACAGTACCATACAGTTCAAGAATCATTTTTTTTTAAAAAAACCAAACATTTTAATAGTATAAAAAGTTGTTTACTGGTGTTTCTACTATAAAGCTTTGTTCCACAAATCAAAAGTGATAAAATAATTAGATATGTTTACAGTGATAAGAGACTGCAGTGTAGACATTTCAGCTCACATTTTGCTGACCGTTTCAGTACAACATAGACTGTGACTGAATCGTTAATACACATCTATGACACAGAGCAAACTGCAGACGTGAAGTGCACACCTGAATATGGAAGTTTACCCACTGGCATGGTTAACTTACTTTCTTCAGCCCTCCCTTTCCCCTCCAGAACACTTTGTAGGCAAAAACTGTATTCAGAAACTGAGGCATACAACTATTTTGACTGCAGGAAAGCAACTCTTATTGAGGGAGTTGCGCAGAGGAAAAACGGATGCACACAAACACACCATAGTAAATTCCAAAGTTATATGCCGACTATTTCTCCTTAGACAAAATGACATCTGCAAAAGTGAAAATGTACAAAAAATAAAAACTGTCAAATAAATAAAGAATACAGATGTTAATTAATCACATATATAAAGAAACGTATTGGCATACTGTATGCAGTATACGGTATATTCATAGAATCATGTGGGCTGGACAGCACTTAATAAGGAGTCACGTGCTAAAGACATAACTCCTTGTCTCTCTCCTCCAAAATATCTTATGGTTTCTGGATATCAAGTGCAACCTTTTACACCGATGCAAAAATCCTGCATCATATTTCATGTCTGCCACACCTAGGATGCAATTTTTTTTTTTTTTTTTTTTCTTTTTTCCTTAAAGATCCACAGAGAAGTCCAAAAAGTGATAATGGTCTGAATCACAACTTTTGCAGCCCTGTCCGTGCTACTTGGTCTCTTGGGTTTCCTACCAAATGAGATTTTCACAATTGTACAGTCTATCAAACCACAGATTTCCCCAATGAAATGGGAGCCAATCATATGGACTCTTCCATACTCTAACTGGCATTTTCTACACTCCTGAACTGTAGGTAGGTATTATGCTGTAAGTGTGTTACACAAAGGCTGCTGAAACCATTGAAAGTGATGTAACGATAGTTAAGTGTCAAGTACATTCGCTATAATACAGAATCAGGGTCTAGGTCTATCAAATGCTATATCCACATAACATTTTAAACCATGAAATACTTTATGCATTTTCCTTTTTTCTACAAATATTGTTGCAAACTTGCTGTTAATTGTGTCACGAGGTTCGCGTTCCTAATTCTCCAAGGATTTTTAATTCAAATGTTTAACAACCATATCTACGCTAGGTACACTTAAAGTAGACATTGAAATTTCAAGTAAAATGAACTGTAGCCACATCTACTGGACTCAATACACGTCCCGACATCTAGGTTTACTTTGATAAGTTATACAAATACATAATACATTCTTAAATAATGAAGACCCACAATATTAATTTGTGAATCTTCCCACGTTATAAAACCACTTTTACAGGAATGTTTATCCACCTGTATTACTGTTTTAGTTTGCAGTGTCTCTTGCTTTCCTGTTTCCACAGATTACTGTACCAGTTCTTAGGCTTTGGCTATTGAAATCTCTTATTTGAATGAGGCAACACTGGTTATTAAGGCTGGTTTTTTTTTTCTCTTGTGAAGTTTCATTCTTTACTATGACACCGTTTTCCAGAGCAGAATGACTATCTTGTGTCTTCAGGTTCTGTTTTTATGACCTTCCTTTCTATGTTGTTAAAAGCCGAATGAGGAAAATCCTTTAAAATACCAAGGCCTTCTGCATTAAGAAAAGAAAGGGGGAAAAAAAAAAAACCAAACATGTTAAAAACACTGCTGGGAAACAAATATATTCTGTTCTTAATTCAAGAAAGAGGTCCATGAACCATATGGATACTAACACTTGAAGCAATAAATTCTGCCTCCTCCTACTGGGCTTTAACCCAGCTGGGTTAGAACCACCTCAGTTACATTGCAGTGATGACAGAGTAATCACCACGATTTACTTCAACTCTCTCTGGGAGCAGAGGTTAGCGGACATGTGCTCTTCGCTTGCATTTTGAAAGGGAACTGGCAAAAATCCCCAACTAGAAATTTCACTAAGTGAATTATCACTGGGATTGGGACAAACTGCAAAAAAGGTGAGCTAAGACTGCAATATACCAAAGTGGAAGACGCAAGATTCTGCCCAGTCTTCAAAACAACTACTTTTGCATCTTGTCTTTCAAATAACCTCTTTCCTATTGCATCTTCCAAACTCAGGTGCGATTTTATTATTATTCCTAAAGTTGCGAGAGTCTCAAGAATTCTTGGCTTTATCTCAGTGCACCAAGTATTAAACTGAAACCACCCATATAGATTTCACAAAGGATTCTTGCTGTCTTCTATCAAACTTAGAATGAGTTTCTCCCAATGCCAGAGGTCAATGACAAGACTGCCAGTGAGTAGAAGTCAGTGAATGGGAAACCCAGTTCAAAAGACTTACTGCATGATTTGGTTCACAGTACAGGAACAGTGCTAGGTCCTTATAAACTAGAATAAAAAGGTCTTTTTTATAAAAAGAAGTCCGATTCCTTTATACAGAGTGAAGCCATGTTATAATCAAACTGCATTACAATGACAGCAACATAAATATTTAACAGCAGTAGTTTGGGTCAATAGCGCTCTCTGAGGACAGACACATGCCAGAACCTGCTTATCTGAACCTAACTACTGCATCCTCTAAGCTTTTCCCAAGTACTATTCAATCTGATTCTAGATTAGCTAGTAACACTCCTCTTGAAGTTTTGTCCAAAGCCTTGATTAAAAGGTTACACACCAAGCATGCCAGGCTGAGCTACAAGCTTCTTCACTCAGAGACATCATGTATTAGTAAGTTCATCCCAGGTTTTGTAAGAAACGGTGGGTAATTTACAAGGACCAGCACTAACCCGAGGACTGGGACTTTGCCTCACCACTGGGGTAAAGCCGGATCAAATCACTGCACAGAGGTTTTCCGACATGCTGCTCTCCATCAAGTGAAATGTGCTGCAACTGTCTACTTGGCAGATTTGATATTCGGAGATTCAGCGGTCTTTCACCTGGAAGTTGTTCACAGTGAAAAATTGATGTATTAAAAGCAAAGCAGTATTAAAAAACAGGTAGAGACTTAAAAACATACTAATTCTATCAGCAATCCTGAATTCCAGCTGCTCAGGGAAGATTTCTAGCAAAACAAGGCTTATGTAAATATGCTGCTTCACAGACTATTCCACAGGCACTGCCAGAAAGGGACACTCAGCCATACAAAAAAAAAAAAAAATCTCTCTTATTCTGCCGAAAAAACCCTTGAGATCCTAAAAATTCCCGCTCCTACTGCACAATCCCTTTGAGATTCTGAAAATTCCCACTCCCACTGCACAATGGATAAGTGGTATAAAGAAGCTTGCACTAGCAAGAAGAGCTGGATCCCCACACCTAATTCTTCCTGTATACTCGTGTACCGCATTGCTTGACCAATACACATAAATGAAAACCTATGTTTTAACACTTACTTATATTGATTCCCTTAGTTTCTCCCTCTACTGCTTCTCACCACTTCCCCTTAAACAAACTAGCTCTTAAAAAAAGATACAAGAACTTCTGGTTGTATTTCTTGTGTTTATAACATTTTGTCTCATTTCACAACAGTAAAAGAAGAAATCCAAACAGAAAGTGCTGGAACAAAACAAACACTCCTAAAATTAATTCAAGCTAAGTAATAGCCAGTTGGTAAATCAAAGAGAGAACCACAAAACTGTAAGCTTTTTGAAGAATAACAAGCTATTAAGAGCGTCATTAGAACTGCTTAGTTCTAAGTAATTTACATAGCCAGCTCCTCAGGTTCTGTTCCTAGACTGCACAAACAGGTAAACAAAAGGGGGTACCAACTATATTATGTGCTTTACTTTCAATTTCCTCAAAGCAAGAACACAAATGAAATGCAACATTCTGCTCTACAGGATAAAGCTAGAGCGAAGTTCTGCCCTCAATCATAGTAGTGCACCCAACCTTCTCCCCTCCCCACGTTATCCACAGGGAAAGCAGTTTGCCCAGATACATTAGAGTAACAGAGCAGAATCTGACTGTACATCTGATCGCATTATTTAGACTGTAAGCACTTCAGGGCAGAGATCTTGTCTTGTCCTTTCAGTGCTCAGTATTTTACACTAGATAAATAACACCACTGGCAAAGGTTGCGTAATATCAAATGTATTTGCTGGCAGCAACGCCATGCCTGGAAGCTACCATACCTTGTCCATCAGCATTATCTAATGACATGCCATTGGGGCTGTGCTCTTCTGAGTTCTGTCTATAACACCCTGTGGAAAGACGTCTCTCTAATGCAGCCTGGTTGCAAAGAAACTCCATCTGTTTTGCCATCACCTTTTCCGCCTGCAAATAAAGAAAAAAAAAATTCTCTATATATACATATATACAGCGAGTCAAAACACAGGGAAAAAAAACAGTATCAGATGATAAGACTAACAGCCTAGATATAGGTTTTTGTTGACTCATATGTACAGATGTGTGCTTTACAGTTTCTTCAGAACTATCAAGAAAACAAAATATTTTTGCACTCAAAGATTTTCATACTGTACATCTGAGTCACTCAAGAACACTTAAAATGCAAGCTGCTGTAGTTCATCCACGCAGAAATGCAACATGAAATTCTGTTCTTCAAAAACACACAAAAATCACTTTCTGCACTTTTGGACTGCAGGTTACATGAAGAGAATCTCAAGTAAAGCAAAAAATAATGTCTTAATTATCCAGTTAGCTCTGTTCAAATATATGTCTTCACAAAGCATTCCAAGAGCAATGGCAACATCTGCTGAAAACTTATGCCAAGATTTCACCAGACATCTTGGAATCTTTATTTTAGGAAACAGCACTACACAAGCTTAAAAATCTGCCATTCTGAAAGTGTAGGATGACAGTATGTTTGTGGGGGATAAAGGTGTGAAATGTCTGTCTAGAAGAAGAACAAGACCTATACACCTCTAGAGAGTGAAACTAAACAATGCAGCGCAACGTGGGAGGAAATGGCGTCTGAATGTTTGTCATTGACTTTAATGCCAAGAGAATTCTAACTTTCAATATAATCTTGTTCTCGAGAATGTAAATAAGCATCTTGCAAAAATAAAAAGAAAACAACAAGTTAAGAAAGTTGATTTAGAAGAGCCACAATGAACATAAGAACAGAAAGTGTACCAACTTAACATCTACGATCGGTAAGAAAAAATTAATTTCTCTTTCAGGTAATGCCGTAATTGTTTCAACTAGTACAGAGGCCTGTTAATTGCAGAGCACGTAACTTTTCTTGGGAGATGATGAAAGCCCTGACTTCCCACGGAAGTCTGCTTACTCAGCATAGTTCAACAATCTACAAATACAATGACAGCATAACAGACCAGCAAGATCTGAGCTTCTCCAGCACAGTGATGACCCTGACAGGAGGGTAATGACATGACCGATATTTACTTACTCTGGCTTAGAGCTCATCAGGTTCTGCAGAAGAACACTGATAGCTCAAGCTTGGTCTTGGGAGGTAGGTAAAAAAAGAAACTATTTTCAATTAGTTTACTTTCAAGTGTGCTTTAACTTTGCTATTCTGTCACTCCTGTTATAACTTTTGAACTGTAAAATAATTTTTAAGAAGAGTAAAACATTTCTCACTCATGCCACCTTTGTTGTTTAATTAGGATAAAACCAGAATTTTAAACTGTAATGATGCTTCTGATCACCGTAGAAAAACCTGTAGAGTTACAGATACATTTAAGCTTAAAGTAAATCTCTAGTCCTTTGTTATGTAGCAGTGACCGATGAAAACTTTAAAGCATATAAAAGATGAAAATAAGCTTGCAAAAATCAAGTTCATTTAATCATTATGTGACATCAGAACAGGTAGCATAATTGCTTTTTGATCTATCACAATGAACAGATTTGTATGACTGTACTCAACTTTGCAACAGAAGAAGGTAGAAGACAGGGTAACACATCTAGTCTCAGAAAAAAGGAGTGTAACTCCTAAATGTAATCTTACGTGAAAATTCAGTGATTGCATTTGCCCAAATCAGCTATACAAAATAAATTTGTTGCAACTTAGCATGAAATCCCTCTTTGGCAACAACTGGCAGTAGGAGATGCGTATTTTGCCTCAAGGCTGGGATACACTACAGAAAAGACAAAGAAAGAATCGAAAATCTGTCTCCATTTATAAAAAACTTTCTGGATACTCAAAAAACACTGCACTTCCACCAGGCTAGATGTTATTTAGAAAGGCAATTTATCCTCTCCGATCCAGAGGTTCGCTATTTCCTAAACATATTGGCCTTTCTTCTTACAAGAAATGTCAGAACTGAGGACTCCAAGATCGCCTACTCTATTCCTCTAGACTCAGTAACTTGAACTTTCCATTTATAGCTAATAACGCAAGTAACACAGCACATACTGTACCAATAGTACCCTACTTGCTCCCAACAGGCGATCATGTAGTTTCAAGCCTACTACACTAGATCTTACCTCCTTGGAACGAGCAAGGGTAAAGCTGTAGCACTGTGTCAGAACAGTTTCAGGTGAATTAACCCAAATTAAGAGTGATGCCATCACAGCTAAGCTAGGTAGCCTTTGAAAATTGATGGTAATTACTTTAGTCATCAAAAAAACACATCAAAATCAATGTACAAAGACATGGCCTGTATTATTCACAGTGTAGTGTAGTTGGTTTACCTGGGAATTAAGAGCTGTTGAGTCTTCACTCTTTCCTTTAGCCAAAGCAAGTGGCATTTTGTCTTGCTGATAGAGCGTCTGGACTGTGTCCTGGAAATCAGGATAGCCATCCTATTGAGCATAAGAAGAAACCAAACACCAGGAGGGACATATTATTGATTTTTCTTCACCCTCTCTGTATACTCAAAAGAAAAAAAAAAACCCACATTCCTGAACTTCTGTGAAAATTCTGGACTGCAATTTACATGTTCATGCTATCCACATCATCTAAGTTTGTGCATAAAACACACACAACCCCTCTACAACAACTGCTATATATCTAAAATGGCATACACAGACTATCATATCTCATCTCTCACAGTTTCAGGTGAATCCAGACTACTGTTGTCACTGACATTAAACTAGTTTACATTCAGCCTTGCCAGGCAGATTCAGGCCCGTGGCTTCTGTCACTCTTAACATACAGCAGCTTTGAAGATTCTTAAGAAATCAAGTTTCTATGTAGTCAAGAATAAGGCACAGCAGCTGAATATACTAACCTTGAGAAACTGAGCAAAGCCTCCTGAAATTCAACGTATTTCACACAGAACCTCTACTAGTATCACAGAATGAAATATCACCATTTTAAGAAGTACGGCAGCAAAGACTTTATATACTATGGGAAATCATGATTCAATAATTCTTTCAGTCTCAAATGCTTATGACATGCAAATCTCTTTTGCAGCTTGCATATGTACCAATAAAGCAAATGAAGTTCCTGTGAAAGCCTGCCAGACTCCATTAAAATAAATTAATCATCGAAGCAAAGGTTCACGATGAGAAATTTATCCTGCTCGGCATTATAAAAGGAAAGCTCACGTAAAATAGAACATCCAGAAATGTTTACAAAAGTACAGTATAGGTGACTTAAAAAGTGAGAGGGAGCTGGAGACCTTAAGACAGACCCAAACCTGAAAACAGTGACACCTGTCACCGAGGATCCGTAGACCCTGGTATCAAAGGTACCCCAAATTAGATGTATTTTCCTTGGGGATTCCAGAGGCACACGCATGTGAATAACAGCATTTTTGACAATAGCTGGACAAACGGGTTACAGCCCAAGAACAAGAAAAGCAATCTTTCAGAAAAACCACGGGGGAAGGACTACAAAGTCCATGCTGTTGGAGGGCTGCCCACTGACTTGCAGAGCGGTGGGTGGTCAGACCCACGTCAGGTGGCCAGAGCCCCAGTGCAACATAATGCCAATAAACCTATTCTTTATGCTCATGGAAAAAAATTAAATATATATGTCTGAACACTGCACATTGCTTTTATCCACCCAACATACTCCCTCAGCGAAAAAATAAACATGATAGGTATGCAAAATTTCATATCCAGGTAAATTGCCACAAAACCTCATCCTCTAGAAACAAAGGCTTTGCAGCGCATTTCCACGAGCGCTGACCATTTTCTTAGTTAGACCTAAATTTGTTTGGGAGAAGAGAACGATTATGTGTAGGAAGATGAGAAACTGAATACACAACAACCTATCACTCAGGATCCTATTTTTGCAACGAAACAGGTAACGCGGCTCTTTATAACATATCTGTGATCACTTGCCAATACAAAAGCAAAGGCTGTTTCCTAAAAGTGGGGCCGGCTGCCCGTTGCTGCCTGTTGCCGTGACTGTCACCCGTCAGTCATGCAGATAACTCTCGGATGACGAGGCAGTTCTGGATCACCTTCCTGGAGCCCTTCCCCACCCCTGGCTGCTCTCCTCCCCGCTGCCCCATCAGTAAGGGCTGACAAGCAGCAGGCTGGGCCAGGCACGACCTGCTCGGAGGTTCCTTTTCGCTCTGCGGTCAGGAGGGTCTGCTGCATGCAGTGCAGCATTTTTGTTTTGCCATGCTGCTGCTCAGTTGTTTTTCAAGTGGCTTCGTGCAGCAGATGTTCTCAGTCCCACATGTGCTTTTTTGCTCCCTCTAATGACATTTTTCCTATGCAAACAGTAGCTTCTACTGCTTTTGCTGTTTTTCTGAAAAACACAAATCCCACACTTCAACTGGTTTTCTTTCCAACCCTCTCAGCAATGGTGGAGGTGGGCTTTTTCTCTCCTCTCCCTCCACCCGTACCAGCACCGAGGGAAGACACTTCCTCGCAGCCTCCACTCAGGTCTTCCTGCCTGTGCCCCTGACTCCCACTGAGCTTTGTGAAATGAGCTTTTGCAAGCTCTCCCCACTCCTCTCGTTCAGCTGAACAGAGACATTGACACACACAACAATTCCTTTATACCACAGACAGCAAGAATATTTTTCAAACTCTCTTTCTTTGCTCTCTTGGCTGTTGGCACTGACTCAGAAGGGGAACCTCGCCGACCCCAATGCAATGCAGCAGCAGCGATAAGCAGTCTCTCCCTCCGTGACTTCTGTGTGATATACCTGTGACTTGCTTTGCTTTCTAAGCTGGTGCCACAACAGCTCATCGCTTTGAGCAGTGCTGGTACTGAGTCAGAGAAGATGACCAAAATAAGGGGGGCCCCCACCCCGCAACACCTATGCAAGAGAAATCCTCGCTCTGCAGGAGGATGTGCCGTTTCCGTCCCTATTCGCCTGTCCTGCTCTTCGTCCAGAGCGGATTCAGGAACTACAACCCCTTTTTCATAATCTGCTTCCAAATCCCAATTCACTCCATTCCCTTTTTCACTCCCTCCACACCTTTAGTCTGTCATTTGCCTGGAATTTTTTCCCTTCTCCTCGCTACGCTTCACTCCCACAGCTCGCCCACCCACTCTACGAATAAGAGGGGGAGAGCTCGCAGGGGAAGAGAAAGGCTTTTACAGGTAATTTGATGTAATTCATGGCATATTGTTTCTTTGTAATGCTCGTGTGAGTCTCATATTCACAAAGAGGATAAATTTACAATGATGGCTGTAACCCGGCGATGTTGCAGCTTGCACACACAGCTCTGCTAGCTCTGCTCAAGGATGACCTTCAGAGGCTCTCTGGAGGTTTTTTTAAGTGTTATTATATTTCAGGAAATTAACTCATCTTTTTTTTAAGTAATCTTTTACACTATGCAAACAGGGTGTGAAGTCTTTCCAAATTCAAGCACTAGTATTTTAGACCACGCTTTGCAGAGACATTAATGACTAATAGGTAAAGGAATGGTGAATCAAAATATGGAGTTCAGCCTTAAAGGTCATTTTGCCTTTCTGTTTTACCAAAAAAAAAAAAAGAAAAAAGTAAAAGACAGCGCTAGTTACAACAACAAAAAAATCACCCATGTTCAGATCCTTTGCATGATATTAGCATGATAGTGAGCTAATAGAGCCACAATGAAGCATTGCAACTTTAAACAGGGTAAGGAATTCTTATCCAGAACAGAAGGAAAAATCTGCAGCATTTGCTACCTTTTTCATTTTTACCTCCAACTTTCTAAAAATAACCAACCCACCCCCCGCAAATCCCCAAACATAGTACTAAAAAAAGGACGTTTGGGTTTTTTTATTGCAAAATGCAAGCCCCAAGAACCCAAAACACCGCACGTAAAAGTGATCTACTGTGTAATACTTCATCTTTTTTTAATTTATTTGACCAAAAGTCCATGATTTACAGTGTACCTCAGAATTATAATGCACTGAAGTAATGATTTACTCCTTAGAAGACTCCCAAACTTGTAAGGAAAAAGACATTTATGCTGATAATAACACTGGTCATTTCATAATTAATAATGCTATGATATCAAATGAAAGATTATTCTATTTAGTTTAATTTTCAATTTCTTATTTTGGAAAAAAGTCCTATTTCTGAAACAGTAATTTGTACAGTTAGGACATGAAATTTTCACAAGCGTTTTAAAATATGACTGGTAATTTTAGAGAAGAAGAAAACCAAGTAAACATCCTTTCGCAGAATTACTGCACTAAAAAGCATCTAGAGAAAGCAGGCCTTCCAGACTCTTAAGATTCCACCATACAGAAAATAAGAGAATGCACATCCTCTAAGGCTGTCCAAATTTCCTGCTCTCCAAAAAACCTGAAGTTTCAGCATGTATTTTTCAGGATTTTAATTTTACTTTTTCTTTCAATGAAGATCCTGTGGAAAAAAGCACCTCCCTTGCAGTGTGTCATTTTAGATACTTGCTCATCATCAATTATTACTGAATGAAGGAAAAACATCCTAATGCTGAAATCTAACAGTCAGTGAAATACTATTTCAAGCAGAGGAGTGGCAGCTCCCCACCAGCTCTTATAAATCAGGAGTAGGCTGGACAAAAGAGGGGAGACTCAAGCAACCATCCTGCAACGCGTTGGTCAAGGCAGATAATGGTGAAGGTGGATAAAATCATTTAGCGCAGCTTTTCCCTGCTCTTTTTTGTGGACCGAAGAACAAGCATAGGTCAAAGCAAATCCTAACACATGTAAATGACGTGACTGGCTTACAAAGCTACAAGTAAATTCTCAATGCACATGCATATTTGTATTATGTAAACTCAAAGTACAACTGTACACAGACTGATGGAACTTAATAAATAAATAAATAACAAAGATTTAACTCCTCTATACCTATTCATAACCGCCTCTTCAAAACTAACTGCTCTCACTGGGGTTTGCCTCACAGGAAAAGCCTTTGTACAGGTAATAGAGCACCGCAATACTGAAAAAAATGAAAGCCTTACATTCGGTGCATCATTTATCACAGAATGAGTTACATTTGAGAAACGCCTTCCAGAATATGCTGCAACTTTCCTCTAGAGTTAAAGAATATATCGCCTATCTGTGTCACATACAAATCTAGCTCAGGCCTAGCTTACATTCTAATGCACCCTTCACCTACACCTTTTGGAGTAGACAGTACAATAAAAAACCTCCCAAAACACTAAGGATTAATTAGGTACCCACATAACAGTGAAACAGTAATTTCTTAAAAAAATAAATTAAAAAGGAAGAACTGCTATTCTTATGAGGTATATAGGTATACATGATTACAATTGGTTTTGTTTTTTTTTTTTTTTAATTAAAAAGTGACTTTTTAAAAGGCCTCAAGTTTACTTCCCAGCAGTGGTAACTGAAGACAAAAGGTAAACTACATATATGTAGCTCCCACACTCCTAACAAGAAACTCGCAGCATCTCCCTAAGCAACATCTTGTGCAGGTGTATACATCAGTCATGTTTACATGTGCTTCTTACACAACACTAATTACAAACCCCCGTAAATTAGTATCTATAGGCACAACCACTTGTGTTGACATATATAGCTTTTCATTAGCTTTTGACTTTTCGGTATGATCAGTTTTATAAGTTCTAGCATAGTCAAAGATGCCTAGTACTCCACCATCAATCCTTATCCAGAACTCTGGATTCTGGACATGATCAAGAGCCGACATAAGTGAATTGAGAAAACCCCACCTCACACTGACATAAAAGCAGGCGGCCTTATGGGAAAACCCCTCCTATAACGCTCGAGCTTATTTCACCACGGGAAGTCAGTCAGTCCCATTCCTCCCCCTCCTACTCACACAGAGTGCAAAACACAGAGAGTTAACTTCACCATTAAGCAAATCCTACTCTTTACCCTGCTCCTACAGCTTTCTCCATCGAGCATTTACATTTGCAGAGACAGGGGTGATGTTCTCCCCCTCTCTCTCTCACACCCATCAACTGTCTAGCAAATGTTTTTCTGACAAATTTCCTTAAGACAGATCCCTTCAAAACAAAAGTGAATTTTAGCATGCATAGGTCAAAATACAGGAGTCACAATACTGTACCTCTATCTTGATTCTCTTTGGTGACAGCTCATCCCTTTCTCCACATTTAGATCTAGAAGAGAAGACACGCTATCAGTGAACAGCACGTTAACCCTGACCATCAGAAATAACAATGAAAAACAGAGTCAAGGAAAAAAAAAAAAATGAGGCAAGAACAAGTGAGATGCACAGAAAAAGCCTCCAATTCACTTGGACATGGCAGTAAATGTCACGCAAGTATAGAGGAATACAAGCGCATTGTGTTGTTTTCAAAAGCATCAAGAGACTCAGGCACTCTTCTTCCGAACAGAAAGCAAAGCTACCTGAGCACAGAGAATTACAGAAATGCCTTTGGCACTGCTTACCCAGAATAGATGTATATTTACGTGAATCACTATGGAAGAAAGGGGAGCAAAGGAAAACTATAAAAAGCTCCTAGAAGTGTAGGAAAATGTATTTTGAAAGGATACTGCATTACACGTGAGGGAGTTAACATTTAAAAACCAATATATAGGAAGTATCAAGACTTTCAATCACATTTATTAATTCTCAAGTTTTAATTGTATTTAAAAGCTGTTAAGCCTTTGTTACTGTTTCACAACAGCAGTTCATTTAACAGAACAGTTAACAACTGAAACTAGGACTCAGCTTCCCTTCCTTTAAAGCAAGTTTGTAAGCCACTCCCTACGACTTTATCTTTTTCATTCCCTGGAAACTAACAAGCCAAATCTGTATATGGAAAAAAAATAATTGATACATTAAGCAGCTTTGGCTGCTCTGCCTATTTACATTAACCTTGAAATACACAAATGCCTCAAATACTTGAAATGCCAGCCCCTCAGATGCCTCTCAACATGCACTATCACCACAAAATCTGGAAAACTAGAGAGCAAATAAAACGGTGATTCAAGACAGCTAAATCTTCACAGTTTGAAAGCTTCACGACTTAAATAGCATTTTCCTACCCTCCTCAGAAGAGCACTTTGCTAGCTAAAGAGCAAGAAGAAAGCGTCTCTAGTGCTTCAAAAGAAATGCTATCAGACTGATTAGTTCCCTGAAAGTAAAGGTCCTTCGAGTTAATTAAAACCTTACTTGGTGGTCCTGTAAGTATACTTGTACGTAACTTCTCGAGAGATTTGCCGAGCTAGTGCGAAGAGTTCATCTCTCCGGGTCAACAATGCGTTATCTTTTACACAGAGCTGAGCGGCTGCTTCATTAACTGTTAGCTGGAAATTAAACACAAAAACAGGGATTCATGATTTTGCATACTTTCACCCATTGTGCTTGTAGAAGTACCCGTTCCTCTGAAACAGTGAAAAATTTCAATTGCAAGTAAAACTACCTATAATAGTATACTAAGCCCTGGAGGGTTTCTTCAGTTTCTTTATATCCTCACTAAGCCAGGTAAGCCTCTGGGAAGAGAAAAGTTATAAATCTGTATAAAGGACATAAAATGCACCAATTTAAAGTAAAACGTTATTGTAAGACTCTCTCAATGTGCGCTGCTTGTGCCTCATCCCAGCATTAATTAAATCTTAGTATAAAACAGTAGCTCTGAACGTTCACAGTGTTTGGCTCCCAAAGCCTCGTTTACAGGGAATACTATTTTTATAAACGCAATATGCCCAGGACTTGGGGGGAAAAAAAAAAAACAAACCCTGACAGTGTGGGTACAGATGGCTTTCCCTGGTGAATACAGCATAAATTCTGTAGAAGGTGATGGTTTAAGAAACGATTAAACTTTTTTTAGCTACGTTTCTCACCCTCGTGTTTGTGAAGACTATCTTCAGACATGAATCAAATGTAGCTTGTTTCAAGGATGTTTTCCTGAGCCTGCCGGGACACATTTCTAGTGCCTCTGCTGCTGGCAATACTTTCATAAGGGGGGGGTGGGGGGGCGGGGAACCCTTAAGTTAAGGCTGAAAATGGTTTTGCAATGCTTTTCAGAAGCCTACAGGAAGTGGTGATACTGTCATCAATTACACCAGCTTAACAATACTGCCGTCTGAAAAGCCTACGATCAACAGTACAGACAAACAACAAAATTATTAACGCAACTTTATTAATATTACTTATTATACGCAACAAAATTATTAATTCACTTCTTCCTCAGCTGAAGAACAGCCAGCACTTGTAATGAGGCGTAATAGCAAGAGGCCACCAGAATACTACAGGTGTTTTTTCGAAAGTGCCCACGACTCTTCCACTCTGTTCCTAGAAATGAAGCTGCTGTGAATGGGCTTGGCTTCTCGCAAATGAGCACAGCTGCTTTGCTGCTACTGTCAACAGTATGTTCTGTATCTGTCTCAGGCTAGTGAATATTACAAAGCAGCTCGGTTTTCCACAGCACAGTCAGCATATTCACGATGGATTGAGACGTGCCATCCCCAACCCTTGATCTGGCAGCGCAAAGAACAGCCGCGGTTCAGCGCGCAGGGTTACGCGGCTGAGGACGGGCAGGACTGCACACGCGTGACCTCAGACACCAAAAGCACTGCTCATACAAGGAGCGCTTTTCATGGAAGCAGGTCTGCAGTTAAATGGTGTCTCTTGGGAAAAGGCTAAGAAACTCGCTCCTTTACCCCGCTGCCTACCACACTGCAGAACGTTGCTTGTGAATTAAATCACAGAGGCCAGCAACTCACCCCAAACACCGCATGCTCCATCCCCAAAGGATGAAAGCTGTCACGAGACACGAACGACACACAACCATGCTGTCCTTCGCCGCAGCGCTTGATGTCATCCAAATTAGAAAAAATACATTTTGCCTAATGAGACACTTGTTCTCCAGGAAGGCTGAAAAACCAAAAGCATGTATATCGGAAGAGCTGGGATTCTCGCAGCGGCCTGTGCCCATGCAGTACTTCTAGTAAAACCTGACACAGAACTGCTGTTCCTAATATTTCATAAGCATTTTTTCCTGCGTTTAGCATAAAAGCCTCTGATCTGAGTAGGGCATTTCCTGCGATACCTGACTGCTAATCAGAGTGCAAACATATCTTTAACAGGCGAACTGGGTATGTTGCCTGATCCTTTAGTCTCTGTACAGACAAAAGTATCTCACAGAGATCAGATGTACAAGGGTGGGAAGTTCAGGTTTAACCTGTGAAACACCTCTAGGTTACTATGTTCCTACAATACAATGTACTAAAATAACAAACTATTACCCCTTAGACAGGAACAGTTGTTCTACAATGTCTATCTTTTCAGAAAAAAAACAGGGGGAAAAAAGATACAAGAATAAAAGATGAATACAACACTGATGAAAAGAATTACCATCCAAAGCAGGCATTACTTTCTGTAACAGTGATAGCTATTACTTTGCTGAAGATGAATAATACGGCTAATGCTTACAAAATAATTCGAGATGGTTTTTATCCCTCAATGAAGTGTTGAAAGGTTGCAAAGAGCTGAAATGACTGAAAATTGTTTGGGTAGTTGCTGGCAAATGCTGTTTACCCTAATATATGAAAAAAGCCAAATGTTTGTTTGTTTGTTTTTCCTGGTTTCTTCTTTCAGGTCACATCCAGACTCGCTGAATTGAAGTGCATCATGGCTGCCTGCCTTTTCAGGAGGCATAATACTGCAGATAGAAAGTGTTGCATGCCTAAAAATAAAGATTCTGTTTGCTGGAAGCCTTAATGATATGGAGCAGCATATAACCATACAGGCTGCACGGAGAGGGATGGATATATTCCCATCTGATGGGGTTCATAGATTCCCCCACTAAAAAACACATAATTAAATATAAAGCCCTACTGTTTTGGTGAGTCAACAGAAGAAAAGGAAGAGACCAAGCTAGACGAAATTTATTACTTGCATTTCTTATTCCTGTTTCTCACACTATTAAACAGGATTTTTTTTTTTTTGGTTTTATAGGTACCTAGACAAGCACTGAAATACTAACACACAAACTACAAATCTGACTCAAACATGCACAGGTCACCAAGTTCAAGGGCATGCCTTGTACTCATCCCTCCTCCAGTCCGACTTTAAACACAAAGTGCTCTCCATGCTTGAAAAGCTGTGTAATACCAAAACAATGGGATAGATTCAGGACAGTATGTTTATTAGTTTTGGAACATCTCTGAAAGATTCTGCATCAGATTTTACGCTAGATCAGTGCCTTATGCAGATAATCCTACCGACAGCACACACTTCCAAACCAGCTCAGTGTCTACAGCTCTCACTGGCCTCCAACGGCTGCTCAAGCCCTCTGAGACACTCCAGTGTTCATACTGAAACAGAAAATATTCTAATTCACCACTAATAATTCCATCAAGTTTGAGTTTAATTTGCATGCAACTCCACTCTGCTTGAGGAGCCAGAGATACCCTGATCTTTACGTTAAGCAGCTAACCACTACTTAAGCTTTTAAATTCATAGTGAAGTTTATTCAGCTGTTCACAGCCAGTTGCAAGGAGAAACCTTGAACTGTGAGGCAAAATGACAGCCTTGGAATGTATTAACACGTGCAGAAACACAGTCTCTGGACAAGCAGAAACTTACCTCCCTGGTTGTTTAAGGTCCTTCCTTCTGAGCAGCAAATTGTTTAAGCCATCAAACCCAAAAACCCATTGAAGTTGAGTTTACAAAAGGCAAGCTCTGGTTTAGCAGATTTTAAACAAAAAAATTGGTTTCATTACTACTATTTGTATATTTTCTGCTTTAAAATGGAAATGGAGAGAAAACTGTTCAAGACAAAACTTTGTGAAATCCGGCCTCTTTAAGCAAACAGTGAACCAATTATGAGCAAATTCTTGTTGCTTGCATGTGTGCAGTTCCCATCAAGTTCAGCGAGGCCCCACATGCGTAAGTGAGGCATAAGTCAACCACATACTCCTTTGATCTTGTGCCCTTAATCATAATAGAGATAGAAATATTTCCTAAAGCCAAACCATGCTCTCATTCCATTTTTAAACATGGTTTTACAATGATGTAGTAAAGATCTGTAGTGCAGTACTAAAAAACCTAACAAGGCAGAGCAGTCCTCCTTTCTTCCAGTTCTTTGCTACCCTGCTCCCTCAAACTACCACCCCACTATTCATTCCTCCAGCTTCACAGAGCCACTCCTGAGCCTACCACACGCCCGACACAAAAGCTGCCCCCAGCGCCCACCTCCCATTACACTGTTGGATGCCAGGAAATTATCTTACTAGAAGTCCGCCCAGATTTCAGGCTGTATTCTACATCCGCTACCCCAGAGAGAGATTGCAAAAGCGCACAGCTGCAGGCATTCTGCACCTTGACTGCCTCCATCCTCAGGTGGGGAGAACCCCCTTTCTCCAAACGCTCACTCTGCAATAACAACATACACAGAGCATCTACACAATTAATCCTTTCAAATCCTGCCTTCACCTCATACGCAACTTGTTCTGTTACAGGAGAGACTCCCGCAAGGTCAGGGGAGTAAGACGAGATCTGTTCTTGCACACTGGATGAATTCATAGCTTCTAAGTGTTCAACATAAAGCCACAAAGCACGTAAGTGAAAGCTGCACAACTAAAACTGTGTGGTAGAAATGCGGCTGACTACTAACAAGTTCCCTTGGAAGCATCTCCCCAGTCTGTAATAAAAGCCCTAGTGAAGTCACTGCTGGTGATGTGCAGTTGCCTTAAAATGTAAACACATAAACAAAAATGTAAAGAAATACGCCTTGTTTCCTTCTGCCCTTCTACTCAGAAGCATAAAGAGAACCTAGTCTTACGCTATGGATCACACACCTACAAAACTTCTTGAAGCGAAAAAAGGCTAAAGCCAGTACAGTTTTTTTGGCACTCCTGTAACATAAACATTGCCTTTCCTTTTGGGAGCTAAGCCTTACATGCCAAATTTTAAATCCAACTGAAATTTTGCAATCACTGTTAACTGTGAAAATGCTGATGCAGCATTCATATCAACAGTGTTTTGGCACTGCTTTGAATTAATGTTTGTTCTCCTCTTGTACTGTACTTTGGCACTAGGGAGCTATTCCCCACACAGACACACCTATTGCGTTACAACATATGCAGTGTGAGCCTCAAGAATGCCAGAAGAGAAGCGAAGGAGGCCCGCGTGGACTTTTACGGACAAGAGGGAACAGATGCTACGCAGGTATTAAGGGACAAACCTTGAAATTACAGCCACCCATCAGCACTGGAGATGGTCCTTTCCCTTCCTCCTCACATAGCCTGTACTTCACCTGACTGTCTTAAGACCACTATGCCCAAAACACCCCACAGGTTGTACAGTTAAGCTTCATCCCAATTCAGACACAAAAAGTCCCACCCCACCGGGTTTAGAGACCTCATCAGCAGAATCCTTTTTACCTCGAGGGCACAAGCTACAGAGCAGGGTCTCGAGGTGAGGGAAGACAGCAGAGGGTAGTAACCAAGCCAGGGGATCCTGTTACCAGAGACAAGCCATTTTAGTTACTACTCTTCCAAACAACCAGTCTACTCTCAAAGCTGCCAGGGAATATCAAGGCAGGACTGCTTTAAAAATGTGCCAAATGCCTAGAATCCCAAGGGCCACGCTCAGTGCAATACTGGTTTGCTATTTCAGTGCCAAACTGTTTAAACCCTCTGCCTGACAGGCAGCACCAGTGACGGAGCAGTCTGATGACACCAAGCTGAAGTCATCAGTGCACGCATGCACACACCCGCCCAAGAAAGGGTACTTCTACTGCACCCGAGATCTCTATTCCAGGGCAGGACTGCCTACGGCTCCTGTAAGACACAACACTCATCACCGGTGAGAAGCACCTGTACAAAAAGTGTACCCTGTGATCAACATCTCATAAAAGGTGTAGGAATAGGGGAGGAAGCCCCATTGTCGCTCAAAGTATTTTACCTCGTGGAGGGTGAGATGCTTGCCATCCTTTCTTTTCGAGTCAAATCTGCCATATATTGCACTGTACTTCCTGATCTCCTCCTCTTTGTGAGGGTCCTCGTCACTCATCTCAAAGATGTGACCAATCATCTTTGCCAGTTTCTTATTTGTTTTCAGTAACTCCTTGACTTCGTTCGAGTCACTTTTGGGCAGGGAGGGAACCATACGTTCTACGCATTCAGCAACTGACAGAGCAGCGGCGGCATCCAGGGTCTCACTGTTTTCCTTTGGTGAAGCTGGAGAGCCAAGGTCAGCCGGGGAAAGACTATGTTCGCTCTCTGTGGTGTGGTGCCCTTGCCAGAGTCTCGGTTCACTGCCGCTCTGCAGCGATAAGTTCCCCACCGCATCGGATTTGCTTGCGCCCACGCTTTGCACGCACGTCGTGGCAGCACATTTTGGAATCTTCAGGTGAGGCTCTCTGGTGCTGCTGTTCCTTTCGTAACTGCTGCAGGATATCCCCAGCCACGCAGGAGACCCTTCCGGCAGCTTATATATTGGAATGCTGCTGACCGGTAAGGAGGTGAGAGGCTGGTTAAAAAGACCAGGGTTTGTGACCCAGTCCCTCAAAGCCTTCTGCAGCCTTCGGACATGAAGCGGCTTGCTAGCCATGCCTACCAGAGCCATTATCTCCAAAAACTCCTCTTCACCTGCCTCACAGAGCTGCTGGACGTCATCGCCACCCTGCTGAATGAAGGCATCGAAGTAGAATAAGAGATTTGCTTTTTGTAGTATTCGATAGAGCTGCAATTCCCCAAGGGTTCTGGGTAGAGCTGACGCCATCACGGATGACACAACCTGCCAACAGTAAAAACAGGGAGAAGATAAGCACCAGAACACCGACATCCAGATGCATTCCCCCACCACCACCCATCCCATCCATAAGGACGTCAACTCAGAGGACAGGATTTCTTTCTCTCGTTATAAGAACACGTATGGAAATGAAAAAAGGAGCGATAGCTCTATTTTTTGACTAGTTAACTTAATGGAAACATTTGTGGAAAAAACAGACCAGCAGATAGCTGCGATGCACCTACAAAAAAGATGATTCAAACATGAAGCCAGCTTGTTTTCAGCATTCCCACTTCATGTTTGTTCCCAAGAATGTCATTCAATATTGCTCACTGCTTCTACTTGACTCTCTTTTATATCTTCAGATCAAAATGATCACAAAACACTCTGAAGAATTACTGAATACTTGATCCCCTGAAGATAAAAAGCTCATCAGTTTCGGTTCGCCTTAATTCTCAAATCATTTCCCCCCATAGCAGTGTGGAGGACTGTAAAAGCAAAGCAAAGCAAAGCGAAGCGCTTCACAGAACCCCAGAGGGTTAATGAAGCTGGATCAGTAAAAGGGTGTTTCGGAACCAAGTACTTCGACAGTTTTCCCCATTTCACATAAAAAGGATCTAATGCCTCTGCTGATCTTAATTACGGCAGCAACATCCGCAGACAAAGCAAAAATACCGATGGATTCCAACACATACAGTTTAAAAACATTGTTTTGAATTCACCTGCCCCTTCCATTTGCTAACAGGCCTGCATGTCATTGATACTTACGACATGAAATACCATTCAGCAACACAGCAATTGCGCTCTAAGGGCTCCCAACAGACAAATTGCAGCGGTATTCTACCCTTACGGCTGCAGAAAAACCATTTGCACAAGTTTCAACTTCATAAAACCTGTTATCCACAGTTATCCCGCAAATAATAAACTCTTCAGAGAATTCTAAGATCTCGCACACACACCTCTTCACTCTACGATGGCTTTCACAACTGCAAGCGGATAATTTCCAGTATTACTGTATTAAGCTAAACCACCAATCAATAAGGTCTAAAGCATGTAATTTATAGTTGGTTGGGAAAGTAACAGAACTAAGACATGGAGCTGGTCTGCTAACATTACTCTGGCTCTACTATCACATTGCACTTTAAAAAAACCACACAGTAGTAACCTAAAAATCAGCACTTACAGAACGATTTGCACACACTGGGGGGAAACTGTTTTAATAACGTGCAACCCCTCTCCCCCAGAACTCTGAGGCAAGAATGTATGTATGCTTAAGGACACTGGGAGACTGGTAATCAGAAGTAAAACTAAGGCAGAAATTATTTTTACAATATGCACTTTTGCATATTGGTGTTTGTTTGGGGTTTTTTTGTTTTTTTGGGGGTTTTTTTTGTTTTTTTTTTTTTTGTTTTGGGGGTTTTTTTGGTGTGTGGTGGTTTTTTTTTTTTGTTTTTTTTTTTTTTTTTTTTTTTTTTTTTTAACAATACACGCTTTTTCTTCAGCAACTCAAAATATAACGTACAGATGTAACAAATAGAACTCAACCTCCACTCAGGAGGCAACTGAAAGATCAGGCTTTTGCTACAGAACTTTGATTAAACTCTACTAGAGAAAAATAAAATTAGGAGGCCAACAGAAACTTTACAAAAATGTATATGGCAGCAACAGGATGCATATATTCTTTGTACGCTGGTATTTGTAAAACAGAATGGACAGCAATAGCCGTTTAGATCTGAGCAGCCACCTCAAGGAGCTGCTGGTGAGCTCAAGAGCCAGTAAACTGCACACTTTGGAACGCAGGGTGAAACTGGAAACGTTTAAGAGCTACGGATTTTAGAAATACAGATTAGCTTTCGAAAATAATAGTTAATTGCAGAAAAACAATTAAGTACTGTCTCCACTCAAAGATGTGAGCGGCAACAAGGAAAATGAGGAAGATCACTTAAGGTAATGCTTTAAGCAGCACGTAATTCAGTATTTTAAAAATTGTTATTGCTTCACAGAAGTTCTTAGAAAAATCCTCCCATTCCATACAAACTTTGACAAGACAAACGAAACTAAGAGCTTACGGTTTAGTGGCATTTCAGTAAACTGCTCCTGCCCTCCCATTTCAAAGGATGTTGACTTTCTACCATCACTACCACAAATTAACTTATATAACTGTTACAAGAATACCCATTTGCTCTGAAAGTCATCCATCTTAGCACAAAAATCTACATAAATCTACATAAACGGACTTCATGCAGAGAGCTAAATCAAATGCTGGGAGGACGGTGGCAGTGAAATTACGCACAGCCCAAGAGCTCCAGGCAAGGCACGGAGCTCATTTTTCCAGCCCACAGGCTGGAAGAGCAGCAACAGTCCATGAGCAGCCTTTACCTAGAGGCTTCTAATCAACAAATCTCCTCATGACAGATAAAACTGGATTAATATGTACTATGGAGGCGTCGGTAGCGAGTCCACAGTTCAGACTGCGTTGAGATTTGCATTTAAAGCAAGACTGAAATCCCTTTGTTTTGTACTTTAAAGACCAATTCTGTTTTCCAAATTTAGTACAGTAACTCCTGAGAGGGCCACACAAATTTTCCATTTAAGATTACTACCAATTTCTGCAGAGAAGACATTTGCAAACACTTCTCCTTTTGACGCCTTTCCTCCTCTCATTAAACTGAGTTCCTTCTGCACTCACCTCGACGACATCCCAAGTACTTCTAAACTTCTACAAGGGGAAGGCTCCCTCCCCTTTCCCAGACAGCCTCACCACACCGCCAGCTACGCTGCTTTTCCAGACACTACTGGTCCGCTCAGCTCACTGCCTACAAAGCCAGGAAAGCAGGTAAGCTAGTCGACCTGGAGGAGTAAGACGAGGCTTAGGAGGAGGACAAGCAGCAAACAAGGTTTGCTGAGAAAGCGGCGCAGCACTGCCGGAATAGAAGAGACCGTCAACCCAAAGGACACGGGGCATTGCTGTTGCTGCCTGGCTCTGCTTCCCTACCCAGCTACGGCAAAGCCATAGCACACCCACTCACGTCTCGGTGCCACGCATCTTTCAGGTGACCTTTAAATTGCATCTAAGAGACGTAAAGTACTGCTTTCCACCACTGCTGCTCTCATTTCTTGGTGCAGCAGGGACGGTGCTTTTGGGGCAAAGGGTGAGCACGAGAAGAGGTTACGCAATGAGAAGACTCGGGGCGAGCTCACTGCCAGGAGACACGTGCGTAGAGCACCTCGGGTAAGACCCTGGGGCACCGTGTGCGTTCCCCCTCTTCTACAGCCCGCTCGGTAAGTCTTAGGCTTTCTAATCTGTCATCCCAAACAAACCTGGTTCGGGGTAACAGCCTGGTAATGTCCTCTGGCGAACCCCAAGAAGGTAACCAGAACGATCTGCCGCCCTTAGGAGCAAGCAAGTAGATCTTCCAAGGTATGGCCAACTGCAAACCCTGTTACTGCAAAAGGCGGGAGCGCAAAGCTGGCATGGGAAGGTCTGCAGGAATAAACGAACGCAGCGATGAAGGTAGAGCTGCTATTTCTCCCCCTTCTTTGCTCATTGTCCATACCAGTAAGGCGTGTGGGAACACACAGGGAAGAGCGGCTGTCTTTCACATTTTTCACATATAGAACAAAGAAAGAAGCTAGGAAATTCCCCGTAACAGAAAAAGCTGTTTAAAATACACGCAAGGGTGCGTACTGTTACAGCCACGGAAGAACCAGGAAATTGCAAGTCAGATTTTCACGCAGCCTTTGCAACCCACAACCATACATTCTCATTTTCCACATTACCTCATTCACATCCACAGCCTATCACCCCACTCGCCATGCCCGCCTCTCCAAACGCTGGATGTCACCGTAACTCTGACCACAAACATAACTCCTAGGAAAGAAGGAAAACAAAAACCACAGAGACACCACACAGCGCTACTAAATATTTGTAAACAATCAGTGCAGGAATCACAACCTATTCCTGCAACCAGCTCCCTCTCTCAAGAGAGCCGGCGGCGGCAGCAGCCCAGCTCAGCGCCTTTAACCGCGGGAGAAACACCCGTTTCTTCCCGTTCTGCCTGGTCCGAGTTCAAAGCCGCACATTTCCCGGAGGTGGCAGGAAGATACGCAGCTGCAGTAAGCAGGTGGTGGGTGTGGGTGAAGCACTGGGAGAAGGAAAACTCGGGAGCTGTGGGATGTAAGCACGGGGCAAGGGCTTCGCGAGCAGTCTGCCTGCTTTTCAAGGTTGCGCTAGAAGTCAGAGCAGCCGAGCAGCCCTAACTGATTTTTAGAGATTTTTGTTTCAGGTGAATTATAGCTGAGCTGTCACCAATTAAATCAGGAATACGCACAAGGAGAAAGTGCGAAACATCGCATTCCTGTATTTTAGGCAAAAGCGATTATTTCATAATATATCTTGATCACTTTGGGCGTTTTGAAAAGTCTCTGAAGACAAACCGGATTTGGGTTTGAGAGCTGGCTGCTTTGCATATTCATTACATTTTTGCAGCGTTTCCAAAGGACTTTTAGCAGGAGAAGAAAATTACATGTAGCTGCAGAAGCGAGACTTAGCAAATTAAATAGTCTTGTCTAGCTCTGAGATGTGCCAAAATACAACCTATTAAGTGAGTTTCACATCCAAATACCGATGCGTATCTCGCCGCAACTAATAAGAAACTCGAAACGTGCAAGAAAAAAAACAATCGTGTAAGGGTAAAAAAAAAAATAAATCCCAAATACTTCACGATTCCCACCCGCTCGGTGCGAGCGTCCCGGCCCGTCCCGGTGAGGGCTACCTACCGCCCCGGCATGCCAGCCGGGACCCGGCCGCCGCCGGCCCCGGGCAGGCCGCGGAGGGAGCCGACGCGAAGGGAAGGGAGCGAGCGGGCACCGGGGGGCCGCGGTCCCGACACCACGTCCGCAGCCGCCGAGCCCGCTGACAGGAACACCCCCGAGCCGGGGCCCGGCACCCCTCGGGAGGCGGCGGCCGCTTCTCCGTAAAGGCTACACCGAGGGGCGCGGGTGCCCGGGCGGCGGGCAGGCGGGGCGGCCTCTCCCGGCCCGTCCGGCGGCGCCCGGAGCCACCGGGCCCGGACAGCCCGTCACGTCCCACCAGCGGCCGCGGGGCGGGAGGAGGGGGTGAACCACTGCGCGGGGGACGGCGGGGGGGAGAGGCCGCCGAGGGGCACGGCACTACAGTGCCGGAGGAGGGGGGGCGGCCGGTACCACAGCGCCGCCCCCCCCCCGGTACCCCCGGGCAGGGACGCCAGCCCGCCGCCGGGGCGCCGCCCCCGCCCGTCCCGTCCCGTCCCGTCCCGTCTCGCCCGTCCCGTCCCGCCCCGCCGCCCCCGCCCCGCGGCCCCCCCGCGGCAGCAGACACGGCAGGGACGTTCCCGTACTTTCCGCCCACTCCCCGTCCCTCCCGCGCCGGATTTCTCCGGGAATCACCCACGCACGACCCGCCCGCTCCTTCCGGCCGTCCCCCGCGGGGCCGGGACCGGGCCGCCCCAGCTGCGCGCCCCCCGGCCGTCCCGCACGTACTCTGCAGTAGGCTGCCGCCGCGGCCGCCGCCGGCTGCCCGGGGCTTCCCTCGGTGCCGTCCCGGCGCCGCAGACTCAGCCCCGCCGAAGTTCCTGCCAGCGCCCCCCCCGCCTGCGCGCCGCCGGCCCAGGCTCCTCCTTTCCCATCGACGGGGCGGGTGGGCGAGCCGGTCCCCGCCACCGCCTCGCTGCCGCCGGGGGGGGGCCGCGCGGCCGCCCCGCCGCCCCGCGCAGCTCGCCTCGTCGCGGCCGCGCCTGCCGTGCGCGGAGGCCGAGCGGGCGGGCGGGAGGCGGGAGGGAGCGGCCTGCGGCGCCCCCGCCCCCCCGGGCCCCGGCCCCGCCGCCGGCCCCCGCCCCGCACACACACCGCCCCCTCCCGCGCGGTCACATGGGGAGATCCCGCGCGCGCTCCGCCGCCCGCCCACGCGCGGCCGCCGCGTGACGCAGCGCCTGGCGGGGGCCGCCGCCGCGCGGGGGCGGGACCGGCACCGGCACCCGCCGCCCGGCAGCGCGCCCCGCCGCGGCCGAGAGGCCCCGCCCCGCCCCGGAGCGGGCGGCCCCGCGGGAAAACGCGCTTTCGAACTTTCCGCTCGCACGGGCGGGAGCTGCCGCCCGCCCCGGGGCCGGGGCCGGGGCCGCGGCCGCTGCGGGGGGCGCGCGGAGCTGCGTCCCGGGCGGGGGCAGGCGCACGGCCGAGCCCAGCCGGTGCTCCCGCCGCTCCGTGACAGCCCCGCGGGGGGGCCTGGGCCCGGGGCCGGGGACAGAGCCGGGGCCGGGGGGTGAGGGGGGCGGCGGCGGGGCTGGGAAGCAGGCGGGGTGGTGAACCCCACGGGGAACCCGAACAGCTCCCGCGAAACACGTGCTCGGTGAAATAAGGCCCCGGTAGAGACCGGGTGAGGCCGCGGCAGGAGCGGGCCCGCGCCCAGGGCTGCCCTCCCCGCGGGGCGCGGGGCTGCCCCGCCGGCACCGCCGCCCCCGGGCCGGGCTCCGCAGGGAGGGTCGCGCCGTCCGGCCGGCTACCGCCTGGGCGGGGGGCCCGCGGGCCCGCCGGGGGGAGGCTCGCTGGCCTCGGTCGCCCACCGCCCGGGCTGCGGGACACCGGGCATCACCCCTCGGGGGTGAGCAACGCCGCCTTCCTCCTCCTCCTCCTCCTCCTCCTGTCCCGCGCCCCAAACACCCCAGCCCTGGGAACGGGCGCCGTCGTCGCTCCGGCGTGAGGCGCGTGGGAAGGGCAGGCTCCGCGGCCGTACTTCGGCGTTACCGCTGTTGCAGCGGTCTTGAGCCGCCCCACGCCTGCAGAGCGGCCCAGCCCTGCTCCCACGGCCCCTCCGAGCACGGCTGTTCGGGAGGTGCCCCCCAGAAGGAAGGACGGACGTCCTCGCAGCCGTCGAGGAATGGCGGTGCGTGAGGCGACGGTACCCCACAGCCCGTGAGACGCGGCTGGGTGGTAGGGCGAGGGGCAGAACTCCAAATACCGGCAGAAACAAAGCCGACCTCCCTTTCTGCCCGCCTTTCGTTCTCCTGGGGTGCGGCAGCGACCGCAGCTAACGGCGACCGCTCGGGCGGTGATGTCGAGGGTCTCCGTCTACAGCTTCGAGAGCTCACCCCTGTTAGCCCTTCCATTTCCCGGGGGCTGATTTTTCTTCTTCGTAAGAACTTGAGGTGCAACACATAGTACCACGATGGGAGACCACGTTCTTGCTCGTGAGGCTGGCGTCAAAACTTGGTTGCTTTTTTAAGGTACTGGGATTTCATTAGAATTCCTCACTTGAGGTTTTCAAGTCCCTGCAAAATACCCATGTACAAAGATCTGTGCAAAATACCCATGTACAAAGATCTGTGCAAAATACCCATGTACAAAGATCTGTGCAAAATACCCATGTACAAAGATCTGTACAAAATACCAAGTGTCAAATCAAGTGTGGAGAAATGATACCATGGATTTATTTAACTGATGGAGCTGATTAAAATAGGAGGTTTTGGTAATGAAAATCCTACTTAGTGCAGATAACAACAGAAAAAGGATTAAATGGGGAAAAAAAATTAGAGCGTGAGGAAAAAAAGCCTCAATAAAATACACTTGTCTTGTAGGCAACATCCGACTCTTCCCGTAGCCGGGAATACCTATCACACAGGGTTTCCTCTCCATCTGTGTTGCCTTCCAATCGATACCTTGGATAGCAGAAGGCTTCCTTACCACTCCTTGCTGTTGGTCGGAGCGGGGACTGGCCGGCCGGGAAGCCAGGTCACAGACCGGCTCTTTGGTAACCACCTCCAGATAAAACGGAGTTTCTCTTCCAGTTTTTCGAATAGGAGGCTACTGCCTTTGTAGCACCTTAATAGTGGACCTATGGCAAATCACTGTCCCAGAAATGACATAAATATGTCTGAAAATTTGTATATGATCTAGGAAGAAAGTTTAAAAAAGATGCAGGACCGCCTGCTGTAGCTAGGGAAATGCAAGCGTCTTTATTTCGTATCCTTTTTATTTTCTAACAGCTAAACTCTGAGAACTTTCCTCCCTGCCTGGGGCATTTTCCTATCTTCCACTTAGTCGTGACCGTCGAGCTAGTGACTTTGCGTCAGGCCGGCTGAGGGTGCCGCGCAGCCTGCGCTGGGGAGGGCTGCTGGAAGGCGGCGAGGCGGGGGCCGGGGGGCTGGCCCGGCCACACAAGGCCCCTCTCTCCGTCCCCTCGCCTCTCCCCTGCCCACGGACGCGTGGCACGGACGGGCTGGCGGGAGCGGGGGCTCCGTCTGCAGCGTGTACCCCGAGCGAGAAACGGGCACGCTGCTCTTGAGGCTGCTGGCAAATCCGTGCCACAAATCAGCAATTGCCCAATCCGAAAATCATCCCGCGGGGTGCGGCAGGGATGTTGCCCGAGGGAGAATACCTGTTGCCTGCAGAAACGGGCAGCGCCTGCACCTGGAGCCCCTCTGCAAAGCAGAGGCACCGACCGCCCAGCTTTTGCCTGAAACTGGAGTGACTGTGGTTGTCTCCTTGGCTTTGGGGCGTGATCCAGTATCCCGACGGAGCAGACGAGGAGGTAGAGGCAGCTTTTCTCCCTGGCACGCTGTGGTTCCCATGAGAAAACTCAGTTGCACGTTGCCCAGCAAAACCACAAAAATGTTCACAGCGCTGTCTTCTCTCCTCCCACTCAAAATGTTTTTGCATACGCCTTTAGGCACTACAATCGCAGTAATTAAAGCTGTAAAATATTATTAGTATCACGCTTCTATAGACTTTTCGTCCTAAATGCTTTATATACCATGCACACAGTGCAACAGAAATGCAGCCACTCGTATGGGGAAAAGGAGCAGGGACGGTGCATGTCGAGGTGGGGAGTCAAATTTTCACCAGGGATGCTCGATGCAAATCCCTCCTCCTGGAAGAAGTTCCCAGGACACCTCTGAAGTCCACCCAGTGCGATCCTGTGCTGGGACTCGGGCAGAGATCCTGCACAGCCGGAACTGTGCGTGCCTATCCTAGAGAGACTAACATCACCGCTTCGGGAGCGTTCAGATGGATTTGCAGAGGTGCTTACGGCCCTTAGCTGCGCTTCTGACAGCTGCCAGCGCATGAGGTGTAACTCAGCCCTGTCCTGGGCTACCGCATATATCAGGGCAGATGTAGGAGCGGGCTGAGTAGACCGTGGCCCGCTCTGTGGCGCGTGCTTAGGCCAGGAACGGCGGCGTATCTGCTCCAGTCTGGCATCTCGCGCTGGGGAAGAGGAATAGGACAAACTCGCTCTGCTGTCTCCCTTCACCAGTCAATCTGAGAACGCCGGGCGAAAAGCCAGAGGCAGCCGATGAGACAAATTGAGACTTCCCCAGCGAAAAGCAAGGAAGTGTTTTTACAGTGTTTTTTAGC
This sequence comes from Gavia stellata, assembly GCF_030936135.1. NCBI lineage: Eukaryota > Metazoa > Chordata > Aves > Gaviiformes > Gaviidae > Gavia > Gavia stellata. The sequence goes on from NC_082601.1 coordinate 35,372,765, forward strand.
GCTGTCCTATCATTAAAATTCAAATACTTTCCTGACCAGGTACTGCTTCCGCTTGCATCCCACAGAGGACAAACCAGCGCCGAGTCCGATCCTTCTCCCAAATGTCCTGACGTCTGGAGGTAAAAGTCCCCTTCAGAAGATGTCTGCCCTGCACAAATGGGAAGGGAGGGATGGAAAGAGTTCTGGCAATTTTGTAGCTGTTTCCATGCTTTTGTATTTTGATTTTGAAACGGTTGTAGCGTACTGAGAGTGGGTAGGTGAAAGCAAGAAATTGTAACGCTAAGAAAGTAAATAAATGAGGTGGATCCAGTGACGGAGGTAGCAGAACTTCAGTGCAGAAGACAACCTCTATTTCAGACCTCCTTTCTTTCCTAAAATGCTTGCAAGCTAGGGAATCAATGTCCAATTTTAAGACCCTTACCTAGCGTAAGGACTATCTAGTCTGATCTTCTTCATGACACAGGCCCTACAGAGCACTGAAAAGCTTGTGATGAACGTTCAAAGTAACGCACAAAGAGCACACGCACCCTCGTGCCCAAATAAACCCACCCAACCTTCTACGCATGCTTTTTCTACCACCGTGCTAAGGCACCTGGGTGGACACCATTAAAATTCTGGCCAATTCCACGAAGTGATTTGGTTCCTCAAGACCTCCGAAGAAGGAGAAAGGGGCTCATCCACGGCACGTGCAGATTTCCAGGGAGACACGTTCCGCCACTCCTCAAGGACTCCCTGTAGCCATTGCTGTTCAAGCAGACCTGCCCCAGCGGGCTCTGCGAGAGGGATAACGTGCTCTGCCATAGAAAATTTGCAAGGCTGAGCAGTGCGGGCCGCGGGGAGGTAAAGCACAGGGTTAGAAAGGGGGAAGCGACAGATGTGCCGTCACCTCTACGGAACCGGGAGTATCTCTGCAGAAGCGGCTCCTTCCTTCCCCGCTCCACGCACAGACCTCGCCGGTACAGTCTGACTCTCTGATGTTCTGTCTGATTAAACAAAAAAAGATTGGAATCACACATGGCATAGGGACACTTTCATAATATACAGAAGAAATCTGCAGATGATCAGTTCTCTATTTCCTCAGACTCCCCAGATTGCAAGATTGACGAGGAAGCTGAGTAGGATACGAGTGCCACAGAATCAAAGGGAAAGAAAAAAAATAAATCAGCAGCAAGCAATTATATTCAAGCAGACAAGACGGCAAGTCAGACCCAGAGGCAGCTCCAAGGCTGCCAACACAGCAGCTGGTCCAGCTCCCCGAGGAGCTCCACGCAGAACGTCTCTGCGGTCGGTCCCCAGCCTCCCCGACTGCCACCGGAGGAGCGGCGGAGGAGGAGGAGGAGGAGCGGAGCGCAGGGGCGTAGGTGCCACCTCGCCCCAGTCTGCCTCCTTCTAGCAGGTCACAGCTGCTAGCTGGGGCGCAACGCGTGCAGAAGTACTGCTGAAAGTGCATGTCGAAACATATTTCTCAGGGAGACTATTAATGCCTGTGAAGAAAACACTCGGATTGTTCGCAGTTAATGGAGAAGAGAAAAATGCATTGCATAAACACAAATTTTATTAGCCGTCATTGAGGAGGCTGCAGGGTCTAGTGGCTGGACCGTGTAGCCGGGGCCAGAGGCGGCTGCACTCCCTTTCTAGCTCTCTTCTGCCGACGTCGGACAAGTCATTTCACCTTGCAGCACCTCGGTTTCCCCACCTGGAAATTAGGTTAATGATTTGACTGCTTCCTCAGTGAGGCAATTCTAGATCTGCTGATGAAGAGTGCTGGGTCAGAGGCAAGGATTATTATTTAGCATCATAAATACTCATACCATTGTGCAATGGGCAGGACTTGCTGAACCGACAACAGCACTTGTTAGAGACCATGCCCCAGAAAGCTTACAGTCTCCAAAACACTATACCTATAAATTCATCCAATGCAACGAAGAACAAATATGGAGTGGGATGTACTTTTGGCAGCTACGACACCTGACTGGTTGGGAAAAGAGTTTTGAAGAAGAGTTTGCCTGCTCGGTGCACATAAATCAGAAAGTGGCTTCAAATGAAGAGGACAGTACCCCACACACGCAGAAAGCTGTGCAGGATGGAGTGGAGTGGAGCTTCCAGAAAAATAAAAAAGGCATTGAAGCCTGACAGGAGGGTGAAAACCAGGAGAACAGGGTCAGGGCTGAGTAGCAGAGGAAATTATCTCATCAACGTGGCAAGAGATATCTTTCTATTGATTTTCAAATGAATAGATTTTATGGCCAGGAGCAACTGTTTAAAATCATCATAGTCTCACCTCTTGTACCCTGTAGATCAAAGAATTTCATCTAGTCATTTGAATTAGATTACTCCTATGTAAATAAAATAGTGCGCTAATTACAATCAGTTGGAGGATACAGATTCATCACAGACTGAGACCTGCACAAGCATACAGTTCACAAAACAAGGCTTTGCTAAAACCTTCTCATTTAGTCTGCATCAAAACGGGCATGAACCTGGAAATTACTCCATTTTAGAGCTGTGCCTGCATGGTATTTTACCCGTGCCCATTTCAGTCCCTCGGGAAACACAGGTCCCGCTGCTGTCCTCCCTTGAGGCACAGACCCAAGCGATGCATGCTTCTACAGCGAAAGGCGGGGAAGGGCTGCACAATGGGCAGCGGATAATCAAACCAGCGACTGCTTGTCTGGCCACCACACGCACCACCACACCATTTCTTGCAAGGCCAACACGGTACCGGTGCTCACTCCGCTGTCACCTAAGTGCTTTGGGAAGAGCTGGGGAAAACATCTGGTAGTTGGAAACGTGATAAAACATAGAGTCCTGGAGGCACGGAACATCTTCACAGGTTCTGTCTGTGTCTGACGAAGAGCTCCATCTGAAAAGCACAGGGAGGAGGAGGAGCTTCCAAGATGTCAAAATATACCGTTTCAACATTTTCAAAATAGCAGAGCTGAACGTTTTGCTTTGAAATGGGCTCTTTCTGATAAAAAGCACCCCAAAAGCGTAAAAACAACAGTAACAAAAAGAAAAATATTGGGGAAAAATTACTTTTGAGAGCTCAGTACACTAAGTATTAAATGGAATCATCATCTTGGCTCAGACTCACTGCTTTGGTCAAATAAAAATAATTTCATATCATACCTACAGATACAGGCACGGAAATAGTGTTATGGTTTGGGACAGAGTTTTACTTCTGTACCTTTCAGCCATAAAACCAAAAAGAGCATTCTTTGCCCAGTCCTACTGAAAATATAGGGGGGGAAAAAAGTGAGAAAATACACTAACAAGTAGCAGAAAGGAATATAAACCTGTGGGTATATCTAGCAGTAGGTTCGATAGGGTGAGGCTTGTATGAGACCTCTCTGGAGAGACGGGAAAGCATCAAAGGGCTTGCGACCCTCCCCGTGTCGTTACCACCATCAGTGGCTGCCAATTGCCACTCCTCCCATGCCAACCCTGGCCCTCATCCCAACCAAGGTGATCCCGCGGCCACGACACCGGCAAACCAGGTGCCGGTGAAGACTGCAAACCCCAAAGCTTTAGGAGTGCAATGAGGGGGGAAGCATAAAACCATCCCCCTGAGCCCCCAGGTATCGCTGAGGTGTTGCTCAGGACCCTCCCTCAGGGCAAAACTAGTTTATTATTTAATTTTCAGTCTGTAAAAATAGCCGGCGCCGGCAGCAGGAAGGGATGGAGGGAGCCGGCAGCTCCGGCGTGAGCGACAGCGTGCGCGGCACCGCACCTCCGGAGTGGGAGTTTGGCTTCGCAGCCAGCTGCTCAGATCTCATCAGTAGCCCGGAGGGGTTTTCAGTTTGTAACTTTAATCTTTTAATCTGGCTCTCTCCTCTCGTGCGTAGGCGAGGAGAACATGGTGGTGGGTTAATCCTCCGACGCCTCTCCCTTGCTTGGTGCTCGCCATGCAGCGGACCCACGGTTAGGACACAGGATTAAAACCAAGACCGTGAGGCGGCAACGGGCTGAGGGATCATCCCAAGGAAAGGGTTTTCAACAAACAAGGAGACACGGCACCCCAAATTTCCTGAAGACAAGGCAAGTCAGGGTCAGCAACAGAGGCCTCCATTATGTGGAGGTGGAGACATGAGCAGCAGCCAGTAATTAAAAAAATTGTAACGTGGCAATAGAAATACATGACTGCAAACGGCGGTGCGTGCTCGCAGTTGAGACCAGGACGGTCCTGCCTATGCAGGTGGCCAGCAGTGTCCTCCAAAAACCACCCCCGAGAGCAATATCCCAAACTGCTCACAGGAGAGCCCCGCGCGTGCTCGCTCTGCAGCTTGGCACAAGCCTCTCGCCACAAGCATTTAAAGCCAGAGGGCAAAATCTTGACCTCGCGGAGATCAAGGAGTTATTCATCCACCACTTATTTTGCCGTGGTTGAGCAGACATCTGAATCCATGCTGAAGTCCTTTAAAAAAGTAAGCTGGCTTTCAAATGTGCCGTGCGCTTGCATCTCCTGAGCTCCCAGTGCCTTTATACGGACCCGAGTGCCTAAATGTTAGACGCATTAATTTAAATACTCGATGCCTCGGTTTATCCACGTCTCAGTGACGGCTGAGGGTTATTTACATCATAGCATTTTGGGAAGCCAAGTGCTTGCAAAGAAGCCCGAAGCCTACAGGTGAAAGCGTGCAGGCGTGGGGAGCGATGATCATCCTCCGGGCCCTTTTTCCAAGTAAGGAGAAGGCTTCTGTGCCTTCCAGCTCCTCTCTTGGCAATGATCTGCGTGTAGGCAGTGGTCATAATCAGGAAGTGCCTCCTCCAATTTACAGCTGGTGGTACCACCTGTGCCTCTCCAATTCCAGCCAAAACAACCACCTCCTCAAACCCACTTGTAAGGAAGGGCAGAGGATCCAGCAATGACAACTCAGAGGGAAAAGCAAGACTCGGGTTTAAGTGCTGACATTTTCCCTAGACATACACTGCTGTTTATCAGTAGAGTATTTTCTTTCCTCTTGTAAAAACAATCGCGGTGTCTGCTGAGAGAAGACAACCCTGCCATACCTAGCTGAAGGGTGCACGCACCACAAGTGAGCAACTGATTAGTGATAGGGCAGACATGGGACAACAAGAAAAGGTTCAGACGTTCAAATTTGCTGGGCCAACGAGGGACCAGCCTACATGCCTGGGTGGCAGCTGGAATGGGAGAAAGCGGAGTCGTTACTCATCACTTCAAGTCTGTCAAGAATTTTCTTTCTGGAAGGAAAACAGCATGTTAGTAACTGCTGGCGAGGCAGGGAACATTTCTGTACAGCTGAGATACAGCTGTGTATATGGCAGTATGTATACACACACACCCCTTATTGGTATTATCCTTTTGTCCCCTGCACTGGTTTTCGATTGCCAGGTCCTCCCTGGACTTTCACTTCATCGTGGTTGAAGCCACCTCCCTACTTGGGGAGCATCTCAAGAACCAACTCTGGATAAGCAGTCACTGCTTTAATCTACTCCAGACCTTGAACAGAGCTCTTACTTTGGGAACTAGAATCCTGAGGTGATTTTAAATTACAGAAATTGGTAAGAATTACATCTCTCATCAGCCAAAACTAATACCAGAAAGGGAAGTCTTGCTGTTCCCATTGGTGCAACCAACAACAGGGCTTCCCTGACTTCCACAGGTGAGATAGTCTGGACAAAAAGAACAGAGGCCCCCACCTTATCAGCTGGCATTCATTCTGGGTGACTTAATTTTTCCGGATATATGTCCCTTGTGTGGCACATACTGAGTTCCTGCTCAGGTCCTACTCACAAAGCTTAGGTTGGCTTCTCTGGAGCATGCAGGACTGAGAGGCATTGATTTTCAGATTTACTAAATGCCTGCATTTCCAGTTAATCGGGAGCTGTGGGTGCCAAAACCTCAAGAGAGTCACTTACCCTCATTGCAAATATCATTTCAGCCTTTCTAATGCCACTGGAAAAGTAACAACCTTTTGAGAAGACTTAAGTGCACTCTAAAAGCTGTATACAGAAAAAACAACAGGATCAGAATGAAAGCCAACAGTTTCTGATATCAGATAAAACACTTCCTTTCATCAGCATTTTCCCCTTTTCATTAGCTATTTCTTTTCACCCACTTTCCATAGCCTCAAAAAGTTATTTTTGAATGACCTGTTTGCTGCAGCTTTCCTGAAGTGGCCCAACCATCTTTGAGAAAGTACCTTGCTGTTGCCTGGTCCTATAATTACTTGCATCTGAACCTAAAGTGGGCAGGTTCTCATCTTCCATTTAGATTTTTTTTTTTAATGGACGATGAAAGCAGAAACATTTCAGCCATACAGCTCCAAAAAGCTTTTGATCTGCAGCTTTCCCAGTCCAGTGCCATGGTGACAAGCCAGCACAGGGAAAATCCACTGCGCAATAACCAAGAAAGATGCACTTTGCATTTCAGAGAGAGTGCTCTTCACGTGGCAAAACATCTGTTCAAAAGTATAAAGCGGGCATCTTGCTGTCTTCTAAGACAGTCCTGCCACAATGCCTACAAGTCACTTTCCTTAGGAAAGAGGGATTTTATTTTTTCTGCTAAAGTCTGTATCTGTTCATCAAACTGATCCCCACCATCTGTACCTGCTGAATCCACACAGCATACTCCCATCTCCTAAAACTGGGGTTGTCTTGTCAATGGGATCCAGCACAAGGGGATTCTGACAGACAGACGAGAGCAAAGCCTGCAGCTTGCTTTCCTCTGTGCAAGTTTGACATCAGTGAGAAAGGTCACGTACAGGTATTGAACACAACTAAAACACATGCAGAACCTCTTCCAAGGGGCTTGCTAAGAAACACAGCAGAAAAGACGTGGTCACCTTTGAGTATATGGGGATAGCTGCACCCCAATAATCGCTGTACAGGCCTTTTTGTTTTCAAAATTAGCTGCCAGCTTTTCAAAGACAGAACAATATCAGATCCTCTTAAGACGCTGATCCATCTTAAGGTGATGATTACTAGCAGGGCTGAGAGCTTCATCTCTTACCTAACATTTCCTGTCATGAAACCCTGTTTTGAGATGCTTTGGTCTTACTAAACTTCAATCATCTTTATTAAAATTTTCCATGCCAGGTATTTACCTCAAGTTGATTTTTTTTAAATCAATACGTCTTTGTACCTGTTTTCAGAAATCTTACATCAGCATCCTCACTATACAAGACATTAAAATTGCTCACTAGACCCACTACCTGCAGGAGCAGGGGTAAGTAGGTAGGACAGCTAGAGGTGTTACGTGATCAGATGTTTTTGAAAGCAGATGAAATTTTTGTGGGAATGAGCAATTTTGCTCATTCTATAAGCCTTTTCTACATTGAGACTTATTTTTAACATTGGCAAGACCTAGCTCATTAAGTTATCATACACGAAAGATATTTTACAATAAATTAGTATGGCAGTTCATTACAATGTGTGGAATTTTGCAACCATCTCAAAGCAGGACACATTAAATTTTACATGGAAGGATGTTTCAAGGGTGTTATTGCTAAAGGGAGGATCAGATCCTACACAGCGGTGGGGAATAAGGAAGAAGCTGAATGGCCAAAGGTTGCTGCCGACCGTCTCCCCTTACATTGCACAGCGAAGCGGGTTAGGCTCTAGATCAACCGCTACAAGACGCGAGAAGGGGACTCCGTCAGCCAAGCTTGGTGAGCCCTGCTTTCTCCCCACCACGTCAACTGAGGACCAGGGTTTGGGGTTGCCTGCTGTCCATTGTATGACTGGTGGCAATGATCTAGCTCCGAGGGATGTCGCCGAAAACATTGTGTGCAATTCTAACTTCGTGACTTACAGCGATTTGGGTTTCTTTTCTCTTTTTCCCATTGTCTTTTCTCCAGCAGGAACTGGTTAGAGAGAGGATGAAGTGACTGTGGGAAAGAAAAAAATGTGTGAAAACAGGAACCTGAAAAAAGTAGCAGCGAGAAGTCACTGGAAATCTCTTTAATAGTGAGAACATTTCAGGTATGTTGAGAAGCAGAACTATTCTTCTCTGTGCCGCAAGCAAAGTTGCTGAACTACACTGTTTTCCCCTCAGCTAAAAGCCAGTTTAGTCATATAGATTTCAACCATGTAGGCAATGAAAAATAATTGTTTCCCCGCAATTTTTTCACAAAATACTGGCAAAAATGGCACATGTTTTCCCTATTATTTGAATTTGCCTTTATTTGTGCCAAAAGTAATTTCTGACCTCCAATACATGCTCCAAAAACAGTGACTGAGTAGAAAGTGGGACTTTCCCTCTGATTAAATGTTCTTATGGTTTATGGTCACATAAGACCCCCTGCCTTGTGCTTTCCTTCAATTCCTTCTCGGTCTTTAGAAGTTCCTGGACAACAAGGAACACAACATCTGGGAAATCTGACCACAGCGTTTCAGGGAAAAGAAACTAAAAGGAGAAGGACTTCAACAATTACAGTGGCATAAGAAAGAAATATGGGGAAAAAAAAAAGTTGAAAGGCAGCCTAGCACTTACCCACAGATCCCAGCAGTAGTTCCAGGCGGGATTTATTCTAGTGATGAAAATACCGCAAGGATACAGGTGCCCTAACATTGCAGAAGTAGCAGCACTGGTAGAGCCAAGTATACGGACACGCTGTCACCCCTTACCTGCCTGCCCAGAGCGATCCGGGCACGGAGCAGGTTCTGTGGGATCACAAATGAGCAATTTTGTTAGCCGAAGACTTGGGAGCAGATGAAAGCTTGGGCCACCATCCCCCAACATACCTGCCAGAGAAGTTGAGCTGGTACAGGGTGGGGAAATTAACTGTGCTAGATAAAGGAGTGGTATTAAAATCTCCGTTTGCCTGGAGCGGTAAAGAAACCAAGAGAAGGAATAGCGACTCTCCAAGGGATACAGCTGCATGCCACTCCTTTTTGAGGGTGAGCTGCCGTACTTCGCTCTTACCTGTTGAATTCACGCCCAGGGAATTAGAAGCTAGAGGAAAACTAGGGGGCTTTATTTATGTATTTTCACCAACCCATTGTGCGGCATTCTTTATCTGTGATTTAATAGCTCATTTACCATTCGTAACTTCGGTGATTTCAACCAGAGGGAAAAATGTGATAGGATTTTGCATGACTCATGAGCCTTGTGAAATACTTAAAAATGGCTCATCTTTCAGGCTTTTTAACCAGATTGAAGCAGAGTAAAAACATGAATTCTGTAAAATGGCCCGGACACTGAGCTTCTGTAAAGTCTACTTTGTGTTTTTAATGATGATTTTCCTCTGAAGATACAAACTGTTCTGGAAAATGTGGCAAATATCTAACTGATTAAGCCCACAAAGGTGTGTTCCTACATTCTTGGGTACATTCTTACATACCTGCACAGAGCTTCAGGCTTTTTTCTTTTTTTTTTTTTAATTTTTTTTTTTTTTTTTTAAATCAAGGCCAATTTTTCAATCAGCAATGTAGATCTGCAGATCTAGGTTTAGTAAGCCAACGAGAAATATTACCTGAAGATTGCATACACAGTTACTCTGCTCTCAGCTGAGCCCCACTCTCAGTTTCTGGGGCCAGACTCTCAGGTGGCGTGAATCCGCACAGGGCCACCAGAAATCTGATTGCCAGAGATCCCTCACCTTTATTTTTAGTGAGCAATCGCCATATGGATTTTGCCTTCTACTTAGCTTCCATCTCCTTGTGTCCCGCTCCCTTACCTCATTAGCACTTATGATAGAAAGGCAGGTAATTGCCAGGACCTCCTCAATGAGGGGCAGACTAAGCACAGCTGCAAGCTCCTCACGCCTTTCTACACACATTTTTGCAGCGCAGATATCCTATCTCTTGCAACAGCGATGCTCTGCGCATCACAGGCACTGAGCCCATCTTCTGTTCGCTTCCCAAGACGTTAGAGCCCACTACGCCCTCTCGAGTTGTGTGTCCTCTTCTTTGATCTTTCCATCCATCCCTCTGGTCACAGGAACACCAGTTTTGAGCTTTCTAGTTTTCAAACGCCTGCATTGTTCACTGCATAGCCAACCTCAGCCAAGGGCTCGGCAGCTTCCCCTTGGACAGAGAGGCATTGTAAGGAGGGGACGGACTAAAGAGGCAGCAAGAGAGAGCAGAGGCATGTCCCTGGAGATCGTCCTTCACTGCGACTTTGAGAAAGAAAACCTGCGACCAACACGCAGAGTAATGGGTTGCAGGCTCAAATGGTGGCATCTGACCTTTCCCACGGCGGGGAGAATTGTGCTGCTGTTCCAAGTAACTCCTCTACAAGACTTACTAACAACAATTAGTAATAATAGTAATAATAATGGGTTACAGAACAAATTTTGGTTTCTGACTATCATTCAGCTGGGAATGAAACATATCACAACTGTCTCTTTTAGAAGTGCTGGGAAAACGTGTCATAGTTAAGAATGAAAGTATTAGGCAGATGTGACATTTAATATCTGAACTGCCATCAGGCAGTAAATTGCATTGTTGAATTGCATTGTTACCCAAGTTAATAAGAAAAAAAGGAAAAATTTGAGAGTGAGCACTAGGGGCCAGCTTCACCTCTGGGGCAGCACTGTTTGCCGGAGCCCCCGACATCTGACGGCAGTTCCCGTACCACGGCATCCCTTTCGGCAGCAGCCCCGCCGCTGGGAAGGTGAGTGGGCTTCATGCGGGGTTCCTGTACAACTGCATCAAACACGCTGCAAGTTTCTAGGCCAAACTATACAGGTTGACAAACCAAACAGCAACTAAGAAACTTTCCAAACCAAATGAAAGTCATCTCTTGCTTTTTTTTCCCCTAGACTCTTGTTTCTGAAATGTCTCGCTGTGCTTGCTTCAACCTTTCAGCGCTGAAAAGGCGGCAGCACAGAAGTAGCAAGCTGCAGATGGATGGACTTAGTTCTGGCAGGGTTGGATGGAGCAGGAAGGAAGTTAACAGGGAAAAAGTTTCACGTTTCAGTAGACAGGGACAAGCATTTCCCTATAATAAGGCAAGAGGATTTGACAGAATTTCTTGTGTTTTAAGCTTTGCATGCCTTTCTTAATAAAAGACTAAGCTCCCTTTCTCCTTCCAACAGGGTGCATCGTGCCTTAGATAAAATCCTTTTGAAGAAAAACGTACACACAGAGTATAATCTGACATTATTCCAGTGCTACAGGGAACATCTTGAACATAATTGCACCACATGGAAGTTGACTTGCTATGAGAAAAACACACAAAAAAGCTTTCACAACAAATCTGTAAACACATTTATGCTCCCAATAGCCATAGTAAATCCAATTAAACAGCCAGGATTTGTGCTACAAACTGTCACTAAAGGAGTTAATGCAGTTTCTGTGGCAGGGAATATACCAGCTTTAAGCAAGAAATCACAGTTCCAAGCTGCCTGAGGTTCACAATTTTGTAGGCAAGCCTCACTTGAGAGGACTGGCAGCCAAACCAAGACTCTTCAGGCCCAGCTCACTCCTCTCCCATGCACGGTGGTACGGCATTGCCTCGCCCTCACTCTGCCTCGTCCTGGCATCCCCTTCCCTCTGCCCCAGCTACCTCCTTCGAGATGCTCTAATGCCTCTTCCAGCAGTGCTGGTAGTGGGACTAAGGACATCAGAACGAGGTTTGCCTGGCTTTGTTACAAGCATCGTTTCGTTTCAGGTACGACGCTGACACTTGCAATAACAAAAAGTACCAAAAGTCAAACAGGGTCCTGCAGATCCGCATGCCGTGCCCCACACGATACCAGTAATCCCAATCTCAGGATGCGACACCACACAGAACCAGTTGTAAAAGCACAGGTCTTAAGTGTGAAATAACTCATTAGCCAAGGTGTTCAACTTCCCCATGGCTGTTAAAAAAAATGTAGTTAGTGCTAATAAGCACACTTCTAAAGCCAGTTTAGCAGAAGGCCTTGTTCTGGTCTGATGTTCTGCTCCCAATACACCGAAAGCATACAGCTACCACACAAGAAGAATTATCTCAGCCTGGAACTGAAGATTTTCTTTCCTGCAGATGCCAGTAGAGAACACAGGAGGAATGCTGCCTTTGCACTGGAAAGAGCACGGTGTATTGCAGCATCAGGGAGCAAGAAACTCTGTCCGGAGAACACCCGCTTCTGAGGAGCACCAAGCAATGCACGGTGAGGTTTGCGCTGGCTACCTGTTAGCCATGCTGAAAACTAATACTACTAAATCAATAACAGCACAGTGTCTATAATACCATCGCTCTGCCTCAAAATCACCAAAACAATTTAAATCTCATCAGTATTTCCCACGAGGGAGGAAATTCTATCTATGAGTGCCGAGAGCAAAAGCGGCAGCAGCTGGTGCAGATGCCCGGTGAAAGCTGGTCCCAGCTGCAGCACAACAGCCGAAACCCTGAGTGGTGGGGGGCATCTCGGCACCGGGCTCCGGTTCTGAGCATCCTAACTGCACGTTAGCCATGCAGGTAAGACTTCAAAACTCAACAGTTAGTTATCCTTCAAATAAAGGGAGTGCAGTTCCACCCTTCTGCTAGAAGACGCTGAGGAACACTCCAGCATTGCTCCTGTGCAGTCTCCCTGTTGCTATTTGCCCCCAACTGCTAGTTTTTATGCATACAACAGGTAACCCCTTCACAACCTTCTGATTTCTGCTATTCTTCAAAGGTTTGAAGCCTCCATTTTCAGTGGATGTAGCAATGGTCTCTCTCAAGGCTGCGGTGCTGTGACTCACAGCAAAAGAAACTAATATAACACCCGTCTTGAATGCACAGCTAGGAAGTAAAACCAACGATGGGAAATGTTTACAGAGCAATATATGCCCACATAACATTGGCCAACAATTTTGAGCACTGCAAGTTTTGGTCACTTAGAGATGTTTTCGAAGTGTCTAATTCTCAGTAAATGGCAGTACCATATCTTTCTCCAAAATTAACATTCTTCTAAATGTGTTCCATAGCCACTCAGGATCAGTTCAGAGAACATGAGCATCTCGGGCTGGAAGATGCTGTTGCTGGTGGCGGGCAGGGTGGATGGCAAGGGCAGGAGCAGGGCTGTGCCACAGGCAGCCGTCACCCTCCTGCGGAGTAGGATGTTTCCGAGCCTCTCCCAGCCTGATGCCAGCGGGCACTGCTTTCCCCCCCTGCTCTTTGAACACAACCACAGATGTTTTTATTCCTGTCCTTTCTGCATCCAGGTAGCTGGAAAAGCTGGGATCTTCTCTCCCTACACAAGGGCTACAGAGACATAGATATGAACAAATGAAGAAACGGACAAGTGTCAGCTGCGTGGTTTTAGCCTGCTGAGTGTTTTCCGGGCATCCAAGCTGCAGAAGCCGCACCTGCCTGGCTCAGACATCATTCGAATGTTGGCAGAGCTGCTGGACACCTTGAGCAACAGTGATGAGGCTCAAGTGCTTTATGAGTATTTCCAGGTGTGTCTGAGTTGTCTCTGACCTCCTTAGACTGCAGTCTGTTTGGCTTACAGAGCTGGCAGGATCCCCTGGTGTGTTTGGTACCTGTAACTTCTTTGAAGCAGGGAATGGTGTTTGCTGGCTTACCAGTTCTGCAGCGCGTCTCCACGCTGAGGAGGCTTGCTCGGACCTAGGAGCTGCCAAAGGTCCGAATCAGCTGCCAAATAACACCTGCCTATGGATGCTTTCCTTTGGAAAAACAGTTCTGGGAATTCAGACTTGAGGTTTAATGATGACACAGAAGAAAAGCTGATGCTTCCAGACCATGCTGCTTTTGAGATTAAAAGCTTAAAAAGGTTTTTTTCAGGAGTGAAAGAAAACATCCAAGTCAGCAGCTCACTCTGCAGTTAACTTTAACCCTTTGACATCAAAATGGACAGACAGACGTATAAAACACCCCTTTGCTTTAACACCTGTGTTATACAACTGGAAAGGCTAGAAGAGCGCTGTGCAGTTAAAAAACCTGGCATCTCATGGGAACAGAGTTTTGGCTTTCAACCTGGAGTCACTCTTCTGCCTCCATCTCTTGCGTGTTTTCTGCGGCAAACATATACTTAGTTCAGCAGCCCTAATCCTGAGGTGGGACTGTCCAGGCACCAGTGCCTCAGAGGAGCGTGGTACTGATGCCACTACCTTTAGTGGATTTATAACCAGACCGAACGTGGCTCCGCACATCGAGGAAACAGGAGTACAATACAAGGTTGGTCATGAGTAGACAGTAGGAACCACAGGGACCAGCCCAGCATCTACCCTAGCTTTCAGAAGGCGCTCTCAATCCACGTGTCGCTGCGATAAACGACACAGTACTGTGAAACAGGCTATCTCCAGCATAGATGTTCTTCCCCAGTCTCACCTCGCTGAAAAGAAACTACAGCTCTCACTGACGGTTTGCCCTGCTAACAGCGTCGACAGGGCTCTCCCGGTGTTTTACGATGCGGAGACGTGCCCTACAGTCAGGAGCGGCAGGATTTTTGCACAGGCGGGGCAGCAGCCTCGGCATCAGAGGAGCCCCGCCAACTCCAGCGGAAGCAGAACAGCAGGGCGCAGGCAGCGAGGTGCAATGCTGTAAAGCCCCAGGACAAGTCCCATCGCAAGGGCATTTGGCAAGTACCTCTGTTGCGTTTGGCACCAGATCAGAAAACGAAACCCTGCTAGTACTTTGAAGAGAACGCCTCTCCCCTCGCCTTGCCACCCCGTTTCTTTAAGTTATTCTTTCTTATCTTAGAACAGATGCCAGAGCTGGAAACACTCACTTTGCGAGGAGGATGGATTGGGAAAAGGATTACTTTATGCTTGTTTTGTTCTTCGACTCTCTTGAAGCTTCACTGGCCACTGCCAAAGACAGGAGCCTGGGCTTGTCCAACCTTTCATCTGAGTCAGTATAGCGAGTCTTTACCTCCACTTTCCTGCTGGCATGAAAGGGGGGAAAAAAAAGCATTTGTACTCTACTGCAGTCACCATCACGAAAATCCTGTTGTTGTCAGCGAGAGCTAGTATGAATGCCGGGAAAGGCTGAAATGACTGCAGCGGGGAATATTTGTAAAGACCTATTTGGGGCACATCCTGCATTCCTCAAGTGCTGGCAGGAGTGGCTGTGACTAGCAGGGGCAAAATGACTGTACATCCTGGCTCTCCCTACCTAGACGTTCACACATGCACCAAGTATCTCTTGCTTATCAGTATTTTACAAAAGATAAACCTTGAAGCAAATTACCTTGTTTTAGGGAAAGACACTGGAAAGCTGCCTATGGGTAATGTACAATGTAAATCCATTAATCAAGCAAAGCCACTGGCGTATCTCTACCTAATCATTCAATAGCACTTATTTCCTAGTCTCTCCCATGTTTATATTTAGATAGGAAAAATGCAGCAGTCAAGAAATTCTGAGTTGATAAGGAAAAAAAGTCATTAAGCAGCCTGTCTGGAGACACATAGAAACTTTATAATGAAGGAGGACTGCGATACCAAGCTGGCATACTTCGCTGGTAAGAGGAACTGCCCACCAGTGGATTTCACATGGGTGTGGGGTGAAGGGCTACGGCGGTGCATGGGTAAGCAACGGCCGGCTGCGAAAAGAAAGGGTCAGCAAGCCAGACTGGACAGGCTCCGAGAGAGCAAGGAGAAGTTTTAGGTAGTTTGGAAGTGCTTGGTTATGGGTGTGCTAACAGCCACCAGCCTGAGCTGGACCGGCCAGAGCACGCACATAGAGGAAAACGGGATGCAGCAACACACCCAAAAACTTCCTGGGTCCAACGGCAGCAGAGAGCCGCAGGCCACCTCTCTGTTGTACCCGAGAGCCCTAAGAGGGACTGTCCCTCCCGGGCCGTCACGCCGATAGGGTGGCTTAGGCTGCCCTGTCTTTCTCGCTGGTCACTTGGTTAAACCAGCGACAATAATTTCAAACACGAGCAGGGCTGGCCCTGCCGCGGCTCTCCTTGGCACCGTGCCGGGCAATGCCTGCACCCTGCGGGGGTAAGGCAGGGGGGTCCCTTGAATTCCCCTGTCCTCTATCCCTTTGTTAAGGCAGGCTACCACCTCTCCAAAATTTCTGGGGAGCATTTTCTCGCATGAAGCCTCACAAAAAGGTTTCCATAAAACAACTGGCTATTAACAAATTACTCTACTCAAGCTGAGAGCATCAACATAAAGGACTAGGTTTTGAGCCAGTTTAACCCTGTTACTGGCTTATGGGCAGGCTTGGTTGAGAAGAGGTGCCTACCAAACACACGCCTGGATGATCTAAAGCCCTCAATTTCCCCCGACTGGCGTAATGGCATACCAGCAGCTGCAACTGCGTTCACGCAGAAGTGTGATTACAAAGTAATTGGAAGATATTATCAGAATCTTCTTAATACAAAACAGCATCCCTTGATCTAAAAGAGCTTGACAGGCTCCTCTGACAATACAGAGATTAATCATGAAGGTAGTTGAGCACATCAGGGCTAAAATTTCATTTCAAGAACCATTGAAAAGAGAATAATTCTTTTCACATTCATTTAACACTGCTAGAAATTCATTTTTCCAAGAGTGATTCGTCAAATCCCAGAACAATTACTGGAGGCTACTGTATAAATGTAGTAACAAGCAATAATAGTTAACATGAAGGTAAAGCTGAAAGCACAAGACTGACACACATGCACGTATCCATAAACAAGATATTGTTCCCGAGGCCGCTTCACAAACCTGTACCACCTCCTGTGACTTCCTATAGCAGACACAGGGGCTGACTTTATCCATTACTTCTCTTTCCTTCCCAGGCTCACAACATTAGTCTTTTAAAATCAAATATGGCATGATGTTTTAAAGTTCTCGACAGTGGGCAAGTCCTCTCTTCCTCCACAGGAGGGATGCAGCAAGACAACTGGTCCTGCAAGGTGATGACCTGCCTGTCTCAGTGGTGAGGGCTGCTCAGCTGCCAGCGAAGTCCTGGGTACGTGTCTGAGACTATCAGTCGAGATGTCAGCATTAGTGGTAGGGCTTGGCTTTTGTGATGTGGTTATTTGCCAACTAAAGACCAGGCTGGGATCACCGATCTATTTACCACAGACCATCCATAATCAAAAGAATGTAATAGATTTTGGTAACTACTAAGCTGAGCCACACATAAACTAGTGGCCTAAGAGACAAAAGCGCTCATTTCTGAGCCAGCACGAACAACCACACGCTCTCCACCCACCAGCCTAGTTCACCCTGAACGCCTCTTTTCAGAGGGAGTGTCCTTCCCCCCCACTGGCATAGATACGGGCTCGCTCGCAGCAGCACCCCATCTGCCTCTCCTACAGCCAGCAAAAGCCTCTCATAGCAGAATATATTTTATTCTAGGATTTTATTAGTAAGCAAATAACCAACCGTAAACGTGCTTTTTCTTTTTGCTGTACGAGATGTTATTAGAGTACCGGCTCCTTTCACATCGTTTGCTTCACCGTGGAGCCCCATCACAATTTCGGGACCTTTCCCCACAAATATACCCATGTAAGGTATCAGTGCCTGCACAGCACCGCAGGGCAATCTCACAGCTGCTCTTAGGCTGCAACAATGCTCCTTTAGATAAGTAACAAGATCCCTTATGCTTAGAAGTGGAGGTTAAAAGGCCCTTGAAAAATTAAGTCTATAACATATTAATCAGAGCAAATTTAACATAATAAATAAGAGCTCATGGTAAAAAAAAAATACTGCCTCTCTATTGCGGATTCAAAGCAAAGGAGGAATCCAGTCAGATTTGTATCACTGTTTCCTTGCTATATAAATAGCTGCAATTGGCACACTAAAAATAAACCAGATAAGTATTTAAGGCCCGCGTCTTCTTAACTTACTGTTGTGCTTGCTTACTTAGTGCTTACTGGTGTGTAAATCAGGAATAATATCAACGAGATCTATGAATTTACACTAGAACACTTTGCTGAAGTCAGAGAGGAGGACTGCGTTTCCAGCAATTGCAGACAAGTCCTCCCGTGAACACTTCACCATCAGCTGACTGAGCTTTCCTTCCTCCTGACCTACAGGTCCCTTTGACAGCAATGGGAAAAGGAGCGTAGGGTTAAATGCCAAGAAAGCTGTGTAAATCAGAAGCCATACAAGAAGGAAAAAGCTGCTTTACTCAGAGGGGTTTATCTAAAAACATTCAGACTGTCTCAGACATGCTTGACCCCCACCAGTGATACAACGGGAAAACGTGTTACAGCACATAGATTTTTCAAAAGCACAGACAGCTAGAGCAAGCATCTTGCACTTAGATTAAATAGGCAAAGGTTTGAGAAAAAACAGCATAATGAAAACACATGGTCCTTTTGCCTAATCCATAAGATAGGACACAGGTAGCCTTTAAAAAAATAATTTCTCTTGTTAATCTTTACGCTTAGCCTGAACAAGGACTGCAAAAGATACCTACTACCTAGAGCAGTTTAGGAGAAAAAAATATTCCTAGTAAAGCAGCATCTAGCTCAGTACCTATACATGTCAAATAAAACAGCAATTACCATAAAACTACTGTAAAAATAAGTAGCTATATTTTTCTTTTGTAGACCATTTTTCTCCTCCAAAAATAACTCAGTATTTTGCCCGTGAAATACTTCAGACTAATGCACTCCTGAAAAAACAGTTGGAGATGAACAAAATAGTTTCAAATGGTTCTTCTGTCTAATTTTAACTCTAAGAGACCATTTTACATCAAATAAAAAGACAACATAATGTACCTGATAATAAATTGCATTATTTGCAAGGGCACTTACAGAACATGAATTATTTGTGTTATTGGAATAAACATTCAACAGAATCCACCAAAACACGTGAAACTATTTAAAGGAAAATACAGTAGTTCTCCACCCTGAATAAATCAAGGCAGAAAAACCCCACCAGAAAACCCAAACTGTTGCTTAAGCATGTATCGGCATTGTGTTGTTCTGATTGCATGGGAAAACTAAAGACACAAAGGCTGCCTGTTTTGCTATTTTTTCCTTGCTTTTCCAGGAAACCAAATATTAAGTACCTGGCTTACAAACCTCCTCCAGCAGTCGATCCCACTTCCTTTGACGTTCACCTCCTACGAATGACACAATCCAACACCCACGTGCCAGCTCCAAGAAAGCAACAATGCCATTGCTTCAACAAACCCCCATCCACTTGGGGCTGGCCAAAGAAAGATAAAACACCCTGTGACTTGGCAAACAAATTATACCCATTGCTGATGTAAGGAGGGGGAAGGGAGAGCAAAGGGGCAAAAAAATTTAAATAAATCAAAGGAAGCATCCTTAGTCATCGGGAGCATGTGTTGAAATTTTAACAGCACACCTGGAAATTAAACGCCTCTACTAGCTCTAGTCAGAAAGTAAACAATAGACTGCAACTGGGTAATGAGCATCACCTTGCGGGGTGGGTGCTGGGACCCCAAGCACCTTATCCCCGGCTTGGGCTTGCAGATGCCATAGGGGAGAGGGGCTGACTCCAACAGCACCAGGGCCCCAGGTAGGCGAAGCTTTGAGGAGCACAGAGAACCTCCCCACCAGTGCCTTTCACAGCTGTAGCCTATTTCTGTGGCTGCAGAGGCCAAATAAGTCATCATCAGCAAGTAGCTGGGGTCTTTGTGGAAGAAAAAGGGTTTGGCAGCACAAAGAGGATTTGGTATTACATCTAACATTGCAGTCAGCTTTTAAGCAGCTAGACAAGGACATTGCGGATGATATTAAGGAGCGTTTCAGGGGCGCAAGTGCATTGGGTGGTGTAACCCAGAGCTCCAAAAGCCTGAGGGGAAAGTGCACGATGGGGACATGGCTCTGCACTGCTCACCGGCTGCCTTCCCGGTTACTGAAGTGGCAATGTGTTGAAAGCATGGAGCTTGAGAGCCCTGCATGCTGCATCCCGGGAATGTGACCCATTCCCAGGACTGCCAGCATTGCTGCCTGCCACAGCCAGGTCTTCCCCTGAGCTCTCCCAGCCAAAAGCTGGTCACACGCAACTCTCCCCAGCTTATGAGACCTGGGAAGGGCAGAGCTGCTGCAAGCTGAGCTGTGCCCGTTAGCGACCTTCTCCCTTCTCCTCCATTTTGGATCATATTTGTGAGCAAACAGTTAAAAATACCGCCTTTAAGCTCAGAACCCGAGCTTTGGCTTGAGCAACACCACCATTTAGGAAGTCAAACAAACAGGAAGCAAGGAAAACGCCACATCATTACTCAGAGCCACCCTGAAAGGAAGGCTGGAGCAAAAGCACCGAGTCTCTTTTATTAAGGATTTCTTACTGCAGCAGAACGCTGCCTAATAGCTGCTTTATACTGCTTGAGCGAGTACGTTCTCCTCGGAAATCAAGCAAAGGTTTCTAATCGTTTTTGACAGAGTGAGGTCCTCTAAAGCTACATTTTCTGTCTGATTCATGCTGACTGACTGTAACCCTGCGACAGTTATTGAAAGTTAATTAGCGGTGAAGTGCAAAGAACTCTAGGAATGAAAATACAAGCGAGAACTGAACGTGGAGCATCTCCTTTCCCAGAAAAAATACTGTCAAGAAGGTTAACATAACCGAAAAATACTGCAAATTGAAAATGTGAAAGGGATTCCTCTAATAACTTGGCTGTGATTGTCCCTTGCTGTTTAGACATGCAACAGAGGTAACATGTTTCTAAAGGTTTATTAGGGAAGCAGGTAAGCACAAAATCCAGCATTTCTTTGTTCACCACATTTGCTAGAGAAAGCGCCTGAAAAGTTATATAAAGACAACACCCAAATTACATAAAGACAAAGCTATACATCAATCGCTGCTTCCTTTGGAGACTGAAGTTTGTCAGATGTTAAACACGCTATCAAATCCCAACTATTTTTGCCCTTGTTCTCCACTTCCTCAGTACTTGCAAGGAATAATCCACAGTTACATGCAAGCCCAGCCAGTGCCGAGCGGCTGTAGGAGGCAAGGCGAGGAGATCCGCAGCCCCGCACCACCCACTCCCCGCAGATGTAAGCGCTGAGACAGGGTGCGAGGCAGTGGGCAGCCCCCTTCAGGTGTTAAAAAAGCCCATCCTGGCACCCCCGGGAATTGGATCCAGCCCTTAACAATCAAAAATAAACCCCAAAGCAATCTTCATGCAGAGAAACGGCGTAGTTTTAAGAGTGAGGAAGGGAATGCGTCGTAGCAAAGCAAGTAGGTTGGAAAGGCCAAATGTAGGGCTTGGTATAAAAATAGATGTTGGAGATGCTAGAATGCCTTGGCAAAATCGTGTTTATTGATTTTCATAGAATAGGAAAAAAACTCCAGCCCTTTCCCCCCCTGACTGCTGACTGTGACTCACAAGCGATCTAAAACGACTGCAATGAGCAAGCGGGGACTGGGCTGAGTTGGACCTCGCTGGTGTCTTCGCAGCGCTGACAGGGGAACTGCGTGTCCTCCTCCAGGCTCTTCTTGTGGCCGCCTGGGGAACACAGAAAAGCTGTGGACGTTCACCTCCATCACAGCATCTAATAGCGCTTCACTCGGGGAACTCCTCTGGGTGGGCAGAGGGACTGATTAACCCGTGTCGCTCAACGGCTGACCCAGCCGCGCCAGCTGCGGGCACGCTGCGGACCTCCTGCCTTGGCCTTTCCCCGGGGCGGGGTGGGGAAGGGGGCATGGGGAACAGGGTGCGTAAGGAGGCAAACGTTAACCCTCCTCTGTTCCGCCGGGGTGGCTGCCTTGGTTGAGGTTTGGGACGTGTCTCAAGCTCTTCACGCGAGCCTTTGTTTCGGGACCACTTTGTGATCCCGACGCCTCAGCCAACATTCTTGGGACCACAATCCAAGGAAACGCTTGTGCTGAGCTGTTACATTCATAGGATTTTTCTTCTTCTTTCCAAGCGCACACCTGAACTCCGCTGAAGCCCTAAAGCACACGTAAGACAAACCAAAGGTACCGCCGGACGCCAGAAGAGGAGCCCCCCGCCATCAGCGGTGCGAGGGGCCGCCTCTGCCTCCGGACAGGCCGCTGCCCGAGGCCGGGGCTCCCGCCTGCTGCCCGCGCAAGTATTTAGGATACAGCGGGGTGACCCCCCCGCACCGCACCGCCCCGCCCCGGCCCGCCGCCAGCCGAGCGCGGCCCTGAGGGGGGAGAAGGGCGGCGGGGGAGCGCGGGGCCGCACCGCCCCTTCCCCGCGCCGGGGCCCGCCCTCGCCGCGACCGTTAGGGGCGAGGCCGGAGCCGGCGGCCGCCACATGAGTACGGCGAGGCCGGCCCGCCGCTGGCGGCACCCCCGGGCCCGGCCGGGGCCGGGGCCGGGGCCGCTCCTCCTCCTCCTGGCGCTGTGCGGGGCGGCCGGGGGCAGCGGGCAGGCGCCGTCAGCAGGTACCGGCCTTCCCCTCCCGCCCCCCGGGGCCTGCGCGGGGCGGCAGAGCGCCGCTGGCGGCGGCGGGGCAGAGCGGGCCGCGGTCTTGGGGTGGGGGGTGTCCCTTTCCTCTGCCCGGGCGGTCGCAGGTCGGCGCGGGGTTTCCTCGCTCCCAGCCTCCGTGAGAACAGGGAGCGGGGAGACACGCTCTCCTCCCCCCGGCTCCCCCCGCTCGCCGTCGCCCCCGAGGCAGCGCGACCTGCTGCCTCCGGCGTCTGCCCAAGATGGCGCTGCCCCAGGGGAAGGCCGGGGCCGCCGCCTGCCTCCGTCTCCGCCCGCTTCGGCCAAGGGCTCAAGTCGTCTCAGGGGCCAGACGCGTCCCTGCGGTGCTTTGCCGGTTTCTCCTGCTTGTCCCACCTCAGTTCGGTTTCCGCAAGAATGTTCTGCCTTGTGGGACAGGAGACGCAGGCGGCGGGGACTGGCCTGGGAGAGCTGCCGTGAATAAAGCGCACAGAGAGCGAGTGCCTCCCTCATCCCTTTCACTGGCAGAGGTTGGAAGGCTGAGTGCCGCTGGCGTGGGAAACTGACCCGCAGCGTACGTGACCCCCTCTGGATTTCTCCTTAGCTAGGTTCGGGAGAATTGGCTGCAGAACAGATCTTTTATTAACGAGGGCAATGAGAACCCTAAAGGTTCTTCTCGGTTGTAGCAGTGGTACGTAACCCAAGAAACTGCTTCCACCCTTGCCTTGATGTTCCCGAGTCTTGGGCACCCTCCAGATTCCGCAGCAGATGCTGATTCTCTCCACTGCCTGCAGTCTCAAAACTTGAGAGTTGCCCACCTTGCGTGCCCTCACGGTAGCTACAGTCCTCCTCCATGTCAATTACCTGTTCGGGAGCATGGTTGGACTCCATGATCTTGCAGGTCTTTTCCAACCTTAATGATTCTGTGATCTTTCCTCTTGGAACATGATTGTTTCACTCTGTGGAGCTGATGTCATGTTTAAAGCAAATTATTTAAAATTAAGGGGGGTAAGAAAGTATTTTCTAGCATTGTACATGGAGGGCATTACTTCTAACATGGACAGATAGTTTACCCGTAGCGGCAGAAAATCTTACCCCACCCTGCAGGAAAGGTGTGGCCACTCCCAGCTGTGGTTTGGTCCTACAAGGGTATTGCCATTTCCTATCACCGGGTGACCTCGGTCTCAGCCCTGGATGTGCCCAGCCTCACCTGCTTGCTGCCTTAGTTGGCAGCGCTTTTCAGAGACAAATGAATCCTTCTGCAGCTTCCTCTGATGACCTGTATGGAAGTGCCTGTCGAGAGGTACAGCCAGCCCTTGTCTGAAGGGTTGTGCTCCCTCCTGCTGGATTTGCCGTGGATGA
This sequence comes from Gavia stellata, assembly GCF_030936135.1. Lineage (NCBI taxonomy): Eukaryota > Metazoa > Chordata > Aves > Gaviiformes > Gaviidae > Gavia > Gavia stellata. The sequence goes on from NC_082601.1 coordinate 35,396,297, forward strand.
AAATTAATCAGACGGTTATTTTTTCACAATAAAAATGCCCAAATTTTAAGTTTAAACCAGTTTACTTAGGAGGATCATCTGTGGACACTTTCATTCTGGAATGACTTAATAAGCTTATGTAAGAACATCCACACAGGTATTTTTCATTGGCTTAATTAAATTGGTTAAAAAATAATTTAGCCTAATTTCACCTTCCTGATAGAGACCAGGCAGGCTTTTACCTGCAAACAGTGTCTCCTTGTCCAGATTGAGACTGTTTTGCACATACTCATTTTGCTGTTCTGAGCGTATGACAGTGTTTTAGCAGTTATTACTGAGCTTGGCTTAGACCTACATTTTCTATTCAGTGAGCCAGATGATTCCCTCTGTTCAGATCTGTAATTATTTCCTTTATTCTTCTCTTTTAATTATGTTCCTGGAACACTGCGGTAATGCACTGTGGGGTCTATTTTACACATGTATATAGATCGGAATGTATGTTATTCTTCAGAGTTTGCTCCGTAAATCTTTTAGGCGCATTTCTGCTCAAAAGCGCGACATAATTCTGAAGATCATAGGGGGTCACTAACATTTCAGGAGAGTTAGACCAATTAGCATCCCTCATTAAATGACTTACAGCAAGCTACCAGTGTAGTTGCCTTATTACATATCATGGCCGGACTATGTCAGGAAAATTTGTTTTAAAAAAAGACTTGTGTTATTTAATGTTAGAAACATTTCTGAGGGAGAGGAGTGTGATTTCTGCGATCAGCAGCCGTGTCATGCGCTAAATGACTATCTGACTATTTTAATATGTAAGCCTGTTTACCTGCTCAGACTCCCACAGTTGCATTCGCCATTGGTATAAGCATCAACTCCGGTGGAGTTACACCCACTCGTGACAGCAGTGAATTTGGCCCGGAGGCCCTATCCCAGTGCCATCAAAACACTGATACCGAAGCCAAGCTTTTATGGGTTACATTTTTTAAAAATAACACCCTAGATTAATTTTTTTTTTCCAAAGGTGTTGCAGTTTACTCTGGAGCCTAAGGGACTTGATGAGAAGTCTAATTTGAATTTTCATCTAAATGATATTGAACGTGCTACCCTGCGGCATAGTTTTTATGTTTGATTATCTGAAAATTGCTTGTGATTCTCTCAGCACATACAATAATGACATGAAGGAAAATTATACATTTGTATTTGACACATGCTTAAAATTAACTTTTCTCCCCTCCCCTACAGGTAGAAACTGTAGCTTTTTGCAGGAAATGGATGTCATCCAGAAACGGGATGAAAACTGTTATTGCTATGTGCAAAACAGAACCATTCACTTCCAGTACGTTTGGTCGACTCTTCAGGTAAGAAGCCGTTTTGGGGATCATTCAGAGATGCAGTACATTTCACGTGAACTTTTGCCAGCAAAGTGTGTGATCAGTTAGGAAGATCAAAGCAGTTATCTCTGTGTAATTAGTAGTTTGAACGGTGTATAGGTAGGACCATGATAAAAATGCCGCATTGTGATCCTCCACTTCGGATGCAGTGAGGTTTGGTCTCTCTTTATTAGAAGGATGTCAACCAGGCTTACAGTATGACGCCACACAAACTTTAACTTAGCGTTGCATTTTGTTTTGTTGCACACCTTTTCTACTGATGGACCACTGCTAACCTCTGCAACAAATGTTCTTGTTTATCACCAAATGCCTTTATAAAACTTCTAAATTTGAGGATAAAATGCAGTTCTGTGACTCACTCGCTGTAGCATACCATACACCTTTGGTTGTATTAGATTGTAACTAATGAAAAAAAGAGCAGTAGCAGTGCATTTCTGTTTTTCTGAGTAACAGAGGGTCATCTTACAAGAAACATGTTTAGAGATTAGCTCGAAACAATATAAAAACCTCTTAACAGCAGAAGCAGTAATAGCTAAAGGAACAAGCTGACTATCTGTGTAGTTCCTTTTTTTCTCCGGGAAGTATGTCTCTGGATGAGGGAAGGAAACAATTTCACTTCATCTCTGTTGGAGAAATTTGCTCCCAGATATAAAGTGGAACATCTCTTTGGCTGTTCCCAGGAGTATTTTCCTGAGGAACCTGCTGCAGATGTTTCTATGAATGGTAGCAGACTTCAGGTGGTGAAACCCTCCAGCAGTCACACAAGCTTTCCTGGAGTAAATGTTTAAAAGCAGGAAGTTCAGATTTTTCCCACAACAAATTGCTTGCTGACGTGTTGTCTCTTCTCCTAGTAGAAGCCTGTTTTATTACCTATTGCATCACTTTTTTGTAGATGGGTCTTTGTTGTCTAATAGGCCCTAATCAACAACTCACAACGAATCACAATCTTCAGGAAGATCATCCTGTCTCAGAAGACTGACAATATCTTTTATCAGTTTGGTGGGGGAGGGTGCTAGGAACTAGCAAGAAACCCCAAAATAGCCAACAGGAACATGCTTATATTGAAATCTGTGGTTATGGTATCTTTAATTTTCCTTATCCCTCTTCTGTCCCTAACATGAAGATTGCATTATTAACTACAAGAAAAGCAAGTCCAGTTTCCTATGGTTCAGGAGGGGAATGGGGAAGTGTATGAACATCCACAAAAGAAACTGTGGTCAGTCAAATATTACTGGTTTTGTTAGAAATTTGTGTGTGGGCAAGTGTCATGGTAAAACCAAACCCACTGAGCATTTGGAGGGATTGAGGCCCCTCCATAGAACTTTGCTGGCGTTGAGTTCTCTGAATCAGCTTGTAAGGCCTAAATAATTAATCTTTGCGTAATAGTAATAACCAATATTAAACAACCAAGAATTGCATTAGCATTTTACTCTCGAGCTCTCTATACTGGTTTTCATTATCAGATGTATGGCTCATACGCTATATAGCTCAGAAAAACAAAAAGCCCCAGTCATTCTGAGCTACTTCTCTGTGTATTCTGTTGTTTGTTTTTTAGGTAAAAGTTAACAGCAGAGAAATGTTCAGGTTTGAGCCTATTTCAGAAAAAAGCAACTGTCGTAATTCAGAAACTGTTTTTGAGTTTGCTCTGTGTGCTGTTCAAGTCTTCTGGAAACCAGAGGCATCTACAGAAACTTTCATAAGCATAAAACAATATGGAGAGGATATTTGTTTCAAAATACAGCCCTTCAAAACTGAACCGTACACTGTGAGTGTGAAACGAGAAAGTAAGTAAAAAAGCTTTCAGTTTAGATTACAGATAGATTGGTATTGCCAGTGCTACTGAATGTACCGTCTCTTCTGTAAGAAGCTTGGCACTTTTCTGATGATATTTTATATAATCAACATTGCACACTGAATTAGTCTAAAGTCCATTTCTATTTTTTTCCCCCTTTTTTAGTGCTAGATGGAAAGCTCTTGTTTTTGTTTGTAGCTGGAATTTTTCTGTTCCATTTTGCAAACAGCCTGAGCAGGTGAGTACTAGCTGCTGGTTTTTTACCTTCTTTCCCAAAGCCTGTGCATCTTTGGTCTGTTTTCTAAGCTAAAGAGGCAGTTCTTTGGGAAGGTGAAATAAGGAAACTGAATATATATTTAAAACTTCTTCATACCATTTGTGTTGGGACAGATTGTGACATATCTTGGAGTTCTGCACTCTATTAATCGCTTAGCTGTGTTAGGGTTCTTGTATCCAAGCTTCCTGCACTGGGTGACACCAAGACAATCCTCAGCAAGCGTGTGGATTCAGAAAAATTCTCTCTCCCTTTTGTAGACCAGTGAGGTTAGCTGAATGCTAAATAATGCTGCATGTATTTATAAATGATGCCTTCCTGCAGCGAGAAAGGCTTGGGATGATATCATCTGGGCCCTCATCTGCCGCCACCTTTGTGCCACCCTTTCCCCATCCTCCTCTTAATGCACATTTTGCATAGCATGTAAGGGAGGATGTTTATTGTTATAGCAAAATGTGTTCCATGACTTCAAAGCAAAATGAGTCACAAATTAATTGTCAGGAGGCACCTCTAAAAAAAGCAGAGCAGCAATAGGTTTTATAGAGTTAACTCTGAACTTAGAAGTCAGGCTTTATAAATGCATAAACTTAGAAAAAAAACAACTTGTGGGTTTGTGGAGGTTTTTTTACATTTTAAATTTAAAAAGCTAAAACTTTTCTTGCAGCACAGAACCATATCAGTACATAGAAGAAAATGAAATTTCTAGAAATCAGAAGCTCAATGAAATCAGAAATAGTGTGAGCTTTAAAAAAACCAACACAATCTCCTAGCTTGTAACAACTCCAGTGATCTTAAGTATCTGTTGGGAATTTTTCCTTACACGCATTTAATGTCTAAACTGGGCCTGTTAACCGTGTAACTACAACTCTAACTTACAGCTATGTTAAGTTCTTATTGAAGATCACTGCTGTTTTTACAAATGTTGGCATCTTAACCAATTACAAATTATACTTCTCACTGTATTCTCTCTTGTTCTTTTACAGGAGTACCAAGTTCTTTTACCTTTCTGGAATAATACTGGGTGTTCTTGCTCTGCTAGTCTTTGTCCTGTTGACACTTAAAAGGTTTATTCCAAGGGTAAATCTACATTTATAAAACAAAATAATAATCACCATCAATATCATAATATAGGAAGTGAAGAGTACAGAGCCAGATTCTGATCTTGCTCTGTTTTTGTGGCCAGGTAACTCCACTGAAATGACTGCAGGATTGCTTGCGTCAAGTAAATATAATTAGGTCAGACTCGAGTTCTAGTTAGCTTGCTCCTGAGTTTAAAGTAAACAGGGGATTGTTGATGTACAAGAAGAGTTTATTCTGAAACATAAATCATTTTTATTGGATTGGAGCTAAGCTTACTTTTGAATCTATGAATCAATTTAAATCAAAATATAATTTTAATGGCAACTGGGACAGATTATCTTCTGTTGACCAGAGACAATTCATTGCAAGGCAGATGTGAATTTTTCCTTTACTTTTACAAAGTACATGCATTCCTGCAGTATTGCTGAGATCTGTTAATTGGAAATACACTGCAATAGGCTTATACCATGACATTGGGACATGATACACAAATACAGAGATGCAGTTGCTCCACTTAAAATTGATACTGTTTACTTGTAGCATGCAGAGCACTGTACAGCGGAAGTCTAACACAAATCATAAGCCCTGTAGGTCTACCAAATATTACATCTGGGTTTGCCTGCGAGTTCCCTTGCACACAGTGGTCCTGATTCTGACTTGAATTTTTTTTTTTAAGGTTTTTAAATTTTTTTTTAATTTTTATTTTTTTACTTTCCAGCGCAGTACCTTCTGGATCTTAATGAGTGGCTGCTGGATGTCCTCTCTCTATTTTATTTACTGCTTCAAAGAGAATATGCAGTGGTTGTGGTCTGAGCACAGAAACTACTTGTTGGGTAAGAAAATTACAAAAATACATGCTGCAGATTTTGGTTTAATTTAGTGGTTAGATGAATACCTGCCCATAGAAACCAAAATCAAGTGACTCATTTATGGAGTACTTTTTTCTCGCCGCCCTAGTCATTGGAATATTCCAAAGGTTCCTAATCCACTCAAATGAGCATGTAGTTACATTGTATCATTAAATAAGGGCTTTGATACAGTGGGCCAGTAGCAGCTTTAAGAGCAGATTTTGCCTGTATTATTTGTTCATTGATTTGCCATTACATGATTTCCCTGCAACAGCAAAAGGGCAGCTATGCTGGTTTGTGTTTTGCTGGATCTGGGAACTGGATGCATAAATTGCTAACTGGATGTGGCTGAAGGGGCTGACAAATCTATTGATCTGGCACCTGCCTCTGACATTGTTGCATGGAGAGAATTCATGTGCAGCTCATAGCATTAGCTAAAGGCTGTTCACAGATCACCTCCTGAGCTCTTTGCATGCTTTTGAAATGTAAAGCACATACAAGGTAACGCAGGTATCTAGAAGACAACACAAGAAACGGCAGGCTATACTTCACAGCAATTACAAGCTTTGTGAACCAAACTAATGAAGCTTACATGGGTGCTTTGTATCTTTTTCTCCATGTCCTTTTCTGTTTCTACAGGGTATGTTCTGGCTGTTGGAATTGCCAGCTTTGCCACTTGCTATCAGCATGGACCGCTTACCACTGAACTGAGCATAACCTTGTTCACGTGGACGCTACAATTAACAGCCTTTGTCTTGATTTATTGTGGTGTCACCATACCTCAAGTTGCGTATGCAGTAATAGCAGTCAGCCTCTGTTCAAAAGGCCTGTGTTACCCCCTTGATGCTGCTTGCCACATAGGCAGGTTTGTATGTATTTGTCAAGGTCCAAGTCCCTGTATCGCCAGGAAATCCTGGAGGCTGATAATGAAAAACCCCTTACGCTTCGATAATGATTTATGAATTTCTAATACTAGTTCATATTTTTACCAAATGTAAAGCTGCAATAGAAAAGGTTTAAATCCCTGAGACACAGGAATTTAATTATTTTCCATTTGGTAGTTTTAAGCATGAATTTTGTTCTGTGGAGAATGGATAAATGTGACTGTGCTCATAAGTACAAACGTAGCACCTTCTACTCTGCAGCATATAGTAACCAAAGCATTTCTGTTTGGTTGATTGATAAGGCTGCAGCAATACTGCCTTGGTTTCATGTGTAGTGAGAGAATCTGCAGGTAATTTCTACTGAATCTTATGGGATAAACCAGTGTCCTATCCCCTAGGAAGCAGATGTTAAAAAGTGGCAGTCCTTGTAGGTTAGTGTAGAGTTCAGAGACTAAAGACCCATGGTCCACAAAAATAATGGTTTCCACTGATTTTAGTTTTCCAAGGTTATTATCCTAGATGTACATGTCTACCATTAATTCGTGGAAACAGTCTGTTACCACTGTGGAGATACTGCCCCGTTTTCCCAGAGCCCCGTTTATATTGTGGCATTTGGAATGGGAACTGCTTGCACTATGTAGACCTTGGGAACAACGTGTTTGCTCATCCTTGAAGTTGAAGCATGTTTCATCACAAATAGAACACTCAAGTGAAGATTCTAAAAAGTCCTGCCAATTTACATCTGTTTACCTTCAGTGATGGCACCCAGATTAAGAGACTTTAGGGCAGACTGTTCCATAGCTGTGGACTTCTGCTGAACTGCAGAGAACCAGGAAGAGGCAAAGGCTAGAACTGGCACGACCAAAAGAATAATAAACAAATAATTGCTTTTTTAGTCTTTTACACATTGTTTAGTTTTGAAGAACATACTGCTTTGCTCTTGTGGTCTTTTTAGATGTTGAAGTGTGGACTGGGTTGAAGCTTTTTTATTTTAGGTAGAATTTATCATTTGTTGAAGACTAATTTTTTGCCTGCAGCTGAGAAGCACCAGCTGTTTCAAAAGCAACATACAGGATCAATACTTCCCTCATGTAAGCAGGTTGAGCTCACTCTGAAATCAGTAAGATTTGGCTACGAGTTCACAGAAGTCAGAACATGCCTGTTTTACCCTGAAATACTGTCATTTGTTCTCTACCTGTTCCTCTTTGTTTTTCATGAACTGATGCTTCTATAAAGCCAAAAAGCACTGAAACGTAGCGCTACAACTTCCTCTTGGGAGGATGATAAGGGTTTTTTTTTTCTGTTTCAAAACACTGAGCAGTAGCACCAAACTGTGAGGCCATGATGCCAGATACACAGTTCAGAGCAGCAGATACATCAAAATAACTTAAGAATCTTGCATTATTTGTTGTTAAGATCAGTATTGATCCCACTGAGCCAGCAAGACCTTTATGATTTGACCTGAATAAGGGCTACAGTTCATTCTTGCTTTACAGGGAAATAAGGAGGAAAGTGAATGCTGCTGGTTGGAGCAGGTGTTTTTATACAGAGCTGAAAGTTTTATGGGCATCCAGCCCTTGCTTATCTTAACTCATCACAACATTTAAATTGAAAACAGTCGACAGAAGGGAACAGAACATGGCACACTTTCTAATTGATATCTAATTATATTATACATTGCTACGCAGCAGCTAAAAAAACATCAGATTGTAAACAGTTTGGCCTCAGACTACTCAGTTTTGTAATTTAAAGCAAGATTTAAGAGAAGCGATCTAGTAAACAACATGAACAACTCATAACAGACTTAGAGCAGTGCTTATCTTTGAAGTTACATATGCAGACTGGGTTTTGATTCAGCCCATGTCTCTGCACAGACACATTTTGCATATTGCACCTAAAAATGGCTGAGCAAGCAGCCATCTATTTAATTCTATGAGATTTCAGTCCGTGCATACACAATAAGGACCTGATCCAAAGCTCATTTGAAGCTCATTAGATACCATTGTGGGGAATTCTACAACTTTGGTTAAGACCTAGGGTAAACAGGCTAGCAAACATTAGACACCTTGTCCTAAAATTTTAATGCAAGAATGTAGCTTGTCCTCTTAAAAGGATAAAAGTGATTAATGCATGCTAATAGCAGGTAGTAGAGAAAAAAAGACCACAATAATCATGTCCCAGAACACTTTAGAAATACTAATTGTTTACATTTCATTCTAGAAAAATGAAGAACCACTTTAAATCAAAAAAGTTAGTGTTTAAATGCCTTACTGAAGAGGAGTATCGAGAACAAGGTGAAACAGAAACTATCAGAGCTCTGGAGGAGTTACGCTCATTCTGCAGGAACCCTGACTTTCCATCATGGTTAGCTGTATCCAAACTCCAGTCCCCACATAGGTAAGAAAATCTGGCCTCTCTAGAACAAGAGACGCATTGCATGGACGCTGTTACACAGCAGACCCAAATGCTACTTCAGGCACTGTTCCAGGTACATTTACCTTGCAGGCAGTCAGACGGGCAGGTGGCTTTATCTACTTGAGTAATCCCACTAAAGATCACAGCCACACCTCTCAAGGGTATTACTTACTGGTGGTATTAAACCCCCTGTTTGTTCCCCTCTGACCATAAATTACTCTGAGAGTTTGCAGATGTTCACAGCTAATTGATGGTAATGGCAGCTTTCCCTAAAATGTATGGGTTTCCTACAATGCCTCTGCAAGCTCCTACACAGTGACTCAGGTGGCCGTCTAACCAGTGAAATGCCCCTTTCTTCAGTTTTTACAGCAGTACACTTTTGCATTGTGTAAAATTGGGGCAGGCTGAAGATACATGCTCAAATATTACCTGCATTAAGCTCTCTAACTGCAAGCCTGCAGAGCCAAGAAATGCTATTACTTGAAGTATCAGAAAATACCTAAGACTAAGAATACAGAGGGAAAAAAAATCAGTGCCTGCACCTAGGAAGTATAACAGGTAGAAGAGCTACTCCAGATATAGCTTGAGACAAGACAAATATGGGTTAGGAAGGGAAGGGTCATAAACGCAGACAGAAGATATTGCACAATATAAAATTAATCATAATAGCAGTGTATTTCTGTCAAAACCTAAACTTGGAGATATCAGAAGCAGAGTTTCACATGTTACCCAGCCACAAAGACTTGGCCCTTGCCACAGAACCCAGTATCACAATTTCAAAGGAGCCCCAGTCAGCTTAGAATTCAATCAATAGTTTCAGCTTCTTCATTTTTCTTGGATGGGCACACAGACAGCCTCTCTGCCAGGTTTTATAGATTTACTGTATTATTTTCTAAGATATTTGCATTCTATAGCATGATTGAAAGATACAAAAAGTGAAAACTCTCTGCAGTATTGCAAAACAAAGTACTGCCAAATGCACAGAACAAACTATTGGGACACATATATTTTCTAGCCATCACTTAGTTAATATAGTTGTTACTAATTGTTCACTATGAAAATACAAAAATAAAAAGGAGAACCAACAGAAGTCTCATTTAAAGTTGAGTACCCCTTCAAGCTTCCATTAAGCATCAGAAGAGAGCTCAGCACAAGGCAAACCTGTAAAACACAGCCAGTCCAACTCTGTTCCCCATTTAGACTAACAGTGCTTCCAAGAAGAGTGAGGTGACAATATTCCTCTCACAGAAATGTTAAGTCTAAAATGTAAATTATTGATCAGTTTACCAGAACTCCAGAATGTAGCTGCATTTCCTTTTTCTTACATTTCTCTGATGCTGTCGACACTTACCCAGGTGTCAGAACTGCCGTCTGTTTCCACATGCTTGCCAGAAACCTCCAGCTCCATTCTATCTCTTCAGTGTAGCTGTCCGCTGAAAGTAAGATTTGTGGCGAATTGAAATGTAGGGACAGTGCTAAGTTCATGCATTGTTTGCCAGACCTCCAGTTTGGCTTTTACTTGGAGCAGCTGCAGAATTCCCAGTCTGCAGCTCTGAGTTCACCCAAAGCAGGAATTCTTTGGCAAGACTTCAGCTTAGCTTGCCCAGAGTGTGGATGCAGCACCAGAAGCAAGGTGATAGCACAGCAATGTAGGAATGTGAAGTTCTCAGCATTTTGCCTTTCATTAGCGATGTCAGCTTACCTGAATTCTTACAGCCTGTCTCAAATGTGCTACAGCTTTATTTTTAGAAGCTAAAGTACCATTTATCCAACTGTACAAATGCTTGCTCTGGATTACCCCACGAGTACTGACAAGATGTGAAAATGAAGTTAGATCTCCTTGCTTAGTCATAAGACCTTGCAGATGGCCTCTGGAAGAGCAAAAGTTGCTTATACAGAAAAGACTGAAGACCGAAAAGAAGATGAGGCAAATCTTCAGGGTTGTTGCCATCCGTTGCGATTTACTCTGTTGTTCAGAACTCCCTAGCTCATGCTTTAGCTTCCCCTCATCTGCACCGCCAGCAGGCATGTCCTTACGACATCCCTGCTTAATTGGCAGCATCCCCTGCATTTACAGTATTTTTTTCATTTCTCAGCTGATAGCTTCTCCCTTTAAAAATTCGGCAGGTTTGCAGGTTTTGTTCTGGGATCTCCCCACGTCTCACCTGCAGAAACAAAGGCGCATGATGAGGAATACGGCATTGGGAGCTTCTTCCTGGAAGAGCAGCTCTTTGAGACAAGGGCAGAATCTGAGCAAGATGATCCAGCCAATTCCATCCATGAAGGAGATGAGGAGGATGAAGATGAAATGCATAAACGAATTTCATTTCCATATGCTACTGAGTTGCTCTGAGCTTTGGGAAATAACCAAAAAAAAGGAGAGTGGGAAAACACATTCATCCTAGAAAGGAAGGATACAGACTGAGAACTCATGCTTGGTGATTTCTTGTGGTTGCTGGTGGACAAACAAGGATTTTTGAAAAAACTGTTTCCTGCATCACTGATGTTGCCTGATTAGAGCAACAGAAGGAAACCATAAGGACTGTTCAAGTGAAGAGGATTCTCATGCTATTGGTACTTTAACTGGGGAAGTAAACATTGCTTACTTCCAAAGCAAGTACTGGCAGCAGACTGTCCCACCAGGATGCCTTGTTTTTCCAAGGATACTACCTCTAGAGAACAAAGAATCTGTTTTGGCCCTTTCGATTGTGAAGTCCTCTGTGCTGAGCACTAGAGAGAAGAGAAGCCGTTATTAATACTCTACTTTTACTAAGTGCCCATGTGTCGACAATTTTAATAATGCTGTTAGTGTGCTGATAAACTATTTTTATTGTTTGTGAGACTTTTCAGTGCTTAAGATCAATAGAGAGTTAACACAGGTTTGCTATTCTGGCTAGGCTTGCTGTCTGTTAGCTTCATTTTGCTTCTCCACATTTGTTTTACTTTTAACTCTTCAGAACCCTGCCTGACTTTTCACCCTCTGCTTGTATTATTCTGTTCTTAGTCTCTGCTCTAGTTACACTGCACTTCATTCTTTCCGTGTCTTTGCTTCTTCACATACTCTTCTTCCCTCTTCTGCAGGTCCCTCTCTGCTGAACCTTTCCTCAGTCCTCTGCTTCTCCACCTCTGACAACTGCAGATGATTTAGGAGAGGATTTCCATCCCCAAATGTATTTTTACTATTGCTTTCCATTTCACTGTCACCTTACCTCAGACGGGTACTGCCCTCCATTCCAGGCCTCTCAACAGCCCAGAAAAGGCAACAAAGACTGAGACTGTTTCAGCTGCTTGGGGGAACTGCTGTCAGCAGAGCCAGAATGATGCTGTAACCATGTAATTGGGAATACAGATAAGCCACATATAGCTCCACTGCCCCCAGAGTACTCAATAGTTCACTCATTCAATAAAAAGTGGAAAATAATTCAGTGGAAAATAATTCCTGGCAAAACAAGGAAGGAGGGATACCTGGCTCCTACATCCCCTTCTCCAGCCCTCTTTGGGACTTGCCATAGGAAGTGTGTAGGGAGGAAAAGAACAGGGAGAGAAATTTAGACATTGAAATGCCTTTCAGCTTATGTAAAACACAATCCTAGGCTAGGGAGCAGATCATGTCCCCTCAGTTTATCCACCTGCAGAGGTCATTTCCTTCTTTTGTTCTTTAGACTATCCCTATATTCTTCTATCCTCACCTTCCTTTACTGTCTCCAAACTGTAGAAAACAAAAAACCATTAATTCTGTCACTGTCTGATCTTACAAACCCACCAGTGTGGGTAGTGGGAAGTAGTTAACACTCCAGAAGGGGATTTCAGACCAGGATATATTTGTTCCAAAAGGGGTATCTTTTCTTTGTAACATGCCCAGTGATGCAGCGTGACTTGAGCATCTGTCGTGGTTTCTCATTGTCCATCGCTGGATAGGAGAGAAAAACCTGTTACCTCTAACAGTGCTAAAAAGTGCTGCCCTACCACATTCCAAGAGCTCCTCTGTATAAAAGAGGACTCAAGAGTTAGTACTTGAAAGCTGTATTTACATGGTCCTTCCTCCTTTATATTGCTTCAACTTTGCTTCATTTTAAAAGGAACTCTTCCATTTTAAAGTGAAGAGACACTTAACACCCTTTTGTGCCATAAATTTATAAATACAAATGCAGAATCTATAGCATGTTCAGCAGAGAGAAGCCCTGTCAAGCAGGTGATCCAAAATACACTCATACACTCACTGGTAAGTCCACAACATTCAAAAACAGAACACAAGAGTTCTGTTCAGGAAAGCCACTAGTAGCAAGAGTCACCTCTACAAGAGGCTGCTACTACCAAATTCACAGTTAAATTGCCACCCACACTCTGGAACTCAGGTTGGCTTGGGGGGTTCTGTCACTAGCAAGAAGCTGGAAGCATTAGCTGTTGTGAAAATGGAGGAAAGCCTCACTATCTTTGATGGTTTGGGAGAAGGATGGAAAGCCCTCTGAACAATGATCTTAGTCTACTAAAGATTTGTTTTACCTTTGCCTGTGTTGCCATCATGACAATGAAATACTCAAAATCATTACAGATTAGTCAAAAAAGGATACTTGAAGAGATGTCTTAAATGTTTTTTGTATGTTTTAAAGCACACAGGTTTTTTCAGTGTACTTCATAGTTAGCTAAGAACTCCCATCCGTGTGATTTGAGGCCAAGGGGGAAAAAAATCAGATATATCCTAGCTTAAACCCACAGTTTTTCTGGATTTCCTCTCTTTACTGAGGTAGTGATGATTATTCTTCTCTAAGTACATAATATGTATTTATATACAATAGCCCAGATAATACATCAAGATAATATTTTACCTATGCAACATTAAATGGAAAAGCCCCCCAAAAAATAGGCAATTACATTTTTTTCAGACAATGCCCCTTTTTCTAAATTATGTACAATAATACCAAGTACACCTACTCACACAAGGAAAAAAACCCAACCAACCTACGTTTTATGTAGTTATGAAGTCCACCATTTGCCAGGGATGGGTAAATACTATCCAAAATAGAGCAGGAAACTCCTAAGTACATCCAGGACAGAAATGCAGCAACATACGAGAAAGATGACAACTGCTTTAGTGGATAGCTGATGCTGACCTTAAAAATCCCACCAAGCCTGTTCCAACATTGGAAGCATTTGATAAACAAACCCCACCACAACTGACGGCTGTCATTTGAGCCCTTTGCCAACAGTGAGTTTACTTGCACAGTGCTCCTGTGGTACATGGAGATTACATAGGTTTACTGAAACACAATTGTTAAGTACTATCCAGGGTTCAGGCAGAAAATCTGAGAACAGAATCTAGATGTTAATCCATTGCCTTAACCATTATAAAAGCCCTTCTTCCTTAACAAAGGATGAGTTACAGTTATCTCCTGTTTTATGGTGTTAAAAAAAAAATGTTAGAATTTCATATTTATTTTGTATTCATGGTACAGCATACTCAATATACTATCTTGTACTTTCAAGGTTTTTTTAAATAAAAGTATTTTTCAACTATGTGGTTCTCCTCCCTTATGCATTTAGTCTCTTCAGAACAGCAGGACATATGCCAAGGAGGAGCCAAGCAAATTGAGTGTGTTTACGTCCCGAGGTTTTTTTCCCTTCTTGCAGATTTAAGAAATGGTAACTGTGCATTAGCTGTGGTTGCTCCAAAATGGAGTGTCCCCTCTACCTTAAATGCATCTCCCTGAAGGAACTAGCCGTTCCCATTCTCCACACATGACAGACCCAAACCACCACAAAGCCAAATTCGTAAGGTGACAAGTGACATCTGGCAGTTACACACATGCAAATAACACAACAGAATTAAGATCTCTCCCTGTCATTGCTTTTGTACGCATACCAATTAAGCATCTGAAGTAGTAAAAATTTAACTGTCCTACACCTAAGATAAAAATAAATTCCAGACAAATGTGCCACTGTGTAGGGCAGCTGCAACAGTGCAGATATAATCAGAAATAGAAATTGGAAGTATTTCCATACAAGCTGACATGACCTGCACTTAGCAGCCTCTCTCTCAAAGCTGCTATGTAACAAACTTAATCCAATTTTGACTTTCATTCATGAAGTCCTGCACACTTCCGTATCCACCTGTTTTATGATGCACATTGGTGTGCATCCCTTACATCCTTCTTGCCCCACACAAGGAAATTTGTGCCTGCAGTCAGATTTTATTGTGAAACAGATTTTAACGCTGCGCAAGAGTAGTTCCCAGGCTCTAGGTTCACTCTCCTCCAGGCAGTGAACCTAGCAAAAGGTAAATATCATTGAATTATTTTCAATTCAAGTGATTATGTTCACTGCTAGCACTGTAATATGAGCAAATGTAATAAAAGTTCAGATTGATACTATTAAATACATTATGGATATTTTATATTTCTTAGCACAGTTTTTACAGGTTCACAAATATCAAAACCCAGGTCTACATGTCCATTTTGCAACATAGAACGACTATACAATTCCAAAAAGAGCAGGCATTTCAAATACACAATTCTGAAGTGTAAACACAGTGTACAAGCTCTTCACCTCACAATCCAGGTGCTATGCAGTAGCAGCTGAGGTAACACCGTACAGCATGAACTCAACAAATGGTTGTTTTGCCTCAAGATGGTTTTTAGCATCCTTCTGTCTTGTCACCTGTTCAGTCTTTAGTTCTCCTCCAAGTTATACAAACATACAATAAATACATTTCTGATTTTAAAGGACACTTAGACAAGTCATGAGGATTTACGTGAGTACAGTACATTTAAGTTCAAGTGCAAAAAAAGTAACTAGTGGCTAGTCATCAATGTTTCTTGTTATTGTCTATGGTGTTGGTCCCAGGCACCACCAGAACATGGGTTGTTCTAAACGCACAGCTAAAGCACAGCTACGGGACACCCCTTCGGTCAAGCTAACTGGATGGCAAGGTGGGTAAAACTGCGCACCCCCTTTCCTACCTAGCTGCTGCCACCTTTCTCTCCCCTAACCTCGTGCTCCTGTTAATCTTGCCTCTGGATCACTGTACAGTCCCACAGCACGCACCTTCCCCATGGAAGGCTGGACACATCACATACACGATTCCAAGGAGGGCTGAGCAATACTCACTCAGTCCCGTAGAAGCTGAGCACTCACAATCTCCCAGGAACAAGCTGTTAATATCAGCAAATGGGCCAAAACACTATCCTGATTAACCCCACCCCCCCACCCCGACTCCTCCGTGAGCCCAAGGCTTTCCTTCCAGCAGCAATTTTCACTATGCACCAGCAAGTGAGCTGGCTGCGGTTAGTATTGAAAAGCATAACAAAACATATTCCAAAGTCTTCCAGTGTCTTGACATTGGGCAAAGTAATTTCCTAAACATATTGCAATTTAGTTACGTTTGCTTCCTCCTGAGAATCTCTCACTCTACTTGATTTCTGCGTCAACAGCTTTGCCCCTATAATCCTAATCATTAAGATTTTTAGGTGATTCCTCCCTACCCCGCACCTTCCCTAGGCACTTAAGCTTACTGTTTTCTTAATAAATAACCACAGTAACTACACTGCATTAAATAAACCATTGTATAGATGATGAAATAAAAAACCAAAAAGACAGTGTGTCCATTGAAAACCTTGATCAATCTCAGGTTGTGCAATCTTGATCAAAGATTCTTGTCTCAATACAACATCAAACCTCAAATTACCCAAATGCACACGACCTATGCCCAACTGAAGGGCTGCAAGCGCAGAGGTTAACTTCTTCAGAAGCCTTCCTCCAGCTCTTTTGTTTCACTAAAACACCAGTTCAAAATCTTCGCTTTGCAGAACTAAACCTTTATCTCAAACAAGATAACATTAGCTTCAAAAACATATTCTTTGAATATGTGTGTGTTTTACTTAATCCATCACCATAATATGAAGATACGCTTGCTAAAGCTACTCTGTTTCTGAGAAATCTTTACAGAGATGGTTTCATGCTGTTCCTATGTTTATTGGATCTGATACTTTCTAATAGACTATGCAGGGAAACTCAGTTTCTCTCCTAAAAAGTCTTTTCATTTTGTCTTGGGAACAAATTCAAAGAAGAAAATTATCCAATCACATCAGACACTCTGTGCCTCAACAAGTGAAGAGTGAACTCCCTTTTTCTACAGATTGCAAAGAAATCTCATAGCACTTGACTCAGCTTTGGCAAAGCAGCCAAGATTTCTTCCTACCGTTAGATCCGGCCACATCACTTCCCTCAAGAATTCCGAACTTTTGGCTTCCCTGCTCATATTGCTCTGTGTAGTCATATGAATATTCTTTATATAGTTAAAAGCTTGCACGGCATCACATTATGATCGTTAAGATGAAGGAAGTCCTACTTTTGAGCTCCTACTGCAGCATTTCCCAGGTGAGAAGCAGAATTCCATGCACTGGATTGGAGAAGATGAGCGCATCTCAGGGCCCTGCAGCAGCAGGCTGAGCATCATGATCCGACACAACGCGGTCGCCATCTATTTGGGAATCTGATGTTGCTGTAGGTGTTGGTGCTGAACAATTTCTGGACTGCCCAGAATGTGTCGGATTTTGGGGTTGTCTTGCTGAGCTGGCTGATGAAGCACTGCAATTCTCACTGATTTTCTAAAGAGAGGGGAAAGGATTGCATGCAAAAAGTAAGCATAAACACTCATGACACTATCCCCAGTAGTATACCCCCAGATGCATTCAGGCACTGCTGGAAATTCACAAAGCGCTTACTTTGAACGCTCGCAACATAACAAATCAAACTTAAAGAAGCAAAGCAAAAGTAGTACATTTAAATCCAGATGACACTAACAGCAAGCAGACAGCAGCTTACCTTCCATCTCTTTTCCTAACTGCACTTTCCCAAGAAGCATGCAAAAAACAAACTTGTTGTGTTTCAAGGGAAAAAAAAAATAATTAACTGGACTTCAAAGTGTTGGACAAGATCATTATTTTGACCAAACCATTCCATAAAATTCTTCCATGCTCCTTAAATATAGCTTTCCTCAGTAGTTCCCTCCCTCCCCAAAATACTGCTCAGACAACAAGAGCTACTTTTATATCAGCACAGTATTTTTACAGGAAGGAAAGAATAATGAAGAGATCATGTGCCACAGAGATGCCGACAGGCACGAAAGCCTTTCTGGCCTCTTCACAATTCTCAGTGAAGCAGCTGGGTGGTGTCCAGCAGTGCTGGACAAGTCCCTCTCAGACACCACACAACTGCAAAGACATTCTTTTCTTGCCATGTTCATTGCGTAAGTTCTGTGCAACTGCTTTTCTCTGATTTCTCTTTTTAAAAGGGGACAGCTTATACAAACCAAGACCGTGAGGACATTTACCAATGGGAAACAGAGCAGTCTGTCTGGACAAATTACTTTGATGTCGGAGACCCAGTGATATCACTATAAAAAAACCCACATTCTTTAACTTGGGGAGGTTCAAAAACAAACAAACAAAAAACCAACCAACCTAAAGCAGACATGCCTGTAAATATATTTTCAAGAATAAAAACAAATACGAAAGGCAAGAGACCACTGACCAGGTGAAATTCCTACACACTCTGCTCTGCTGATTCACATTCATATCCCAAATTACCCATTTCTAAAGACAACAGTTGTGGAAAAAGCATTTCTGTGTTTACACCTACAGGGTGCATAAGAAGGAACCCCACCCACTCCTTCCAGACAGGTAAACACAGTGGTTTTAACATCAACCATGCTGTTCTAAAACTTGCATTGACAGCATTTCCCTACTTTGCTTAAACAGTATGCTTCAGCTCCATTCTGAAAGGCATGTCCAAAGCATTAGATGATAGTTCAAGATCCAAGCCCATCCAATCACTGATGAAGCTAAAGGTATTAACAGGTATTTTGGGGGGAGACTGGACAGAAGGGAAATGGTGTGAAGTAAGCACCAGCAATCAGACATTTTAAGTCATGGGACGGCTCTCATCTGGTGTAACTCTAGATAAAAAAAAGAGTTGAACTTTATTTGAACAGAAGGCTCTGTATCCCATCAGTAGTTGTCTGGAACGCCTATTTCTGCAACAATGTAGATGTTTGATAGCATCACCCAAGGAAGCAAAACTAAATAAAAATCATTTTACACTCTGTTAAGCAGCTGTGCATCTTCATGTTCAATTATCACCTTGCAAATTTTGGTAAATGCATAACCGGCAGATTCCAACTAATATGAAAACAAATGTAAACTTAAAGGGAATTCAAGTATATCCAAGCCTGTAAAACAGAGTGTCTATGTCTCTCCCTCTCCTCCTATCTTCAGGAAGACAATACTTGCAAAAATAGTTATTCCTGCTGTACTATACACAGAAAACAACTCTATTTCATGCAGTATTTCAACTACTGTTTCACAACTCTGAATTTATTACAAGCTGACAGAGAATACCTGCCAGGTACTAACAGATTTACACAGCTGTAAAGGTTTTCAAATACGTAAGAACTTCCTGTACATTAGAGGATTACCTGCAAAGGCTGATTCTCAGGAGTTGGATTGGTTTTGGATAGTTTAACCATCTCTTTTATCTGGTAGACAGCATAAGCTAAGGTGACCCAAGGAGAAGAGCTGACACCCCAGGCAGGCTTGTTCACATCCTCTTGCTCCTCTTGGTGTTTAGTTTTCTTTAGAGGGAGTCTGGGCTCAGTCCGAGGCATGATATCTTCTGACTGCTGTTGTACAAGGTCAATAGTTGCTATGGGAACAGGACTGGAAGGCACTGGGATCCTTTCCGCCAGCATTGTCTTTTCTGAAGTTTAAAACAAAATAATCACTGGCAAAAGCCAACAAGCTTAAAAAAATGTGAAGCAGACAATGAACACTAAGTGTTTCTTGCTCTCATAATATGGTTATCACTGTACTGAAAGCAGAACACTGGGACAAACAGCCAGGAGCGAGACACGCCACAATCTAGTTAGGGAAAACACGATGTGGACGTTGTCCTTACAAGCAAGGCTGTTCTGCAACTGCAGCGAGGTATTTTAGATGGCTGCATAAACAGGAGGGGCTAATGAGTATGAAGTGGTCCATTTGTTCCTAGCTAGCTATTAGAAATACGTATTTTCATGTTACATGGAAATTTAAGTCATTTTTATGTTACATGCAAATTGAAAATAAGTCTTTTAGACCTGTAGCAAACTTATTCCTCGGCATAAAGCCTGCATCTTACAACTCACTTGTACTCCTAACTAAACACTGGCTTCAAATAGGAACCATTTGGTGAAGTCCCATGGCCTACATCATCAGAACAGCCATTTCTGATCTTAGAACTAAGTTTCTAAACCTACTGATTTGACTTAAAGAAGTTGTTACACACCTTCACCACTTTTTTATTTAAGAAACAAACCATCTCTCCATAGTTACTGAGATGAAGTTTTGCAGTTAGTGAGAAAAGAACAAGGTTAGCGACACCCTGGAGAAGACAAAATATCTGTCGCGGAGTTTCAGGTAAAGGAAGAAATCCTCCCAACAGATCTTTACATCTAAGGTCTTCTGATAATCTGAAATAGTTTTCAGAACTATCTTGAAATGTCATCCATAAAATGACTGTCATGACCCAACACAATGTGCTTTACAATCCTGAAGAGCCTGAGTATTTATATACAAAAAGTAATTAAAAAGATCACTAGAAACTGTTGGATATTTTAAGTAATAGCTGTATGTTCTCTTTGAGTCTGTAAATAACACAAATAACTGTAAATTTTGAGAAAATATTTTTTCTGAGTAGAAATATTTTACTGATTAAAAATATCTTTTTTTCAAAATTATAAAATCATATTTTGTTTACAGACTCTTAGATAGCACTGGATATTTTAAGCAATGGCTGCATGTTCTCTAGCAGTGAAGAAATGAAGAGACTAATCCTGCACACACTTGACCACATGCTTAGTTTTACTCGTCCAGCTGGTCTTGTTGAAAGTAACCTAATTACTGCCATGCTTAAAATTAAGATACACACTCTTAAGATGGATACTGTGTATTAAAGGAAAACCAAAGACTGAAACAAACTAAATAGAGTAAGACCACTAGGAACAAACTATTCTTTTGTAGGTACACATGTAATTAACCAAAAGTTGATGGGAACCTGAAACAGCAAATATCCTTTTCACCTTTCCATTTTTTGCCATTATTGGTTGAACACAGGTGAAGAAAACTCCAGCAAAATAACTATTTGAACACTTCAGTACAGGCAACTTGATGACTAGTCAAGGACAATTTATTTAATATTCCAGCTAAAGAAAACTAAACTTTCATTTCGTACTCAAAGCTCATATTGGAAAGTAACATTTGGGTAAAAATCAGATCAAAAATTCATGACTTCTCAGAATTTGCCACAGTTTTATTGTCTTTGTAAGAATCAGATTTATGCTAAATGCTTAACTTTGCACTAAGAATTTCATTTCTCCTTAGCCTTTATATTAATAAAGGCAGAGATGGAAAAGTTCAAGTTCCACCTGAGGGGAGATTTCTTCAGTGCCAGAACAGAACTGAGGCAGTTATAAAAGCTTCTGTCCTCTGAAGCCATCTCTGCAGTTTCTGGCAGAGGTGGCTTGAACTGGTAGAGTGTGAGAACATGCAGTGGTCACGGTGACCTTAAAGAACTGATGCAACTGAAATGACTCACTACAGCTGTTAAGACTAACCTAAGGGGTTCCCAGAGCTGAGAGGACATACTGGTAGTAAAGTATGTTATGGTTTCCTCCCCTCGACCTCCAAGAACTCAATGCCGCCCTTCTTACAGCAGCAGCACACCAATTTCTACCATTGCTCAGGAAAACACTTCTCGCTTGAAAACAAACTCTTTTGTCAAAATCTGAGTAAAGACAACAAACGTAAAAAATTAAAGCTGCAGGGAACAAATTCAGAGATAGCTTTTTTCACCAGCTCTAATTTTCTAGAGTCTCAGTGACATGAATATTTACCTTCTTCTTCATCAGGAACCAACAGCCACTGGATCAATGCAAACAGAAGAAGAATCACTAAACAAGCCATGCCTATTCCTCTGAATGTGGCAGCAGGACCTGTAATGAGATTTTTTTTTTTTTTCCAAATTGAGAACCTACTTAATAAAATCATACAAGATGAGTCAACATTATGTGCTCCTTGGGTATGTATTGTCCCATGTAGACTCTTATTAGCTTGTTTTATTACATTTTCCTCCCCCAACACTTCTTCTACAGGCTTTGCAAAGAATTTTTAACCAAGTAATTAGATTCTCCTTTGTTCATCAAGAGGCTGCATAGTATCAACCTATTCTCTCACAAAGGATTCATTCATCTTACTTAAGGACCAGGTTGGAGATTTGCTCACACAATACTAAAAATACCTAGGCATAACACATTTAATCAGCCTGTAACACTGAGAGGACAAAGCCGTAAGTAACCTGGTCTGAATTCAGTGCTAACCTTGCTTTGATCAGGGGCCTGGACTGCAGATCTCCTGAGGTCCCTCCTAGCCTAAGCAGTTCTACGATTCCATTATTTATATGAAGTGTATTACTCTTTAAAACATAACAATACCTTAAGCATTAATAAGTTTAAAGCTGGTAGTTCAGTAAAACCAGAACATCAATAAATAAAATTAAATTCTTCAATACAATTTTTGCTTACCGAAGTAATTGACCAAAACCCCTCCAACCATAGCCCCGCATCCTCTGCCCAGACCCAAGTGGAGACCTTGGAGGATTCCCTGGGCTGATGTTCTCAGCTCTGGAGGCACTGCCGCGCTAAGGTATGAAATACAAGCTGCCCATATAGCCGCATGTGTGACTCCTAGAGAGATGAAACATTGTGAAGAGTACAGGGTCACAAGTATACTAACACAACATCAGAGCAAACGCACTTAGCAGTTTGAGCATGCGTCAGAAAAAACCAACAATATCCTTTCACTGACAAATGCCTGTGAAGTACTAATTAGCTTTTGGTAATGTGATACTGGCAACCAAGCCACAGGGAGACATGATGACTGCTTCTTCTGCAGTCTGTCAATAGCTCTTTCTCCCTCTAAGATGACCTCACTTCCCTTCTTGAGACACAGTCCCTAGGAAGACTAAATAAAGCACCTTAAAAGTCTCTCTGTCAGATTCCTCGTCCCTTTGAGAGTGACCTGGGGCCTTTGAAACACAGTTCTGATTTCATAAGCTGCAGGCAATTAAAGCACTGATGCCTCTCAGCAGCCTCTTTACTGCCACAGTGAAGGCAGTGCAAAGGTCATAAAAGCCAAACAGTATCAGAAGATATCCATGTCATTTCAGAGGCAAGAGTTAATCCCCTCCTGCCCTTCTCACTCTCCCCAAAACCAACCCCCCAACAAACTCTTTCTGAACTCAACACCAACACGCTCTGCATTCAGCACTGAATGGTCTGGACAGAAAAAGCACGCAGGGTAGGCCAAAGATGCCGATTTTCACGCCTGCTGTTCAGAGGCAGAGTCAGCACGCCCTTCCTCCCGCTATGACTGCATCCTGCGTAGGCGCTGCCGCACGCTGCTGCTACCGCCTCGCATTTCACCCGCTCCCGCCCCGAGGACTGCGCGCAGCAGAGGTCCTCGCTGCTGTAAACAACAGCCACGTATCCGAGACAGCCCCAGCTCCCCAGCAGAGATTCTGGAAGTCTCCTTCTGGCACGTGCCTTGTAGGTTCGGGGTTATGAACATTTTTTTCCTACCGCAGAAGGTGGTCAGCTATGGGGAAAGACAGTGAATGACCGTCAGCATGCGGAAAGAGGCTGCAGGTGGAGCACCTGCTTGGTGGGTTTTTCGTGGAGTGCAGAAGAACAGGACAGGAAAAGGAAGGGTTGTGGAGAAGTTGGAAAAACAAAGCAGTTTTGTAGCTCATCACACATCAAGTAAGCCTGAACTATTTTGCCACCCCCAGATTGAGTGGGAATATTTTTTCTTATCTGAGTGGTATTAAAAATAGTCATCACAGCTTACCAATGGCTAAGCTCTACTGCCTCAGTTTAAAAAAAAAAAAATGTTGGCACAACTGATGATTCAGTCAGCATGTTTCTGTCCTCTACACTTACTAATGAACAGTTGGACACTCAATAATTACTTAGGCATTTAGGCTGAAGACTCATAAGAGCAAGAAAACACACAATTTTGTAACATACGCACAGAATAGCTTAGATTTTGCTTAGTTGTAAAATGATAAATAGCACTGTACGGAATTGATACAGTTCAGATATAGACACGTTAGATGTCCACAAGGTTGTACCGTTCATTTTCATTCCAAATCTAAATAAAAATTTCTCAAGCTTTGGGTTTGTAAAGGCCACCCTTATACATTGCAGAGCTAGTTTTAGTAATAGTACATCATCTTGTTGAAAAATAAAAGGCTTGCATTAGGATGAGTGTATTTTACCTTACCATTTACAGTTTAAGGCTTTAAAACTCTCAGATTTTCCATCCAAAAAGCTCAGAGTTTTAAAACTCACTGAATACCTACTTTTTTTTAATGCAGACCCACGTATGCATTGAAAATAGCAACCAAGAACTGTCCCAATAACAAAGCAAAGCTAATCTAATACAGATAATATGTTTTTTGTTTTAGAAAGGATATCAATTAATATAAAACATTCAGTTTTATCAGCTACTTAAGTCAAGTTTTAAAGCCAGGCAAATCAGAAACACATCAGAAATTATTTGGACCATGAAGCACAATACCACTGTATTTGTTTGAAAACAAAAGGCTGTAACTTAACCAACAGGTTCTTGGATGTTTTCACCTTCACTAGGCAATCCAGACAGAACACAGTGTTCCCAGTTCCTCTGAAAACAAATCCATACCTTTAAACCAGCTTATTTCACTTGCCTTTAAAGGTATGGGGTTTTGTTTGTTTTTTTTTTTTTATAGTATGTGTACATTACTAATGTGATTTTAATTGTAATTCTTTCTACAGCAGTGACTACTTGGAACACTTGTTACAACAACTTTTACAAGAAGTCTCGCCTGGATTACCGCTAACCACAATTCTTTCAAAAAGAAGTTTTTCACTATATATATATATATATATATAGTGAGATTATTTGCTAAAATCACTAACCACCATTCCACCATCTGGACTACAGTTCCAACAAGTGTAACAACCCTAGTGTTATGCTTAGAATAATAATGTTTCGCAAAGGTAGGTTAATTTACATACAGACCAGGAGCTGAAGATTTGGGGAGCCAAATTTATTTCAAGAGAGATCTATCCTAATTATTGCCAGTTAAAGACCCAAGCTTTGTGCTCTCTAGATAGAACGGTGTGGCCGGAGCATCAGGAGTCACTCCTCAGAACAGTACTTGTTTTGGAGTTTGTTGGATAACTGCCAAGTGAAAATAGCTAATTTTCAGGTTATCAATATAGTTTTGTAATTCAGAAAATTTCTGCTATGCAAATTGGTGAGCTAGCACAGCTGTTACCAGATAATTTGGACCACTGCTTTGGAACAATAAGTTGCAGCTAACTAGCATATCAAAACTTAATCTGTTAAGTGCGAAATGAACAAGATCGCTTGCGTGTCTGCAGACTGATGACATATATATACACTTTACACATTTGCCTTATGAGGATGTCTTGACGTTTTCAGTTATTAAAGATTCAGACTAAGCTCTTATTTTCATACATTGCACGTGCAAGTCAATATAGCATACAGATTCAAAATTCTAAAATTAAGAAGTGAGTTTAAATCTCCTCATTTATTCCTTTGAGTGTACAATGCACTTAAAGAGTCCTCCCCGTGCCAGTTACAGACAGCAACTGAAATACAGCATGGTTCTTATTACAATCAATAGATGCAGTTTGCAGAGTCATCTTCCACAAATCTCTCCATGCCCTTCAGCAAAGCACATGGGGATAATCCTTCTTGTCTTGCAGAAATGTATTAAAAAGAAAAATAAATTCTTTACAAAAGTCAGCTGAAACTGTTGTTGACCTTAAAACCCCTCCAGCTGATGGAACTAGAATTTACATAGAATTTGATAATTTCCTAGAAAAAGAGTTATGTAGAATTATAACAAGGACTTCACCAAGGGATTTTAAAGACCTATCAACTTGATGCAGTCACGTGGCCCACATGGTACCCACATGTTCTGCACGATCTACTCTTTTTTTTTGTTTTTAAATACTCCTAATCCTTACATATGCAAAGTAGCTACAACTCTTACCTCCCTACGTGAACAAACTCACTTAACAAAAATAAGAGCTTCCACCTCACCAAATTTCAATAAGATGTCACCCCTTATCCCTACCGACAGATTCAGTGGATGTGTAGGAAAGAAAGCAGAGCTGCAAGAAACAGGATTTGCTAACTGCTGCAAAAGAAATAATGAATCAAGAAGAGATTAAAACCGGAAAGAGTGAGGAGAGAAAAAGAATAAAGGAGCTGGGGGGGCGGGAAGTCAACAGTACTTCTAAAAAGATAAACTTGATCTCCCATTCAGCAACACTGATTACTGGAATGTAACAAAGGCAGTGGCAGTAATTAGACACACATATAGTGCACCTATGGACTTCATGGACGCTAACACCCATGTTAGATACAGGCTGAAAAGTGCATGTAGAACATGAAGAGGCTTTTTGGGGGGGGGGGGGGGCTGGTGGTGGTGTATGTCTTTGTTTTGGTTTTAACTTTCTCATTTGCTGACTATAAATAACTGCAAATAGATAGATTAACCCAAGCGTACACGATTCAGCAGTGGCTAGATATAGAGAAAGTCCGCAGATAAATTTATGAGAAAGTATTATTTTGAAGGTCCTTAGTTTTTTCTTTACTTGATTACTCAAGGTTACACCACACAAAAACCCCCACCAAAACAGCTCCCTCACAGCCTTGCTGCAAAACCAAACCTACATATTAAGCAACTCATATTGAAATTTCAGCAGAATAAAAACAAGATTCAAAGTAAAAGAAACTTCTTTCTCAGCTGTGACTATAGGATGTTCCCAGGCATGAACTTATGGCTGTATTGTTGAGACACAAGTTTTTTCCCTGTATTTTGAGTTGAGGTGTCTTCGAAACAAGATTACCTAGAAGGTAATACCCAAAGCTTTATATTCATCACTTGTTCCCCCTAGATGTTTAAGCAGGCAAGAGTATAACGCATATGTATTCTTCAGGTTCTTTGCAACATTTTCGTATTTTAACACTTGGTATGAATGATGAAGTATCAATTCAATAGTTGTGGTTTGGGGTTTTTTTAGTAACAAAATTCCGAACCTTGCTGTTTTGGCAGTTTTAGTACAATAAACTGTTTTTATTAGCAGGGAGGGAAGGAGCCAGGACACAAACAGATTTCTTTCTGTGTATATCTAGAGATCTACACAGTACTCTCCAATGGCATTTCATAACTCAAGTTAAAATCTACCTTACAAACATTTCTGTAAATATAGTAGAAAAAGTTAATGCAAATTCAAATTATGCTGGACATAGAAGAATAAAACTTCTAAGTATAATCTGTGGAAAATTTTCTAAGTAGTATTGTATAAAGCCAAAATACCGGCTTTAACAAAGACAGTACAATTATTTTTAAAGGCATGGAAAACATTTTCTGCCTTTAAATTAACTATTCTCTTGCATCCTTGCAAACACAAATACTTCAGTATTCTTCAAATACTGAAGAAACAGAAAGTAAAATAGTTTATATTTTTCCTGGTTTTGAGAAGTGGTACCCACTACAAAGACAGGAATGTTGTAAAATTTAAGTTAGAACAATTTATACTTTCACATTGCAACGAAGAACTTACAGACGACTTTGACAACAGGACTTGAAAACAGGGCTCAAATTACTTTTCATAGACCACATCTCTGTCCTTCTAGTTAAATTAGTTAAAGGACAAGTATCTTAAAGAAGCTCTATTAGCATAGACAATGCTATTGAAAGAAATTCCTCTCTAGCTATTAAAAAAAGAAAATTCTATAGTCTAAAGGTATTGAGTGAACAATACCACTGAAAAACTACAAAATATTTTAACAGAGACAGAATGACCCAGACTGTGGGGGTTTTTTGTTGGTGTTTTGTTGTGTTTTGTTTTGTTTTGGTGTTGGGTTTTTTCACAGCATCCTTTCAAGAACCACGACCTTTTCCATTTAATGAAGTTCACATTTATCACCAAACAGGATTTGCAGTAGGTGTGTAGCCAGCTTGTGCTTCTGTCTCTTTGTTTAGTTAAAGGGTGTGTTGGTCTCCCACAGTTCTGTTTGAATAAACAGAACTGTGCACAATCAAATGCAAACCCACCCTTCTGACGTCAAGTATTTCCCAAGATAAACAGTAAGGTTTTATGAACCTGGGTATTCTGGGATATTTGTCGTCAAAAAAACAGAGAAATACTAGATTTTTACTTAATCATAGTTCACTTGAAAACAACATAAATGTAAGCATCTGATCTTATATTGAAAAGGCATTACTGCACTGTCTTACCTTGAAGTACTTCCATCGGAAGAACAGTCCAGGCGTTTTCCAGATACGAGATGTAAATGTATCTAGCTGTATTACAGGCAAGACCAATATAAAGCACTCTAAAGGAAGTAAGGAAAAGAGAAGTGAGGATAGTTTGCACTTTCCTTTTTTGGTATAATATACCTAACCGTTTCAGAAATCATTTGCATGTGTACAGTTTGTCAGTCTAATGCATTTGCTCAACACGTAATACATTCTTTAAGTCCTGTACCCAAACATAAACTCTCCTCTTGCCCACTCCAAACACATATTCAAACCAAGGCTAAAGTTAAGACTTTCTTCAAAATCCTAATGGAAAAAAAAAATTCAAAGGGACAGCAGATCCACTGAGCTTTTAACTAAGCTCTGCAGTTCCATGCCACGCTCTACACAGCATTGTATTTCAGAGAGACCATTTCTAAGCACATTCAACATCCCTTCCAATCAATCTTCTTTCCTCATCATTCAGAGACTCATTCTTCCATTTTAATGTAAGCCTGGTGCAGGTTTGTATTAGATGAATTCATTTTACCCCAATTAATATAAGTTTGTAGTCCCAGTATCTGCAAACTGCTCACAACTACTCTAAAAACACATCCCACAGAAGCAATATGGTTTGTAACAACATGCCTCAGGATAAAACTTAACCATCCTGTTGAAAAGCAGCAGATGCTGCAGCTCAGAATGAAGAGAAAAAAGCTCTTACACAGTTTTTAAACAATGAAGCAGAAAGACTATTTGTGTAGTGCATTTCCCATTGCACATTTAACCTGATGACTTTTCCCTTCCAGTTTTCAGATTTAGCTTAACATACCTCTGGAGTGCTTATTCATCCAGCTTTCTCTTATTTTTAGATGGATCTTAGGAAACAAAGACTTAATTCAAAACATGTTTTTAGCTTGAGAAAATATGCTATTGCAACCTTTAGAGATTTTTTCAGGGACAAGGATTATTTATTGTCCAAACATGGCTTCTTGGTTGACCCCTGGTTTGGCACAAGTGAAATAAATGCAATTGATAATTAAGGTGTAAACACAGACACTGTGAAAGGGCTTGCTATTCTTTGTGCTGCTTTTTTAGTTAGTTATTCTACAAAAGCACACCTAGATTTAATTAAATGGTACATAGCACTGAAAAATCTAGAGTGAGATGCAATCATAAAAATGCAGCATCTTGTTAACATTTGAGATCTCCAAATATACATGTTGACAGCTAAAATACCAGTACCATAGTTTTCATCATGTCAGTGATATCAAAAAACATTGAAAATTATGAAGATAGGTCTGTGTGTTTCACAACAACATGGATTCACAGAAGACAATATATTTTACTCTCAGCAAATTGGGTAAGCTTGCAGGAAGTTTCCCCCCCCCCCCCCAACCCACACATCAGACCAAGTCGTGTTGCTTCCAGATACATGTAAGGTCCACAAATAGCTGGTTTAAGCTGCCTTTAGGCAACACAAGCCCAAGCATTCATTGACGAAAACATGGGAAGCCATGAAAGAGTTTGGTATTATACAATAAAGAGAACAAACTTGTTCTTTGTGCCATGCATCATAAATTTAATACTCCCCCTTTAATTAATGCCTTCTGTTCAAGACAAGTAACTTAGTGCCTTTCATAGCCACAACTTAATGTATTTCTTATGTACAATCACATTTCTGAAGCGTATTAGGACACATTTGCCACAAAAGCTAAACAAACATACAAGGTCTGCGGGCTCCTTTCTTCATTCCCCTACTAGTAAGGCCCATGGTGATGCACCCTCTTGGGGATACAAAGGAACCACCTCACCATATCCTTGTTTTTCCTCATCAGCAGTACAGATGCACCCAGCTCTCTGTTTAGGACCAGCTCTTGCCAGCTTAATTTCACTTTTGTCTAGCAAAAACTTTGCCTGTGCACCAAGAACTTTCTTCCCATCTCAGCTCTTCCTTATCACAGCCAGACCAGACATTGGAAGAGGTTTCCTCCTGGTTCATAGTTTTTCCATCATCACTAACACACTCGGCTACCTGTGCTTTCCCGCCATTTACACTTGCAGAAAGATTTGGATTCAGAGTTTAAGAGCAGCAATTTAGTCTGGTTCTACCTTTTAATTTGTTAGAATATGTACAGAGTTTTAGGTAAATTACAGTTTATGAAGATTTCTATAATTATGCTTTTGGAGGGGTACGTCACACAAGCACTTTTGTGTATTTACAAAGGCTTTTCAAAAATGTAATTTATAATAATCACTTAGGCTCTTTATCAGACCTAAACGGATAATGTAAACATGTTCCTTATGAACCCTATATGCAGTATCCACAGAGACACCATATTCAACTTACAGGTTAAACATTTAAAGCACTGAATCTATATTTATGTTATGGAGACTAAGCTGTTTACAGCCATGACTACCAGTTTCTGCTTCCTATAAAAACTGACATGCTGGAATTATGGTCAGACAAACACACTCAAGCTTAACCTCAAGTAGGAAGTTATTTTCAGAGATTAACATCATCTTCCTAAACTCAATGGCAGTTATGAGTGCTTCTACACAGGATACCATTCAACAATGGCATCTAAATATTTGACAGCCAGCTTTGTACGCTTTTCCATCACAATATTCTCTCAAAGAACCTGTGGCCTTCACCACACTTTCTGATGACTTATTTCTTTTTAACTCTTTAGTTTACTTTTAAATGAAAATCTACTCTGTCATCTCTCAGAAAGTGGCTGGAGGAGGCAAGGCAAAAAAATACCCTTCTAACATCTGCAATATTCCCTCCCCTGGTAAATCTGTACAATCACAGAACAGCTTTCTAGCTGACCAGATCACTGCCATTACTCCAGATTCATCTAGTGACCTGCTAATATACAATGTTAGAAACACTGGCAGCATGTATAACATATGCACACATGCAGTGCACATAGGTATGAACAGTAAAGCTAATGAAGTCAGAAGTCAGGCATTTTAATCAGCACGTGTTTAGTATGCTCATGCTTAAAATGCCTGGACAATAATTTGAATATTAGTTAAAAAAACCCTGTGAAAACAGAATAGGTTTCAAAATGTTGTAAGGATCTTATATGCCAACACATCCAATGGTAGAAACAGCAAGCTTTACAAGGCTAGAAAAGGAAAACTGAGCTTCTATCTGACAAGGGTGTAAAGCCTGTTTTCTTGTAGTTCTACAAAGGACAGTCAATAGCATTTTTTCCTGCTACTGTGACAGTGCATGCAATTCTGGTACTCATGCCTGTCTTCAAAGAATTAGGACAGGAAGGAAAGATTGAATTATAATGTTCAAATAAATACTGCAGAAAGACTGTCTACAACTAGGAATCTAACAACACAGAAGAAAGAGTGCAAATACCCTTTTTAATTTTTCTTTTAAACATTAGTGACAGAAGTTAATGGAAGGTGCGACAACCTCAGCACTGAAGTCATCTTACCAAACGAAATGTCAAGCCATCTTCCCTCTAACTGTGAAATACCCTGTGAAATATTCACAGATAGAAGTACCTCTTAATCCACAGCTACCTTATTTCATACAAGACCTTACACCAGAATTCCTATAAACATGTAACTACTTTTATGTCAAAACAGTAAACAAGGAATTTTCAGCTATTTAAAAAAAAAAAAAAAGGATACAAAACACCAATTCCAAATGCTTCTGGCTAAGACAGTTCCAAGAAGCATATACAGTTGGAGGTTAGTTTGCCTCCTCTTGAACAAACCATACATTATAAAAATTTCAAAAAGTACAAGAAAGGCAACCAGAAGGAGACATCTCATGAACTGTGATGACTAAATACAAGTAAGCATTAGATAACATTAAAATATGACTAACACGCATTTCCCAGGTGTAAGTATAAAGAATGTTGTTTCATGGCAAATAGGAGCTAGTGTTTTAACAACTTAATCTTGATCCAACCTTGGCTTCGTAGTCTTAACAGTGCAAAGAAAAAAAAAAAAGAGGAGTTAATCCTGTACATAGTCATTCTTTTTACTGGCCAATGCTCCTATCCCCTTCTACTTCATCTTATTCACAAGCCTACCATTATTTGTTTTTCGTTCTTTCTCTATTTCAATTCTAAGCCTGAATTTTGTCCTGTAACAATATACATTGAAAGAACATACCCAAGCTATCTTTAGCTATCAAGATTGTGATGTGTTCTCACCACTCCTCCATCATCATATCCTTCCTCTAGTCTTTGCATGCAAGGTGTCATATTTTCTCACGCTAATTATTGTCAAATTCAGAGATTAAGAGACTGACTCAGAGTAAAGAGATCCTCTTCAGTTTAAAGGAAGATAAAACCCCATCTTTTAAGTAATCTCTCAAATTACCGTGCTAAGCATCTCAAACATTTTTAGTAGAGGTCAGATGAATCAAAACATTCATCCCAATAAAAGCAAAACAAAAAAACAAAGAGCAAAACCACAAAACAGAATGCACAAAAAGAATAGCGCAGACAGCTTAAAAAATACTTATGTCTCAATGACTGTATGACTATAATCAGGGCATTTGGAAAAGACATGATGCTAACAGCACACAGAGCTCTGTGCTCAATTGCACAGGGTACCTGAGTAAATGTAAAAAACCCTTTACAACTTCATTAACTCAGACCCCCCCCATCTTTTCTCTCCTAAGCTTTTTTAAAGAAGAGAGAAGGGATTTAGAATATGCAGAAATTAAGTCAATTGTGAATTTAGAGGAAAACAATGTTCACTAACATGCTGGAAGTAATCAGTTTCACTTACATAAGGCAAAAACTACGGGAGAAGCCCTGCACGGCCATCTCACTTCAGTAGCTAACACATGCAGTTGCAACTAAAGGAAGAGAGCAAGGAACTGAACTGGTAAGCGACATACCAGGCTGCAACCTCATTCTGCCAACACCCAGACTCTGATTATGAGGGCATGTGCATAGGAGGTGCTCACCTCACTTCATCTCCTCCTCCTCCCCTCTCAGCGTGCAACTGACACCTTTCCAGGCTACTGTGGGGGCAAAGAACTGCCCTGCAAGGAGAAGCAGGCTAAAGCAGGTTTCCAGAATGCTGCTACTCATCAGGAAGAAAACTGTAAAATTAATGGTATTTATATGTCAAAACAGACAATCCTTGTGTGGGTGGCAATTTGTAAAGATCTCTAACAGAGCATTGCATCAGGGAACTAGGATGTCTTCTGGAACCGTCTGCAAAAGGTATGCCAGGCATAATGCACATACTAACATGCAACTAAAATGCAAAAGAAGCATTTCAGAGCATTTTCAACTCCTAAAATAATAATAAAAAACTCCATCAGGCTAGCTACATAACTGAGCAGGACTCAGAGTTTTAAAATAAAAGGATTAACTTGAATCTCATTTTGTAACACAAGGGTAGGCCTGAAATTCAACATTTTTTGTACAGCACTCTAATGATTGCTAACATCTTACCTGATATGACCAACCAATTCGATTAATTTGTGGCTGAAGAAGTAGGCAGTCAGCTCAGACACGTGACTGAGCACAGAACAAACTCCAAACAGAGTGGTGGTGCCATTCAGGTCTTCCAAGTGCCAGTAAAGAAAGGTGAACACAAAGCCATATCCAAACCCCATGAACCACGCCACGAAGAGCACTGAGCCATACTGGATACTACATAGCAGTTTTATTAGGTCCCAAAAACTGAAAGACTGCGACTGGCTCGTACTGGTAGGAGTGTTATCGGAGGATTCGTTGGAGGTACTTCTGTCCACCTGTGAGATTTCTACCTCTTTTCTCTTATTTTCGTCTTGCTTGAAATGTGCATAATGAAACCGAAACTGGGTGGCCACAATTAATGCCATTGTCATCAGAACACCAAAAACTATGAAAACTATCCTGTAGTTCTTGTACTCAGGAGCTTTACACCCTTGACCTTCAATGCCAACTTCTGTATGGGTATAGTCAATGCCAATTCCCACGGAGAGCATGGCCAGCCCCCAGCCCAGAGACCCCCACATACGCTGCAATCCATACCGGTCCCTGTGTTTGCCCAGGTATTGCAGTGTTACAGTGTCCACAATAGTAACAGAGGAAGCACTGAAAAATTCTCCTATTATGACAACCAGCAGAATGAGTAGAAAGATGGCTTCTACTTCTTGTTGATCATAAACAAGCACAGCTTGGTCAGAAGGCATCGGCTTTGTGGTGATGGCAGCTGGGGTGGTACTCGAAGTCGCATTCCCTGGTGAGCCTGGGCTAGTGGTGGTGTTTTTCAAAATAAAATGGGTATAGTTTTCCAAGACAAAGTCCACATCACTGCTTTGTGTAGTTAACAGGAATGTTATTTCAGGATTAGCTGTCCCTGTTGTTTCCAAAGTGACTGGACTGGAAGCGAGCAGGTCTCTCTTCCCACGAACTTTCGGGGATGCAGTACTCACTGTGGTTAGCAGAGAAGACATCGAGGCGTTTTGCGAAACTGTTGTTAAAAGGCTGCTTGCGTTGGTGGGATGTGCTGGGGGAAGGCCTTTTGGTATGCATCTTAAGGTGGCTGGTCTAACAAATCCGATCCCCAGGTTAAATAAAACCCAGCATAAAAGCGAAAAGAGGAGGACGATCTTCCCTTTCTTGAAGCGATCTGCCACCACTCCCCAGAAGGGAGCACTGCAAAACTCAATAAAGTACCTGATGCCCACCAGAAGTCCACTCTGACTGGGTGACATACCCAGCTGCTTGTAATACACAGGCAGCAAGGGGTAGAGAGAGCCATATGCAGAATAGAAGAAAAAATAAAAGACCTTTGAGATCAGAAGATCATTGTTTATTTTGACGCAGTGCTTCTCTAACCAATCTAGCTCTTCATCTGGGACAGTGGTTGTCTCCGTCGAAGGGGATTCATTCTGGGGTGGCAAGTCTTGATCCTTGGAAATGCCGTTGAAAGGATCAGCAAGCACATACTTTCTCTTCTGTTCTTCTTCATCATCAGTTAGAATGGCAACCTTATCATCAGCTGCCATGGTTTATCACAAGCATCCAATATCTGGTGCGCTCTCAAGGAACTAGGGCTACCCTACAAACAAATAAAACATAACATGGTTAAGGTACCACACAGGAACAGACCTGCAATACCAGTCATCAAGGACAAAGACAGCTTCTTTTTTATAAGTGATATTCCTCAGCAATAAATACAGTATCAGGGTGGGGAAGGCCATTTGTCTAGACTACTGGTACATGGTAGCATCAATAAAAATGTGTTTTATGACCAATTCTGTGAAGTTCTCCCAAGAGCAGTTTTAATATTGTGCAATAAAACATATTTCATGTTTAGGACAGAGAATAATTTATATATTCAAAGTTACTGTGGCAATTAAGTGCAAGTCTTTTCTTTCAAGTTGCCTTTTTTCCCCCAAAGCTAACTGCTTTATTTCCAGTATTCCCTACTATACCACAGGACAGCCATGATTTTGTAATTAAATAATGCAGCCACATATATACCTGGGGTTTTTTAATTATCAAAACAAATTGTTATCTGAAGCCTCATGATGGCATTCAAAGGGTTCATCGATCTCCTCTTGAAACATTATTTTCTAAGCACTCCACAACCACAGCAGAAACTGGTGAGAGGCTTGAGCTGCCAGGCTGAATGGGAAGAGAGGTGGGAATTACGATGGGCCTTTAAGATTAAAAAAAAAAAAAAAGAGACCCTCAAAATTAGGGTAAGAACCTCAAAGGCATCAAAGACCCGGGAGCAAAGAAACACAGGGACAGAAAATAGTACAAGCCCTATAATGATCTCTTCAAGTCAGATTCTGAAATTGAAGGAAGGTGGATTGGGAGGTAACTGTATTGCAGCTGCCCACACTTACCCTTTCCAGAAGTAAAAGACTGCAAAACTGACAAGTGAAACTTAAAAATAAATTCACCACTACTTAGCCTTTGGTTTGACCAACCAGCTTTCACATTTAAAAACAACAAACCATTCTAACAAGCTAGGCTAGCTAACAGAAGCTTTCCTTTCAAGGAATTAAAAAAAGCTCTGCCAGCAGGCTACCAGCTCAAAATCATTATATTAGGCAACTATTTTTGCTATATTAATAGCTGTAAATTTAACCTTGGAAGATTAGCTCATGTTCATTATGAGAAAGTTGAACATTTAATATATTTTGGTTTTGTCATCTCTTTGGTGTTTGGATTAGTGTTACTATCACACAGGAAGCTTTTCAAGGACCAATATTCAAGAAGAGCATTTTATTCCAGAAGAACCTGAAATTTCTCTAAAAGCCCTCGATTTATGATTGGGAATATCTTCTCTAGGAATCTGAAGTATTTTTTTGCAGGTCTGCACTTTATTCCCACTAGAAGAGCTCCAATGAAATCACAATCTTTCAAAACTCAACTGAAAGCACACTATCATCCCCTTAAAATTAGTCATGCATTGATATATCCAGTGCCTTTAAATTATTTAATTATAATTCAGAATTTAAATACTGACAACGGATTTGCAAACTGATGCAACGCTAATAAGAGAAAACAGACTCTAACATTCACCAGTATGTTAAATTAACCTTTTCTTACTGATCCAACATACACATAACAGCTGACAGAACAAGCCATGGATACTTCTAAAAACAACAGTCCATTAAAATAATCTAAACCTTACACAGTTCAGTGACAGACAAGTCTAAAAATACCATCATTAAAATCCCAAACACTCATGAGGTTTGTGTGTGTTTCTCACTTTTAAATGTCATTTCTATGGGATACTATCTACGAGGATCTGGTTTCACTTCAGGAGAAAAGGTTGCATAAAAATTTTGGAACCTTAAATATTTATGTATTCAAGGTCAGAAGTTAATCAAAACAATGCCAGCACATACACACAGACTGCTTTTTTCTCCAGTTTCTTCAGAGACAATCCGATTAAAAAAAAAAAAAGGTATTTCAAGTGTCAGAAGATTAGAAAAAGTCCTAATTAAGTTGTTAGAACAGTCAAATGTGAGAACACATTTTCTTGCTTTTACCTGCTGCCATCAAAAGCCACATGAACCAAAAAAACAGCAGCTGTCTAGTTAGCTCCTGCTATTTTCGGTTCAGTCAGCCACTTCCACCTGACAGTGGGAAGGACTGTGGGTTTTTTGCTCATACATTTGCTCATTTTTGGCTTCTATATCCATAAAACAAGTCCTTCTAATGAGTAAATTAGATCAGTCATCATCTGTGCCTTTATTTTCTTTACACCTCCCCTTGCTTTGACAACAAAGACTCCAGAACTTGTGCAGGGCCCCTCTTATGTCAAGAGGACGTAACTGAGGTTTCAGTGTTGTTCCTGTGTCCTACCAAAACCAGTATATGCTCGTCTACTTACAGCAACTGGCTTACTAGCTGTATCAGAGCTTTACAGCATTTAATTCTGAAGAACAAATTTCCTCTCCTGTCCCCATGACATGACAAGATGGAACCGACATTTTAACCACTTGGATATTAGGACAATTTATTTGCAAGTATGAATTGAAATTACTCTGATTTAAACAACACAGCCATATTCCTTATCCCTACATATGAGCTCTGAACCATCTGATTTCTCACAAATTATACCGAAGGCTTTTAGAGCAATTAGTATTCAATCTTCTTTAATTCAGTTTCCCTCTTCTATTGGAATGGGACTTCAATTTTTTATGTCGTATGAATAGTGGGTATATTAAAAATTGTTATACGGCTAATCTTGAAACACTTGAGTTGCTGTATCTTCTTCCCCCCCTCCATAACTTATATCTGCCCCAGCATCCATCATCTTCTAACCCACTATGTGCAAAGATTAATCCAAAAGATACACTCCTAGTATTTTGACTAGAACATCTTGGGTAAGAATGCTATGAGAAGTATATTTCATAATTATTTCAGTAAATATTTTCCCACCCTGAGAGCATTTCATTGAATATTATTAATAACACAGAATATACTCTTCAGAAATACAACAGTATCAAGACTGGTAGGAGCCATATGGCATTCTTTAATGTTTTGATCACTTGTTTGTTTAGGAGTCAGGTTTTTAAAAGTGATTTTATTTAGGGATTTTTTAAATTCTAAAAATAAATGACTGAAAGTGAGAAAACCAACAAAGTGGTATTGTTACTGAAAAATCTACAAAAATCCTTAATAATCTATGGGGCTTTACTTCCACTGACAAAAAAGCCACGCCAGTCAGGGATTGAGTGTGCATCAAATCAAACAGATGGAAAAACAACGTACTTTTAAGTGAGAAGAGACTAGTTATCTCATGGTTATTTTAACCATAGCCTTCAAATACTGTATCCTCACTTCGCAAAAACTTTTTCTGATCCAGAAAGACAGCAGGAGGATAGAAGACAGCACTACTGGCAAGTTTAAAATGAACAACAGCGAATAGGAGGAAGAAAGGTTCAGAGAGTAAACAGAATGGATTTCAGTGTGAATACAAATTTTAACTCGTTTGAGGCAGAACAGAGCACTAAGTTTTGGTAGAGGCCTGTTGAATGTCATTAATCCAGCCAGGACAAGTGAGAACAGAGAGGCTGCAGAGCGGTAACATCACTCAGAAAACCACGAGTAACAGTTCTGAAGCAGTCTTCCCTAAACTCAGGTAAGTAAGTGCACAAACAGACAACAAAGC
Organism: Gavia stellata; assembly: GCF_030936135.1. NCBI lineage: Eukaryota > Metazoa > Chordata > Aves > Gaviiformes > Gaviidae > Gavia > Gavia stellata. The sequence goes on from NC_082601.1 coordinate 35,434,996, forward strand.
CCCAACACGCAAATTGGAAGAAACTTCCGCAAAGATACTGAGAAAGCCACGCAAAGGGAAAGGGAAGAGGCGTAGCAAGCGGACAGCACAGCAGACTACGTCACAAGAAAGCACCTGGGTCCTCTGCCATACAAACAAGCTTTTGTCTTCCCACAGGTTTATGTTTCCAAACCACTACAGAACTCAGAACAGGGAACCGAGTCTTTGTTCCCTTATCCCATCACCCCTGACACGGCTACCACTGAAAAAAGACTTCATTAAAATCTGAACTGCCCACTTCCCCCCAGGTCCATGATGCTATTGTACAGGCCCAGGAGTGTAAGTCCCTAGCTCACAGCTGCACAGGAAGCTTGCGGCCGACAAGGCTTTCTCAGACTGGGGATTATTCTGCAAGATCACTTGTGCTCTCAGCCTGTTTATGCACAAGTGCGTGCACTTCTTTTCAGATATAAAGAATATACTTGTTAACCACAAGACTATTCTTCCTTCAAACTTTGCACAGATAGGATTTTTTTTTTTTTTTTACGTAAGTACTAGAGCCTATTATTTTTCCTAAGTTTCCTGATACAATTGGTGCCGCCTGGTTTATATCTATTCCTCCAGTAAGTCAAAATCCACTTTCAAATCCTTACATCTATGACACATCTCTCATCCAGTCATCTTCTGCAAACAGCTACAGCAACTTTCCTCCAAACTTGTACCTTTGAGCAACTATCTGAGGAACAGAGGAAAAAAACCTTTGTCCCAAGGAATTTAGTGATGACAATGCAATGGTCATTTTAATGACTGTAACAAGACTCTTTGGCAGGTAGCTGGAAAGAGGCAAATATGGGTATTCTACATTTAGTTAAGTATCTTCTTGGCATTCTTGCCTTTTTTATTTCTTAAATCGATCCTCATTTACTCTAGCTCTCCTAATAATTAAGAGGATTTCAGGATCAGAAAGGATAAAAAGCTAATCTATTCAAGACAACCTGACATTGCAAGAAGTTCCCTATAGAACAAAGAAAAATTGTAATAAGGAAAATAATAATATAGTATACTAAAAACTCAGCTCTCCGCATGGAGTCACTCTTCCCAAAACCTTGGGAAAAAAACCCCAAAACACCTCAAAACACCTGCTTTGCACTGTATCTCAGAGGGAAAAAAAAAAGGGGGTAGCAAATCCCTAAACCTCTCAGGGAAAATACCACGACACTTACAGCCCAAGGCATTAAAAATTCACTTGCAGACCAACAGAAAGTTAGATTTGGGGTGAAGGAGTACTGCTGTTTCAAATAAAATTTAATTCAGCATATATATTCCATTCACTAGGCTTTGAGAATTAAATTATAATTAAGATTCACAAAGCAGACTCTCAAAAATCAGGGTTTGGATGTATACCGAATGTAAAAAAAAAAAAACACACCCCACAAAAAAAACCCCTATAGGACAGTTCATCAGAAGACAGTGCAAATGATCAAGAGTAGCTTAACCCGTTAAATACCTAGCAAAATCACTGTAGAAGATTTATATTTATACAGTCTCAGAAAACACACTTTAAGAGTAGAATTTCAAAACAGGAATCATTAATTAATCTCTCAACCAACATGCAGCTGTAAGAACGGAGCAGACTAGCTTGCTGTTTGCATTGTGTGGATAACTCAAAGCCAGCCAACACGGCATCACATCTTATTTTACCCCTTTTCAGACTTTCACTGACCAGCAAACTGACTTTGTAGCAAACACATGAAATTTCACATGCAGCTTTCATACAAGCATTTTTAAATCTGGTAATAGAATGAATAAACCTTTAAGTCACTAATTATTGTTTGACTCAGAAGAGGTCTGTGCTAGACAAGTAGACTTAAAAACTATCCATCTTCCAAGGAAAGCTCACCTCACTCATCCCCCAGCTGGTGAAACTGCCAGGAGTGCATCCGTCCTATCGCTCACGCACACTGGCTCCTCCTCAGCCCCCCTTGTCCCATTGATCTAAGCTACAAAACCTTTGGATCAAAGGCTTTCTGCTACAGTATCTGTGCAGCGTCTCTCAGAACTAAGCCCTGCATCCAGCAGGCCTACAAGGCATCACTGTAATAAAACATGAATAATTAGACCATGTTTTCCATTTCCAAGCAAGTCTCACCCCCAAGGAACAGCCTGGTGCTGTTGCCTGTGTCCACGCCAAAAAGACGGAGAATGTTATGCAAACAACTTACATCACGAGAAAGGAGTGCATAGACTTCATTTACTCTTGCATCACATTCCCAAATCTCTCCCAGGTAGGCCAACCTCCAGGCAGAGCCCTTGGGGGGGGGCTGTCCCCTGCCAAGCCATACAGACCAAATCAGGGCAGACTGACCAACCTGCCCCACATCACCGTTCCTTACTCTCTAAAGCTAAGCAGCCCTCCTGTGAGGCCCCAGCATGGACACTTTACTCAAAATTTATAAAATCAGGAATAAATCCCATTCAGTGAATTAACTAGGTGCTGGGAAATATATTTGTTTCAAGTCTGAAGCGAGACATTAGTGTTGTAACATTAACCACCATAATTAGGGTTTTCATGAAGTCAAACCACCTTGTTCTAAAACACTGAACTCTCAAAATTGCTTTATTTTGTGTTGCTTGGCATGCACTTACTTAATGTATTGGTCTATAGGTTTTCTACTTCATTCAATATGCATATAAAACCCCACGTACTTTGACACATTTAGTCAATTAGATTGAAAGACTACAGTACGTCTGAAGTATGTCAAGATCAGGTTTATAATAGGTTTAATGCACTTCATAATAGGTCTGAAGTTGCTAAGCTGATACAATAGCGCTGATATTAACACTAAAGAAGAACACTATCAGATCCTCATCTGTTAAAGAAAAACCATTAAACTCACAACTTAGGACTCCTGCTTTCCAATCATGTTTTCCATCTAATATGTATAAATTAAGATGTCCTAGCAGACCCTGTTTTTTTTAAACACTTTATTTTTAGTCAGTATTAGACACCAATTTTTTAGCCAGTTTTTAATTTACCAACTACATATCTACACCGCCAAGGTTTACGCTTTATTAATGATGGTAAATAACAAATCTGCCTTCAACTACGGACCAGGCCAGTGCCCGAGTCAGAGCCGAAGTACTCCACAAGCACAGCTGCTTCCAGCGCTGGGGAGGGACGCAGGCACCCAGCTGCACCACCAAGTCCAGCAGCAGTAGGAGCAGTGGTCTGTTTCAAAACAGAGAGGCCTGCAGGGACCAGCCACCGCTACTGCAGCCGGATCATGTCACCGGTTCACACTCTCCCACGCTGCTATATAAACTCAGGCCCATTGTGCTGGAGCTGAAGATGAATTTTAGGTTGCGTTTACGTTGCACCCTTGCACCAGCTACATTAGTGATCAACCACAGCTTCTTCGCCTCATCAGCTTTTGCTCACTCCACCTGTTTGAATTTTTTTTTTTTTTTTTGAACTTGCTTAGGATTTTTACTGGGTTTATGACTGCTATTACAAACACCATTCTTAAGAGGAGGATTGCTTTCTTTTCCCTTATTCCCCAGTAGGTTTTCAGAAGATACAAACAACAAAATAAACGTCGCCTTTGTCCACTATTTATATCCAAAGAAACAAATACAAAAAAATAACCAAGCTAGAAACCTAGCATTTTACGATCTTTTTCCTTGGACGCTACTAAATGCAGTGGACAACTAGACCCTATATATCTTAGTAACGTAATAATGTTTTGGGCCAGTTTTTACTGAAATACTTCAGTGTTATGCTCAGACAGCCACTCTCCTCTCCCCTGAACTCCAAGCTTATCAGTCTTCCACACTGCATTTTTCATTAACACAACATTTAAAAAGAGCCTGCTTTTAAAACTTTAGAGCTGCTGACCAAACATGGGTTTTAAACTTCATCTAACTTAGGATCTAACAGGCATCCGTAACACCTATGGTACCTCCAGCACTGATTTCTTAGACAAGCATCGAGTCGTCTTCTTGTTTTAATAAACAGATAAGCAGCTGACAACCTACTTACTAAAAATCATTGTATTTTCAGGATTTAAGGGTTCAGAAACCGAGTGACAGCTCCAGATAACACCACGCCTGGGCGCTGGCAGCAGGGACAACCACGGCGATGCCTGTGCACGGGAGTTCCCGTGGGACACAGCCCAGCCAGCGGCCACCTCAGGGGACCCCGACACTGTCGCCGGTGGTCACGCGGGAGGGCACGGGGCATTTGGCGTTGGATGGCTCAGTCGCACGTACGGTGGTTACGCTTCAAGCACAATGCTGAGCTTCTGGAGTTGAGGGCCGGCATCCTCAGGAGGTCACCGCTTAGCCACAATTAAGGTCAGGGGACGCCAAGAAGAGCGAGGCCAGCGCACACGCGGCCACCCGGCTCAGCTGAGGAGCAGCTGACCGGCTCCAGCGCAGCGCAGCGCAGGCAGGAGACACCTCCGAGAAGGAAAAGCTGAGGAGAGCAGCCGTTGGGAGGGAAGGAGAAGGCTGAGGCAAGGGCCCAACGGCAGCGCCCTGCGCGGCTGCGGGGACAAGGCCCGTCGCCCCCAGCGGGGAGGGAGCTGGAGCCGGTGCCGGGCCGGAGATCGGGGCGGGGGACGGCCTCACCGGCCCGGCGGATGCCCGGCTGCCACCGGCAGCGGCGAGGTGCGCCACAGCCGGCCCGCCGGCCGCCTCGCCCGCCGGCAGCGCCGCGGCGCGGCCCGCAGCGACCCGCAGGTCGGTACCCGCTGGCCCGCGGCCGGGCCCGCCCGCTGCCGGCGCCCCGCGGAGCGCGGCCAGGGGAGGCAGCGGCACCCAGCCGGGGCGGCCTGCCGCGGGCCCGGCCCCCCGCGCAACCGCGGGGCCGCGCTGACTCACCTCGCCCGGGGGCGGCTCCGGGGGGGCGCTCAGCCGGGAGCATCGCAGCCCCCTCCCGCCGCCGCCTCCTGCCGCCGCGGCTGCTGCGGGCGGCGGCTCCGCGCACCCTCCCCCGCCCCCCCCGGCCGGGCCGTGCCGCGCCGCGCCGCGCCGCCGCCGCGCAGGGGCGCTGCGGGGAGGGACGGAGCCGCCCCCCGCCGCGGGGGGGCCGCGCACCCGCCCGCCCGGCGCTGCCTCCGCGCCCCCGGGGGGCCGGCCCGTCCCAGTCCGGCCGGCGACGGCGGCGGGGGTCGTCTCACCTGCGTGCTGCGTTGGGGCTGCGGATGGCGGGTCTGTGGCCACCCTGGGCCGCGGGCTGGACGCCTGGCTTGAAAACAGCGTTTGGGGAGCGTTCGCGGGCCCTAAACAACCAAGTAACATTCGTGGTGCTTCCGGCTCCTCAGAAGTTTCAAACAGGTACTGCAGCATGAAGAATTAAATTATTACCTGTAGTGCCTTCCGCAGCCACTGGCATCGTCCCTTCAGTAACATTCTTTCTAGAATTATATACGAATAAAATTACGTAAACGCTTAACAACAACATAAACGTCCCCCTCCCCGCTGCAGCGATTACTGAGGCAGAAAAGCACGTGCAGGGAGGGTAACTTGCCGAGCAACAGCTGAGCAGTGTTGCACTATCAAAAGGTCAGCCAAAGAAGGGGAATAATCAAGACAGAAAGTGAAAGGCCAGCCTGAGATTTGGGGTGGTTATCAGCCCTGAACTGGGCAGGAGGTAATGAAGTTGTTTGAGGATTAAGCTCAAGCGCTCAATGATCGTGTTCTGTACGCAAGAGCTCAGACTGGGCCATAGTCCAAGCAGAGTCAATAAAGCGAGCAGACGCCACTGGCCATCCCTCTCAGCGGAACAGCACAGGCAGTTCCTGCCCAGGACAGCGATCAGACTGCAGACAACGTTAACTGGGATACCACAGGGCAAATGCGTTACTACCGGTATCTTCTTATTTGTACCTCCCTTTTCTGGGGGAGGATCCCCCTTTCCTCAAGGAAACAAACAAAAAAAATATTGCATTATTTTGCCCAAGGGAAGAAGTTGAGAGAAAACTGCAAGTTTGCATAATTGAGGCAGATGGAGAAGAACGGGGGCACCATGGGCATTTAACCCATTTAATTTGAGTCCTCACTGAAGTGAAAGGGATACCAGTCCCCGCGGAAGGCAATGCTCTCTCAAGGTCGTTCCCCTGCCGCACTAACCGATGGGGTGCGATCTTTGTATACGGATACGAAGGCCATTGAGGACACCATCCGATTAAAAGCTTGCCTACTCCTACAGTAAAGGCCTTTCCTGAAGGAGGCAGGAGACAAAAGCTGAATTTCATAGGAAGACGACCTGAGGCAGGAGAAGGCTTGTTTATCATCTGTCTCTGGAAGGATTTTTAAAGACTCTTCATCTCTGAGAATCTCCCCTACGGCTAATTAACCACAGAGAGAAACCACGTCTGAGGAGACCAGGAGCACAGGCCCCTGTAATCTTGCAGAACTCAGAGAAAGAGAGAGAGAGATAGAGAGAGAACTATTGGCTTACAGAGTGGGCTTTTTATTACAAAATATTACTGTAATAAACCAGATGTCGGCTCCAACCAAAATTACTTAATCTCAATGGAGACTTTTTGGCAAGTTACTACAAATGCTTTTAGGGAGAAAATGTATTTCAAATAGTTTCCAGTCATTGTGAAATGAAAAGGGAAAGCTGATTGTTGTAGTCACAGACTACATTTACTGGAGCCATAAAAGCCATTTTCCCCTCAACTCCGATAACTCAACACTGCAAACACAGGGACCCACCTCCACACGCTAAGAACGTGACCATCTTCTGCAGCTTTGCTTGTATTACCTTTTCTTGGAGCTGCATCTTTGAGGAGTTACACCCTGATCATCCCCCTTCCTTCTACTTGGTTTCTGAAGTGGCAGGGATATTTCCTAAAAAAAAAAAAAAATAAAAAAATTGCTCTCTGAATGGAGGAAATAAGACAAAATCTGTAAGGTTTCTTTGCAGGCTGTTGCATCTCCTGGTACGTGAACAAGAAGTTACAGCTGATGACCAGAATATAGAATATGACCAATACAGAGTAATTTACAATGTTTTCTTCATATATTTATTTATTTATTTTAAATATATAAAACATATAAACGGTTTCTTATTTAACTTAAAAGCCCAGTCTGGTACCTACTGAGTTTGGTCACGTAGCTCAGACTGGGGTCCACTGCCTCCATTCCATAAGGTGAGCATTGTGAAAAACCTTGGCACGGAACAGCATTATTCCAATCTGACAAGCTACTCCACTCTGAGCAGAACGGAACATAATAGGTCTCTGCATGGTTATTTCTTTCAGTGAGGCTCTGTGTAAAGATCTGGATTACAGCCTGTTAGAAATTATTACACTTGCTCAGAGAATTCTTTCTCTGTTCTTTCAGCTATGAAAATGAGGATTAGCAAAAATGGAGAGACTGCTGAACTGCACACAAACTGTCCTAATGTATTTTTATCACAAAAGGCTATATATTTCTAGCCAAAGCAGTGTTCAGAGAAAAGGCAATGTAGTTGTAAGCTACTTAAAGTACCATTTTTTCTATTAAAACAGTTGCTAGTATAAAACATTACAGAAAATAAAAAGCTGAGTCAGGTGTAAAATCCATTGAAATTAATTGAAAGATCTCTTTTCTTGGAGACCTCTGGATCAAGCTCTGAATCACAGTAAAATGTGATATACAGAGAAACTACCAAACAACAATCTTTTTCTCTCAGCTAATGGAGTGACACTAATAAAGATGTACCTGACCACTGGATATTAGAATATTCAGAAATAATGCTTTATAAAATAAATATAATTCATACATATACATGCCATATAATAAACTCTGTACTATAAACCCACACCTGGGTTAAACTTACCCATGAAATGGAAAGAATGCCTGTGGATTTCTGTGGGCTTTTGGTTAAATACATATATTACTTTATAAAAAGATTTCAATTTATGTGTCCTATACCACTTTACCATAGATTATGGTGAGAATACTTGCCAAAAATAGTTACAAATGCCTCACCGCTTAAAAAACAAACAAAGACTTCCATGTCTAAAAGAAAGCCCCAAATAAACCGAAAAATTAAAGCAAAGTAGTTATTTTTAAAAGTAAAATAAAGAAAATTACATACAAATACCTGCTGGAACTGCACATAGCTAACTGTAGTAGATTTTGCTTGAAAAGGACTCAGGGGTGTCAGCTGATTTCAGTGACTTGTTCCTTAGGTTAGAGGAAAAATAAAGCAAATACAGTATAACACACAAAACTTTCATGGAAAAACATCTGGTATGTTATGTTATACGTATGATATATGCACCTTGTGCTTCTGATGTTTTCCCGTAATGGCAAAGGTAAAGTATCTGAGTCCCATCTTATGGAAACAGTTTCTAGGAGCTTAGATTTTAATGTCTAGAAAAACTTCTTGGTTTCTGTCATAAGGTAGAGCTGTACTTTGAAATCAAGAATTTCTGGTTGACAGAAAATATTCTGCTGTCTTTTAGCAGCTTTTAACTCTGAGCCAAAAAAAAGAAAAAGAAAAAATCATTTACATCAGTCAAATTAGAAAGATAAGTTGAAGGTGAGATTTGTGCTGCTAGGACTTGTTCCAGAGTACAATGAAGACAACAGAAAACCTTTCATTTCCATCAGACCTTTAATATACTTTGCGTAACATGAACAAATGACATTTTAGTCAGTCCTTTACTAGGAGAGGCACTGCATTAAGGCAACTACGGCATTCGTTTCTTCCTCTTTAGGAAGCTCTTGATAACACACCAGTTTGTACATATCCCAGTGTAAATCTGGGAAGAAGTTAAGTCATTATGAGGAACAAAGTGGCTTCTCCCTACTGTTTCAAAGACTAAAAGCAACTATATTACCAGTAAGAGAAAAATCCTGACAGAGGAACTGTGAAATAGTCATCCAGTGAATCAGCAAATCACCCACAGCTGCAAGCAATGTTAATGGTAACCGAGGACAAAATATCCACAGCTGGTAAGACAACAGCTACCGTTGCAGTGGCCTGTCTGGTTTGGCAGGGAAATAAAGGATTCTCTTCCTCTGATTTTTAATCTAACACTTTTAGAAGTATTACATTCATTAGCAAAGAGAAGGCAAAGCAATGCACAAAAGCAAATACTAGTTACAGAAACTGTGCTTACTGTGACTATGTTTAATCTGTGTGTATGTATGTACTTTTTCCTACTGGGTAGGCCTCCTCCCCCCCCCCCCCCCCCAAAAGATTTGTGTTTGCATGGTATCTGCTTATACAATAGTCAACTTTCCTCATCCCAAGAACCTTTGAACCCCCTGGCAGGTATCAAATTTGATGTGCGGTGACAGTCTCACAAATACTAAACTCCTACAAGGTTGTGTGACCATCAGTGGCTGGCGAAGGAAAGAAAGACAAGAAAGTGCCCTCCGCTGGAGGAAAGCCCATGGCATGAACTCCATAGTGGGTTCCCATTTGGCCCATGAATCATTGTTCGTGCCCGAGCAGCAGTTAAGTCACCCTGTGAAGAACTGGGGGTCAGGTAATGGAATAGAGGAGGGAACTAGAGGGAACGCAGAAGGGACAGCTGAGTCTTTTAAAGTGGGGGAGACAAGGGAGCGAATTGTAAAAGTGTAATATGCAAACCCATAGGAAATCAAGCTTCGTTAGTTTTGCTGTCCACAGAGCAAATTGTTTACGTTGGGCTGCTGCTAACATTGATGCCATTGAATATGTGCAAAAACATGATGACTTTGATCCTGTCATAAGCTCCACTGCTACAGATTGGAGAGTGGGCAAAGCCCCGCTGACTCTGTAGTCCAGGCAGGAACTGGAGACCATTTATGCAATTTAGCCACTGAACCAGGAATGAATTCTGCATTGGCCTGTCTTCACGGAGGGGGGGAAGCTTAACTGGCTAGAGCTTTGAGATGGACCTTCTCTTGTAGTGGGGTCCCCAGTAAAGACCAAACTTCTAAAACTTAAACAAACAGCCCCCACGTGCATATGCATTTTAATCTAAATAAAAACTAAAAATGTTAAAATAAAAATGCAAAATGACTAGGGCAGACAGAAGAGTTAAAAATATGACATATACACCCACCTCCTCTGCCTACCATGTCCTGGCAGGATAGAATCATAGAATCTTTTAGTTTGGAAAAGACCTTTAAGATCATCAAGTCCAACTGTCAACCTAGCACTGCCAAGTCCACCACTAAACTATGTCCCTAAGGACTACATCTACACGTCTTTTAAATACCTTCAGGGATGGTGACTCAACCACCTTCCTGGGCAGCTTGCTCCAGTGCTTGATAACCCTTTCAGTGAAGAAATTTTTCCTAATATCCAATCTAAACCTCCTCTGGAACAACTTGAGGCCATTTCCTCTTGTCCTATCGCTTGGGAGAAGAGACCAACACCCACCTTGCAACAACCTCCTTTCAGGATCGGTCCTTGCTTCCACACTTAGCTTCAATAACACAAATGTATGCCTTCTACGCTGTATTCTGAGCATACTAAATAACTATTGAGCCTAACATGTTTTAAATAACTGCAGGTATATGACCGAGGGACACCAAACTGACCAGTTCTTTCTGATCCCTGGGAAGTTCCTTCTATCCCTTCTGAGAGCAAGGGGTTGAGCAAATACTGGCATTCAAGCAGGAAATTCTTTTCTATCCTTGTCCTTTACATATGCAAAAAAACGCCTATAGGGTCAGATATCCCTGCTTTCCCAATTACTAGTCAACGACTTGAGGTCAATGGGAATTTGAATTCTCAGCTTTTGGCTAAATTAAGTTTCTGAAAATAGCTTTTAAAGGAAATAAAATAGCACTGCACAGCAAAATATTCCCTGACCAAAACAAATTTTAATTTAGGTTCAGTATTATACATATTGAAAGATTATTCAAGAAAATTACTTCTGATTTTACACAGCATTATATGTCCTCCTCCTTTAATCCAAGGACTAGCTCTCACCATTTATATAGCTAAAAAAAAAATGGTGATAGGTCAAAGCAGTTTTTAACTGAACTGGGTTTTTTTGAATCAGATATAAGTACAGTCTTATCATCTTATCTCCCTGTTTAAATTCAGGTCTTCTACAATGTAGCTTTGTAAACCTAAACCAAGACCAAGGTAGGCATTTTTACTTCGTACATGCAAATGTGATTTTTGATGAAAACTACTTGAGTGACAAAAGCAGTGAAACAATCTTTTGTACTGAGGGACACATTGCACCAAATTCAGGCTAAGGCTAACTGCTGACTTCAGAGGTCTCACATCTAACTCTCTCTAGGGCTGAATTTGCCTCATTATAAATAGGAGCGGTAAATGTCACTTTTCATGTAGAAGGGAGTCACAGTGTTAGTCAAGCCATCTAACCTCTTTCTCCAGAAAGCTGATTGACAGTTTCTATTTTGTATTTCATCTCAGGACCTCCAGTGTAACTGACTGGTTAATCTGTTTTAACTTCTTGGTTAATATGACAACATCCAAGTGATACTAGTGGTTGCATTCAGTTGCAAGGTGAATTTCAAACAGCCCCCCCCCCTCCCTAAAGTGTGAAAACAATGAGCAATTTACTGATGCCCTTCTCAAATTCTTGAGGTGATATTCCTCACTATGAAGACCAAAGGACATTAGTATTTAAGTGTCAGTAGGAGGATTGCCACAGACTTCAGTTACACTGAGATTCAAAGCAGTATCGCTGATCAAAAATGATCATGAAATAAATGGAATATTTTTAGATAAAGAGAAGCACTCATCTATTTAAAATATAAAAAATATATAAAACCTGTTTAGGACAGGTGGTGAACTATGTTGTCAGTCATGCCATGGAATAGTAGTAACAGCTTTAATGTTCTCTGATAATATTAGAGAATAAAGTAATGTTTCCATTTTTGTATTCAGATTTCTTGCTGGAAATAAAAATCATTAGTAACATATAAGAATGTTTTAGATGTTTTCTTTTTAGGGCAATCAGTGCAATGGGAGATGAAGACTTCATGTAATGGTACAAATTGTTTCAGAAATACTGTACACAGCTATTCACCTGTTCCCTACAATATCTCGATAATCACAATGTATTTAAGATAGGACTTAACATACTGTAGTACTCTCAGTGGAAAGCTTCAGAACATCTGTTTATTTCAGAGTCTGAAGTTGAAGATAAAAATAAGACAAACAAAATCTCAGAAGATATTAATAGTTCCATACTTACCGAGCTCATTAATAAATTCATTGGATTCCTCCCCAGCAATGTTTCTTTTCCAAACCTGGAAACTAAATTGTTGACAGTGAAAAAAAACAACATATGTTTAGTTTTCAACAGAATGTTAATTTAGGTTTGAAGAACCTGATTCTGCAGTGTGTATTGGCCTAAACGTCTATTAAAATCAACGGCAGTTGGAGACACACACCAAGCAAAGACCAGGTCCTACATTAGTGGTATGACATTGTATTTGGCAAAGATTGAGAATATATAGCTTATGTCAAGCGTTGCCATGATATAGCTGCTGTGAAACCCAGCCTGGTTTCAAAACAGAAACACAACGCAGAGAAAGTTTTTCCCTTCCATTTAATGCCGTATTTTACCCACAGTTACCAAATCATCTTTCTCATAGTCACTCTAACAGAAACAGTTGGAAGATAAGAAAATGGATCTCAGCTATATATATATGGCTGGAGGAATAACACCACTCCCAGCTATCAGGTTGCAGTGCAGGACGACTACTTGTTCTCCCAAAGTCTGTTTGGAAGTGTCAGCAGGATCTAGATGACCTTACAAAGGGAGTACTCAAACAGAAACAAAGGGATATTAGACTGTTTCCCAGTTTTGATTCTTTTCACTGCCTTGTTGGACAAGGACAGGGTTTCAACCATATGCTAAGACACTTCACTGAAGTTAAGGTGTTCTAGAGGCAAAGTAGAAAAAGGGAGCAAACTTGTTGAATGCTACCAATTCAGAGTACACAAGTACTGCCAGAAAAATTATGCTGTAGAAGTTATACATTCTGATTTAGTGGCTCTACAGTGTATAAAAGATGAATCACCTCTTGTGTTTTAGCCTCACAGTAAGGAATGGCAAGGTGCCGCCTTCTCATGTCATTGAACTGTGAGCTCCCAGAGACGGGGCTGGACATCGCTCTCTGCTTGGCACTGTGAGCACTAGTGCCACCTGATTCCACCTGGCAGTTCCCCACTGCTGCACAAGGAGTAGGGGTTCCTCTGCTGCAGTTAATAAAGCATTTCAAACTGAATACTTCCACCCTCGGAGACATCTGAAATCTCAATCCACCTCTAAATTTTTCAGCTAACCTTTTGCAATATTTCCATTCTCTTTGTCTCTTGCAGATTGTGATCTATTTATAACAGCTCAGCTATTTCTAAACCTCAAGCAGACAGAAAACTGATGCGTCATTGTAAGGATATGCCTTTGAAATGGTTGGGTGGGAAAGGAAAAAAAAAAAAACACAGGAAGGTGAGGAAAGCAGAAAAAATAGTCTTTGTCTATGTAACAGTATTAACATTTCTTACCTTTTTTTCTATGCCATCTCTCATGATTTCCTAAATCAGCACATCAGTTATGAATTCTAAGTACCTATGCTTTTTAAAGTAATTTACTAATTCCTTTTCTTCTTTCCCCTGTTCTATTAATAGTTGAGAAAAGGTCTGTTGCCTGCAGGGTTGGACAATTTTATCTGCTTTTAGGATGTACAACCTAGCTCCCTGAGGATTTCTTATATTGCTACAGTGTGCTCGTAACTGTTTATTGCCAGCAGGTTCAAAACTGTCAAAATACTTATGAGGGGGGGAAAAAAAAAAGAAAGATTTTAAGTGCAAAACCAATTGCAAAGTAAGAAAGAATTCTATTTTAGCATAATATATGGATTTTTTTTCACATGGAGAGAAATTCAGACGTGGATCTCATATGAATTATAGGAAAAAATGCAGTATGGTCTCCTCATTTCAAAAAGAATATATTAGAGTTGGAAAAGGTTCAGAGAAGGATGCTCAAAAGTTTGGAATGACTTCTCTGCCTGGAACAGCTGAGTAGCCTAGTATTCACCAGTTAGGGAAAGAGTCAACTTAGCAGGGATACAGCAGATTTACAAAGTCATGAATTGGAGAAAGCAGGTTAATTTACTCTTTCTTCTCACACATGGATTAGGACACATCAAGTGAAGCTAGCAGGAGACATGTTCAAAGCTTGCAAAGATACTGTGAATGCTAAAAGCTTGCCAAGTTCTAGGGGAGGCTGGACAAACATGGAAGGCATGGAAGAGAAACCTCCAGGTTACTAGGGAAAAAAAAAAAACAAAAACAAAAAAGCCACCACATCCAACTCAGGAGTCCCCTGAGCTGAAAACAGAGCATGAGCCATATTTGCCCTGTTCTTACTTTTCCCCATGCAGCCCCTCAGGACTGTTTTTGGGATGGGAGATGGTGTCCTGGGCTAGACAGTCCTTCAGTCTGACTCAGCATGGTTGTTTTTATGTCTTTTTGTTTCTAAGAGCTGTAATCTTTTGGGGAACAATTAAAAGAGATTAGAATAACAATAAAACAATAGGTCTCAAACATTTTGTACAACAGTATTTTCTCTTCAGTTTTTCAAAATATCATGCATTCTTATAATAAAATGTTTCAAGTAAACACTAGATCTGTTTTTGCAAATCACCTTTGGGCCACTGATGGCTTCATGGACCCTCGAGTTCCCTAGGCCACCATGTAATAAGTGCTACTAACCCTCATGCTTTGCCTTAAACAAGAGCTTATAGATGTACTGCATTAGGAAGGCATTTTTCCTATTCCACAGAGCCACTCTAATGTACTTAAACCAGTAGCATTTCCTACTAGTGCAGGTCCATCAGTATACGAGTGACAGAAGGAAAAGCCAGAGCAAGCTATCAGCAGCTGGCTCCTTCTTGACATCAGTCATATCCAAGTCAGAAAAGCAGTAGTCAAATGTTGCTTGTGTCTGCCATAGCCTTGGCCACTGATAGCAGCAACAGCGGGGAATGTTAAGGAAAGCCTAAGGTCTCAGTTCCTTCTTTCTTTGTAGCATGCGTGCTGAATAATATCACTACAAAGAGTGCAAATGCCATCAGCTCCAAATTGTAGGGGTTTTTTTATTATTCAGGTTGTAGTGGAATAAAAAAGTTAAAACAATTATGCTAAACACTATGGAGGACAATTGTGAATCAGCCCTCCTGATGCCTAAAACCCCTTCAGACAGCACTCTCTGAAGTAAGACTTCTCATCTTGAAAATTCTCCAGTAAGCTGGGTTATTTATAATTTCCTTTGGCAAGAATGAAAACGTGTATGGACATAAATGTACATGACACATAGGCTGCCTGTCTAGCTTCTATGTCTCTCTACTTTCTAAATTAATAATTTAAACATCAACTACCATTCCAAATAGTAATACTGGAGAAGAATTGTAAAGACCCTCAAACTGCAATATATTTTACATTTTGACCCAACAGCACCAAATTTGAAGTAAATGCAGTATCACTAAAATAGAACGCAGTAATTGGTTTACAAAACCTGTCTTATCTTACCCACTTTTAGATTTATTAGCTAAACAAAACTGGTAAACCTTTGGACTTTGAGCTGGGTGAGGGTGATCTCCTTGCAACAACAGTGGCTGAACAAATATACATAGTTTATACACAAAAGGCTCAAAAGGAGGAAACGGGCATTGGAAGGTTGGCTACTAATTAACTCAGGCCTATCTGGGAAACCGAGGCAGAAGGTGAACTAAACTACAGTTTCAGCTCTATAGACTTGAACTTTCATTTAGCTATTTACTGAGCTGAAGCGCTTTAAAAATATGGCTGAGCTATAGTTTTTTATGAGATATATAAATACTGCCCACATTCTACATGTTAGAGAGGTGTGACAGATTAACAGTTCCCCTTCCTGGACAAGAAAGGTGAAGGTTACACAGCATGGGTCACCGAAATCTTTGGCAAAAGGTTTCCAGCTATTTAAGATGAAGTGACATCTTCTAGGGAGGATGTTTTCCTTCACCTTCTAGAAATAACTCCACATATTCCTGAGAGATCTGCTTCTGGTTGCTATTATGCAGTGACAAAGTCACAATCCCTTGTTGTAGTGAGTAATTATGTTACCTACAAGCATTAAGATTGCTTTTTGTGAATAACTAACAACAGCAGACAAGTTACTGTGAAACAAAGAGCTGACTGCTTGAGCAAATACTCTACAAACCTCCTGAAAATGCACACTGGAGTGCCTGATAGAATTTTAGGCTTTTTATTTCTGTAAATACTAGGCTTTTTTTTACTTAAAAAGTGAAGAATGTGGGAAATTCTCAGATAGGTGGGAAATTTCCTCAGAAGAAAAGATAACTGAAATACTCCTGAGAAAAGGAGTGTAGCTGAGTGAGTGCATTTTAATGCAGCATAGATTTGTTTGTCCTGTGGTAAAAAAAAAAATATCCTTGTTTCCTTCTGTAGAGCTGGCTAACAGCTGATAGATGGCAGCATTACCAGCTTGCATGTGAAGCAATGGTCAGATTATATGTTTAGAAAGAAAAAGTATGCATCCTTTCTAACATACATACAAGATCCTGGTTGGATATCTTAACAGTTTACAGAACAGCTTTTCTTTTTTAAAGAAGCGGAAAATATATTCCATGTGTTGATTTGTAAAGCAACACAGAAATTCAAAGCACGTGGTATTTGAATCCTCTTCCTCTGGATTCCATAATCCTGGGTCATTGTGCTATGTGGCATTTTCTGGTATACGCACTGCAAACATATAGATAAACTATACTTACGTTCTAGCTCAATAATAGGAGCTATCATTTGTGCAATGACAAGATGCCATTTGTTATCACTAGTGTATAGCATCTTACTGTTTCAACTGTAAAGTTAATGTTGATACTACAATGAGACAGTAAAGGTTACTTTCTTCACTTTACAGAAGTGAAAACTAAAGCAGAATAGTGAAAAAGCTACAAACTTATTTCTCAATGTCTGTTTCTTCTGACTATTTAAAGACCGTTGCAAATTGTATGTTGCTATTGTAATTAAGATGATGGACAGCTGTACCTGCAAAATTCATCTGTCTCTTACTAGGAAGAAACTAGTTGATGGTGAATGTTCCAAAAGGCTACAGGGATGCTAGTGGTGGCACAGGAAAAGGCATGCACAGTCCAAATGTGTTTCATGATTCTCCTGCTCAGTCGTGGGGAAAAAAATTTCCATTAACATTTCAGATTGAAAATGGATTTTTCTTTTTTTTTTAACATAAAGTCTCTGCTTTCTTGGAAAATTGTTTAACTTTAGCATAAAACAAACAAACGATGTTTCTTCTTGGTGCTGGCCAGAACCTTCTCTTCTTTAATTCTTTTTAGGCTACAAATATCAATAAAATCACTTTTCAAAGTGTCTTAAATTTACAAAATAATGTCCCAGCCTAATTCTACATGGTGCTACGTCTCTAGGCAGAAGCGCAGCCTTTAATTCAAGCAACAGATTTGTGTGCTTTAATATCTTGGCAGGTCCCAGATTGAAACCCTGCTGTTAACTCCTGCCGTTAACCATACAATAAAGCATCTTCTCACTCCTAGAGCCTGAAGAAGTGCTCTTAGCAACAGTTCTGTAAGGTAGTGCCTGCATTTTTCTTGGCAGACAGAGGTGTGTCAAAGTATGACTAAATCACAGTGTTGCATGTTATTTCTGAAATAATTATATATTCCCATACACTGCTCCTAGCAGCATGAACCTCCGTTCCAGCCTGCTATCGCAGAGACAGAGAGAGAGCAAGAGAGAAGGAGGGACTGTCCAGGTCTGGACAGGAGAACCAGTAGCATCATGAAATCCACGGGGCAGATGGAAGATTGAGATTACAGAGAGGAACTAACAATACTAGAGACTATATATTTCCTTGTGAAAAGCTTAGCTCTATATTGTCCCCTGCCATGGCTGCCGCTGCCTTTCTTCACCAAGCAGTATATCCCTGGGGAAGTATATCCACTGAATGAAGGCTCCAGGAACCAAGAACTCTGTCCCTGTCACTTCCATTGCAAGTTTGTTTATGATCCAGGGTGAACATATTTCTTTTTAAAAAAACCCAAACACTTTCCCTTCTGACTTGCTACACATCCTTTCTACCAGGTTAATCATTATACACAGAGCTCGTAGATTGAGTTACACTGAAGCTAGTATTTGCTCACAATTACCCCATATTGGAGGCTGGTAATTTATACTTACAAACAGAATATATCTGCAGCAATGACTGATAAATGCTTATTTTTTTAATAGCTTAAAGGCCTCTATTTATTCTGCTGACCTATTTTTTTCCTCATTTTTTAAGTTCTCCTACCCGCTTTGCTGTCCTTTGCATCATTTATGGCATTAAATGAGCTATCTTTCCCTCGGCAATGTTCTTCAAAGCCATTATTTTATGAACAGTTTTGGTTGCAGTCGAGAATTAAATAAACAAAGAAATTTTGAAAAATATTCTTAATATTGACTTTTAAAATAAAATTTAGGTATTTTCAAGTGAAAATTAATACCTGTGCGAGGTGTCAGATGAGTAACGTGGAAAGATTTGAATACACACACATCCATTTAATAAGATACTGACTGTCACACTGTCAGGCAAACTGCCCTGCTGAAAAGCCTCACTTTAATTTAGAGCAACAAATTCTTAAAACAAACTTCTGAGATGCTCTCTGTACTCATCAAATCTCTGGACTGTCAGAAAGCTACCAATTAGCATCAAAGGCTTTTGTGCTTAATTCACTATGATTTTAACTGAAACAAAATGAGGTAACTAGGTGTTCACTACGATCCATCAGAAGGAACGGTTTGGTACCAGATGGTTGAAGACCAAAGCATGTGACATTCCAGCTGAACAACAGACAAAATAGGCCAACAGGAGTGTTACATACAGGACTGAGCTCCTAAAATAGATTTTTAATGATTCTAAATGTTCGTTTTTTTTTTTTTTTTTACTGCTTCTTGAGCAATATCATTCCACCACAATATATCAGACAAGGAAAATTTCAGGCTAACAGTAGTAGGCAAGATAAGCATACAATCTGCACTTAAAATCTGATGTACGTTCATTGATATAAAAGGTATGAAAAGCACTATCTTTAAAGTTACCTGAACCAATGCTAAGTGCGAGATAGAATTACAAGCAGGCCTATAGTTCTTCAAAATGCTACTGACAAACGAATTACCGCAATGTTTTAAAGTAAATCAGTCAAGTACTATTTGGAGTAAGTACTATCTGAGTTCCTCCTCAGGGTGGGTATGTAATTCCAGTAGATAATAATTATGAGTTATATAAGATTCAGTGGAAGGTTATAAAGATATATTTAAAATATTAATCATCATTCAAAAATAAGACTTTTAACACATCAGGATAATTAGCTCCATTAAGGTTACACCTCCATTGATACTGCTCTAGCTCTTCCTAACATAAGTCCATCAGCTGATCTTTATGTTTTGTCACATGCAAATGTGTTAATTAGGCTTATTCATAACTTCCTTTGTTTCTGAGCTGATCAGCATAAGGAATTATGCCTGCATTTTTGATTCTTACTCTAGGGTAGAATCTTCAGAGCTACAGGAAATAGGCTGGCGGGGGGGAGGCACTGAAGTCAGTGAGCCCAGTTCCTTCCTGCATTGTATCTGTGCAGCCTGGTCTGTGAAATGGGTCTGGCAAAAGTGCTGTGTCTTGACCGGAAGCCTTGTGACAGGATTTCGCACTCCAGTATGCACCCCTTTTCCATGAGGAAAGTTACTTCACAGGGCTGAAACTATTCAAATACCAGGTTTGAGGTTTCTACTCACTAGGAGAAAAATCGCATGCCCTATGCAATATTTAAAAAAAATCTCCTATACTTTGAGATTAAAATTTCATTAATTGCCTGTTATTGCATCTCCTTGAATCGCTACAGACCACATCCTGATATAAGATTCTGCATCAGTAATATATATAGAAAGTCTGATGCTGGTGAGAAATCTAGTCAAAATAAATTTATGGGTAGGGTTTTGAATTGAGAAGAATGCATGTAACTAACTCAAGTTAGGACAAATTTGATTAGGATTACATATTGCAAAACCTGTATTCCAGATAGCTAAGTCAAACCAAGTCAGAACCTGAAAGCTGTTCTGTACCCTTGGTTCTTGGAGCCTATCATAGGTTATTTCTTAGGAAACAGCAGTACCACTTTGCACTCTATACCACTAGTCTTACAAGTCCTGTTTTCCTATACTAGTTTCACTGCTATTTTCATGTAATACAAGCAAAGCACCTCAAATAACATCCTGTTAACATAAATAAGCTTGCATTTAATTCCTTATAGAAGCACAAATTTAGAGGAAATCTTGAATTAACTGATATTCTGGGACAGTGCTATTTCAAGAGGTCCAACAGGGATGGTATTTTGAAATAGAGACCCACACTGTGTGAAAACCACATGCCTTTTTCTCTTCCTACATACAGGCAGCTCAGACTCTCACAGAATCAAGCACATACACCGTAAGCAAAACAAGAGACATGATGACGAAATGGGATGCGATACAAATATTATTTGCTAAGCAGACTACTGAAGTCTTGTAGGCAAGCTTCCCCGAGTGAGGAGTGCTGGCTGCCACTGTACCATTACTTGCACTACCAGGGAAAAAGAAACTCAGTTTCATTCTTTCCAGACCTGGGAAATTCAACCTTAAGAACTAATTGTACACCCAAAGACACCCTCAGCAGTAAGATACCCTTGGGGGATTTTTTTGGTCCAGTAGAAGTAACCGTCCTACCAACAGAAAACCCACTTTCCTCTGGCCCCATTCCCACACACACTCCCTACAGCTATTTCCACCCACGCTACAGCTCTTTTTAACTGTGTTTAAAAAGCTGAGGGAGAGAGAAATGTGCTGCTGCTGCTAGTGCTCCTCCTCCTCAGGTGGGCGGGTTGGTAGCTGGTCAGTTTTCTGCAGCATTTCTCATTGCTGGAAGCGTGGGAGGCCGAGAGCAGGAAGGGAAGGAAACGGTCCTCTTAGGAAGAGGGGCATATCAAAGCAAGTGGGAAGCAAATAGCCCCTTCCCACCTGCACATGTGCAATTATATGCGAATGAAAAACTAACATAATAGATCTGCAAGCAGAGCTTTCCAAGCAGTGGTCCTAAAAGGTATCAAAGAGCTTGGGTCTCAAAGCCAAATTCAGGGGTGACCAGATCTCTAGGTAGACAGCATTTTTCACCCACGAAGAACAGACCCGTGGGGAGGGAAGGGGGAAGGCAAGAGGGCGTTCCTTACAGTTATGGTTTTGTACGTAGGTGGAGGGTGGTTCGAGGGGAGGAATGACAGATTGCTTGTGGCAGCAGGGAAGAAAGATGTAGGAGGGTGTTTGCCCAGGGTCCTGTCTAACCTAGGGGTACTGGCAGGGTGGATGCAGCATGAGTGGTATGTCTAAGCTGGGGTGGTGGGAGGGGAGGAACCCACTGGTGGATGGACCTTGCTTGGGGCCTCTCTGCCAGCCTCCTCAACACGGCGGCGTCTGCAGCAGCACCCAGCCACCCCCACACTTTCCCCGGTGTCCTCTGAGGCCAAAAGAAAATGGAAACTACTTCATTCACACAGTTTCATTATCGATTTGCTTTCAACCTTTTCCAAATGCTTTAGTTCCCCACTGATAAGATGCAAATTAACTGGTAAAAAAAAGGAAAAGGAAAAAAAAAGGTTGTTCCCCCCCCCCCATTTTCTTGTTACAGGAGACATTCACTACTGCATGCTATTAGCTGTGCCCTCATCCCAAATCTATGACTTCAGATGTTATATGGATGCATTATCCGAAAAGTCTCTGACTAAAAGCCCTGGGGAAGGCACTCTGTTCCCATAGGATTAGTCACTTTACAGACAAAAGCAAAAATTTTCTTCTCCATATTACATATGTTTCCTGTGTTTCAGTCCTTCCCGGGGCTGGCCTATTGTTAGAGAGTGAAGAAACAGATCCATTTTCCACTTAATTTTAGTCTACTTCTACTCTCACTGACGTCAGTGGAAGACTCTCCACTGCAGTACTAAGTGTCCATGTTGGAGCAAGGAAATTTGAACCTATGTCATCTCTGGAGGTGTTTTAGAATCTTGTCAACTGAGGCTGGACAAAGAAAAAACAATTTGATGATTGCTTGTCAGTACAGTAATAACCAGTTAGCAGGGATGAACTGGAAATTTTCCCATTCTATTCCTCAAGCCTTCACAGACTCATTTTTCCTTACCTTCATACACTGTAAGGATGTACTTACTACCCACTCTTAGAGAAATTGGGTGCTAGCTGTTAGACCAGCAGAGGAAAAGATTAAATTTACAGCAAGCCTGGACACAGGAGCACGTGACGTGATGAAGTACTTTGTACCATTTATTATCTGGTCTTGGTGAACTACACAGGGAGCTCTCAGAGACAAGTAAGTGAGAGGTACAAATTAATGATTAATTAGGGGTATATAGGTGGCATACAGAACACAGCTGAGCTGTTCTTGGAATCCTTCTTCGGAGCAAGAGCTCCCACATCCTGAAGTTTTATGTTTTGCTGGAAAAGAAACAAAAAAACCCCAGAAACAAAACCCAAAAACATCTGCTCAACTCTAAAGTCCTCCTACAGCATGCAATTTGTTTTCTCTTTCCAAACCTGCTGAAGACACTGCCAGGAAATTTCTCCAAGGGGAGGAATTACAACCTGCCTATCCTTCTGGCTATTGCACTTACAGTCCCCAAGTTCCTGGCTTGGTTACTAGGGGTGCTGCTCACCCCTAGTATATCCAGTCTCCTGCAGCCCTCTTTGCTAATAGTAATATAATCCATAAACTCCCAGGTTAAAGGTAATTTCATTCCACTTATTCTCATGAGACTCCATTATTTTCACTCTTTTTCCTATTTCTACTTATAGAAGTCTTTTATTTACTTTTTAGAAAACATTTTCACTTCAATATTCCACTCTGCAGAAAACGGGGTGTGCAGGAGGACTATTAAAAACCAGGATAATATCTGAGTTATCTTTTGGACTGGCTTTCAGTCACTAAACGGCTGTCTGTGAGGAAATTGCAATTTTCTAACACCTACCATCCGCCCACCCCCCCAAAAACTATAGGTAAATTCAAGCCATCACCAGCATGTTTTAAAATGAAGTAGAATGCTAGGCTCAAAGAAGATGGGTATTCTGTGGCCACCCCTTATTCTTGAAACCAGTTTGGAAAAAAAAACAAAACAGGGGAAAAGAATTTAAACATTCAGCATAAATTCAGTGTCAGCACTGTGGAAAGAAATCAGTAGCTGTTGCAAGACAATGCTTGCTGTTACTTCATTGTTTACAAATAAGCAGGCCCCACTCTCGTTCTAAATCAGACATACAGCTAGAAGACAACAAAGAAAGGGTCTACACCATTATTTATACTGAAGCTGGGGGGAACAGATTAAAATCAGCTTAAGTAAAAGATTAATCAGACCACTAACTTCTATTTTGGAGTCTGGAAACAGACATCCTATGTAATCATGTCACGATCACAGCCTTGCCCATGTGCACCACGTGCAGGTGGACTTTATCAAGAGATTTCCAGGGGTTTCAAACAGCCTCCATCTGCTTTTATCCAAGGTTAGCTTCCACGCACTGATTTCTTCATTTCTACACCACCACTAACAGAAAGATTACCCTACAGAAAGGTTCTGTTCATATTTGCCTGTGAAATGTATAGATTTTCACATAGCATATGAAGTACAAAAACATAATCTGCTTATCAAAATCCCCATAATTTGGTTATGCCTGGATGAGAGATGAAGAGTTATCTCATCTTCAAAAATAATTTAAAAAAAATATCTAAGTAAGGGTTCAGATTTGGCAACTGTGATAAATTGGTGTCATTTAGACTGGTTTAGATTTAATTGCATGGTACTTGCTGTAAAACAGCATATAGGGCTGTATATACTCAAGATGACACTAACAGGCTGCATCTTTGATGATCATATAAACTGTAGGTAAAAGTTCAGATAGTCTGGATTGCCTAATGAATTCTGCAATTAGTTAGTTAGCAGTAGGCAGTTTCCCAATGCCTGCAAAAGTACCTCATGTCCTGTTCTGTTATTTTTTGTTGACAGTGTAGAAGACTGAAAACTGCGACTGCATAATACAGAAGTGTCCTGTGTCTTTTTTTGTGCCCATTTGTTTGATTAAATTTGATTAAAGATTTTTACAGCCAAATTTAATATACCCTGAGAGTTCCTGCAACGGAAACATCAATACAGATGATGCTGTTATAAGCAGGGGCTGAATCATTTCTTGAAATGAAGAGCAAGGTTGCCCTCTGGGGACTTCTCCGGTAGTGCCTCCGAGAGCTGGGATTTTTTGTTCCAGCAAAATAACTTTGCTACAAGGTTTTAAGATTTTTTTTTAAATACAAATGTGAATCAAGACAGCCAGTGCTAAGAACTTGCTACATTTAGAGATGATGAAGCTACATTTCTACTTAATGCACTGTATTGTCACTTAGTCTGTGGTTCATCACACTTTTCAGTATCAGTCTCATGCTGGTATGTATCAGCCTAAAAAAATCTGGTCTGACATAGTCACTGAAACAAAGGTGAATTTAGTATTACAGACTCCTACTATGATGTCCATAAATTCTTAAATGCCTTAATCTTCTATTAAAAAAAAAGCTTTTCCTCACTGCCATTTCCAAGTCTATTTATGCTGAACACATGCTGTGTTGGAGCTCACAGTTCTATCCCTAGCTACTGTCGGGGCAGTAACCATGTTAGCTGCTTAATTCTTGTATTTACCTTCTAGGATAACCAGGTTTTGGTGGGATGTTACATTAGAGCAGCTCCTTAATCCCAGCTCACTAATCTGTGTGTCGGTAGCTAAGAGGGCAGAACAGGTGTGGCAGCAGGTGTAAAGGATGATGAGAAACAGGGAGGTCAGAAATTAAGAAACCAGTTTTACTGCCAAAACCACCACATTGTCAAAATGCAGTTTCAGTCCACAAAGTTCAGCTCTGAAGGTAATCTGCCAATACAGCTTTCTCCACCTTGAGCAGCAACCACCATGGTTTATGTTATTGCTACATACGGTGTCACTTGCTTCACCGAGGAAGGAACAGCCTCACCTCATGTCCTCACACCTCCTGGCCTAATCCAGGCCGTGGAGCAGCACCCCTTCAGCCCAGATTCTGTCAAGGTAAGAAAAACCCTTCATACAGCTACCGAGCAAGGGGCCTACAGCCTTGCTTACAAACCCCATGCCGTCGCCCGGCTGACCTTCTGCCTTTGTTAGTCGCTATGTTGACTGGAAAAGGGCTGTTCAGCGGGGAGCGGGCAGCCGCCTGCCTCTGCCCTCCCGCCCTCAGAGCCGCCCGGGAGCAAAGGGCCCGGCGGAGGCGGCCGCCCCTCAGAGCCGCCCGGGAGCCAGGGGCCCGGCGGAGGCGGCCGCCCCTCAGAGCCGCCCGGGAGCCAGGGGCCCGGCGGAGGCGGCCGCCCCTCAGAGCCGCCCGGGAGCCAGGGGCCCGGCGGAGGCGGCCGCCCCTCAGAGCCGCCCGGGAGCCAGGGGCCCGGCGGAGGCGGCCGCCCCTCAGAGCCGCCCGGGAGCCAGGGGCCCGGCGGAGGCGGCCGCCCCTCAGAGCCGCCCGGGAGCCAGGGGCCCGGCGGAGGCGGCCGCCCCTCAGAGCCGCCCGGGAGCCAGGGGCCCGGCGGAGGCGGCCGCCCCTCAGAGCCGCCCGGGAGCCAGGGGCCCGGCGGAGGCGGCCGCCCCTCAGAGCCGCCCGGGAGCCAGGGGCCCGGCGGAGGCGGCCGCCCCTCAGAGCCGCCCGGGAGCCAGGGGCCCGGCGGAGGCGGCCGCCCCTCAGAGCCGCCCGGGAGCCAGGGGCCCGGCGGAGGCGGCCGCCCCTCAGAGCCGCCCGGGAGCCAGGGGCCCGGCGGAGGCGGCCGCCCCTCAGAGCCGCCCGTTTCGCGGGGCAAGGTGAGGGTGGTTGAAGGGAACGGAGCTCGGCCCACCGACCGCTCCTCCGCGCATGCGCCCTACCCCACCCGCGCCGCCTCACGCCCTGGCGTACCGGTTACCCGATGACGGCGATTGACCGCGCCGGCTGCCGCCATGGCGGCCCGGGTGCTGAGGCCGCTGGCCAGGTAACGGGGAAACGGCGTCGGCCATCCTGAGGCGCGGCGAAGCGTCTCCCGCGCACCCCCCCGAGGGGCTTTAAATGGCGCCGGGCCGGCCGCACCCGCCGCTTTGCGGCTGCCTTGCGGCAGGGAGCGATGAGTCTGGGAAGGCCTCTAATGGAGGGGATTGTAACCCCCTGAACTGGTGTAAAATACAACTTAGGCCTAGATTTGCCAGACCTAGATTAGCTTTCACCACTCTAAAACGAGCATGTACTTAAAAATTATCTTAGGATGCCGGGATGTTAGCATGTTTTGTGCTCTTAAGTAGCTGAAAGATAAAGTTGCTTGTTAATGTTGATGCAAGCCAGGTGTTTGAAGTCCAGCAAGTGCCGCTGTTAACTGGCTTCCTCAACAGAGTACAGTAACAATTAATGAGTAACAGCCTAATTACTTAAATTGAGTGACGTACACAAAACGTCGCAGCATGGGTATCTCCTTTGAGCCTTGTTCGAAGTGTTGCACAAACCCTACATAAACGTACATACACACAAGGACATCAGTGCAGTTTTGGTGTAATGGAAGCTTTGGAAATGTGCAAGTTTTTGACAAAACCATTTTTTAAAAATGCTAGTATTTAAATGTCCAGAAAAAGACTGTAAATCTTTAAAAGACAACACGCTGCTAAGTATCAAACATATCCCCCTAACTCTGTCTTGTTATTTCCAGGTTCTCCTTCTAACTTGAAATTGAACAGATAGACAACATTAGTAGTTGGCACTGGTATCTGCTCTCTGTTTACTAGTAAGCAAAGAGGTTTCCAACTGTTTTGATATTAAAATTGTCCTCTAATTTTACTTGATTTTGAAAAGGAGAATGTAAAACAATTGTGTTCAGAAATTTTTCTGACAAAGCTTTGCTTAATGCAGCAGTCGTATATTTGGGGATTATGTAGCTGGTTTGTGGTTTTAGCTATATTTTTAATACTTCTTTTTCAGGCTGAAGCCATTCAACAGACTGCAAGTAATATTACAACATTTGGTAAGAACAGCATCTTGTTTGACTGAGTTGGAAGCTTTTAGGACTCTTAACTCCCCTGAGGCAGACAGTACATGGAGCTTCTAATGTGTCTGTTCACAGGGGTTCTGAATGCCATCATTTATTGCTCAGGCATAACGTTGCCCACATCTTTGAGCACTTTATTACAAGTTTCTATTATACTGTAAGTTAAAGTTTAAATATTTTGGTCTTGCCTACTTTTACAGTTAGTTTCTGTGTTAGCTTCCATATATTCCTTAAATATCATTCAACTGTGAGTTTGAAATCAGTTGTGAAAATAGTTAAGTGATTTGTTCGGTACTGTTGAAAGTTACTTAAAGTAATGTGTACATTTGGTTTTGCAATGGGAAACTGCTAGTAGGGACACAGGGAACTGTCATTGTTATAATTGTTGCAGGTATTTTCAGAATGTCAAGTTTTAAAGAACCATGGGGTTGTGTTTTGTTGTTTGTCTTTTTTTAAATGAACTCAAATGTCTTTGTCAAAGAGTTTGTGGCTCAAAAGCTTGTCTGAGTGTTTTTACTCTGAAGGACTCAAACATAAAGTGGTTTCAAAAGAACTGTTTAGGAAATGCAAATAAATCTTGAAGTACAGTGTGAAAGCCTTAGCATGCAATTCCAAAATGCATGGTTTTGTGATCTTAAATAGTGCGTTTTGAGAATATATTTCCATAAATACTCTTGTAAGTATTTTACTCAAGGTATCTAACTGATGACATTTACTTTATTTATTTGTTTTTGCATGTACAGAAAATGTCCAAGCATACAGATTCGACAGCTGAAGTGTTGTTGGAAAAGAGAGGAGGTGCAGGAATAATAACTTTGAATAGACCCAAGGCTCTTAATGCACTAAATCTTTCTATGATCCAAAAAATTTATCCACAAATAAAGGTTAGTAGCTCTGCTTCTACCCATCCACTGTACATGTTATCCAAAACCAATTTTAAAATTCAGTCTGACACTTCTTAGTGTACTTATTTAAAGAATGAAAGTCTGTGTGAGTGCATTGGCCAATGAGCTCAGATTTATAGGATGGGAAAGAACAGACACTTTCAAGCAAGTTTGACATGTCTTATCCTCTTTCTAAGAAACAAGCTGTCAAAGTTAAATTTAGCATCTGGATAGATAAGAGATACCCATATTAAAACCAGGACTGAATTAAAAGCAAGCAGCGCTCAGAGTTTATGTTCCTTTTGGCAACACCCAGCTGGTCAGTCGGCATGCATGAATTCAAGCTATACCATGGTGTTGCCTCTTGATGGGCTGCATGTTTTGTGGGGAAGCTGCATGGCTGAAATAAAAGATACAAGTCATTAGGAAGCAAGGTACTGCCTGTGTCATTCCTTAAAGAAGAACTTTATGGATTTATAGGCACTGTCTCTACAAGCTAGTGAAGTAATGTGAAATTTTAAGCATGCAATAGTCCTTTTTAATTTAATGATATTATTTATCATATGCACAAAGTCAAACTTACTAGATACCAGTATTTGTTGAATAGTTGCTCACCTTTTGGTATTTTGGTAGACAGTTGTGTTGCAAATATATACATTCTTTGAAAAACATTCAAAGAAAAAAAATACTTAATCTGTAGTGCTGAGTATCAGGCTTTATTTGAAGCACAACCTTAAAAGGTGGTATAATTTTAAGTACAGTGTCTGATATACAGAAATGTCTTGTCTCTTTTATCTAGGTATGCTTAATTGAATAAGGGATATATAAGCATAGTTTAAGAGGGGGGGGAGAAGGCTTGTAAAAGGCATCTTTTTCTCTTCAGCATCACTGCTGAAGTCTTGTACCAGTGTATTTAATTCAGAAACCCCCCATAGTCTTTGTACCGAGCAAAACATTTATGCACAAATTGATTTGATCCAGTCCTTGATTAGCATTGATTGCAGTAATTTTGACAAAATCTATCAGCAATTTAAATGCTGTTTTCCTTGCCATGCAGCTAAGATTTACACAACTTTCATGATTTGGCCTGAAACATTGTTACTGTATCTTCCATATTCCCAGCTTTCTGCCCTAGCATTGTGTTCCCATTGAGATTTATGTCAGGCCCTGTTTTAGGGAGTGCTGCCTTTCTTCAGAAAATGGGAGCTCTGCATATGTGTTTTTCTGAAATACGTGAGGCAGCTCTGCTGATCTCTGATGTCAAGATTGAAGAGGACACAGGAGTGGCAGAAAGACATTTAGCTCTCAACTTCAGTTTAAGACAAACTATTTTAAGTATGGTTTGATTTGCTTTTTGAAAAAATAAAGCAAGAATTGCAGACAGTATACAGAGGAAGCATTTTTTGCACAGACTTTAATCTTACGTGGAAACATATACTTGTTTTTAGACTTGGGAGCAAGATCCTGAAACTTTTCTCATAATTATAAAGGGAACTGGAGGAAAAGCTTTTTGTGCTGGGGGCGACATCAGAGGTAAGGATTGTAGTCGTTTAAACATTTGGCATACCTTTGCCAGTGACTACTTTGCATTGATTTCCTTTATTTACTGTGACTTAGGTAAATGGAGGCTTGCTACACGACAGTAAGAGAGATTAGTTGTGTTGACTTCTTATAACACCTTGATGTGCAGATGCTATTTAAGTTATTTGTCAGGAGTCAGCTGTCAGAACATTGTATAAAAGAATAAAAAGTAGGGTTTTTTATAAATAGCTGGTAATAGCAGCCAGTCATTCCTGGGAAGAGAGGGTTCTTGCCTCTATCTTTTTTGCAGATTTTCGTTACTGGCAGCTTCTTTACAAGAAATTTGAAGGGTCCTAATAGGTAGCTCTGTTACTACTGGATAATTTGTGTCTGATGATTGAGATGGCTAGATACAGAGCTGACAATGGTGATCAATGTATCTGTGATTATTTTGTAACTGTGAGCTGTAGGAAGTCTCCAAACTGTGCAAATTAACAGTTTTTTTAAATTTTAAGTAAATAAGCAGCACAGGTTATTATTAAATTAAGCCCTGCTCTAATTGGCTTCTCATTTTTAGTATTCAGATTCTTCAGTATAATTAGTTTTAAGTGGCTGTTCTATATGTCGATATGAAATATCACAAACAAGGCTACCAGACATTAGGAGGGGTTCCATAGCATAGAAAATGGACTGCACTCTCACCAGAAGTATGTGACAAAGTCTCCAGCATAATAGAATTGACTCAAATTTGAAACTTTGCATTCATGTTTAAGTTTGAGCAAATTTTCTCAAATAAAATGAAGCAGTTGCTGTTTGATTGCTGAAGGGAAAAAACCTGTTATCATGTGATATTAATTTTTTTATTTGTTACTGTATTTTCTATTAAGCTTATAGTTATCTTTAGAATTTTTATTTCTCTTAAGCTATCACAGATGCAGGAAAAGTTGGAGATAGACTGGCACAAGATTTCTTCAGAGAAGAATATATACTGAACAATGCCATTGGTATGTTTAATAGCAAATTCTGAAGCAGTACATTTTTCGTAATTGTGGCTTTGAATGTAAATTCACTTTCTCTCTTTGCTAATCTATAAAAGACTGCAGTAACATAATAGAAGTAGTATTTTTTTTACCAAGTTCAATACAAGTAGTGTAACATATCTCTTTTTTATACCTTGCATGCAGAATTTGTTTCTTTTGTTTAAGCTATTACGATAGCTACCTTATCCCATCCCATTGTTCTGGGTAGTTATATTTGCGCTATGGATGAATTAAATCTTGGATGCAGACAGTGCAGTT
Organism: Gavia stellata; assembly: GCF_030936135.1. NCBI lineage: Eukaryota > Metazoa > Chordata > Aves > Gaviiformes > Gaviidae > Gavia > Gavia stellata. Next base: position 35,465,822 of record NC_082601.1, read on the forward strand.
CTGCACTAAGTATCATTGATCTACTTCAAAGAAGACCTGAGATAAAAATAGATGCAAGGAAAATCATTAATATTCAGTCAGAAGGCAGAAGATCAAATTATGTTAAAGCTTTCCATTTAAATAAACTGCATAAAATGAATACTCAAGCTAGGAGTTAACTGCCTTAGTTTACTGCGAAGAACCTAGGAGTATGTGGTCTTAAAATAACTAACAGCAAAGACACTGGGTAAAGTTTACTAGAGTAAAGGATGTTAAGAAAGGATATTAATTCTTTAGGGTGAAAGTCAAGAGTTGAACGTTTTGGTGAGAAGAAATTTCTCCAAACATACTTTAATTTAATAGAGTTTGAGTTTTCAAACATTTTGTCTTCATCAAGAAAAAGAGTTTAAGGTTTCATGTACTGGGGAAAAGCTAGTATTACCATAGCAGTTGGACTAGCTGATTGTTGTAGGTCCCTTCCAACTAACTATTCTAGTCTATTCAAATATTGCAAGGTTACATACTTCAAAAGTTTTTGGTCTTTTAAAAATTATTAGGTTGTTCTATGTCTATAATGCATGTAATTACAAAACCTAGATTTTTTTTTTTTATAACTTTGGTATGATTGTATTCATTTAAGAGTGATATTTCTGCCAAAAAGATTTATTTATATCTTGTATCTTATCTTACAACTTAAAAATACACAGGGGAGCTGCTTTCACAGCACTTCCTATTGGAAAGGCATGCTTCTATAGAAATTTAGTTCAAAGACTAGCATCTGGAGCCTGTGCATTGGGTTATATGTTCATGTAAGAACAAAGTTAAAAAGGCAATTCTGTTATATTTTCTAACTACTAATTTGAAGGATTGAACTGCCTTTTAAAATAGTTCTTTTTTTTAAACAAGGATCTATAGTTGCTGCAGAAAAGCTGGCAGCATGGTTGCAGTGGATACCTGTATCAGCAATCTGAATGAACTTTAAGTCTGATCTGAAAACACTGAATATGAGGTAGCAGTTTCATTCACAGTGAACTTTGGAATCTTTCCATGAATGGTAATTGAAAGCATCAGGTCTTTAGTTTCATGCCTCCTAAAGGCCCCAGCAGATTGATAGATAAAACTGTGGTACTTTAGGATGTTACCATCTCGACCTGCCTGTGCCACATTCAGCATTGTAACGTGCGACAGAGTTGGCAAGACAGAACATGTTTGCATTGCAGTAGTTTGTAGTCACATTTTGGCTGAAACATACCAATGCATCTGGCTTTATAGTAAAGTACTGGAGTGCTGGTACACGTCTGTGCTGTTAATCCAGGCTGTGAGATGGAATGAAAGGGAAACTGTTGTGTTCCAATGTCCTACAAAGCTATTTATAAAAGCCAGATGTGGCTAAATTGTCAGGTACGGACATAGCAAACAACCTGATGTTTGATGCTTGTATAATGTTCTCTTACAACACTCAGAATGCAGTAAGTCAGTAACTGGTGTTTCTTTTCATTGCTTCAGAATTACATTGAAGTACCTTCATTATAAGTTGATACTTTACTGTTTAATTTACCATTTGTTTTCTGTTGCTTTTGCTGAAGTAAGACATGGAGAAATGTGTCATGTATACAGTTACGTCACAAGTCAACTTTTTAGAAAAAAATGTACAGGTTTTTTTTGCATTTCTTACAGGCACTTGCAAGAAGCCATATGTGGCACTTATCGATGGCATTACAATGGGAGGGGTAAGTTAAGTACCTTGGTGTGTTATCTGATATAATTTGTTTTAAGGTAATGTAATTCTCTGTACTTGAGTTGAATGAGGTGCACATATAGCATTTCAAACATTTCAAGTCAAGAACAAACATTGTAATCTGAACCTTTGTCTCTTGCTTGCTGCTCTTCTAGTGCTTCTGCTGTTCTTTGATAGCTAGGTGCAGCTTCTTTCTCTGAGGATCTGGCAATTGAGTTGAGAAAAAGAGCAGAATCCTGTCACTGTAGGAAACAGCCCTCACAAAGGTTTTCAGAATACTGAAGTGTGAGTTTGTAGATCATGCAAGAGCTGAGAAGAATTTTCCACTCAAAGTGTATTAAAAAATAGAACTATATAAAAATACAATTAAAGGACAACTCTTTGAAAAACTGGAAAAATATCATTCTAAGCTATACTTAGAATTATCTCTATTATAATATATTTTTAATATATAATTATATACTATATATAATTTTATATATATATTATATAAATACCAGATATTCATGAGTTCTGTATTTTTCCAACAAATAATCTGGAAATGCATCTACTTTCTCACCTCTGCAGTACTCCTAAAACATGAATTATAAGATCCTGATTTTCCCCCCTCCCCCCAAGGCCGCACCTTATTACTAAAGCAACATGGAGAATACTCCATCACATTGCTAGTTATACTCAGTGCTAATAATTGTTTCAGCAATTGTTGGCTCTAAACACCGTGAGCAGGTAGTTAAAAGGGCAATACCATGCTTTTCTACATGCTAAAATGCTATTCTCTTCAGTTTGATATCTGTTGGTTGTATTTGCATCACAGCAGGGAGTAGAATACAATAATCTTAAGTTATTTTGAACAGTGAGTTTGACAGTGAAGTCCGTCTGCCATATTGTCGCTTAGATTTATGTTGTTTTCATGCATGTCAGTATGATATGGGTGTACAGTCTATTTAAATCAAGTTTGTCAAAGGCAGGATGCAAGAAGTGGAAAACTACATGATCCATCACCTCTCATGACTCTTCCCTTACCATCTTTCTTTGCACACTTCATTTTGTCTATTTTGGTTGTGTTTTTTTCAGCTTGTGATCAAAACATGTGATAGCTCTCTTCTCCTTTGCTTCTCTGCTACCAAGCCCCAAAGATCTCAGCTAGATAACCATTTCCTTCCCTCCCGCCCCCAATCTAGTATACATAAATTGCTTCCAGCATAAAGGAGACTAGTTTTGTAGCTCTACTTGCAAAAAAATGCTTTCATGAAACATAAGGGACCTGAAGATTTGTAGATAAGAGATAGGGAGTCCATTTATTTTATGAAGTTTTGACTAATAGCATGGATAACTATGAAAGAGCAAAACTGCCCAGCAGCTGATGTCTTTTTAGAGGTCCTATAGATTGCTCATTATGATTGTGGCCTAAGCAGGAATAGAATTTTGTCCTTTGAAAGGAAGGTATTTTTTTGGACTGAAAAGAGCATAATGGAGTCAGATGATCCTGCGTTACTAAGATTCTTTATTAGTTCCCTTTCTTTTAAAGAGCTTTTAAAAGACAGTGGTTAGTCTGAAACTTCAGTTGGATAACCAAATTTTAGTATAGGATACCCAGATTTCAGCGGGACCTTGACAGAGTTTAACTGCCATTAGAGTTTGAATGACAGCTTACTTGCTTGTCCTCAGTTTGATGATACTAATAGCAGTTATCTTCATTTGGGGGTAGGGGACTAGATTTTGCTTGAGCAAGTATGCAACCTAACTTAAGGGAACAAGCAGGTAGGTCTCAAGTTCCAGAGTACTTTTAAAAACTTCTTTTTTAACCTTGAGTGCTATTTAATTTGTACTTGTTAATACAGCTGCAGTTTACTCTGAGATAATCTCCTTCCTACAGGAGCACGTGTTTTCATCAACACACTTTTTTTTCTCTTCCCCTCTCTCATTGGCAGTACATGGAAGTATCTACAGATAATTTAACAAAGGAGATCAGTAGTAGTATTTATCAACACTGATATATTTTTTGTATGTGTTTTGTGTTAGTTTTGAGTTGTCTTCTATGCTTTTCCCTTCAACCACCTCCTCTGTCTGTAGGATTTGTTTTGATTCCTCTAAATGGACCAATGCTTATATAGGAAAAGTGCGTTAGCCCCATCTTTCTCCCACCCTATTCTCTCATCATTTTCAGCACTGGAAGCCCTATCACAACTGACCTTAACCATACTTAAGGCTTGCAGCAGCTGTTTTCTATTGTGGTACAAATAGGTTCACTGCAGTGGGATTTTATAGATCAAAACCACTAGAAGAGCGCTTGAACTTGTCATGGTCATATTATTATCTTGTTCTGCTTGCTGTATGGAAGTACTCTGCCCTACTGTAATTACTCACTAAACCTGAATTCATACGAAGGAGTTATTCTATTTGTGGTATAATTACATGCTTTGTTTTAAATCACTCAGATGCTAGGATCTATGTTTTTGACACAATCAGGTCATATTTGATATGCTCAAGATCTGGCTATCTTAGTCCCTACAAGTCAGTGTGAGCTAGAAACATTTGTCACTTAGAAACTACAGTAAATGCCTTTATAAAAAATTTACATTCAAGCCCTTGGCTTTAGAAGCAAGTGGTTTTAGCTTGGGCTTAAAAATCAAGGGACACATCCTAAACACTGCACTTTCACTATAGACCATTTATCGGAGAATGAAAATGCAAGCAATCTCGTCTCAACCTTGCTCAAAAAAGCGGCACTATGCGTATGGAGTGCTCTGTTTTTCTAATTTAAAATAAATTAAAAATCAGACAGCGTATTAGACAGTTATTATGTGCTTAGGTAGTAAAAGTTGCTACTGATGCACAGATACCAGATTTGTGATGGTAAAACTTGGAATTGTATCAAACAAATGAAGTGATTCCACTTCAGCATTGTTGGCTAGAGGCTGGTAGATGGCTTTCTTCAGTGCTTAATTAGCCAACAGATGGGGCTGTGGAGCTTGTTTTCTGTACCTTCTTGTCTATACTACTGTAGTTCATCAAAAATTGATATTCAATATAAATGTATCTTTTCATCATTTTGTAATTATTCAGAGCAGGAGGTTCAAGTGACAGTATGTTTGATGAAGCAAAGATGACTGCATTTTACTAAAAATAGTGAAACAAATTATAAATACCACATTTACAGCTAAAGGGCGTATGCTATTGAAGGGCACACTGGGCGCATACTCTCATATTGCTGAAAACTAGTGTTCAAATTATTTTAGTTGACTCCTATCCATAGATTTTTCTTTCCTTTAAATTAAATACCTGAACCGTAGTCAAGAAATGCAGAGTATTTAAACATATTTTTTTTTTAAATATTATTGTCTGTAAATGCAGTTCTAAACTTGGGCTTCTTGGTTCTAGAAAAGTCCCAATCTTTTCCTGAGTTCTTTGGAGATGAATAGAAGTGTGCTTTATAAGCTCAGTCTAAATGTATGGTTTTAAATAGGGTTTTGGCACAAAATATATTACAGTGTCAGATACACTCTCTAACAGACTAAAAGGATTAATAGAAATGTATTTTAAACATGTTTCAGAGCCAAATAAAGTACACTAGACAGATTTGAGTGGTGGCTTTCAGATGATTGTGCTTAGAATCCAAGGTGAATATTTGACAGCAAAAGAAGAAGAAATACAGGGCATAGATTTTGGAAGTTAATGAATGTGGTCCAGGTCACTGGACTAACTTTATGTAAAGCATACTTAAAACTTCAGTGGCATACTGCCAGAGCAGAAGTATTCATTTTCAGGAGCCAAAAGCCATTGCTTTTAGTTTAGGGAGGAACCTGCAACAGCATGTACAAAGTACCCACTTCCTTAGTATCATGTTCTAGAGCATGCATGATTTAGAAACTTCCTGAACTAGGCTTTATTTCAGAACCACAGTGCTAAATAACCATCAGTAATCATACTCCCCTCTCTATTCATCTAGTATTTTTTGACATTAAGTAGGCTTGATCTTCAGAAACGCCTGTGGCAATTGGTTTCACAGTTGCATTTTGTGCCTTGTGAAAAGCAATTTGCTGCTGTTTCAGGCCTATCATCTAATATTATTGAATGCTTATGTGTTTAATTGTTAATAAGGCAAAAACAGGCCCTAAAATATTTTTTTTTTTTTTTTACTGATGAGTAAAAACTGCTGCTCAAACATAGGAATTCTGGGCTTTGGACACTTAAATACAGGATTTAATCCTTTAGTCTGACCTCTTACACGGTATATTTGCTGAGTTTATTTTAGCAAGTTACAGATTTCTAAAGGTTATGCCATTATGTTACACTTCTTGCTTTAACAATTAATGCTTTGAGTTTTAGGAGGAGAAAACATCTTCCTGTGGGGCAAGTAGATTTTAACTTATATGGTAATATGCAACTTTTTCAGTACAGAAATGGAGTTTGGTAGAGTTGCCAGCTCCCTTAAATCCTTTGCAAAGCCCTATGCTTTGAGTTATTCCGAGAATCTTAGTTTCTAATCTTCATGTTTAGGGATAGTAATAGGAAGATGGAACTTTAATATAGTTGTTCACAATTTAAAGAGATAAAGGTCACCCAACCTTATTTCCATCCCTGAACTCCCTTGGATTCTAGGGCCCAGTTTGTGAGAGCGATAACAGTACACAGTACTGACTGCTTTATTCTCTCCCCAGTAGAGAAGGACCTTGGGTATACGGACTGCGAATACGAGAAGGCAACCTGTTAATTGGGTTTTTGGGTTCATGAGGGGCTTTCCATTAGTTTTGTCAACACACCTAGCAGTACAGTTTTTTTAGGCAAGGGCTTTTACTTAAACTGAGAGTCTACATCCAAGTTACTTCTATAGAGTATCTTTGAGGTGACTATTAGAGAACAGAATTTTTTAAAGTACTGTTTGAGCCTGTGTTAGTCACTCAGGTAGTAACGTCAAATATGTTAAGCTTTAGACTGTACAGAAGTACAGAGCTGAGAGGAGCCTCAGGGTTATTCTTTTGCACTTGAAGTAGGGTTAAATATAGCTAGATGATTACTGAGCAGATTTTCACCTAATGCATTCAGAACTCTCCAACAGTAGGAATTCTGTTTTTTCTATATATTTCACCTGAGTGCTTAGTTATTCTTTCAAGTTAAGATTCCCTAGTGTCCAATTTAAGTCTTTAGTATGTGTAATCAAAATATTCCTGTCTTAGTCACAGCTCTCTAAGACCATTTTGAGATACTTCCATTCCTTGCTCCCAGCCATCTCTCTTTAATAGGGATAAGGATAGTTATTCAGCCTTTACTGTAGATTAAGTCTCTTGGTCTTCCTGCAATCCTTTGGAATCTTTCCAATTTGTGTACTTCAAAGTTCATTGCCAGAGACCAGACAATATTTCAGCTGGAGGACTTACCATCACCAAGTAGAGCAGAATAATTATCCCCCATATATTACACAGATACTCTGTCACAAATAGCTCATAAATAGTAGCCTCTCAAAGCATCAGATGCTAGGAGGCCACCACTTCTAGTTATTCTTGAAGCTATTACTCTTGCCTCTTTTCTCCTTGCATAACATAAATTTCCATCACAGTACATTTCTTTTATTGCTTACCTTTTACCAATTTTTAAATCTTTTTCCTTGAACAGAACTTGTTTGTCAAAGAGTCAATCTTGTAGAGCTACTCTTTTCCTCAAAGACTACAAAGAAAAAAAAAAAAGTACTTATTTTCTCCTTCTCTGCGAAAAAGCAGTGCTCTATCAACTGGTGTTGCCTTTTATAGCTCCACCACATCAATCTCCCTAGGCTTCCCAGGTGCTTTGAGTCTAGGCTGAATAGGTACGCTTCAGCCCTTTGGTGCCTGCTGGTAGAGACTCTGCGCATTGCGTTATTATTTGTATTAAAGTCATGGTTGCTATAAACCCCTGAAAAATGTCTAGGCATTTTTTCCATAGAAAACATGCTTGTAATCTCTGCATTTGATTTTGCTGTCTTAAGTGTAGTTCTTCTCATTTCGTTAGTTTCTATCTGATCTCCAAAGTGAGATGGTTTTGAATTCTGATCTTGCCCTTCAAAGTGTTTGCCTTCCCAAAAAGTAATCTGTAAATTATAGAAGTCCTTGTTATTTCATCATCCAAGCAGATAATGAAAATATCAAATAAAACTTCATTAATGATTGGCTTCTGTATGACTTCGGCTAGGGTGCCCTCTCAGTTTGATTGCAAACTGCTGGTAACTATTCATATAGTTTCAGATGATTGTGCCCTGCATGTCACAGTGATATCATCTAGGCTATTTTCCCTAGTTTGTTTATGAGAGGAAACTATGCTGTGTATGGGGAAGCATCAGAAACATCACTGTTCAAAACATGAAGCTTCTTCAGAATGCTGCTTACTGAGTGACAGCATCATTTTAATCGGGGGTTATGTAGGGGTTCCAGAGAAACGGATGCAGCCCAATTCCTGAACTCCTTCTATTTGTGCATCTGACCGTGCTTTCCTTCTGGACTACAGATTCAGACTTACTGCGTCTTTTTATGTTGCAGTAGAAGACTGAACTGAATAATAAGCTATATGTCTTTTTTGTGTTAGTGCCACTTAATTTTCAGCAAAAGATTCCAGAGGCTGACATTGTTAGAGGAATCTGACTTCCCTTGTAAATCAGGTCTCAGGATCTGATATGTAGGTCTTTTAAGGCAGAAATTTGCTTAGTTGAAGTTTGCATCTTTCCTCTGCAATTATTCTCTGTTGCATCACGTAAAGTCCATTTGTCTTAGTAAAGGTTTAAGAAGAATTTGACTTTTGAGGAAGGATGACATTTTAACCCTCTTCAGGAAGAAGTAGAACACCTCTCTGTTTTAAGCTTTTATTCTGCATTAATCAATAAAGTCTTGTCAAAATTTTAATTAGTAATTTTCTGGAGGGAGTTTGCAGTGTTTTATTTCCATTTTAGTGTGGCATATTTGTGAAAATATTTTATAATTATAAAAGTTTGTTCAGTAAAGCTTTGTATATTTCCAATGTTAACTCTTCATAATAATTTCCCTATGGGGAAAGGCTTGATAGAGATTTAGGACAGATGTGTAATTTTTCTTGGTAGCAAAGTTCTTCAGTAGTTGAAAGTAAATACCTGACATGCAAAATATTAGATTAACTGCAAGTGCTAGTGAAATCAATCAGCAGTTTTTGAAAATAGTTTTAAAAAAAATAAATAGTCCCTTGTGCTTTTGTGTGTGTTTAGGGATGTTTGCTGCCAAAAAATGCATGTTGGCATGTCTCAATAGGAATTGGCCTACTTCGCACGGTTGCTCTGTATGGAAAAAAACATATTCGCTTATTTCTTAGCTGTTTGAGGTTCTTGCATGGAATAAATAGCCGAAAGCTGTGAAGGAGTTTGCTCCAAAGGTATTATATGAAGTTGTCATCTTTTTTCAGGAGTCAGTATTTCTAACAGAAATCATTCGCCATCACAGAAATAAGAAGAATTATGTGAAAAGGCCAGTTCCTAAAATAAAGGAATTTCTTATGAGGAGAGGTGAAGTAAATTTTCAGGAGTATTTTTAGGAGTATTTTTACACATCGCACTGCATGCATGTAATTTAAGCTGTAACACTTTTTTCTAATGCTTATTTTAATAGAAAAAACTTAGAAAAAATCTAAAAAGTTTTCCAATTCAATATAAAAACATCAGCTGCATCTTGCATTTTTCTGAACTACTTAAATTGAAATGTTACTGAGGGGAAGAAGTATTTTGTTTACTTAATATATTAGTTAGTAGCATGTCTGTATATTACCTTATATAACATATTGCCTATATATGAGTGCTCTGACAAATCTGGACCACATTCATCAAAGAAAATGAGGGCTTAGATATACAGTACAAGTTTAAGAGAATTTGCTGAGGCTAGAAATGTAATTTACACTGAATGCTTTCCAACAGCTAAATTAATACGATGTTTTCTTGAACAATGTTAGAGGCTTGCCACAGGTACCTTGAGGATTCTACCAGTATAGTTACAAACGTCTAAACTTACACGATAGGGGGATTTGGTCAACAGTTCTTACTACATTAATATTTCTTATCAAGTAAATTGGTAGTGATGTCATAAGCAGCTTCTGTTATACATTTTAGTTAATAGAATTCCAGTACAGAAAGGAGCTGGAGTTAGCAATAGCTGTCCTTATCCTGTCCCATTTTTATACATATTTGCGTGGCTGTAACTCTTGAGGAATGTTCCTTTCACTACCAACATATATGTAAAATTTCTGGCATACGTCTGCAAACAACATTTTTTTCCTTGTTTCTTCCAAAATATATTTTTAAAAGTGAACATCAATGTTGAATTTAAACTGCATATTTGTAAAATGGAATTATTTGGTTTTTTGGTTGCCTGATGTTCTGTAGTCAGGACCAAAGCAGCATAAGGAAAAACACATCTTTCTTACTGCTGCAGATAAAAACCACAAAATTCTTTATTCCCAGGCTTCATGAGTTAGCCTCTGAGTTACAACTAGCTGGACTGCTGCAGTAGGCGGCAGGAGGAGGAAAGGGGGGGAACGTCTCAAAGATTCAGTGGTCCACAGCCTGAATCTGTGCACTGCCAAAACCAGTTCCCAGTGATGTAAAAGTAGAAGAGAAGGGTCTGCTCTTGCTCGCTGTGCCATTTGTGGGTGTGGACATCTATGCAGACAGAGTCTTTCCTTCTGAGCAACTTGCCTGGCATTGCCAACTTCTCTTGCAGACTAGTGAAACAAAATAATTGCGAACATAACACCTGATGTTTGCTGTTCTTTTCCATAAAAAATATTTAAATAAAAGTTGTGAGCTTGTATCTAAAACCAAAGTTAAAATTTTGTAAACCATTGAATATTGGCATTTCAATATGTTTAGCTCAAGTGACTGAAACCTGAAAGAAGAAGGTGGGAAGTGTAAAGGCAACCAACTGCTTTACTTTATCATGATCTCATTTGAACTATGAGCTGTTAATAGAGAATTCTGCAGAAAAGGAAGCCAGACAAATATTATAGGCAGTAATAATTGCAGCTGCTATGTAAATGTTTGTTAGGTGTCTTCTGATACTCCTCAGGCATATAAAATACAATGGGAGGGGGAGGCTTCCCATTTTCCTCCACATTGTAATATGTCTTCCTGTCTCTTCTTTTTATTTATTTGCTTTTAGGATGTATTCCCAGAAGTTGTGTGCATATAGCCTTTATACTGGGGTGTAGATAGCAGCATTTGAGGCTAACATTCAAAAACTAGGAAACATTAGAATTAACCATATCAGTAAAATCTCACTTTTTTTGCCCACTTGTGATACAATTTTTAATTAGAGGAATGTGCATTCCTAAAGTGCCCAGGTGGAGACTGCTCACAGAACAAACAGCTATTCATTTATTGTTTAATGTGTGGTGCAAATTTTATTGCAAACAATAGAAATTCTGCTTATTAGTTATTAATATACATATCATTGGGTGACTCTAACTGCATATATAAAAGTTCATGAGAAGTTATTATTTTACGTAGCACAGCTCTTCTATACTGTAATGGACATTATTACCCCTTTAGCCCTTTTTTACAGCTAGGGAACTGGAATTTAGAAGTGTCAGTGCTTCTTGGGATTCCTCCTGATTCTTTTTTTTCTTCCTTGTTATAAGTATGTCATGCCTCCTGTCAGTCATCAAGCTCTGAAACTTGAACATCTTTGGCATAAATTAAATTTATGCTCTAAAATCTACCCTGAAGTAAAAGTAATTGTCATACTAAACCTAGATAAGCTGCTTTCCAAATCTCTCTCTTCCTCTCCCCTTCTCTCCCTCCCTCTGGAAACTCATACATGTGTACCAAATAGAAGCTTGTGGACTGTTTTGTTGCCAATGCTTCAAAGCTGAAGGCAGCTTTTACTGTAAAATAGAATACAGATTTTGCAAGTAGATATTTGTTGTACTTTGAAACAAACCTTTGTGAGATTGACTTGTGTACCACTTCGCTTTTGTAATATAGGATGTTGAAAACAACGCTGAGGCAATACTAAGAAAGGATTCACTCTTTGCTGATATTACAGTGTATTTACCATCTGGCACATTGGTCTGCCTGCTAAGCTCCTGCGTATGATCCTAGGGACAAATGGTGCACTTCATTTTGTAGCTAATCAGACTATAATATCAGCAGCTCTTGACATCAACAAAAAAAATCCACTGAATGTTCAATGATTTGCATGTGATGTTATTCCCCAAAGAGCTTATCGTAAAGCACTGTCTTGAAAACAAGTATTTTAAATTATGGTGCAGTAAGATAAAACGCCTCTCCCCTCCCTCTCACAAATCTACAATGACTGAGTTCTTTAATGTACACTATGAAAAGGAATGGATGCCACTATTTTACACCCAGAAAAGGCAGGCAGACTTCCTGAACGTACATTGTACATATGTTGGTATTATACAGTCATACTGCACTTAGTATTTTAGAATGACAGAATGTGTTTGCCTTCCTGCGCAATGCAATGACATATAGATCACATCATAAGGCAAACATCACTTGTCTACTCTGAGACTAAAGTTGAAGTTTTAAGCTGTACTTTATTATTTTTTTCTGAAACCTGTGTATGTTTAAAGGAGGTTTTATTTGTGAATTCATGGAAAGCTTTCCTACCCCTGCACTGTTGACTGTCATTGCAGAGATTTTTCCAGGCTTCTGCATAGATTTGTTCTTTCCATTTAACAGCAGACTCTTTCTTGCTAAAAGTTCCACTATTTTTCTCTAATTCTAGGCCTCCATGTAGATGCCTAGCTTTATATCGAGAGTTATCTTACTATTTCCCTCTCCTTCCCTTTATTATAGATCAAGGAAAAAAGTTCTGAAGAGAATTATCTTTGCCTGCTTCTCCATCCTTTCATGTTTCTGCTAATTTTTCTCATTTCCAGAAGAATATGAATGCTCATTTTCTCAAGTTAGTTTTAATCTGTCTTATACTTCTATAGCATTTTTTCCTGAGAAGTAAAACATCATTATAAAATCCCCTCAATTCACTTCTCTCATCCCAAATAACTGTGCCCCTGTTTCAGTAAAGTTCTGTTGCATGTGCTGGTCTTTAAGAACAAAAAGTGTTTCTTCAGTTCTAAGAAAAAACCTGAAAGCTTAGTTATGTGTTGATGCAAGTTGCTGAAATGGGTTCCCTGCCACTTGCCTGCTTTCCCTTCAGACATTAAGATGTGGTGAGTCAGACATACAGTAGCTACATTTTTAAGTGATAGAGAGAGACAAAGGACAGAGCTTGTCTTCCAGAATTCTAGAAAAATAAAAACCCCACACTTACTATCTTTTTCTGAACATAGAATCATAAAATTGTTTTGGTTGGAAAAGACCCTTAAGATAATCGAGTCCCACTGTAAACCTAACAGTGCCAAGTCCACCACTAAACCATGTCCCTAAGCACCACATCTACATCTCTTTTAAGTACCTCCAGGGATGGTCACTCAACCACTTCCCTGGGCGGCCTGTTCCAGTGCTTGATAACCCTTTCAGTGAAGAAATTTTTCCTGATATCCAATCTAAACCTCCCCTGGTGCAACCTGAGGCCATTTCCTCTTGTCCTGTCACTAGTCACTTGGGAAAAGAGACCGACACCCACCTCACTACAGCCTCCTTTCAGGTAGTTGTAGAGAGTGATAAGGTCTCCCCTCAGCCTCCTCTTCTCCAGACTGAACAACCCCAGTTCCCTCAGCTGTTCCTTATACGACTTGTGCTCCAGACCCCTCACCAGCTTCATCGCCCTTCTCTGGACATGCTCCAGCACCTCAATGTCCTTCTTGTAGTGAGGAGCCCAAAACCAAACACCGTATTCGAGGTGTAGCCTCACCAGTGCTGAGTACAGGGGGACGACACTTCCCCACTCCTGCTGGCCACACTATTTTGGGTACACACATGGCCAATTATGTGTAGGGAAACACTGGGGAACAACATTGGGGAAAAAAGAATGCTTTCAAATTTAACACTAGAAAAAGTTTCACTGGCTAGTAATGAATTACTTTTGCTATAGGCTTTTCAGATCTAAGTCCTCTTACACCTTCTCTTTTCTTTCTGTTGCAGCAGAAGTCTCTGTGTCCATAAAAAGTTCTGCTTCCTCTGACACGAAAGTATTTTTTAGCAGATGTAGCTGATTCTTGTTGCCAGGAAGTTTTGTAGGCTTACTAAATGTGAGCCTTAGAAGGTAATATACAGTAGTGAAAAAGAAACAAGGAAAACATTCTTAATTCTGGAAATAAGTTATTTCAGAAAATTCTGAGTAATCAGAAGCAATTCTTAGTAGAAGTTTTTAAGTTTGCATCATTGGTTGTTGAGCCACAGTGTCTGTAGGCCAGACTGGACCATGAGACCAAACTGTTCAACCTGCTGCTTTTTGCCTTGGAGGATCCAATGTACATGGAAAGGGAGGACATGAAACTGCAGGCACTCAATCCCTGCTGCGGACGCATGCATTTAACTGCCACCACGGCTTCTGTATGGTCCACCAGGTGGGACTGCAACACTAGTATGGGTGCTCACCATCTGAAGACCGGATCAGTCCCTGCAGATTATGCAGGGGAAAAAAATATGGCTGTTGCAGATAACTACCCTAATAAAACCAGTTTGAAATAATTGATAAGTTTTGGCTGGTAGTAGAAAAATCAAAACAGGTCTTTTAAAAATTCAGTCTAAATTCTTTTGATAAAGGACACACATTGTAGTCACATTGGTGCACAGAATGGCCTATGTATTTTTTTTTCCCAGGTTCCACTGTAAGAAGAACCTGACCTAAATGATTACTATTAATGTACTTGGATCAAATTTGTTCAAATAAGTAGGGGTCAGGAGAATAAGTAATGCTGGTAGTTCATCATATCAGATATTCAGAAATTGGGGTTTTTTATTATGTTTGAATCTGTGGTGAAGATACAAGTATACTTTTAAAAACACATGACTGGAATGGGCTGTGTCACTGGTTTGTGCCACAAAGCATCAGAGTATTCATCAAATATTGGTCATTAATCATAGCACAAGCTTTCTTGCATTTTTGGCACTAGGCTGTAAGGAAAATACTTAAAGAGTGAAACATCAGATATTATTACAGATAATACATCTCCAGTCAGCTCGATGTGCTTCTGTACGTCTGTAGAAATTGGGACTGAGAATCTCTAATACATAATCAGTATGTGGAAATTAATATTTTATATTTAAATTATATTACATTAGTATTTTATGTTTTAAAATACCACACTAAATGATTTAAAAGTTCACAAAAAGCACTGTTTTTTAATGATATTTTTTAAATACTTGTATAAAGTTGATTTATATGTCATCAACCAAAGAAAGTGATATTCTTAGTCCAGATTGATCTGTTATGCTGCATTGCTCTGGTTCACTAAGTCATCTTGTCTATTAGTATCTACAGATAAAAATCTATTATACTCTTTGCAGTGGTCCATAACATTAATGATGAACGAAGATTAATTTTGATTCAGTTTAAGATTTGCTGTGTCTGGATGCAGGGAGTAATGCTCTTACCTCAGCCATTTTTGATCTAACATAGCTATAAGCTTCTGCTGCTTCCTGAATCAATTCCACTCACTCACTTTGCCAGTTAATGCTTTTGAAAACATTCTTGCTGCACCTGGGCTATTTTTACACATCTGTATTCAGATATATTTTCCCTTTGCTATGTTATGCTCAGTTTGCTTGTTGATTGCCACTTTTTTTGGTGGTTCTAGCCCTACCAGGAACTGTTTTCCTATGCAGTTAAAAATTAGTATAACCATTGGATGTGAACTGTTACAACAGGACTTTAACTGCAGACAATATTAATATTGGTATTATCATACTTGAACAACTAAACATTCTTTATCAGCCTAGCAAAGATGATACAAGAAATATTCCTGACAGCCTTTTCTGTTTGTATTTCTTTTATTCTGTTGCTTATGCTTTCCTAGGCAGTGATTCCTTTACAGTCTGAGTTAGGTTATTTAGTAAATAGACAAGTGTGATTTATGGTTTTGCTGTGATGCAGATCTACTTTTCCGTATGTGAAGAGATGTTTATGTATGTCATTCAGGAAGAGCGTATTTATTTTGCTCTGAATGGTTTTCTGTTGTGGTGGCCCTCAAATTTCTTAATAACTTCCCTAGATGTCATGAGTTCTCCGATTTACTAATATGGGTCATTCTCAATTTAAGATAATACAGCCTCCCGGCTACAACTTAACTTTTAAGATTTACAGTAGCTGTATTCCATTTCTCCATCTATTAGTAATTTGCACCTTGTTTTTCATTAGAAAAATAAGGTTCTGTATTCATCATGAGGAAAAAAAATGGAAATCAATGATAGATTTTGTACACACAGTCACATAATGACTTTTGAAATATGGCATTGAGTGGGAAATCATGCGTATGGGAAGTAAAATTCAGATACTCTACTGGCTTCTTCAGAAGCTTGTTGATGAATTCTGACCGAACTGCCTATAAATATTATGTGCCTCCTTGAGGTGCGCTGAGTCTAATAGTAGAGTTGTAACACACTGTTTTTAAGATTAATATCTTAATATCCATGTAGTAATAAATTTGTAACCAAACACCTTCATAGCCCATATATCTCCAGTAATACATTGTCAGACCACCATTTCTGCTCTTATCTATGTTTTTGATTAATTCACATATAAACCCTACAGAAAGATTGTTGAAATTGATTACTTGTTAATTTCTTAACTCCTTAATTTCTAGTCTAATTCTTTAAGTATCCTTTACAAAATTCAAACATTCACCTGTCAGTGGAAAAAAAAGTTTCATGCCAGTATTAAGATAAACTATCTGGATTAAAACCCAAGCCTGATTCACCATGGGAATCTATTATCTTGGAAAAGTCTGAAGGAATCACGGAATCATTAAGGTTGGAAAAGAACTGTAAGATCATCAACCATCAACCCAACACCACCATGCCCGCTAAACCATGTCTGACATTAGCTTTAGTATATATTTGAAGATCATGAAAGGTAGGACTCTGACAGCGCTGGATATAGTGTATTTTAATAAAGACATTATAGCATCAAGACTTGTATGTGTAAATGCTGGGACTATCTGGTGAAGTGAACACAGCCCAACTGCAGCTATTTTAATAGTGTGAAGGGCATCCTGTGTAGGATTCTAGCTATGTAAGATTTCAGTTAAATTAAAAAAAAAAATAAATTCACAAAATCCAGAAATGGAGGAGGAATGCATTTAGACTTCTGACTGGAAAAGTTTGTTCTTTACACAGGATACTGTTAAACTAATAAGCATCTGTCCTCTGTATTAGATGGAGAAGGTTAAACGGATACAGTGAGTGGGTTAAAATAACTATTTGGGAAGTTACAAATAAACATACGAAAGCATATCATCACCAGTTTAATAAATTACTGGGGTTTGTACCCTCAAAGCATTAACTCATTTTTTCTCTCCTAATTTTATCTTAATGTTGGGTTATTTTGAAATGGTCTTCAAAGAAGTAAGGACATACTTGCACCATTTTCTTTATAATGGATAAGAAGAAAATATAGTTTTAGTCCTTTAAATATACATTGGAAATTAAGCTCTTATCTATACTCTAAAACTTGAAGGCTATCTAGAAAACAAATCCAATTATGGCTTAGGCACTTGAGAAGGTGAAATCTGATTTAATAACTTCTTTCAAAAGAAAATTACCTCTTTCAACTTTTTATTATTAAAACTCTATAGTTATTGTTATCACTATAAAAAAAGAACAAGCTTGGAAGAGAAGCTCTGTTCATGGAGTTCACACTCTAGTCTTTGTTACTTATTACTCAAGCTGAAAATTTGGCTCCTTATACAAATTTCTGATTGTCTAGAAAATAAGCCAGGAAGAATGCTTTATGATGGATAGTATTTCTATTCTTAGATATAGGATTAGAAAAAAATAATTTCTGCATTAGAAAGAGCAAAATGGGCATTTTTTTTTTTAATTTTGTTATCTTTATAAAAAGGTCATTATTGCTGAACATTCATAAAAATAACAGCAGAAATACTGTGCTTTCTATTGCTGTAGAAAAGGTTTTACCCAATGCAGTCAAAATATGCTGTTATGATATAAAAAAAAGTTGGAAGTGATGAAGTCACATTTTCATTTCATTTAAGAGTTCTAGAGCTGTTTTAGGAGTGAATGTAGCTTTGCATTTGCAAGAGGACTAAATACAGGGCCATTGCCCTTGCTACTGCTCAGATGAGATCTACAGCCTCTGACCAGTCCTCAAGTCAAAGGGCTGAAGGACAGATAAGGGATGAGACATAAGATTGTACCCTATGCAAATAAGATTCAGATATTTGCTCAAATCCCATTTGCCTCCTTGAAATAGCAGTACTTCATGTGTGTAGACTTGGCTTAGTCTCTGGATATAAAGTCAAGCAAGATAACCAGTTACCTTAAGTGTCCATTTCTCAGGAAATTAGACTGGAATCTTAAAAGCTTCATACATCTATAGTAAAACCAGAGACTGGCAGATACTCATTTTACAGAAAAAACTTGAAGATATTTTCAAATTTAGTCATGTATCACCCTAATGGAATAAGCAGTGACAATTAATTTCTTGAATTGTAAAAGAGGGCAGGGAAGAATGCATGAGAATGATGTGAGGAAATTGATGTAATTTTTATTAAATTGACATAACTTTTTAAAATTTTAATGTAAAACCCACCAAAGATCTCTGTAGATCAATGAAATGAAAAGATGTTCTACTCTGTTCTTAAAAGCTTATCAAATACATAATGCTGGTCCAGGCAAGTATCACCCAATTAATCCCACTGGTTTTGAGGGAACATATGAAATATTGTGAAGACATTTGTGAAGACTAGTAGCCTTAGTTGGGTAAAGTGCCATTTTTTCTAGTATCTAAACAATTAGAAATGTTACTTAAAAATCTATTACATCTTCATTAGACACTGACTTCTTTTGGCCAATGATATTTAAGATATCTTAGTTTTAATAGAAAAATTGGATGGATAGGAGGACTAAGCAAAGGGAAATTTAACAGTGAGGAAAGGAGGTAAGCTGAAAGAGCGGAAAGGAAAAGAGAAAATATTTGTATGAAGAAACTTCTTGTGAAATATTCGGTAGGGGATTATGTCTCCAGGTAGGATCTAACACACATTTCCATTGACATGTATCATGTAGATAAGCTTTGAGAAGTGAGACCCCTTCACCTATGTGCTGTGGTTATGCCCAGTAATCCAAATATTCTTGGATTCCTTCAAATATTATTACTAAGTAATAGTAATTTTGTGAGATAACCATTTCTCTTTAAATTTGTCAGTTTGCCTATTGAACATTTCTCTAAATTAAATCAATTTTGTGTGAACTGAAAATATATATTTTTTTGAGGACCTTGCTGCTGCTCACTGCCTAAATCAGAAAATATGTGATAGACAACACCAGGATCTCTTCTGCTCTTGAGGGAGGTGTCCCATCAGGAAGGACTGTTAAAGAAAAGGGCTAGATATTTAGAAATGTGAATTCTGTTTCTGACTTGGAGAACAAAAGTCCCCAGGTTACATAAGTGAGTTTCTAACCACATACTTTGAATTTTAATCAATAATGCTGAAGGCTTTTTCTGCTTAAATTACTTCTGTACTGATAAAGTAGGTAATTATCACATTATAGGAATAGTTAATTATTATTTCTTTTAAAAGTATTTTAATTACAACTTGTATATGACAGTTCATGCGTATTCCAAAAGTATTGGCATTTTATTTGTTGGTGGCTTGAAGTATGTGCAAAAATTATACATGGGGTAACGTTAGCAAAGGGATGTCAACTCCCTTAGTAGCCTAATGGAGAAAATGGGGTCACTCGTTTCTGTTATTGCTGTCACTCATGGGTTTTGAAGTTAATCTCTGTATGACTCATCAATCTTTTAAAGCATAGAATGCTATTTCAGCCAAATCATAAAGGTAATATGGAGCTTTATTAGTGTGTGAACCGTAAAAGGCCTTTTAATATTTTGTTGAGATGTGCATGATAAATCTAATATTAATTGTAGAACAAAGCAAGAGATGTGTTACATAGGATTATGGTTATGATTATTTTTACCCGTAATTTTATAACTGTGTTCTTTGCTTGTGCTCCATGTGTAGGGAGTTGGCCTCTCAGTCCATGGACATTTCCGAGTTGCTACAGAAAAGACACTTTTCGCAATGCCAGAAACAGCCATAGGTAAGTATTTTAACAGCTTATCACATGTTAACATTTTTAAAATTTCAGTGTGTAATCAGGATTATACGTCTTTGACTGAAAGCAGTGGCAGCAGTGAAAGAATTTTAAAAAGGAATTGGAGATGACCGTATATGGAAAGTATTTTCTATTAAGTTAATAGAAACTTATCCATATTCTGGGAGGTTGATCATTGAGGTTCTTAACCTGAGATTTACTCTCTAGACTTACACAAAGGCTATCAGGATACAATTTTTTAAAAATGGAAGTAGATCAGAGGAACTAAGTCTTTGCTACAGATGTAGGCAGATAAAGTCTGAAGATCCCAGTGCAACTATGTCAACCGACTTTACATTTGGAACTCAGTATGAGTCAAACTGGCTGTACTATAAGCTGATCTGCAATGTTAATGAGACAGATGTTGAAATTCCAGCTTTTCTTGTAGATTATTAATGTAGAGCCATTACAGTTGTGTAAGATTGTGTGCAGGCAAGATCACAGTGTCACTGTCTTTTTTTTTTTTAAATAGCAATATGTACCTTGTGTTTTTTCTAATGTTTCATCCTACACCTTCTTTGTCAACTCTGAGATGTACACAAGAAAATGTTGTGTCTCAGAGTTATATGAAGATGGTGGTATGGCTCAAGAAAAGTCGGTCAGATTAAAGAGAACCCTGCTGTGAAATCATTCATGTTTCTCTTCAAGACAATCCTGGCACCAGCAGGGCATCCACATTGAACCAGTTATTGTCTGGCATATATACTCCATTAATGCTTTGATCAATGTTCAAGTCCCTTCTCCCGGCTTACCAACAATGCTTATGAAGAGTGCTCAAAATCTATAACCTATCCTGCATTTCTCTCATACAAAATTTCTAGTTTCCACATCTTTCCAAGGCAAGGCAGCGGAAGGATGATTGCAATTGTTCTTATCTTTATGTCCTCAAGCAGGAAAATGAGGTTGGTCTGTAATACATGGCCCTGTTGAACGCATTTATTCAGAATGGAGAACCTTATCTGGTGGTTAAATAGCTTAAACGGCACCAGACATGGTGCTATTAGGTTCGATCTTGGTTTCACCTTGAAAGTTGGCCCCTCGCTACAAGAAGGACATTGAGGTGCTGGAGCGTGTCCAGAGAAGGGCGACAAAGCTGGTGAGGGGTCTGGAGCACAAGTCTGATGAGGAGCGGCTGAGGGAGCTGGGGTTGTTCAGTCTGGAGAAGAGGATGCTGAGGGGAGACCTCATCGCTCTCTACAACTACCTGAAAGGGGGTTGCAGAGAGGTTGGTGTTGGTCTCTTCTCCCAAGTGACTAGCGACAGGACAAGAGGAAATGGCTTCAAGTTGTGCCAGGGGAGGTTCAGGCTGGATATTAGGAAAAATGTCTTTACGGAGAGAGTGGTGAAACACTGGAACAGGCTGCCCAGGGAGGTGGTGGAGTCACCATCACTGGAGGCGTTCAAAAAAAACATGTAGATATGGCAATGTGGGACATGGTTTAGGGGGCATGGTGGTGTTGGGTTGATGGTTGGACTTGATGATCTTACAGATCTTATCCAACCTTAATGATTCTGTGAATTAGTTGTAAGGAATAGTGACTATTATTTTCTTAAAAGAATTTCCAGAGAGTTATGTAATGTTAAAACTAAGAAATAATGTAAAAAAAAATCAGGACTCAATTCTGAAAAGAGACTAAAAGGTAGAATATTTTGCTTTTGTTGAGAATATTTTAAGTACAATAATGTCATTACAACTAAAGTTAAAATGCATGCTTGTCTAACGACTGGATTTGTGTAGTGCCCCCTGTTAGTAATGCTTAAAAGGTCTAGCATTTTCCATATTTTTAAAGGGTGTCTTACACATATTATCTATTGTTTATTGCTATCCAGCCTGTATGAAACGTTTCACAAGACTTACTCTGAAATTCTTAGAATATTAAATGAGCTGTGAGTGTCAAGTCAAATAAAACGTAATAAATCCCCCAAATATAAGCAAGCTTATTATCATTTTAACTCCTGAAAAAATTCTTAGGGCAATTCCTGCTAGCTGATAAATGTAATTTTTCTGAACAAGTAAGTTTGGGCCCTCCAAATATTTTTCTCTGCTGAAGGAAAACTTAGTAAACTAAGTAGCTCAAACATTAATACAACATGAATTTGATAAACTCCTGAAGTTCGTAATCAGTTGCTGTACAAGAAAACCATTTGAAGGAAACCATTTTTAAAAAAAAAACTAAACAGAGAGGTTCCTTGGCATATAAGATTATTCTAACAATAAAAATAGTTTCTTTGCTTTCTTCTTCAGAGGTAAAGATACGAGTAGTCTCATATTAACAAAACTAGGTACTTTACATACATTTCTTGTGTTGACAAGGACTTATTTAAACAAAAATAGACTGTGAAGACGTGCAAAGGAAAAGCTTAGCACTTGCTTAGGGAAGAAAGTAATTAAAAACCTTTTAGGATCAATTACCAGTAAAACCACTGAAATCTGTTTGGATTTAAGGGCTTAGCTACTTTGATCTCTGTGGTGTATGTTTAAAATGTCTAGCTGTCTAGATATTGTATTAATTGATTTTTTCATATGTTCACTTATTTCAGTAGGCATTACACCTTTTCTGTGAAATATAAACGAAGCATTCATTCAGCTGCTACATTTTCACACAATTATTCTGCATTTATACACCACCAGAAATAAAAGGAAACAGATAGATATGCCACTTTGCAAATAGAAATAAAAGGCAGTTCTAGATTGTAGGAGTTTGAAACTGACATAGATAGGATAAAGCACTGGAAAGCAGCTTAGGTGTAGGAGGGTGTGGAAAAAACACTGATGGGAAGAACAAAACATGAAAGTATATTGTAGGAAGTGGGCTTTAAGGTGATGTTATAAGAATAGTGGACACATTATTGTATATACCTCTAAGTTTTTAGCTTTCTATAAGTCATTTACTAATAAATCTCCAACCACTTCTGCAAGATAAGGTAGGAATGTAGTAGTGGTACCTTTATCTTGTGCTTGGAAACTGCAGTGAGTTTCACACTCGGGATTACAGTGAAGCGTGTTGTGTCCGTCTCGGAGCACAGACTGCAAGTCAGTATTACAGGCATAGGCTTTTAGCTTGGTCAGCCCAGCAGACGTTCAGTTCTTCTCTTGTTTAAGTAGGGATTTGAGAAAAAAAAAAATCAGTAAACACTGTCAAAAAGAAAAAAAAATAAAATCAAGTATATGGAGTATGTTAAGAGAAAACCAGTAGCAAGCAGAAAGATATAAGCGTTATTGAGAGAATAAAGAGGAATATGTAGAACAAGGACAAGAGGAGTAAAATTATAAGAAGGAAGACAGGGGCCTTGAAAAGGATACAATAGAAACTACAGCGGACTATGCTTATGCAACCAAGTGAGTTTAAAGTGGATTAGTTACACCTTCACTAATTCTGTTTGTAAATTCCTTAATAATTAAAGAAACCTTCATTCAGTTTAGTTTTATTCGCCTCTAAAGCAACTTGAGCTAATAAGCTTCACAGTTTATTTAGAACTAATTTCCCTGTGTGTGGCCATGTGGAAGGGCCCTATAGATCCCAATAGGAAGATGGCTTTTCCTCTGAAAACTTACTGGAGCATGGGGAGAATAGTACTTCAGCATCGATATTTTAATTACAGTAAAGGGGAAAAGATTGTTGCTGTTGCAGTCCTGGTGGATGGGGAGAAAAACATAATTGCCTTTTTGCTTTGGAGAGCATTTGTAAGAGAAGTTTCATTTTGAAATGAGGGATTTTTTTGCAGTGGTAGGATATCCAAGGGGAGACGGATGAATAGAAACATAAAACTAAATGTCAGTCTTAGCATCAACATTATAGACGTGATGGCTCAAACTGACAAGGTAAAATGCAGAGTAGACTATATTCAGAATGTGAGTACAGATGAAAAAGAAGGTAAGTGATGAATAGGGGTTAATATTACTTAGGGCTTTTAAAGGGCACCAACAAGACATTCAGCATTTTAGAAGAGCTGTATGTCTTAGCTTGTGGGATGAGGATTAAATCAGTTAATGACAATACGCCCATCAGTGGGAATGGCAATAGAATACTACAACTATAACTGATAGGAAGTGGCTCCTAAAAACAACTTTGTGATGTATTAGAGGCAGCAGAACTAAGGGAGGACCAAGAGGGAACCAGAGGAGAAGCTGAGAGATGGGTGAACACATAAAGCAGCAATGAACTTTAAAGATTAGTGAGAAGAGGAAAACACTGAAGAGAAGTTGTCTGAAAGAAACCTCCCCTTGATTGTGTCCAAGGGGGAAAAATATTCAGGGACCACTAATTTCCCACATCTTAAAATACTTGTAATAGGGTCTTTCTGTAATACATACATTGACTCTTTTGTGACTGAAAGCAATTACTTGTCAGTGAAAAATTACCACCTTCTATCAGAACCCCATTTAAACTCCTTATGTACATCTCAATCTTCCCAGTTAATATCTCTGCTTTGGCAAGTGTTTTCTGAGTTTCTTATTGCTCATTTGTATTCTTTTTAGTTTATTTTCATGTTTCATTTATTCTCTCAAAGTGAAAAAACCAACACCACACCTTTAATTTCTTCAAAAGACTTTCAGTTTCATGAATGCACCAGTGGTGATTATTTCAAAGTAGTAACTGGACACTGCTTCTTTCTATTTTGATTTCTGAGACTGATACAGTTAAGCTTAAGTTTTCTTAAGTTTAAGTATGTTAAAAGTTACAAAAATTGTTTTAATTTATTTTGTAGGTGATTCATGTATATTAGAATACCTACAGAATAAGATAGATACTGACAAAGTGATGATTTTAAATATGTAAACTTTGATAAAAGTAGTTATATATTTTTCAATTACAACTTTTAAAAGTATTTTAAATTTTATTCACAGCTTTGAATTTTAAAAAATTACCCTACTCTGTAGATTTAAAAAAAATATAAATGTAAGACAGTCACTAAACTGAAAAGTTTTATAATTTTTTTTTAAATTGCAGGTTAGTCATAGTCCTGTCAAAGAGCCAGGTATTAGGTCAGCATCTTGTGCCTCCACCTTCAGGAAGACCCTGGCAACATTGTTGATCTGTTAATGAATTCTCAGCCCCAACATTTGTTTAAACTTAGCTGTGCAAGAGGCACTTAATCATTGTCTGGTATTTTTATCGTAATAAAAGGTTTCAGAGAAAAAAGCAGTATCCAGTTTGAGTTTGCACAAATTATTTCACAGTTCTTTCCATCATTTCTGTTTTTTGCTGAGAGCACGCTTGATTCTTCAGGCATCTAAAAACGTCTCAGGTTGTTGGCAAACAGAATGAACACTATTGTCTGGTATATGTTTGTAAATTATGTGCAAGTGGAAAGGGTACAGTTTGGAAGGTATTCAAAGGTTTGCTTTTCGGAAGCGTTTTGATGACAGAGAAATGTCAAACCAAGTCAAGGAGAAAGTTGGGCAAAAGAGCTGTGCCTAAGTCAGGGAGAAGAAAGTGAGACAAGAAGAAATAGCTACTAAGTTACATGCATTATTAGGACAAGTTCTTCTCCCCTTACATTTTTTTTTTTTGTTTTATTACAGGCCTTTTTCCTGACGTAGGTGGAGGATATTTCTTGCCAAGACTATCAGGAAAGATTGGCTATTACCTTGCACTAACAGGATTTAGGCTGAAAGGAAGAGATGTACTAAAAGCTGGCATTGCTACACATTTTGTAGAATCTGAAAAGGTAAGCTGCTAACCAGTGGTAGCAAGGGCACAGCCTACAACCATAATGACAAGTTTGAGTTGTGTAGCACACCAATATACTTTTACCAACTTGAGTGTAAGCAGAGGCGCGATTATATGAGCTGGCCATGCACTGTGAACGGGGATCATAAGATAGCCTCAAGCTGTCATTGTAACACTTGCCAGCTAGTGACAGCTTTGCTTGGAAGAGGGAGCAAATGTTGCTGTCTTCATGATTCTACTGTTGAAGAGCATGATTTACTGAGCATAATAGAAGTTGCTTGAAAAATTGTACAATTTAGACAACAGTGCCTGAAATTAGAGATTATTTATCCAACTGCAAAGTTTTTAATCTAGGTAACACCCTATTAATGTGTTCTTTATCGGTCTCCTTAACAGATATCCTAAACAGATATCCTATTTGTTTCTTACAGTGGATGTAAGAAAGTGTAAAAATTAATATATTTTGTAAAAGTCAGAGTCATAATGTTCCAGTAACTTGCATGGACAGAAGTGAAGGAGAAACTGTGACTTGCTTTCCTTCTCTGTGTAAAGACCCATGACTGTCATTGTGGAGCTGGTTAGATACTATTTTCAGCATAGCACTGTTGCCAGGCTCCTGCTCTTTCCTCTCAAGACTGTTGTAGGCTGGCTTTACCTGCTGCAGCTGTATCACTGCATTGGGGGTCTGCTTGGGAAGCAGAGTTCTTTGCTGATAACTGCAGACATAATTAAATCCTGATAGTTCAAAACTGAAAGGTGAACCCTGGGTCCTTGTATTGATTACTTGGTACATCTTTAAGATCTGTCTGAAAGTTGGGGGGGTGGTAGTGTTTATATATATATACACACTATATAGTACTATTACCATAGCAGTAATAATCCAAGAAGTACATTTTGTTTTACTTACTTTTAATTAAATCTTATTGTTAATAGCTGCCTGCCTTAGAGAAAGACCTGATAGCACTGAAATCTCCTTCAACAGAAAATATTGCAGACTTACTGAACTCTTACCATGTCAAGGTAATCTGATCAGTTATGAAATAAAGCAGAATTGTTAAATACATGTAAATACAAATTATTTTTTATCCATGCTACTGATCATTTGTTTTATGGTTAAAAAATACTGGGTTTCCAAACTCTTTGCGCTCTATAAAATACTGATTTGTAGCACTAATGCCTACAGTGGTCGAAATGAAAATTTAAAAGTCTTTCTTAACTTTTTATTCATTTTGGATACCCCTCAAATTCCTATTGTAATCAGCTTGCTCTCTTTCTATGTGTGTATGTAAGTTTCCAGCCAGTAGCATGATGATGCAGACAATATATTGCTGCTTAATTTTTCCCCTGTTATTCTTGGATTTCTAGCACGCTTTGCAGAAGGCAAAATAGATCACAGAATGGTTTAGGTTGGAAGGGACCTTAAAGGTCGTCTAGTTCCAACCGCCCCTGCCATGGGCAGGAACACCTTTCACTAGACCTGGTTGCTCAAAGCCCCGTCCAACCTGGCCTTGAACACTTCCAGGGTTGGGGCATCCACAACTTCTCTGGGCAACCTGTTCCAGTGCCTCACCACCCTCATGGTGAAGCATTTCTTCCTAATACCTAATCTAAATCTACCCTCTTTCAGCTTAAAGCCATTACCCCTTCTCCTATCACTACATGCCCTTGTAAAAAGGCCCTCTCCAGCTTTCTTTAGGCCCCCTTCAGGTACTGGAAGGCTGCTATAAGGCCTCCCCGGAGCCTTCTCTCCTCCAGGCTGAACAACCCCAACTCTCTCAGCCAGTCCTCATGGTCAGAGGACTGGAGCACCTATTGTATCTTCATGGCCCTCCTCTGGACTCGCTCTAGCAGGTGCATGTCCTTCGTATGTTGGGAACCCCAGAGCAGGATGCAGTACTCCAGGTAGGACCTCACAAGAGCAGAGTAGAGGGTCAGAATCACCTCCCTCGACCTGCTGGTCACACTTCTTTTGATGCAGCCCAGGATACGGTTGGCTTTCTGGGCTGCAAGCACACACTGCCGGCTCATGTTGAACTTCTCGTCAACCAACACCTCCAAGCCCTTCTCCTCAGGGCTGCTCTCAATCCATTCTCTGCCCAGCCTGCATTTGTGCTTGGGATTGCCCTGACACACATGCAGGACCTTACACTTGGCTGTGTTGAACTTTGTGAGGTTCACACTAGCCACTAGCAGACTGGGAGTTGTACATGAAGGCAAGTGCAGTCTGGGGAGTTAGCCTGAAATTCAGGGACTCTGACAAACGCAAACGACAGGGATAGAACTACTGCCCTAGTCCAGAGGCTGCAGAAGTTATAGTGCCAGTTATTAAATGCTGCACTGTTCACTAGGAAGCAGATGTTACATTTCCATCCCAGAAACTTTATCAACCTGAAGAAATACTTTGCTAGCTTGATGCATTTGATGTAAATTTAGTGTTGTTTTGATGCAGAACATCTGCAGACCAGATTTGCAACCTGAATTTAAAGGCTCAAATTGTTCCTTTAATTTATCAAATATTTAATATGTTTGTTAACCTTGAGATAAGACTGTGAATAAGCACAGCAGTTATCAATAGGATAAGTATTAGCAGAATGCAGATAAGTTGTAGGGAAAGCATCTGAGGTCTCAAAGCAGTATTTTTAGGGGGAGAAAGGTGCTGTTTTCCCAGTGGACAAACCCATAATTCTCTGTTGTGATTTTGGAGGTGAATGTAAATGTATTGATAATACATAATTAGTATTTGTATTAGCCCTGTGTAACAATGGGCATGAAAATAAAAGATGTTGGCTTTACATTCAGTTTATCCAGTGGCTATTTTAGCTGTTTTGATGTGCATTGTAATTTTATTTCAAAAGGAAGGACACTTCTGGAGTCAAATCAGGAATCAGGGTATTCAATCAATCTGAGTATTACTCCCCAGTTGTTTGGCTTTAAAATGAGCAGTGTCTACTCTTGTTATTTCTGTTTTGGAATTACTAAGTTTATATATAAATATAAATTAGAAAAATAAATGGGATAAGCTAATTTACATAGTAGTACTGATTATTTTGACAAAATGGAAAGCTATGAAATAGAATTGATTATATGTGGCAGTATACTGCTTTACAAGATGACATTGAATGGAAGCGGAAGCTGTGTTTATTTAGTTATCAGAGCTGAAATGACAGGGAACTTTCCTCAGTTTCAGCTGCTGTTAATGAAACTTCTGCTTATGTCCTAAACCCCTTAATGCCAGAAGATCTGAAACATTTGACAGCCTTTCCACATAAGGCCAACAGATCTTTCACACTATGATGCATTATGAGGTGACATCTTTAACATTCACAAGATAAAGTGACAAGTTCATTTATACACACTGCAAAATTGTAACTCATTAAAAATGTCATAGTCTTATGAATATTAAATGTTAATTTATGATATTATATTTCTGTAACACAAGTCATTGAAATTTTTTAGTACTGATAAGCTTTTCAGTCTAAAATAACCAAGTAAAACATGTGTTTGCTTTTTAAATAGAGCAAAGTTGACCAAGAAAAGGAGTTTGTACTTGATGAACATATGGAGAAGATTAACAGGTATTCAGCAATCTTTCTTCTTTTTTATTTTTTTGGATAGAGAACATGAAGCTAATCCAGTAACAGTATCAGTGTTCCACAGATAAGGTGATAGAAATGACATTCAAGTTAGTCATTTAAACTTGTTTGTCTTTAGGGAGCTTTATCTGAAGCTCCTTAAATAATTCACTCATCAGTACATTAAATACTTGAGCATATTTGCCCGATTCATACAGCATTCTATTAAGCAACTACCCTATGGCACATTAAAATGAACGTTTTCTATAGAAATTGGATGGAGGATTTGTGAGAGTAATTGTTCAGTTGGACAGGAAATGTTACATAGCGCATTTATACTCATTGGTATAAGGCCATTTCTGTGATTGTTTGGAACTTCTATGTATCAGAAAGAGAAGGAGAAATAAGTGAAAGTGGTAAGAAGCAGCTTAAACTCTTGAAGAAGTCTTGAAGTAACTAAGTTTAGAGATGAAAGATGTTGACACCAAACCAGTAGAATGGAGCTGATAGCTAAAGATTTGATGTGTTATAAAAATACAGATAAGACTGATGGTAGTAATTAAAGTTCCTGGATAAATATCAGAGTTTATAAGTGAGGTTTATTGAAATGCTAGAGATTTGTAAAGGAAGAGGAGATACCTGTCAGAGTTACTTAAAACTGAACAACAGGGAACACATTGCTAAGAAAAGCCAGATCAGCTGGTTAAGCTGTTTCTAAATTCTGTGTTACTAGCACTTCATAGGGAAAAGGAAGGCTGAAGCAGTTCATTAATTTATTGACTTTTTTTTTTGTTTTAGTCTTTTCTCAGCAAGTAGTATGGAAGAAATCGTTAAAAAATTAAAGCAAGATGGTTCTCCTTTTGCCATTAAGCAGCTAGAGGTAATGTCTTCTATGTTATTTTTGTTAGAGATTTTAAGTTTGTTCTGTACTTTCTTATCATGGGGCAGACTTTAATCACCTTATTAACATAACTAATAAAATGTAACACCAGTAGGACATTGGACTGAGATCCTCATATTCTCACATATGGTCCTGTGAGATTGTCAGTAGTTCTATTTAGACAAGAATATTCCTTTGTAAAACCACGCGATGTGAATACCATCATATGTTGCATAAAATTGTAATCTAGTAAAAAAAACCAAACTCCCTTTCCCTTTTGTCCTTCCCCCCCCCCAATCAGGGGGTTGTTGGTGACAAAGGTTCCTTTTATAGCTTCTCATTTTATTGCCAAGGGTTGGAATAAAACAATGCCAGAACAATGTTGTTCATTTTCATCCATTCCAGATATCTCATTTGGATAAAGAGCAAGCAATTTATGATCACAAAGTGTTTTTTGATCTTTTTAATGCATTTCTGAGTGTTGGATGTAGTCACAACTCAAAAAATGTACAGTAGTACCACACACAATACAAACTTCAGCCCCAAAAGCAAGAAGCAACTTACATTAATTTATAAGTAATGTGTGGGTTTTTTTTTTTTTCCTTTGAAGTATCTGCATTCAGGTGCCCTGTAAAAGTTTGTCTTGGAGCTATTCAAATATTACTTACAATTGGATAGAACACAAGCATTTCTCCAACAAAAGCTTTGTTTTAACTTTAGTTACAGCTCACAGAAGAAACACCGGTCTTGTAATAAAACAAAACATCCATCATCTTCAGACTTCCATTTGAGCATAATTTTATAATGTAGTATCATTAATATTAGGCATCCTGTCCCAGATATACAGATAGTTTTTTTAGTTTTTAAGTAAAGATTTAACATTTTGTCACTGGAACTCTCAGTTTTTGAGAAAGGAAGTTTTAAAATTATCTTTGTGTCAATCAGTATGCCTAGTCCCTTGCAAGAAGTTTAGTGTATGTACTCCAAAAGCAAAATGGAATGAAAGGGAAAGCTAATTTTTTCCCCACTTGTATTAAAGTTTCATTGAATAAAGTAGCCAAATGAGCTAGTGCCAGAATAATAATTCTGTGTGTTTGTAGACCTGAATTCTACCATAGGCTACCATTCATGGGGTCCCCCAAACTATATAGGCTGTATGATTCAGTTCTTCACTTTTTCCCTATGTTATAGATGGCAGGGAAAGTACTTCTATTAAGGTCTGCTGAGGCAGTTTGATAGCATGTTAATAGCAGTCACTTTTGGTGGCTCTTACTTCTTTATAGTATTGAGTTACAAGGCAGTATTTTATTTGTAGATTTTATAAAGTTTAATATATTTCTGCAGGGATATTACATTGATTAGTTTCGGTGGAGATTGAAAACAATCAGTAATTATTTGCATATAGCTATTCCTAAGTTAATTTCATACAATTTTATGGCACTTAAACATAATCAGACCTAGTGGAACTTTTTAAAATAGCATATAGCCTTTAAAGGGTGCTTTCTTCACAATACAGTTTCTAGTACAAAAGATGCAAGGAATCTGGAAACACTTTGTTACTGAAAGATGTTAACTAGACAGTTTGTTCTGCCATGTTTGCGGTAGTTACCCAAACCCGCTCGACTTCCTTCCTTCATCTGCAGCCTCATAACTCAGATCTCCCCTATTAAAAAAAACGTTCTTGTTCCTTGTTGTTTAGGCAGGTACATTTGTTTCATATTTTTAATGAGGAACTTAAAAAACTATGTCATCTACTTCAGAGTTATGATTTTGTGTAACTGATTTTTTTTTTTTCATTCCAGAAAAAAGGGTCTTTCATTGCTTCTTCGGTTTTCTTATTTCATGTCTTTAATAGGACTTTTTAGCAGCTTTTTTCTTTCATATGATTCATAAATGAATGACTGTCCTTGGAGTTGACAAAAGTTCCTGAACAATTGTCTGTTGTCTGTTCTGTTCAAGAGATGAGACTGTGTTAATATGAGTTGCTTCTGTCCATACAGAAATTTGTGGGGAAAAAACCCCCAAACACCCCACATTATCTAGCAGGTGCAAGGCTTATTAGTGGGAACAAATACATAAGTTTCAGACAATCTTCTAACAGCACATATTCTGTGCTAAGCAGGAGGATTAAGTAAGCTTGTAGGATCAGATACTTAATTTCTTCTGTGAAAGATCCACAGAACTGAAGAAGAAAATGCATTTGTGGGGGGAAAAAAGTTAAGAAGGGATTCAGGTATAAATCTGGCTTTCTCCAGGAAATGCTTGCCAGTTAAACTGGAGGTTTTGTTTTACTAGGGAAGCAGAATTGTAGTTAAACTTAATTGTTAAGCTGGAGGAGGAATGGTAGCTTGCACCCTGGCAGTTGAGCATTTTACACCACCTACAGACAGAGCACTGGCTTGCTGTCATATTGCTCAGAGGACAAGAGTTCAAAGAACTGGTTAGAGCAGGGAGCACCTAGCAAAACCACGACAGTCTGAGGTTATCAGACATTATCCTTGATAGCAGTTTGCTGACTTGTGTGAAGCAAATAATTTTCCTCACCAGTAGTAAGTACCAAGAGTATGTCCACAGATGATAGTTTCCTGTCAATTTGTGAAACCAAGGTTTCACTTTAGTGTCCAGGTACAGGAACAACAGCACATTCAAATGATAAATACAGACTGTAAAGGATTCAGTAACAGCAACGTGTATGCTTATTTTCTTTGTTTCCCTGTATATTTATTATGATATGTGTTAGTAAGTTTATGGAACAAGCCCTAACTGAAAGTCTAATACAAATGCCCTAATTTGGAGGTACACATTGGTACATCCACACTTTGTATGTACAAGATACTTTTTAGTACTAATCAAATGCAACTACTAGTTTTGCTATAATCCAAGTATGCTGTGAGCCATGCTATCCTAGGTATCCTGTTCTATTCAACCTACAGTACTTCTGCTTTTTACTTTCAAAACATGCCTGCTTGGCAGGCTTTCACATATCTGATACTGAAGTGGTTTGCATGGATAAGAATGAAATTGTTAAAATTCTAGTTGAAAATAGCTTGATTTAAATCACATTTTGAACCCAGTTACAGATAGGTAGAAAGCTAAAGTACTAACACGCTTTCTGGACTCATAGTAAAATATTTTTTAAAACCTTTTATTTTATAGTATTACTTTGTTTTCAGGAATTACACGAGCTAAAAAGCTTTAATCTGGGTGACAGAAATACCACTTCTAATTGGATGAAGTAAGCATGCGGGGTCAAAACTTGAAAAGTATCAGATCATAGAATAGTTTGGGTTGGAAGGGACCTTTAAAGTTCATCTAGTCCAACCCCTCTGCAATAAGCAGGGACGTCTTCAATTAGATCAGGTTGCTCAGAGTCCCATATCCAACCTGACCTTGAATGTTTCCAGGGATGGGGCATCTACCACCTCTCTGGGCAACCTGTTCCAGTGTTTCACCACCCTCATCATAAAAAATGTCTTCCTTATATCTAGTCTAAATCTACCCTCTTTTAGCTTAAAACCATTACCCCTTGTCCTATCACACAACAGGCCCTGCTAAAAAGTTTGTCCCCATCTTTCTTAGAAGCCCCCTATAAGTATCGAAAGGCCTTAGTTTTCACATGATGCTTTCTTAGAGCTTTTTTTGGTAGGACAGTGCACCTTCTGAGCACTGATACTTCATTATTTAATAGCCTTTATTGTTACTGAGTGAATTCCAGTGTAGTGTGCAGGACACTGCAGAGACTAAGAATTACAAGACACCTTGTCCAGATCTACAGGTCAGGCTGGGATGCAGACGCTAGCTCCTGAAACTTTAAATGGGTATGCAGCGAGTGGGTGAGATAGATTACAGGAATGAAGCTGGATGGTATCTTGGTAGTGTTGAATTGAAGTACAGAAGCATTCTGAAACCCTGTTAACAGACCAGTAAGAGAGTAATATATCTGTCCTTAACCAGCTTTCCTGTGATGCTTTGGCTAGATACTCATATTTTGTCAAAGCTCATCCAGAACCATTATTTGGTGTGGACAAACAAATGCTTTGGTATCTCAGAAAGTACGTGATGGTTGTCTTCATCTATTGCAAGGGAGGCGATACACTGGGCCTCTGGGAGGTTTTTTTGTTTGTTTTAACTTAAAGAAAGCCTCCCTCAAGGACCCTCAGCAGATCAGGTCAGAAACTTTAATGGGCCTTGGAGACAAAAGATGCAGCCGCTATTCCAGCTGTTACTCTTGTAAGGGACTCCACTGAGTCAGCACCATTTAATTCGGTCACCTTCTGATAGTATCTTACTGGAATTTGGGTCTATTGCAAATTCAGTTTGTAGCACTTAGGATCATTGTGTTGAAATTAAGATGGTCTCAAAGATACTAGAATAGATGTCAAATACTTCTATGAAGACTTCTCTGCATTTTAGTACTCCCCACTTCACAGCCTATCCTGTCTCCTTTTCAGGCTTGTTCCCTAACACTGATCCCCTCCTCCTCTTTATACAGAGAATTTATTTATAGATGCACTGGTGACTCATTTTTCTGCAATTACACCTACCCATTTTCTTTCCTTGTTCCTCTTCCTTCATCTTGATTTATGGCAGTGCCTCCTCCACTTTCAGCCTCATTGATAGGCCAAGATGAGGCAGCTGCTGGATGCACTAGACTAGTTAAGTGCTGTTTTCAGATCTTCCCCATTTCAGTGCTTTCTTTGACCAGGAAGAACTTGCCATTACTGTTTCACCTAGGGAAACAACTGGTTGCACTATGCATACCGTTTAACCTGGTCTGAGCAAAGAGTTTCTAATCTAGATGACAGAATGTGAAACTCAAAGGAGAAAAGGTCCAGTTCAAAGGTAAAGCCATCAAGAGCACATTACAGGAAATAAGGGGTCCAGTTAGGAGTTGCTATCTATCTGAGACCTACGTAGTGATGTAATTAGAGGTATAGCTGTTTTCTTCATCTGCTGAAAGGCAGCTTGTTGTTAGAGAGCTTTACCAGAACTCGGGAAATGTTGACAGTTTGAGTCAGCATTAGTTCTTTCTAAACCACCTTCTCTCTCAAGCGAAGTGGTCAACATGCAAATAACAGAATGACAGAACCAGTGCTTTTAAGGTACAATTGCACAGCTTGTATAGCAATTGCATGTTTTCCAGCTTAACTAGGCAAAATGGGTCACTGCCGTATCAGCTGGTGTCTGGAGAGGGATGAAGAGTAATTGGGAGCCAGAAAAAAAATGTTAATGTTGACGACCTGCCATTTCAGTCTGTGGGTAAGGAGTCTAATGTCTGCAATGAAAATAATGTAAAGAGGCAAATCTTACCATCTGCTGCTTTTCAGTAGTGGTAAAAATGTCCTAATTAATAGGAAATGCCTATTGTACTGTGAATAATACAGAGCTTTTAGTTGGGTTTACAGGGGAAAAAGAGTCTTGTTTAGAGTAAGAACACAAAGATCAGCAACAATAGGATTTAGCTCCTTTCCCCCACAACCCTGAAAGCTTTAAAGCTCAGCTGTTTTCTTAACTAGGTTTTTGTCTTTCTCCCCACCTCCCCCTACTGTTTACTGGCATGTTGTTAACTGAAGGATAGTCATGAGAGCCAGATTTACAGCATTTGTTTGTGTGCCTTAAACAGATCCTGTCTGTTGCATAATATTTATAGCCTGTAGCTCTGTCAAAAGAAGGAAGGCAAGACCTCCAGGCTTCCTATCACGAAAGCAATGTAGGGCTAAATTACTGCAGTATCTGTTGATCCCAGACAAGAAGCCTGGACAAATATGTTTGTTTTCTTTTAATATTTCTTCTCTTCCACAATTTTCTTCTTAGTATATTGTCTAGTCTTTGCAGGTGATCATAAACCAACTACTTAAAGTTTGTGGCTGATCTCACTACTATTACTTTATTACTCTGACTATTGTACCAAATAAAACTTAATGCTGTACAATACTAGTATCAGCTACAATATCAGTAACATCTAAGAGCAATTTAGACTATATATATGATACTCAAAAATGGAGTATAATTGCTTTTAACACTTGCCTTCACTTCTGAAAAGAATCTGTTTGGAACTGGCTTTCAAGCTGCATTAGATTCTCTGGCTAGTAGTAATTTGATCATAAATGATGCGACCTTAGGAGTTTTAGGCTTTCCACAAGTGATAGCATACATCTCAGATTTTGCTGATTAAAAGTTTATGCAAGTAAGTTCATTGAGCCTGACAGCATGGTGGGAAGGAGCAGGAGGAATAGGTATCACATAAGTGAGCTGAGGGAGCAGGGTGCCATCATTTACTTCAAAGTTTAAAATGCAAAAAAGACAGACTTGCAAATGTGTCTAAATTGAAGAGCCTAAAAATAATTGTTAATGTTTTCCCCAGACTATTAGTAAGATGTCACCTACATCCTTAAAGATGACTTTGAGACAGCTCAGAGAAGGAGCTTCCATGAGCTTACAAGATGTACTCACAATGGAATACAGACTGAGCCAAGCATGCATGGTAAGCAAGCAGCTGAGCCCTTTGCCTTTTTCCAGCCACAGAGGGGTAGCGAGTCTATCAGAGGCTAAGTTTTGTATAGATTACATTAAGGGCTCACAATTCGTATGTTTTCATTTTCAGTGTCTTCTTTGGCTTTGTTAGGCTGTCACTTTCTTTTTTCCAGTTCATGTCTTTATATGCAATTTGAAGGAGACTACATTAATGATGGTCAGATGAGAGTGGTAGAGGGCTTTTGTTAAGAAAACTATGATAAAGTTACAATATAGAAAGTTTTGTATTTGGACCATAATTTTAAAACTCTGGTGTTCTTGAACAGATTTCCTATTTAAATTACTTAGTCCTCAGTGCCTCAGTTCCCATCAGCAGGATGGGAATAGTTGCATATCACTGCCTTTCAGGAGTGCTGTGATAAATTTGTTAAAGAAAACAAAGAGATTTTAGTACTATTTGTAGTAAGGGCTGATTACTTGGATAATGTATGAGGAAGTGATCTGTTGATCACAAGTAGAACAGAGTTTCTAACTGAATTGTCTGAATGAATGCCTCCTAAAGCTTCCCTATGGCATCCTTATTAGTTTTGTCACATTTTAAAATGAGATTTTTATGTATCTGATTAAATGATTTGTGATAGTTAAAGTAAATGCTTTAAAAAAAAAATTAGTGAAAATGTACCTATTCTGAGATGATGTAGTGCCTGACAGTATCCTTGCCATATTTTTCCTGAAACTAGTATTGTTGCTCCATTGCTAGTGAAGCATCCTTAGGGATTTAAATGTTACATTTAACTTTATAAAAAATACCTGGATGTTTCCAGGATTCCATTTAACTGCAAAGTGTTCCGAGTATGCAGAATACATCACAATTCCTGAAGACTGGCCTTTCTCTGAAGATTTTCTGATCCATCACACCTGAGCCTCCATCATGCAAAACTCTTTAGAAAAAAATCTATGAAGTGTAACAGAGAGAGGGCTTGCACTGCATAAAAGTTGGCTGATCAACTAACTACAGTTCAACAGACTTACTTTAAAAGAGTTGTGGCTGCATTTAAGCTGGAGGATATAGAGCTCTTTTATAAGTAAGGAGAAAGTAGGACTAGATGAGAACAGTACAAGTGGGATATAACTGAATCTTGAGAACTTGCATTTCAAGCAGAAATGGAATAGGGAAAGATGGGATAAATAGAATCTGTCATGTTACAGCTTTTTTTTTTTTAATTTTTCAGAGAGGCCATGACTTCTATGAAGGGGTTCGAGCAGGTAAGCATGCATAGCCAAAACGTTTCCTCAAACTTAATATGCAAACTCACTGTTGTGTTCCTTCTCTGGAGGTTAAGAAAAGTGCATGCAGCAGCAGCCCAGAGAACACTTCTCAGCTCGCTACAGTTTTAGCTTATTGGACTCCTGTATGGCCAAAATTTATTATTTGTTCTAAAGTGTAGCAGCCATGTTGTTTCCTTTGTGTAATCTCAGTTTCCTAAAGTTATTTATCCACCTGGTAATGGAGCACCATGAAAAGGTTTCACCAGTTCATTGGGAAAGTTCAAAATATATTTAATGCTGACAGCAATGAGTTGTTATGTGTATCATTTGTGTGTCCAGATTTAGTGTTGCCACATAGCTGGTTCAGCCAGCTATAAGATGGTTTAAGTCTAGAAGTCAAGAACAACTATTTGCGTAGAAAATTGCTGGCACAGAGACTACTTTCACCCATGTCCAAAATATCTCTGTATAGAGGTATCTTACTATTAAAAAACTATATATGTAAACTTAATATTAAATAATTCAGCATTTTAAGGCATTGGTCAAGATAGGTAGTGGTAAAAGTAGAGCAGCAGCTCAGCAAGTTCATCTAGGGGACAGACTTAGATTCTGTCCTTGATTCTACTGCTGATTCACTATGCAGTTTGTCAAACCCAATGTCACATCTGTTAGAAACTGTAGTAATTATTTATGTACTATTCAGCACAAGATGAAACAAAGCACAGGCATTTCCTTTTCCATGGAGCTTACAATACAAGACGTGGATGAATAACACTTTGGGGTTGAGGGAACCTGGCTTTTAATTCCCACAGTTATATACTTGAGTATGTATTATCACCTCCTCCTTATTTTTCATATCTGTCTTTATAAAGTAGTTTAAAATCCACTTGAGTAGTGGATATTAGTATGAGTATTCACTATTAGTAATACTGTATTAAAGATAGCCTGAGGTGAGAGATGCAAAGTTTGTTTGTACAGCATACAAAAGGTTTCAGATTTTAGTTAATTAATCTTTAGCACTTATTAGCAGAGTGTCCTTTAAAGAATTTGCCACACGTGTTGAGAAGGACGTGATTTTCATTGTTTTGGTAAGGGGGACAAAGATACCTTGAAAGGAATATTCCTAGGATATATTCTAAATCACCATATAAGCTGCTGAAATATAGTTATTCAGGAAGTCACAAACTCTCAAAGTCTGAGAGTCAGATTAACACCAAACCAAATTCTCACTTGTAATGCACAAGGTCATTAAACCATCTGGATGGGATGCGGTAGAGAACAAAAGCACATCACTTGTCAGTATGGCCAGTAAATTACATAAACTGCTTGTAAAGAAAGAAGCTGCAAGAACAGCAGTTGGGAAGGTTCTCTTTTACATAGGATGATGTAGCAAAAGCTTAACTATATCAGGGGAAGAAAAAAACCCACCAGATACCCAGCTGCACTGAGGGGATTGCTAAGAATAATAATTTGACCTTGAAGCACTTTCGCTCTCTGCTTACTGCATATATCTTGTTCTCAGATTTGTTGTCTTGAAATTGTTTCTCTTGTTTAAGAGTGGTGCAGAACCTGACTCAAGATCATTTTTGTAGTTGGGTCTAATCTCATAAAAATCATTATCCAACAATGTGTTAAGCATCCTTTTTAATAGGAAGTAAGATTATTAAGTACTTAACAGGATCAACCACAGTGATTAAAAATCAAAGTTATAACAATGTTAATTTAGGTATTAGCTTTTTCTTTATTAAAACATTACATTCCAAGCATTTAAGAGCCAGCTGTTGACCCTGTCTACCACAAAAGGCTCTACCACAAAGTAAAGTTAAGATACAATAATCAGTTTTTAGTTTTTGCAGATTGTTTTTCAGCAGCAATGGCCATAGGTTAGGTTTTAATAATGGCTTTTATCTGCTTCAAACCATAATTTTAATAGCAATGCTAGGGAAGTAGTCTGTTTAAAAGCTTTTTAAGCCTGCTTTGACCTGAGGTCAAAATTTCATTTTTCTTTTAGCCAGTTTTCTTTCAACCAGACTGAAAATCTGCTGGCAAACAGTCTTCCCCATTTATGATTCTTGTGATTGGAGCTGCTAAAGAAAAGCCAAAACCCTTACAGCATAAAATACACAGATCATATTTCATCAGCATTTTCCCATATAGTGGTAAATGTGGTCTTTGAACACTTTAGGTATCCATTTTTCACCTTGATTTATAGACTACATAAGTTAAGAAATGCATAGCTCTGGGTAATTTCCAAGAATTTTGTTTTTTAATTCTTGCTGTATAAGAAAAGTGGTCATTTTTGGAGTCGGTGCTCAAACACATCCAGGTGGACTACAATCTCAACAGCCTAAGGGGACAAAAATCTGTTAAATTAGCCTCCTAACTATTTGTGCAGGAATGTACACTTCAAATGGAATTGTAAAGGCTGTCTACATAGTGCTGATCCTGCAAAGATCTTGTTTTTGTGTGGCTTCTGCCCTCTCTCCTGCAGTGCTAGCAGATGCGAGCCTTACCCTGGGCACACAATCCCCCGGCACTCAGTGAGTACATAGAGAGATTTCATTGCAACTAACAGAATTTCAGGTGCTTAGAAATATCAGGGTTTTGACTGTGCTGAATGAAGCTAAGCAATAGAACACTAATTGAAGTCTGGTCAAGTCACTGCTACTGAACATAGGGGTTTTGGATTTTTGTTTTTTTTAAAAAAAACCATAAACCACAAGAACAAATCCTTAACACAGTGTCTATATTCAGTTACTTTTATCTTAATGAACTTCGCTTAGCCTACCTTAGAAGTCTTCAGAATTTTTGTTCTGTTCTTGTAGTCGTTGATATCTCAAGCTGGAGAAACACAAAGTATACAGAAGTTAATGCAGAAAGGGAATATTTTCACAATACTATTAGAAAACAAGTATTTTAACTCATAGAAGATTAAAGATTTCATTGCAGAGACCATTATGATTATTCAGTTTATGCACCAGAATAAAACTGGCCACAGATCCACACAGAAAGATTAACCATTACACAGTAGTGCCATAGAGGGGCAGATTATCAGCAATTACTACTGCATTTCGGGGTTGAAGCTGTAGTACTATACACATGGACTTCCCCCCTGCCTCTTAATTTAAAGCATCTCTAGTTTGTATTGTCTTTTGCAGGCAACAGTTAAGACTATTTTGGCCAGATTGTGAACTTCAACTAAAGCTGAAGAAAATCATTACATAAGTACTACTCTGATGGAATAAATGTAGTTGATTTGGGACAACAATGTATTTTGACCCAAACCAATCAATGGCTTCACATCACAATATTTAAAATTAACTTGTAGGATCGTAACTTTTCAATAAGTTACCCAGTTGAATAACCTAGTAAAATCACTGTTTTACAGCGCATTTCTTTTAAATGAATTGCCTACATGGATTCTACTCTCTGTGGAATTGCAGCTTCTCTCTATATAATGGGTTTCTTTTCAAAATTAGTGTTTATTTGTATCCAAGGAGTCCTTAGTCTTGTATTTGGAGGTAAATGGATGCAGGGCTCTGATTCGCTTTTCTCTTTGGAGATGCAAGCTAAAGAGTTTTGGTGCCTGGATGTCATCAGCTACAGAAATATTACTTAGTACAGTTGTCATTTGAATAGTATTTATTTTCTAGGCATTTTCCAAGTGTTCATTATATAGTTAAAGTTAAAAAGAAGATTTCAAGTCACATTTTTTTTTACCACAAACTGCCATAATGCCTGTCTTTTGATAAGACACAATCTTTAGACAGGCATCCTTTCCACTGAACTTAAAATCCAACTCCTTTGCACATTTCTCATCCTGAATGGTTCTAGTTTAGTCACCAAGAATGAAGTCTGTTTAGAAAGGTATGACCACTTACCAAAAAAGCCAGCTATTTTTCTTCAAAATCTCTAGTCTCTGTCTGTCTTCTGTTGACATGCCTTTAGAACCATCCTACTCTGAAATCTTTGCCAGAAAAAAAGAAAAAACAAACAAATTCTATTCTCAGCAAAGGAACTTGAGAGGTGCTTTCTGCCCGCCCTCCCTTATATGCTGTGGGTGTGTTGGTCAGGAGGTGTCCCAGGACACAGGTGCATCTCCAAATCAGGTGCTGATATCACACATCTGAAGGGAATGTGTGTTGAGGAGGGATGTTGGCTAGTCAGTGCATCCTAGAGAGCCACAGTTACTATAGCTGTTTTTTAAATTATAAACATTTCACATTTTGAATAGCACCTTCATGGGTTTTCTTGGAGCTAGAAAGGTGCTCGGAAAAACGCTCTGGAATTCCATTCATATTGTTCATTTTTACATACAAATAAACTCTCTTTTGTCTTACTATTGTTCGCTAGTGCAGCTGTTCTTGCTGATATGCCTACAACATTCCTGTGATACAAGGAATGCTTTTTGAGAATCAATATTTTCTTGTTACACTTTTACATATGATTCGTTCACTGATGATTTTATCTTCAGTGACATGTATTTCCCAGGATACAGAATAAAGTAAACATACTAAAATTATACAAATCTTCAGAGTTAAAGCTACATAGGTCTGCGG
Source organism: Gavia stellata (assembly GCF_030936135.1). Lineage (NCBI taxonomy): Eukaryota > Metazoa > Chordata > Aves > Gaviiformes > Gaviidae > Gavia > Gavia stellata. Next base: position 35,508,215 of record NC_082601.1, read on the forward strand.
TATCTGTCAGTATTTACAAATAAATATTCTTGATTTTCCCACAAAGATATTCTGCTTTACTCTTTCCTCATTAGTTATTTCATTATTAGTTTACATGATGTGTTTAAATTAGCTTTGGGCATTTAACACCTACTTTGAGTCATCTCCCATACTCTACAGAGTCAGATTTTGCACAGAGAAGTGAAAGCCCTTGTCCAAAAGGACCATCGTGCATACTGTTCCCAGTTTCACAAGAAAAAGCAGAAGACAGGCAAGAGTAGTAGGTCTAACAGAAAGCACTAATTTCAGGTCTGTTTCTTCAAAGCTTGGGCTACTTCTGAAGTGATCCACTGTTCCTTGTATCATCCAGATAAGTCTCTAGACAGGTCACAACTCAGTAATTTTTATTACAGTAGAAATACATATGTTACAAAAACTCTTGTCTTCTCCAGAACATATTGAAGTTTATTTATTTACTGTATTTGTCTGTCTTGATGCAACCTGAAGTCAACTTAATTAGAGAAAGTTTACAAGTAACTTCTGTGTTTTCATACTCCACCTGACAGTGCTGATTGACAAAGACCAATCCCCCAGATGGAAGCCAGCTGCTTTAGAAGAAGTCAGTGATGAATTTGTGGACAATTGTTTTAAGCCATTGGGAAACAACGATCTCAAGTTGTAAAGATCAAGTCTATTGACATCTTATACCTCTGCTTAATTCTATGATATAAAAAATTATAGTAGTGTGATAAAGTTTGCCAAGACTCTTTTAGCTAACCTGAGATCCGTAAGTCTAATTTTCTGCATTCAGGAACATTCTCTTTTGTTATGCTGCCATAATGACAAAATAATCATATCTCTGGTTAGTAAGGGGGAAAATTACTTCAGGGCAAATCATTATTTTTTACTGCTTTACACAATGATTAACATTTAATTTTTTGCATCAACTCTTGGTTTAGGAGGAACCTTTGGGGGAGACAGGATAGTTAAGGGATGTCCTTATAAGCAAGAAGTCAGGAGACCTTTGTGTTCTTGGCTCTGTCACTGATCTGTTAAATTGGGATTGTGCCTCAGATTCTTCTCTATACAATGAAAATAAAATATACTTAAAGCTTTAAAACAGTCAGAGCTACAAAGGAAAATGCAAGACATGCTAAATCCATGGTGTTAAGTAGTCTTTTAAATAAAAGGTCAGACTGACATGTTATTAGGCTAAGAGCAAGAAATTGTTCTATTGATTTAACATGTGGTCAGTATTCAGTCTTGCTATGTGATGTAGACATTGTTTCAAATGTCATAATATTGACAGAGCCTAGAGCACACTCCTGTTTGCTTGTAAAACCAATTTTTTAAAAATGCCATTCAGTTTGATTGAACTGCATAATTAGTTTTTCATTATTTCAAAAATTGCTAGTTTTTCCTGGTCTTACAGCAGTAAAGAAATAACTGTTTCAGACCTTCCTCTGACCACTAAGCAGCACATTTCCTGTTGATGTTAGTGATTGTCTAATGATTTTAGTGGTAGAGGTCAGCCTGGCCCTAATACTGTAAGTGGCCGGAGTTTATCTGTGCCAACTAGTCTGGGGTCCCGTTTGCTTGTGCCCATGAACATCCTGTCTGCCGGGTGGAAAATCTGTGGTAAGTAGGGGGAACACAGCAATATGTACTGAAGATAACGAATAGTGGAAGACATGAAATATCTGCTACTACATGGATTGTATAGTTTTTTAACACAACATATCCTAACAAATGTATTTGTTGGGATCAAAATCTAAATATACATCAAAACATTCTCATCATATGTGCATTAAAGGTTGCTGGATTCTGATAGTAATACGTGAAGCTACATGACATAACCAGAGCTCCTTGATAAAAGTATAATCTTTTGGGAGGGGTAAAATTAATTTTTCTATTGTGTATGCAACACATAGCTACTAATCTTTCTTCAACATTAAGACTGCATGCTTTTTTATGGTTAATCAAATCATATATCAGTATCTCTTCCTACTTGTTCCTACAGTTATAAGCAGGTCACAAATACTGAGACTAAAGGAAGAAAACTTCCATTCAAGTAACAGTCAGTAATCAGCACTGGGGAATCAAAAAGTCAGAGCTACAGCAGAACTGTTACAGAGTTTTCAATATTGGGTGTTTTTTATTACCGACAGTAATGGTCTACAGTGGCTTAAGGCTCCTTCCTTCCTAGAAGCTGTTGCCTGGAAACAAAGTCCAGGAAATTCAGGCATCAAGGTGAACTACTAGAGTGACTTTCAAAGAATCAGAGGTGAGCAAAATGGAGAACAAAATCAAGAAAAAAAAAAAAGGCACCTTGGTCACTGGAATCTTTAAAATAAAATTTTTAAAATTTCAGCTGCCAGTTAATGTTACCATGTACATATTGTTATGAGACAGTCCTTGAGCTTATTTTCAAAAGAAGTTGAGAGATTTCATTAATACCTTTAGGGTATAGGGTAACTTCTGAAAATATGACTTGAATTTCTACCTCATGCTGGTTCTGTAAGAAATGTAAACCTCCCCCCTTATTTCTTAAGATTTTTTATGTTTAAATTCTTAAACAATGGCTATTTTTAATTTATTTTTAAAAATTGGTTCATTCCATTGTTTTTGTACAAAAGGAACAATCTTCAGCGATTATATTTAATGAGAAACACAGTAATCCCCAGGGAGTAGGGATCATGCCTTCTCTGACTGAAAAGGACTTACACCATTTTAGCAAGAGTATACTTACAAATCAATAAACTTTTGACTTGCATGTTCAGTTGCTTCCAAAATTTATGTGAAGAGGAATTATCCCAAACTCATGGTAACAAGATCCTAGCCAATCTGTGCATTTTTATCAAATAAAAGTCGTACACAAGCAGATGGTAAGTTTAATTTTATTTGGTCCACAAGAAAATATTTTCCACAAAAAATACTGCAAAAATATATTGTAGTGTGTTTTATTTGGGAATACTGATGTGTCTTACTCCAGAAATGTCAATTTTACAAAGTTGTGCTGCAGTTAATGTGTTTTGAACCATTATTAGAATATCAACTCAGTCACATCATACCCACTCAGACTATACTTATGTTTCCTGGAGAAAATATAAAGCAAATGTATTTTTAACTCCTAAATAGAAGTAAATGGCTTTGCAGAATGTGCCAGTCCCATACTGGAGTACCTTTATTACACAAAATCAAGTCAAAGAATCAGTGGCGACTTAGCTAGAAAGCCACTCTTAAGTGGCTTTATAAGACTATAGCACAGTTTAGAGTAATCTAATGATAAGTAAACATGTAATTTTATTTAGGTAAAGAATTCTTTATTTTTATTATTATTATGTGTTAGTATTGTGCCTATTAAAAATACAGCAAAACTCTGGAAAGATATCTCCTTTGAGGTCTCTCTATATTGTAGTGTTGAACAGATTTTTTAAAAAATTTTTTTATTAAGGGTAAGTGCATTATTTAATAAGGACAGCATCTTGTAAAAGAGATTATTTCCCTGGTGAGAAGCTGTCCCCCTGTTGTTTGTAAGCTTGTTTGCTTTCCATTTGCTGCATGCTTTCCCTGAAGTGCCAATGTCATAGAAAGCATCATAAACCAGCTGGAATTGCACTTCAGGCCATATTGAAGCTGCTGTAATCTTCAAGCATTAATGAGGGAAGACAAGCTTTGTGGTTGCAGGTAAGCGACTGTTTGGACATAACAAGCAGCCCGTGATTCAGTCACTATCGCATTATGGGTGGCTCTCTGAGCAAACAGTGCAGCCGTCCCACGCACCAGGTGCTCCAAATGGAAGCTCACTGTGATGCATGTTTAATTATACCTACGTAACTTTCTCCTTTCGGGAAATTTTGAGCGTTTATCAGCACAGATGCTATGACTTAACTTTAGGCTATTTTACCTTATAATTCTGCCTGCTGTTGGACTGTGCAGTGGCAGCCTACCAATGAAGCTCCTTTCAAAAGTGCATCTGATACTCTGACTCCAGAAGAGTTCCAGATGCTAAGGCTACATCCAAAGAAAGGATCTGAGACATTGCAACAGCAAACACTGCAACACCTAACTCCCCGTGGCAGCCACCAAGGTATTTGTACAAGTGTCAAGGCAGATACACCTAAATGCTCTCTTAAAGTGAGTGCAGTTTTCTGTCTGCTATTCACCTATCTGGCAAATAATGTCTATGGAGTTGAGGCTTTTTTTTTTTTTAATTACTGTCTTTGGCAGTGTTAACATTCTTGAGCCGAGACTAATGTTACAGAAAGGTTGGCCCTTTTTTTGTAATAAAGCTTTATTTTAGCTATAATAAGAATAGGAATATTTTTAATACTGTGGGTCAGCAATGTCCAATTAACATGTACTGATCTGATCAGTGGTTTGGTTTTGCTTTTTTAATTCACCCTAGTATATGGCATGGAGTTTTTTTAGATGGAGCAAATGTAGGGTATGATCTAACGTTTTACATGCTTTAGAGCTTCAAGGAATATCACTGTTAGCAGTAGAATTTAAATGGACCATAATACCTTCGTCCCACTTTACATATGGCTTCAAAGAAGACTACATTACAATATAAGCAGACTTTGTTCCTTTTTTCAGCAAAAGCCTGAGAACAGTCTTAGTAGCAGGATCTGGTCTGGTCAGTGTGAATTAATGGCAGTTTTGTGCTGTGTTACAAAGACACATTTTTCACCGTTTACTCTTGATACAACCACTTCCCCATATAGGTGAATTTCAAATAACTAAGTTTGTGTCACAGTTTGCAGAACAGCTCAATTCATAGACTGTCTTATGTCTGAGAATAAGCGAAAAATAACGATTGACATGGTCCTTTTTCTGCTTGCTCACCATGGCTTGAAAATCATGCTTTGTATCATTTACTAGAACTACGTGTACCTTTTAAAAATAGTAGCAGTTTTTGCCAGTATGGAAAGCATTTTTCTATAAAATGAAAACATAAAATGGAAAGCACTTTGATCTAGGAAAAAAACCTGCATCTTTTAAACGGGCCATAACAGAAAAAGGAACAAACAAGTGCTAAAAACCCAAGCTCCTACAAGGCATTCACTTTGTATAAAATGTCACCAAAATTGTAGCTTTAAGATGACTATGATTAATTCATCCCTTTCTTGATACCTCAAATGCTAGTTATGACTACAGTAGGTCAGGCTGCAAGTCCTGGAGAAGCAGGGTGCAGTGTGTAGATGCAAGCTAGATAAAATCGGTAAAGAATGTAGCCCTTTAGCTTTGGGCCTAAGGCTTATTCACTAATTCAGTGCACTGCTCGGGCTTTAGGTTTCTGTAGCTCGTATTTGCATCGCCTTACGGTCTTACCAACGGGTAAGCGATGAGCCTACAGAAGCCGAAGGAAGGCATACTGTCCCAAGGGTGTAACTGTAGAGTGAGATTTTAGTGTAATGCAGCCATAGTTCCCATGAAACAAATAGTCCTAAAACATTGTTACACTTTTGAAGGTTCATTACACTAGTGAGCATCACTAGTTTTTGCACACTTATCTGGGTTACAGTAAAAAAAACAAAACCCCCCAAAACCCAGCACCCTAACACAAAAAACCCAACCAAAATCAAAAACCCCAACAGCTTTGGTCTGAACACAGTGATTAGATGTAATTAAACTCTCTTACTGTAGGATTTTAGAGAATAGCCTTCATGCATTTACAGAAGCCAGAGCATCTGTTAATTGTAATGCACTGTTTATAAATATTGTAACCTTTCTCACTGGTTCACTTAAGAATGGAAGTTGAATAGTATCATAATCCATATGGTTCCCTGAATACTGCTTGGTTTTATACAACGCTTCTCATCACCTTCATTATTTTGTGGTTTACAGATTTAGTCAGGTCAAAGAATCAAAGTACAATTTATGACAGCAGTTATCTTTGCTACATGTAGACCTTGGTTTCACTTTAACAAAACACGGACAAATTTACCAAGCATAGAGAGTTCTCTTTTCACCTACAAACAGGCCACTGATTTTTTTATGCAGTACATCATAAAAATAATCCAGGCTTTGTTCTTAAGCATCTTTGGGGCCCCTCTGGCAGTGCTCATACAGTTGCAGGGCAGCCACATTCTTCTCATCCTTTTTTTTTTACACTGATTTCTGATCACATTCGACACATACAAAGACAGAATATACTCAACATGTGGCTGATAACAAATGACACTTGATTAATCGATTCTACTGTAATCCAATTAGTTTCTTAGCAATATAGATTAAAAGGCGAATTTTTTCAGCCTCTCCTTGCAAACGCATTCATATAGTGGCATTATGCTCAAATCACAGCTGATTTTACTTTATTTGCACTAGTACCACATACAAACCGCTTAACAGACAGGACACTCACTGTGAAGACAGTCCTTGCCAGTCAGGGCTCAGGGCACATCACTTTCAATGTAAGGGATGTCGCTATATTTGCTTTCAGTCACTGCCCACTGTTTCACCGCCTGATCAAGGATCTCACGGGAGAGACGGTGTGCATAGTCTAGCACTATAGTACTTGATGGACCTTTCTCATCCACCTTCACTGCTATCAGTGATGATTTCTCCCCTGTGCATCCTTCATTACCTTCCCTGATCCTTTCATCCTGGATAGCATTTGAACCTGGAAAGGCATCCTTGGATTTGATGCATCCCATGGTACATTTGAAATTGCAGCTGCAAAATTCAGTTCAACAGCATGTTTTGATAACCTGGAAGTGTTTTCCTTGTTCGATGCACAGTGTTGCTGCTTCTTGCCAGTGGTTCCAGTTATTTTCAAAGAACAGAACGTCTCCTTTTGTGCTTCTTTACTTCGGAAGAAATCTGTCAAAATAGTGTTTCGTATAAATGTAATAAATAGTTTGCCATTCTCAGTGAGCTCAAAGGAAAGCCAAATTCACTACGGACACTTGTAGAAGCAACTTTAATAAATCTCTGCATGGTGTGTGTAAGATGTTTTTATTAGTAACATCCATCTACTACAAGTAGGCAAAGCTTGACCTGAATTCAAGCTGCCTTTGAATGCAATTCCCAGTATGTGATGTAAGCCATCTAGGAATGTAAAGGTTTTAGGAAAAAAAATAAATAAATCTGTTTCTTCCAAACTGACAATGCAGTGCTATTTTCCTGAATCTGTAAAAAATGCAGTTTAACTTCAGGGACTGCTGCTGCCAGAGAAAATAAAAAACCAAAACCACCTCACAAAAGCACTACACAACCACCACCTAACAAGAGCCTTGTGTCATGGCTGTTGTACACCCTTTGGGCAGGAGTGACACTAATTCTCAGCGTCACTCTGCTGTTGCTCAAGGAGGCCTGAGCATGCAGGCACTAGAAGGTATTCACGAGGAACAAGAGCTGCTTTTCGTTTTTTCCCTGGAGAGGTTAGGAAAAGCATCAGCAGACTGCTGTGTTCAAGGCAGTTCTGGCAGAGCTAGAGCACCTTTCTTACTAAAGCAGGACAACTCTAGATCTAGATAAAGGTCAGTGAGGAACAAAAAAAAAATTGTTCCCCTCATCCTCCCCAGCAGTGACACAAGAAGGAGGAAGGGGTCTGAAGTTCATCCCAAGTCTCCAGAAGCTAGCATTTTCCATGGGACAAATGCCACTTGAAAATGCAAGATGACTTGTTCAGTTTGCAAGAACAAGTGCTATACAAAGTACATGCTGACATGACCTCCAGATCTGGTTCACAAGAATTTCCTAATAGAATTCCCCCCCCCCCCCGCCCTTTTAAACACCTGACAGGGTCCTTTTGTCAAACTCCTCAAGAATCAGAATTCGCCAGCCCCAAATGCTGGTATTCGGTTTTTTTGTTTCTCAGGCTATTTTCTCCATACAGGCAAAGCAGAATCTCATGATACGCCTGACTTTGCTTGGCATGAGCTTACCCAGTTATCAGAGTTAATATGCCAGCCAAAATAAAGACTGTGCTGCTCAGAAACCCACTGTTCCCTACAGCTTCACCCGATGACGTTGTACTAAGGTCAGCCAAAGTTAAAGATTTTTTTGTAAGAAGCCTTTGAAAACATGATCATGGCAAAGATGTTAAGCCTTATTTATTTGCTTCATATACTGGGGGAAACAGGGGTTCCAATCCAGTAACCTGATCACAGGCAAGTATTTGCAGAGGAAATCAATCCCATTTGCAGGCAAATGGTGCTTCACAGGGAGGACAGGACTTCCCCAGTCCAGCAGCTGACTCATGAGAACCAGGTTCATGGTGACAAGCTTCTCTCCTCTTTCTGCTAGTTCATAAAAACAGCACTACCTGTTTAGAAAACAGTAGGACTGACGTGCCAGCACTCCGAAGTGGTGGTTGCTGTTACTGGCAGAAAGTCAGACCTAAAGGGCTTCTGACACCACGAAGTACGTACAAATGATTTCATACCCTTAGCTTTGTATCAGAACATTTCAGCGTTCTAGAGAAATGTTTGTACATCACTTTTTAATAAAATTCAGTGTTTCTTTTGTGCGTAATGACATGCTGCAGCATCTGCCAGTGTATTTTAAGAGTAGGCAGTACAGTTAACAAGCCTGTAACATAAACCCTGCCGCTAGCATTTGTAGTTTTACCCAACACAGAGGAGAGCTAAGCTATCAGTGAGACTTTTATTGTAGTAACATGTTATTAAATGAGTAAAAGGAAGGATTTCCCTTCACTGTCCAAGAAACCACATTTATGCCTACGGAGGTTTATAAAAAAACCATGAGCTTTATACCCATGTCTATCAACTACATGCATTGATGAAACTTAAAACACTTACAGAACATGCTTACAGACCAAAGTCCAAGGAGATGTCTGAAAGCAATTCAGACATCTGAATAATTCAAAACTTTCTAATAGTAATATCTTATGCATGTCTAATTTCAAAATTTGCCATTAATAAAACATTAATAAAGTAATTTCCACTTGCCCTCCCAGACAAATATGTAGCTTGAAGTACCTAATATGGCAAGGAATCACTCATAGCATCTATAACCCAGCATTGCTGATCCCCAAAAGCTGCAGTCTTTATCCAGTCACGGTAATGCACAAGCTTCACTGGGAGGTACACAGGTGTGCTGTCTAATTCCTTCTCACTACACTACTAGTGACAATTACAAGTTTTAGATACCGTGTCCTCCTTAGGCTTAGCCAGAACTGTAAATATTGTAGATTTAAACCTCAGATTCCCCAACCATACAAATGCTCTACACCACAGTTGGTAAAACAACACATTTTATCAGAGTTTCATCCCTGACACTTTATCTAATGACTATTCAGATCTGGATTTTTTATCTAAGTAAGTTTGGAGCCATATTCTTTTATATGTTATCCTGTTTTTGTGCTTTTTAAAGGAGGTCTAAAGGTGAAATGGTAGCCAGCTTTAGTTAGTATTTTATCATTGTTTTAAGCTGTTTCCATCCTGTAACTGGAGATGTCCTTTCCTCTTCTGTTAGGGGACACCAGCAGATGGGCTAGTGTCGAGCAGAAAGGAGAGAAAGTGAGTAGAAGGAGGACAAACATCTCCTAAAGCAGGTAGGGAAAAATTCCCTTGGTCAGCATCTTCCTCTACAGGATTTACCTCTGTCTTTTTATTTGAGCTAAATCAAATGTTTGTCTGACTATCCTATACAGAGGAAGGAACAGACGATAAAACTTCTAGATAGCAAGGCATGCAAGACAACTAAATTGTTCCAAATTGATTACTAGTTGAGCTTAAAAGCAAAGTTATCGACCCTAGTTTAAATTCTTGACTGTTGCTCATGTCATTATTTATAGAGCGCAGTACTTTCCAAGTCACTGCAGTTAAGTTTTATAGTTTGCCCGCTCTACGTGAGTTAATAATTGTTGGAACATAAATGATCGCAAGTGAAGTTGCCCTCAATCTTCTGACTGCTTTCCTGTTTTTCTGACAACCATTGCTTGCACGTACATGGTAAAGCACCATTTAAATCTTCTCTACCTAACTCATCTCCAGAGCGTTAAGTTCTGACAGGGATTTTAACGTCTCTAGCTTTCCTCACAACGCTCACACCCTCAGAGGGGAGAAAAAAAAAAGTTCATTTTACTCCTGGCATGATGTTTCATTCAGTAACTGCACAAGGCAAATTGTCTGATAGGAGTCTGTTTCCTTCCATATCCAAGCTGTAATCTGTTGCCAGTTGTGTTTCAGAAACCACTGCGTAGATGGGTCAAGGCTCAGGCCAAAACCTCTGCAGATGCAGCTCCCCATGTGACAAGCTGCTGTGCTTAGCTGCAGGCAGAGGTTAGGGAGCTGCAATCTGTTCTGTTACACTGCCAACCAGGAGTTAAAGCAGCACCGTCACAAACCTTAACATATCTTCTTTTTTAAAGACCAATTTTACAGTAAGTGAAGTGTTGATTTAATTAATCTTAAAAATAGTTCCTAGTTGTGCTCAATTTCAGTGGACATATGGTCAATATGCTTTTAAATACCTCATTTAACTTCAATACTATAAACACTGTGCATTGTTTTAAGAAGAGTCCTGAAAATAATCGATTCCCTTCCATATCCCTGGAACTGGAAGCTCCTGAGGACAAGTTCAGGTGTTGTTTCACCTATTACTCTATTTACTACACATGCACCCTGTGGTAACGCAAGGAGAGAGACAATATTGAGGGAGATGCACCACATAGCTGAACTCACCTTGCATGAGAGGGCTAAGCAGTCTCTTTGCCAGCCTTGCTAAGTGTTTCCTGCCAAGGGAAGTTCATGTCTAACCACTGAAGGAAAGAAAACAATGGTACAAAGATGCCTGTGATTCGCTATTATACAATATAAAATACAGGAAAAAAAGCATCAATAGCATAACTGCCATTTTATTTAGATAAATAAGACTTTTTAAGGTATTAAAATCATCAATAAGAAATAATTACAAAAGAATAAATGCGAGCTATCCAAAAATAAGAGTTTTGCCTCCCTCTCTGGAATACGTCTTCGTATGATGAAGATGGGCACAAGAGAAAGAGTTTTGCTGTTATGCAACATCTCTAGCTATCACGGGCAAATAAGTTCCTGCTACCACTTCAATGGTTTCCATCCATAAGACCTTAAAAAAAAAAATCTTTGAAGTTCAATGCTATACTGCAAGGAATCAAGTTCTGTCACACTCTCTGTTGTAACAGTTACCGGATTAAAAATAAGTCTTACTTTTCAAAACAGCTTAGAGCAGCTTTGCCCAATTGAACAGACAGTAATTTCTGCTGTGACAGAGCCAGGCTCCTCACTTTCCAAACTTTTAGGTTCAAATATGACTCCTTGTAACCCTCCTGCAGCCAGGGAGGCTTTTATTTTTTCCCTCCGTATCCACGACAGAAGCTCAGTATGCTACTTACCAATAATGTGTCTGCCTTTAACAAGTTGTCCCACTTGTCCCCAGTACAGCACAGACAACTTTACGACTGGGACTCTGCAAAGCATATCAATAAATAAAACTCAGCACTCGTGAAGATATCAAAGTTACACATTATCACAAAGTTAGATGAATCTGTAGTGCTGTCCTTGCAGAAGTCTGCTTGCCTGGTCACCCACGGCATCTGACTTTGCCAAAGGTAAAAGGATGATACAGCACTTAAGAAATCAGATGGAATGGCGGGCTGCAACAATTTATATACGGCGCCTAATCCCGGGCGTACAGTGGGGCCACTGCTTGGGCAAGTATACTATATCCAGGACGCCAACCTCTTCCTGCAGCAAGTCCAGTTAAGGACTATTTCAGCAAGGATATAGGAAGGGTAATACACCAGCATCTGGAGCACCCCATCTTTTGCCTCAGCTTAAAACTTCTCCTGTTTTCCCTTCTCCCTCTCAGAGCTTCTGTTGAGACCTGGACCTTTATCATCCACGTGCATAGGGGAGAACAGCTGGATAATCACAGTGCTGTCATTACCATGGAAACAATAAACATTACCCTTTGTTACAAAGATATTCAAACTAAAGGCAGGTGACCCAACTTGATGTACCAGCATTTAGGCATCCAGACCTCTGAACTGCACCTAATCACATTAAATATTTACGTCCTCCATTGTAATAATGGAGAGAAACAGAAACCCAGAACATCCTCCGTCTGCCTTTCCTCTCCCTAACAAGGTGTTATGTTATTCAGGAGGATACATGATATTACGCCTTTGGATATTCTGCAGTTTTGAACAGAGCAGCGGCACATGAATGGTAGAGGAATGAATCATTCACTTAGCACACAGCATCGCCTCCCATCGCTGCAGGACTCAGAGGCTCCCCATGCAGAGCAGCCCCAGGCAGGGGCTCTCAAAGCAGTCCAATCCACCAGTTTTAATTCCTGCTTCTCCTTAACATCCAGTTTTCTGCAAATCCTACAGAAGAGACTCACTGTAGTAACGTTTATTATGAAGTCTCCTTCTAATCACAGGAAGTTTTAAAAAGCTAGAGTTATTTTAAGACCAGCACGATTCCCAAGATCCAGCTACCTCAGGCAATCACTGAAATACCTAAATACCCTGAAGCAACTCGGGCAACGAAGAGCAAAATCGGAGCCCTCATTCCTCGCAGGGTCATCCTCTCCCTCTCCTGTCGCTTACTGCCAACAAGAGATAAGAGCTACTGATTGGGAAGGGCTGGATGCAGGAACCGCAAACAACTGCTGTGCAGGATTAGCGTGTAAGTGAAAGTCTCCTCGTTATCTGTCTCAGGGTACACGCTGCAATTTCAAAGGCTTGGGTTTTTTTCCCCTCCATGGCCAGAACTGATAAAACTTTTGCAGGCTTCTAAGCCAGTTTGTAACCGAATGGGGAAACACACTCACTTTTCAGAATCAGGCATGACCTCTAGCGTACTTTAAAAGGCTTTTCAATACGAAGACAGTTGATGTGGCAAGCAAAGGTGAAGTACAGCAAGGAACCTTTAGATGAAAATACCAATAGTTCAGAAAACAGCAATGCCAGTAGGTGCAGTCCTCAGCAGCCACAAGGTTAGTTTTCATCCAGGAAAAAAAGCCTTGTTAAAAGTAAAGAACACTGTGTGCTTGGTAGCTGTCTGATTTCATGAAAGCAAAACTATACCCAGTCAGTCTGTCCTGAGATCCCCCCTCCTCCCTCCAGTACAGTGGTTTATTTACCAGAATTGCATGCAGCTCGGACAGCAGCCTGAAAGCAAGAGAAGAGGATGCTGAAAATTTCTTACAGGTTCTGCTCTCTTTTTAACTTAGCTGCTTGTCCAAGCAATTGTACATACTACTGTTTTTGCCAAATTCGGACAGAAATATGTACAATGTATTAATTCTGCTTGATTTTTCAATGCCTGGTGTTTTTTTCCCCAATGTCTCCGAATACAAGTAAGCAGACATTTATCAGTACAGGCCCTCTGCCAGACCACGGAAAAGGGAGAACATTAACTTAACCTACACTCATACAAACAAGAGCGGGATACCTACTGTTGATGAAAGCCTGTGTTCTAGATAACCAGAAGTAGACCAATGGATTTCCTTAGCAAGTGAGGCCTCAGAGCGAGGTTTTAGATGAAACGGCATGAAGAAGATACAGAGCTTCTCAGAAACTCCATCTGCAGAAAGTTTAACCAAGATTTAAAGAACCCGACTGCAGAAATTAGAGAGGAATGCGTTGGTTCAGAGGAAAAGGAAATGGTCATCGAGGAGACCTCAAACTCTCTAAGGATGCAAATATAAAATAGTGCTCAAAACCGGTGAGTGAGCAGAAACAGAATATAAGAAATGCATATAAAGTTTTTCACGTAGATGTACGACTGTTTCCTTGCCCTGCGTAACATGAAAAGATATGGGTTCCACACATCTTTCAGCAAAGCCCGCAGTTCTTGCAATTATCAGCCCAGCCCCTGTATGTATTAGCTGCAAATCCATAGCCAGAAGACGACCCCCACAAACATTTTCCCCGCAGCAGGGGAAAATGCGAGGCATACCACCAAATGGTGTAGAGACACTGGCCAAGTCCCACACTGAGGTTAGACTGCTCTAAAGCATGGCACTGGGTCCAAACGAAGCAGCCCTGTTGGTTTATTACAATGCTGTAACACTGTTTTGAATGAACTAGAGAGGAAACTGGTATTTTCCTACATATACCACAAAACTTCTATCCCAACAAGTCAATCGTGGAGTCACAGCCTACCTGTTAATAGCTCACCTTCAGGAACACAGTAAAACATCAAGCTATTTATACTCGTACTAAAACTTAGGATCTAGCCTTGTTTATAAAGGTGTATTACTGTCCTCCCCAGGTGCCAGCCAGACTGCTGCAGAAGACGAATGGGGATGCACAAGTCTTCACAAGCAAGAAAGCCCCTCCTGCTGTTATCACTGGCTGCTGCCCAGCCTGGGGATCCTGCCAGCGAGAACTGATGAGCAGCAGCAGGTAAAACAGTGGATCAGTATCTCAGTTTGACAGGGTCGTCTTTTATTATAGTACCTGTCACAAGATTCAACTGCGAACATATGGAGCTGCAGATCATAAGGTATGAACGAGGTACATTGCCTTTGTAAGGGCATCACAACGCAAACCAAAGGCCCCACTGGATTAACACAAATGAAAGTTGGAAGGAAGCAGATGGCCAGGATCTGCCCAAGATCAACCAGAGAAGAGTAGAAGAAAAGCAGCACACAACCCTATTCTGTTCCTTGATCTCCCTGTACAGAAGGCAATTGTAAAACTAGGAATCAGAATCAGGAATGCAACAGAAGACCCATTTTTCCACGTCTCACATAGGAACACGCAGGAAAACACAACGCTACGTTTTAAAATCGCAACTACGTTACTAATGATTGGCAGAAATCAGCCGAGAAGCAAGAGAACAAAGTGAGGAGTTAACAAGCAGATGCTCCAGCTCTACAAAAGCTGCCCAGAATTGCAATAAGGAACTGCGTCAGCCTTAAAAAAAAATCACTCTGTCTCACAGCTCTCCCCCAGTATTTGTTTTCTTGAATTTCATCACTCCTAACGTGCCAGCTTGTACTTCTAACGGAGCTGCCGCCTTCGCACCCAAGGAGCGGGACGGCCAGCAGCCAGGCGAGGCAGTGGTGCCCCGCGCAGCCTGGCGGCACCGCCGGCTCTGCCCCCAGGACCCTGCCCACGGAGCCACCTTGACCCTGGAGACACGAGCATTGCAAGGCTCTACCCAACTCCTTGCGTGACGCGTACAAACCAAAGCGATTTCAGTGAAAAAATTTTCTCAGCAGAACATAATGTTCAGAAGAAAACTAATTTGTCTGTACTTGAAGATTAAAAATACCTCGTTGTTAAGACTATAGTATAAATCCCTGTATTTTTCCTTTTTTTAAAAAAACCCTGTATTTAGAAACCTAATTCGGACTCCTACTTCCTGAACTATAAGAAAGCGTGAGTTGTTTCTAAACGTTTTACAATTTTTGCCATGGCTGATCGTACAGTACTAAACCTATACTTTACAACATGCTAGATCAAGGTAACCTGCCTTGTACAGGTTAGTGCTGAAGCTTGGAAAAGGTCCTCGTGGCAGAGTGGGGGCTGACAAGAAACCCTCACACCACCTCAGCCAACGAATACAGTTGTCTCACATCTTCTCCACAGTGGGAATGCAGCTTACAGAGAAACGGCCACGCCGTTTGCCTTCCCGCTCCTCATTGCTCGCATCGCTTTACAGAGCGCTGCCTCTCCTCAGGCGATCCCATGGGTGCCCAACTGGAGCAGCACCGTCGCTTTGCTGCTCAGTTTTGAGGATTTTGCTGCTCGCAACCTCACTGTGAGATGGTGGGAGGAGTAAGGCATCACCGCCGCCTGTCCTGAAAAGCCTCACCTCAAAGCCCAGCTCTTCCTCCTTTCCTCCACAGCATAAGCTCAGGATGCCGACGGCCAGTCCTGCCCACGGCCACTGCTCGCCCCATGGGTCACCACGCACTGCGATGGCTGCGAGGGGACACAGCCCGTCCCTCCCGCAACACAGCGCCAGGCCACCCCAGTCCTCGGGGGACCTAAGCAAGACGAGATGCCAGTGAGAAACCTGCCTGACCTACCAGCACGGTGGGGGTGGTTGAAGTGCAACGAGCATGTTGTAAACGTGATCCCACCAGCACGCCTCCGTCCATGGAGCAGAAACTCCCGCGGCCAGCCAGGTTGGAGAGGGCCGCTCCTTCCTCCAGAGGTGCCCGCAGGATCAGGCCCTCGTCCCACCAACGCCGCCTCCTCCGCGGCCCTGTTCCTAAAGGACAAAGGTGCAAAACCGCCATCGAAGCCCACCTTGACACGGCTTTCGGGAAACCACCCGCAAGCGCGCCCAGAGCAGCCGGCGCGGCGGGGCCCCGGGCGGGCAGGGCCGGGCGCTCCCGCCAGACAACGCCCTGCCTCCGCCCCGCAGCGGCGGCACCGACGGCAGCGGCACCCCCCTCCGCCAACGGCGGCCGGGGCTCCGCCGCCGAGCACCCGCCGCCCCCGCGCCCCGCTCCCCCCGCCGGCACCCCCCGGGCCGCGCTCCCGGCCGCTCGGAGCGGGCAGCCGGCCCGGCCCGGCCGCGCTCGCACAGGTAGCGGCCGGGAGGGGCCCCCACCCGCCGCCGCCGCCGCCGCCGCCGCCGCCGCCACTCACGCCGCTCCGCCGGGCGCTCTCCGCCCTCCCCGCGGCACCGCCGGGGCGGCCGCGGGCTCCCGGCGGCGGCGCTGGTGCTGCCGGGCGGGGCGCGGAGGGGAGGCGCGGCCGCCCCGCCGTGCCCTTCAGCAGCGCCGCGGCCCCAACCTGCCGCCCCGCCCCGCGGCCCCGCAGCGGCACCTGCCGCCCCGCCCGCCGCGCCGCCCCCGCCGGGGCCCCGGGCACCCCCCGGCCCCGCCCGGCCTCCCCCGGCCCCGCCCGGCCTCCCCGCCCGCAGGGCCGGCGGCAGCGGGGCCCGGCCTGCCTCAGCGCCGGGATGGGGCCTGCGGTTTGGAATTGAACGCGAAAAGACGGGAGAAAGGAAGAAAGCATCCCCCACCCAGGAAAGTGGCCTCTCCTTGGCTTCTCCTCCTTTTAAAAGAGGGGAAGCCCCTTCAAAGGACGGAGTTACCCTACCGCGGTCTCGGAAAGGGCACGTTCGCTGCGCCCTTGGATAAAACCCTGACGTGCCCCTGGGTGGGGAACGGTGAAGTGCCGGTGACGCTCAAGTGAAGAAACCCGAGGGAAAGGCGAGGGGTGAGGCCGGGGTGGTGGTTCCATTCCATCCTGCCAGGCTGCACCACAGCGCGGGCACCTACAGGAAAACATTAATTGTACCAAAGCTTCTTAAGAAATGCCCCCACCCTAGAAGACAGCTTCTATAAAGGGCCCGAGCAAACTAAAATAACGCTTTCAATTCTTCCAAAATAAAAGCGATGCTAAAAATGACAAATATTTCTCAAGAGAGGCCCCGAGCAGGGATCCCGGGTAAAGCGTTCCCGCCTTTGGGGAGTCTTGACATCAAAGCTACCGCAAGACGCACAAGAGCACACGGTGGGTCTCGCCTCCCAGAGCCTGCCGTGGGGCTCACGCCTGGCTGGGGCTGGAAAACGGCACCCCAGGAGGTGCAGTGGTCCCCGGTCCTGGTGGCGACAGGCTCCCCGCTTCGGCTCGGGCGGGAGGGACCCTGCTTTCTCCTGCAGCCGCAGGCTAAAAGTCCGGGGTGCTGCAGGGCTCGGCCCTGCCCCCCTGCCCTCGGTGGAGGCAGCGCTCGCTTGAAACGCCTGTGCTGACCTGCGGCTAAGAGCCTTCCCCCGTATTTAGGCATCGGTTTTATTACACGTCGGTTCCTAACGTATTTCCAGTCAGGCATCGGCCAGCCAAGGAATTCATTGCAACGTTACCAAAGCCAAAGAAAACACCATAGTGGTAAGGTTAGTCAAGAAAAACACTATTACCACACTGGTAAGGTTAGTCAAGAGAAACACCATTACAAACGTAGCTGCTACGTCATGGTTAGTCCATTGCACCACCGTTACCGGGTCCCGGAGGGCCTGCGCGGGGCCGGGAGAGCCAGGGGCTGGACAGGCACAGAAAACCACAGGCTGCATCCCTCCGTGACTGGCAAAAGCAAAGCCCTCCTCCCTAGCCCAGGGAGCGGGCAGCCACCCCTCCACACCCAAAATCCAGCAGCTTATGTGGAAGGGCCACTGCCTACGGCTGTCGTGGCCCTTTGACAACAGCACGCAATGTTACATGCGTTACTTGCAAACAGTCCATTATAAGCGTGAATTAAAAATGACGTATTTTACTAATTACTGCCTTCGAGGCCCGGAAAAAGCATTTAGCTGACCAGCGCAGGGTTTGTACGCGCTGCGACTGCTGCAGCATTTCACCTAAGCACTAATGGGAACCACGCTGCCCGTAGAGACCCAAGGGAGAGTTTCTGGGGCTGGGGTAGAAAGAGGGGGGCAAATCTCGACCTTCCCCGCCAGCCTCCCTGCAGCAGCAGTTCCCAGGGCAGGCAACCTCGGGTACCGACATCATCTCCGGTTCCTCACACGTGCGATTTTTAAGAGATGAGTTCCCCAGCCAGCAGTAATCCCCTTGGGAGCTAAGCACGTGTATGCAAGCGTTTGCGGGAGCAGGTTTTAGGAGCTTGACCCAAAGCCTATTAAAGCCGGCGGCACTATATCCTTTGATTTCCAGGAGGTTTGACTTGGGGCCCGCTGACCTGGGTAGATTTCGGTCAGATGTTTTTATTACTCTCTTAGTTCGCCTCTGGGTGGGCAGAGGAGCAAGTCAAGTAAAATCATTGCCCTGAGAATTAAAAGAAGAGGGAGTACTGGAAAGGCATGGGTACCTTGCATTAACACAGTGGTATTATTACAACAGTGATTTTTAAACTATATACAAACAGTTTTAAAATAAGATTTTCATAACTAAGTTATGAATATCTATGTAGCAGTTTATGGCTACTGTGCTCTTCTTTATCCTAGCCTGGTTTCTAACACAAGGCTCCACTTTCAACTTCAGCTTTTAAGTGAGCACAGCTCCCACCGAGCAACTTTGAGGCGTGGGGCAGACATTTCACAGGCTGTCTTCTTCTGCGTGGCATAGGCTGCAAGTACATCACTAGTGCCCAATCTGATCACTGCGTTATATCCCAACAGATAATAACCCTACGGCACTCGTGCACCACTCGCCTCCCCGTGTCACGACCAGACGACAAACCGTTTAGCCTGAGCAGCAGCACTTCAGTGTAAAGCAGGGGAGGACAGGGAGTTAAGGAGAGGGAGGTATGTGCGATGAGAATTTCAAGCCAATATTTATTTCTGGGTGCCAAAATGTATGTAATATTTTATTAGCTGTGGAGTATGCAAGACATCTTATTATGTTTGGCTCAAGCAAAGCATTCAGTCTTTTTAAATGCAGAGCATCCATTTAAAATGAGTACCACCAGCCACAGACCAGGCAGTCGATGAAATATTTAGCTCGTAAAGCATTTCGGTGAGAAAGGCTGGGGCCAGACCCGAGCACTATGATGTTGAAAACCACAATGCCCAAACCTGAGGCACCCCAGCCCCAGCACGGAGGCCTCAGAGGTGCAGCAGTCTCCCAGGGAGCAGGGCTGCGGGGTCCCCAGGGCAGCCTAGCCCCTGTCAGGGTGCAGGAGCCTGTGCTGTGCTTTGAGCGGTTTGGGAGGATACCGGCACCAAAGCCTTTCCTGGGACCCAGTTTCCCAGATCATGCTGCCTTTTGCACCCCTGTCCCTAATTTGAGTGGCTGAAAGCACTTTCCTGTAGGGGTAAGGAAGGCACTCTCCCTCCAGAAGAAATTACTTGGAACAGCTTTTTTGCTTCATTTAGGGCAACGAAGCTGGTGAGGGGTCTGGAACACAAGCCTTTTGAGGAGCAGCTGAGGGAACCGGGGTTCTTCAGTCTGGAGAAGAGGAGGCTGAGGGGAGACCTCATCACTCTCTACAACTACCTGAAAGGAGGTTCTAGGGAGGTGGGTGTTGGTCTCTTCTCCCAAGTGACAGGACAAGAGGAAACGGCCTCAAGTTGCACCGGGGGGGTTAAATTGGATATTAGGAAAAACTTCTTCACTGGAGGGGTTGTCAGACACTAGAACAGGCTGCCCAGGGAGGTGGTTGAGTCACCATCCCTGAAGGTATTTAAAAGACGTGTAGATGTAGTGCTTAGGGACATGATTTAGTGGTGGACTTGGCAGTGCTAGGTTGACAGTTGGACTTGATGATCTTAAGGGTCTTTTCCAACCTAAATGATTCTATTATTCTATTCTACAATTCTATGTCATAAGATCTGATCTTTATTAGTTATTTTTGTTAGTTATTTACTTATGAGAGTTTGCTAGATCTTCCTATGATACAGTCCAAACCCTCCAAAAGCTCAGCGTGCCCTGCTGCATGTGCCCGCGTTCACCCTGGTGCTTGGATGTCCCTAGAGTGATGCAAGCGCTTTCCAATAATAAGGTGCATGCAGCATTTGCAACAGGAGGAAAACGGTGCAAACTGAACCATGGAAGATACCAAATGGTGCTAGCATTGGCACTGCTGGAACGGTAACCGGCTGCCGGACTAGGTGATAGCTATGCTGAAGTTTCAGAGGAACTTAGGTAAGAAATTGCTGAACTACTACTTTTGGTGTAAAATCTGTCACTTACTAACCTCTGTACCACAGGAATGGGACATGGCAGATTTTGAATGAGTTTGTCCGAGAGCAACAGCATAAATGAAATCCCTTTTCTCCTTCCCTCTGATACAATTTCACAGTTCCCGTCCACCCCACTACCAGTCACAGCTTCTCCATGTCTGCAAACCCTTCCCCCTCCAAGCCTTCAATTCCTCCTCTATGTCCCATAAACCCACAATATCCTACGCTCATCTCTGTACTACTCATATCCTCTTCTGCTTGGCAATATCTCAGCTCCCTGTCATTACACCCATGCCCAATTTACAATAACCCCAGCTTTCTTCCACATCTTCTGACCTGTGCTGTGTGGTTGGCCAGGTGGGCAAAAAGCAACACGTGCTCTGGTTTTGACTAGGTGCTGCCCACATGGCCAGTCCACTGGTCCTGCACACTGACAAACGCTGGGCCAGATTCTCCCTGTCTTTCTTTCAGAGAGCAGAGAAAAAAGAGAAATCCCTTTCCCAAGCAGTGCTTAAATTAATTTAGGATGTGGCATTCAAAAAGGGCTACAAACCTCCATGGAGGAGTACTGGATCTGTCCAAATCCAACCGCCAACTCAGTCCCTAGTCATCGGTTGCTGGCTGAACCACTTCATACTTGCTCCTTTTCTCAGCTATTCTTTTTTTTTAAAAATATACATGCTACACCTGTATCAGGGAGAGCTTTATTGAGGCACATATTTCTAATTCAGTTGAAGAGTTAAAGAAGAGAAGCTGCGACAAGTATTCTCTGCCCCAGCAGCTCCCCCCCAGCATGCCCACAGTCACGTGGTGACTTTACAAAATCTATTTATACGTGCAGTAATCCACTAACTGTATGGGTTGGAAAATGTTACGCAGTCTGAAAAGAATCAATATAGAGTCTGAAGAGCTAAAAAATCCCGAAGTTTTCTCATTGACTAAAATCTCCTAATAATCCAAAAGCCTTGAAGTTTTACCCAACATGCTCTAACAGCCTTGCAATAAGGTACTTTGGTAGAGTTTCAAAATCAAAACCATGATGCAAGGGTCTACTTCACTGCAACAACCAGCTTTATAGACTAAATAACTGCCTTTTAAATAAATGCTCTGTTTTCAAAAACTTTGTTGATGGGAAAGTTGTTCCTTTCCTCAGCTGTGGATTTTTCCTCTCTTTTTTACCCAATTGTTGTTTTACTGTGCGTTGCTTTTGTATTCTGCGCACAACTGAGATTTACCAAAACCTTTTCTCAGAGAAATATTTTCTTAAAAATATTTCTTGATGTTTGCAACCACACTGATTAAAAGGAAGGAGAAGTATGATGAGGGTATGCCCAAGCATAGACCACAGAAATCACTCAGCGCTGCCCAGTTTTCAACTCGGTTACTATAAAAGTACACTGCAGTGGCGGCTGCATGCTTGCTCCAAACCTTAGGGCACAACATTGATTTCTAGATCACAATTATTTTTGGAACATCCCATCCTCCTGCTCTCAAAAAAGTTTTTGATAGTTTTTAACTTGAAGTTTAGAATATAAATGTAAACCCTAATTCCACTTTCTTGTATGAAGATATCATGAATATTTAAAATATAACGTTTAACCCATTGCTATTAATTTGATTCCTTTTTTTGTTACTTGGATGTGCATCTACTGCTATATCTCAAAGGAGAAGAACAACACGAACCATCAGTATATTCACTGAACTTTGTGCACATCAATGAATCCTCAGCACTATGTGAGAATAGTTGACTGTTATCGTCAGTCTTCATCATGATCGCAATGAGATATTTGGGGAAAGACCTGTTTTTTTTCAAAAAAATAGGTGAAATACCCCATTTAGCAGCAGAACATGAAGGACGTGCTCAGTTTTACTCATGTACTTACGCTTCAGCATGTGCTGCAGTCTTTCAGTGGATAGGGGCTGAGTTGCAGTAATTCATTTCATCCAGTCACCAACACCTGTGCGAAGACATTTGGAACTATTGAAGCCACCATATTTGCAAAATTTTCTGTGAAGAAACAACATTATTTACTTAGAACGTGTCTAGATACTTACAAATGTGCTAAAAAGTTAATTATGACAATATGTTACGCTATAAAGGCACTCTGCCCAAATAAGATGAGATGTAATGTGTGGGTATTAATTCTTTTCTCACATAGAACAACTATACTTATCAGTAATAAAAAAAAAGAAACCAGAAGAGGAGTTGTAAAATAAATTACATGTTTCTATACAGCCCAAACTTTTAGCCAATTGAATGTATAAATCGTTAGATGTTTTTGTTCAACACGCGGTAGCCATTAATCCAGAAATTAACAGAAAGTTTACAGTGGAAGTCTGTCTAAGGCAATCTCAGGAATCTTTAAAACAAAGTTAATTCACAAAATGGGTCTTGGTTGTTTAATAAAACCTGTAATATTTTCTCAAGAACTTACATCATACTGCATCTCATTGAAATACTGTTAAAAGGACTCCATTGAGAAAATGTGTTGGGATTTTTTGTAGGACAGAGAAGACAATGTTTACGAGAAAACATTAAGTGAGAGAAAGCCTGTGGAAGCTTTTGTCCTCTGTTTTCTGCAAAATGCTTTCCTTATTTCTGCTTTTTAGTCAGAAACCTGACGCCTGTTTGTAATAAATCTCCTCTTGTCCATTCTCCATCAGTTTTGTACATCTCCCGTCTTACACCTTTGTTTAGCAGATTTATCAAGAAACATTAATAAGACAGAGTAAATATCAAAGACTGAAAAACATAGCTATCTAACATAGGTTCCATCTTTTGTAGTGCTGTTACAATACAAAAAGACACTCATCGTAGCCTATATATAGTGAGGTAAAAGCAGGACCAGAGCCTGGCCTAAGGATGTAGAGGAAAAAGACTTTAGGACTGAAGGAGGCCACCATACAGAGTATTAATTCTGTAAGAGAAAGGATAGGATGAACTGACGTCTGGATTATGAGTTACACCAGATGCAAGTGTATCTCTCCTTCCTTCCTTTCAAAAATTGATTGAGACACTTTTGTAATGTAAAGCCTCACTTTATACGCACCACATGCTCTAGAAGTGTAACTCAAAGAAAAATTGTTTTCAATCTAAAAAACCCAAATTACTAAAAATTCAAGACTTTTGTAAGTATCTGGTGACTGATATGAAGTAGTTTCACCATACTGATTCTCCTGGGCTGCTCTAAAGCTCAAAGATTATTATATTATAAAAGCCTAATGCTTGCCTAATGCTCTCGGGGTTTTTCAGGTTTCGTGTCCTGCAGCGGGGAGAGGTGCTGACTCCCTGGGACTCTCCAAATTACCCCCGCTCCCCACAGGCAGCGTAGTCAGTGTCTTCGAGTAAAGGCAGAGCAAAGACACCTGAGGAATTCAGAAGCAGCCAAGAAATCTTTAAAAACAATTCTGAGTATTAATTCTCATTCAAGATGACAGTTTTCCAGAATAGAGGAATTTCCTCCAGCGGGAGGAGGTTGACCATCTCACCTAACGAAGACTCACTGGCGGTGAGCCCTGACCTGGGCTCTGAGCTAACAAGAGTAAACTGTGTTCCCTGGCCTCAAGCCTATGGCTTATCTTGGTCCCGTAACGATGACTAGGGTTATTTCAAAGAAACCTTTCTAAATGATGGCTCCTTCTGTGGTGTACACAGAAGCTGAGCGCTAAATCACCAAAGCAGCACTGCACGTTCATCACGAAGGAAAACCGAAACAGCAGTGATAAATGCTCTCCAGGAGCTTTGGGGAAAGAGACAGCTATGCTTTTTGCTTCTGATTATATATGAAACTGGAGATCATGTTTGGCAGAAGGTTAGCAGTGAGTCTGAACATAAGCTGCCCGTGAAAGGCAGCATGGATACGTGGCTTCAGCCATCCCACTGCCCGGCAGCAGCTCAGCTGCCGTTTGCATACAGCCTGTGCAGTCAGGCACTTACCATCCTTACCCCGTGCACAGCACTAGAAAACATACACCAGGAAAACAGTAAATACCAAATATTATTTACATTTTTGCTAACGAGGCAGAGAAAAATTCCTAATTTATATGCAAGTCTTCTTTTCTTTATTGTATTATCAACATCCAACAGCAGTAAAACACGAAGCAGAGGAGGACATGCCAGCCACAGCACTGCAAACACTAGGCAGGAGCACAGCGAGGAGATTAACCGAACATGAGGCATTAGAATATTGCAAAGAGGATCAAAAGAGATTTGCGACTGAAAAGCCACCCACCAGAATTACAGTCAGCTGATAAGCCGGACAGACAGAAAGCGGGTAAATCTTTTAAATGTAGATCTCTCCTAGAATAAACTCAAACTTTGGGATGTGCACTGCAATATGTCACGTCAGGCTTCCCTGTGACATGAGGCTGCAAGCAACGCCATCTTCTTTCTAAACTGAAAATTATAGCTCTGTGATAGTCAAATAGTACCTGGCAAAAAAGGAAAAATCACATTGAATATGGTCGCTGGCATGCCAGAAACTAAGAGCTCTGAGGACACAGCAAAAAAGCAGTAGCCGTACAAAAATTGCCACACAAAGGGAAATACTACCGAGAAATAAGAGGAATTTAAGGACCCAATCTTCCTATAACACTCCCTTCTCCAAAATGAAAATGACTCCCCGGGGTTCCCAATACAAAAGATACTAAAATATTAAATAGGAAATTGCCTCTAAGCAGGCATAAAGACACACGTCGCTGCAGACGAAGCCGTGGATCAGCAGAGCAGCGACACGCTAAGACCCTGCTCCTCCCAATCTTGCAACATCTGTGGACATTAGCGTACTTAACATGGAGAAGTAGCGTGTTTCAGAGAAGCGTTTTACAAACATCTGTGCCTTCAAATTTTCACACTGAGGTCAACATCATTACGAGCAACAACTAAAGAAGGTTGACAAATACGAAACAGGAGTAACAGGCTTTGCCTTTGCCCTGGGTCTGGCGGGGATGGAGTTAACTTTCTCCATAGCAGCCCGTAGGGTGCTGCAGTTTGGATCTGTGGCTAGGACAGTGTTGATAACTCACCAATATTCTGGCTATTGCCGAGCAGTGCTTGTACAGCGTCAAGGCTTTCTCTCTTTCCTACTCTGCCCCAACAGTGAGGAGGTTTGGAGGGACACGACTAGGAGGGCTGACCTGTGCTGGCCAAAGGGATATCCCACACCCCATGAAGTTGTGCTCACCATACAAGCTCAGAAGGAGGAGGAGGAAGGGGGAACATCTGTGTTTATGGTGTTTGTCTTCCCAAGGAACCACTGGCTGTGCATGCTGAAGCCCTGCTTCCCGGGAAGCAGCTAAACATCTGCCTGCTGATGGGCAGCAGTGAATAAACTCCTCCCCTGCTTTGCTTGCACACCGAGCTTTGGCTTCAGCTGGTAAACTGTCTTCACCTCAATCACGAGCCTCCCCGCCTTCCTTCTGTTCTCTCCAGATCCAGCAGCAGAGGGGAGGGTGTGAGCAGCCAGGTGGGTGTTTGGCTGTTGACCCGGGTCAACCCACCACATTATTTCATCCCAGCTTGCTTTGGAGTAAATCAGCCTGCCCCTAAGAACGGATACGTTCCCTGAAAGGTGCTCTTCATGTGTTTTTACGGACAAGGCTAAAGGTGCTTAATGGGTATGAAACAGAGAGTTTTTCCTAGTACTTGTAGTAACTCCCCAAACCACCTTTGCCTAGAAGATCAGTTTTTCAACCTTGAGAAATTAAGCCGTACAGACGAACTTGTGAAAGGGTGGCCTCTTGCTGCCATGAGAGCAGCTGTAATGTCTCTTGCTATTTTAAAAGCCTGGCCCACTTCTTTCCGTCTTCCTTGAGGGCAGGCATGCATCCCCCCTCACTTTAAGGGATATCTTTTATTTCATTTGTTGTTCAGCTGCCTGCCCAGCACAGGCAGCCCATCCGGGGAGACCACCCCAGACTCACCCTGCGGTGCGGTCTGAACTGGTCAGTGCACTAATGAAGTGGGCAGAAAAACTGGCTCCTTCTGAGCACAGAGCAAATGGATTTTCAAATAGGAAACGAGCCAGAAGATGCTTTAAAAAGAGGCTGGGGTAGAGACTCCCTCAGAGGCTACATTAGGGCAAAGACAGGGCACTGAAGGATACGGATGCTGAGGATGTGCATCCCTCGGGGAGATTTATGGGTGACTGAATCAGAGCTGTTGCTGCTGAAGACTGTTTCATTTCCCTAAATTGCCTTGCTGGCTGAGATCAAACCCTTTGTACTTTCTCTCATACACCAGCATCACCTTTTGCAGCACACACGTCAAATAAATTCCTTTATAAAAGTCACAAAATGGCTTCAACTGTCACTGAAATGAGAAGATAAATTTCAAATTCATTTTCACAAGAACCTAATTTACTGACAAAGAACTGTTATCATGACTACTTCGCATAATAAATATTTTGATACCTACAGATATTATCCAATACCCAAATGATCTAATTATCTCATCTTACCTGAGCTACTATCCAATATTAGATATCCCTTCCGCTGTATCAAGAGGCTTTCAGCGGCATAATCCTAAAATCAGAATTCTCATACACAGTGAAATTTATGACAGTACCTAGATCAAACAGCAAGATGCAATAAAATTTTTTTTGGCGGTCATAAATGGAAATATTATCTATAACCACATAATGGCAAAGAAGAAAACAAGAAAATGGATTTCTTTCACGGTATACATAGGCCCCCATACCCCTAACTTTACAATTTGATTTCAGGAGGAAAAATTAACCTTTAACATGGTACAAGGAATTTCGCCTGGGGGAAAAAAAACCCACAAAACTGTCTTGAGGACATCATGAGCATCGCAGAACAATTCAGTTGAAATAAGTGTTAGTTATGGATGGTCTGTGTAACAGTTACTCTATACTGAGAAATTCAACAGAGCATGAGTACATGTTTCAGGAACCCTTTTTTAGGATATGGTCTAGTGTTCTGCTTTCAAGTCTCAGTTTTCCCAATTTCTAGTTAGTTTTGTGATATCTGTTCCTACCTTAAATATAGCAGTGGAAAGAATATTTTAGTTGGAAGATTGAGTTAGCATAACCTTGCTACACATTTATTTCGTTAAAGCAGAGCTTTGAATAAAAGCTAATTTTGATTGCATGTAGAAAAGTTTTTATGACTGAAAAGACTCAAAATATTTGATCTGATAATATGCATGATTCTAAACAACCCATTGAAGCTTATTATCAGCTACTGCTAAAAAAATTTAAAATTGAGCTGGTATGCCACTAGCATAGGATTTGGTCTAGTGAAGGGTTTGTGGAATAAGCTCTGGGACAGGATAAAGCCAGGATTAAGACCCAGGTTTTAATGGTCAGTGTTAACTGAGATCTTGTGTTCACCTTGGACAAGCAGTGGGTACACTTGTAGTTTTGGGACTGGCAGGGGCTGCTGTGCTAAGCTAGGGCTTGAGCTAGGGGAAAGCCAGGCACTAGAGCAAAAATCAGTGTCCAGAGGCACACTGCCAAAATGCACTGAGAGGTGATGCCTAAGCATTGGCCTACAAATAGGGTTTAGACCGGAAAAAAACCAGGCAAAGTCAAGTTTATAGGGGCCTGCCAAAAAACCCCCAAAGCTACAGATTTTGCCATCGGAAGTTTGATGGTGGTAGTTCCAATCTCCCTCCATTTTACAGTAAGCTTTGGCTTACAAAATTGCACATCCCAGTTGGTATTAAATGATGCTGCCTTTGATCTCTGAGCAGAAATGTACACAAGAAAAAATATCATAAAATAGTGTATGACAATTAAACCTACCTGGCTCAGCCTTTGGCT
The DNA here is from genome assembly GCF_030936135.1 of Gavia stellata. NCBI lineage: Eukaryota > Metazoa > Chordata > Aves > Gaviiformes > Gaviidae > Gavia > Gavia stellata. Next base: position 35,536,543 of record NC_082601.1, read on the forward strand.
CTTGTAGAGCACATTTTTCAAGAAGCGTCAGACATCCTGTATCATATCAGTTTGGGACGTAGTCCCAAGTTTCAACAAGCTAACATACACAGATATATAGTTTTGTACATATCTCTATATATATAGTTTTGTACACAAATAATCTACGATGATCTGATAGCTCATAAACCTTAGAGCTGTCTTGCACTTAGTTTCAGCAGAAGAGTATATGGTTAAGTTTTCTGATTTGATCAAGTAGTTACTATAGGAAAGGCAATATAATCTCAGAGAGACAAATGGATCACCAGAGATCCAGTAAGGCCACCCTATCCCAGGTGGTCTGCCAACAACCCTACAGCTTAATATTGGAAATTCACTCCTACTAACTTGAGTAACTTTTCACCCTTCTCCTGGCTCTCCTTTCTTCCCCTCACCCCCAAGTCTGCTTTTTGATGTCTGAATTAAACATTGTCCATCTCGCGCAGTTTGGAGTTCAAGATCCTACTTGTATGCGGCCTGACATCTTACTAGCTGGAAAAATTGAGCCAAATACTGACTCTGTGATGAGAAGCCAACAACTGGATGCAATTTCCACAACAAAACTTGTGTCACTTAGCTCCAAAACAAGCCTGCATTTAGTGAACTAAAGGAGTCGTTCAGTAGCTCGGCCAAAAGCTCACAAACACACACGGTCTGACAAATTCTTTTCAGCCAGCGTCAATCGTACACAGACAGACACACATTTCAAGCCTCAGTTCTTCTGAATCAGAGAGGATGAATCAGGATGAATGGTTTCAGCCAAACCAGAATATTTAGTATTTTTATCTGTCTCATCTATGCACAGCATCACATACTATCAGTAATTAAATAACTGCTTAATGTCTGCAACCTGTACCGCTTGCCATCTCCTTACCTTGCTGCCTGTATATGCTTACAGAGGTCTCATCAGGGCAGTATCTTGGAAAATCATAGATTTTGTTTTCACAACTATCCTCCAAGTAGAAAATTATATTTCCTTTTTAACAGTGGAGAAATGAGGGACAATGAGGGGGAATGGGTGGGGAAGTTTGGAAAATGTGCAGGCTTAACGTGTGCATGCAGTAAAGGGCTGTGCAGAGAGCGCTGAACTGGCTCTGAACGAGCTGGGGCATAGCGCTGGGCACACGTAATTATGTTGTGCTGTATGGCTCTGCGTTGCACTGGCAGTACGGGTGTGTCAACTCATTTGGAGTTGGCTCTGGTGTCTTAACATTGCTTTGTGGGGTGCAGGCATGCCCAGAAACCGGGCAGGCAGATAGCTGCTTGTATCGATAGAAAGAGTAAGGTCTCTATTTAACAATTAGTCCTCTTACTGGTATTGGGACTGGATGGGAAATACTAAATTGATTTGTCCAAGGTCACCCAAACAACCTGGAGAGCAGACCCAGAAAACTGCTCCTTCAGTTTGTCATAGTCGCTCGTTAGAGCAAGATTTCATATACCAAAGAGATTAATTCATATTTGCATAAGCGAGTGACAGAGTTATCATTGATTTCAGCAGAGCCAAGACCCAAGTTTTAAGATTTTGAATAGCCTTTCCTCATTGCCCAAAACGACTCTTTGAGCTTTACCAGTCACGTTTTTCTATGCTGAAAGAAAGATCCCAGGCCACTACAACTTGTTTACAGCTTGTAAACAACTTGCTACTCAATTTACTATTGGCATTATTTTAATTCATAAAAGGTTTTGTAAGATTTTTTTTTCCAAAAGTCTTTAGACAGAATCGATTTAAAATATGCTAGATAGAAACCTACTGTAAGTACAAATAACTTTGAATGAAGATGGATCTGTTGAATTTACTTCCAAGATTCCCTGCACACTTACTATTCAAGCACTCTATTTCAAACATACTGACAGCAATGATAAATAAATGACTTGTGTTAGCGAATATAATGTATTATTTCATGGATATCTCACACACACACTGTTATCACATCATACGGTCATGATATTTGCTTGATGTTCGTGTAACAACACAGTTAAAAGAACGTTCATCACCTTTTTATTAAGGTGAGGAAAAAAATGAGAAACATCTCCCACTTGGAAGATGCTTCTTTGGAAATAATTTATCTCTTCTATCATCTTACAAGAGTAGCCTGTGAGCCACGTTAATCATCTTAGAATGAAATTTATAACAACGTATGGAAGACTCGCTTCACTATTATTAGAAGTTGCAAGTTTCGTGTGTGTTTTTCAACTAATTTAAGGTTCACTTCTGCTTTGAACATTATACCTCAAGTAGTAAGTGCTATAACAGGTCATTTGCATTCAGGAAATTATTTTTGGAAGAAGCTCCTGCATGATGCCAAAGGGCAAAGGCCATTGGAATTTAAAGTCAGGAATTGACTTCTCTTAGGGTTTGATCCACACAGCCTTTGGAAGTCCGTATGATCTTTTAAATCAGTTTCAAAGTATTTGGATAACGCTGCCTTGGGAATATTTTGTCTTTAGTGATATTTTGCCAGGTTTTCTTAGTATTTACTTATGGCTCTGGGTATGTGCTTGTTAGAGAATGGAATTGCACACAAGTTTTCATCTCTTCAACAAGCACTGTGACTATTTTGAATCTTTGTTATGCTTCAAATTTAGTATCGTTATTTCATCCTTTCAAAGAAGAAGAGTACTTCATGCCATAAACTCTCTGCATTTGACTCTGTCAGTATTATAGGTGTGAATAAAGTATTTTGTCAAAAAATGCTTGCATCTCTTTGGATATTGATACAGCTTTTTTGTTCTCCCTAGCAGAAAACTACAAGTAAGATTTTGATTAATTTTTTTCACCCTATGGATTTCATGGTATTCAAAATGTTTACATGGGCATGTTGATGTACATCGCAAGTCACCACAATAGTATCCATATCCCACCCTCCTCCCCAAAGTCAAGACCCCAAAGACTCAGTGCTACAGCAGACAGGAGAAGTCATTTTGGAAGATTCTCAGCCACTTCTCAAAGTCATCACTGAGTGTTAGTCAAGTGAACAAAATCTGTTTATTTAAGCTCTGAAACATTTTTTCTCTTTTTCTTTAAATATACTTCTGCTGCTCCTACGCTCATGCATACAGCAGATGGAAACTAAATTTATTCTAACTTAGTTCCTGAAGTCTTAGCTACACAGCAGGCAATATCATAGGCAATATTAAGTATAAACAGCACTGGATAGTAGTAAAAATAATGGTAGTTTATATTGATTTTTACCTTGTAAGGAAAGGTAGATTTAAGATCTCAGATAGAAAAATCAAAGTCTATGTGATACAATCTCACCTTTGAGAAATGTTGGGTTCTTATTCCCTGTTAAATTACATTTGAGGGATGTCACTGATAAAGTATTTAGTATTGTAATTGTCACCCCAGTAAACTTAAGTACAGTATGTAAAACTATTACATGGTTTTAAAAAACTTAATAACACATTGTTTAGGCAAATTTAACCTGTGCAAATTTCTTTTTAGATGCAAGAAACATCCATGTCATGGAAGTAGACAGAACCACCCAAAGCAGAACAATTTAGCGTTGCTTTTAAGAGCCGCAGTTCTCATGAGGTTTGACCACAGCTAAACTGGAAGTGCTTCAGGGAAAAATACTTTCATTCTGCCTTCCAGTCAAACAGATGTATAGAGAAAACCGTTCAGTTGGGATTACTGAATACGCAGTCAGCCAGAAGGAAGAACTGAATTACTTGCAAAGCTTACAGGGTTTTATGTTCAATTTTATTTTTTAATTATTATTGTTTAAAGAGACTGCCACTGTGAATAGCTCAATTATACTTCTGTTCAACGTGCAGGTGTTTTTTGTAACTTACAAATACTGGTGTGCAGAGTGGGTAAATATAAGACAACTATAGTTTATCTACGGCTGCATAATCAATATGTTACCTTGCCTGAAATACTGTAGACATTTGCAGAATATTGTCGTTTACTCCATCCTAAAACGAACTCCTCACGGAGTAACCCTAGAGAAGGGAAACAAAAATGATACAGGGCTGAAACACTAATATTGAAAAAGTGGAGCTATTTACTATAGAAAAGAAAGAACATGATAAATTATCTAAAGTTACGGATGGAACAGAGGAGGCAGATAAGAAATTGCTGTTTTCTATTGCTCATAGAAAAAGTACAATAGACCATATAATGGGAAGGAAAGGAAGGAAATTCCATAATGATAAAAAGAGAATTCTCTTTACCTAATACATAATCAGCCCACAGGAGATGCTACCATTATATATATAATGCATTCAGAACACCTAGATTTACCGTAATGCGCACCTTAAAGCTTGTAAAGGATTTCTGATCTCATGCTTTGATGCTGAAGCCAGTCCTTAGCAGAGGTCAAGGTGGAGAGCTGTGAGGTGGCAGATTATTTTGCAGGCTTACTGAGCTTTTTTGAGGATTATACACTTTCCTAATGCCTGTGATTCTGGGAAAGAAAAGGAATTTTACAGCAGACTTGAAGGACCTAGTTATATGTTAAATACATGCATGTTATCTCTGATTTCACAGCGTCAACCAAAATTGGTGGATTATTAATTAAACAGCAGAAAACATAAAAGGAGATATTTCATAGAACATGCAGCTTAATGACAGTTTCAATGGAAAACAAAAGAAATCGGTGAAAACCGGAGGAGAGAACGGAAAGACAAGAGGGGGAACAGGGACTCAAGAAGTGGAGTTTGCGTTCCCTGTAGCCGTGTTTCCCTTTACACCTCTGGGTATAATCACGTGAATGTGGTGAAAAAGATGCCCATAAATAATATGGAAGTAGCTATAAATAAGCACAGAAATACAAATTAACTGAATGTTAATGCTTAGGATGCTGAATGGCTGGATTAGATCAAAGAATATAACCCTGAGAGTCAACAATGAAATATGTAAAAGATATTTGCATTATTTCTTTACAAAAGCATAGAAAGGTTACCAGGCTTGTTTGAATTAGAACAAAAACAACCTGAATTCTTGGGTCCTGACTGGTTTTGTCATACAGATGCAAAACCTGCTCTGGAGGCGTGCGGCTCCTCTGCCACTCATGAGAATTGTACTGAACTCCATCAGCTTTCTTATTGATTGCTGCTTGTTAACCAGTTTTATGTTTTATTGTGGTTCTCTATCCGAACACCCGCTCTTCCTCTAATCTTTTGTAGTATGCCAAAAGAGGTTTTCCAAAAAAACCCCAAACCAAACCCCCAAACCCACACTATTTTATAACGGCAGCTGCTGCTACGGAAATTTGTGAACAGAGTATCCAGATGCAAACTGCGATGGATGTTTTGCCTTTGCTGTGGGAGACAAACGAACCAGTGTAGATAAGATAAACCCAATTCAGTTCTTCAGCCACGTCTCAAAACCAACCTTCACCATCAGCTGAGACGAGGCAGCGTCAGTGCATTTGGGCAAGCTGGTTCCAGCTCCTCGCCTTTCCCCTGCCTTTGGCACCCGCTTTGTAATTGCAGGGAAGAAAAAAGGCGAGGGAAGTTGCTCCCAAGGCAAAGCTCCGATACGTACCTTGTCCCAAGAGGAAATCTGACCTCCCCCAAATTAAAGCTTAAATAACACACTTCAGGCTCAGTCCCTTGCTGGAAGATTGAGAAATATTTGTTTACCATCACCACAGTCTGCAGGTGGGAGAAGAGGAGCCGCCGTTCCTGTGCTCAGTAGCTATTACTTCGGAAACCAGGGAGCTGTGTGTTCTTGTGGTGTCTACTTTTGCATTGAATTAAAAACTCTACAGGGACCACGTTGTGAGAAAGCTGAAGTGACAGAACACTGCTGTAGCACCGACCGATTTTTCTCTTTCTGTATGGAAGGAGGAGAAGTTTGGCCAGGCCATTACGACCCTAAAGCAGGTGTTCCTCCTTGTGCCAGGAGATCCTTCCGCGCGTTTCTAGTAAGTGCGCTATTGCCCTTCCTTCCAGCGCAAGCATCCACTCCGTCACGCTTGGGTCCCAGTGACCAATGCCTTGAAGTTACCTTCCTAATAGAGAAGATTAGAAAAGAAAAATCGAATCCTGTGCTGTGCAATGGCTGATGCTATAAGGAGCCTGTGAGTTTGTACCTGGGCTGCACTGTCCCGTTTCACTCTGGGCTGACACAGCTTGAGACCGTTCAAGGAGCTTCTTGAAACACCGAGCATCTTGCTTGCTAGAGCTTTCCAAGGTGTTACGCAAATAACATCCTTTTAAAACATGCTTGTTTATGTGTTCACTCACAGTAAAGGCTGCAAAATTGGCTATTGGTTTTCTTCTTTTTGTTGCACTTCAGTAGCGCTGAATGGCTGAAAGAAAACTAAATTTAACCCTATATAGTAGTGCTCAGATAATGAGCTGTTATTTTGTTTTATGATTAACAGATCAGATTATTAATTTATATCAATATCAGCTGACACCAAATCTTAGCCTGAAGTGCAAGAAGACGTGTCTATCACTAAATAATTAGCATTTCTAAGTACAACATTCTTCCTGTATGAACGACAGGTAGACATTTTGTGCAATTCCAAATATATGCTGAAATAAATAATTCCTCCTTATTATTATTTTGATAGACCTCATTTCTCATAAGAAATGTATACCATTCATTATACAGCACAGTTCTGGAAAGTATTTAGTGACATTATAGTCTTCCTAGCTAATGCCTAATTGATTGACGTGAGGGAAGGGATATACAGAAAGCCAATCTCTTTTATTAAGCCAACCAGCGTAATAAGAAAAAAATGAGCAAATTTTTGGGCAGACAACCTGCTCTTTTGGTTGAACGTCTAATTAAAAAATATATATATATGTACACCCCCCATAACTACATAAATACAAACATTTTTAACACAGTTCAGGATCTAGCTAAGCGATTTCTCTCTACCAAATTATTAGTGGGTTATTAAAATTTACCACACTGTTTTCTCAGAATTATTGATATAAATTGTTAGACTACATCAATCAAACTTTAGAATTAGCAAAGCAGCCAACTGCACAATTCTAGTCAATAGTTATTAATTCACTTTCCTTTGTTCTAGAGACTTCAGACAAAATGACAAAATACTTCAATTTCTTAACATTGAGCTACTTTAATAATTTGTAGAAAGCATACCAAAGTAATTTGATATACTCAATTTTATTTCCATTTTGCATTGCATTCCTAATTGTATCATCCATCTCTTTTAATCAATATGCGCTAGGAAGCCTTAAAGGTTTGGTCAAACTATCACATTTTTAATTCATCATAAGCTTGGCTTTTGTATGCAGCAAGACACTTTTTTCCTTACTGATTAAAACTGCAGAAACAGTCATGAACTACTGCCTGAAGTTCCTCAGATTTGTGTACTCAAAATATCCTGGTACAAGTTCACTTGACATAAAAAAAGCTTTGTGTAGTTATCACAAAGTCAGTAGCATACAAATAACTCTGTATCTATTAATCTAGGTATCCTAGGAATATTTTTCTATTAACTCTTCCAGATCTACTCACTAAAAGCCATTCTCTAGCCTTCATTAATAGCAGTATGCCTATTCCAGCTAGCATTATGCCAGTATGCCTTAAAACTAAACTCTGAAGCAACATCCACTGTAATATTTCAGATCTATTATATGAATTATGTTTTGCAAGCATCCTTTCAATTATTTGCATAGCCAATAAAGAATATGAAATCTTTACATCATTTCCATGAGTGTAGGGCATATATCGGTTGATACAGCGATAGTCAGGCTCTTTGCTACAAGACTATGAAGAGTTAACTCCTAAGTGGTTTTATGTATCTGGAGAATGATAGAGGGAGTTTGAAAGTCTGTTGCTGAAGGTAAAAAAACCCAAACAGTCAATTCCTTTGTGGTTTATCCTTGTTTCTCATCAACCAGTCGGCTGATGCTGCCAATTAGCAGGCTGATGGGAGAGAAAAGCTTGCAAGTCCCAAGAAAAAAACAAAACCCAAACTCGTAAATTTTTAAAGCATCAGCCTTTAAATTGTGAGGAATTGGAAGTGTCTGCCAAAGGAGCCGAGACAATTCCCCACGAGGAAAGGGCAGCAGAGCTAATGCTTTAGCCAGCATAGGCCACTTTCCTTCAGTTGATGCTCTTCTGTGATGCTTCATAATGGAGCTCATAAACATGAAACATCTTTACTACATCGTCAGGGAGCAAACAACAAATAAGGAAAGATATAAAAAAGGAGAGGGAGTAAAAGCTGTGTTTCTTCTTCCCTTGGATGCCCCAACACCTTTGAACAGTCGCGCTAGTTATGTGAAAATCTTCCAAAGGTACCTCATTTACTACAAAACTTACCATTTATGTTCTTCTACTCCAAACGAGAATCAAAATCAAGGAGTTTTACTCAGTCTCTGATCTGCTCTTTGTCTTCTAAAACCCTAAAGCAGCTTATATGATTTCCTGTCTCTGCATTATTTTGTACAGGGTTTTTCACAGATACCACCTGATTCTTTGGGGTCTTACTTTAATAGAAGCAGCTTCACCAGAAGCTACGTCCTTTTGCACCTGCTTTTTGCCATTATACACTTTCATTATTAAATGACTTTGAAAGCTTTAATATGTTATATTTTGTCATCAAAAATTACCTCTTTTGTTTTTTTCCCCAACGGGTTTTTGAGAATTTACCTATCCAGCATTTTTAACACTGGCATTAAATCAGGTAACCTAGTTCTAAGCTGTTGATTAAACAACTCCTTTGCTGATGAGTATGCAGATTCAAAGGCCTTTTTGGATGATTATGGCTCTGAAATGTTTTTTGATTCCTTTGAGGATGTTACCACTGCTTTCCATTCCATTGTAGGGGCTTTTGCCTCAAATTAGCCTGTCTAAAACTGACCGTAGATCAGCACGTGGCAGAAAGGAAAGGAGAAGCTGTACCATAATTTCACCTCACTCTTTCTGCTTGCTTGGAGCAACGACAGGAGATCAACTAACTTCGGGCAAGAATTGTGATCCATGTATTCCTAAATGAGCTTTGTAAGCAGGAAAAATCATTACCCTCCATCAGTCCTGTGTTGCTATAAGCTATAAACCAGCACCTTGTAAAGGCCAAAGTTGATATTACTGCTCTTTACCATGTTTTCATTACTGAACATTTTTGAAAGAAGTTTCATGGGCAAAATTATGTTGTTACATTTCTCATCGCCTCCCTTTCTACCGGTACGTATTGTAAACAATCTGCTGCTCTCAGTCTGAAAGATAATCTCCCTTTTTGTTTCAGGTTTAAAGTACATTCCCAAAAACTTCCAAATAATTTAGCACGACAAAAACTTCTTATGCTTACACGGAGTAGACAATATTTAGAGTATTTACAAGAAATGTATTACAACTTCTGGAGCCATTTTGATTTTTGAAATATTTGTGTTTATAACCCTTAAGCGTGGTTCTGAACAGTATATATAAAAACCTAAGACTAGCACCTTTGCAGTGAGTGCAGAAATCAATGCATGGGGTGAGTATGGTTGACCGATCCCAGTAGGTACGGCAGCAACCAGGAGAGAACACTGCTGTACATTATGGATATCTATTTAATTGTGAAATAATTACACTATGTTATTATCAGAAGTATTACAGTGTGACTGATTATGTCCCGCTTTAAAAGGAGTTCAGTAAATGTGTTGCCACTGCAGGTGCACACTGCTGAAATGATGTGCCAGACTTGCAGTCCCAGAAGTTTTATTTTAACCATTAGAATTTTAACCATTAGAATTCAATGTATTTATGAATTCGCTGTCCCAAATGCTAAGAGTTTTAGAAGATTTCACTTCAAAGCCAGCTCCTCTGCTTACAAAAATCCGAAGAGGGGAAAAAAAAAAAGCTATTCTTACCTCTGTATACCATTATAATGCTGTGATTTTACTTACCACTTATAGACAAGAGGGTACCAGGTGTTACAGGTTGTTCCAATTCAGCCTGTATCTATATTCAGTAGAGGCAAAATCACGGAGTGGGACCAAAGCAAAGGAGGCACACAGGACATAGGGAGGGCAGCAAAGGGATAGTTTGAGGTGAGGAGCCAAATCTATCCCACATACAGCTATCTTCTGATCAAAAAAGTTGATTACTTCTGTCCGCTACGGCACTGGGCAGAGTCAAATTCACTGCATTTAGCAAAACTGGATTTTTCCGGTTTTGTCAAGAATATCTGTTAGCTTTTAATCCGCCATGTATTTAAAAAAAAAAGAAGGGGGGGGGGAAAAAAGAAGGAGGAAAAAGAGAGTCTTCAGCGCTCTGGCCCTCATTTCCCAGTGGATGCCGTTCCCGAACAACCCAGCAGAGGACAGGCCACTCATACCAAATCATGGACCTGCGGGGCCGAAAATCCCCTTCAAAGACTTGTACCTTAGAGAAAATACAAGCATTCTTGTCGCTAGTAATACCAAGACAAAGTATTTTGGTATTTCAAGCTTCGATTGTGCAAATGCAGAAGTGAAACCTCTCCAAGTAGAGTAGCAGCTCGTTAGAGGAAATCAAGCTTTCCCATCAGCGATGCAGTGGCCGATGCAGCTATTTTAAAAGACATTGAAGATGAATGTCAGGATGAATGTCAGAAATTCTGGGTAAAAGCATAAAAGCTACAACTTTAAAGAAAAGATAGCATCCTGTAGCAAGGGTAGAGCCTTTAGAGTTAAACAGGTATTTAACAGGGCTGTTTTATAAAATTTATTATAAGACTGGTAATTAAACGCCATAGCGAAGGCTGCAGAATAAAATGCTGAACAGAAAAACTGGCAGCTTTTACTATAATTGCATCCTTCCTTAAATGTTTTTAATGAGCCTAATGAGAATATATTTCCCTGTCTGTTTCTAAAGTTCATTTCCATCAGTATATGTGATTTGTTCTGGAGCAACGTGAATTAACAAGTATTGGGATATGTAGGAGAGAAAAAAGCGACGGGGCACTTTTGGCCCATTCCACAGGTACAGTTACGCACGGCAGCACAAAAGCTGTAGTCAAGAAGGAGATGGCCAGAAGGGCAAGAGTAAGCCAGCAGCTGAAGGGGACCCCGTATGACTTCCCTGAAAGCCTACATTCAGCAGCATCTCTTGGGCAACTAAGAGGTGCAGCAAGGAGTGAAATTGCCACAGCACCAGTTTGCCACCAGTTTTACCTCTTTCTCCCATTTTATCCATTGCATGCTTACATACCACGGCTCACGAGAAGCTGCTTAGCAGGTAGGACTCGCTACTGTCTCCCATAGCTCCTGAGTTGAGGAAATCATCCGCCAGACAGAGTGACGTTTTGTCCTGGTACTCAAACTGCAGACACAGACCCAAGTACGCCTTTGGGGAGACCACTCAAAATCCCAAATCCCTGAACATCATGGTTGTCCTGGGAAAACAACCTGAGAACAGGGGTTGAGAAGGAGTTGTGGCATACCCCACACCCAGATGCCAGTGTACCAGGGCATCCGTACCCTGCACCACGCGTGCTCTTCTCCCGTGTGAAACATGCTCCCTGATACCTGGAACTCAAAACTGGTGAAAACAAGATGAACTTATTTCTTTTTCGGTAAGTCAAAGGAATTAAATGTCCATACCATCAAAATAAAGAAATAAAGCTGACTTCCAGAAGCTGATACAGCACAATGTTTAGAAGGTTATATATGACTACTTTTGTAGGGGGGGAAAAAAAAAAAAGTATAGCATAGGACAAACTGTTTAGGGGATTTGTTACAGAGCAAGAATACATACTAATTACAGATTTCATATTTTAGTTCATGGTAATAAGTTTAATTTTAAAAGCGGTTACTTCTGCCTTATAGTAGCTGCAGCTTTAGTTTACATAACGTGATTGGGACAATGTTTTCATACGCTTTTTGTTACTGCAAAATTTCTTTCTAGGTGTTTTATAGATATGACCTTATTCCTGCTTTGAGGTTCAAAGTAATGCATTTATCTTGCGATTCAGGTGGCTTAAGAGCAAACACCTGGTGAGTTAAGACAGCTGGGCTCATAGTTAAGTAAAACCCTAACTCCATTGCATTTAATTATATCTCTGAATTTTTCTATTCAAATTTAACTGTTGCAACCACAATTACTTCACAAACATTATTCCAAGCTTGTTGCAGCTAAGTGAGAGAGGAATCTGGTCCAAAAATATTTAAAATGGAATTTTCTATCCATTTCAATATGCTATTCTAGAAATTAGGCTTTGTGCTGACAAAAGTGAGAGAAAAGGTGACTTGAAGAGTATCTTCTCCTCAGTGGCTCAGGAGGAATGTTATATCTTCCTTATAAGAGAAACCAGGGAGGGAAGCCAGCTGGTTCCGAGGTAGGACCTGACATCAACGTAAACAGCAATCACAGATTTACAGTGCATTTCACACCTCCTGATTTTTTCTTCAATTTCTACCTTCTGAGGTGAATCAGTTAGGGGAACTATTTCATTTAACCTGACAGCAGAAAGAAGAGGGAATGTCCGGTGCTGCAGGCTGTAAGGACGTGTTTGGAAATCTAGCTTACAACAGGCTGAAGTCGTCTGATTTCTGGCAGGGTTACAACCCATGTCCCTCTCCTTCCCTGCCATGAGAGCAGCTCCTCCGTACCCCTGGAACTCTCCCTTTTCTCAGAAACGTCCTGGTTCCCTTCCACGTCCACTTGGTCCACCTCCAAACCGAGCTCAAATCCCATCCTGCTCCCTATCTATTTTTTCTGGCGCGCTGGCCCGGCACGGGATGACACACTGAGGATGGTCCAGAGCTATCAGCGTGCTGACTAACGACGGAGGAGCACAAGCTGATTGGCTAATCAGAGGCTGCCAAAAAGGATGGGTAATGGTTGGGCTCTGTTTGCCTTCTCCTCAGGGAGGGCATTAGTAATCTCCTTTTCCTCTACACAGTCACTGTTTTTCCATAAAACTTGCAGTAACAGAGTGTCTTTGAAATCTTTGTGTCAGTCAAATTTGTTGGGGGTGGGTTTGGTTTTTTTTCCTTCTTTTTGTTTTAGGCTTTCCAACAAGTACAAAAGCTCCTGGTGGAAGGGAGACAGGAGAGGAGAAGTTGACAGGTAGACAGATGTGTGCCTTTTTCCTTTAGAAAGGAACATTCTTACGTTGCTTGATTTTGGGGGCCTGAGCCATGATCTTTGAATAGTTAGGACTGGGAATACTATTCACTGTTGGCAGGCACGGCGGGTAGAATGACACAAATCCCAAAGATAATATTAAAACGCCATAAAGTTCAGTAAGATGTGCATTTCATTTTTAACTCTTCTTTAGTTTTACTGGTGGTAATGTGTTGGCTTTTTTTTTTTTTTTAAATTATTTTTTGCCAAATAAATTTTTGGAACAACTTTTATCTGGTCGCTTCATCACTTACTTTTCTCACATCTGTCACCTACTTCTGTAGTCATCACTTTCCAAAAACTCTACAATGAAAGTCAGAGAGAAAACCAATTTGCATATTGCAGTATTATTAAAAAAATCAGATCCTTCAATAGCTCCTGATCGAGCGCAACTGTTTAAGCTCTCTTCCAAATTCTTGCAGTCTCATAGAAAAGAAACAGATGGCAACAACAAAAGATGAAGAGAAAGGTATCCTACTGACAGCCTAGAATTATTCAGAGTATGTGGATATGAAGTGCATTTTATGAGGGAAATATTGGAAAAAATATTGCTCTTGGTTACACAGCTGCTGGCGAAATCTGGGGCACTTTTGTCATCCTTGGTCGGTAGTCCCTATGCCACCACTCCAGCTGCTCTTGCTGCCTCCTACTTCTAAACAGCGAGCAGAGGCGTGGAGCTCAGCAGGATCTGTTTGCCACCACGTGTCACCTCGGTGGCTGAGAGCAAGCTCAGCTCTTGCTCGGAGCTCGCTGGGGTTTCAGGCATACAAGAGAGGACTTTGGTCCTGCAGTCACAAACAAATGCTAAAGGGGCCCTTCTTTTGCAGATCAATGGAATCACTGCGGATGATTGGAAAAAAAAAAAAAAAAAAAAAAAATTGAAGCTCTGCATGCTCATGGCAAGCCACAGTCAGAGTGGGAAGACCTTGAAGGAGAAGGAGCAGGCCAGGTACCAGCGTGGCCGCTGAGCACCGCCCGGGCAAGCTGCTGCAGAGCACATTCGAAGAGGAGTCACGGTGCCGGAGGCATCAATTTGCTGAGCACTTCTCTTGTCCCCTCTCCAACATGAATGGCTTACAGCCACCATCTGCCAGAGCATTTAATTACTCTGATATTAATGATTGCATCATTATTTCCACCTCTTTAGTGATGGATCATTGTTCTCTTTAAAACTCTTTCTACTGTGAAACCTGTCCAGGATTCCACTTGGGGGTAGATTCCTTTTTATACTCAACTGGTTACATCATTCTGGTTTAAAATAAAAAATAATTAAAAAAAGTCTTATTATGACATTCACTGTCATAATAGCAAACAAACAAACAACCCCCAACCTAACTCCCTCCCCCCTCCCCGTTCATCAACAGGGTCAGTGCTTTTCAGAAAGGTTCTTACTGTGAATCATCCTATGCATCTTCCATAAAAACACATTTCCAGCACTTGAAATGCACTAATAGACATGGCAGGCAGTCTCCACTGCAAACTTGGATCTATCCTGACTTCTGGTTCCAGTGAACCGTGAGCCCATTTATGTTACCACATGTGGAGAGTAGCTGCATCGCTATCTTGTGTAAAAAGCAAATGCTCAGCAGCTAAGACGTCAAACTGCTTGCTTTAAAAATGGATTTTGGCTGAAATCAGAATATCAGGGTCTGACCCTAAAGCCACAGGCCTGGAATGTGCGAGCGTGATACATCTATCGCTTGCATCAACTTTACACCAGGGTAGGACAATCAATTTCAATTGAATACTCATCATTTACGTCACTGGTCATGAGCTGAATATTAGGCTCAGTTTTGTGCTATGCAGTGAATTTGCATGCCCTGGAGAGGTGATATAAAATAATATGAATGACCAGGCAGAAAAAAGCTCTTTTAAAGTTCTGTCACACATCTTTCTACATACCAACATTTTTCCTACGTGAACATATGCAAAACCAACACTGTTTGCCACATTTTTAGGTGTACTTGGAATGGAAGAAGAAGAGGAACTCATTGAGAAACCGACAGTTCAGTCCTAACTTAGATAGGCAAAACTTTGGCATATTGCATGAAATTCCAGGATTTCTGTTTGCTGTAATATACAGATTCCAAATATACACAATATATAGAAATTCCGGGATTTTGGCTCGCTGTAATACACAGCTTATGCTGAACAGCAGCCCCCCAGCCCCCCACCTTCCCAACTAAGCGTGAATTCCATAATTCTTGCTAACAGCACATCAAATGTGAACTACATTGCTGTAAGAACTTTATAAGACATAACCTGTAAGTATAAAATCACATCTAGATACATCACTTATGCAGAAAGCATATTAAAACTGTAATGTATATAGAGAACTTACAAATACTTGAGTAGAAAGCAAAAGAAAGCACAGAGTGGTATCATTTTAATTGGCCTGATACAGAGACATTTTGAACAGAAATAAAAGATGGCATGGAAAAAGAAGATATACTCACAGTAGAGATTTAAATGTTTTAAGTCTTTTAATACTTTCACTACTTTTTAATACTTTCACTACAAGCAATCTTGATTATTTCTGGGTAATATTAGAGTTAGTAGCTAAAATATTCCTTAAAAATACCTTTGCTACTAAATATCTCTCAATATTTAATTTCCTGCCCAGGATTCTGCTGACCTAGTGATAGTAGGAAGAAGAGACAGACTCATTTTTCATAATTGACTGTTAATTCAGTAAAGGATTTGTTCTGCTGATTTCGATCTATACTAAAGGGACAAACAGATAAGATATGCATTTACATAGAGTCATATATGCACAAAATCTTTATTACTGCTTTAGCTAGTACCTAGCAGGAAAACCCATTAAGGTTTTCTGAATTATGAACTGCTCAATATATTTTAATTGTTGAACAACGTAAACTAGCACTGTTTGCAATGCATTTCTAAAGTATTTTTTCCCTGCCTGCTAACAGTAATCCCCTGGGATTTTCTATTAAATAGCACAAACTTTCGAGTCAAAAAAACTGGTAGAAGCCTAAAGCAAGTTTAGAGAGAGGTCTGTCTTGATTCATAGTACAAGTACACGGTTGGTATATATTTAAGAATGACAGTGCTGTCTTTCAGTACTGCTGCCCACAATGCTTGGAAATATATCCTTGCAGTATGCGAAGACATATCCTCTACGAAGCGCCCAGATAAATCAGTTCACCCTTGGCTGTAACTAAATGCTGTCTAGTGACTTGTGATCGACAGGGCTTTACCCTCTGACAGCCAGATTCATTGTTGGGACAGCAACCAATCGTCGGGTTTGACGACACGAGCCTAATCAAAGTTGGAGTATAAAAAGCCCCCTTGGAATATATAAGGTAGACCAGTGTGGCAAGCTGTCTCTCAGATTGCATTCGCTTTCACGGATCTGTTTAGTACTAAAAGGAAAAGGGAAAGGGGAAGGGAAAGGGAAAAAAAAAAAAAAGGGGGAAAGGAAAAAAGCTGCACTGAATGTGAGACCATGCAAAAGCTAGTGATCTATGTTTATATTTACCTGTTCATGCTGATTTCAGTTGATCCGGTGGCTCTTGATGACAGTAGTCAGCCCACAGAGAACGCTGAAAAAGACGGACTGTGCAATGCTTGTACGTGGAGACAGAATACAAAATCTTCCAGAATAGAAGCCATAAAAATTCAAATCCTCAGCAAACTGCGTCTGGAACAAGCTCCTAACATTAGCAGGGATGTTATTAAACAACTTTTACCCAAAGCTCCTCCACTACAGGAACTGATTGATCAGTATGACGTCCAGAGAGACGACAGTAGCGATGGCTCTTTGGAAGACGATGACTATCATGCCACCACCGAAACGATTATCACAATGCCTACGGAGTGTAAGTAACCCTGCTGCTTTCGCCTCCCACCGCTCCTCCGAGAGAGTTGTCTCCCTGCTGTAGAGCCACGCAACTCCTCCTCGGGCTCTCCCAACAGGCTGCTGGCTGGAGTCTGCTAGAGGGAGGGAGGAGAGCGTTATTTCTAAAGAATTTGAGCCAGGTTCAGATGACCGTGTTGCGATCCTTTGTTTTACTGTTCGGTTTTCGGCTCCTTATAACGTCTATGCCCTGTAGCACTTAGGATTTGCCCATTGCCTTAGAAAGCAAAGGGAGATCTGCAGTTTAGTTGACTTCGTTATCTGCTGTACTCAGGGCATTTCCTATCACAAACGTAAAGTACGAGTGCAGATAACGAGATAACTGTATTTTTCTGAGGGAGGTTTCACTGGCCGGTATTTTTAGGAGCAATAGAAATCAGCAGAAATACAGCTTAGAGCACTAGACCTACCTAACTGCAACACGTTATAGCAAGTGCAAGTATAGAGTTAAATTCTTGCTTCTTTGCTGATCCCATAAACTAGCACCACCCACCTCCGAGTTAAAACTATATCTTTAAAGCAAATATGTGTGTAACAGATTTAAATGTTAAAATGTCCATGCTATAGCAATCAGCTCCAGTAGTCGTGCCAAGGAAGAATGAAGGCATTTACTGAATGAGCAGATTCTGAGTTATCTTCTGAGTGCTAAACATCTGCTATGGCTCCTATCAAGTATCTTTTGCATGGCTAATACTATAGTATCTTATGTTCTTCATCAGCTAAAGTATTTGGCTATGGCAGCTGGTTTTTTAAATAACACTTATGAATATGATGTCAAAAAGGAAAAAGATGACAAGACATATAAGGCATGTGAACAGTTACAGATATCGTTACAATACACATGCTAGCATAGTATCAGCTGCTCTAGCCAGCTAAAAATGTACACATCGATGGCAAAGTAACATTATCTGTAACATTTTTCAACTTATTCTTGATTAATAAGATGTGTACTTAATAGCAATATATTGCTGCAGCCTTATCACAAAGTTAAGCTCTGCCAGCAGTTTTGTTCCAGCCTATTACGTCCAAGGCTTTATAACTATTTTTAATTAAACTGTTATATAATTACAATGACTGAAGAAGAGTCATTGTCCTTCATTGATCTGAGTTGATTTCCTTCTTTTTATAAAAAGCCCTTGAGCTATTTTAAATGCACTAAAGAGACCGGTATCTTAAGTGGTAAGATTTATGAATGTCAAAGCCCTCCACCACTTAAGATTAGTATTACCCATTTTATCCTGGCATGGAAAGATATTGCCATGACTAGGTATGACAGCTGCATCGTAGGCTACAGGAAGGAGGAACGCTGCCCTGCACGTGACTTTCCTATAATATTGTTCAAATGAAAACAAAATGATCCTTAGATTAATACTCTTAATTATTTGTTTTCCATTCAGAAAAGAAATTAAAGCGCTCGTGTAGTTTGCCCATGGCTGTCTCTGTTTGTGCAATGTGTAGCACACTGAGGCTATTTAGTAAATTAGAAATAGCTGGATCACCATGTACATTTTGAGTCAGCTTATGCAAAGTTGCTATTCTGCATGCTTTAGGAAGGTCCTCAGGAGACGACTAGCAGAAGCGAGTTGGTAGTAGTCACTGTGAAGTGGAATAAGCTGTGCCCTCTCCCCAGGTAGTTTTTGTGTGGGAAAGAGGCTTTTTTGCAGTTGTACAGGTCAGCCCACAGCACTGGTGCCACTGGTCGGAGCCCCGAGCACGCCGAGGACCGCAAAGGTCCTCCACAGCGCACGTCTTCTCGTGATTGCCCATCGTTTCCGAGTTTCAGCCGAGCACACCTCCACTCTGCCTAGCCTGCGTAGCACAAGGCACCAACTAGAGTTATTTAGAAAATGGTTAGCCAAACCTCATTTTAGCCCGTCTACAAAACAATCTTCGGTTCCTTGTCACATGATGTTACTTTTAGGTGACAGCATAAGGATTTTGTTGACATCCATTAAAATTGCTGTAGAGCATAAACTGCAGGAAATTAATTAAGTTAAATCCACTTTGTTACTGATGATACTGTTTATAGCATATTGTAAGACTTCCTGCACGGTCTGGAAAAAAAATAAATCGGGTTTATATATGCATATTTCTTTTTGTTCCCTGTTCAGTAATCTGTTCTTTCCATTCATTTATAGCTGATTTTCTTGTACAAATGGAGGGAAAACCAAAATGTTGCTTCTTTAAGTTTAGCTCTAAAATACAATATAACAAAGTAGTAAAGGCACAATTGTGGATATACTTGAGGCAAGTCCAAAAACCTACAACAGTGTTTGTGCAGATCCTGAGACTTATTAAACCCATGAAAGACGGTACAAGATATACTGGAATTCGATCTTTGAAACTTGACATGAACCCAGGCACTGGTATTTGGCAGAGTATTGATGTGAAGACAGTGTTGCAAAACTGGCTCAAACAGCCTGAATCCAATTTAGGCATCGAAATAAAAGCTTTTGATGAGAATGGACGCGATCTTGCTGTAACTTTCCCAGGACCAGGTGAAGATGGATTGGTAAGTTTATTTAGAAAAATCCCATTTAAATATCTTGCATTTTATTGGAAAGCATTTCAGTTGTGTTTTAAGGATAAAGTGGAAGCATTGTTTAGGGAATGGAAGATACAAGTTCTGTACAGCCAATTCTTTCGTTCTTTGCTCTCTGATCATGTCAAAATCAATAGCATTCCTGTGCCTCCGTTTCCCTCTTCGAAAAATTGAGACAAATTGCAGTACTTCAGTAAGATGTTGAGAGGCATTAACTGGAAAATGTTTTGGTAATTATTGATGGATAGTCCTATCAAAAGTAATGTTGTTTTCAAATTTGAGAGCAAATACTGTTTAATAAGCAGTAAAGCTAAAAAGAATAGTCATTGGATTATTTCATTGGTAGGAAAGCTGCCTCTGGTAGAGCTGAGAAAGTTTTTGCATTCAAACTGTGAGGGAGTTTCTCCCTATTCTGTATGCATATATTTTTCTATCAACAACAACAAGAATTATCTATGTTTATGAATGTGAGAACAGATCTTCATAATGTTGTGTACCTTTCAGTATGTGATAGAGTGCACCATTCCACCTATTAGAAATGTTTGAACAGAGAAATTCTGCTTGATAAAATAAATGGGTCATAATGATGAGAAAGAGCATAAAATAAACTATCTGGTTCCTTTTTGTAAGTATAGATGAACAAATTACATCTGTGTATGAGTTAAGTGTATGAGTTAAACTACAGCAATTTCCTTGTTATTTGTTTCTGCAAATCACTAATCCTTTACAACCTATAAAAATTCGTGAAGTTATCACAGCTGAAACAATCACAACCATTTTGAATAAAGTATAAAGAATATTATTTTACTTTTACTTCTATGCAGTAGATTAATCTGTTTATCATAGAACCCTTTAGGTTGGAAAAGACCTTTAAGATCATTGAGTCCAACTGTATTTATGTAGCTATGTAATGTTTAACTTCATAGCAGCATAATGCAATTAAAAGAACTTAAAAGGAAAAAAGCTGTGATATCTTAATTGTTGATCCAGTATAGATGTGGATCTCCCACACTTGAAAAGGCCAGCTGGGTATCACGATAAGGCACGTCCTCACCCCCTCCATCCATTCAAATACCCAACGCTGTGTTTTCACACATGTGGATAACCTGTGGTTATCATCATCTGTAAAAACAAACCGATTCAGCAGCGGGGCAGGGTTAGATGCACGGCTGATAACGGGAAAGGAAATTTCTCTTCCCTCCAGCTCCTCTCCGGCAGCTCCCAGTACAGGGATGCTCCTCTCACCAAGCCCCTCCCATATCACTTAGCTGCTGGAGGAGCATCTCCAGCAGCTGGACAACTTGCAGCTGTAAAGGCGGGTATCTTGGAAGGGACAAATCCACGTAAAAAGTTAGCTGGGCTGTTATTTACACCTAAGGAACGGTCTTCCTTCATGGGACAGCCTGGCCAATGCCAAACCGACACGTGGGGCTGAAATCAGTGCACGGAAGGGAAGAAACTTCAGGAACTTTTTCAAGCTCGTGATTGTGAAGGTTGCAATTTCTTTCTGTTCTCAGTTGGTGATTGTGGAAACACACCTTTGGTAGAAAGCGTGTGGCTCAGAGATCTGCCAGAAGTACATTCCTGGCCACAGGGCTCCTTCAGAGGTCAAAATATTAGCTGCTCCTCCAAATTCAGTATGGCAAATTCAGCCCTCTGGCAGAGGGGAAAGCTGTGAAGTATAAGTAACCTGTACCAGCAGGTGAAACACTCGTTTCTACTGCCATTGTAGTCATTCAAGAACGATAGCAATTATGGAGTGATTTTTCTTCTCCTTGGTCTGGACAAGAAGCCTTCCTTGATATCCAGAAAACCTGAACTGAGTATGACTTTAATGGAGGGAATTTCAGAAGGACTCACAGAAGGGAGACCAACACCAGTCAGTCCTATCCTTGAAAAGTTTTTGGAGTTCTTTCTTTCCTTTTGGGAGTTCTTCCATAGAAAAAAAAAAAAAAAAAGTAGCTCTTACTATGGGGTTTAAATCAAACACACAAAACCCACATCAGAAGTAAAAATCCATCATCCTCCAGATTTCTGAAACCTTGTAGCAGTTAACAGAAACGATGCTAGCACTGAGATGGTGGTGATTTCAGAAAGAGGTACTCAGAAATTCAAGTTCTTTATAGAGAAACAGCAGGAAAATGCTGGTCCTCAGCATGAAAAAGAGGAATAATCCTTGAGCAGAGATCAACCGTAGCAGAGATTTGCAGGAGGGCAAAGTGCTGTTTGCAAACATTATTTGAGGATGTTAATTTGACACATCTGTCTGAGACATTATCCATTTGCATGTTTTTACTGAACTTAGGTTTAACCTCAGTAATGCTTCCGCTTCCTTCTCCTCTTCTCACAGAACCCATTTTTAGAGGTCAGAGTTACAGACACACCAAAACGGTCCCGCAGAGATTTTGGCCTCGACTGCGACGAGCACTCGACAGAATCCCGATGTTGTCGCTACCCGCTGACAGTGGATTTTGAAGCTTTCGGATGGGACTGGATTATCGCACCCAAAAGATACAAAGCCAATTACTGCTCTGGAGAATGCGAATTTGTGTTTTTACAAAAATACCCGCACACTCACCTGGTACACCAAGCAAACCCCAGAGGTTCGGCAGGCCCTTGCTGCACGCCCACCAAGATGTCCCCCATAAACATGCTGTACTTCAACGGGAAAGAACAAATAATATACGGCAAGATACCGGCCATGGTTGTAGACCGCTGCGGGTGCTCATGAGATCGTCGTGAGATCCACCACTTCCTAAGTTGTGGAAGCTACCAAAAAAAAAAAAAAGTTATACCCCCTCACCAGTCTTTGAAACTGTGAAGTTACGTATATAGGCATTGCCGACATCCTACATGCTGTATGATAGGCTATCGTACAGATTTAATGCAGCACCAGCTACAGAACGTGAACTAAAGGACAATATAGTTACCTAACGGCTGGCTTTGAGCTACAATCAAAATCAACAGATTTAGCACGTGAAGTTCTCACATTGCGAGGGAATCAATATTCAGTCATTCAGACGCAAACTTATACGCAGGTTTCAATACAGGTTGGTAAATCAAAAGCAAGTTCCTTCTCATCTGAGGACGGAAGGAGCGGGCTTTTAAGTCCATTTCTTCACAGCTTCACTTAGTATTGTATTTACAGGAAAATATATACTGGTAACATATACACCACTACACAATACCACCAGAATCATCCTTAAACACTTGAATATATAGTGCAGAATTGTGAAATGTATCAGATGAAATTCCACATAAATGGACAAATCCTGAACTTAGGGATGGCATAGTGTATTTAGCGTGTTTCCATTCCTTCTTCTCATTAGTATGTTAGTAATCAATGGCAATGGTGCTACGTAAGCAGGCTGAGTAAACAGAGAGGTAGTTATCTAAGTGAAAGAATTTAGAATAACAACGAATTTGCCCTATCCTCAGGTACACTATTCAACATTCGCAACAAATAGGTATTTTTGAAATGAAAGGGAATAGTTTTCTAGACGTAGTAAAACAAAAGGCAGCAGAGAAGTCTAACATTCAAATCGTAATCCCACAAGATAACCTGCCTTTGCAACATTACCGTTTGCACTACGATAAACCAATGCAAATCAGTTGGTTGCTACAGATATTGTTTAAAAAACCACTTTGATATAACTGACTTGTGTAATATGTATGCATCAATATTTTGTAAATAAATGTTTATTTTTTAATCACTGTTGGTATATGTTCATTGCAAGAAAAGAATGACTTTAACCTGTACTTTAGTTTAATAAACAAAACCCAATATTCTCTTCATAATATAATTTCCTGGATTTTAACACAAATAATATGTAGGAACAATGCAACAAAGTAAACCATATGTTGAGAATTATACTACATTTTATATGTTTTTTACATTGGTATGAGCCATCTGTGATAAATGATGGGTGTTGACATGTTTATAAGGTTCTTTGAGTTACTGTTTTTATGGTCATTTTGATCCACAACTGAATTTCCATACTTTGAATGTTATGTCCATAAATAATGATGATACCACAAAAGATTGCTATTAAATGCATTTTATTATATTTAAAAGTTTGCAGCAAAGTATTATCTTATTTGAGTAAACATAGTACACAGATTTCCACACAAATTCTGTACATTTTCCTTATGATAAAAAATTGTTAATTGAAATTAAAAAAAAAAAATCTATTTACTATAAAGTCCATTTCATTTCACATGTGAAATACAACTGATAAAACAGGCATTTGTTTAACAGGCACTGTTAAAACGCCTTCGTGTTAGTATGATACACATTTTTGTTATATTCCAGAATTCAGTTTCCTTTGTGTAAAACCACCTTAAAATTGCAAAAATGCTTGATTTTCTTTCCCTTCTCCTTTTATACATTTTCTGCCTAGGTGGTAAATATTTTGTATTGAGTTTTCTACTTTTTTTATTTGTATGTAAGGACATTAAAATTTAAAGTTTGAGCCATGAGGTTTGAAACTTAAAAGCACACAGATTTTCTACAATTTCTTTTGAACTATTAGGACTTCTGCTAAAGCTGTGTCCGAGCATCAAGCAGATGTTAGGCTTCTCCCGATGTAGTTCATCAGAGCGGGTCTCTGGGGCCCTTAAATACGCTTTCAATTTAGTTTCCCACAAAACACAATCATTGAGTAAATAAAAGATAATTTAAAAACGCTTGGAATACAAAGCCTCGGTGAAGCCACAAGAAGTCAATTGCACAACGCAATTCCTTCTTCTCCAAACCCCAAGGTTACAGAATTAAGGGAGAAGTCCCAGGTTCGTTGAAGTTAACAGCAGAACTTCTGCTGGCTTGAAGGGAGACCAGTGTTTTGCCCTTTGACTTTTAACTCACAACATTCAGGCACTAGATAGTCCCTGCTCATTTGAGCTATCAATAGTATCTCTCTGCGCGAGGCATACCAAAAGCCTCATGGACTGTTCGGAGGCTTCAAATCGACTTAGTTTGTATACTGTGTAGTTAGACCTTCACTAGCTTTAATTGAGTCAGTTCGTATAGCAACAGCTGCAGAGATGTGGCAGCACGCGTTTTGGAGCTGAGAGCAAACAGAACATATTCCCAGTCCGCACCGAAGTCCTGATACAACACCTGCACGATTGTTTTCACTCACGATAGCTAAACTAAAGCTAATGCGAATAGTTACCCCCATATAAGTGACATAACTGGCTGCCTAGTAATAACTGCACCCTGCAGAAATGCAGTGCACAAGCGATGGAATTTTTTTTGCTGGTGTCAGTGAAAACAAAAATAAACTAAAACCAAGAAAAGAAACAATACGAATTCCCAAAAGCATCTACTCCAACCAGCATTCCATCTTGACATTCAGATACGTTTTATTCCATGAAAATTTTAGGCAGTATATGTCCTTCATATTTTGCCAAACTTGGAATTGTTGTAGAGCAGTCCTGGCTCCCATGTTTTTAATGTTGGCCTCACATACAAGTGGCTACTCAAGGCACATGCACTGTGCTTTGATCCTGTTGATTTTAGCTGCTGACTGATTTGTAATTAATGTGTTTATTGCCAATCAATTTGAGATGTAAATAATTAATTTAGTTCTTATGGGCACATCCTTATACTTCCAAGGCTCAGGTCCCAGAGACTTCAGCAGCATCCATGAGTGCTTTATGTGTCAAGAACTCAAATCTCACCGTTAAGCTGGGTACCCAGAAAGCCAGAAATATGCAACAAGAGATAATTTCTGAGAAACAAACAGCCTCGTTTCCTTGCCTGGCATCTTAAGCACCCCATAGGAACAACACAGGTAGAATCCAGCTTTCCAAGGCAGTGTTCAAGCGCCCCAAGATGCACGTGCACACCTGCAACGGGGCAGCCCCTCATCCTGATTTTGCTTCAGCTCTTCCTCTTGGCTCTGCCGCCCAGCTCCTCCCCTCCCAACACGCGCCAGTCTCTTTGCCAGCGCTGTTCTACCCCCGCATCTTACCCAGTTCCAGTACACCCTGGTTGAAGTAGCGCTTCCCCTCCCATTTTTCACAGCATCTCCCATCCCACCCCAGCTCCATCCCCAGCTCACAGCAGACTCCACGCTCTGCCCCACGGCCCCTTTCGCAGGGGGAGCACCCCCCTGCAGTATTGCCCTCCGGCCCGTTAACCGCATCCAAAGCATCCTGCTTCTGCTGAACACTGTGCTTTGCTGGGGGGGGGGGCGGGGGGCACCTTCCAATATGCTCAAATGGAGCCTTTGGAGAGTTTAACAGCCAACACAGAAGTCATCACCACTAAGGGTATGTGAACCACAATTTTTCACAGATGTACTAAATATGAGCAGATTTCAAAGGAACAACTAAAGGCCAAATCCATTCATAGTTTTAGGTAGCTTCTCCTCAATTCTGTAGAGTCTAGGTTTGGTTTTTGTGGTTGTTCATTGGTGTTTGGGGTTTTTTTGGGTGGTTTCTTTTTTAATCACAGAGGTTATTGAATTGACTCATTCTTGGATGTGGATGAGCTCTTTTGGCTAAAAGTCTTAAAAAAGAAATCAGCCTGAGACTAGGCTTGGACAGTTCAGTCTAGGCAGTTACATTTTGTTAAAGTTACAGCAAGACAAAGCAGGGTATTATAATGTGAAGTACTGGACAGACAAACTTAATAACCAAATGATCCCACCTCCGCTTATAAATTTAGTGATTAATAATTCAAAAAAGTTAGGAAATAGTAGGTTATGGAAGGCACTAACAAGAAGCTTTACATGCCAAGTTTATTTCAAAACAACACTGTACCTACGTAATTCAGCAAAAACGTCATGAAGAACCTTAGTTATCTGTTTTAACTGACCCAAGTTAGCCGTGTGCTTGCACTTTAGCTTCATCCCAACAATGTTATCTACAACACATAGATATTTATACATTGATTTAATACCAAGTCACGTGGCAAAGAACCACTCAGTAAATTACTAATGCACCTGCATCTGGTTCTTTATGCAATCTTCTCCTGCAAGCAGTAAGACCGTAACTCTCCCTTGAAATGCAATGTGTAGCATGTTTGAATCCATAAAAATAAGATGTTAACAAGCTCTGGAAACACTGAAGTGCCAATTCTCTCTCCTGTTTAGTTTACAAAAGCCCTGATGAGATCCAAAGGAAGACGTTAGGGCTACAGGCCAACTTCTGCATTTGAACAGTAAAGAAGTACAGCTCTGTTCACTCTTGGCTATTTCTAAATAATCACAAAGTAAGTGATAGTGCCAGCATCTCTAAAGCAATCTTGTGGGGGAAAAAGCAATGGAGAAGTGCAAACGTTCATTCAACAGTAAACTACTGCAATTAATTACCAGGTGTATTGATAAATTAAGCAGAATCATTCTCTTTGGTGGTTGAACGGGGTGAACTTGAAGTATGAAGAACTACTAGAGTGGGTATTCTACTGTCTGTTTTTCGGTACTCCAGAAGTATAGACGACAGCAAGCCTTGAACCCCTCTGTAGATGAGATGTCAAGATCAGCAATGAGCTTTGCAGCATTTTGGGTGTAAATCTTTCACCAGCCTGGGCTGCTAAGGCTTTCTGAGGCTACAGGAAAGACTGTTCCTTTTCTTCAGAAGTGGGCATAATTCACACTAAGCATGCTTTCAAAATAGTACTTTCCAGAGAAAATAAAATAGCTTAGTGGCTACGAGTCAGCCTGTGATGCATCAGTTCTTAACCTAGAGGCTATCTGCGCTCTAAATCTAATTATGCATCCAAAGTAACCAGTGACCCTAAAAGCTATTACCTTTTCTCCCTATAGAAATGTCTTTCACTTACAAGTCAATAACCAAGTTTCATTTCAAACCTGTTGCTCTTCCACTGGATTTATCATACCACCTTGAGTCCATAAAAGCAAAGCCAATCCCTCTTCAAGAGCTGAAAGGATTCAGCTTGAATGAATCCTGCCTGTGAAAAGGCAGAGGGACAAGCCCTGGCTCAGCACTAGCTTTTCTGTTACTCCTGATGAATGCTGTATGACCTTTGGGTGAGACCTGGTTAGGCAGGAAAGCGTAATAATGCCTATTTTTGGCAGGAAATGCACCTTATGTTCCATGTTTCACCATTAAAATTAACAAGAGCCCTTAAAGATTATGATGGTATAGGAAGAGCATCCTGGAAAGCATTACAGAGGCATTACTTGGTAGACAGCTTCCACAAAACTTAGAAAAGGCAGTTTGTGAAGTGTAACATGTTTATGGTAAACTAGTCATGTGCAAAGGATGGCCTGCTTCTACATATTTCAAGGAACTGAGCATAACATAAAACCTGAAAGTTAAAGGAGTTAAATGATTTGACGCGATGTAACCAAGACAGTAAGAAAGATTTTATCTTCTCAAATCCAGGATGATACTGGAGGCATTTGCCTAAACTTTGACTTCCTCTGCCATAAGAATGCTTAAACTGAAAAGCCTGGAAAAGGCTTGTTCTTTGCCAAGATTAAAAGATGTGTTAAAGTAATTCTAACTTAATCATAATCTGTTGCATCATAATCTGAATATGCAGCAATCCAAAATACAATTACGGATGACTTGACTAATAGCTTGCAGTTAAGATTATTTGATTCATGGACTTTTTCTGCAGAAATACAGTCAATTTTTTTCCCCCCTCATTAGTTTTTCACCTCGGAAAGGAGCAATTACCTTCCCAAACAAGCAATAGTATTAGGGAGATAGCACTGCGAATTCACTGCCATAAAGCACTCTGAAATAACGCTCTTTCTTAAGCATCATACACAACAGCACGCAGAGCAAAGACTTTATGCTATAGCATCTGCATCTTTGAAGGAGAGGTTTATTCTGCTTTTAGCCGAGCAGCAATCTGCTCCCCTGCTAGCATTTTCCTCGTCATTTTTCACATTGTTATTCATCGAGTTTGGTAATGCTGACATATGAAACAGCAAAACTGAACACCTGGCTGTCACGCATTATAGCATCAGGTTGCAGCTTCGCCTCGCGCACGGCGCCAGGTGGTCGCAGCAGCAGAGGAGCGGGAGGCACGTCAAACACATGCCTTCAGGCTGAGCTCAGCTGCCTACTGTATGCTGCTGTCATGTGGGATAGCACAGCCTAGGTGCTAGTCCAGGGGAAGAAAAAAAGAAAAAGCCCGTTCCTTCACTGTTATAGGTGACTCCTACCACAATACGCTGAAGCTTCACCTCACCAGCTGGCCAGAGGTTTCTGTTCAGCTGCACTGCTCACCCATCGCAGCGTGGAACAACAAATCCCATAGGATTCCAGTAACAACCATTGTATGCCCAGGGGTACCAAAAAGCATGGGTTATGCCAATTAACATCAGCATAACTTTATCATCATTATTTTCCTTCTAGACGGGAATTATTCTAAGAGCAGAGTAAAACTGGGCTTTTCCCTAATGCAGAAGCTTTCCTCTAAAGTCACATCACAACATGTAGCCACAGCATCAGAATGTTGTACACCGACCTGCAGTCAGATCTCATGGATTCGAGTCCTCACAACGCTATGTATCAACAGTTGCCAAAAAACTCGATAAATCAAACTAATCAAGCATATTTAGTCTGGTTTTGTTTGTTTTTTCTCCAGAGGGAGTTCTTACCTGGCACCCACTCAGGCAGAACATCACCTCTAGAGTGATGCTATTTTCCTAGGGAGACAGAAAATACAGCTGCCCAAAATACTCTCTTTTGAGGCCACCGTGTTGTCTCTGAAATATTCTCAGGCTACTTGCCTCACCTTTTATTCGTTAGCTTTTACGTATAACTTGTGGCCTTCTCATCTATTAATCTACTCCTTTGTACCAATGTCTTTACTTCAGTTTTCGAGTATCTTATTGAAACTGGAAACATTATTAAGGCATCCTCAAAGATTTCTCTTCTGATTTCTAAGAGCATGTAACCCTTCTTGCTCCCACACAACTGTCTCAACTTTCCTTATCAACCAGCTCAGGTCTAGACTCAGGCTCTAGTTGCCACAAAATAACAGTCGCCTTTGGGCTTACTATCATCTTAGGTTTCTTTGCTTGTCAAAAATTTTATCTGCTACTAAAACTCTCTTTTTCCCCTCTTTTTTTTTTTTTTTTAAAAGCTCCCTCTTTGTTCATGGAAACATTCATAGTAAAGTTAAAAAAGTGCACATAAATTTTCAGATTCCAAGGAAAAAAGTATTCAGAAAAAACACTAGATTTTTAGTGCTTTATCCACATTAAAAGCTTCTGAAGGGATTCATTTACTTATTCATGTTTAAAAATAGCAGTCTTAGGAACACTGGGGAAAAAAAAGAAGTATTTTTTCATCTTAACCATTGGTGAACAAGATATTTATTGGTGACTTTTTTCTTACATATTCTGTCATCATATGTAATGAGCAATAGTGAATTACTTTTTACTGGTTCTTATTTCAGAACACAAGTTTTAGGCAGCAAGATACCAGTCGAGTAAGAGATCCTACACAGACCTGCACCTTTTACTTCTGGCGACAGTGATACTCCTCTTACCTTACTTTTGTCCGTGTACTTGCGTTAAGACCCCTGGCCTTTACAAAACGCTTCAGAAATCTGTGGCTGTCCGTGACTGCCCACTTCTTTAAATCTCCCACCTCAATTGTACAAGATCCCATTTGACTAGAATTGCATTAATTGTTACTACCACATAATCATAGATGACAGTCAGTCCTCTTTTTTTCCATTTTTGAGTGGATCTCAAAACAAATTATGCCTACAGAAGGCACAACACAGTCCTCAGAATCTGTTGTTTGGATTAGATATGGCTAAACTTCAGATCTTTAGCTGAAAAAGAACCAAAAATTGGTTCCACAAATTCTTCTCGACTGTTGTTAAGAAGGAGCTTAGTTAGAACAAAACGCGATTACTCGGTTTTGGCCATGCAGCCTTCACGAAGCGCTTCCAGATCCGCTCCCACGGACCCCGATTCTGGTTTTGAAGCCAATTGTTCCTTGGCAGCGTTGCCATGGATCTCACTCAGAGATTTAGCAACACCTTCTCCACCAGCTTACAGCAAACACCGTCGTCTCCAGTACACCCACAGCTTGCTTATACTGCAATTTGTAAGTTACCCATACTGAGTCCTGCCCATGACAGTGACAGGAAGGGTGTGATGCTGTGTCAGCTGAGATTGAGCTCTTCTAACTGTACCCGATACTGTATTTTCACAATAAAAAGTTAAAGCTTCTTGTAAGTAGAATATGCAGTTACAGACTAGATAGATTTATCTGAGCTAAGCATAATCTACTGGGTGCGAGAGCAATAGCTGAGATGCAGCAGCAAAAAGTTGGATGTATGCCCGCAAGTCGGCCAAGCAGGACCGAGCACTTGAGCTTCTCTCGCTAGAGCTGGTGAGGTTGAATCAGCCTGGGCTGATCTAACACCTCTCCACAAGCTTCACAGCTTGTTCTTTCCACTCTTCCACAGAGAGACAAAACTGTCCCTGTTGTATAAGGCACATACCAAAGGCAAGACAACGTCATTAGTGTTTTAGCAGCAAGGAAGCCAGGCCTCAAAAGCCAACTTCACTCCCACATGTGCCACCACGTACAGACAAGGACCTGACTTCCCTCTACATAACTTGACCTACCTAGTTTCTGCACGGTTCTAGAAGTGACACCAACTTGTACATGGTTTATTAAAAAAAGGTATTAGAGTTTCATTTAAACAGTTAAAGACAATTGCATTTGTATGAGGCTAGGTATGTATCTAGGTGGAATAAGGCTCTCTTCCCACAGGGAGAAGCAACAAGAGTGCTGCAGATGCTTACTTTGCTATTACTGAGGCTCAGCAGCTGACTGCATGGCCGGTTGCAGGCAGAGCTTTGGTTTCTGTGTTGACAGGACCCTCTTTAAAAGCAAGCACTAATGGGGAGAGGTGGGATCTACCTGACAAAGTGGTCAAGAGCATCTTTGCCAGCACGCTCACAAACCAGTGAGCAGAGTTTTAACTAGGTTATTCGAGGGGTGGAGTCCAATCCCCTAATGAGTGCGGGAATAGGGGAAGTACGCACGGATGGAGGGGTGGTACTGCCCCCGAGCAAGCTGCAAAACCATCAGGTCCACCTCCAGTGTCCATACACAACATCATATATAGTGGGAAACATGCAGGAGGAGTTAGGACTCTCCGAGCATTTGCAGAGCCATTGGCATCAAAGATATGTCTTCCAACAAGGGAGACATCATGGTGGGTGTCTGTTATGGACCATCTAATCAAGAAACGAGCAAGCCTTCTTTAAAGCGCTAGATGAAACTTCATGGTCACCGGTTAACATGCGGACTTTATCCACCCCGCACCTGCTGGAAGGGCAACGCAGCAGGGCACCAGCATCCTAGAGATTTCTGGAGGATGTTGGATGGGCTGCACGAGAAAGAACTTCTGCTGGCTCTGCTACTCACACCTGGATAGGAATGTGGTGACTGAGGGTAGCTCTGTTGTCATGACTATGAGACAGTAGGGCAAGGGAAAGGAGAAGGTGAAATAACAGGACAACAGCCCTGGGCTTCTGGCTTGTTTCAGCAGTTAGCAGGTGGGATCACGGTGGAAAGCTGCCCTGGAAGGTGAAGGAGCCCAGGAGAACTCACTGATCCCAGAGGACAACCTCTGCACAACCCGGGAGGGTCCCATCTGGGTTGCAAAAAGGGATGTTTCTGTTAGGTAAGAGTTACTACTATCAGTGCAGACAGCAGAAAAGAAAATAACCACAGAATAAAACAAGTCAATATTTTGACAGCTGTTTCTTTAGCTGGGACATTTCTGGGTTCTTTCCTGCAAACTCAAGGAGGCAGAACTGATGTTTGAAATCAGTGAAGTGATTTAAAACCTTTTCTCTCAAAGTAGTGTTTTCTACGTGCTTTACCTGTTCAAGAGTGCTAAACAAATTGAAACAAGCACGAAGCTGAAAAATTGAAATAGAAACAGATAAGCCCAAAGGGAATAATTTCAAGAATGACCTTCTGTCCCTTTCTTGAGCCAAAGCATCAAGTTTTCATGTCTAGTACAGTTCCCATCCATCCACGCACATCCATCCACATGACAACAGAAAGCCAAATCAGACAGTTGTCATTCCGTGAAAGCACCTCTTGCACTTCACTGTATTGCCTCTATAACCTTTACCACTATCAGACCTTATATTTCACAAATCACAGGCTCTTACAGCCAGCTTTATGGAAAAATAAAGGCCAAATTTTCTTCCAGAATAGCCAAATACTTACCATAACAAAAGAGGGGGGAAAAAAACACAACCAAAACCCAAATCAAAACCCAAACCAAAGCATAACTTCATCAACTTATTTTCCTAAAAGCTTGTGAAACTTTCGCAAAACTCAAGGTTGTGTGGCATTGACATGGAAATCAGAACCAGGCACCTTGAATTGCCAATGGTTTTGATTATTACTGAAATGATGACAGAAAAATAAGCGTTTACTGGATCTGAGAAGCCTCTGTTCCACTGGTCCTCCTACTGCACTGAGACATCTAGCTTTAAATTTGTATTAAATCGCGTAACATGTTTTACATTCTACACAAAATACAAGTTTTCAAGTATCCTACAGATAATATCCAGAAGGTCATGTGAAAAAAGTGTAAGAAATTAATGAGATAACCAATCTCCATCTTGCACCTAAGATTATTGTTTCTCTAAAAATCAGGCAAATCCTATCCCAAACAGGATGATCTTTTGGAGACTAAGTAACTTGCTAACTTTTCCCCTGGGGCTTGAGAAGGTGACATTCATGGATCAGCATCTTTGAAAGTCTCCTGGCATTAATATTCTCTCTCTACTGTAAATTACAGGAGAGGAATACAGTGGATTAGTATTTTCAAAAAGACATCCCTGAAAAGACCTTTTTCAACCCAAACCTTGACAACCTGACAACATTTAAAGAGTAAATTCCAAACAGACATTTTGCATAGTTAAATTTAACACATAGGTGCCACTCACAAGCATCTATATTTCTGTGCCAGCATCCACAACTGCCTGAGTCTTGTTATCCCTAACACCAAATCTGTCCTACAAAGGTACAGCTGCATAACGCGAAGTTCTTTTGGTCCTCCTTCCCTTTTACCTAACTGTGTTGTGTTGCTGGCGGGTTTTTTTGTGGGTTGGGTTTTTTGTGGTTTTGTTGGTTTCTTGTGGTGGTTTTTTGTTGTTGTTTGTTTTGTGTGTGTGTTTGGTTTTTTTTTTTAAACATATGGGAAGCTTTCTAATTTCTGTGTTTCTTTTCTCCTGGATGAATGCACTCTCAAGCTATGGGCTAATTCTACTAAAGTACTACTACCTAATGTGGAATAAGTAATTCTATATCACGTGGGGCAAGGAGAGAATGGTATAGACTCCTTCACCAGGCAGGAGGAGGAATAATATTTTCATCCTTTGTTCCAGTTAATTTTTAAGTCTTCTCTCACCATTCATTGTTGTCCATGTCATGCGACTTCCAACAGCCCCCCACTTCGTGAGCTGCGTGGGCTTCTGACAGTAAAGAATATTTTGTAAAAAAAATTTTGAAACTCTTCCAGTGAAATTTTTTAAGTCTAGTTATGTTCTTTAATGATTTTTAATTTTTTTTTTTAATAGTTGACCTTTTCCAATAATGCTTGGCCAGCATAAATCACTGGAAAAGTTGGCAATATTATAAGAAAAAAGTCACAGAAATATTCTTTCTTTTGTCTGTCCAGATGATTGTATTTAAGCAAACAGTAAAACAATGGATAAAACCCCCTTAGACTCAATGACAAAATCACGGACCGGAATCTGAATTTCATGACCATTATTTCATGAGATGAAAGTCTTCAATTCCAGATTTCAGTTGTGCTAAAATACTCAAGTAACCTTTATTCTATACACGTGGAAAGATTGTAAGAGAATATTACAGTTATGGTGGCTTGCTTCAGTGCACTGCAGAGATTACTATGAATTTCATCCCAGGAATTTAGTTGGGAATACCAAGAAAGCTACATGGACAATTGGATGGAAACACACAAACATTTATTTGACCTGCTATTCAGAAACCAAGAGTCTAGATTTCTGGTTTGAGTTCTTTGTACACCCGTTCTTATCCAGCTTTCCTTTGACTTTGGGTATACCTGTTAAAAAAAAAATGAAGTTTCACTCTCACTGTCAGTAAGATAGTCGAATTTGGCTGTTCAAAGTTGAAATTTCTAGTTAGGTATTTTTAATGCTTTTTTATATTGTTTCACATATTTGGGGCTAAAGGGAAGTCTGAGTGCACATAAACCTCTGGGTGAGGAAGTGGCTTTAGCATGAAACTTCAACTTCAGCACTATTCCATAGTCTCATTTCTGCTTAAGAGTTCAACCCAGAGCAGGCTATAATTTATATTATATTAAGTGCAAAATTCTGTTGATTTCACTCTTGTGTTGTTCAATGCACTAAGTGACCCTATTCTGAGATTGTTGACCAAGCACCCCTGGAAAACTACAGAAGATTTTTCTCAGCTAATGCCCAGCCTCACTCATCAGTGCAGGGCTTGCTCTAAAAATGGAAGAATAATGAACTCGTGTTCCCATTTCCCTGAATAGCGCTACAAAACCAAAAAAATTAGGAAGACTCATCTTACAGTTGAAGTAAGTATTGTAAGAAAATTATGATAATGTATATTTGTCACTGACAACTCACATTTGCACTAAAGCTGTGTATCGTGTAGTTGAATGATTACTCCTTAATCATAAACACAATTAGTTGCATATTTCAAGGATATATTTTTCATATTATTGTGAGCATGAACTCCCACTGCCACAGACTGGGTTACACATGCACTCTGGCCAAAGGGGTACCCTGTTATCTCCTGTACCACGGTTCAAAAACTCCAGACTATTGCCAGATGCTAAAAGCAGACTTCATGATCTGTACCAGTGATAATAGAGCCCCATGAAGTACTGTACAAAGAAACAGAGATGTAATTTCAAGTAATTCACAGATGACTTAACAGTATTATTCTCTTCACGAGCAATTAATCTAATCATTTCCCTGTCGAAAACTAAACCCACTAGATACCTAGATTTTGATGCATATATAGAATATTTGTAAATTACTTATTTAGAAAGTCCATCCTTTCTAAATGTGTCATGTAGGTACAAATATGTATTGTCATCATAAGATGGCACTCATGAAAATAACCTTAATGAAAAAGTGAAGTGTAAAAGAGCTTCTCTTTCCAACTGGAGATTTCACAATGAAACTATGACAATCCTATAGCAACGGCACAGTCACTGAAATAGTTTTCTTGAAGATTTTCCATTCCCCTTACAAGGACACCCTGCATGAAGTGCTGAGGTCTGGAAATGTACCTCTGGCTACAGTAGCTGTTCTTAACCCTGTCAGTAGTGTTAAGAAATTAGAAGCGGCATCCTTTGCGTTACTCTAATTCACATTTTGATTCCCAGCTAACTTTTAAAACAAAACTATGCAAAATTCTATCTTCAAGATTAAATCGAATAAACATTTGAAACTATTGTGACCATAGGATGGTGAAAGGTAGGTTAAAAGCTAATACATGCTCCAGACTTGATCTTTTTGGGTGACTGTGACACTCCGGGGGGGACACAAACAGACTCTCATCCTCCTGCAGTTTCTGGTGACAAACTCGTTAGGTTTCCCAAGATAACTGCATCTCCTTTTGCCCTGCAAAAGGCGAGTCAGTAATCACTCCTAAACCTGAACAAGTATTTGTGTATAAAGAAGATTTTATCCTAATAATCTACGTCCCAAAACATTCCCACTCCTGTTGGTACACGGTAAAAGGAAGAAGCAATATAAAGGAAGACTGAGAAAAGTTACTTTGAACAGATTTGAGAATCATTAAGCAGCATCAGCAAAACCCAACTCCTAGTGAGCTTTCTTATCTTCAAGTCAGTGGAGAACAGGCAACAAAAAAAATCATCCTTCCAAAGTGCATTAAAATATTTGTACTAAAAAAACCCATCAAGAAGTGCATACAGCTCTTAAAGCCTGTATGACAATAGATAGCTGCACATATGTGAAAATTTCAGAGCAAAGAAGTTGTAAAATACAGCACAGACTTAAAAATCTTAGGAACATATCTGAAATACCACAAGGTATGCGATATAACTTCATAATACCGCAAAAAGATTAAAACTCTAAAGAAATAAAAATGAAATAAGTTTTCCAACTTTTAATGTACACTCTACAGCATATTTAAGATTTGCTAGCTTTGACTAGCTCTGTACTCCTTGACTAACTTATGTTCCCTGCTGAATGTACACACTGCTATAGCAGAAGGATCCTACATCACTGGATGGCTTTGCGAAAAAAGAAATTCCCTACCATAGAACTGAATGAGAAACTTAGAATATCTTAAGCATTTCAGTGAGGATACACCAATAATGGAAATCCAACATTTGCTTTTGAAAGTACTATTCCAGAAGGTGAATTGGCTCCAAGAGCAGTAGGAAACTACAATACCCTGTCTAAAACATTTCTTTTTTTTTTTTTCCTTCTCTCTCCACATCAATATACTTTATGTATCCTACAGGGGCAATGTATCAGAGGGCAATGGGGACCCTGTTTGTGGAAACCCAATTTCACATCAAGCAACCTGAACTAAATCACGACTGGGGCAAGCCCAATACTTTACCCCAAAGTGATGCATCTACTCCGAGCATACCAGTGCAAAGATTTCCCCAGGATTTTCACTGTCTCTGAGTGCTCCTTTATGATTTAGATAAAAACCTGCCAGGGTGTTTTCTCCGAGACTTCACATCACCCCAAAGGAATGCTGTTGACACCTAATCTCATAGCATAGAGTGCCAAAGATTTTACAATCTGTCCATTTTTCTGAAGCTGTTTGTCACCAAGTGATCACTAACATGTTCAATTGGAAATTCAGTTTCCATCCCAAGACCTAAAAACTATCAAGTGATTAAAAAAACCACCCCATTGCTTCAAGAACATTGTCGCAAGTGACTTACTTATAGCAGAGACTTAGTGCTACTTGTCAAGACAACAAATTGCAAATGCTCCTTCAGAATAAAACATTACCAAAGGGCTATTCCAGCATAACCTCTGCAAGTGGACCCTTTTTTAAGGACAAAATGCACTTTATTTCTGGAAGAAGTACTCCTCTCAAAGGTAACACACAGAAGAAAGTGGAAAATATGTAGAAAATATGAATCATTCCTTGATGGGACAATGATGCATGACACATCATCTCCATCAACCCCGTGACCTATGGGACAATGATGCATGACACATCATCTCCATCAACCCCATGACCTAGACAAAGAGGAGCTACGCAACACAAGGGATTTTTTTTTTTTTTTTTTTTTTTGCACTGTTGCCAGCTTCTTAGTCTTCCTCTAGGACCTTAATACAGTGTTTGGTAATTCTTGCCTTTCCACACAATTTGTTTCATGTTGCGCTCTGATGGACTCTGGACTCTCTACAGGGATCCACTGCTTTTAGCTTTTCTTCATTTACTATCTACCATGGTTGCTCTGGGAGAGCCGTGACCCAGGGAACTCCTCTGTTCTGGGCAACGCAGGGTTGGGAAACTGAGACATCCCTACAGCATCCACCATAAGGCCCCCACACTATGACACCTCCCAGGCTTCATGAATGGGATAGGGACAGAAATTACTTGAACATGGTTAACTTGGAAGAAATTTGCTTGATTTTATCACTACACTCTGTGCATTAATGAACAGGTGACAGTAAAAAAAAAAAAACCACAAACTTTTTACTTTCTCATCAAAAAGCTGCAGTATCCCAAAATAAAATTACTTGCCAGAGACTCCAATTTTGCTATGCAAGTACAGAACTCAAGTAAACATGATTTTGCCTCATCTTGCCAAAAGGTTGTTGAAGAAGGATGTAGAGTAGCAGGAAACAGAGATTTTTAGGATTCTGCAGGCATCCATTTTTCCCTCCGAATCCTGTTCCTGTAACGGAAAGCCTTCCTAGTGAAAGGAGACACCTGCTTTTCCATAGCGCACAGTTCCCCTATGGGCCATGAATAATCCGATACACTTCGGCAGTGGTTTTCATCCTTCAGAATCCAGCGGTAGTCCAATTTAAAATACAGAATAGATTTTCCAAGGTAATAAATTATATCCGTTATTAACGTAAGATTTTTGGACAAATTTGTCTCTACAAAATTAACTAGAGCTTTATAAATACCTGGATAATTGGTCAGTACTGTCCATTTTGGGATCCTGCTTTCTCAGTATTGGCATTGTACTATTCAAGCCGAAATACAACTTGGAAACAAGACAACATAATTTACTGCGTCAAAAAGACGTTTACATTTGATATGCTCACATTGTCATATGTTGAACCAAACATTTAGAAACAGCTGTGAAACTAAAAACATTGGTGGAAGGCTAAACTACATTATATATTTAGTACTGGCACATTCATATACTTTCCAAGTTCAAAAATCCAGGGCTAGAAGAAATATTTATTATTAAAGACTCTCTCTACTTAGACTTTTAAACCAAGTGGTCCTATTCAAGTTTGTTTATGCATCCTATACTGAATTAAAAACAATAATCCTCTGTTAGCTAGTAATGCTTTTGCTTTCTTTCTCTCCTTCTAGCCTCAGGAATATTACAATCTCTACCGTGCAGGTTTTTGTAAGACATATAGACGTTAGATAAGTAAAACTAGATGCTCTGAATATAAGGCAGTGACAGCAAGAAGCTAAGTCAAGGCTATGATCGCATCAAAATTGAACATGATTCCAGACACCCGTAGCACAACCCTAGCGAATCCAAGAAATGCAGTTTGAAAACAAGTTACTCCTAATGTTTTAACTAGCACAAGTCTAGCAACTGTCACTAATCGTCCTAGATTAGGGATCGCAGTTCTGCTGCAAGTTTATGCAGCATCCGGAACAGAGTCCTAGTGCTACAGCGGTAGTCATGGAAAAATTCACAAGCTGATACTGGACTGGCCCAGAGAGCGGTCCATTTTCAAAGGCCACTTGCCACATCACAGAGCAGCAGTAGCGACAAGTTCAGGGGTCAGGTCTTTTATAGCTATAGCTCAGTATTTTAAGTGATACAGGTTTAAAAAATTACTTGTAAACCTCCATCAGCAGCCCAGAGCTCTTACAAAGAGTTTCCACAGATGTAAACTCATTTACAAAAAAAAAAAAAAATTCCTTTTTGTAAAGCTTTTTGCAAAGTCTATTTGATGAGTTTATTTTAGTATTATTTTACATGGCTATGTCCCTTTCAGAAGTACAAAATGGATAATGAAAATCATTCAATATCATTGCCTTTCCAGCTGTAGTTCTAGCTGAAATATTAAGCTATCACATAACAGTGGCAGCTCTCCAGGCAGGGGTGGGGGGAGGAAATGTTTTGCACCTGTTTACAAATGTATTTAGTCATTATTCATCATTACCTTGACTCTACATTAAATACATTCATGCCAGACTCGCTTTCCTTTACCACTGCTTCAATGTTCTCTTACAGCCAAGCTTAAATCTTTACCTTCCAGATGACGGGGAACCCCAAAGGCACTGGCCATTTTATTTTCCTGCATCAGTCCAATCTTCCGTGATTTAAAGAAATCCTTATATGCGTTCGTTCAACATTTCCTCGAAGAAATTTGAAGCCACTCGTCTGCCAACCTACATCAAACATACATAGACAACCTTCTCTTAGATGTCCCCTTTCCAACAGAAACCACATCACTGAAGATCGTCACCTGCTACTGCTCTTACTCCTCAGCTTCAGTAATTTACACAAGCATCCTTCCAAGTACAAGCATGGAGGCGAACGGCGTTGTTATTGACGCAAACACTGACCAGTCCCTCTTCCCATTTTTAGGATTACAGTTGCTCTAGGAGTTTGAATCAGGCTTGAATGATTTTGAAAGAGTTACACAACCTGGGAATTAAAATCAAAAGCACAAACCATACATGATGACAATATTTAGTTGTTTTGGAGCCATAATATGATGTAAGGAACTACTGGGAAAATTTAAAATGAATATAGTTCCTTTGCTGAACTTTGTCCAAGATACTGACATCACTGCTAAAGCCAAAAAATACAGGAGGTTATTTGAGGAGCAAATAGGACCATAAGGAAAATGTATGAATTTCACCATACCAAGACTCTGATTAATTCCAGTCACCACTTACCAGCTATGGCCAATGTATTTTCCCTTAATTTGTCAGACTGTCTCCTGTTCTTAAGGAATGTGATAAAAAATATACTTATAGAAGAACAGATTTTGAAAATGTTTTGCTCACACATATCTGCATAAGCTGCATATTTGCTATATGCCTGCAATCAGATTTTCTTGGAATAAGTATTCCTTTAGGCGTGACTGTACTTTGTTTGCCCTCTTTACTGCTTTAAGGGTAGCAGAGCCTTCACTGCACTTCAGCAGGGTTCGTTGGGGTTTGGGTTTTTTTGTGTGTGGTTTTTTTTTTTTTAACTTAGACTTCAGAGTTTTGAATCTATATTTCTTCAGCTAATTGGGATGGGAGGGGTGTGTCAGAATGAGGATGACTGCAACTATAGAGAAATTTACTTTGAAGATTTATATGTATTTCAGCATGAATGAAATTTATTCCCCAAGCAATTGCCCACACAGACTCTCATCTATGTGATTCACAGGTATTCTACATTGAGCTTCAAGGTAGAAAAGTGCTCTTATATGATGAGCGAGGAGAGCAGACTACCAATCCTTTCTACAACTCTGCATCAACAGGCGAAGGAAATTAATGCATGAATCT
This sequence comes from Gavia stellata, assembly GCF_030936135.1. Lineage (NCBI taxonomy): Eukaryota > Metazoa > Chordata > Aves > Gaviiformes > Gaviidae > Gavia > Gavia stellata. Next base: position 35,577,721 of record NC_082601.1, read on the forward strand.
AACCCTAAACAGCAATACTGGAGAAAAACCCCAAGGAACTGCTGTAGTTCCTAGGGAAGCAGCAGGGACTGTCTGAGCCTTGGAGGAACAGGGCTTTCATACGCTCCTTGTTACTTGATACATAGTCTTAATATAGTTAGAAGAGTTTGAAACAGATGAAGACTGGCTTTATCAAGACAGGATTGACAAAACCTATTACTTTTATGGAGCATGCACAAAGACATGGAGGGTATGAAAAAGGTCTAGGAAATAAAGAAAAGAATCCATTTTTCCTCTACATTGAACCACAAAAACCTTTTCACATAGAAAGTGTGAAATTTAGCACGGTTCAGAATAAAACATGGGCTTTGAGAGGAAAAATAGAAGATAAATCATTTGGTTACACTGAAAGTCTAAAACCACCTTTTACAGAAACTTGAGAACATACCTAAATCTTCTTGCAACATAGGATATGAGAGATTTTTCATAAGATCTTTTCCATATCATCTCTTCCAGCTGAAGCAATAGCCATACAGAAGGCCATATTAATTTAAGATTGCCAGTATTGGGCAAGTGGTTTCTCAGCGTTGGTCCAACGACACAACGGACACGTGAGGCTCCTTATGAGTTCCCAGCCTCTGGTGGAGCTGTGGCTTCCCAGAGGGCAGCCACTGGGAGCACAGGAAGGCATGCCGTCAAAGTGTCCGGAAAGGACATGGACAGCAGGGACTCTGTGCTACACCTACACTGATCAGAAGGAAAAAAACCCCACAAAACAAACAAAAAACAGGCTGAATGGAAGATGAGAAGCTATTCAGGGAACATTTTCCTTTAGATGGTCTATGGGACAGAGCCAAGAGAGATAGCAGTGCTAAAAAGGGATTTGGTGCCAAAACAGCCCATGAAGGCAAGAACAGGACCATTAAGGAGATGATCAGACCCAAGAGCAAGGCAGCCCATAATATCCTTTCCAGTCTGGAACACAAAATACTGCAAAAGTGGGTTGGAGAAGGAGAAGATGATGTGCTTGAAGCTACTTATCTTTGGTTCTTCAGATACAAAGGCAAAGAGGGGCAGGTGGTGGCAGCATTGTTTGAAATTATCAAACCCTACATCTGTAGGGCTAACACACAGAATTGTATTAGCACATATACTAACACAAGAAATTTCCTATTTCCAGAATGAAGTGCGCATTACTATACATTTATAAACAGGCTCTCTGCATATTTTTTACTTATTTCAAATTACACCTTCAGCTCTTGGTGTTCAAGAGCATCACAACACACTCGTCATTAGTCACACAGACGTTCCACGTTGTCTTGAAGCCACATGTAAGCTGGAAGCCCAAGCAGATGCAAGGAACAGGGTGTTGTTATCCTTTAGATACACACTTCACCAATAAACCACTGCTGTGTTTCAGGAACAAAACAGAGCATACAAAGAACACTTCAGTAACCGAATGATTTACCACACATCTACCACCGAAGCTAAGGTAAAACAGACAATTGAGGCATCTGAGAGGAGCAACTGGAGGATAAATTCCATTTTATTGATGTCTTTAAAAAAAAAATTAAAAAATGAAGGTTAAATTTAGATCATTGGGTCATCAGTTAAGGATAAAAGATAGATACTCTAAAGGAGATAAAGCGCTAGAATAACTTTTGAACAAGATGATGAAACAGTAGGCAAACTTTACTTGATATCATTAAGTTTGTGATGGGTTCTGAAGACCGTAACTTCTCTCCAAGGCAAGGCAAAGGATCGGGTTTCTAAGGGAACCAACAAAAGTAATTTAAATATGAGAACACCTTGAGGAAGTCACATATACAGCTCATCATCTTTATTAACAATTAAAAGGAAAAAAACCCTTCCAAATCCGACAGCACTTCACAGTGTGAGAAGTTAATAGGAAAACAGCATGAGATAACCCTGAATGGTAACATTTCCATATTAGCAACTCTCTTTAGGTGATTTTCTCGGCCCAGTAACTTTGCCAAGGCAAACAGGGAAGATGGTACAACATAAAACAGTTACAGGTGTCTAGTTTTGCTCCTGGGCACATGCAGGCCATACGGCTGCAGCTGACACCCCTTCACCAGTCATATGCTTCATCTGATGTCACAGATTGACTCCAGGCTGGCAAAGGGGGAAAAAAACACCTCCCAAGCTCACGCTCCGCCGTGCATCAGTCGGCACGAGAGCCAGAAGAGCCGCAGAGGGGAGAGGGAGGCTGCGGACTCGGCCATGCGAGAAGCCCTGGCCAAGCTGCTGCTCCCACTTCTGCCGTTGAGGGCTCGGCCCGTGGCCGCTGCTTGCCCTCGGTGGAAAGTTAAAACGACAAGAGAGGGAAGAAACAGGAAGGTTTTGCATTATGCTGTTATTTGCGGTGCCAGCAACAGCCAAAACAGATTAGTCAGTGTCCAAATTCACGAGCACGTGCTTCAGAGCCAGCTTCCCAGTTGTTCACCATTTATCTACCCCTCATCTCCTCCTAAGAGAGCGTTAACTGTTTCAAAACTTGAGTAAGTCACCCTCAAATTATTTATCTCAATTTCAGTTAAAGTGAGCGTTCCTGGTATGGCTGGTTTCCCCAAGAGCACAACAAAATTTTTGTGTAAATATCCACCTGTCTCCACAACCAACTTAACAAAATAGTTGTAAAAAAAAAAAATGGAATTTAGAGCAGTCATTAAAGTCAACATCCCAAAATGATGATGAATTTTTGGAGCATGTACAGATACTGCTACAGTTTCACTCCAATGAATGGCAGTAACAACCTACTCTTCCGGGTAGACTACACAATCTCCTAAATACGAGGAGGTTGGGGCTCTGAGAAGAATTGCTTTAATGCTTTTTTCCAAATTCTGAAGTATGTTTCCCACATTGACTAGGACACTAGTACTGAAAATTATTTTTCCCAAAAAAGCTTAATGCGAATCCACTGAACTGAATTTTGTACATATTTTATAATATTTAATTATCAGACTGTGTCTTTAATTACATGCAACCACAGAAGGGAATTTTTGAGTTTGGAGTGCTAAAGAGACAGATTGAGAAAAAAGAAAAACGGTATGAATGAGGAAAAAAAAGAATAAATAGGTAGGAAACTGTGTGGAACAGAAAAAAACCTTTTTCATTCAACCTTAGATACGAAAGCTTCTACTGAGTCCTATAAAATTGAATTTATAGTGCAACAAAAAGGCATTTCTAATTAAATCAAAGTTGTTCATGAGAGCAGTAAGTGCTAGAGGGGAAAAAAGCTGTAGATGGAGAGTTTAAAAAAAAACAAAAAACCCAGGCAGTTGTAGGTAACAAAAAAGAGCAAGAGACAGTAAGAAAGCCATGCGTGAGTAGAAGAAAAGAGAACATTCCTCCTTTCCAGAGGGAGAGGATGCAAGAAGCAGCAGCAAAAAACACAATGAAGGAGAGAATTTACTGGAGAAGAATAAAGTCTGATAGTTGGGGGGCAGGCACAAACAGCAGAGACTATTTGCTGAAAAAATAGAAAATCAGAATTAAAAATAATTCAAAATATAGATAAATTTAATACATTGTTCATTGAGATTAATTTCTGAAAAATTAAATGTGATAATTACATTAATGGAAAACAGACACTTAAAAAGTTACACCACAGTGTTGGGTAAAGAAAAAAGATACAAAACAAGAAAAGCTAGGAAGATCACAGATGCACAATATTATGCGGTATGCACCTCCACAACATCCAGCTATGAATCATCTTCCATTTAAATAAATCCTTTGCTGCCTTATTCTATCAGATTACCTTTACCTAAAAATACTATTCAATAAAAGAAACGTTCCTATAATAGTAAAATACATGTGGGTTTTTTTGCATGAAAGCTTCCAGTAATTTGTGTCTCAGATTGGAAACAGAAGCTAATACAAAATGTAAAAGGATGCTGATTTGCCAAAGTGCAAACAAATAAAATAATATAAACACTTTAGGATGCCTAGAAGACACGAGTGCATGTGAGAGTTGATGGCAAGAGAGTACATTGCTTTTGTGCCTGTTAGGAGACCGTCAGTATGAATAAAGTTATTTATATTTACTTACACATAAACTAATTAAAAATAACACATATCCTTCTGTAATAGAGTTACAAACTAAATGTATTTTTAAACTGCATTGGTAACGTTAACCATAAATGATCATGAGATAAATGCTTCAAAGCACAGACGTATTTTATGCAAATATTTCTACTATATAGTGTAATTAAAAAAAGCACATTCTTAAAGGTTACAGTACTAAAACTATACAAATGGCTTATTTCAAGTCTAAATGGCAAACTTTTAAAGTAAGAATATGTCTGAATTGATCATAGGCAAGAGAACTAAATTTTCCATTCCAAGTTAAAATCCATTAAAACCACACCAAATGGGATTATGTAAGTATAACTCATATTAACATCCGGCTAGGTAGTTAGTATAGGCTCCTTTCTAAGCAACAAGCAGTAGAGCACATTGAGATAAATTTGGAGTCAAATATTTAAGTAAATTTATTTCAGCTTTCATCACAGGTCAAAGAGAAAGATGTCTCATGTTCATAACTGTAGTTTTTCACTGAAACACAATGAAAGACCTTGCAAGGACATTTTATGCTTCAAGCTTTCAAACTTGCTGTATCATAATAGACAGACTTTTTTTTTTTTTCTCCATAAAAAGTAGGTTTTTTCAGTTTGTTGATTGGATGGTTTTGCTTTTTTAACCTTCCTCAGAAGCACTAGAGTGACTGGCTGATGCAGGGGTCAAGATGCTGGGAGATCTGCACTGACTGAGAAAGAATCCCCTCAGGAGCTCAGGTAGTGCATCATATTCACTTGCGTAGGGTCACATATTGATTTTTGCCATCTGGGACTGGAAATACATTTCTTGTGCTACCAGACAAGTCATCTGCAAAATCTTCAACGTTCCCTGCAGCATGGTGAGTAGTTCACTTGCTTAGACCACCTTGAGAGATCTCATTTAATTAGTGAGGATGTTATGGCACAGACGAACAGTGATCTTGTGTTTCTACCAGTAGCCTATGTGCTGATCTTCTAGGGGAGAAATATCTGACCTAAACAAATATTCAGGCTTGACACTAATACCAAGTGAAATGCAATGGCCTGTCATACACAACAGACCAGACTAAGTGATGTAATGAAATAAAAGTTTAGTTCATTCAGGTTAGTGTCTGTACAAAGACTTCCTATGTCGTACAGTTAGGCTTAGCATGAGTCACTCCACGAGTGAAGAGAGAAACTAATGTTAAACTAAACACAAAGATGTCCCCCAGCATTGCTTTACCCTATTTGTATTGCAAATATATGATAAGCAAATCCCATATTTAGAGAACACTGTATTTGAAGTCTCTGTATATTTGGCACATACAGATATTCCCTTACTATCTTGTTAAACATTGAGTACTAACTCCATATCTGTCTGCTTATAGGCAACATTTAACTTTATATATAAATTAGTCTACTTCCAATTAGTATGCAATATCTTTAGTAAAAATTATAGGGTTTTTATAATAAAAGGCATTTCTAGTATAAGAAGTGGAAGAAAAAGAGTAACTTTTAGAACATGAGCATTTAGATGCTGCTCTTAAAGTTACAACAGAATCCCTAAGCAGAGGAAACATTTTTTATATATATATACACACAAACACACAGAGACATTTCAATATGTACTTCAATTGAGGCAAAAATCACATTAGCCTTACACTACATAGTTCATATTCTTCCTATTTTGTAATGAACCCTTTAGAAAAGCCTTCCTGCATTTTTAGTTTGGTCTGTTACTACTTCTAGCTAAAAATCCCTGGGAAGAAGTTCAACGAGGAACGAGAACAGTTGTTGATACTGTCTCATTCCAGGTCTGTTGCACACAGTTCACACACATTCAGGGCTTAGATTAACCTAGTCCATTTTAAACAGCAGATAATTAAAAAAAAATTAAGCATCATAAATTACATTTCATCCAAAAGGCTCTTAAAATGCTTTATAGACTCTACACACAGATCACTCCATCAGTCACCAAAAGCAAGTACCTCTGGGACGAAACGCAACAACTGTTCCAAGGGGCATGGCAGAAGAGAGGAAGTGAGGAATACCAGCACATCGAATTGCAATTGCAGGGGGAATTTAGGTAGGAAGAATGTAATTACCCCATTTGGAGCCTGGCCAGACCACGGGGGTTAACATCCTATAAAGAGCCCTATGAGAATTTTAACAACCCCTAGTGCTCAGGACCTTTAATTTATATTAGCCCTCAGGAGCAAGGCTAACAGCTCTGCTCAACTGGTTTTGTATGCCGCTACAGGAAGCGGGGGAAAATCAACTTCTAGTTCCCTGCGGTTTCCACCCAACTATAAGCAGATTAATACTACTTAGTCTGCAATATCTGATGAAAACGCAGCAGAAGGCAACATGATGGAAAGCTGCACTGAATCAGAGCAATTCTTACCGATCCTTCAAAAGCCGTACAGGAAGAAAATGTTTCCTACTCCGATGAGTCCTAAGTCCTCATAAAGAAAGCATTCAGGATCATCTCAGCAGGTGTAACAATAAATAAATACTGTAAAGATACACAGATAGGAAGATGGCATCAGAAATACCTATTGCCTCTCCAAGAGCAACCTCTGAGAAAGAGCAGGAAACTAAAGCATGTGTACAGATCACTTTCTTTCATATATGAAGTACGTAGTTGTCACCAATTACACTTCTTAAGATATCTTATGTTAGTAGATACATGTGTGCGCATTTTAATTCTTTTTGCTTAAGTAAGACTGAATGTTAAAAGCCACAATGAAAGTAAGAAAGGTGAGCAGGTAGGAAGAAGTATAAGCATGCAGCTCATCTTACTTTTTTCCACTGTCACCTTTAAGCAATTAAAAAAAATGTAGACTTCCTTCCAAGTTTCCTTCCTCCAAAATAAAATATCAAGTGAGGCTATAATGGAGCATAGCTTTTTACTCCCATTGAACCAAAAGCATTTGGAGCAAATTCCAAGAGACTGCCAAATACTCTTTGAAATTGTTTACATTATGTATCCATACCCCACAGAAGTATCTTATTTCTTCAACTAGGTTACACACAACCTAGAGCCATTTAATTTCTTTACCATAGTCTAATGTAATGCACTGCAGGTATTTTTATTTCATTGTTTTTAAACTTCTGAATGTCCACAGGGGTGCATTTTATTTGCCTTTGGCTAATTTATTCTGTTCACATCGGACATGCATAATAACAAAAGTATCAGGGTATTCCCTATGATTTTCTCTTAAAGACCTTTATTTGTTCCATCTTATAACCAGAATTACTCATTAGGATGCAAGAAACTGTGAAAGGAGAAACAATGAAAGGCTTCTCCAAATCAAGCAAAGCGGAGCACTTTGGGTTGTAAATATTCCTTGGCCACAGCAGAGATGCTGTATATCACATGGACACACTACTGCTGCAGGAGTTTGTGATTTATGCTAATGAGAAAAGCCACCTTGACGAACAGAAAACAAAGGACAGAACAGTTCAGTGCTGATACAGATTTCAAACATTAGGTTTAAGTTTCACAGGAAATACCGAAGACCAGTGGTTACAGGAATCTCACAACACTGGTACATATCTGGGAGTCTTCACTGGAGAGATGTCAGTCAGAGGCACAAATCACTTATGAGTGATTTGTACCACGCAGTTTTATCCCGGGTCTTATCAGCTCTCCTGTGTGCTCTGGTGAAGAGTGGACAGTCCCTGCTTTTTAAAGAGCATTCACAGATCAGTACTTTAACTACAAAAACACCCTTGAAAAAGCACATCATTCAGTCTTCTATGTAAGACCACTATGCAAGAGTGCTCCACATCATTGCAGCTATAAGGGAGACCTTGACTTGCTACAAGTTTGTGTTTAAGCAGGACTCAGCACTGGATTGGCATGATCCTCTCCTCCTCCCCAAACAGTTCTGGTACATTTTTCAAGGACTAAGCAAGTGTTTCGGAGCCTAATTTTTCACTGACTTTCAAGATTAAATGAGCTTCTCCGAGTCCGTAAGAACTAGATTTGAAAAGCCTTTAAGCACATACAAAGTTGCCACATGTGCTCATCCCTCATTGACTTCTGAACATTTAGGAAAACCCCAGCGCTGGTTTAGAATCTGTGTGTCCTTTCTACATTCAAAGACGACCAAAAACAACTGTGCAAGGTCTTTGAAAGGCCATAAAAGGCAGAAATTCATACTTCATGAACTAGAACTTGTTACAGAAGACACAGACCTGCTCTGCTTGAAGGTCCGAGTTCATTCCATGGAAACTGATCCAAATAGGTAGGTTACTTTCAGGGATGTGTGTCTTGACCATTTAAAGAATCAGTCTAAGTTACAAACTCATTTCTTGTCCATATCTACTATGCGGAGACCATGTCCATGGCAAATAAGAGCCAATGGCAGGGACTTGATAAGCGAATTTATTCCTTTACAACAATCACACTGTACAAATTATCAAGTCCATAAATTAATCTCATGCTTTCACTTAATACTTGACTAAACAGAGTGTCACAGGCCATAGTGCAAATTTTGTCCTCATGATTACTAGAAGTGCTCTCCCCTTCCGACACCTGTAAGGAGGAGACCTCTGCTCATATGTATTGCTTTCAAGCTATTCATGCCTCACCTTGAATATAAAAAATGCTACACAAGTAAAGAAAACGCTACACAGGTAAAGACAAAATACAAAAACCTCTATGCAGACAACTCCAGGTCAGATTTAGGAGGAGTTCAAATTAGGCTCCCATGCAGAAGACAGACAGTAAGCGTTCCTATGGTCATGAAACGGATCATTAAAATAAAACCGATTAGAAAATGTAGCCAAACTCACTCTGGCTGAAGAGGCTTAAAACTGCAGAAATATCTATGCTATTGAAATATAAGTAAAATTTTTTCAAACAAACAAACAAAAAAAGCAAGCATTTGTGTGATTTGCAGGGTCAGCACTGTTAATTTATAGCAAGACCATGGCACACTGAGGACCCTTTTTGTATTTCTCCAAATACATACTATCATACAGATGCAGTGCACTGTGTCACATACGCACAATAATTAAACAACACGGACAGCTTCATCTAGCTGTTTGCTGTGACATATTAAAAAATAATAAAACCCAGCGGTTTTTAGGTTTAAAACAAGGTGGGGAAAAACAAGGACTGTATTTTGCCCCATTGGTTAAAGTGAACAAAAGTGGCCATGTATCTTAACACCTGGGAAAAGTCAGGGCATGCACAGCTGGCCGCGAGCTGGTCACACATTCCTGAGGTTACAATTACAACCAGTGTTCTCAAACCAGGCTCATTGACAAGCAGTTGCAGATGGCCAAAATGCTTATGTATGGAAATAGCTTTACTCAGCAAAATCTTAGAAAAATAACATATCAATAGGAACACTTGTATGTGTAGATATAGCACTTTCTCAGTGATGTTTTCTTCAGTTAGCCCACAGGTCATGTCATACAAACTGAAAACAGGAAATCTTTTGTGTTGCACATCATATATATCATTTGGTACCAGCATATCATTTTCCCCAACAAGCAGACTTCCAGTGTAGTTAAAGTGGGGAAATACTATCAGTGTGTTAGGTTCTGTTCCCAGATTTGCCAACAGCGAGCTACGTGGTCAGTCCTCTTTTCAATGCACCAGTTTAATGAAGGGACAAATGGGCATAATATGATTTTAATTTGTGTACACAACTTCACATTTCTGACACTTGGATGAACAGCAACAAACACTGTAAAGTATCATTTTATAATATCTGTAAATAACACGAGGAAAAGAACATACTCATGTTTTCTCTCTTCAGCAATGACATTTAAAAAAATACACCTACATGAAAACTTCTGTGATGCTTACTGAAACAATCAAAATTCAAACATGGTAAAAACTAAAACATGTCCTGTTTAGATATGAGAATACAAAATGAAGGTTTTCATTATTTGCAAAACAATCCTTACAAGATAACTCTTTGATGATGGAGTGATCACATGATTGGGTGACATTTTTTGTGATGCTGAAAGCATGGACACTTAATATAGAAGAAAGGACAACAGTTATTATTGTGTTAAAATACAGGAGGAAAAAGATATAAGTGCAACATATAATATGCTTTTAATTAACAGTTTCAAACTCCTGAGTGTTTGGCAAAATCTATACCAGAAATGATATAGTAGAAACGATCAGACTTCACACCAACGCGGCCAGAGCCAGCAATCAGGGCAGAAGTCTCAACTGAAATTTAAGCTAGGGCACTGATGTCTATAAGCGAACCCTTTTTCATAAGAAAAGAACGACTATCTTTTCCAACACAGAATATACAGAAGGTGCATCAAGGCGTGATTATAAATATTTTAATTGCAAATTTTTCTCAATAAACACCACAGTAGAAGAACAAATATACAAGAGTATTGCTCATGCCTGCTACCCCCTGAGCAAGAGCCCTGTTACTGTGATTAGTACAGGCCAACAGATGAACATCTTCATGCACACGACCAGCAAGGCCAAAAGGTCACTATGGTTTTAATTTACTATTTGCTATAAAACTCATATCTTAAACTGACTTCACATACATTTTCCAGATATTAAACATACCTTGAAGTCAACAAATCGCTCAGTGTAAACTCCTATTAATATTTTGATGCAAACCAGCCCAAAGTAGAGAAGACCTCTCCAGGGCTTCCGGCTGTCCATTTTATTGGGCCTTACACCACGCTCCTTGAGACAGAGAAATCTTCCTCTACGAAGAATAGGGAGTTTTGCCAGGGTAAAGAGCACAGGAGCAGACCTATTGTACAGCAGTAATCATAAAACTCTCTCAAAACTATTAATGTTTGCACAGAACACTTCAACTCATTATTAAAAAGATTTGTAAATAAAATATTAAATGTGATTCCCAGTGTTGTAGGTTAGCATTTGTGAATATGCCTAAGTCTCTTGAAAGAGAATTAGTTGCAAGGTAAATTTGAACTTCCATATTCCCTTCTGTATATTGAGCTTTTCAAAGACTATTTTATTCAGCTTGTAACTACCAGCACAAATGCTGATTCTAAATATATCTGCTGAACTCTAAATGACTTCTGTTTATAGAAATAGGACATAACAAGCTATTAAATCTTCCTTACAACAAACTGTGCTATGCCAAAATACTTGCTCCAGATTTTGAGCTACAGTTAAAAGACTTAGATGGGCAACCAGAATGGGCAAGACAGTTATTATTGCAATATATTTTATCATTTAAGCCTTTCCTTAGACGGACTTCATTTTAGTCTTATTAATTCTGCATCCACACAGGTTTTAAAAAAAGAAAAACTCTAGCGGTGCTTGAAACCTTCACCACTTTACATGATTAAAAAATTCAGCACAACACTTTGTTGCTATACGGCATCCAAATAAATTCAGAAGGAGCAGGACAATAACAATGAAAAACTGCATAACTTTTGACGACTCAGAGTAGTATAGAGTCAGAAATTATACAGTCCTGAGGACTCCACAAGGAGTTCATAATTAGGCAAGAATAAACTGCACCCACCCATTAACCATTAGGTTCACACTCATCATAGTAAACAGTGTAAGCTGAGTTACAGAGTTTGGGGTTTTTCCCCCCCTGTAAACTCTGCATCCAGCTCAAGGCTGATTGAGCTGTTTCTTCAGCTTCCATAATCTGCAAGTGGTTGGTGCACTATTAAGTGTTTTCAGGTTCTACAGTGAAGCTCACTAATAGTATAAAATACTACTATTCTAAAAGGCCAGTATCCATTTTATTGCTGTTATAGTAGATGCATAATCACATTTACTTATTTGCAGACATAGACCAAAATTGTAATTTCAAATCCACATTTCCTAAAGGAGTTGGCAACATTTTCAGTTGCTCAAAGGTCACCGTAAATAAAGCATAGAAGGTATGGCTCTCCTAAATGGCAATGGGATCTTGGGCAAGCAGTTTTGAAAAAGGGGATTTTTGAAGCTGAATGTGAAGCTTTAAGTGCAACAATTAAGGAAGTGTTCTGTAATGGAGGAGGCTACCTTGTGGGAGAAGTAACTGTATGAATCCCTCTGACGAGGGAACATTTTTCTAGAACTACACATATATAGTTTCACAAGTCTTAGTAGCTATTAACAGGTTCTTGTTCTAAATTATACACACCTAAGCTGTCAGGGAATGTCAGGAATGTTAACTGACTAAATACTAGTGAAACTCTACCTGCTTAAGTGAAGAAGAACAGCAGCACATTACTTTGAAACAATCTATTTACTACTAGTCAGTTTTGGCCAAAGCTGACAAGAATCATACCTAGATTTGCTCCTCACAGCTGAAACTATTTGCCTTTCAACAACTACTTTACATGAAATAAACTCAAATTATTTCAAAAAGAATTTTCCTTTCCATTCTCTTGAAGTGAGGTGACAGGACTCTCTTAAAGCTACTTAACGAACAAGAGGAGGTTTCTCTCCCCACCACCTTTTTTTTTTTTTAAATTGAGAAAATAATTTCTCCTACCTTTCATCAGGAACACTATCTCTCATTTATCTAACATAAACAGTATCAGACTAATAAGAACAAGGAAAGACATAACCTCTTTGTTATTTTCTATCAACTTTGATAATTTTACCTGACTAAGCATCTTTAAATCCTCCAAAAATAGGCTGTTCTGATACTAGAAATAAGGTAGAACCTTAGTTCTACCAATGGAATTTTATTACTGCAATGACCTGGTAAGTGAACACTCACATACAAACGCTTCATACAGCATTCCTCTGTCAAAACGCTTGCTCCTTGTGAATATTGTAATTTAAACAGGCATTTTAAGTGCTGAAGCAAAAAATATCAGTGATCTAAAAAATCTAAAAAATGTAATGATTCAATTAATGCTGAGTTACTCCATGCATGAATGAACAATTCGACCTGGGCTTGAATACAGTATTCTAATAACGCAGCTGCCATATTCATTGGTCTCTACATTTCCTGAAAACTAATCTGCCAAACAAGTTATACAGTATTAATCTTCTGCGCTTCCGTTCTTGGAGTGCTGCGTTAGTAATGCTCCACAATTGCATGTCATTTCATTGAAATGCTACATTTTTTAGAACATTTACAGATACTATCATTCTAAAATTAAGACAGATATATTTTCCAGTTGAAGAGCTACTACTGCCACCTTTGAGCATCTGAGTGGTATGTACTGGTTTCTAGGAAACTTCAGGTCAGTTTAGGCAGTAATTTTTAAATATTTTGAAATACTTGGCGTCATTCTTTTTCTAGGTACACATGGTATTGCATCTGCAGTTTTGAGGTATTGTTTTCCAAGAGGCTGTCAGAACCATAGCTGTTCAAAACCTTAGTAGCACAATGTATTTGTCATAAGACATACAGAAAATAAATGGACTAAGATTAAAAATATTTTCACATAAAACAAAAAATTCCATGCACTAAACAAGAACCTCTCCTGTACCACTTGGTGGGTACTATCCCAGTATGCAGTGCTGGACCTAACTGAGTAAGCTCTGGCAAAGCTTCACCTATAATACCAACCAACTTCATATGGAGTTAATACAAAATGTGTGTTAGCCTGGGCCCTCAAGAGCAATTTTTTTCTCCCTTGATAAATATACTTTGTTTCATTTCAGGGTGAAATTACAAATACAGAAATAACCTTCGAGCAAAACCAAATTCAGAGTTGCTTTGGCCGAGTAATTCAGCCCAATGAAATCTTCAATAAAATTACTGATGTGCAAAAAGACTTATGATGGGTTGATGAAAGACGACAATAAATTTGGATAAACATTTACAACTTCAGATACAAAAGTGATTAAAAAAAATAAGTAAGAATTCTGTAACTGCAGATGACAGCAGCATTACAGTTAATATTTAATCATGATATTGTGAGAATGTTCAGTAGTGGAAGACAGGATTAACATATTGCTTTAAAACATTCCATTACTTTCTGCATCTGTTTACTGATAATAAAAGAAACAGCTGTTCTAAATGTAACATTAACAGGTGTAAACCATTCATTTGAGATTTTAAAACAATAATTCTCCCCCATTTCCTCCTTAGCTATTTTGAAATGACATTACGAACACCCCTCCTATTAGCTTACACAATTAACTCGTAATTGTTTAACCTCTCCGCATGTCCGCAAAACATATACATGTGGAGTTAGCTTCCTTCTCATTTTGTGCAAAAGGCTCTGTTCTTCTGCAGTGCACATCCTGAACTAATGCACCAGATGTGTCCCATAAAATGGTTGGTCACACTATTCAGCAGCTTTCCTTTAGCAACTGTTCTATATCAAATTTACTGTAAAAAAGCATCGTAATTATGAAGTAACACTGTATCAAATTCACAGACCTAATATCTCACTATGTTCAGTTAAACTATGAATGATAATTGAGCTTGAAATTGTATATTTACTTTAAATAAGTCCTCCAAATCATCTGCAACAATGTGTGCTTAATTCGAAGCCATTAACAAAAGATTTAACATTTCCACATTTATACTCTCCATAATTTCAGATATGATACTCTGTACTTAGAGAGAGAGAGAGAAAAAAGAATAAAAGCTAATTCTGGTAGCTTTCCATTTGCAAAATTAAATGGATATACCTGAAGTTTCTCACAATTGCTAACCCAGCCTGTTAAATGCTGGGTACAAAAGAAACAAAACATTCAAGAATCCTTCAGTATTGCAGCCAAAAAATTAAATCAGAATTATAAGTTTGTTTAACAAAACCAAACCAAAGGCCCCTACCAAAGAAAAACTAGACCTGCTTTACAGAAGATAAAACAAGGTCTGAAGACCAAATACTATAACCCTTCCAAAAACTTGAAAAGTTGCTCTTTGATGCTTACTTTCATGAAAATAGTACCAATATGTATGTAGGGAGAAAAACAAAAAAAAGGAAGGAAACCACTTGCATAAATTGAGACCAAGGAATGGGTGCTTGTATAGCTAAGCAGAGTGTTGCTTGGGATTACTGATCCTATTGCTAGATATTGTAAATATTCCATATTAGAATATAGAAATACAGAAGAAGAATACATTTTAGCAAATCACAAATTACATCATACAGATTTTACTGTTGCCAATGACTGCTAAGTGCTCCTGAAATAAGTTAAGCTTTCCTCTGTTTTTGCTACTCTTCTCTGAACTGCTACTAATCATACTAAAGGAAGAAAAAAATCCCCAGAAATACTGCAAATCCATTCACACACACATTTCTTAACTGAGAGGAAACAGAAAAGTCATTAACATTCCTAATACATTCAGAAAACAAAAACACATAAAAGGCGCTACCTCCATTTCATGTTTATACCCATGTTTATATGCAGGGAAAAAGAATTCTTTTTTCAATGAGATTTTCCTGTATTTAAAAAGAAAATTTATATTCAATGGTTTCCTATTAAAACAATATGCAACTCTTCAGAATTTGGGCAAGGTGGACACCTGAGCTGCAAATACACCACCAGAACTGAACCTGCCCAAATTGACTGTACAAATGATCCTCTGAAAAATGCAAAGCTACGTACAACCAAAAGGTTTTTTAAGTTTTATTATGAAATCATGCTTTGGTCTGGAAAGCTCCTGATTATCATGTAGGGAACACTGCTTCCTGCACTAGGCATATTTTTAGAAGGCAAACATGCACACCATGAACGATTAGCATCATCGTAAACAGTAACACTTTGACCTGCTGGTGACTGAAAGTAAGGAAGGAATGATCCTCATTCATGGTCAACCTCAGACCTGCCTACCCATCATTTTAACTGGCCAAAATTGTACAAAAATACAATGCCAGCAGAGGGCAGCGCAAATACTAGAAGTCCCCTGAAATGCCCCGACCTGACCACTCGTGGTGGAAACCACTTCGTGGGTCCACGGATGTGACAGCCTGTCTGCTCGCCGCTGGGGACAGATGCCCACCAGCTCCTGTCCCACCGCTTCCTCCTCTAAGATAAGAGGTCAACAACAACAATAACCAAGTCTACTCATCGTTACACATTTCAGATTTTCTTCTTCCTTTCAAACAGCCCATACAGCTGGGGACTGCCTGACTGCAAGGACAGGCAGCCTTTCAATGCTCTCCAGAAAGTCTCCTGGGGTTCACCACCTAATGAAACGCTTGAGTGGCACCAGGGGCTGATCCAATGGCAGTTAAGTCGATGTACCTTCCTTTTTGAAAACCATTAAATCAAGCACACCATTTGACTTCTTTCACACTTGTAAATCTAGAAGTAGGGTACTTTTATTGTTTAAGTATGGAATATAAAATGGATGCATCACCAGAGGCATCAGCAAGAGCAACTCCAGAAAAAGAACGAACATCTCCAGAAACAGAAAGTAGCATTTCCTTCTGTTGTCCACACTGGATAAAGGAAGGAGAGACCCACCCTATCTAAAGCCATCTCCCATCAGCACAGTATCAGAGCAACTCACAATTTGAACTTGCGCCCCCAACCACAAGTACCACGGTGGGCAGACATCCAGACTTACAGCTTCAAAGCTGTGCTACAGCACTCACTGATGGCCCCCAGCCACACAACAATCCCCAATATTCCACAGAAACAGAAAAAAACCTGTACGTACGTGTACCCAAGGAAGAAATCCACAGCAGCCCTCTGAGGTAAAGGACAGCAAACCTAGCAAAAAGAGAAGAAGGGAAGGGAGTAGGGAAAGAGGGAAGACCCAGCTCCCAACTGCCTAACCTGGTGCACCTGCACCCACAGCAACACCTGACACTAATTTGCTTCCATAGCTACTAAGCCCACCTTGGCACCTGTGAATACCAATTTACCAATCACTTTTTATCCTCAGCCTAGGGCCTGAATATCTACTAAACAACTTGTCCTCTGCAACGGTACTATTACATGAAAGCACTTGATGTTGACTCTAGTCTTATCAAACACACTATAGCATTTGCTCCAGTATAATTAGGATACAGCTATTTTACCTTTTGGAAAATAACTAGCAATTATTAACATCATTAAATACTACACATTATATTCCCAACTGACTAAAATTGGTTCAGTATTCATTTAAGTTCCAACAAACTTTGGAGATAAATTTCTGTTCCCCAGCTTACCTTTGGCTTTTCTTACTGTAATGGCTACTCTCTAAACTCTCACAGTTTGTATCCAAACAAGAATAAAAATAAACAAACTATAACCTTCTGCATCCACTGCAAGGCTGGGATCCTGTTTCCCCCTCGGAGCCAAGAGTCATGTCTCCTTCCTGTGTCTCCATCCACCTTCTCACTTCCATTCTAAAAATTCACATCTTCTGCACCGAGTGACATTTACAGCCAAGTGTCCAGTTTTCCAGTGACATTCTCATCTTGTGCCTTGCTCACCAGTTCAGAAAGATATCCTGCTTGTGCCCTCTGATCATCCCTGCCCTTTTCCCCCATCAGTCCCTGTGCTGCCCACCCTCCTTTGGAGCTCACTACCAGAAAAGTATTTCATTCATCGCTACCTCTTAAGACTCCCTCAGCATGGCAGTAGATATCAAAATTTCTCTTCCTCCAGAAAGAGTCCTCTCCTTTCCAATTTACACTTAACTACCATCACACAGAACTCACTTGACACCCTTCAGCTGTTCCCAATCTGACCTTCCACATGTGCATGACAGAGATGGGGAACAGCAACAGAGGGGGCTGTGCTTTCTTGTGCTCCTACGCCTTTAGAGCCGTGAAGGACGCACCTTGTTTGCTACTACATCTTATCTTAGCTCAGACCTTCGCACCATTGTACCACATATCGGGGGGGTAACAAACAAAACTTTCCCATGCATTTGCATTCTTCGCTCCCCTAAACCTTCCTGTGTCTCTCCTGGGCAAAAGTCAGCATGTGTTGTGAATGGAGCAGAAGTCTATGTGTGCTGATTGTCCAGCCACCTGCTGCAGAACAGAGCAGACCATTGAGTTCAGCCTGCCTTTCACCTACGTGGGGGCACAAGGTACTCCCAGCTCACTGTCAAGAGCATCCCCCTAAGCAGTTCACTCCACATGCACATATATGAACTCTACATAAGACTAACAGAGCTACTTTGAGGCAAACACACTATAATTAATGGGGGTGGCTACTTAAAATGAGCACGGTGATTTAAAATGACTGCTACGGAGGGCAATTAATGTTTCCTGTACTTGTTTTTCCTTTCTCCAGTTTGCAGTTATAAACCTCTCTTCTATATGAAAAGGATAAACTTACTTCAACAGCATAAAAACATAATCATTACCTTTCAGTTTAGAATTTATATGTCATCATGTATTGCTGTGATGTGATTTCTTAACTTAGTTCACCAGTTCAGCATTGTTTCATACAGAGCAAGAGATCAGTAATTTACATTTTCAGATTATACATTTGCTTGTCTGGTCCAATACTCCTGTCCACAAACTAGCTTGCTCTCAGGTCTTTCAGCAACCCTCAACCATCTATCTACCTAGCAGCCACCGAAACACAATAAAGCTAGGTCTTACCACCACATTTTCATAGTGCCAAAATTTGCTAATAACAGAACAACTGGGGGTGGACATAAAGTTTTAGGTGATCTTTCTTGAAACTTTTAAAACATACTCTTCCAGAGACATTGCATCTGCTATGCACAGAAGGCGTAATCGGGTAGCTTTATGGAAGTAGGCTACTACCTGAAATAGAGGAGTAAACATTATGTTCTGGTAGAAAGAGAATGAACAAGTTTACCAGAATCAGTAGCTCTCTATATAGCAGACTTCGCCCTAGTTATGCCACATTCTCCTCGACTGAGGACAATTTATATTTCCCACCCCCAAACAGTTTGTATACAGCACTGCACTGACACACATGTATTGGCATCTACTTTCAGTGCTAACCTGTGCTCCTGTGACAGGATCCTTTCATCTTTCAAGTCACTGGCTGATTTTTGTTGAGCTAAAGCTTTAAGAGTATACTATACTTTTAAGAATCACACTTTTGTAAGTGTGTAAAAAAACTTTTTGGAGATTGGACACTAGGACTTCAAAACTCTACACGAGCTAACAATCTCCACATAGAAATACAACACTATGAAACTGTAACTATAATAACTGCACATGGCAATGCCACATTTAAGTACTTACAACTATCTGGCATTCCTTTGAAAATTAACATCTCATGTCCTTAGTACAATAAACTTTACCAGGCTCTGTTGAAAGCAACTTCTCACCACTTCACATCTAAAAAATTTTCACATACAGGTATTTTCTAAACCCGCAGCAATAAAAAAAAGCATCAAACCAGCTGAGAACATTTCTTTAATAAGTTCTTTTAAAAAATAGTGATGAGTTGTTTTTCTACAGTATTTCTTTCCAGTTTTCAAGTAGCATTTGAATTTAAATAAAAAAAGTCTCTAGGAGGTGAACGTATGATAATGAAAAGTTATTATACAAAAGCTTTGCACAAAACATACTGAAATTACAGAGTAATGATCAAAATTAAGCAAGAGAAATATGATCCCAAACAAAATGTTCCATTTACTGAATAATTTCCGTGGAGTTGTGCTTGTCAACTTCTGGAATATCTGTTAAGTGATGAAAAAAAGGACGACCATGAACACAGCCTTTATTTTCCTTTCCAAGCTGTTGCTTCATCCTGTAAATTGTGTTTTGTACATCTTCCTTTGACAAATGCAAGGGCAGCTGCCGAGCTAAACGTACTGCTTCTCCCTGTGGAAAGGAAAAACAAAAACAACCCCCCAATAGTTTTAAAGTATCACTTTTTTAAACACATTAACCTGAGGCTACCAGAAAGCAGGAATTAAGCACTCACTGTTTAAAGGTCACTCTTTTCTTTTCTGCTGATAAACGTTCTGAATCCCAGAAACCCAAATGTAACTCTAAACGTATCTTATTGGTCATTTCATGACACTTCCACAATGGAGTCACACAGAGTCAGTCTCCTGGTCATGTTTGCACTCTTTTTCTTTTAGGGTCCATTTCTGCAAGATGCTTTATGCTTAATGCTTTGTGTTTCTGAATATCTTATTTCCTGTTGGCACCAGTATCCGCTGAAGACATTTATCAGTTCATAAGATACATTCTACACCACAAACTTTAGAACTAACATAAATGAAGTCAGTCAGCTAAACAAAGTTTTAAAAATACTAGAGTGAAATTTTAGATTAATGTTGCATTAACTATTGTCTATGGCATCCAGTTATCTCACAACCCTAGAAAGCAGAAGTGACTGCTAAACACAATTACTGAAGCACCCATCCTCAAAGAATCTAGCAACTTCAAAAAGAAGTTGTCAGGTTTCTTGTTTCTTCCTCCAAGATGGGCCTTCCTGCTGGTGCCTTCTCTTCTGTACTTTAGTAACGTTGCCTAGACAGAAATGGATGTGGCATACAATCCCCCTTCACATTGTACAAACCTGAAGTTGTACAAACAAATTGTACAACCACATTGTTCATAACGTTTTCACCTGAATCTTCTCATTCTGTTTGTCTGGGATTTTCTCCCACTCTTCCAAGTTGAAAAAAAGATGACTGTGGACTATTCTCTACCTAGGAAGGCTGCTTCTTTAACTATTACCCTATTCTTTCTTCTGGGTCTACCAAAAGACGGCAAAAGCTGCAGACATGCCACCTGCTCAAACATGAAACTTTTATCGAAAGTTGCAATTCTGAACATGACAGTGAAAGGCGTTTCAAGTGTTGACCCCCCTAGAATGGTCAAAAAATTCAGTACTTATTTTTATAGTATTTTTTTTTTCATGATGGCAAGCCATATACTTCCTAGTTAATATGTATTTTCCAGCTACTGCTACTGCTGCACATGCATCTTCTTTCTAACAGTTCCTCACAGGATCACCATTGCTCTTAATAAGCCTTCCTTTGATAATGTCTTGATATATACCTTTATATGTGTGCATGTATGTATCTATATACAGATATATAGAGATACATACACACATACACGTTTGTATGTGTGTGTGTAGTTCACTCTCTCTACATAAACCAACTCCATCCCACTCAATTTGACTGATGGGTATTTGTAAGTAGAGTAAATAAAGCTTCCACCTCTGAACCAAGTTACAAACCATTCCTGTCTCAGCACTTAACTCATCTCTTCTTTAAGCTTCTTTCATGACTGCATGAGAATGGTTCAGTTGTACACAACAGAATCACTTGCTCCAAAGGCAGCTGTAAACTTACTGCCTCAAAAAAACAGGGAAAGATTTGTATAATAAATGTTTAAAAGATAAAACATATATTCTGTGTAAACGTCTAGGTCCCATTTTGAAGTAGTCAGATTCAGGAAAACATGTTAGTAACTGCTTAAGTAAGAAGAGACTTAACATATATTTTGGTAACTTTTTTGTACAGAGATCTTAAGAACTGGGATTAAAGATAGCATTAGTGAAACATCTAGACAAGTGATAGAAAACTGCTAGTGTTAGTTACTCCAGCTTTAACTAGTACCACACATATTGGCTGTCTCTGAAACTTCACGCCCATTACTGTCTCTGGATGGACGATTTTATCTATTTGCATGTAAATATTAACAAG
Organism: Gavia stellata; assembly: GCF_030936135.1. Taxonomy (NCBI): domain Eukaryota; kingdom Metazoa; phylum Chordata; class Aves; order Gaviiformes; family Gaviidae; genus Gavia; species Gavia stellata. Next base: position 35,599,250 of record NC_082601.1, read on the forward strand.
AGTCATTCCAGTTCCAACTGTTGCATAATAACTTCTGTAAGAAAACAAAGTAAAGATTCTTTTACTCAAGTACCATATTTCTGGCAACTAATAACGCTGGCTGCTTGTGAAGCACACATGGTTTCCTCTCTGTCAGTGCTCTGTAGAACTTAGTCACTATTGCATTGAATAGAGTGGACGTACAAGACTCTGTTGGTTGTTAGTACGTGCTTCCTTTAACTGCAGAAGTTTCTGATGTTAACTAAATACAAGCATTTGCAGAGGCATATGGGATTCACTGTATGCAAGCCTTCATTTTTTACTTCAATGTCTTAATTCCAGTGACAGCTTGGTTTTCTGGCAAAAAAAGTTTCCATTGGTTTATCCCTGCCCTTTACTTCAATGAATCATAGGAATTTTTCTTCTTTAAGTGGAGACGGTGCACTTTCTGATTTTCACGATGTACATCTTATTGAAGTTGACACGAGAATTAAGCTTCAGTTAACGCCTACTTTTCATATAAAATTAATTAAGGTAATAGTTTAACTTCTTCATAGATTTATTTATAAAGGAGTTAAATCTTGATGACTGTTCTGGATTCAACTGCCTTCTAGACTTTGTAAAGCAATTTTATGGCAGTTCTGTATTCTAACATGGAGAAATGCCTTTCTAGTCTGAAAACTGCCTATATAGAAACACTTTGTAAACATCAGCTTTCAGCGTGTATTATATCACATTGGACAACTGGTTTTGGGTATGTCTCATGGAAATATTTTGATCAGCAATGCAGAACCCATGTACCTCAGAAAGGATATGACATTCTCCTTTTCAAAAGTAACTTCTGTTTAGAACAGAACTACATTAATTACAACAGAAAGCTGAAGAAAGATTTTCAAGCTGTTTAAGGATTTATTATAAGCTTAGCTGGCCAATACTTAAAAGCAAACTTCTGTCATACCTCCAAGTAATTTATCACTTTGAGAGGTCTACATTCATATACTTCCTTCGCATTTCCATTAACTACTGCATTCAGAATTTCTTTCAAATCAGAAATGCCATAATATGGCAGACAATTTGCCATCCCTTCTATTTCCAGATGACTTTCTGTAGCTGAAGCACCTGCAAATACAAAAGCAAAACAGTAATTTATACACTGCTTTGATTTTATTCTGGAGCAATTCAGAGAAAATTAAACTTACGTAAAACCACTTAGCAAATTAGTCTCACAAATTCAATACAATTAGGAAAGTTTTTTTGCTCCTCTCGGAGTCAAAAGCATTTATTTGTCCAATGTTTCATTATGATGATGTGTGCCTATTCACATCACTAATGTCTCAGCTTATTTTAATTTAAATCCTAACTGGCACTGTTTAAATGCTTAAAACATTTTGCAGCATTCCCAGTCTTCAGCATAGCTTTAATTAAAGCTTCTACAGCTTTAATTAAACATACAAGAAATTAAAGTAGATGCTAGTAATAAAATACAATTTAGTTTGAAAAATATTAAAACAGAGTGTTGGCACTATTTCCTATTAATTGGTTTAAACATCTGTGGAGTTCAAATGTTACCATAACAAATTCAGCTTCTAATGAAATAAAAAGCAGTTTTTTCTCCTACCACAGCAGAGGAAGAAATCAAGCCCATATAACTAACTAAAGGCTCTGTGACAGACTTCATACCGTCATTCATATGACGTCACTGCTGCAGCAGGTACCACTCTGAATAGGAATGATGAATAAAACATTTAAACAACCTTCCCAATGAAGTATCTATTCATTCTTTGAGGTGTAAGAGATTTCACTTCTACTCTCTCACTTCTCTGTAAGAGATTTCACACTACTTGCAAAAAATTTGAACGAAGTTGCTACTGTACAGCTAATTTTTCTTCCACTCCCAGTCAGAAGCAAGTTCTCTAAGGGGTCAGGCTCACATATTCTCATGCAGTCCTTCAGCGCTCCTCCTCTCATTCATGTTGGGTGCACAGAAATCTCAACCCAACTAGTATGGCTACCTTCCCTTTTCCTCCACTACAAGTCTAAGAAGTAAAGAACTTCATAAGGAGAGCATAGAATAATACAATTCATAATGAAAACAAATCCACTCTTGTGTAGTGGCCCCAGGTAGGATAAATTACATTCAGCCTGAGTCACCAATGGTTTTTGCAAAGTCAAAAAAGGTGGAGACAAACAGATTACTACAAAGTGGATTAAACTAACAAACTGTGATAAGGGATCATTCACATTCCTAATCCAAACAACAAAGTGAAAGATTTCAGAAGTGAGAGAAAATATATATGCAACGTAAGTCACCACAATGTACTTTCATTAGCTAGTAGAATGGGACTGTTATCCATGACCAGGCACTGTGTATTTGACAGTCATTAAATAAGAGCATAGATGAACAGGAAGACTGTGCAGGTTGAAAATTTTTCTAAATATGGGTGTGTCACCAGGTAAATAATGCTGTTGGGCCTTTTTAAGCTTCATGGCAAGAGATACCTTGACCAGAGTGGGAATTTGATACAGGGAACAAGCCCCCCCCCCCCCCCAAAAAAAAAAAACCCAACAAAATCACATAACCTCCAAGCAGCTACCTATTTAAAACTGCTTTAAATTTGAAACTTTATTTCCTTTTTCACCCAGCATTGTGTTCCTTCTCTTTTTCAAGCTGCCTTTCCCTAATCATGGCGAGCAAAAAGACATTTTTTTATGTACTGCTGTAAGCCTGTGATCAGATTCAGCTTAAAGCAAAATGTTAAACTATCTGAAAGTTCGTCAATTATTAAAGGTGAGATAAGATGATATACTATGCCAATATTTCCCCATGGGAAAGGCTGCCAGTTAAGAGGCAGGAACAAAAGATAAAGTCTGTTTTTAATCTCCTTCAGCTCTTTTCATTTTTATGCCAATTTTGCTTTAATGAAAGACTAGATTTGAGTAACTGTTCCAGACCATTTGATTATGCTGCTTTGTCTTTACAATGAGAACTTAGTCTATTTAACAAGCTTTCAATAATTACCTCTCTATATGCTACCAAAGACGGGACACAAAATTTTAAGTTTCAAAGTGTTAAGATTTTCAGTTTAAAAACTTGTACTTCCAGTGCTTCCTCTTAAAATTTCATGACAGTGAGGTTCTGGATTTGCAAAACATGGTCTTCTTGTTTTTTGGTTCGGGGGTTGGGCTTCTTTTTTTTTTCAAATCCAGTAAACCAATCATACGTGCTTGCTAACAAGACTGCTAATGCTCGATACTCTTCAGTTTTACCAATAGCAATTTTCCTGTCTGCAAATTTTGACAGCCAGATTTGACTTCACCATACTGCTCATTAATTTGAAAGTCAAAGGGGGCTTTAAAGAGTCTAACATAAGAACCAACAATACAAGTCCTGGCTAAGAGAAGTTTTCTTCTTTGGTATTTCTGTTTGCATGTCATTCTCCTTTTCTGCCTACATTCTTTACACTGCGAAGTAGCCCACTGCATGCTGATTAACATATATTTATCTGCAAGTCTTTGCAGGAATTCCAGTGTTGGCAAGATTTGATGATATAAGCAGATGTCCGAGCCTCAGTGTACTTGTAAATTTTTGACAAAATATACGTTAAGATTTTTGAGTATTCAAACAGCAGTCTTCAGGCAGTTTCCATGGTAGTTTCTATGAAACGCTTTGCAACTTCCAAGGAAAATATTTCCGTGAACAAATAAACTAGCTTTCAAGTGACTAAGAAATGTGGATTTCTCATTGCTACAAATTTCCCTTTTCTCTTTCCAAACAAAGCATTTACCATCATCTTCGGATAATTCCTTCCCGATGGCCAGGAAAAACTGTTCTCTTCCAGCTGCCACCTAGATTAGGTGACACTATAAGACTATCTATCTTCCAGTCTATGGTCAAAATCAAACTGAAATTAAGTAGCAGCATGATTTTCCAGTGGTCGGTTACAAGAGCTGAGGCAGTTTGTATTACCAAGGAAGATGGGTTATTTACCTATTACTGCTCTTTGAGACCTTGTAAGCACATTCTTTGTATATACATATGTTGGGTACACATATTCTATCAGGCAGACAATTCTACCCTAAAAGCCTGCCTTGGAGTATGGCCCAAGGCCCACCATTGTTACAAAACAAGGTAAGACGTGTTCCTTGCTCTCAGCTCCCAGCTCCTTTCCAGCCAAGAATTCACGTCTCTCTAGGACTTTCACAAAAGCAGACTGATGTGCAGTGAAGGTACATCTAACAAACACATCTTAAGAAGAACTGGTCAGAAAGTAATCCATCTTACTTCTTGAAATGCATCTCTGTACGTAGGGTTCATTGCAAGCTATACCCAGCAAACAAATGCCTGGCAGATCCCAGAATACTGAGTTAAGTAAAAGCAAACAGACTGCTTTCCCAAAGGTAGCATCACTTGAAGCCTCAGTAAGGCCAGAACATGAGGGGGTGGGAGGGCAGTGGAAGACAGACTGGAGCTCAGCGTCACAGCTTTGCAAATCACAACAACTGGCACGTTCCACAAAGAAACCATTGATTTTGCCTAACTGACATACTTACAGCAAGAAGCTTTTTCTGAGCTATTTCACAACATGTTTTTCACTGTCAGCTATCCAGAGAAAAATCTAGCTGAAAACTCCTTAGACTGCTGAGCAATTAATATAAAGAGAAACAAGGAGACTTTACAAAAGATCTTAGTCTGCCAAAACAAGAAGATAGGGCACGTCCAAGATCTAGGATACTTGGAACAACCTTGCCTCCAGTCGCACAGTCTTTGAACAATATGGAGCAAAAGTAAATTACATTCCTGTCTTACACAACAGGAGAGCATTCAAAGGACAGACTTACCTTCAAACGAAACAATAGGCAAGTAAGGCCTGAAACTCTCACACTCTTGTAGAAATAACTATCCACAGGCTGCATTTGTGAAAAAGGAAAACTGCCAGAAGTTCAAACAATTTTCCCACCAAAATGACAGAACAAGAACAAAACTCCACGTGGAACTCAGTCCTTGTTAGGAAGACAAGGCCTAATTAGACCTTTCAAAAACCTACTAGTAGTGCATCTGGTGTCACATGGTGCCATGGGGTTCAGAGTGAGGCATGCCCATGCTATGCCTATGAGAAAGATTCCTGGTAGGTTATTACAGTAACTAAAGTTCAGAACCACCCCACTAGCTAAAAGGTCTTGGCCATTAAAGACTATAGTTGTATTTCTACGAATTCCAAGCACTGTGAGGGAATGAGATTCAATTTCTGCTTATTAATCCCAAGACCTGCCAAATTTAGTGCAAGATTAATGAATTATTTTTTTTATCCTATGAGAGAAGTTGTCCCTTAAAGACAAGTCATCCAAATAAGGAAAACCCAATACTATGTGGGTTTGGTTTTTTTTCCAAGTAAGAAACTATGAAAATCTTTATAAAAAGTTCCTCTGTGCCAGAAGTTGCTAAAAGGTAGGAATTTAAACTGTGAAGAAGCATCTTTATCAAAGACCAGTTGAGATGCAAGCCCAATGCAACAAGGGAATTACCAAAGTCACCATCCAAATCAAGGCAGCTGTTCAGATTTTGTTGTTATTAAATAGTCAGTCCTGTAAAACACCCCACACACCAAGAGGAAATAAGGAATGAATCTATGGTCCTATATTCAAGCCATTATACTTACCTAGGAAACAGTCCTAATGAGTTGCTCAATACCAAAGCAAGAGGCCTTGCATTCCAAATTAATATCCGAGTATTATGAGTAGACTTAATGTATGATAATGGGCAGCAATACACAGGGTCCTTCTCTTCTCCTTTGGCAGAGTACGTGTGGAGATTTAAACAAATAGTCAATGCAACCTACTAGACTGACAGTCCTCTTCAGAGACCACCATGGGTCACAGAAAACCTCATCTTCTGCAGCCAAAACTGCCAAACATCGAATTGGAGCAGCTAAATTTCCTTTGTTCTTGTTTTGGAGGGTATCTTTGAGCTACCGATGGCATCACAGACTTATCCATACGGATCAACAGAAAGGCTTGGTTTTTTGCAAGAAGAAATTATCAGAAACACACTTTCACATTCAAATTCAAAGCTAAAGAAATTGAACCTTTGCTTGTAGCATAAAAGATGATGTCTCTGACAGAAAAAGGACATTTTCTACTACAGAAAATAAAACTCTTAACCCAGGATGAAAAAGGAAGTCATGCACTAGTGCCTATTAATAAGAAATCAACCAGCAGTCAGAAAGGGACAGCTAATATGACCATGTCAGGGTTGAAGTCCCAAAGGAAAAGTGTAGACCTTCAAATATACTAGAGGGGACCCTGACAGCAAGAAAGAGTCGATAGTTGAGGAACAGCAAATACTAGGACTGATCCAATTCACCCAAAAAGTTGGGAAAAAATGAGTTATAAAGGTACGTGCTCCTATGGATGCTGCTAAGATGAAAGTCTCCAGCTACTGTGGATTAAGAGCATGTTTGCATGCTGGACACCTCTCCACAGCAAGCTGTGACTTTATCATCCACCATACAAAGTAGAAACCCCTGTCCCAAAAAATTAACAATATATCCTGAAGAAACAAAACTTTCCTGAGGCAACTTCTAGTTCAACAACATCTGAATAGTCCCCTTTCAGGCTGTGTCTGAGTTTCAAAAAAACCGCGAAAATAGACACTGAATTCAGACAGTGAACAAAAAAAATGTTTCTATAAGGATAGTGAAGAATGTTTTATGAGAAGAACTTGTTCTCTCAAAGTTGAGAAATCCTATAGAATACTCAGGTGTAAGTGGGACAAATCACCTCTGGTCTGCAGGTCACTTTCCATAACGATTATATAACAAGAAGCTATAAATTAAAGAACATCAAACTTCATAGTGAAATTCCCAGAGAAGGACATGTAAGGAGTGTTAATTATTAATACCTGTGTTTCTGAAAATCAGCTTTGGTAAGTATTTGTAGAAGATAGTAACATATTTGTAGAAGATAGCATATTTCAGGGATGAGTTTAAGAAAAAAAGAAAAAGGAGGGACCGATGAAGTATTTATTAAGTGAAAATCCTTGGGTCAGTTGGAAAAAAGGCTGGGAGAAATTCCATTTGTTTGCTGGTATTTCTACCTTCATCTGCAATGGTATGCTCTCTCAATAACAGAGACTGTAACTGCTAAAATGTCATCAGCAGAAGCTTATAAACATGACTGACAAACCTCACATGTTACTCATGTTTCATTCAAGTAGTTAAAATATAAGACTGGGACAAAGAACTGAATTAGATTCCCATTCTTCATATGGGCCAGCCGTATGGTACTGATCAAGTCCACGACCACGGTTCGTCAACCTGTATAGTGCATATAAAGCACTTTCACTAACTGTAAACTAAATGAGAACAGTTTCCTCACAAGATTTCATTTCCTCAATTTTACATACTTAGGAACACAGGATTGGAAGATGGTTACTAATTCCCGGTTACTGTGACAATTCACTTGCTGTTATATTGTACAGTTCTGCTCTTAAACTCATCAAGCTATCTTAAAACTAGTTTACATCTCCAGTACCACAAGATCGGTCAACAACTCTCCTCTGTTGTTGCCTAGAAACTGTCTTCAAATTTTCACATTCAATTTATTCACGTCCAGTTTACATTAATTAGATTTTGAGCAAACTTACAAAATCAGGAGGTGGGGGAAAAAAAGAAGGTATGTGAGCAAAAAGGCTAAGCAACAATCCCTTTCTCCCATATTTGTCTAGAGACCTATCATAGACCTCCTCAGCTTTTGATTTGCTAGACTGAATAAACCTTTTAAGAGCTGCCTCTTACAATACGAGCTTTATTCCTCTCATCATTCAATCTAAGATTATTACCATGAACACCTTTTCTACAAAGTTTTTGCTATTTATGTAGCGATTTAGCCAGTCAGAAAGAAGTTTCCTTGGTTTTGCTGTGCAATGATACAGTAAAGAAAACAGCTTAGGCTCTGTTCTTCCCAAGAGCCAGCCTCCAAGTGAAGGAGTTGCTCTACATCCCTTTTTTGTACCTACCCTTAAAAGATCCCATATGTTACAGTAGATCTGTCATCACTGTACATATGCGGGGATCCGTAACATACGAAGCTATAGCATTTCTAACAGCTCTTATAGTGAATCTTTTCTCTGAGCTGTCAGCTAGGTACTACCCCCAAAGGCGCTTGCTTTTCTTGGAATTCTGCTAGAGAAATCCTGATCTGCAGAACCGACCCCGGGTGGGCTGCCCCTGGGTTTCCAACAGCATCCATACAAATCATTCTTCAGAAACATTTGATCTCTCTAAGGTAAAAGGATCTTGTATGAAACAGATTTATTCTGTGATCAACGTAGAGGCATTGAAAAGTAGGCTGTCTCAAAAAAAAAAAGTCAGATCAAACTCTATCAAAAGGTGTGATGGTGATCCTGTCACCCTCTCTTTACTGGCCCCTTTGGGCTCTGTGTTACAACTCTGATATGAAAGTAAGTCAATAACCAGATCCAGCTCCTTACTGGACCTCCTCAACTGCTCAACAGCAGAGCAGTCAGCTAAAGCACATACTTGCAGAAGCTTCTGCAAGTAAGTATCACCTTGGAAGAAGCTGCCAGGACTAAGGAATTCTAATCAGTTTAATCTAAATTCTGTCAGAATGGCAATTAAGGATATTGGCATCCAGCATTTTGAGAAAAGAAGAAAAAATAAAAGTCAGGAAAATGTGGATTTTGGAGCATTCTTTGAAATGCTATTTTAGTTTTCTGTTCAGTTATCAGTTTCCTTTACTCAATGTTCTATGTAGAAGACTACATTCTTTGCCAAGTAATAAAATCTCAATGTAAAGGAACGCAGGATGTTAGTGCTTTAAATGATAAGGTGATACAGAATAACGTGATCTACATTAACGTTCATTTAAATCATTAAATCAGAAGAAACAAGCCCCAGTATAACGAAAAGATTTTAAAACCATCGTACCTTCTATCACTTTTATCTGGAATCCATTTGCTACAAGCCTTGGATCTGACAAATAACCCGATCCATTGAAACTCCGGTAATCCTTCTGCATTTTATAAAGAGCAGCCGTATACTGAGATCCACCAATAAGACTGAAAAAAAAATATTCCCAAAGTGTTAAAAACCAAAATCCTTAATGTGAAAATTAAAAATGTGAGAAAAACACAGAAAAAAGTAGTAAGTGATGAGGAGTGATCAAGAGTTTTAAAAGTATTCTGAAAAAGCAATTTGTTTAAAGAAACAAAATTGCAGCTATTCACATATCTTAAGAGAGTGACCAAGTTTAGGCATATAATAATTACATCAGCCATTCCCTAATCTGTGGGGAAAGTTAGCTAGAGTGAAGTTGTGAAAATGTGGAGCATTTAATCTTCCCCTGGGGGGAAAAAAATTTTTCTTCACTGCATTACCAATGAAACTGATCAAAATTCATAATTATTTCATCTGGAGTATGACCAGGCCTGCTCATTACTATATGATAAAAGTATACAAAACATAAAAATCTGTTCTTACAGATAAACGAATGTACAAATAATCACAGAATTATCAAACAGGGCCTTACCAGAGTTTACGGTAAATAATTATCAAATGATACTTGAAATAACATACAAATTTTTGCTGAATTGTACTATACCTGTCCATTAACACAATTGGCTTGTCCAGTTTCTCTACTGGAAGCTTATGATTCATCAGTAATTTTTTACATAGCAGGGCTTCTTCCAATCTATATGGATTCAGCAACATTAGCTTTTTTTCAGTAGCAAAAATCCAGACATCAGGAAAACTCTGACGACGGATCAGGAAAAGCTCGTGTTCATCTGAATCATTTTTCTCATGTCTCTGAAGCTGATGTCTACAGGAACTCAGAGAAAAAGGCACTGTCACAATTTTCATAGGCTGTTCAGGTTTCTGCTTCTTTTCAATTTGAGCATGAAATATCTTGTCAAGCTTCTGCTGGTCGGATGGGGAAGTTTTCAGCTTGGGTTTCTGTTTGTCTGCCTCCTTTGTTGGTCGGTGCGCTGTCTGTCCCATAGCTTTCTTGACCTCTCTGTTGTACCGTTCCAGGTCTTTAGCAGCTTTTATTTCATAACTTGAAAAAGAAAACAAAGCAGTAGCATAATCAGATAAAAAACCCCAAACCCCAACTCCTAACATACCAAAACAAAAGGCAAGGTAACCATTTCAACAGACAGGAACAACTCCCATGGTTCATTCAAGTAGCCACATCAATATGCTTTCCACTATGACGGAGATGGAAGGACATCGGGGACTGTGCCCATATTACATTAGCCTTCGAAGATGGTGAGGTAGAAATTTTCCTTCATCATGACAGCCAGCAACACCTCAATTACTGAAGGGGGAGGAGTAGACTGCATCATACAAAGAGCTACAGCAAGTTGCTTTTGATCTCAGTTCCAAAGACTATGTTTAACCATAATTCGCAATCAGATATACAGTTTTGGAAGTTTTGTCACAGTCGCATCCAGCCCAATTCACAAAGTCATTTCAGCTTCTAGAGCTCTACAGACTTCAAAGGGAGCCCATACGGTTAGGTAAGAGTTTGGAACCTAAGTAACTTCATAAACCTGAGGCTTTACTTAAGATAAAGACAGACATTTGATTTCAAATGGCCTAAAATTAGCCACATAAATAAAAAGCATGAGAATACAGAATAGATACGATTATCACAGAATTCTGTAACTAAGAAACTTACAGATTTTTCAAAAAGTACTCAATAACAAACTACTCCTAAATGCTGTCTAAATGGTTAAAACATTACTACATACTAAATCTCTACAACCTGAATGGATTCTTAATGAGTTTACAAATGTCAGGAAGACAGCTAAACTTTTATAGATGCCAGGTTTACACTTGCCTACTGCATATGAATCTTACTTTTTTGAAGGCCAAAGGAGTGATTTGCTGAACTCCCTCTTTTTGCCCTTATTTGATATTCTGAATTCTAGCAGGTAATTCAAACCAGTCCAATCTTCAATAAAAAAAGGTAGTATTATCACATGTAAGTATTGGAAATAAGTATTTTCGCTGGTCATATTTATTTATTGCTACTTGCTGGAACAGTTTGATTCAATTATGTGTATGCATGCTGGAAAATTAAGGTCAACAAAAGGGTCACCATTTGCAATTAATTATGATGTGCTAGCGTTCACATATGGTACCAATATTTAGTTAACTAAAAAAGTCAGCTTAAATAGTTTCTTGCAATAAATCATGTCCCTGAAAATATGGAGTAAACGTTAAGACAAAAAACATCTGCTCCTTTTAAAATGAATGGGTGAAATCACTTGAACAGGAATTTTTTTATCCCAAATACATTTATAGCTTTGACCAGATCAATAAATACTTTGCTTTGAATAGACCCAATTGTAATGCAGGAGAATAATTAACTATAAGAGAACTGAGCTTTCAGTGACACTGACAGTCCAAAACAAAAGCACTTCCAAAGAAAGTCCAACTTGCCTGTCATTTTAGACTACCATCAGAAAAATTTTAGCCTTACAAAGTTTTGATTGCGAGGGTTTTGCAAATTCATATACATCACTATCAGTGATTTGCTCAGAATCAAAGAAAACAGCAGGTTTACAAACTACAAGGGGACACCTTTGCCTTTTCAAAAATCCTTCCACAGTGGCAAGTATAATCAACAAGTGCTACAAGAACAGTTTCTTCTCTGCTTTGTGAATTAAGACTGTAAATTCAGGATCCTTTCCTGAAGCTACAAAACCTGAAGTCACAGAAATGTGCAAAACTAGGTGTAAGGAGGGAGTGGAAGACTAGAATGAAGTCTAGTTTCAAAGGCAGCTTTGGTTTAACTAGAAAACTGGATCCACGATTTATTATTTTCCCCTTGCATCTCAAACCCAAGAGAAATATTTAGCATGTAACAAAAACCTTGTAAAATAAGGTCTCTCAGACCTTGTAAGACAAACAACCTGAATTTGACTATTTGGAGTAAACTCTGACTGCAAATGGCCACTTGTGCAGATTCACGTATGTCCAGAATAGAGAGGCATCCCATTCTGAATGTAACACACCTCAGCATCAGCCCCTTCACATAATGAAATGAAATAAACTCAAACTATCACCATGAGTAAGTATTACATGCTACTTCTGTTTTTCCTTGTTTTGTGAAGAGGAAAATAATAAAAGCTTTTCATCATCCATATAAGCTTTTGAGTTTGCTTCTGAAACGCATAGGTTTCAGGTGACTAGCACTGTTTCCTAGGAGTGGACAATACCAACCTACTATTATGACTGAACAGATGCTGAGGACAAGCAACAGTATAGAAGGACTGATATCAATTATTAATAGCATTATTCATTATTAATATCTGGCAGTATATGAATGGAGCTGGCTAGAGATATGATGGATGGCCAATGACCAGATGGTACCACCAAATGACCTCCATCCAAAGAAAAACAAACTTGTTAACTAAAAGGTTAAAATACAGGGAAAAAAAAGAATTTTTCTGGAATTGCTAAGCAAGCGTATTTACCTCAATGTTAAAGAGTTGCAAATAATGCATAAACACACACACAAGCCATAAGATGCATGGGAAGTTTATCAGGCAATAAAAAGCTACCACACATGAGCTAGTTATTACCAGCCACTATGACTGTCTATGTGCATGCTCTTAGCTGTCAACAGACAGCAAAGGCCACGCTACCCGAAATGATGTTTCTCCCAAGGTACAAATATACTCATGAAGAATTACTGTAGAGTGCTGACAAGGTAATTTGTTAGTCCCATGATAATGTGTGTATAGCTCTGAACCCTTCCTACACCTTCAGGATAACTACTGCTGCCACTGTCATGGCACTTGGAGGGATTTCTCCCACTCCTACCTGAGCCTGATATGCAAGAAATATTAAGGCCAGAAACATACGCAAGCTGTATTAAGTAAGAGCAGAGTGAGTGCAAGAAATTAAATCCTGGCTTTGCAAAGCAGGGAGATACGCAATGCTGCCAACATGGACATGCATGGAAGCTTTCCTCTTCTATTATAACCTAAAACCCATAACATTTTACATTCCGGTTGAGTAATAAACGCTGGCTTGTTTTGAAAAGGCTATCCTATGTCACTATGAGACATCTGTTGGTTGTACTGCTCCCAAAAGAGATTTAAACTCATTTAGACCTGCTGGAGGAGCCACAGAGAGAAACAGAGATGCTGATGGCAAGCACATCCTTCGTAACAGAAACACATGACTTTATCACAGAAGGATGGAGGACTAGAGCCCAGGAAAAGTGGTGTCTTGCCAGCAAGGCTGCATGAAGTTGGAGGTATAGTGTGCTCAGTAGAACTGTGGCACTTTGGCTGCCCTGTTGTATATATACGTTTGTTGTTACCTCTAGGTGGCCCAATTTATCCAGAGTATCTGGTAGGCAAGACTTACGTTCTCTGCCAGACATACAACAGTTCTGGATTATTGCCTTGGAGGAAAAGATGTCTGCATATCTCTTTGTTATTTTCTGAGGCAATTTTAAAAGATTAAAAGCAGAAGAGAGGTACACCAAAGCTGAAATGTATGGATACAACTAGTGGTAAATTTTTCATTCACTTCAACATCCACTGGACCATACTGCATTCAATCCTACATATAAGGAAAACTTCATTACCAGAGAGATCTCCTTCCTGAACTAATACAAAGTTAATCTGTAGGCACACTCTTAAATATAACAGTTGTACCAGGAAAGCAACCCTGAAATCTCAAAAGCTAAAGCAGAGCAAATTAAAATTTTCTGAAACAGCTGGCAGAACGTTTTGTTTAGTTTCATTAAAAGCATGAATATAATTGGAGTAGATTTCTACTATTACATTAATATTTCTGATAATGCAGAGATGGACAAAACACTCTCACATGTATGGTTTTGTGATGATGGCATGTTGCTTACATGCTTACATGCCAGTGAGCTTTAAATCAGATAAATCAGAAGCTAGCTAAAAAGGTTTCACATCACTTTGATATAGCTGGTATTCAGAACAATGCTGATGTTTTCAAACAAAGTCAAGTAGTCAAGAAAAAAACAGATATATAAACAGCAATTAAATAGGCATAGCTTCTCTTTCTTACCATTCTCCTAATCCAATCTCTCATTAGTGTTAAAATTACACTCTTTTGGCTAGTATAATTTCCTTTTCAGTTGGTCTGTCTTAATTCCCTCTCCTTGCTTCCATAACATGAAGAAAACACATTTTCACAATGCTTCCAATGAGTTTGTTCTTCAGAACCAAAATTTCATTGCATTCAAATCATTACATGTAAAACTATTGAAGAACTACTTCTATTTTCCTCATTTGTGTGATACCCTAGAGTGTTTTACATTTTCTAAAATTACAAGCAAGATGTAGAAAGTTTGGAGTTTCTTTTTTTTTAAACTGTCTTAGAATGTCTCAAAATCTGTTATGCTAATTAATTTTCTACCATAATGTAAGTTCCACATAAAGGACAACATGTACCTAATATTTTAACTAATCCAACCCCTACCCCAATTTAGGCCAAAATATTTCCCTTACTTGCAAATGGATTTCAAAAAAGTCAGTGACAATTTGTTTTAGAAAAATATGGAATTTAGCTATTCAGGTTGTAATCTAAGAAGAGATTTGGTTTTGGCTGAAACAGATTAAAATTCAAACTGTATTATACTCTCTGAACCAGCACTGGAATAGGTGTTTAGGGGAAAATGAAATTCCTTGTGTCATTTGATTGGGTTTTGTAAATACCAGTTCTGAGGTAGCCTGGGTTGGGATACATCCTAAATTTAGAGGAAAGGAGTTTACCAAATGTTCGAGCATTAAGGATCCTGAAAAAAGAATTCTCACTTTGTAGCAATAAAAAAGAACTGTTCATTGGAAAAGCTCTGGAGGAACTATATGGTGTCTCATCCATCACCATGCTGGTTTTCACTGACAGTGCATCAGGAATGACAACATACAGGCAGCCCTTAGAAAACAGAAGCTTGCAGGATTCCAACAGTACATTTTCTTGGCTGTTATCTCTAAAACACAATTCAGCAAAACTGTCCCTACCTAACTGCTGCATGGCACAGTGGCAAAATGAGTAACTCAGATCAGCAGTGCACGTCTGCACACAGTAAAAGATGACAACTCACAATACTGATGCTGATCTTGAAAAGTAAAAAATTATTTTCTGTTCTATTTTTTCCATAAATAACTGGGAATTTACAATTTTTTTTAGTTCACTATAGGTGACTCATTGGTAACTACTACATTTATAAGCAAGTCACAGCCTGAAAACTTACTTTTTTTTTTCCTCTTCTTTCAAATTCTTCCACTGCTCTTCAATTTTCAGCAGGATGTCCTCCATGCTGGTCTTTGGATTATCAGTTATCAATTTTGGACGACATTCTTGAGTGAAAAATCCAATTGCAGACTTTGGTTTCCTTATTATTCTGCTACTAATTAAGTCATAAGCTGTCACATGTCCAAATTTATCACTTATCACATTTCTTTTCTGTATGCTTTGATCTGAGATTTGGGGATCATTGCTTTGTTCACCATTATGTTCATTTTGCTTATTAATTGTTTCTCCAGCTTCAGGAATCAAAATCTTAACAGGTTCCAGGTTGTCTCCTAGATGGTTTTTAAATCCACTTCCCATACTCCAATTATCAGCAGAGATTTCAGGTAAGTCTTTAGGGACTAAGGTTTCCTCATTTTTTTCTATTTCGTCAACATTATCAGAACTCAAAAGATGCTCATCAGCTTTTTTAGACTTGGGATCCACGGGAACACTGTTACTTTGAATATCTGTCATATTCTGTTCCTTCTCACACAATAAATTTAAGGAACTGTCTGGAAAGGCATCACTCTTAGAAACCTCTTTTTTGTCCAGGCGACTATGTACATTATCACCACAAAATGTCTGATGATTTAAGCAGATCTCTGTGTTTTTTCCTGCTTGACAGTTTTGCACATCACTGCTGAATGAAAGGAATGAAGTATGAGCATGTAGATCATCGTTTCCAGATGGTCCCATTTCATTAACAACCACATCTGTTTGTTCTGTTCTATGAACAAACATGTCTTCTGAGGTAACATCTGTTTTATTACTTTCACCATGGTCTGTAGCAGGTAGTGGCCCATACAGTGATTTCAACACATTTTCAACAGCAAGTAAGACAGAATCCTGGGGGAAAAAAAACACCAAAAACCAAAAAACAGAAAAGCCACACACACAAGCGCACCTGAAAATGTAACTGACAGTTATTGAGAATATAGAACAATAAGCAAGTGATCTTATTCAGAATATTTTTCAGACAAATCTGTACAGATTACTGCATTTCAGTTGTTCATACATGCTCAAAAAGACTCTGAACTGGACACCTTTAGCCTCAAATATTTTGTGATAGGTATTCTGCTTCACTGGTTTACTCTGATATCACAAAACCAATTAACTGCTTTCTTTACAACAGGGTACTGACTGCTTAAACCAGTATCAGGTAAAGCTGTTGCCACCTAACATGGACTTAGAAGCTTAGAGTCAAGACAGATGCACCAACAACATTCCATTTCATGTAAGCCTGTTTGTGTAGGTGCTTTTATGGTGCATGCTTCCAAGACAGCTTTGCACCAAATGATGGAAATGAAAAAGAAAAAAGAAACCCACAAAATTTAAAAAAAAAAAAAAAAAGGAAAAAAGAAAAACCAAGCCTTTTTCTAATGCCAAAGGGAAGTTTTAAACTAGATCAAATGTGAGAATGCTGTGTTAATTTTTATACAAGTGACACTTAACAGGCAGTACATTTACAACATTAACATAGACAAATACAAAAACTTTCAGTGAATAAGATTAACGTACTGGTGTGACTACCTACATTCACTTTGAATAACCACCTTACCTATGTAGCCTTCTTAATTTCTGTGGCACTGTTTTTCATACGAAGTGCTAATAAGCGAAAGTGACTTTATGGAAATGTATCACTACACAACCTCTAAAACACGGACATACATGGTCTAAATTTCAGGTCCTGATAGTATGAACAGGATATCCTGAAACTTCAGTGATGTCAACAATAATCTACGCACATAATGGCAAAATATTGCTTCGACCAGAAATCAACTCCCCCGCCGCTCCCACCTTAATGTACGTGGCATTTAAAAAGTGATTACTCAGTGTAATTATGAAGTTAAATATGAGATTTATGTAGGGATACACATCATAATTCCATTTAGCTCCTCTCACTATAAAGCTGTCTGAAAACAAAGTGATACACACATGTATCTAACAGAGTAAAAATTATCTTTGAAATCATCTGGGAAATTAATTTTGAATAATCCTCCACTTAGCCTGTTCAATACTTTTCAAACAAAACAGCCTTGTGATAAAGGCAAGCTATCATGTAACTAAAAAAAAAATGAGTGGCACTGTTTACCTTCAAACATTTCAGTAGTCCCAGAAGCCCTTACTATGCTTACATAAGTAAAAGGTTGACAACTCAAAAACAGATTAAAACCTTAGTTACCTTATAATGCAGTAAAACTTGAGTTTTATCAGGTGTTAAATTCACATCCACAGCAGAGGC
Source organism: Gavia stellata (assembly GCF_030936135.1). Lineage (NCBI taxonomy): Eukaryota > Metazoa > Chordata > Aves > Gaviiformes > Gaviidae > Gavia > Gavia stellata. The sequence goes on from NC_082601.1 coordinate 35,616,782, forward strand.
AGGTACAGTAATATTCAAAAAGAAAACAGGATATAAACGAGTACAGTCCTTGTGCGTCACCAGACTGTAGTACTGCCGAATTAACTACAGATCAATTTAATAAAGAGATGTCAGTAAAGGCAATAAAATAGACACAAAGGCACAGAAACAAAATTTGACATTATAAAAGCGTAACTGGTTTGTTGGGGTTTTATTTGAAGCTGAAGGAATGCTAAAAAGGTCTTCACTGGTATACCCGTATGCTGGAACAATCACCAAAAGGACAGTTATTGGTGGCTTCCACACCTTCACAGCAAAATTAAAAAAACAAAAAAAGAAAGAAAGAAAAAGGAACCAACTCCAAGACACTACTAATGGTAGCTAATTTGACCTTCTGAATGAATGTATTGATCACACCTGGAAGAAAAGCTATGATATGCCCAAATTGGACTCCAACTCCAATATTTACTTCCTCAATCAACACAAATACTACTATTTGTTTTTTAAAGAAAATCTACTTATATAGCCAAACTAAAGTCTATTTGAGAAAGTACCACTTGCACCACAGACCAGCCCCTTTCCCAGAACAGGATTAATTTGTTCCTTTTATTAACCCAATTATAAATTTACAGCTTTTCTCAAACTCTGCTTGCCCGTACTATTTTCTCTGTAATCCTCCCAAAAACTCCTCCAAAAGACTACAAAATTATTTAGTTGTTTCAGTATTTTGGTCTAATTAACTAGAAGGATCAAATAAAGATCCTTGCATTTCCCTCTAGCATCAGGGATCCTTCAACAGACATATACACTAGAGAAAAGAATCTGTTAATGAGACAAAAAAGTGCGTAAAAAATTAAGATCTGCTGCAGATCAAATTTTAATTCTTTTGATTAATTTTTAATTCTTAAATATTGTTTAAATAACATTAAAGTGATTTAAATATTTTCAAGTTATTTTAACCTTAATATTCCCACAGTCTGTCCTCAGCTGGCACTGAACTGCAGTAGTAAGAGGTCCACCAGCACTTCTTCCCCATACGTAACATGGAGATAAAAGTAAGTGATCTATAGCTTGTTTTCCAAACCCATCAAAATGTATTCTTACAGATGTATTGTTATCCTCACCTGGCCAAAAAAAAGACCAATTAAAAAAATAGACCAAAAAAAAAAGAGGCAGTGGAAGACTATCACTTGCACTACTACCAGAACAGCCCTAAATGAAGGGCAACGTATTTTTACTTTGTATGATAGTACTCTGAATCCCACCTTGAATCTAGACCTCCGTGCTCTAGTTAGAAAGCTGTCTCTGTCATGGGATTCAAGCTGAGCTTTGAACTCCTGGAAGAACCAGGCACATCAAATACTGCACAGAGATGGATTAGCCTTATTTGGCACTTAATGTACCAACACAAGTTCAGAGTTTACATCTACAAAGCTTTGCTTGCCAACTGAAAACTACTTCATTGTCTTCATTTTAAAACCTACACATACACTTTGGCATGAACGTGATTTTCTTTTCTGGGGAGGGCAAGCATTAGGATAGCAAGACTGCTCCAAGTGAGGTGCTGCAAGGTTCAGCAGTGTGAGAAACCCAAGAGTATCAAATTCTGCCTACACAATGCCTAGCTGTAGCCAATGCTGCTGCACTATCACTTTCATTTTTATCCAATGCATACATAAATTTAAAGGGAAAGTATACATATTTGCTTGATAAGCCCACAGCAAGAAGTGGACAAAAGTCAAAACTTTATTTTCAGAAGAATTCTCTTACAAGAAACTACATGAGGTCCCTTCATGGAAAACTGCACAGGTGTATTTCTGCAAGCTAATACAAAGAAAGAATCAACTATTCTGATCTCTTGCATAGATTTACTGAAATTACATTTTCTAAAACAGCCATAAACATAACCTCCAGCTCTGTGTCCTAAGTGACTGCAGCAAATGGAAAAGAACTGAGGCACCAGGAGCATCAGACTTGTGTTATACTCTAGTTATTTTATGTGGGAAAAAAGTTGTAGATTGCATACATGTCTCTGTCCTCAAAGATGTCACATTTCTATTTCTTGAATAAAAAGCTAGAGGATGATACCTTCAGTATTTCCTTCTGATGAACTGGACGACTATTTATAAAAACGAAACTCCTTTCTGAACTTGAAAGGCTTGTCAAAGAACTGTCTGACTCAGCTTTTGGGAGAAATCCAGAAAGGTTTATCTGCAATGATAATACAAACACAATGCAAAAGTCTTTTAAAAAGAACCGCAAAAACTTTTTTTTGAGGCGAGATATTAAAATGAAATTGTGCAGGAGTCCAAGTCATTCAAATGCATGCATTGCTTCTTGAAAGTTAAGATACAAAAAAATAAAAGCACTTGAAGAAACAAAAAGAGGTAAAGAAGGATGGGTTTGTACCTATTGTCCTTGATCAATTTTATTGAGAAATTTCCCATTTGGGCTGCCAGTTGCACGACACCTCTGCAGCTGAGGGCTTCGGAGAAAAACGTCAGCCAGCTTTAGGCTTACTGACTGTAGGGTTGCCAACTTAACCCTGTACAAGCTAAAGGCATGCACTGCTTGCCCAACCTGGCAAAGGCAGTAGTGAATTACCCCTATTTGGAAAGCCCAAAACACACAATCCCTCCCTTTCTACACACAGGGCACCTTAAATAGCCTGTCATAGGGCATTTATTCAGGGCACCTAAATTTACCTACGCCACCTGTATCCAAATCATCTGACTCTCAAGAGCGCTGAGCACCCACGATTCACAGACCGCAGCAGAACCTGTGAGCACATAGCACTGCCAAGGACCCTCTGAAAAATCACATGATTTGAGTACCTAACATTAACTCCCAAGTTTTAAGATTTTTCTGTTGAACTTCTTTAGCTTAGTTTTTTTAGATCAAAATGAGGCCGATGACTCATGCTGCCTGTCCCATCACCTCCCTCTCTCCCCCACGAAGCAACTTTGAAACTGTTGGATTGATTTCAATTCAATCTGATGAAGAAGCAGAAATCCCAAAGATACCATATTTCCACAATTTCCGCGATAACTGACAGCTGTTTGGAGAGGAGAGCCTCAGGATAATGACCTTACTGAGGGAAAGGCAATTGTAACTTTTCAAAAGTCAGGATCCATCAGCATGTAAACACTGATGTGCCAACCAGCCTACATACTGCCCCACACATCGCCCCGCTGCCACCTGTCCAAACTAATAGATGAAGGAACACTGGGGCATCGTGAGGATGGAGATTTTGGAGATATGGGAAAGTTTGGAGAATGTTCTGGTAGCAGCGTGGATCACTGAACACAGAAATCAGACCTCGTTAGCTTTGCTTTTGGCAGAAACACTTCTATTTACTAAAATCCAAATTATCATGCATTTGAAACGGATTTTAAAATCCCTGGGATTTGGCCTATCCTTCCCATTCACCTACGTCACGCCAGCTATCTGCTCATGTGCTCCCTTATTCCCTCTTGACCTTGTAATAAGCATTCTGTGCTAAAGCTGGAGTGTTCTGGTCAGCAACGTTGCACATAGCCAAACACCACTGGTCAAGTTAAAGAGGTGTCAAGTATCTGTTGGATGATTATCAGAAAACAACATGCAGCACTTCTAGAATTTATTCTGCAACTTTAGCACATCCTCCCTGAATGTTCCTCCTCTACACTTCAAGCTCTTTTTCTAATTTCCAAATATTTGTGTAAGTCCTTCCCTTCAAACAATATTTTTATACACAGACAACATTAAAACAAATCTGAAACTCTCCAAATAACTCATTTAAGAAGTTGCCAGATTTAGAAATGGCTGACTGCTGTTACTATTTAAAGCCACATAGAATATCAGTATGCCTATGAAAAATTAGTAACAATATCTAAAACTAGTCTCAATTATTAGAATTTTCATATACAAAAGTATATGGAATATAAAGACAAAACTACAGAGACCAGAAAATATTATAGAATTTTTGCTTTTAAATTAGATCAATAGTTTTCAAAGTTAAAACTTTAACAAAAATCAACTTATGCATGTATTAAAATGTATCTGTGTTGAATGGACAGTAAAATGTCTTTCTTAAGTACTTATCTTTTTTCACAGTGCCTTTATAGAAAAATAAGAGACTAGGAAAATTTTCTGTCTGAGTTTTCAGCCAAAATAGATCCATCCATTTACAGGAATGTGGATGTGAAAAGCATAGCTGCTTTGCACATGTAAAAAGTGTGTAATTCTTTATATTCTTAGTTTTTCTTTTTATTTTGCAAGTAGCTCCTGAGTTTCCATGCTTTGGAGTCAGCTTAAAATGCGTTCTTGTTTCATTTGGCGCTCATAACAGAGATGTTTTGAAGAAGGCCAGTCTTTAAAACCCCTGGATCACTTGTTGCAGAAGTTTTAACTGTAGAGTTAGTAAGGTACAGCTTACAGGAAGTTGTTTATAGCAGCAGTAGCTTTGTCTTCAGAGTAGACTTTGCTGTAAGGGACTATGAAGCCACAAAATGAACAAGTATGAAAGGAAAAGAACTAAAGAACTGCCCTCTGGTCTGTGTACTGAATGAGGCATGGACCTAACGGGAAAGAAAAAAAGCAGCATATGCCTTGTCATTAAATACCTATCCCAATACCTGCACACAAGGAAGAAAGAGAAGGGTTACACAGGCAACCTTAATTCTGTCATTTCATAGTGTTTGGCTGCTAATTTCGAAATGTCCATGGTTTCTGAACATAGATTTGTGCGTGAGCAATATGCATGGATCACTTATACACCTATAAATGATGCACATGGTATTTTACACACTATTTAGAGACAGAGAGAGAGATGGAATGTTCCCCAACTTCTATTCAAGGAATATGGATGCCTCACGATATAGCAGAGAGGTAACGTGAGAACCCGAGTGCCTCCTTCAAGCTAGTCCCTTCTAAATACCCCCATGTTCTTCCCTTCAGAGACCCCTGCACTTGCCCTGTGGGGCACACCCAGCCTGCATTCAGGTAAGAACGACGCTGGATGTTCTGTTCAGACATAAGCAACTAAAACTTCGTAAACTACAAGAAGCAACTTTGCTTTTTTCCCCTCATCTCCCTGCATATATATACCACAAGCATTCTTACAAACTCAAGATTTAAGTCTGAATAGTGATATTAAAGTTTAATACATACATATATATTCAGACTTTATTAAAGTCTGAGTAATGCTATTAAACACAACTTACCATGCTGAATGCAGCATGATAAGTTGTGTTTAATAGCCACTGTGACTTTACAGATGGTGATTCATCTCATCTATGTGACTGTTGAAGATTTATTACAAGATACAGGAAAATGCAACTTTGAAGGAGCAGCAGTAGTAAGGCTCCCCTTTATAAGAATGCCTCCAACAAAAATGGAAGCAGAGTAAAAAATTTTTTGAAAATGCTAGACAAATGAGAATATCATGGGGAATTCCCTCAATTTCAACAGGGGCAAAAAAAGCCAAGTGCACTAATTTTTTGGAAACTAACTACTACTTCCTTGAAATATATGTTTAGTGGAAATTTTGCATAACTTGGCTTTTAAAGTATGTGTTCCTTTTGCTGCTCAGGTGCCCCTCACTGAAATTGAGGGTATATTCTTTAGACTATAAGGCTAAGAGGCCATGCGGGTAAGAACGATATAAACGCTTAGATATTAATCAGAGCACAACCTGCCTGTGGGCCAGGAATCCTAAATTAGACAGCTCTGAGCAATCAGCAATTCTGCATTTGTCATCACAACTGTTTTTACTGCCATTTGATCAGTGCCACATGAGTCCTGACTAGATGATTCTTGGAGTGGATTTTCAATCACCAAACCAATTAATTTTACAGAGAGGACAGTAATAGAATCAAATGCATTAATCAGACATCAATCTGGAGATAATACTCTCTTTTTCAAAGTCTCCTTTTTGAATACTGATTTAGCTCTTTTCATCGATAGGCTTTAAGTGGATTTGGGAAAAGGAAGTTTAAACTCACCTCAGGATCTTCACAGCAGTGTTGAAAAGGTACCATACTGCCCATAACGGCTGTTCCCAGAACTGACATACAGGCCATTTTGTGATCTGACACCCTGGTCTTCTGCCAAATAACTGCCTGAAACAAATGGCACAGAGTCAAATTTTTGACATTATATTTATATTTGTTGAACTCAAGTCATGTCTATGAACATGCATATGCAACTGCACACATACTGTATATGTAACATTCTGTACTTTGACCCTCTTACATTCACAACTTTCAGTCTTAACACACACGATATGGTACTTTTTGGCATGTCATCTCGTATTGTATTACTTACTCATAGCAATCGGAAAATTAAGCAAAGCTTGTATTTATGGATGTTACATGGCTAAGCTAGATTTCTGCACCTGAAAAAACTGTTAAAAACAAATCTATAAAAATACTACTTCTCCTCTTAGATATGTAGCAGTAGGCTATGCGTTTTCATCGAGCGTATAAATTGAGGGTTTATCACGTGTCTCTGGCATGTTGGTTGGCATTTGAAGGTAGGTAGGCACTGCAATGCTTATGGTACTTAAAAGACAGGCTGTTTTAGTGGAAATCAGGCTATTAGATGTCCATTCATAGCTCTCATCTGGATACTCTAGGTCTATGACAAGCCTGTTATTTAGAAGGGAAAGCAGTTTCTAAGGCAGTATTTGTAAGGAAAGCAGTTGTTTGTCTAATGAAAATTTTCCAAAAGTTAGAAGGCTATAGGCTCTATTAGCTACATATCTTGCAATACTATTGCAAAGATTTAATAAATAGAATAAGGCAGCATGAACTGCAACTTGCATCAGAAGTTACCTATTAAGTCCACTTACCTATACAAAAAGTACTAGCTACTTTGGGAGGTGAAATTTTGTCTCTCATTAATGAGAAGTCCTATATTAAACAGCCACAAATTTAATTCTCTATGTGCTGACTTTTATTGCTGTGTATCAACAAGAAAAAATTTTTGCTTAGTTGGCTATCTGCTTCTAGGCAACTGAGACTGCTAGATTCAGATACGTTTTACATCTGTCACTGTTAGCTGACTGAGTGTATTTCAGCACGCAACATTCAAACACAAAAGGGAAAAACATGCAGCGAGTTGCAAGTTAAATCTGACATTACAGTGCTGGTTGAAAGTTGATGTTTTAAAGAAGTACTAGGCGTCCAACAAATTCAAAATGAGTTCACAGTATTCTGGTACAGGATGTTATGTGAAAGCATGGTGAGTGAGCAAAAGAATACACATGCACCCATCTCAAGAAATGCAATACATAGCCTTAAAATTCCACCTGTCCAGTGGGATATTTGCTGGCCTTGAGGGGTGAATTCCACAGAAGAACACGGTGCTCCTGTAAAATGATATTCCCTTCCTACAGGACAGGTGGAATTGTAAAGCTTTGAGACTGTTGAGCCTAAAACTATTCCCCAAATCTTTGATTTCCATTTCCATGCACACTCTACAGCATTTGTGAAGTGGGGCTTTTTAGTCTTGCCTGAATCTAACTCACCTCCTAGACACCAGCCTGACAGCCCTTTGCACATGCTGGATCACAGCTCAGTCATCCTACAGCAAGCATGAATCCCTCAAACATAAAGGACAATTTATGTCCAGGAGGGCAGCGAATACAAAAAGGGGAGAAGGAGAAACAAGAAAGCAGAGCCATGGGCTGGGTGTCCACAGCTCTGGCAGGGAGAGTCCCTACTGTGCTTTGGCAGCAGGCAGCAGCAAAGGACAGCCCGGGGCTGCCCAAGGCATGCTGCCTCTCAGCCTCTCTCCTCTACACCTGCTGTAAATCTCCTCAAAGACATTTTGGAGTGATGAAAGAATTTGTCCTCTTCTTTAGAGCTCCTCTTATAAAACATATCCTGTACTGCTTCTATTTTAAAATTGATTACTTAAAATGGAAACACAAAGTGCCAAGCAATTTTTTCTCTACTGGATATGTTTTAAATTAAATGCATGTGACCAAACTGAGAAAGACACTTGTTACATGACTAATATAAACATCGCGCTGTTTATTTTAGGTTATACTAGTGTGATGCCACAGGTACAGATATAAATCTTAGCTGCTGATTAATGCAAGGTTATTACACTGCTTGACCTGTTGAATGGCTGATACTCAGGACTGTGAAAAGATCACTTCACTAAGGTGGTTTTAAGAAAGCTGTGGAAAATGAGAACTTACTAAATGCAAACTCGCTAAAAGTAGATACTGTTAATAAGTTTGGGGGTATTTTTTAACTAGTCATATTTATCACATATTAAGACTCAGAACTAGACACAAAATTTTAGGAACTAGTAACCCCTGTAGGTTAAACTAAAGCCTACATACTAAAGAGGCCATGCAACTCCTAAATTTCTACACTATATAAACACAGAATAGATTGTGTGTTTGTTTATTTTAGCCCTGACTGCACATTATGAAGCAAAAACATAGGAATTGCTGCTAATTTAAAGAAAATTATTTTTCTAGACTCTCCAGATATATCAACAGGCATTAAAAAATCCACAAAGAAACAACGCCTGTTCCATTTCATTTATTTTAGAAAGTGCCTGTTTCCATGAGGTTCCTGCAATACCCTATTTTTTTAACCTTGCTTATACCCTTTAGTTTAGCTAAAAATACATACCCACACACACCCCCCCATATTTTTTTCTAGGTCATATAAAGCGGGTGTCCAGGATGAGCCAAGGAAGAATCTGACTCTAGTCAGTATGATGACACTGCAGAAACAGCCTACTCAAAGATATATTATTACATACAGCCCATCTTAGGTTTTGCTAGAGCTGGCCAAATATATCCCACCTCCCTCCTTGTTTCATTGAAGGGGATTACATGATCTAGGTCCCCCAAAATGTCATAATGTATATAAAATCATTGCCCATATACGGAAGATAAGTACGTATGTGTGTGTCTGTGTGTATTTATTTCTCCATGCTCATCCAGCCCTAGGACATATGCATACTTTTGTGAAGGATGACAATGTACATGAAACATGGAACAGGCATCTCTTATTTCAGGATGCATACACATAGCCCAGAAGGATTCCTTAAAAAATGTGTAAAGAGGGAAGAAAGAGTATGTAACCTCTTCCCACTGGGGTCCCTGGTATATGGCACTAAAGAGAATAAAAGGTGCTCATTATTTGTCTCCTCAAAGACACCCAGGAAGGACAGAGAAGAAAATGCAGCCACTCCTCATCCCTAACTAACCGTCATATTGTAGAACTTCTACCAGCAGCCACAATTATTTGCAATCACAGACAAAAGAAAAATCTTAATTAGAGCTGGGGACTGGATGCTGTTGCTGACTGTGGCTACCTCAGTGCAACTATAACTTATGAGTTAAACAGATTCATCCCATTTACTTTATTACCACATAATGGCAGTAACTTAACCAAATGGACATTTACTACCCAGAAACCATCTATTTTCTTTATGTATATTGTGACAGTCATTGTGTTATTTATCGTGTAATAAAGTTTGAGGGTGTAAAAGTCTAGCAGAGCAAGCACTGTACATGAACTGTAGGTTGGTAACATAACCTGAGTTAGCTCTGTAAAAGAGAAGTGTATTTCACAGTCTCTCTAATTTTGTTTTACATGCTTCAAAAAATCCTGTCACCCTGGCATCTGAGATCTCACTGCAGAGAGTTAACTCTTTGGGGCAGTATGTTCCTTAGCTTTCCTGACTTAAAACGTAATCTTTTATTAGGCTCCAACAAAACCGAAAACATCGCTGCCTACCTGTTAAGAGGGCATACAAACAGAAACAAAGCCAGGCAGTAATACCAAAAGTTTGAATTCAGCCAAAGGGAAACAAAAAGACATCACCTTGCACAATGTGTACAACCTCTTTTGCTTATGACGCACAGACACCTAACTGCAAGGGCTGGCATGTTCTCTGCAGTGGAAGAAAACCTATCAGGTAAGATCAAGAAGACACCAAGATAAAGTCTTAACCACATTCTTTAAAATCCCAGCCTTGAAAAGCATCAATGTTGTTTATCAGGTCCATGCCATAACTGGTGTCTTGTTTTAACACCAATGGTAAGTTATATTACTAAAAGAGAGCTCTTGCATAATCTTCCCTTGAAAACAGGAATCACGGCAGTTTTTTGGTTTAGCATAAAGAAAAATAATGCAACTCTCTACATAATAACAACTATTTTCCCATATATTTTATACTTGCCCCTGAGGAATCAGTTGTCCCATCCACTTCATAAGTGACGGTGGGACAACTACCAGCAGAGGTATGTAACAGAGAAACTCAAGGCACCATTTTACCCCTCATCAGATGCAGATGACATACCTATCTATCCCCACGGGCATCAGCCATTACAGCTATCAAGGGGATTTGTTGAAAGACAGTAATGTTCCACAACACTGTTCATCTTACAAATTCTGATGTAGTTCCCACTCAGATTTCCCTTTTGTGATATGAGAGCACCCTCTCAATGAAAAGGCTTTCTTGAGCATCATGCAGTGGAGAAGTGTGTGGATTCGGGAGCTGGAAGGTAAGTTAGGAGTGGAGCTAAAAGACATTACAAGGAGCCAAGGACCTTCCCCTGGTAATGCATGTCTTCAGAGCCTTTCAAGAATTACAAAGACTATTGAGAGAGTTGTAAGTTTTTTTGGCTGCTTTAACCACACATGTTCAACTATGGGTGTTTAGAGAAATTCCACTTCCATAGCAGAAGAAAAAAAAACAATAAAACCTCCCAAACAATTAAATTACTGTCAAAAACCCACACAGTTTCTAATCCTAAACTGGCATTCAGAGGATTTGCATCATCACAGTGAATTCCACTTAAATAAAGGAGGTTTAAAAGCCTTTTGTAAAATAGTGGTTAACAAAGTAACAGAGAACATACCTAACTGTGACAAAGTGCATTGGTAAAGAAGATGGAAAACTCCCAGGCGCCTTTGGAAACATTCTTTTTCTGCTAACCCTTTTTAAGCATACAAAGTGAGTGTGAAAGCCTTCCAAGAGCTAAAGGCACATCTCAGATTCTGCAACACACACTGCATATGAGAAACAGTAATTGTTTTGAGATTTCAGACATATACTGTGCTGTCATTTGAAAAAAGTGATGGATGAGAAACTGGAAACCTCAAGGAATTAGTAACAGGATATAAAGCATTTCACCTCTAGGTCACCAGTTCAAATTCAACCAGGTTGGTAGTGACCAAAAGTAGTTACCATCTGGCAGCTGTTCTCTGGCTGATGTAAATTGAGTTGAGGGTCTCAGCGCATTTCCTAGTGGACAGGTGTCCTCATCACAAAACACACCATAATTAACTCTCTGTTTGGCTTTTTCAGCAAAGCCACTGAACAACGCATGGAAGTAAAGACTGAGCTATACTCCAGGTCAGCATAAAAGCATGTTGGCTGCAGAGCACTGCAGACTCTTAATTCTTCTTTATATTTCAAGACACACAGATTAGGGAGGGACTTAATTTATCATCGTTACATTAAACGGAGTAGCCTTTCCAACTCAAGAAAGAGCTTACGTGCTGCTGTTTCTGCTCAATCCAGATTTCTTTTCAAGATGCAGCTACAACAGAGTTTGGAAGCACAATGAATGAATGCAAATTATAATCTCATTATTGAAAATGGTAAATTTAAAATCCCATTATTGAAAATGGTAAATTTACCCTAACGCACTGTACTGGGTTTGTGTGGCAAGGTTTTGGTAGCGGGGGTGGGGTGGGGGGTGGTCTACAGGGGTGGCTTCTGTGAGAAGTTGCTAGAAGCTTCCCCTATGTCCGATAAAGCCAATGCCAGATGGCTCCAAGACAGACCCGCCACTGGCCAAGGCCAAGCCCATCAGCGATGGTGGTAGTGCCTCTGGGATAACATATTTAAGAAGGGGGGAAAAAAACCTGCACAATTGCAGCCAGAGAGAGAGTGAGAATATGTGAGAGAAACAGCCCTGCAGACACCAGGGTCAGTGAAGGAGGAGGGGGAGAAGGTGCTCCAGGCATCGGAGCAGAGATTCCCCTGCAGCCCGTGGTGAAGACCATGGTGAGGCAAGGCTGTGTCCCTGCAGCCCATGGAGGTCCACGGAAGAGCAGATATCCACCTGCAGCCCACGGAGGACCCAACGCCAGAGCAAGTGGATGTGCCCCCATGGGAAGCCTGTGCTGGAGCATGCTCCTGGCAGGACCTGTGGACCCGTGGAGAGAGGAGCCCACACTGGAGCAGGTTTGCTGGCAGGACTTGTGACCCTCTGGAAAGGGCCCACGCTGGAGCAGTTCATCAAGAACTGTGGCCTGTGGGAAGGACCCACGTTGGAGAAGTTCGTGGAGAACTGTCTCCCATGGGAGGGACCCCATGCTGGACCAGGAGAAGAGCGTGAGGAGTCCTCCCCCTGAGGAAGAAGGAGCAGCAGAAACAATGTGTGATGAACTGACTGCAACCCCCATTCCCCATCACCCTGCGCTGCTCTGGAGGGGAGGTAGAGAAAATCGGGAGTGAAGTTGAGCCCAGGAAGAAGGGAGGGCTGGGGGGAAGGTGTTTTTAAGATTTGGGTTTATTTCTCATTATCCTACTCTGATTTGATTGGTAATAAATTAAACTAATTTCCCCAAGTCAAGTCTGGTTTGCCCGTGATGGTAATTGGTGAGTGATCTTTCCCTGTCCTTATCTCGACCCACGAGCCTTTTGTTATATTTTCTCTCCCCTGTCCAGTTGAGGAAGGGCAGTGATAGAGAGTGGCTTTTGGTGGGCACCTGGCACCCAGCCAGGGTCAACCCACCACATGCACTTACCCTTGTCTCAAAAAACCCATACTTAGTACAGAGGACTCGGACACAGAAAACAAACTGGTTTTGGACTATTGGGTACAGACTGTAGGTTGAGATTATCCAACTTTGGAAATAAGAGATTTACTGTAAAGAAAAAAAAAAAAAGATGGCATCCTTTAGGTCAACAGCAACCACAGTGGGGGTCTGGGGAAGAATACCATCCACAGTTATAATAGCAGCTTTAAAATGGTCCTCTTGCATCCAGAAGTTCTGACCCATGTCTCTCTCAAGACACAACTAAGACATAGCTCTAGGCAGAACTGTGTGTGACTAAGGCTTCAAAATACCATGCATGAAAAACACTGGAAAAAAAAATATTCCCTTATGCAGATTTTTCCTCAACAGGAACTGGACAATTTATTGAGCCTACTTATGGCCCACCTGTGCTCTGCACAAGACATGGGACCAGTTGTGTATGGTATGACCTGCTGATAGGCACCATCTAAACCACCTGTTGCCATAATTTGTTCAGCCCTATTATATCTGAATTTGTTAAAACAGTTATCATGTGTCCTCTCTCATTTCGGCATTTGTGGCATAAAGGCAACTAGAACAGAATTAAAGTATTCCATATCATCAGCCTTTCAATACACAAAGGCATTTCTTGAACATCAGTGGCTTCTAAGACTGAGTCGAGGGCTACTGGTGTTAAACAGTGAAAACTGTTTAAAAAGTGTGAAAACTGTTGTTCCAGGGAAGAGACCTGCACCACCTCGGGTAAAATACAGCCAGAGCTCATAGGTGGCTAGAACATGGCATTTCGGGCCGAAGAGTTTGACGCGGTTTAAGCGGTAGCTGACTTTGGAATGTTCTTAGCACGCCTTCAGATAATGTTAACTTTAAATAAACTTGCTGAATACTCATGTAAATTATTTCCATTTGGCTGTCTCATTATTCAATATGCTTTCAAGGAACATGGTGATGAAAGAAGAAAAATACCTCTTTCTAACATAACCACACTGGCAAGAGGATCAACATTATCAGTATTCAAAGAATGTCTTGGCAGGATAAACCTTCATAAAAAGAAGGAGCACTAGCTAATCCAAGTTGTCAAAATAGCAATAGTACTTCAAGGGTTGATCTGCAAAGTGATTCATTATTTATTGCTAATGCAAACAAAACGTTCTGAGCAGAAAGAGCAATTGAGTATTTCCTATCTCAGAAATCCACTGACAGAGAGTACATAATAAATGAACCCTAGGATGACTGGTAAAAGGATATCTATTTTCTTACTTACTAGAAAACAACCCAAAGGCAGGAAGAACATCATGGTTCTTCACAGAAATCAGACACTTAATGGTAATATTTTCCAAACTAACACAGATATGAGATGTGGCACAATAACAAGAAAAATTTCTGGAAATTTCGTTCAGAAGCACAAGACATACACCTTTAAAAAAAAAAACACACGGTGGAAATAAAACATGCAATGTATCATGTATCCTAAAAACATATATACATTCAACAGCTCAATGAGAGGCTTGATTTGTCAAAGTAAGTTTCTGCTAGAAACAATTAGGCAGCCATTTTCAGGTGCCTAACCTCAGACACTTCTATGAAAGTTTCAGCCTCATTACATTCTTCCTCAGTAAAGCTACGTCTATGCTTTCTTCCATTTTCCTTTCATTTCTTATAAAATACAGGACTTTAAAGAATGACTGGGTTGGTTCTTTTTTTTTTTTTTCAATGTATTGGTTTTGTCATTTATTTTCAGGATTTCTTTGAAATACACTTTCACGTACACTTTTTTCACTTACTACCCTTTCTACTCTTTTGACCCATCTTTCCTCATCTCCTTCTGTAATACCTCATCTCTGCTACCTTCTTGCTCTTTTAAGCCTCGGAACCTGATCTTACTCCTGACGTGTATCTTCTTCCATTGCAACAGAAAGTATTGGCTCAGTCTCAAGAATTTCGGAGTTCTAGGAACTAGAATAATTGCATATACAATTTTTTTAAACTAATGTATAATCTATAAGCTACACAAAAAATGAAGCCATTCTAAGAAGTTGATTCTTTCTCCTAGTACCTTTCAAACAGAAATATAATAGCACAAAAAAAATTTTATAAAAATCACAGACAACCCTATTCAGTAGAGTTATTACTCTAGCACAGATATACTGTAATATCACTGTAGGAAAAACACCTTCTGATTGGAATTAATAATGTTAATGGCAATAATACTTAGCATCTGAAGGAAAGAGAACTAATGGATATTAATGTTCTGTGATATTATGGTAAAAGGGATGCACGTAGACCTGCTGAAAGTTATTATGCATTGGAATTTCAGAATTTCAAATTTCTTAAAAGGTATGATACAATAGGTAATTTTTTATTTTGCAAGGAATGACAACAGCAGTAGAAACACAGGAATCTGCATTCAAAGTTTTTTAACAATTTCAAACTATTTTAAAGCATTTACACATGCACAGAGACAGACCACTTTCTGTACGATTTCTTAAGCCTTTAATTTTCCCTGGTCAGCAACAGCTACTGAGCGACCTCTTGTGTTGAAACGTGTCTGAGCAGTTTCTTACTTGTTTTCTTTTTTCCCCTAAATAAATTAAATGAACTTAAGGCTGGCAGTTCATAATGAAAAGCCCAAAAAGTCAGCACCATCTCTGTCATTACAATGACTAATACTGCCTGCAGACAGCATTTGTACTGATTTCTTTTACCCAAATTGTGTATGGAAGAATTTCCCTCTGAAGCTAATAGGATAGGTAGTCAAAACCTACGTGCAATGGCTACTTATCATGCTGCTCTCCACACCATTTTTGCTGTAAGCATTGTGAAAAAGACAGATGATCAACTTCTTACACATTATGGCCATTACAGTAAAATAAGCACAGAAGAAAAGCAAGATATGTACTAGTCTAATCAAAGGCGATGAAATCAAAATACCATAAAAAAAATTCATTTGCAACTTGTCAGAGTGCAAAACCAAACCACCGATGAAAGACAAAATTAGTTTTATTAGCCGACATTTAAGATCTATACTGTGAACCGCTGCTAGATATGTCAAGGAGCTTAACACAGTCTAAGAAGTGCACACCCCTGAGATCTCTGGTTTCAAACTTTCTGTAGTCCCAATGAAGTAAGACTGAAAGTAGCTACACTTTCTCAGCTTTGGAATACTAATCGCATAGCCACAAGGCTACCTTTTGTTTTTCACGGTATCTACACTTTGATATTTAGAAATATATACATAATATAATCAGAGCATGTTATAGAACTCCAGAAAAGGATGGACAATCTGTTGTCATTTCAAGAAAGCAGTGTCATTCATCATTCCCACTGAAAAGGACTGAAGTATGAATGTTTGGTTGATAGAGTAACTGATGAAAATTGCTCAATGAACAGGCCAAATAGCAAGATCACACACACACAATTATTTTAGAACAGAAAAAGAATTGCTGAGGGATATGGCCACGAGATGTCACTCTCCACTTTGTGGCAGCTTGGAAATTCTTTAGCGTAGCTTTTTTCTCAGAGGTGCCAAAAACAGGAGTACAACCAACAAAATCAGCTATGTTAAATTGGGGTCAGATAAAGGAGAACTGCTCAGTGCATCATTTCTGTAGCTGTGTGTGCAATTTCTGTAGCTGTCTTGTAATATTACTGTTCAGTATGCCGTGAAGTCAAAGTAGCCTCCAAGCAGCCTCTGAATCTGTTCCCCCAAGTCTAAATAAAGAACAACTACCTCAACTAAAGCCTGTTGTTATAATGTACGTTACTCTTGCTTACACCAATGTAGCGAGTTGTTTTGAATTTTGTAGCCTTTTTAAATAAAACCATCATTATGTATTAAGCTCTTATGACTCAGCTACCTGTACGTGCTATAGTGTCTATCCAGACAGATAGCCTAACCAAGTTTTGCGAGTTTTTTCAGTTGGCTTTGGTTAACGCTTGATTAGACCCTGTGGCCTAGTAAGGTCTCACTGCTTTGTTCTGCAGACCACCACCACCATCTTTACTGGCCACTAACATGTAAAATCATTCTTATACTACTAACATGTAAAATAATTTTTGTACCTCATATAGCTAACCAGACACCTGTTGGAGCAGACAAAGAGGCAGATTTGAGCCTGAGTTTTAGAAGTTTAGGATCAAAATCTGTAATCATTATAAACACACATCTACGAAGGGAAGAAAGAAGTGGAATTTCAAAACAAACCTATGATGAAAGAAAATTCCTAGGAATGAAAGATTTTATGTAAGTATTAGATGAACTGCATAAATTAATCAGAAACTGATCCTTAAGATAGCTGATAGAGAAAAGCTCATTATTACCTTATTATGTGTTATGGTTATCCTCAGGTCTGGTTTTATGATACCATATGCTGTCAGTAGATCTTGGACTTTTTTCAGTTCTTCCTTACATTTTCTAGTTGTTGAGTAAAACTGCTTTCTTACAGGGAGATTCTTAAACAACTTTAGGACTGTTACTGTAGTACCTGCAAACAGGTGACAAAAAAACCAAGTAGAAATCACACTGAAAGCACAGCACTGACTGAATATTGAGGAAACTTCATTTTTACTTGGAGAAACCTGTCTATATGCTGCTGCATACAAAATAAACCCTAGTAACACTAAATTAGATTTTATTAGCATGAGAAGAAATATACCAAATTAGCAGTCATCCTCCCCAAAAAAGTACCTATAGACCTCAAGAGCTGTGATTCCCGTCCCTTATTTAGAGTTATGATTGCAGCATTAAGCTTTCTTTCGTACACACTGACAATAGCGAGAATCAGCACTAAATAAAGCTGAAGACTCTTTCAGTGCATATTAAGTTAACTTTCATTAGTAAAATGATTAACAGACTAGAATCCAATCAAACATATCTGGAGGCAAAGGAACACTGAGCTCGATTAAGGCCCTTCACAAGCATTTGCTTTAGGGTAGTACCTGAAGAGCCTGATACCTCTGTTCAAGGCATAGTACATAGTAAGAGGAGGAATATTCATCTACCAACACAATCACGTGAATTCATAGCCCGTAAGTTTATTGCAAAGTACTAAATATATGTCACAGAATTCAGTCAATCATTCAACAATTTTGACAGAAGTCAAGGCAATGCAACCCACAGGCTTTCCACCTGTGGAAAATACTACAGCCTAAATATTAAAAAGAGTCCCTGGTTAAAATTAGCTAAAATTAGAGTTCTCAGCTTCAGCTCTTTCTTCAGTATTTGCCCACTGACCAGCCCTTGGCAGCTTCTTCTGGCTTAATGGCTCCCTGTGGCCAGTTAGTGCTGAGGATGAAGGGAGCCAGGTTGGCAGTCAACTCCCCATTGAGTGTACGAGTGCTGCAGCTAGCTGCGGGGCCGCTTGTGGATTGACAAGGAGCTGCTGCAGCTTAGCTGGGAAAAGCTGAGCTTTACGTTAAGAGCTGCAACTGCTTCCTCAGGAGCACGTCCTCGTCACAAGCAAGGAGCAACCCGCTTCTCTTCTGGGAATACGCACTGGCTGGAGTGTGAACGCGAGGACACAGGGTGGTCTTTTAACAGTCCTCGCTGAGCAACAATTAGCTAAGCAGAGCACAAAAGCAGAAAAGATGCTACCCCAAACCTACACCATGTCTGAAACACCAAGGCTGCCTCTGAGGTGAGGCCAACCTTTAATCCTCCACACAAACATGCGGAAGGATTTCTAGCGACATACCCTTCCTGCAGGTTAGAAAGAACTGTGACTTTGCCTGGTCCTACAGCCATGCTGCTTCCAGCAACTCCTTTGTATAGCAGCAGGGCAAGTCTTCCTCCTTTACGCAAGGATTTTGCTATGTACAGAAACATTATTTTGGCCCTGAACAAATCTTTCATATACTTATATAGTGTCTGCCTGGACCTGGGGCATTCAATTTTTATAGATTTTATTTCTGCTGGCAGCTTGAAGAAGTGAGTCAGAGAAGGAGAAACTAGCTTATAATTATTATCTAAAGCAACTTCCAAGACACATTATTTCTTACGGTAACAACACATTCTCAGTTGACAGATGTAACGCAAGAAATGTTTACAGCTCCAAAGCTTTCACACTTAGTCTTCAAGTACAGAACAGGTATTTCAACATCAAATAGAGCCCCAGAGAAACACAAAATACTTCTGTCACAGTGCAACACCAGAACAATGATATCCTACCTTGCCCAAGATGGGAAGGCTTTTTAGAAGTTATATGCCCATTGCTATCCAAAGCATACTGAGTGCTGAAAGCATCAGCAGCTGTCTTTGTTGTGATCAAAACCTGGAAAGAGTGATTTAAAAAAGTAAATCATGTTATTCAACGATTTACAAGTTCAGAATGAGCTTAGATAAACTTTGCTACCATTCTTCCCATTGCTTTATTTTAGTCACCACATGTACATTTGATTAGTTCACAAAATTTTTCTTCTACAGATGTTTCTAACAGTCACAGAAACATTCTGCATTAGTACTCATTTTTCCATCCCTTTAACTAAAAGCCACGCATTTCTATCACACCAATAGACAAAGCATAGCAGTCCCCACTACCTACCACACACATTCCTATATCTTCTATTCTAAACACAGGTTAAACAAACAACTAAATCAATTAATAATTTTGCATTTTCATCCACAGGCATACTATGACAACTTCTTAAATTCATGTGAGATTCCACAAACATAACGACTACTATCAAACAAACTGTATATTATCTTTCCACACACAAATATACCTAGCAATCAGTAGTAGTATGTTTTGTAAGCTATTAAGGTAATACAAAGATTGGCTTTAGCAAGACCAGTCATACACCAGAAGCTCAATAAAACTACAATTCCCTGAGTTCAAGTATCAATATTTTGAACAATAGAGCCACTGCACTTTAACCACCTGAAAGACATAAAGGTTATCACACATACAGAGCTTCAGCATATTTTGGTTTTAGTGTCTCAAATGAATCATTCAGAGTTCAGCGATGCCTGTGGAAAGAAAATTGATTAATTGGAAATGACAATATTACAGACCTACTTAAGGGCCAATAGTAAAGTACCTCTTAACTGAAACTTCAGGGGGCAGTTTGGGTAGCCAGAATGCAATTAATGCCAGGACTGTTTAATTAACATAATTACTGATCCAAGGATTAAAGTAATACCTATTAAAGTACTTAATACACTCAGGCCACCTCCTATCTTTTATGAAACATACCACAGAGCTGATTAAATGCTCAGAACAGATGGCATCCTGCTCTGACAACTCATTAGAAGGAACCAATGATTGAGGTCTGTCATCTGTCAAAACACCAACACTTTTGAAAGCACCTTTGGAAATCTCCATCCAAACACACCACCCACTCCTGCTTTGTGCAAGGTGACTGTAGCCCAAGGTAGCAAGGAGTCAAGCTCTAACATCCCTCCTGACCTCGACAGTTGACGGCTCCAATCAGACACAGATATCAGTATCTTCTTGCAGGATCTAATCCTTGGTGGACTTAGAAGAATCCAAAACTTGTCCTTGGCACAGCAAGAATACAAAAAGGCAGAGCACAATGGAAGAGGTAGATGCTGTGCCCTTAATAGCCTGAACACTTTTCAGATGGTTTTGAACCAACTTACTTAATTTCAGTCAACAAGTTAAACCCTAAATATCAGTACACTGTCAGTCCTCTTAACACAAACATATGGATCAGACTCAGACAGGTGAGGGAGCAGGTTCCTGTTTACTCATACAGACAACAAAGTTTGTGCAACTGCAGTCATATACATGTCAAGGAGCAATATAGAGCCTAGCAAGATCCCATGACTGCTGATCACCTAGATAACATCAAGGCAGAAATCCTTACTGGAACGGTAGCTATGTGGGCCATCAGTTCCCTGAAGTGATTTCTCCTAGCCACCATCTGCTGTTCCTCATTTTGATTTATCCTAATTCAAGCAGCTAACTCAGCCATACTCTTTGACATTGTATTTGCTGATAACACTAAAGAGGATAAGCCAGTGTTCTAAGGAATCGTGTATCTATACCCTATACAAAAGAAAAGGAAACACTAAGCAATCTGTCTCTGGCCTATTCTGACTGAGGAAAATAAATACAGCACTTCTGTAACCAGTATGACAGAAAGGCAGGACCAACACTAACAAGAAATCCATACTAATTCCTGACCATATGACATGACTTCTGGGGAGGAGGGAAAAGGTAGCATACACAAGCCAAACCGTTTGGAAAAACATATTCCTGGCAGGCTGCCAGGACAATTTAAAGTCTTTGTACTGATATGTCAATAAAACTTTCACAAACACATACATAAAAATCACAACACAGAAGACTAGGCACGTTCATAGCAACTGCTCACCTCTGATATGCAGCAAATTGATCCCAAGGCCTCCCCACGGAAACCATATGTTGTCAACCTTTCAAGGTCCTCAGAAGAGCTTATTTTTGAGGTGTAGTGTTTAACTGCCATAACTGGAACATCAGCAACCTTGATTCCACTGCCATTGTCTCTTACTTCTATTTTGTTAAACCCATAATTCTCCTAAAAAAGAACAACACATAAAGGAGCACTAAAACAACCGAATTAAGATACAAGTTTGAAGCAGCTAAAGTTACAGCTTCTAGCCATCCAGACAGAAGTGGGAGTTTTGCTTATTTAGAGAAACTGAGTAACCATTAAATGTCTGTTAAAAAAAAAGAAAATAAAATACAACATATTAGCATAGTAGTGATGGTTTCTCTAATTAAATAATGTAATTCATACCCTGTGGTTTGGAAATAGCACATAAATATAAATTCAGTAAATTGAAACAGGAATTAAGTAATTATTTTTTTTTAAACTACGATAAAATTTGAAAAACCTAAGCTCAGAAAAAGACCTATAGCTGGAAAGTTAAAGACTTTTCACCTCTCTTATCTGTTTGATACCAATTTTTTTCAAATCACCACAAATGCAGCCCTGCATCAATTAAAATCAGTGAGAACTCGCTGAGAACTATTTTCAATTTCAGTCTTTATTTAAGTGATTTCACTACTGCAGAGGTCTTCCAGTCTCTATATTGACTCTCAGTATACAGAAGCTGCAATTCTAATGGGGACAGGGCACGAATGGGGAGAAGACAGAAATAAGAAAGCTTGTAAAGAGGTACAATACAGAAGGAAGTAAAGGTTCTTAGAGGCTCTTTTAAAAACAGCTTTCAAGGAAGCGAAGTTCAATCTTTGTGATTTACCTTTACATGTATGCAATACATATTTTACTGAATTCTGATATAAATACGTCATTTCAATAAACACCAGCATAAATAGGATAAAACTCTGAAACCCCAGAAAATTAGGACAGCTAAATGGAATATGGAATTCAGGTTCTATAACATCTCAAACAGGTACAGCAAACAAATGCTTCCTTCCAGCTACACTGTAATCTGCACATGTAAATCGCACCCAAAAAGAATCACAAGCCAGGAGGAGGAAATAATTAGAGCTGCAGGATCACTAACTAAACTTCTTTTACAGAAACATGCCTGGCTCTTCGAAAAGATTATGGTGTAACATACAGAAAAATGTGCTGTAGTGTGAGATACACCTAGGCAACCTTAAAAGAGATTTTGCTTAAAAAGAATATATTGAATGAGTGGCTACCACTGATGCTGTACAAAGCACGTGATGGTTGCTCACAGAAAGCTGATTGATTAAACAGAATGAACTTTGTTGTCCCATCTGGGTATATACTGAAAACAGTTATGAAAAAATATAATGTACTCTCAGGGTTATTTCTTGAAGTAAAAAAATAATGCAATTAAAAACAAAAGGAAGGTATCTAAAGATATTATCTGTGTTCACACATAATCTGCATTAGGAAACATCAAAAGCCTCTGAGGTATGCACAGAACTACATATATTTAATTAACTGATACACAACAGAAATGTGGGTACATTTCACTTTCTGTATTAATGAATGGTGCTAAAGCTATCTTCAGGTGAAAACCAATGCTTTTGCTAATATTTGAGTCAACCTCCTACTGGGAAGCAAAACAGTACCTAAGCAATACAGCTCAACTGAATGTAAAAACACATTAGGAGATATAAATGAGAAACCTTCTACTGCACTACTGTATGCACTAATGAAGTGTTTGAGCATTTTACAATGAACCCTTATTTTCCATTCTTATTTTTACTTCCAGACCACTTAACTGCTTAGGAAAAGTGAGATTTATCTTCTTCAACTTGAATCAAAATGATACATGAATTATTCTCTACGTCTTTTCTAATATTACTCATTTTTATTTGCACACATTTTACTTAAAATATTACAGTACTTAAACTTTGTGTTCTGTAACATCTTCCATCATGCTACACAACCTAAATACTACTGAGGTTGTGATCCCATGAGATGTTTAAGTTGCTCTACCAGATCACTGATGCCAAATCATACGGTTCAACTCCCTCCTCTTTCACTCATGACTGCACGGTCCCATCTTTCTTCCAGCTACAGCTCTGTTACTCATGAGAACTCTAAGGTCAATTCAGCTTATTAAACTGGCACAAATAATCCACTTTTCTTGCTGGGTTACTTTTCTTTTGCATAAGCAAGATGAATGGATCATGAGAGGCAGAAAGGTCTAGCAATGCCATGCAGATGGATGTAGGCCTTTGCTTTTCAGGCAATGAGATGGATCAGATGTACAGTGGAACCTCACCCTGAGCTAAACTTCCTCTGAGAAGGTTCTAAGCATTAAAGCTCCCACTTCATGCATTAGAAAAAAAAAGGTGCAGAAACGAGTATCTGCCTTTTACAACAGCCATTTCGTATAATAGAAGCAAACCCGCAGTCAAGATTCGTCCTTCCCAAATTCCAACTCTGCTCCAACTACTAACACAGGCTGTTGCTCATCTTCTCTATTAAAGTATGCAGATCTCAGTCAGCCTGTGAAGATTATTCTCATAAATTCCTGTTGTTAGAGGTCAGTAGGGAAACTGACAGACTGATGCCCATGGAGTCTCTTTATCCATACACAAGCAATTATATTGTTGCATCAATATTTTTTAGCATTTTTTAACCTGGGACCAGGACATCACGTCAAGAATAAAACCATCACTCTACATATGCTTAATGCACAGCCATGCTACTGAGGCAGTTGACCCTGCTGCTAACAATAAGGCAAGCTGCAGCATGTTCGTCTTTCTAACAGCAACAAAGCTGAAGTTCAAATTAATAAATAAATACCACCCAACACCTTATAGAAAGGCCACAGTTCAGTTCGTAACGAAATGACTGGCTTTGTACTGTAACAAAAGCAATATCACATTATCTAAAACTACAGTAGGAGCTGATGTTTTTCCCAGCGTTGCGTAAAAGCTAGTTGAGACACAGTGCAAAGACGCTCAGTAACATCCCCTATTGAAGCTTGGTCAGTCAAGGAGTTAACAAGAATAAAACACTTGCCAAAGCTTCCCACTACAGCTGGCCACTGCCATGGCTTCTACCTGAGAATCATTCCACCCGCAGGTTAACTCCTGTCTGTCTCCAAAAAAAGCCACTTCTGTCTTTATTCAGTCAAATTGGGTAACAAGTCTGAATGAATCAGCTAGCCTTCCTAATCCATCTGGAAAAGGTTAAAACAATGAAAATGCCGCAAGTTTCAGGCAAAACCCATCAAGCTATAAAATTAGATGTCAAAGTTTCCATTCTCTATTATGCTTTTGAACCGATCCAGAGTTATTGTGGTCAACCTTATTTAAATTAATAAAAATAGTATTTTGCTATAAAAATATTCTTACCACAAAAAAATCCCAGAAAAAGAATCCACCGTTTTATAGCATTACTACGTAGAGCTGTGCAGAGAGCAAGTTTCCTCTTCTCCCCTAGTACCCACAGAATAACAATCAGCAAATCTTGTTTATTCATTGACAACTTGTGTAAAGCCAGGTTGGTTGGTTTGTTTTAGAAATACAGCAATTTGGATTGGGCTGAACTGACAGAGAATGTAACAGTAGTGCAGATGGAAATGGTTGAAAATGCTCTTTTTAATCGATCTGGGACCTCTCATTATGGAAACAGCTGGTTATTGCACTGTGAAACCCACGCTGATCAGAAGGCTTTCTCCTCCAGGTATCTGCATGGCTCTGTATCGGCACTCCAGTAAGAGAGACAAGGTTTGTTCTAACAGTTTTTGAAGGCTCCAAAACCTCCTATTGACTTCTTGAAGTTATTGATCAGCTCACAGGATCTGATTCTGATACCCTTACCCCCAGAACTGTGTACACACCACTTACTTTGGAGTTACTCGTGAAGCAAGATACTATGGAGTCTAAATATTGAAAAGACAGAGGTCATCACAGACCACAGTGAAGACAGAGTATCTTCAGCTCACTTAAGGCAAATAACAAATAAGCATGTTCCTTGGCATCTGCAGGAAACCATACTCAGATGGAAAACACTTGAGACTCATTCAGAAAAGATAACAGCAACATGAACAAATAAACACGCAGCAATTGAATTGCCCTCCTAATTACGAGCATTTGTCTAACACTTAATTCAAGAATAGCTTATGCATTCACTGTTATTTGCAGGAAAGAAAACTGGATGCAATCCTGGATACAGCCATTTATGCAGACTGTAACAACACACTTTCTTACTAAGCAGGAGATACTGCTACTATGCAGCTGTTGACAAAATACTGCAAAACCAGACATTCTCATGGTAGCAAGAAAAGCTGATCAGTTAGCCATTTTACCCAATTTGGGGGAAAAAAAAGCACAAGTTCTTTATTATAAGCAATATTTTCTTTTTTCAGAAACTATCCTTGAGTGATATGCCAACTTTTTTCTAACATTTTATTTTTATAAGATGTTAGAAGTACCCAGAGCTCACCATGCTAATTAGGGACCATGTGGTAATTTATATTACAAAAACCATCTAGCGTGGCCATCAACCTTTTCCATTGTTTCCAGTTTCACCTTCCTGACAATATTTTGTAATAAGCATTAGATTTCCCAGTCTAGCAGAGAAACTTAAGTCCAACATCTTTTATAACAAGCTATTAGTCAGAAAAAGTAATTTGTAAGTACGAAAAGAAGTATAAACGAAGTTGACAGTTTTTCCCCAAGATACACTCAGGACTGCAAATATGCCTTTCTGTTTCAGTGGGGCCTCAAAAATGTTCATGAAAATTGATTTTGGACCATTTTTATTTGAGGTTAAAATATATATATATAAATACTACTAATACCCTTCCATTCCTCTAACAACAACAGCCTAAAAAATATATTTGCAGTGGAACCACTTCCCTTGCATCTTATTTTACATCCAATTCTTTGTCAGAGAAAGAAAGAGGACTTACCAGTTTAATATCAACATTTGTGGCACTGGCATCCAAGGAGTTTTCTATCAGCTCCTTTACCACGCTGACAACTGATGTAATCACCTGAGAACTTGAAAGGAGACGAATAGTTTCTGCCGGCAGCTGTTTCATAGTGGAATTAAGAGTCAGAGAAGCTACATAGAAAGATAACAGAAAAAGAACGTAAAAGGCACATTACAAATACATACTTTTAAATGTAGGCAAAATGTAACATTACAGCTCAAGATACAGCAGGACTCAGCTTCCTCCGCAGTCAATGGGAGTTTGACTTGTGGAAGAAACAGAACACAGAGGTCTAGACCAGAAAACATTATTTTAAGCAGATTAAACTTCTACTGAAAAAAGTTAAGAATTCAGAGATATATTGATCAAAACAGTATCTCACATGTATATAGTCGTCTCCTGTAAATTACTGTAACATGTGGTTGTGATCTTGGAATTATAACAGAGTAGACAGACCAGATGGTAACCCAGAGTGCTAGTCAGAAATGTCTTCAGATAGGATATTTACCCAGCATCAGGTCTAATTCCAGCACTGATGCAAAAAAGTAGAGATTTTGAATCTTTTATTAATTTTTTTTTTTTTTAAACACCTTGCATCATGTTTTCCCTACATCTAAAATCCTTGAGCTTGGCACTGCTGTGTTGCACATACAATTCCCAGTACCCAAAAATTCACAAAAGCAATACGACCTGAAGGTAATTGTTTTCGAGCTGGGAAAGAAGGGGGGAGGAAGCACAGTGGTGCTGAGGCAAAAGTTATATTCAATGACAGTGTGATCTACTGGCAATAACGAGAAAAAAACCCAAACTTCTGAATTATAACCTTTCCTTTCTGATCAGGATTACTGGATGCCCTCAGGCAGGTCACTTTATTTCTGTGTATCTGTATCTTCCACTTGAAAATGGAGATGCCTCATATTATAATAAGCAAATGGAGATTTTTTTTTTTTTACCACTGAAAACACTTACAAAGGGTTATAAAATTCCTGCTGCATTACAGAGACACTCCACCATGAAGAGACTGTAAGTGGATCTGCAAATTTTTGCATGCACTGCTGTTTAAGTACCCAAGTAGACACAATTAACCAAGCTCCAGGAAAAGTCTTTGCTGATCCTACAAGGATCAGCAAAGACTTTTCCTGGAGCTTGGTTAATGACACAAGGAGCTCCACCACAGTTTTTCACGCATATGAGAAGGTGGGGGGAGAAAGACCATTGCTAGACAGCTCTTTGCACCTCAATAATGGTTCAGACTTGGGTTGCTCTCTGTCCTACAAGGAACGTTTCTTCTCTCCGCAGCCGCACTCTTTACTGGGTTATGTTACGTAATGCTATTTACATTGAAAGGCAAACAATCCCGGCAGTCCTGGCTTCCCCATCGATTCAGTCCAAGCTATCTGCTGGACAAGACAGACCGCACACTCAGCACCCATCCCACGGATATGAGCACGTGTGGAGGAACGGAGCAAACCCAGATTTCTGCCTGACACAGTCAAGATACAGCGAGGGACTGCAGCCAAGACCCCAGAGCACCACTCTCCTGCAGGGTATACACAGCTGATACAACAATTACAGGACACTTCTCTGCCTCGATGTCCTTCTAAAGACTGCCACTCTTTAAACATAAAAGACAAAGCAAAAACATGGTTACTGGGGGAAGAAAAAGGTACTGTGTTTTAAAGAGGAAGCAGCATTAAAACTTTTCTAAGAACAGCTACAAAGAGGTTTTCCCTTTACACTTTTTATTTACATTCCAAAGGGAGTTTGCCTTTCAGGTGTGGTAAAAAGATCTGACAAATCAGTTTTCCACCAAAAAAACTGGAAAAGGAGCATGGGAAGACATGTATTGTTGAGGACAGATTAATATTAATCATGTACACACATTCAGAGAGGTAGGTTTTCTCGTGCATTCATGCGTTATACAGGACTCCGGTGTCAAGTGCTTCATGATTTACTAATGACAAGTGCCAGATCGGAGCTGGATATCTTTATCAAAAGACACTGACTGAGACAAGGCAGGGCCTTAAAACAAAAACATTGCAGATCCCAAAGAAAAATTTCCTATGAGCTGTGACTGATGCAGGTGGTTTGGGAGAGGAACCAGCTCCCAGCGTGTCCTCCCCTTCCCTGGACCCAAACCACCCCACGCAGGGCTGCAGGGCTGGATCGCAGGAGGAGGACACACATGGTCATACAGCCATGCTGGCCACATCTCGGGGGCACCTGAGATCTCTGGTACTTGCTACCTATGGAAATGCATCCAACCCCTGAGTACTTTTAGCTAAAAGATACGTATTTCAGCTCAAGCCACATTCCTGCTATAACTCTTCGCTGACCAGACGTATTGTAATCTGTGCCCAGTGGGAACGCATAGTATTTTCTGTGTTTGAGCACCATCACCAATGTAGTCTTTCTACCCCTCTAAACAATTAGTCAGACACCCCAGCAACGGGGGCTCTCTAAAGAGCTGTAACACTGCATGCCACCAGGTAAACTGCGAACAAAACCTCCCTAAACTTCATAGCTGTAGCCCCACAGATTTCTAGAACAGCACCCAAGCCCCACTCCAACAGCCACCTTTCTTAGGAGTCCACCAGAACACGCACCCAGGCAACTCTTCAGTTTATGAGGAGAAAAAAAACCCCAGGAGAGCGGCAGATAAAACCTGCGGACGGCCACCTTTGAGTTCACCTAAAACCCCACGAACGGCCCCCAGTTCCCGGTTCTGCTTTCCGTGAAGAAAAACACGGGGTGCCGCGCCGAAACAACGCCGGCAGCAGCGTCGCCGCGCCCCTCAGAAAGGGGAGGGGAGGGGAGGGGAGGGGAGGGCAGCCACCGCCGCGAGGGACTCGCGACTCCCGCCCCGGCCAGCGAGCCTCGCTCCCCGGCAGGGCCCGGCCCCGCTTCGGGAGCCGCCGCGCCCCGCCAGGCCCAGGCCCAGGCCCGGGCCTAGGCCTAGGCCCAGCGCCGTCCCGCGCAGCCCGGAGCGGCAGCGGTTCCCGCCGCGGTGCCACCAGCTGCCCGGGGGAAGCAGCGTCCCCGCCCCGGCCGGGGCCTCGGGGGAGGCAGCAGCGGCGGCGGCGTTTCCCGCGGCGGGCGGGCAACCGCCCCGCGCCGCCCCTCTCCCCTCTCCCCTCTCCCCTCCACCCTTCCCGAGCGCCCGCCCCGCCGCAGGGCCCCGGGGCTGCGGTACCTGCGCATCCGCGACGCCCCCGCCGCCGCTACCGCCGCCGCCGCCGCTCCTGTGGGCGGTGCGGACGGCCCGGCCCCTCCCTTCGCCGGCGGCCCTGCCCACGGGGCGGCCGGCGGGTTCTACCTGCGGCCGGCGGCCGGCGCTCCGCTCCTGCTCCTCGGCGGCCGCGGCCACAAGGCGGCCGGCGACGCTTGGGCCGGCGGGTCTCCGGAAAGGTGGGGCCGCGCTCGGGAGGCGGAGGGTGGGCAGGCGGGCTGGGCCGCCGCTGCCGGCTGCGCGCCGGTGTTTGCCAGCAGGCCCCGGGGCGCCCGGCGGCTGCTGCCAGGCCCGGCCCTGAGGCGAGCGGCGGCGCCCGGCGGGCCGGGGCGGCGGAAGGGGGTCTGCGGGCACGGCGTCCCGCTTCTTCCGTGCGGCTGGGCTCCGGGCGGTGAGATCAGAGAGGGGGCACAGGGGTAGAGCGGACTGAGAGGAGGGGCCCATCTGGTTAGACGAGAGACGTGAGGGAAAAATAGGAAGAGGTGGTAGAGTATGTCAAGAGGCGCCTCTGGGTACTCGCTCGCCTGCGGTGCTGCATCCCAGGGAGGGAGGAACACCCTCACTTCACCGCTCTCGGGTAATGTGTTCCCTGCACGCGCACGTTTTGAAATACTTCGCAACAAGTATTGATTGCAATCAGCAGTGCCCGCTTCAGTTTGAGTGAGGTTCAGCACATCCGTTTCTGTTCTACAGCCTACTGTTGGTAGTGCAGAATACCTGGGTATTAACAGTGCTTTACGGCACTACGCAAGCATAAGAAACAAGCTTCCTACCAAGTGCAAGCTGTTTTTGCCGGTTAAACAATGCTTTTGTAGACTGGTTTAGAAGGAAGTGAAGAAGTCTCCATCCCAGTCCCATAAATGAATATAAATAGTCTTACAGATCACGTGACTATGAAGCATGCTATGAGGTTTTTTTAATTATCATTACACATTTTAATACAACAGGAGAGTGTGTCACCTCCAGTAAGTTCTGTCCATCTCCTGAAGAAATCAGCATTATGAAATTGATGAGTCTATCTCTGCTTATGTCTGTCACTTAGAAAACTTTTGAACCCATTGGCTAATTTCAGCCTGATTTGAAAGACAGAAATGTCTGCCTGAAAACTGACAGATGGGGAGAGGAGGAAAATCTGGGATCTGCACTCTGCTGCAAGAAAAGCAGGCGTAAATTAGTCCTTGTTCGTTCTTTCTAGCAGTAGGTGGCTGGGCAATTGGTATATGCAGAATTCTTCATTAGCTATTACAAGAATGAGAAACTGGAGGAAAATTGTCTGATATGGGCAGTGGAAAAGAACTGCGGATGTTGTCGTGGATGGAGAAAGGCATTTAGAGAACAAAAGTTACAAAGCTTGATTTCTTACAGGTTTGCAACTTCAACTTCTAACAGCACATCTTACCAATTTTTTAAAATGTCTCTTTTGTAGCAGACTTGTGGGTTTTATTTGTTTGGGCTTTTTAAAAAAAACAGTTATCAACAGCCCCTTTATACTGACTTCTCTATAAACCATACTTTGAAGAGCTTGAGGTACATGTTCGCTTGTGCACTGTGTTCCTTCCAGACCTGCTTATTTAAAACAGCCTTTTCCCAAATTCGAAAATTGCTTATGTTAAGTACTTCTCTATAACAGTAGTCTCAATCTTTGAACAGTTCTGTTTTATAGGTTAAAAATGAATGTAGGAGTTGCCCACAGCGAGGTAAATCCAAACACACGGGTGATGAACAGTCGTGGAATGTGGCTGACGTACGCGCTCGGAGTCGGCATGCTGCACATTGTCTTGCTCAGCATTCCTTTCTTTAGTGTCCCTGTCGCCTGGACTTTAACAAATGTGATTCATAACCTGGTAAGTACCCTCTCTTGTAACAAAATCTGAAAAGTTGTTCATATGTATATTTATTTTTAGTAGCAGGAGAAGAGAAGAATAGCCAGGCTGTATGGATAATGAAATCCAGCTAGCCAAAACACCACGCTTGGCTTATCCAATATTAAATGAGTTGGCTGGTTTTGGGAGGAGGAGTGATATGTGATCGCTTTGGGTTTAAGCACAAAAGATGGGAAACATTCCTTACGTATTCTATGTATTCTTTTAAAAGGCATTTAATTAAGCTAGAATCTTGCAAACATAAAATCATCATGCCAACTGACTTTTACAGTGTTTTGTGTATTATTAAGAGAGCTGTGCTGAATCCATAAAATATATTACAATTTTAACGCTTGGATATTATCTAGTAATGTTTCTACATAAACCTGTTAGTATCCCAAAATGTTTAATTTCAGCACTTCACCTGTTTCCTTGGTCAGAAACATTTGTCTTCTTTTTCTTCTTGCTTTGATTTCTGGTCAAGCCAGATAAATTTTAGCTCAGAATGACTTCAGCATAGAACTTTGTCACTACACACGGCATAAGAAAAATGCTATTTGAAAGCCTTGGGAAAAACTGGACTACCTTGACCCAGGCCCTGAAACCGTTTGTTATTCAGTGTATTGTGATTTGCATGATGACTTTTGTATGCAAAAGGATTTGGAAGATGAAGACCTTAAGAATTTTCTGCCTCCTCTCCCCAGGATGCTCTAATTTTGTTGTAATCATTTAAAATAATGCAAGCATGTATATTGGTCCTGCCAAGCTTGGAGAAAAGAGAGCCATAATCCAAATATTTGCATCGTACTTGAGGTTTGCTAACTCAGCTTTCTAAGATTAACAGCAAAGAAGTCTTGACAAAAAGGTAGCTTCCTCCTTATTTAGGAAAATGATAATTCACTTTAAAGGCTGAGGTTGGATAATATCCTCTAGAATTTCTTTTTTTTTAATTTGAGCTTTTTATTTTTGTAGTGATGTTTAAAACTAATAGTGGGCTTGTAAGCATCATTAGAGCATTTTGTACATTATCTTTGACAGCATCAGACATGCCTGACTTTGGAAGATGTTGGCAGAGACAAGTATTACTAAGTATTTCCCAAATGCCTTACCGAATTCATTGCAAGGACCTATAATGACAACAGGGATGAGAGCATGCACTCGCAAGTAGTTTTCTAGTGGAACACTAGAAGATGAATATAAACTGCACTTGTGGGTATTTCAGCATTTAAATGGCATTTTTTTGGAAACAAATCCTTGAATTGTTGACAAACAAAAAAATCTCGTATTTCCATTAATGGAAAACTCTTAGCTGGCCTTAAAAGCATTTTTGGTGGTCCTTTTTGCAAGTACCAGTGCGAAATAAAATGTGTAGTAAGCATTTGAATCTGTCCTAAAAGTGCCTTTTTGTTAAGTTATTAAAAATGAGATGCTGCAAACATCATGAATTGAAGCATTAATTAAGCAAATTAATTCTGTTAGGTTAATAGGTCTCTGGTCAGGGAGCTGTTCCAAAAAAAAGCGGAAGATGATGTAAGTGGCTTGCTCAACTTTCGCCTCCTTCATAAGAATTCAGTAGAAATGTGATTTTTCTATATAAACCTTTCTATAACAATTTCTGTATGTGCATAAGAAATGAATGCACCTGAAAGAAAGAAAATGGAAGTCTCTGATATTTTCTGATAGAGACTCCTCTTGCTTGGAGTTGGTGTGCTGTCTTTGATAGAAAACAAATGTTCGTCACCACTGGAAGAGGGTGGACTCCCCTGTCTGGTTGATCTTTGGGCCCAAATTGATCTTTCGGAACAGACCAGACACGGCATGCTCCCATCAAATAGAAACAACAGCAAAGAACGGCCCGGTGTGGTTAAGGAGAAGCAGCGAAGAGATGGACAGATGGTATTCAACAGATTGCTGGTAGTCAGCTTCTAAGTATTGGAAGCTACAGGGGGGCTGAGAAAGCTTTCAAAAGTTCTTGGAATATTGCCAATATTCGTAAATAGATTTTTTGCTTTGTGCAGACTCTACCTCATAATTCACTCAGCACTGTCTTAGGGAAGCGGTAATATAATTTGGCAGCCCTAAACTTGTTGCAGTGCTTGTTAAAATTCTGTTGATTTCATGCAATTTTTGCCATCTAATATAGAAGACAAGGCAGTGGATTGGATGTCACATAGACTGTGGCTTTAATTCTGACTGTGCCACTGACTGCACAACCTCGGGCAAATGACTTCTTGTCTCTTCCTTCCTCTGCTATAATTTGTCATTACAGGCTAGCAGCTCTTCTGGGTGAGAATTCATTTACTCTCTTTTTTTTTTTTTTAACAATGCATTGAACAATGTAACAATTATATATAAAAAAAATACAGCTAAAAGTGCCACTGTATTCACTTTTTGTTTCCCCCAGGGAATGTATGTGTTTTTGCACGCAGTAAAGGGAACTCCTTTTGAAACACCCGACCAGGGAAAAGCTAGGCTACTAACACACTGGGAACAACTGGATTATGGAGTACAATTCACATCTTCAAGAAAATTCTTCACAATCTCTCCTATAATTCTGTGAGTTCAAAACCGTGTTATGGATTAATTGAATCATAAAACTTTGATTTCAAAAGCTGCAGCCAAACGAGTTGCAATTTACATTCTAAAAGCATTTTCTCTCTTTTTTTGCTTGTTTGTTTGTTTCTACATCACAGAGGTGAGGAGTACATGTTTACAGGCCATACAATCAACAGTCTTTCTTCCTGCAGCTTTCAACACTCTGATTCACACACTGAAGTTGAAGTTTGTAAACAGTTATTAATGGGGCAGGTTTCAAAGATTAGAAACGTTATGAGGAAAACTTACTGTTGACTCTTGAAGTTCTTTAAGAGATTGTGAAGACATAAGTATTGAAAATCTAAACTAAACATGGACATGACAGCAGTTATTAACCATTTTGTGACTTGTGAGTTACAAGGAGTTGTGGTAGTCATCACTGAATGGGGTCCAGGATTTTGCATGTCGGTTTTGCTTTGTATGGATTGTCTTCTGTTTACATTAGTTATGTAAATAGATGAGAAATTCTACACCGCCTCTCTCTGTTGACAAAAGTATGGTTGTGCAACTAAAGGAAATTGGATATGTATTCAATATCCAACTCTAAAAAGTCTTTCTTTTTTTCCCTTAAGGAAGTTGTCTGCTTGCATGGCAGTGTTGGGGGGGGGGGACAGGGAAGGTCTTGCATTATGTTTAGAAAGTTGGTTCACAATGGATAAAAACTGAAAGAGTATCTGCACCCCCTCAAAAAAATCCTCTCTTTCTTCAAAGATAGCTTCCCACTTTCCAGTGGGAATTTTGTATTCGTAACACTTGCCTTTGGTTCTTTTCATGCACTAATAATGCATAAGTAGCCAAACAAACATCTCTGTTTTTCTGGGAAAAAAACAAAAGCCCAGCAATCTGATAGCCTCATTTCTGTGACTACTTTTTGCAAAGAAAGAGATGAAATTATTGGCTCAAAGATTAAAGAAGAAGTTGGTAGTGAATTGGATTTTCTGAGGCACATTTCCTTATTCTTTCAGTTGAACAGGTTGTGGACCAGCTTAAAAGAAAAATGTGCTGGGAACATCTGCCAGATGGGAAACATTTTAAAATCACGCCAATCACAGATGTGCTCAGCATAAATGATTTTTGCACTGAAAAATGTCAAATGCTTTGTCACTGAGCTTGCTACCGTAGCAGAACTGCGAGTATTTTGTTTAACAGATCTTAGACCATTTAAAACCTGTGTCACAAATCAGGCTTCTAACTGCAGAAGTCAGAGACTCCAGCTTGGGTGGGGAGAAATGCTGGAGGAAAATACTAGCCAAGAGTTGTTTTTTAGCACCTTGAGAAATATAGGAAGAAGAGACTTAGTCCATAATTTTGCTGTAGATATTCTAGGATCTCAGGTGAGATTTGATACAGGAATAGATCGGTTGTTAATCAGTAAAATATGGATGGTTACTAAAGCACTTTTTTCAACTATGCTTTGTTTATATTTTTAGACAAGGGCGTTATCAGCTAAGCTTGCTCCCTTTTCTCCTGCAGGTACTTCTTGGCGAGTTTCTACACAAAGTATGATCCAACACACTTCATCCTCAACACAACTTCTCTCCTGACCGTGCTTATCCCCAAGCTGCCACAGTTGCATGGCGTTCGAATCTTTGGCATCAATAAATATTAAGCAGAAGGTTTGACCCTGACTGCCCCTGACATGGCTGCTGGTGCTCCCCAGGTGAAGGAAACGAGTAGTCTGCTGTGCCCTGTAGCTAATCGTATTCAATGAGAGATGCTTTTACATCTGAGATGCAATTCCTACTTCCTGCAGCATTGTCTGGGATGAAAGTTGAGTTTTTAAGAAGATACCTTCAAATACTTAAATGTGAATCGGAAACCTCTAGAAGAAAGATTTCCATGAAGAACTGGGCAGGCCCAGCTCTAAAGCGTAATCACCACTAAGACTGTACGTATGCCTGGCTGATGCAAGTGACTTGTAAGGAAGGTGCAAGTTAACAGTTGAAATGGAGAGTAATGTTTCACAACTACCCAGCCAACCATAACGCATATGATAACTTCACACGTAAATCCAGGACCTTCAGTGCCAAGGGCTGGTGAGGCCGCATTCTTAGATTAAGTGAAAGTAGCTAGTTTCTGCTGTATGGATTGTAGGTGGTTGTGCTTGTTATTGCATTGTAAAAGTTTGTCTCACAGTAAATTCTGTGACAGCTAGCATAAACTGATGGTGTAATTCATGCCTTATCTGTCCTTGTGATTTTTCTTTGTCACAAAGACTGAAGAAAGTCCTTAACTGTCAGCTCAGGGGATTTCTACATCAACTTGATAGCTCAGTTTATGTATGCTTTTACAAGTGGCTACTGTTGTGGTTTTTTCATGTTGCTTACCAGGATACTGACTTTTCCATGTGTAAATGGGACATCCTGAAAAATTGAGATTTCTTTCAAGGTGTGGATTTTTGATGATTTTCTCTGATACTTGACTGGTGGGTTATTTTTCAGTAGTTGAGAGGCCTGTAATAGTGGGGGAAAGGGTTGCTGCTGTTGTAGAAGCAGCAGCTCCATTATAGAGCAACAGTGTCAGAACACGTACGAGAAACTCTGTGTAGGTCATAAGTTAGAATAGAAGATGAACTAGAAGTAGGCGAATAGGGAACGCACCTGGACTAACTGTATGCTTTTGCAGAGAAAGGTATAGATAATTTGCATGTCTTGGAAATGTGGAGGAATGCTGTGTTTTAGGGGTACCGTGTGGTATGGAGTAACCTTGTATACAATCAACTCTGGAACTGGAGTAAACGAGGTACATCTAGAGCTCTGAGCACTTACTTCTCTATCTTGGAAAAAGGATGAATTTTGAAGTCTGCTGTATGTCTGCCAGCCAAAACCAGCTCAGATTTAACAGAAGACTCCATTTAAGACTTGATTTACATTTTGGTTGCAGTGACAGCCAGTGAACTGGAAAAAAATTTAAAAAGAAAAAAAAAAAAGAAAAGCCCACAGTGGCATACTTCTTTTCTTGCTAAGAGAATTTTCTGGCTATTTACTTTATCGATAAAGATGCTGTTTTTAAAAAAAAAGGAAAGAAAAAGGTGATGAGTTGCACATTTTTTTTTAGCAATTGGAAGTAATTTAATTCTTTGCGTTCTTTGTGCAAAAAGTTGTAACTGGCTGATCTTTACATAACGACCATCACAAGGCTGTGCTAGCCCTGTGAAAATCACCCTTCTGCGTACCAGGACTGTCAGACACGGACCGAGTTTATCGAGACAGAGCGGTGGTGACGCGCGTTGGGTCGTGCCGGGACCCCCGGTACCGGGGCAGGCATGCCTTGGGGCGGTTGTACAAAGCTCTCGACGTGCGGAATTAAAATCACTTGCCCGCGGACGGCTGCCTTTTCATTTCGGCCTTCCAGGGAGGCAGGAGCGCAGCGCCTACCGCCGCCGGCCGCGGGGGCAGCCGGGCCGCTCGCCCCGCTCCCCGCCCGGGGGCCGGCCCCGGGGGAGCCGCGCCCCGTGACCCGCCGGGGGGCGGGAGAGGGCCGCTGCCTGGCCCAGGCCGGCGCGGTGCGCGGCGGCGGTGCCTCCTGCCTGCGCGGGTGGGCGGCGGGGCGGGCGCCTCTGCGCTGCCCGGGCGGGGGCGGGCCGTGTGGCGCTGCGGGGCGGAAGCGTGCCGCTGGGAGAAGGGGAGGGCGAGGGGCGTGAGGCGGCGGTGGCAGGCGATGCGGGGCTACGGCGGCGGAGCGCGGGCACGACCGTGGGGGCAGCCGAGGAGGCGCCGCGGTGGGGCCGGGCGGCGGGTGCGGCCCTGGCGCAGCGCAGGGCCGGAGCCGGGGCGCACCTTCCGCCTTTCCCCGCCGCCCGGCGGGAGGCGGTGGCCTCGGCCCCTTGGGCGTGGCGGTACGCCTTTGACGACGGAACTGCCAAGGGGGAGCCGTGAGACGAATCTGGTGGCAGCTGGGGGTCGGACAGCGCGCTGGGGGCAGCCGAGGGCTAACGCACGCCGCGGTTCTGCTGCGGGTCACCGGGTTGCTTTGTGTCCCTCCCTTAGGACTGCGGGAAGCGCCATACGCCGCAAGCGTGGGCCAGGAGCTCTCTGGGAAGCGCCATTAAGGTAAAACAAAGACATTAGCTGCCACCTCTTAAATGATTCTTTTCCTTAGGGTCTTAAAAATCCTGCGTGAACATTCGTAACTTTAATACCGCCTCTGCAGAACATCAAACAGAGCACACGCTTGCAAACCCTCCAGTAACAGTAAACTGTACGGTTCTTTTCTAGGTGTAACTCCCAGATAGATTTTAAACGATGAACAGCGTTGCCAAAAGCCTTTTGAAATCGGTCAAACCCATCCGAGCTGCCTGGCTGAGAAGCAGCTCTGCTCACTCTGCAGAACGGCACCTTCGGAAGCTCGTTCTGGGCATAGAGACGAGCTGCGATGACACCGGCGCTGCTGTGGTGGACGATGCCGGCAATGTTCTGGGAGAAGCGCTGCACTGTCAGAAGGAAGTCCATTTACAGTGAGAATATACTTCTCTCGGGGCTTTTGCCTTAATAATGATTTTATTGTTATTCTTACTTGTAATATCATCCGTATAAAAGTCTTCTCCAGAAGACTCAGCGAGAAGTGGGTAGGTGTAAAGACCTGTCTCTTGGGCCACACCACATTCTGTTTGAGGTGTTACTAAGGGTGAGGAGAGAAATATCGTGCATTTAACAAGTTTCCTCCGGTATTTAATTTCAAAAAGAGACAGATTACTTACCTAGCTTGAATTAAAGATGAAATCATTATTACTGTTAAAACCACCAAATGTCTTAAATCTTTTAAAGGAAAATTAATCAAATACAGGCGTTGGTGGCCAAGTACATGAACTGACAAGTGAGGGGTTGTGAGTATTAAGTTACAGACATTGTTTTGGAACAGTGTCGCGATACATTTAAGAGTATGTGTACCAAAAAAGGGCAAGTTACATCCTTTTCTGACCTCCCAGCGATAATTACGCTCTCTTCAGTGCATAGATCCCCTTTACACTAAACAAGGCATTTGAGAATGTACTAAGGAAATGGGCGGGATATGGTAAGGTTAAGAGGCATTTAAAAGCTATTTTATATGCCATTCTATCTGTTAGGAAATACAAATGTATTGTAATTCTTGGCTTTTACTAGAACAGGTGGAATAATTCCTGTGGTGGCACAGCAACTTCACAGAGAAAACATCGAGCAAGTAGTAAAAGAGGCGCTTAACGTCAGTGAAGTTTCTGTACGTGAACTTGCAGCTATTGCGACGACAGTAAAGCCAGGACTTGCGCTGAGCCTTGAAGTGGGGCTGCAGTACAGCCTGAGCTTGGTGAACAGGTACCAGAAGCCGTTCATACCCATCCATCACATGGAGGCGCACGCGCTGACCATCAGACTGACACACCACGTGGAATTTCCCTTCTTGGTTCTTTTACTCTCTGGAGGCCACTGCATCTTGGCAGTAGTACAAGGAGTTTCAGATTTCCTTCTGCTTGGACAGACCATAGATATAGCACCGGGTGACATGCTGGATAAGGTAGTATTTCCTCACATAAGTGAATCTAGGTGGTTTTTATTGTAGTTATACTATATAACGGTAGTATTATCATCAGCCTGAGGACAGTAAATACAGTGCAATATGAGCTTTACTTAACTTTTTTTTTTGTATTTTGAAATACCATAGATTGAAGACACAAGAGGCTGATAAAAATCTGCGTAGCATCAGTTGTAACGTATGTAAATTAATTATATTTTTAGCAAGTAGACAACATAACCAAAACTGGTGTTGGAGGTTTCATTGACACCCGTTGTACAAACGAGTTGTGTGACTTTGAGAAGACTGATAGCGGTATTTTAAAGGATGCTGTCAGGTTTAAAACAATACATACTAAAACATTTCTTACCGTTTCTTTTGTAGAGTTTGAAAAGCCTGGTTTGGCTTTCAGAATCTAAGTTTTCTGGGTCACTGAGTACAACCTGTGAAATTGATCACTTACAGTTTTGTTCTCAAACACAAGCAGAGTTTTTAAACAGTATTTGTGTGTATTAACTAAAAAAAAGTGGGGGAGCGAGTGGGGTCAGAAGGGGGATTATTGAAAGCTGAAACCAACTTTGTTCCTGTTTATCTGGTAATACAGTATGGCAGTCCGTGTGTGTTTCCTATAGCATAAAAATTGGGTAATTAGTGTTTCCTGCAAAATTTGTTGGTCCTCGTGTTTGCCCACATTGTTCTAGAATTGCATTTCTAATTACTCCAGATAAAAAAAATCCAGCCAGCATATGTCTTGTCCTTATTGTGCCCTGTTCGTAATTTCACATTGGATTGTGAAATTTTACAATGTGTCTAATTTTACTCCATGGACTACAATGCAGTTACCGGAGGAATTAATTTGGCTCTCTATTCCAAGTCTGTTGTTTATTATCTCTTTAGGTAGCAAGAAGACTCTCTTTAAGAAAGCACCCAGAGTGCCACAGCATGGCTGGGGGGAAAGCGATAGAGCACTTGGCTCAAACTGGAAACCGGCAACAGCACACGTTCAGACTTCCCATGCAACAGTATCGTAACTGTGATTTTTCTTTTTCTGGACTTCAGAACCTTGTCAATAAAGCCATAATACAAAAAGAAAAAGAAGAAGGTATTTTTAAACAAAGTCAGATATAAGCCATGTTTTTGATGACCTGTACTCAGGAAAACACATTTGATCATACATTTTTATAGGTATTCAAGAAGGTGAGATCCTATCCTGTGTTAAGGATATTGCTGCTGCTGTGCAGCATGCAGTGGCTGTTCATATTATCCAGCGGACATACCGAGCCATGCTGTTCTGCATAAAAAATAGCATATTATCATCAAAAAATGCAACTTTGGTGGGTATTCATTTTTGTTTTCCTTTTTATATTTGACTGTATAACATCATTTGAAGATGCCCTTGTTGTACTTTATCCCTTGACAGGTGAGAAAGATGTCTGTATGTATTACATTGTTCAAATACCAGGGTTAAAGTAATAGTCATATAAATATTTACAATAAAGTCTTTCACAGTTTGGTTT
Organism: Gavia stellata; assembly: GCF_030936135.1. Lineage (NCBI taxonomy): Eukaryota > Metazoa > Chordata > Aves > Gaviiformes > Gaviidae > Gavia > Gavia stellata. The sequence goes on from NC_082601.1 coordinate 35,657,575, forward strand.
TAAGATAGAAAGAGATTTTCTTACCATCTAATCTGACCTTCCATAACAATTTAGGCCACGTAATTTGACCTAGTGCTCCCCAATACTTCACAGCTGTTCTAGTTACAACATGCTTTTATTCAGGCATCTTTTAACATAATAAGCTCACTTACCATACTCTTTTCTGATACGTTTTATTCTTCAAATGTGTTATTTCTTGATGTCTTCAGAACTTCATCTGATAACCTTTTTGTAAATAGGATGTTAGTTGAGTGTCACCCATCAGTACTTTTGAGTTAATGCCTTTTTTCTTTTGGAAACTGCTGTCAGGTTGTATCAGGAGGAGTTGCAAGTAATCAGTATATCCGAAAAGGTCTACAGACTTTGGCAGATGCAAATGATTTTGCTTTTCTGTGTCCTCCTCCAAGACTGTGCACTGATAATGGTGTTATGATTGCATGGTAAGAGTTGTTTCTCTCTGCATGTGTTTCTATAATGTTCTGTAAAAGTTGGCATCTGAGTCAAGAACATCAATCATGGTGACTGAACCATAATACACCTATTCAGATAGTTGTGATGTACATTTTTACATAATTGCTTTCTTGCTTAGGAATGGCATTGAAAGGTTACGTGCAGGACTTGGTGTTTTACATAGTACTGACGGCATCCGGTATGAACCAAAGTAAGTGACTCAATTCAGTCACAGTCTGTTTCTTCACTTATTCACTATGGTCACTGACAGGGGAAGGAGGTGTAGACCAAAAAGAGGAGCAGAAACTAATGAGGAATATCTTTGCAGTGCATACAAGCTTTAAAAGTTAGCAACACTTCCTTTTCAATGTAGTTGTGAAATACAAATGATTGTGTCTGGCATTTATGTTTGTTTTGGCTCAGAAACTTAAATTACCATACATGATATGTATGTATACATACATATGTATACAGTTCTGTGTATTTTCCTATTACCATTGTGGTATGGGAAAACAGGAGCAAGTTAAGGTGTAATACACTCTCCCTAGCTTCTAAGTCACTGTAGACATAAATCAAAATGCTCCAAGTCAAAATGTCTGTTCATAATGAGCAATCAATTTAAAAAAAGAATTTGACTGTAACATCAGATAATACTGGTTTTTTTACTGATGATACTTTTTATTTTTACTGATAACACTGGGGTTTTTAAATGACTTGTTAGGTAAGACTTGTTCTATGGATTTAAGTAGATCCTAGGCTTAAGGCCAAACAAAATTCTAGTATTTCTGGTCTTAAACTTGACATTTTTTTCAGGTTTTTCCCCCTTCCATTTCCAGGAAAACAGACTTGGAAGGTCTCAGGACAAAAAAAAAATAATTGTTTTATAATTTTCACATGAAAAATGATAAAATACTCTTCAAAAAACAACTTGCTTTATGTATCTCAGTGAATAAAATACTAAGTTTTATTTGCTGTAGACTATACATTCCTTAAGATTATCACAGATACCTGTGAATCTCTAGTGTGTCTTGCATTTATCAGTGAGATGTAAAATTAATTATCAACTAAAAATCAGAATCTAATAAAACAATGTCCCCAAAAGATGGCTTTGAAATCACAACTGTGTTTCCTGAGTTTGGAATGGCTACAAATGCAAACGTTTCCTCACTGTAAAGATGTTTCTAGGTGCAGCTTCAGCTAGACCATTTTAATGGCCACACAGTCTTACAGTGCAGGGAATCTGCAAAAATACTGGGACTCCATGCTCATTGTAAAAAAGGTTTGTGAATCTGCACATCCGTGTGATACCGCAGTAATGTTATTTATTTTTAACAAAGACATCACTTTATTATTTTCTAGAGCTCCCCTTGGAATTGATATTTCAAAAAGAGTTGAAGAAGATTCTATCAAGGTGCCAAAACTAAAAAAGAAGATACAATGGTTTGCATCTTAAAAAGTAACTTAGTGAAGTAAATGCAACTATAAATTGTTCAATAAAAACTGTTTCAATGCTGTTACATTTACTGATCGTACTTGGTTTACAAGTGTCAAAAGTGACCTGTCAGAGATAAATGCTGTGTGGGATCACCAAAATGATTCCAGTTACTGTTCCACAAATGTCTAAGAGTTCTAGGAATTAATAACAAAAGAAATTGAAAGTGCACTTTCTAATAATTATAAACTCACAGAAATGAAAATATCTCCATTGTTTACACTTTATAACTTCTTACAAGGTTTATATAATATATACCATATCATAATTTAACAATATAAAATTCATATAAGGTTTATAATTTACAGTTTCAGTTAAGTAACATTATGGCAAATTAAACCCATCTCTAATGGGAAGCATCCCTCAGGGAATAGTTTATACCTTCTCAGGTGAACGTGGTTTGATCATTCTTCAGACTGCTGTTGTGCCATCCAGAAATGCCACCTAAAGGCTATGCTTTTTTTAGGGCAACGTTGTCCTTATGATTAAGGTATCTTGTGCCAGCTTGTACGCTCAGTATTAGCAGCAAATATTCTTACAGCATACTCATTTGAGAAATAAGTACTGAATTCTGTATTAGGCTGATCTGTAAGAACTACTTAGATAACCAAGCAACAACATAGTCTAGACAAACCTATTAACTCCTGGAGCAAGCAGGTTTTTTTCCTTATCGCTGATGCTAATTTTAACCAAGTACAGTATTCTCTCATACTTTATTAGCTGTAAAGACATGCACATGCATACATTACCAGACAGACAGCAAACTAGAATCATGTTCTTTAATGAAATATCCTTTACTGACCAAGTATGAACATCAAACTCGGTTCCCTCATGGACATAAAAATACTCATTCTGTGCATATTGAAAATGTTGACATTTGAAATTTGGTCCAAAAAACCCAAACCAACCACAGCAACGAAACAGTGGCAGTTCTCTTTCAGTTTTAACTCCACAAGATACAAAAAGAGATGTAGTTTTTTTTTTTTCTTTTTTAGAAGTAGCAATATAACAGCTTAAAACACTAAAGTTATTTTAGTATTTAATATATAAAAGTTATAAATATATTATCATTTAAACATACAAAAATATAAAAGATATGATATCTAGAAGATATAAAAATACCAATGTCAAATTTGAATTTAAAAAATCAGTGAATTTATAGTTTTCTTACTAGAATATGGCTGAAGACATTTACTTACATTTTAGATTTCCATCTTTTTAAACCCCAGTAAAAATGGAATCAGAGCTCATTAACTTGAGGGTACTCTATATTCCTGCAGAGAGCTATGATTTTTTCAATTGTTTCTTCAGAAGCTTTTGCTGCAGTCTGATATGTTATTGTATCTTAATAGGCCTCTGTTGATCTTTCTTACCACATTGGTGAACCTATTTACTACATCAGACCTAAATACTTCTTCATGTAGCTCAACTTGTGTAGTGCTAAGTGTCAATTTGAATAGCATATTATCAGCATATTGCATAAAAGGCACTTCTTTTTTTTCCTGTACTGTTTGGATTGTAAGCTGGATCTTCATCTGTATTTTAATCACAGGTTCCCTCAAAATCATGTTAGTGAAAATACTAATTAGACCTACAAATCAGGAACGAGTACAAAATTCTACAAGGTCAAATGAAACCTTTTAGAATGCTATCATTGCCTGCCATAAAAATATGTTTGTACCACCTAAATGTAAGCATTATTCTTCACTTTTAAAAATGTATTTGTCGGATGCACTTTGCTGTTGCATATATAACATCACAGTATTTTTATTAATACACTGGCAATTACTAGTTACATGTTAGTTAGAAAGTTACAAGATACTTTTGTCGCTAACACCACCTTATATAGCAAGGCAACTAATTTTAAATCTTAATTATACAGACATGGAAAATAATATAACTAAAACTATGTAAAACATTAGGAAAAAATATATGCATATGTCTTTAGAGATGTATTTTGAAGAATTCGGAAGCCAGGAGCTCTTATTATTCTTAGAGAGTGCTTCAGAGTACTGAGGACTTTTGAAAATCTGACCAATCAAATACCACAGTGGAAGCTGAGCTCTTTTGGAAATGTGTTAATTTACAGTATTTCACATCAGTTTATAATTTTGCACGAGATCCAATGATCTGTATTTTTTTGAGTAAATAATCCCAGCTTTTAGGAATGCCATGTATAAACTACCTGCAAGGTTAGGGTGTTTTTGTTTTTTTTTTTTTAACAGAAATGTTTTTGTACTGACCTCCTGAACAAAAACTCAGAATTTCCCATCGGTATCAATGTCCATTTCAGAGCACCAGAGCTCAAAGAACCCGACGCATTTCTCTTTGGGTATATATGCCCCAAACTTCGGCCATGTAATCCACACTGATCAAAATTTGTCCAATTTTTGTATCGATGTAAGCTGGAGGAAGCTGACAGCAAGTGCTGTGATGATGTGCATATGAACTGATGGAAGGTTTAAACAGCAAATTCCAACAGCCAATCTCTCAAAATCTGATGGACTTCTTAATAATACAAGGGCATATCTGAATCCATCAGTGCTAGCAAAGTTGCTGTCCGGGTACATAATTCTTTTAGCTGGCCCAGCAGTCCACTGGGAATCTCCACTGAGCACTGTATGTCACCTTTTGAAGACAGCCATCTAGAGGACATGGTAGTAAGTAATTCTTGCTACTTACTTTTGTCAGACTTCACAAACAAGACACTAGCATTTTTCTGTGCTACTAAGTTTGACAAGCACGTTGCCTCATCAGTTTATTCACCTCTAGGGAACACTTACCAAGCCTGAGCATTCTTCAAGAACATTCTACAGTTTCCAAAATACAATACATGGAGAGGCTAACAAAAGAAGAGAGAGAATATTACTTAATCAAGAACTATACTAGTGTTTCCAAGAAAACAATAAAGCTCTTAAGGACAAGATTAAAAGACAGTAACATTCCTGTAGGTTGCTCTAAAATATTATAGAATGTGATTTCAGTACATCAAGTATTTTAAAACGTCTTCCCTCCCCGCTCCCCTGGAACCAAACATTTGGTCAAGAAACTCTATAAATAAGTGTATTATAAATAAAACCAATAAATTAATTTCTTATGAATAACTGGATAAATGGAAAAGTTTGCCAACATGAAATTATATTGTCTCTTTCTACTACCTAAAACTATTCAGAAGCCTTCCAAAATTATTTCCCATATTTCACTAAATATCAGAAGCCTCTTAGTTTGGAAGAGAAATTATTTGCCTAGGTATGAAAAGCACCACTTCTTTTCTTAGGTTCCTAGGTGACACATAACTTCTAGGAATACTGCAACACTACTACAGAGACAACAAGTAGTGAAGAATAGTTGCATTTCATCAGCCTTATGTTCCTCTTGGTCCAATCTCCACCTGCTTTAGAGCATGATGCAAGAACTCTTGCAAACATCCCAGGGTAAGGTACTAGGGAGTCAATTTTCCTCAGAGCACAAGTAAGAAATCTGCCAGTGTTTTGAAGCAGTCTGAAACTTAAGTTTTTGTAATAAATACTTCTTTACAGACTTGACAAATTATTTTGCAAATCTACTTACACCCTTAGAGATACTTTGTAGGAATAGATATATTATGCTTTGTATGAAAATGGATTTTTTTTTCTGGTTCGATTTTTCCTTTTCTACTGAGTTGAACAAACATAAAAACTAGAACTGTAGGGTAGTATGTCGAGTACTAAGCTCTGACCTTACCAAAAACATGGACAGCATGTATCCAGTTTTTCTTACAACATTAACTTTGCAATCCTTCCACACACAATTAGAAAAACAAGGTAACTCAAGCTTCTCTTCAGAGGAAGTCCATTTATATTTCTTTTTCAACCCTATGATTGCATCCACATGCTCCTCCAGAGTGCCTTTTTTGTTGTTGTTGTTTAAAAAGAGATCGTCCTTCAAGTACACAATGGATGCTCTGCAACTTTCGAAGTAAAAGCAGCAGAGCTAAAGCTAAAAGGAGAGGAAGCAAGCTAAGGGAGCCAACAAGGGCCAAAGAACAGCCTGAAGGGAGCTTCCCAATTTCTCTGGGAGCAGAGGGAGACCCAGGCTGGGGACCACCAACCAACCCAGCCCTCCAGAACTTGCCAAGGACTGGGAGGCTGCATGGGATGGCCCCAAAACATCAAGGGTGTGTGTGGGGTGTCTGTCTCTGAAGTAATGAAAGGGCAAGCATGATACTTGGAAGGCAGATCTCCAAGCGGTGACAAGGCCTGAGATCTCAGCTCTTTTTTGGCTCTGGCAACCCAGGCCAGCTCCTCACTGTGCCGTCCATTCTAAAACCATAACCTGACCCCTCTCCTAAAGCACAGCTGCAAGACCAGCCCTGTTCTACAACAGAGGAAAATTTACTGAATTCTATATATGTGACAGATTGGACAGACGCAATACACTTTTTGCAACACTGACATTGGTTAGGATGGGTGGGAAAGCCAACCTCTGGCTATCCTCTCTTCCCCGGAGCCCAGTGTTCCCCTTCTCCCTGAGGATGCATTCATAGTGAGTCTCTAGTACAAGTACACATCTACATGTATTACTTTGATGATTAATAATAATGTCCAAGTGTGTAAAAAACCAGACCAAACATTCTAAGAAAACTCTAAAGATTTACTGAATTTGCATACAGGATAAATGCAACATCTCAAGATGTAGTTTTATAATTCATCTACTGAATATAACTTCAGTCTGCTGCATGTGTCAGATGCTTTTTCACTGTTGCTCTCTAGTTTTGCAATCCGAGATCCAAACTGTACAGCCCTTTTTGGCAAAATGGTCGAGGCTCTAAGGCCAAACTCCTTGGCTGCAAGGCGCAGAATCAATTTCTCACCAATTCCTCGAGGTAAAGTCAAGTTAGCTTTTTCTGAGATGGGCAGAGAATTGAGGAAGGAAACAACATCTTCATCAAGAAAAGGAAACCTAAAGGAAAGATATACATAGGGAAAGACCCTTTAAAAACTTCATACAAATAGTCTTGGTTAGGGTCACAGTACTGAGGCAAGTCTCCAAAGCAGTTACACTGTCTTGGAGAAAGAAAACATAACATAACGTGTTTAAACTCAGAAGCCTGGAAGTTTTCAAAACTCAAGCAAAGAGTAAGAACATGCATCAGAAATGTTGGGTTTATACGAAACAAAAATTGTGAAGAAAATCAGAAAATACCATGGAAGAACAAGACAAATTTTAAAGTAACACTTCTCAAGATAACTTGTAAGTATTTAAAAATACTGTATGAAGCTACACTGTAACTCTGAAACAAAAATATTTACACAACAAATTCTGACAACATTTCGAATTCCAGGCATTCATATCTAATTACAAGCATGATTTACAGCATTGCCTGTCCACCACTGCAACTGCTAAACTGAAAATGTGCATCTATGAACAGATTTGGAAAAACCCTGGCACAAAGATCACATGAGAAGACCTTTCACGCACCCGAGTGGCCTCTGCTACTGGACAACACCTACGGAATTCTTTGCAAGATGGTGGTAGCATGGAGGAAGTAAACACAAATAAAATCATTCTTCAACTATTCTGACTTAACAACCAGGAAATGCAGTGGATATTGATCATGCCTTTATTGCATGGACAGGAATACGTGGCTTCTATATGTTATGCTGTCATCCTCCAAAGTCACTCCCCAAATAACGACATCAGAACACTTCAAAGTTGTGCAGAAGACTGTTCCACTTACAATAATAAAAACAACTTGATTTTGACTATTTCAACAGCTGTTGCTGCTTCTTAAAACTTCCAGATAGAAATCCAATGCTCAAGTTGCTGAATTTCATTAAGTAACAACTCTTCCACAGTACTACAGACCACTTTTTTAAAAACAAAAAAACCCCACAACACAGTACGCATTACAAAACTGCAACATAACTTAGAGACAATAAAATGCATAGAATTTTCAATTAAGCTTTCCGTTGGAGTGTTAAAAGCAGAATCTAACCTGCAAAACCAGTTTTGCTTCATGTTAAAACAATACCTGGCTTCTTTTCCGTGATCACCAATAATCCTGTCGTCTCTACCAAGATTTCTAGAAGAAATGCGATCCAACTCCATTTCAAGTTCTTTATTCAGACCCCCTAAGCCATATTTTTTGAAGCAAACACGATGTCGAGAATACCCAGCAAGCTGTTCATCTGCTCCAATTCCTGTAAGCACAACCTAAGAAAACAGAATAAAAGAAGTATTTCTTAATATCTATGCAAGCTAATAATATGGAACAGATCTTAAATGTTTAACTACATTTTCAGGAAAAGAACTTTAATACACATCTTCTAAATATACTACCTATCATGATGGGATGTGCCTTACACATTTACAGAGACTGAAACAGTTCCCCACAGTCACTGGAAACTTGAAGTAGGTTCACAATCAGAGCTAAAAGTACACACAAACATTTCTACCGAGGCAAGGAAAAAACACCAAAATAATGTTGTGTGTATCACAAATACACCAGTATCTTTGAAGAATGTCTTTGTTAGTTCCTATTACAATAAACAGCACGTGTTAAGCACTAGCCTTTATCAAAAAAATTGTTGCCACAGATTACACAGTATGTCGTAGGTTCTAAATAGTCATCTGAATGTGCACCCAGATTATTATTAATTTACTAGCTACTGGGTTAATAACAACTGCATTACATGAAAGAGAAGTGTGTCTCATTGTTCTGTCTTCTCAATGATAAGCACATAGAACGTTATCAAGAGAAAAACACTACTCTGTCTGGTCCGTTACTGTGCCTTCAACAGTAGTTCACTATAAAAGTGGAAGTCTCTTAACAGACAAGTGTGTTTTACTAATCTGACACCAGCTAGTGGTCAACTACTTTTTTATCTGTGCACACTAGTAAGTAACTGATGGGAGAATGACAACTTCACTTTATGCTTTATTAACTCATGACCCATTTCAACGTATTCTGGACCTAAGATGAATTTGTATGTTTTGCAAATCTGAGATGCACATCCTTACGTAGATCAGTCAACTAAATTAACCGTGTCCTACAGCAGCAGTTTTTACACAAACTACTGCGCTTGCTGGGGTTTTTGTTGGTGGTGTTTTTTTGTGTTTTTAAGATCTGGCAATTAGTAGAAAAGTAAAAAAAGCCTCAAAAAGCAAAGGCAGCAGTGAACTGCAAACTCCTGAAACTGAACAGTTTATTCTTCCCTACACAAACCATCAGGAATTGGGAAGTGAGAAATAAGAATCAAATTCCCAAGAAAATCATCCAGTTACTAAAAAGATTTTACATAAAACTACATACATGAAAATAAGTTACAAAAAAGAAAGAACTACTTTTTGTAGTTCAGTCATTCAATCAGACTCTAATTACAAAAGATTCCAAGTAGTCATCTTGTCTGCCATTATTAATTGTGATTTTGTCATATAGTGTGCCTAAGTAACAAGCTAGTAATTTTACAGCTGTTGGGATGCTGGCACAAACCAGTATTACTTAATACTTCATTAATGTTTATCTCTAAATTTGTTAACCTATTCAGTTTGGATTGAATGGCAGTTACCCACTACTGGAGTTGAAACACTGAAAAATGATAGATGATTGGTGTTATTTTTTTCCTAGTCACACTGTTGCTCATTCAAGCATAATGAAAAGCCATACACATTACATGACAAAAGAACTGAATGCAGTTTTTAACTCCAGAATTACACAAAGATTATCAGTATAGAAATATTCTATATTCTGCCACTGAATTTCAGAAGCCTTATGAATATTGAAGACCCCTGCTGATTTCTGAAACAACAGAACTGTTTTTACATTCACAGGTCAAGCATAAGGCAGAAAACAATCAGTACCTTTGCAGGACTTTTATATGGTTTCAGTTCTCCTTGATTACTAATAAAACCCTCTCCTCTGGAAGCAAACCAAATTGCACAGCCAATGCTGTCATCCAAGACTGTATCCAGTGGATAAATTAAGTGATTAATGCATTGTTGTCTCATTTTTTTCAATTCCTCTAGTGTAACATTAATTTCCACAAAGTTCCAGGTTCTTGAAGGGTTAATGGCTTCCAATTCTTTCAGACCTGCCCTACCAGTGATTCTGTCAGGAACATCAAAGCAAGATAAACAAGCACCAGTTTTAGCATCAAGATCTTTAAAACTTTCTTGAGGACAAAGCAAATCAAGCTTTACTTCCCGGCTGGTATGTTTTTTAGTGGTACCCTTTTGCTTAGCTTGTTCTTTTATCATGAAAGCTACATTGAGAAGATCAATTGGTTCCCCTAAAGGCACATGTTTATCAGCAAGGGCTGCAATAACCATAGAATCAATGCCACCAGAAAAGAGCACCGCCACGTGTGCTTTCCTATTAGACATGCTTGGAACTTCTCTTGTTTTCTGATCTTCATCTCTAAAGACAGATAAAACCCGTCTCTTCACCGCTTCATTTAAAACATCAGTAAACTGATGGACTAATTTTTTCTTGTGTTCCTCTGCAAGAAATCCTTGAAGGGTTTCTACAGAAACCATATGGGTAATGTTGCTAATATTAGTGCCTGGACATTCATCTGAAGCTTCAGAAATTGTTTTATTTAAGGGGATAACTGGTGCTCTGAGACACAGTTTTGATTCATTCATCACGAGAGGTATGTGGTTTGGCAAGTCTTTTGAAACTTGGTCCAGAACATTAATGAATATTTCTTCTACTGCTTTCTCTGTGCAGCTGTACTTCCATGGAAACAACGTTAAAGACAAAGATTTAGCTGTTGCACAAGCTTTGAGATCAATTTTGAAAATTCCAGATGCTGGGACTTCTTGCCATTGGTTACCTGATTTGGAATAAACACTTACAGATGTGAGACAGAAAGCATTGTCAACCTCATTATTGAACTGCCAAAGCAAACTACGACGACCAAAATAATCTCTGCCAAACCATAAACTGTGTCTAGATGCTTGATAATAAATAAAAGACCATGGACCCCGAAGTGATGAAAAGAGTGACAAAATGTCTGCTTCACTACAGCATAATGCAAGATGATGAAACATTACTTCAGTGTCGTTCTCTAGATCTCCTACATGCAGTCCATTGAAAATTTCTCCATTCCAAAGAAAAATATTGCCACTGGCATCTTCCAGAGGCTGAGGAGTCATCAGTCCTCTCAAGTGAAGTACATGGCCAGAAAACAGACACTCATACGAGAGATCAGATGCAGTTTTTGTCAACTGTTGGCTACTGTCTGGTCCTCTTCTTCTAAGATGGCAGAGTATGTCTTCATTAAAGAAATCATGAATAGCACGCTGGCTACACAAGGTAACAACACAACAAATACCACACATTGTGACTTTGAATTCAGATGGACTATTTCTTGATTTTAGTTTTTTCTGAATTTTCCATCTCCTGATGTGCCTTCTTTAATTCATCTAATGTATCTGTGTAAGAGAAAAACACATAAATAATCAGTTTCATAAACTGGTAAGTTTATGAGTAAGTTTATGAGTAGATAAATTTAACAGTGTATCTAAGAAATGAGTAACTCCAGCCACTTGTTCAATTAAAGAGATAAACGTGAAATGCTAAGTAACAAAACCACTATAGTATTGATGTAACACAAACATAGCTCACTGTGGCTTATTCCTCTTTAATTATACAAAGATGACGATTTTTTTTTTACTCCCGAAGAAAGCCACAGTACAATTATAAGAATTAGGGGAATGGCCAACTATTGCCTATATAATCCGTATGATTTACACATTTGTAATAATAATATAAGTGAACTGTCAATTAAAATGTCAACACTATTATCTAGGCTGCCCGGGGAGGTGGTTGAGTCACCATCCCTGGAAGTATTTAAAAGACGTACGGGTGAGGCGCTTAGGGATATGGGTTTAGTGGTGGACTTGATAGTGTTAGGCTTACGGTTGGACTTGATGATCTTAAAGGTCTTTTCCAACCTAAATGATTCTATAAACTCAAAGGAAAGAACATGAAAGTAGCACCTGTTCATTCAAAAAAATAAATTTATACTTCTAAATTCATACATTCATCAACTCTCTTTATCATCCGTTCTCCTACCTTCATAATCCCACAGATCCATTCTTTCAACTACCTAAAGATTTCTAGCTTAGCCTCCAGTTTAACTCATCATTATTTTCTTCCTACTCATCCCATGCAACTTTTAGACTTCTTTTTTTAAGGGACAAACCACTATACAGTTTCGCAAAGGGCACTGAGAATAGTGACTCCTCTGTGGGGCAGACATTCTCACACTTCCTACATCTTTAGCACTTGCTCTTTTATCACATCCACATATCAAGTGGAAGCACTTTCACATTCATCCAACCCAGAAAAACAAGCACATGTCTGAAGTCTACTTTGCATTTGATATACAGTTGCCAGTTTTTCATTTTAATATATCTTTGAAATCACTAACAGCTACAAATGCAGCTTTTAAATGGTTATCTATTTGCCCAACTTCTACACTGCAAACTTACTTTTGCATTGAGACAGTGTTTCGGTTCGGTCTACAAGGAAGAATATGTTGCTGTTGGGTTGCTGCCTATAAACTTTCTGTAAAACAAAAACAACGCTTCATTAAGTCAAAGCAACAAACTCTGGCAACGACACTGCAGCAGAAGCTAATGTAGGTCCACCAAGATACCCCTTCACTTTTATGCCAGAAGGATAAGTTCTGCCCTGACAATACCAATATTCTCATGTCATACCATCAAAAACATTTCATGATCAACCCATAACTATTCTGCATTTCTCTTCTCCTCAAGCATGAGGGATCACATTCTATTTTAAAACACATACACGTGAAAAGTGAGAATACTTCATGAAGTCTTCTGATGAACTCAAACATCTTAATGAAATAACTCAGATAAACCATAAAAAGGCAAAAAACCCCAACAACGTACCGTATTACACTGCACCAGTGTACATAATCAAATAATTTGGAGGACAAATTATTTTGAGAACAGCAGACTGCATCTGTACTAAAATCTGTATTAAAACAAATTAATGACAGTGCGCTCCAATTCTGTTTTCCCTTTTGTCTCTATGCTTATTTCTCTGATGGTAAAATGAAATAGTCAAAAGCAAATTTGTAAATACTTACCCTGTTCTTCTTCAAATTAGAAAGCTCATCAACTACAACCTTCTGCTCTTTAATCTGAAAGGCAAATGATACACCTCAATTTAATTATTAAAAATAAACCACTGTATTATAATCCCGATGGTGGACACACTGATATTTTGAGACAGCTATATGCATATATAGTTGCTGTTCTCTGAATGGATCATTGAAGACAAAGTGGAAGTAGATATAAAAATTAAATACTAAATAACTGCTCTAGAAACGGGTTATCTCACATGGACTGACATTTGTCCTATCCTCAAAAGCAATCACTACTGGGAAGTCAGTGTACCTCTAGCTATTTATAATCAGAGAACACATTTTTCCCCCAGAAGAAAAGAAAACAGGCAAACAACTAATTAAACATGAAATAACTTTAGAAAACAAAATTTAGCATAATATCTACAATAGACTTTATAATCACAGGTATTCTCCAGATTCAAAATCAAACCAATAAAAACGCAAAACCGTTAAAACTGTATTAAGAGCAACAGAAGCCTTTCTGTTGCTCTGGAGTTTTGCACAAACTGCCTTAGTGGGCTTTACCACTCTGTTCAACTGCACTGGCAGAGGTGGCAGGTATTCCCATTTTCTTTTACAATGACAGCTGTCAATGCTAAAGAGCAATCAGGAGGACTATCATCGAAGCCAACCAATAGAACAAAATCTGGTCAGTGGGTACTTAATGCTTTTTGTTAGAAACAAACAATATGGTTTTCTTTGATTTTCCTTTGTATCTCCTGGAATTGGTGCAACAGTAGAAAGCTGCCCCAGAGCTAGGTTAGCCAAACTGAACACGGAATACAGAAAAGACAACTTTTAGAGCAGCTACATCAATATCTCATATTTACAATTCCAACAGACAAAACAGCAGTGTCATCTTTTGCTATGGAATAAACCAGCCACTGGAGCGTAACAGAAATTACAACCTGCAATACTGTTATGTCCTAGCTTTACAGCTTCCCAGGCAATCAAACATACCACTGACTTTATACCATATGGAAAGGAAGTCATTTTTTCAGGGAAAGCAGTTCCACAGGACTTGACAAATTGTTTATACTAAAAAAAGTTATGGGCACCATGGAAAACAGAGCAGATTTATGAAGCATGCCAGCCTCTGTGACTGAAATCCCTTGGGACTTTTTGAGCAGATACAGCTGAAGCAGATACTACAGAGGAAAACCTCACTGCGACTCACCTCACATTTCGAGCTCAACTTGTAGCTTGGTAGTAAGAACCAAAAACCCAATTTGGCAAGAGAGCTAACAGCGACGCCGACAAGAAGTCGCTACACGAGACGCTCTCCTCCAGGCCCTACAAGGAAAACCCCGTACCACAGGAGCCCCAGCTTCCTGACGGGACTCGCCCTCCTCCTCCTCACGCTGATCACACCCGCGGTTACAGCCTTCGAGGGGCCGCCGGCCCCCCACCCCCCGGCGGCACGGCCCGCGCAGCCGACAGCACCTCGGGGACCTGCGGGGTGGACACGGGGCCGCGGCCTCGGGCGCCGCCGCTAGCCGCACCGCGGCCCCCTCCCTCCCGCCCGGCGGCGGGCCGCCTCAGCTCACCCTGCGGCTCAGCTCCTCCTTCTGCCGCAGCTTCGCGCTCTCCCCCTCCTCCTGCCGCGGCGCGCGGCCCGACATCCCCCCGCGCGCACAAACCCGCCGGCGGCGGCGGCGGCAGCGGAGACAGCCGCAGCTCCGGACGCACCACCTCCCAGTGGGCAGAGCCAGTCGCGACAGAGCATGCGCAAACGGCCCGGCGGGGGCGTGCGCGCATGCGTAGGGCAGGGCCCCGCGGAGCACCAGCCAGCAGGCGTAACTGCGCACGCGCGAGCCGGTGGGCGCCAGCGGCGGGGCGGGGACGTCGCCGTTGCACCTGCCGCGGCCGCCGCTGGCGGTAACGGACGAGGGGGTCCGCGCCTCCCGGAGCCGGCCCGTTGTCCGCACGGGCCGTAGGCGACATCCTGGCCCAGTGAAAGAGTTCCCGGGAATCATAACGCTCGCGGTGAGCTGTCGCCTTGTCCGTGAGGGCATCGGCAAAGCCAAGGTGAAAACGCTGGAACGAGGGCTGGAAACTGGGCCTCGTAGAGTGTGAAAGGGAAAAAAAAAAAAAGAGATAAAAAAGAAAAAGAAAGGAAGTGCTTTGCCTTGGAACTGTTTGGTGTGGTGGTGACCCGGGACTGGAATCGGACAGCTTGCTCTGAAACACCTTTAAGCAGTTTGCTTAAAGGTATTCCAGAGGAGATATGAATTATATAATATTTACAGATATTAAGATTATGTGTTTTCTTCTTTGGTAGGATGGTCTTAATATTCTGTCTCTTCTATTCTACTGTAGATATATCACAGAGATGCATCTGTCTTCCTGTCTTTATAAATACGTCAGAGAAGAAATTGTTAGTGGCAGGATGATGACAGCACAAGGAACAAATAATATTATCATGATTTGCTATCATAAGTAAATTTAGGCTGAGAAATGGTAAAAGGAGCCAAGTACTGTGACAAGAAGGTTTTGAAAATGTCTTCCAGTAGCACCAATGAGGAACAAAAAATTAATTTAAGCTGGAGTTTGGTTCACTTATGAAAGGAATTACATGCTTTGATCACTGAGTTAATTGGTGAATGAACTGTGTATCACAGGAAATCAGAAGTCTGCTGATTTTCATGGAAAATAGATCATATATTTACTAATGAGTATTGGTGGATATCAGTGGGGAGTTGGGGTAAGACTTTGTCAAGGTGGTTGTTGTAAGAATATTACAGTTATTTTTTGGTCTCATGTCATCCCTTTCTGTCTTTTTAAATATTGTTGTGTAATTATTCTAAAGACTCAAGAGCCATTCCAAACTTACAGACTACTGTCGACAGCTTAGTTGGTATAGATATCTCATAAAATCCTACAAGTCCTTATGCTACTGACTGCACTGCAAATATTTTGCACATCTTCATGAATTATTTGAAATATATGCTACTTTAATAAGTGAGGTAGGAGTGTTGACTTTTACTGCTTTGTGATTTGTGGCTTACATAATCATACGTGTTATGTATTTTGATAATGCTTACAACTTGTGAGCAAGATTACACCTTGGTTTAATGGCATCCATAAGCTTGGTTGGAATGTCCATGATATTGATTGGAATTTTTGGCAATGGTATAGGGAGGATGAGGATTTTGGCTCCTAGTAGAAGCATGAAAGAAGTCCATTTGGCTGTAAGAATATTTAACAACACAGTAACTTGCAAATGTTATGCTTATTTGCTTTTAACAGAAAGAGAAACTGAAGTTAGTTTCATCAAAGGTCAGTCTTGCTCTTCCCTCCACCTTCAGCCACGCACTTCTGCCTCCACCCTTGCATCAACATGGCTGCTTGTGGGATTGTGTGGTGAGACAGGTTAGGTAGCTGATCTGGCTTTCTCTGCAGTGTACCAGTGCTTATGTGATTCTGGCAGTCCCCAGGCAGATTAACTGAAGCTGCTGGGGAGCTGTTGCCTAGGGTTGGAGCAGTTCTGGGGCTTGTCCTTCAAATTCTAGAAGAAATACACATACCTGGGTCACATACAACAGTTTGGATGCTATTGCTCAGTGTGCTTTGTGGTTTGTCACTCTTGCCTGTGGAGTAATTTGTTTTACCCGAGTACCTCCCAACCCTCTGCTGCCTGAGTATTTTATTTGTTGTTGATATGTTACAAAGGTTGATGATCAAGTAACGCAGTAGTCAAAGTATAATTTCTATACTGATGATCCTTTTCATGTTCAGTAATAAATATAGTTAACATTTATTAATCAAAAATTCATCACTGTTCTGAGAATGTTTTGTCGGTCGGTTAGAAAGAGTGATGAAAATGGTCTTGAGACGTAATAGCGAATGTAGAATGTTTTCAGCTTCTGGTCTAATCAAGAATTGCTGATTCTTCTACTGATATGGAATGTGCTTTTGATAAGTCCTTTTTAAAATAAACAGATTCCTGTGACATGATTACTCCTGAAATTATCCACATTCACACCCAATAAGATCAGTTGTGTTTAAAACTCAACAAAGGAAAAGGTTGGCACCTTTTATTTCCCCGTGCAGAGCTGTGACATCTTAATTCAACCTTATTTCAGCGCTGCTGTAGTTCTATTGTTTGCTATGTGCTTGCACTGCTCTTCATGAGAGGTGGTGAGGTGACTCAGGAGCTGATCTGGCTGACAACTAAGTGGGCAATGTAGTTCAGTGATACATCTCTGGTCAATCTGCTTGTGTCTGTGCACTTCTCTTGTGCCAGCTCTGGTGCTCTGAACTATTTCTAGCATAAAACTATTTTTGGGAGGTTAATAATGCCTGACACAATAAAGTATCAAGGAATATTTCAGGGTCTTTTAAAGTCCTCACCTTTTCAGCGTCTGGGATCTTTAAAAATATACAAAATAATGCAAATTACCCAATAAGCAATGTAACCAGTTACAAAGCAGGCAGTATTACTGATGCCAGAAAATATTTGAAGTTGCCATCACCTGTTAGCAATCACATGTATCCTCAAATAACCAAGCTCAAGCTCTGACAGACTGTTGTTAAAAGCATGCTGACAATGTTAGGCCATCCTTCTGAAAACTGCTATCCATCTTGAAGACCTCTTTTGAAGATGTTGGCAGTATGTTAGTGTCAGATGATTTTACGGATGCAAGAGGTACAGGGTAGCACTGATAATGCCTTTGGGGCTTAGCAGTGCCAAGTTCCCATGCTTTGCTCAGGGCTAGAAATCTGCACATACTCAGTTCTGTATCTGAGCTGATGCTTGGTAACATGTTAAGCCATGATAACTTTATTGTGCGTTCAAACTTGAGTCATTTACTAGGTTCAGCTGTAAGTAACTGTAATCTGAGGAAACTAGTCATGCTTTAGAAAAAACATTCTTGAAGGTCCTTGGAACTGAACAGTGCCAGGACAATTGTAGCTCTAATGTTGGCCACAAGAGAGCAAGCCGAAACTGTGCTGGCTGTTCGATGAATCCAGAGATAGTCAAAGAAAGAATGGAGCCTGGGATATAAGACAGGTAGATGAGGTGTCTAGAAGGGGGAGAGCACCGTCAGAGGGTATTTGCATTTATGTTATTTTGTCTTTTTTGGAATATTTTAAATTCTGATTCTGGGTTATTTTGTATTCAGACATTGTAACTTCAGAATCCATGTGAGTAAATTCTGAGATGTAACATTGATCTCTACATTAACTTCTCAGTTGAACCTAAATTTTAATAATTACTAATTCATACTAGTCTAAGAAAATTCAAATTGCTGAAATTAATTGGGTTTGCTTTATGGTAATCCTGCTAATTTGATTGAGACATTAGGATTTGAAGGGAGTTAGGTTAGTTTACACAACCAGGGATCTGGATTTATGTACCGGAATCTATGTAAAGTGGTGGTTTGTTTCCTTGGCTTAAGTATCTAGATTATCAATTGCACAAGAAATCTTGCAAACCCTCTAATCATTCTGCTTTAAAAGTCATATTACTGCAAACAAAACAAGAAGTCTGAGCACTTCTATAAGCGTGAAGCACAGTCAGTTTTTTCAGTATTTACTTCTGATACACTGTTAAAGCAATCTGAGAACTCCTTTGCACAAAATTTTTGCATAGTTCAGATGCATAAAATTCTTAATTTTCTGATTAAAAGCAGAATTTTATCACTTTCACATGGAAGATTTTAAGGCTCTTGTGAAAATAGCTGAGAACTTGTGTAGCATCAGTCTATCATAAGTTTTTACAATCTGATTGCATTCCTTAAAGCTTCTAAAAGTGCTGGACCAAGCAGCTTGTTTGTAAAATACGCCCATCAGTCTTTCATCTGATGATTTAAATAGAAGAGGGTTTAAAAATAGACTTTTCCAAGTCTACTCTGTGTTCTTCAGTGTAAAACTGAAGTAACTCTAATGAATACAAGGGCCTTTTTCCAGGTCTTATGTTGTTGTAGCCGAGAACACAGTTTGACCTTTAATTCTCGTAATCTTTCCTTCCTTAGTGCAGAGCACCTTGTTGTGCACTTTGCTAGAGTTTAAAAGAGAGTTGAGAAGTTCTTGTGAGTGGTACTTTGACTTAGAAAGGTAGAACTAAAAGATTTTGTTTTGTCTCTTGTTTATGAACTCTCTTTTGTTACAGAGATTTCATAACCTGGCACGGCAGTCCCTCACATGCTTTGAATAACCAACACACAGGTTTACTATAGTAACTGTCTAGTTTGAATATAGGATCAGATTTCCAGATATACATTTTGAGCAGTGAATGTTCAGGGATCTTAAAAAATCAAGTGCTCTGTCTTACAACAACAAACATTTTGTTTGCAGTATGAAGCTGGAAGCCTGGTGGCTGGAAACTGGAAGCCCTTCTGTTGATGCCGCTAAGGAGCAGGGGTATGAGTGGCTTAGAACTGCTCGTGAACACTGGATGGACCTATGCCTAATTTGCGTTACCTTGGATTGGGGCATCTTGATGCAAAATCAGATCACTGCTAATATTTCTGCCTAATGAGAAAAGGAAAATAGAACTTCACCAAATATGCTCCAAGTGAAGAGTTCGCCTGTCCGGTAGTCTGCTTTTTGCAAGCTGAGCTAGGAAGCCTGGAGAAGACTAGAGGACTAATTATGTGGTCACTTCTATTTCCTGTTGGGAGCGCCTCCCTGACAGTAAGTACTGTGTTTAATACTACGTACAACTGATATTTTCTTGAAGATAAACCATAGAGATTAGATTGCTTTGAAGGAGTAGGCAGGCCTGAGCAGGATGGGCTGAAGGTACAGAAGTAGCTGCGTGCTTGTGTTACTCTAATGTGAGTGTCCTAGAATCAGGGACTTGGTCATTTTGGCTGAGGTAGGTTACAGTCCCATAAAGCATGTTCCCATAGACACAAAATGGACCTGCCTAAGTCTGAGCTTGGGCAGACCAGAACATGTCTAAGTCAGCTGGAGAGAGGTGGAAATGCCTAATACCTTTGCAAGGCTCTCTGAGGCAAGAGTGAAGGTAAGCCTGTTTGTTCTAAGACGCCCAGTTGGATTAGGATCTTACCTAGATTGATTTATTAAATGTGTTGATCTCAACTGCTTTTTGTCCCTTTGTTCTCATTGTTACAGACATTTGCACGTAGTGCTTGCTAGCAAGCAAATATAGCCACCTGGACACCAAGGAGAGAAAATTTAGCTTTTTCAGGTTTGGAGAGGGGAGTTATTTGAAAGAAAACTCTTAAGTTTTCAAATTCTAATGTGCCAGAGGCCATGTTATCAGACAGTTCGTTGGCCTTCACTTATTTCTTTGTTTCTTATGTTATTGTGTTTTCTGTGTTATTTCACTAATTCTTTGTGTCTTATGCTATGCTGAGGGTTTCCCATTTACCCATTGTCCTCATTCCTCTCTAGCCATTTTTTTTTTTTCCCCTCTACTTGAAGCTTTGGTACAAATCAGCCTGCACACATGGCAAAACAACCTCGACCCAAGTAACTGAAATCTTATTAGAGCTTTCAGTTTTGGGAGTTATACTTGTTCACCATCATTTTATGATGAATATGATACGCAGTGCTCTGACTGCTTTAAGGGTCCATAGAACTCAAAATGCCTGACCAAGGTAGATAGAGAGGAAATCTAAGCCAAAGTTGTGTGAATTGGCAGAGTGAGGAACAGAACTTTGAGGTCCTGGCTTTTCTTCACATGTTCCGCCTATAAACATTACTATTTCCGTGTTTAAATTACTATTTCCATATTTTAGATGAGGCTATTTTTGCATTATGAAGCCACAGTCAGAAAACTACTCAGTACAAAAAAAAAAAATAATCACTGCACTGAATGGTGAATTTTTATCTATTTTAACTTTATCGCAGTTTTTATGTTGACTGTTTTAAACCATCATGCTTGCTTGGCAGCCTAGACACTTCATCTCAGTAGCTGAAAGGAAAATAGTCTGCTGCCCCATAAAAATTTGATCAGAATAAGGATTCCACAGCTAGGTGAGCTCTGACAGGAAAACTCACACAACAGATCTCATGAAATGTGTATTTTTGAATATCACAGGACAAAAGCATCTTCCATTTATCATGTTGACATAAAACCTGAAGAAAGGCAGAATTCACTAGTCGCTGTGTCCTATGCATTACTGTGATTGTCATCTTATTTAAAGTCTAAACATTACTGAGATTTAACTGTTCTCCCCAACTATCCTCCTGTGAAACACCATCACTGATCCTATACCCTTTCCCACTTTTACCACGATTTTTGGAGTAATTAGAGCTGTTACAATTAAGGAAGAAGGACATATAGTAGTACCAAAGGGCTGTATCTACTGTGAGGTGTAAGAACCTCATTTTTAGATAGTGTAATAGCCCTCAGAAGGTTTCCTTCTCTTCCAAGGCAGAACCACTAGAAGCTAAGAAACCTGCAATGAGAATGTTGGTAGGCTTTGAATGTTAATAGTTAATATTATCTGTAGCTGATACGGTTACTTGAAATGCAGTACTACTGACTGAGTTCCTAGTATTCACAGTGCTGATTTATTAATATGATAGTTCATCATTTGGAGCAAGAATAACCACAAGGCAAAGAGAGGCATTGTTACGTAATTCCTGGTATGTATTTTAACTGGTGGGTATTTAGCAAAACATTGACCATGGCTCAGACTCTTAACAGTAGTTTAGGTAATAGAAAGCTTAAAAAAGGTCTTTCTGCCAGTGACATACGTTAGCATATGTGACAGAGATAGCCTAGATAAATCGTACGATCTTGCAACATTGAACATTAGAGTAACATACCGTTTTTATAAATATTCCAACATTTCTTTAATGAAAGATACTGCGTTTAGCACTTCTGAAATTAAGACAGTAAGGTAGCTATCTAGAAAAAAAAACAACCTAAAACTAACATTAGATACCTGTAAGTTAAAATCTCAGCCTACACACATTGTAAGTTCAGTCAGTGCTGTTAGACCAAACTTTTAAAACCGTCTAAAAATAATATGAGGATATCAGTGTAACTTGACAGACAGAAGTAGTAACCTTGGTTAGCAGTGGAAGTCAGAAATAAGAAAACTGCATTTAGAACAATCAATCTTTTCCAAATTTTGCTTACAGTCTGAATAGGTTGAAGGTGACAGTATATGTCAGTATCAGTTTACATGGGCATAAAGGAGGAAAATTTAGAGTGGCCTAGCAGTAGTAGCATATGAAGCTAAACTATGGAGCTACCCTTTCTTGGTAGAATTGCAAGCAACGACATGAGCAAGATATGACTACATTTGATTCTCTCCAGACCAGAACAAAGAAGAGGCATGACAATGAAGTGTAATGAAAGAACATAAATTTCTAGAATTATTCCAGTCCAAAAGGATGAAAGTTCTCTCAAAAGAAGGGAAAACTGGCAGCTGTTTTTCACTTTCTTTGTATCTTAGCCTTGTCAGCTGGTTTCCATCCTCGCTGAGATGTTGAAAAATTATTATCAGGGAGACAATGAATTTCAGTCCTTGATATGGAGCTGAAAATAGGTACTTGAGGAATATGGTATATTTTTCTAATGTGGACTATGTGTATGTTACGTGGATATGGCTCTTCCTTGTAATGCACCAAAAATAGTCAGTAGTGTTCTGTCAGTCATAAAACTATGTCAGTATACTTGTATCTGAATTACAGGACCAAATTGGTACAATGAAAATTCTGCTACTTCCGATACATGGCACTCTGGGGGGAAAAAAGAAGTGGGTTAGAACATAAGATACATGCAAAGAAATACAAACAAGAAAACCCAATTTGTTTCAAATGCTGGTTACACTAAAAAAGGTGATCCATGTGGCAGAAGTTCTTTTGTTTTTTTGAAACCATACCACCTGCTTTAACAAGATGAGATGGATTTTTCTCCTGTTTCCTGATCAAGGAGGAGTTGCAGTGTGTACTTTCTCAGAGAAGAGAAAGAAAGTGGAGTGTGCAACTAAATTGCTTGGGAACTTGTTTCTCAGTTGTTACAGGTGGACAGCTAAGCATTTGGGAGGAATTTCAAAAGAATAAATGTGTCTGCTGCTTTTAACTTAGACTAGGAGAACTACAGTTTTCTAGCACAAGTCCATGATAAAAAGGAAAAGTAAGCTACATATTCCTTTGGCAGCAATCTGCAAAAGCATTTATATTGCAGTAATAATGTGTGTTTATAGTATGCAGAAAGTAATAAGTGGTTAATTAATCCCCAAAATGGCTGTTGGAGACCATTTTAATTTGTGCATAACACAAGTTAAATAGGGGACTGTGATAAATTGATCTGTCCCATTCTCACTGTTCACATCAATGTCAGGATTATAATTCACTCCGTGGTTTATTGCTATGTAGAATGCACAAGACTGTGCTACTCCCTTTTGAGGAAGTGTTCAGACTTCACGTTTTGTAGTCTGTAAGTGTGGTCAAAATCCTCTTATGAACAGTGTTCGAAACTCAAAAGGCAATTCAAAACTTAAAGCAATCCTTAGGCATAAAGAATATGGTCAAGATGTTGACAGTGGGACTGCAAGGATTGTTGAGGTATCTGTACCAGTGAGTAAAAAAACCCACACCCAAGCCCCTGAACAGTAGTGTCACAGGCTGTGCCTGGCTTATTGGTGAGCAGAGTTTAAATGCTAAGTTTGTCACAACTGTTAAAGAATTTATGCTGTGTTCAGCACAATTAAAGCAGAATAGACAGGTTTGGCAAATACCTGCTGAAAAGGCCTCGTAGCCAGCCCTTGCAACTATCAGATTTACTCTACTAGTTAAACAGCTACTGCAGAAATTACATTAAGATACCTGATTTAAAATTATATTAACTAGAAGGAGGTCATGATCTTTTTAAAAATCAGAGGAAGATTATTATTAGTCTTTCTTTTTTTGCGTTTGACTTTTTATCTGAAGTATTTAATTCACTTTTAATCCTCTGTTAAATAAGTCCACTAAGTACAGTCTTACATGGATTGTCTGCTACTGAAATGAGTGCAACAGCTCCTTAACAGTACATAGAACCATTCAAAATATTTTTGGATAAGAAATTAAGGCTCTAGCATTCAGTCACCGTGCATGTAACTTATGCTTATTTGTTTACTGTGTCTTGACACAAAGTGTTGCCAGGAGACTTTGCCATGCTTATTTTCAATCAGGCGCTAGAGCAGACTCTTGCAGACTGTATGCTTCCTCCTTTAGTGCTCCACCTTTATTTTTTTAATAAAAGAGCTATCAGTTAACACCTTGGAGAATAAAATACATATTTGTATGAAAACTTGGAAAATTTTGCTCATACATGATACTGGGAAATAAAAAGCATTTATTTATTCTTAGTTTGCAATCATATTTGGTATTTTTAACTGTAATAAAAGTAATTATCATCTTATTATATAATAACTTGGACATGTGATCTGCATCTTGTTTAAATTAATAGTAGTCTGCAAAGCCAAATTCTGCTGCCTTCCTCTTGTAGGTAATTTGAAATGAATGACTGTTGATTACAAAGCAAGATGAGCAAGATTTAGCAGATAAAGAACTATTTGGGTGACTGCATTCTTTCTGTAGGGAATATAAGCAACACAGTCTTGAAAGTCTTGCTGCTGGAGGATTTCCATTAGCTTTAATGGAACTTCATGTCTCATTTGTATAAATTTAAGTGTGTGTGAGTTTGTGTGTGAGTACAGAAATACAAGTTTATATGTATGCACATAAGCATACTGTATTAGATAATAATCATCCTAGATATTCTAATTATTGTTAGTAGCATTTCTTTATATTGTAGAATTCTGTTTCATATGTACGTATGGTGTCAAATAAGGAGTTTGTAGTTAAACTCAAAGAAATAATTTCCAAGTTAGTGTCATTCCTAGGAAAGAGTGAAGCAGAGCTAAAATATTGGAAGTGTAGACAGAAAAGCTTAAGAAATTCTTAGTAAAAATCAAACAAGAATAATGGGGAAAAATTGGGAAGGGCTGAGTCATCTTAGAGAAAACAGTTTGGAAGTTGAGAACTGTGTATTAAAGTTATACACTAAGAAGAGATTAGGAGACTCTTTAGATACCAAAGCAGAGATGATTATGCAATACAGATGCTGATTTGGTTTGTAAAACAGCTTTCCTGCTTAAATAGTTCTAGATTTTTGTGAATTTTCTGTTAGGTCCAGGTATTTAGAAAAGGTCCAGGATTCTAGAAAAGTCCCCACAAGTTTCAGCAAGCTCTTGTGTTGAAACTCTTACTAGTTTCAGAATTAAGTTTGAATGTGATCAGATTCTGTTGGTGTGTTATGTATAAAAAGCAAAACTACTGTAAATTATTTGAAAAATATTGTATGGGTAGCAGAATATACAGGAATAATTGGTGCTCTGCTTAGGTGACAAGGTCAGACTTATCCTAGAGCATAAACTCATTTCAGGATGAAGCCCTAAGTGACAAGAATAGCTGTTCCCCGGGTGAAGAATCTAGATGAGAAGAGTGGTTTTTCAGTGGACCGACATTGTTTGAAATATTTAACAATAAATTAGAAGTTAAAGAAGGAAGTTAGGTGATACTAAACACTTTAAAAAAAAAAAAAAACAAACAAAAAAACCCCCCAAAAATACTTAAGGAGAATGGGAAGAAGTTTAAATAGTTTTATACCTTAACAGATGCTGTTCTTACTCCACTTTTGATCTGCCTTGCCTACTGATAAAAAATTTTCTCTTAGGCTTGATGACTTGTGAGGATGCCAGATCCTGTCTTGAAAAGGATTTTTAAATCATCGTGGATAACTCGACTAATATTTTTTTTCAAGTTTACAGAAGTAATTAAAACCTAAATTCAGGTGAATTAAAACACTAGCAGAAATGGAACAGCAAAGGGGGCAGTTTGCACATCACATGTAATGAATCAGACCTACATATGCATCTAAGATCACTGCAGTTTTCCACTTTCTTTCAGGCACTACTCCATTCCAAACCCATGCAAAATGTCTTAGTATTTATCTTGATAAGCATATTCAGTATTCAATATATACCTCAATATATTATTGTGATAATATAGTCAATCTTATTCAAGCTGCTTTTAGATTTTCAAAACTGAAGGTATTTTTGTTTGACAAGGTAGAACACATGGTTGCATCATGCACGTGGCTGATGAAGAAAGCTGAAGATTTGACTCTAGTTACTGGACAATTCAGTTTCTAGCCATTGCAAAGTTGTGAGTGTGGGTCATATGCTGATGCTGAGAACAAAGCTGAGGATATTGACGGTAAAGATTTTCTGTTCTAGTATGTAGATAGGGAAGTGATTTTGGGGAGTAGGGGAGGAGCAGGTTTGTAGTATTCGGCCTCTTCCCAGCAGAGCTTCTAATGACAGGTTGCGCCATCTATTCTGCCTACGTATCTGGCCTTACACAGAACAACAGTGAGGAAATGCTTGCTAGATGATTGGCAAGATGATTGCTAACAGTGTTGACATTAATTGTCTTTCTGGTCTAACACTTCACTGGTACTATATGGTTGACATGTGGGAGAATTTATTTACAATTGTATTAGAACTGGAAAAATGGTAGAATGAGACATCCAAATAGTAGGGATTGTTGCCTCTTTTTAAATTTAATTTTATAACAGAAAAAGCACTGGTGGGTGGTGGGGTTGTAATATATTTAGAACTGAAAACATCCATGTTGCACACGGTGGGTGAAATTCCTAGTTTAAAATGCTGATTTGTTTTTTTAATAGACTTATTTTATGAGCACTAATGATATTTTTTGTCATAGGGTACAGTAGAACAAGGAGAACCAAATCTCATGCTTCAGCGTATAAGCAGGTGTCAGAAAGTAATTGGTTTAAGCCCCTTAAGTCTCCTTCTGCACTAGTGTGTGCCAATACAACAGTGCATTGCACATCTACTGAAATATGCTCTGTAGTACTGGCTGTTGGTCAGAGCAAGGCCATAATGTCAGACACTTAGATGAATGCAATAGATCTTATGCTCCAGTATCAAATGTTCCTTTTAATAAGTCAACAACAACAACAACAAAATGGCACGGTATCTTGTGCTATACCTAACTACTGCTAGCTCTTAAGTAATAAAACAATTTCACAAATGCCAATGTAGTCTGAATTGTTTCCTTGTATGGGAAGATAGGCAGTTGGCAATGCTAGCCTTTGGTTATCAACTTCAATTTTGAGGTTTTTACTATGCTAATTAGCATGATTAGTTAAAAAGAACTGGATTCACTGAAGTTCTTTGCATTTGCATTTTAGCATTATAATGTTTTTTTTTTTTGTTTTTCCACTGAAGCATTTGCTATGGTTTTTATTGAGAGATACAACAAAAGGGAATTCTGCTTAGTGATTAATATGATTAATTTTTAATGATTTTCTAACTAGTTCGTCTTTGAAAGTAAGACTTTATAATATAACTGTAGATAGTAAATAGCTCTTTTTGCAAGGGTTTATTATGTCTGTCAATTTCTGATTAGCAGAATAGATGGCAGTTGTTTTCAAATAGTACTAACCTCATGCATAGAAAAATTATTTAGCAGCATTTCATTATTTAATTCTTAATAGCTTGTTTCCTCATCAAACAGTGTAGTGCGTGCTTGGATCAAGTAGTTCTTCCTGCCTATGGAGCAGCTTCTGTATAATCCAGTAGCAGGCTAAATATTTTTGGTAAATTCAGCAGTTGAGGTGAATAGGCTGAGGATATTTTTATTTGTTCCATGTGTTACTGTCATTTTATGTTAGACTGTACTTTTAGTCCTTCATATTTGAAAGTTATTAAGCAGGCTTCCTGCTTGACTTTGGTGCCATTGCTTCATGTATTTATTTCCTTATCGTTTTATCGTGAAATAAAACTTTACCTCTGAGAATTTTTAAAAATCATCACCAGCTCTGCATTAGTGTGAAGTAATCTCCGTTTCCTGGCCTAAATTATTGTGTACTACCACTGCGCACAGTGGTGGAACAGCTGCAACATCCTGACTGAAAAGTTTGCATTTTGTCTGAGGAGGGAGTGTGGTGTAATGGGGCCAATATTCTGCCCTTGAGCACACTGCAGTCTCTACAGATATGTCCAAAAAAGCCATCTTCAAACAGGAAGGATTATTAATTGGAGGAAATTTCCTGGGTCACCCAGCCAGGTTTAGAGTGTGCATTATGAAAGGCTCTTACTATGCAGTAGCTTCATCTAGCAAGCTGTTTTCCTGCAAATAGAGATTTGATGAAAGACCAGAGTGCCACACCTCTGTGCATAAGTGTGGGACAAACATTTATCATTGCTTTGTCTGGGACACAAATGATGTTGCTGATTTTTAATTCTCTGAGGCGAGGAGCCTCCTGGTCCCTGTCTCAGAAGGCACATATGCATACCTCAGAATGAATAAAAATCTGTATCATGGAATATCTCGCTGTCCTTTTCTATTTCCTTAAGTACTTTTTCCACAGCTGTTGCTCTCACTTTGACTCCCTCTGGTTCTCAGGGCGCAAAACTTAGAGCCATTTACTCCAATTACTGTTAGTTACTGTTTTGTTGATTATTTTGGCAGGAATACTTGCACAGCTGCTTCTCTTCTTTCATAAAACATCCCTGAGGACTGAAATCCTTGTTCTGATGACAGTGAGAATATTTTCAGCTTGTACTGGAGTCAGGTGGGAGCTCCTAAAATGACTACACTAGAGCCTTTTATCGTACAGAATTTAAACATACCAACTGCGAGACTGTTCATAACATGGCAGTGCCATCTGCTAGTGGTTTACAATCCCTGAACAAAGTTGGGTTTTTGTAAGTTTATAGCGCAGCATCATCCTCCTTGTATTTTATTCTCGTCACATTGCCACAGCTTATACTGTGTGAACTCTGTAAAAAAAAAAAAAAACAAAAAAACCATTTCAGCTAGTTATGCCTCCTTAGCTTGATGGGCATGGTGCTGTGTGGTGTGGGTGGGTTGTTTTGGTGTGGGTTGTGGTGTATTTTGTGGTTTGTGGGTGGGTGTGTTTTGGTGGTGGTTTTTTTTTTTTTTTTTTTTATGGTTGGACTTGATGATCTTGCAGGTCTTTTCCAACCTTAGTGATTCTGTGATTCTGTGAAAAGCAATTCCAGGGTGCCAATATCAATGAGGATGAAGCAGGAACAGATAGAGGAGATATTTGGCAACTGGAAGCATTAAGTAATTTCTCAGATGAGATAAAAGAAGATGCAGATGAGGACAGTGAAGCAGTGGAGCAGGTTGTCCAGGGAGGTTTTGCAGTCTCCAACCTTGGAGGTTTTCAAGACCAGACTGGATAAAGCTTTGAGTAACCTGATCTCATAGCTGCCCTTGACCTAGCTCCTTGCTTGGAGCAGGAGATTAGACAAGAGACCTTCTGAGGTCCTTTCCAACCTGAATTGTCCTATTATTCAAATCTTTGAGATCAAGAAAAGCTTGAAGGTGTCTAGCATCTCACAAGGCCCACAAAACCTGCCATAATCTGGCCTGATGTTTACCTGCAACATCTTCCTTTAATTGATTGCCCTTCTTTCCAGTGAGGTTGCTCACATCTCCTGCTTCTGTTAGATGACCTGCATCTGTGTGGAATGCTACTTAAAACCCATTTCCCATATCCACTGATCTGCCCCAGACTCCAGTACAAAGATTGAACTGATCAGTTGTACCCAAGGCTGCAACAGAATTTCTGTTTAACTTCCATGAAGTTATACTGGAGAGAGGAGAGGAGAAGGACAATGTATACTATATTAATTATATTTGCAGAAAGTCTTTCATTATTTCCTTTTGTGTGCTCAACTACTGAAGTTAATTTCCTTACCTCTTTCATGCTGATAATAGTACTGTATGTGATCAGTTAACCAGTTTTCCTACCTTTCATGCTTTTATCACACTGTTGGCGATAGAATAAACTTTTTGACCTGGCCAGTCAAGCCGCTTTCATCCTTTTATTCCAGCCATTCTTTAATTCTCATGTGTTTTTTAACACCTAAAATAAATGAATCACATCTTGCATTTCAGATTTTACTTTTACTAATTCTGCTTCCCTCTTGTTCCCTCAACAGAGAAGCATTCTTTGCTCCTGCAGCTACAGTCTTCTTTGCTGTACTGCTGCACAGTCACTGGTGTAATGGCTGTACTTTATCCCACAATTCTTGTGCAGAGTGGTCACCAAAAAGCTCTTTCACATTGGGAAGGCATGCAGTGGTGGGAGGGCTCTGAAGACCTTCAAGGAAGGTGATGTCTGTCTGAACTTCAGCACCTCCTCACTGACTGTATAAGGATCGTCTTTCCTTGGGAGAACTGAAGTAAGGTCAGACACACTGGGTATTAGCTGGTCAATAGTTTTCAGTGTGACAAGTCCAGTGCTGTTAGCTATATTTGTATTTATATATATAAAAAATGGCGGTCAAATTACCCAAACATCCAGTATAAAAAAAATATATATCTCTCTCTCTAGTAACCAAGTTAGGAAAGGAAAAATATAGTGGTAGGCCCAATACTTAGCTTTGTCCAACTGCTTTGTTCCCTGAGGAGCACTCAGTACTGTGGACAGTGTGTCAACATATGGTTTAGGTGTTAACGGTGTGACTTTTCCTCCCAAAGAACAAATCGTGACACGTGAATCCTGCAAACTGCACGATTTCCACTGGGATTTTTAAAAGTGCTTAGCATCCTGCCACTGGGGGAGGAGCTCAGCTGAGTTTTAGCTCTTTTGAATTTCTCATTTTTTCGTACAGGAGATCTCCAAACTGAACTACACATTTTTTCCTATACAAACAATTCGCAACAAATAGCCAAACACAATTAGCCCAGAGAACTGACCTAATTTTTATGATCTCTCTGATTTACAATGTCACAACTAATAGAGTACTGGGTTCTAAGCGTTGGCCATTGTTCCGTTCAGTTGATAAAGTATCATCGGATTATAATGGTCATTGTTCTAATATCACTCGGGGCACAATAACATCACTGTTCCTTGTCTCCTGCTCCCTGGCCTCTCTGTAGAGTTAAGCTTTTTGTAATACGCATGTGGTAAAACTAATAATAATATTCTTTGAATGCTGCCTCCGTTTTCAGGTTTTCAGAATATTTGACCTGCATTCATGAATTTAACCTCTTAGTGACCCGTTAATTGTAACACATAAAATAATCCTCATTCTATAGATGAAGAAATTGGAGGATATAAAACTAGACATGAGTGTATATGACGGCACTCTGAATTTACTGTGCAGGACACTATTCATCCACAAATTTTGAAAGACTTTAGAAAATATCTTTTTATACCACAGGAAACTAAGAGAAAATATGCAGTTGTTTAGGAGTACACAAAAGACCTGTGATAGAACCAAAAATAGGCTCTGACCAGTGGATTGTCACTCTACAGCTATCAAGCTGATGATAAAGCATAAAGGAAAATGGGACACACTTACTGATATGTTTTTCCTGGAGTTAGTAGCATGTGCGGTATTTGTTTAGTATCGGTACCAGCAGGTATGCAGCATAAAGCTTGACAAGGACTAACTGAGCACATACCCCATTTCCGAGACAGACTCTGTAGCTTCTGCTCAACTCAGTGCGGCCATAACTAGACTGGTATTGGACACTGCAGAATAGGTGCACCCTGTATCAGTGACAAAGCCAGAGACAGGATTAATCCAAGATTACTGATTAGCAAGCTGCTATATCATTTCATTTTGGTATCAGTAAGGGGAAAGCAAGCAGTGAATTATCAGTGGTTCCACCCAATTTTCAGTTAAGCCACTCAAGCCACAAAAATATTGTTGTTTTTCTTTCATATTCAGATGTGAATATTTAGATGTAATGTCACTTTTTGCAGCTTCTCAAGTGATGTTACACGTGGTGTTCCTGAAAACTAGTGATTGTGTGCTATGGTTTGGAGATACAGCCTGTTTGTTTTTAAACTAGCTGTTCTTTTGCTTGCTAAATAATTACAACTTGCTGTCTTTTTTTATAAAACCTATGTGTGTGCTTGGTTGTGTTCCCATTTGAAAATGGGCTGGACAACCCAGTTTTCTTTTTGTTTGGCAAATAAAACACACAGCCCTGCTTCCTACCTTGAGGAGATGATAAATTACTTTTCACTGATTTGCCCAAAACTAAAAATGTATTAGGCCATAAAGGCAACAGAATCAAGTGATTAGTCCACTTCTGCTTCTCCTGTACCTAATCAGCGAGTAAACCATTTTTTCACTCTAAAGAGAACAAGAAAATCTGCTGAAAGACCAAAATATTATTAAATGCTGAGACAAAATTTTCTGTTGCTGTGTTAGATCATGATAATTTGCTTAAGTCTGCAGCAGTACCTGATCCAAACACAGCAAATCTTAATTGGCAACAAACTATATATATAGGTCAAAAATATTTATTAAATAATTTGTTTGAATAGTTTACGAACAAACTTTATTTAGGGATGGCTAGTGAACTTTCGCAGCTGAACTTTCTTCTGTTACTCAACATTACCAAATTAGGTCAAGTTGTTGTGATTTCATAGATAGTTGCATATATAAAGCCTGACACACAAAACTTTAAACAGACTCGTAGAAAGGACAGGTGTATTAAGTTGGATAGAAATTACAGTTGACTTATGGCACCCCTAAGACACTAATGGCCTAACAGCTAAGACTATTTTGCCATCCTGAAAGACCTCAGCCTTCAGTAGAGAAATCATTAGGGAAAGTAACCAACCAGAATTTCACCAGCCCAGAATACCAGTCTGCTTCTGGACTGATTGTGACCAAATAAACACAAAGCTGCCTAAGATGTAGTAGGCTTTTGGCATGAGATGACACAATAAATTTATCCTATAGTTTGTGGTGATTTTTAAAAAATACTTTTTAATAACACAAAATTCTAATGAACATCCACCATCAACAGTGTACTTTGATGCTAAGGCACAAAAATAAGCCTTAAAAATGGTTCCAACTTCAGAGAGCTGATGACCAATGCTAAATGTATTTGTCACTTTTTTTATAACTTACCAGCTATTATTATTTGTATTTGAAAAAGTGTTTATCAGATGTTTCTGTAGATATAAGATAAAAGACAGCCCTCTACACACCATTTAGTCTTGGAATCTAATCTGACAATCTGTTGGGCACATGATAAACTTTAGCTGATAAATAGATGTACACATACGATTTGCTTGAATCAAACATTAGCTAAATACAGAGTGTAATCATAGGTCAAAATAGGTAGAGGAGAGAGTAGACAGCAGTAACAAACCTATGTTGGCATTTTTTTTTGCATGCTTTCTCTAGGTATAGACTCTTTTTGCAGAAAAGGAATGAGCAAGTCAGTTTGATGCCCTCCTAGGCATTACTGTCAATTTGGCCTTTCATCTTCAGAGTACTTTCCAAACATTTATTAATTAACTTTACAACATTCCGTGAGACTAGTAGATAAATACCACCCTGCTTATGAGAAACTGAAACAAAGGTGGAGTCATTTGTTCGCAGCCACATGGTGAGTCAGCAATGAATTGAAGATCAGAATCCAGAAGTGCCTGGCACCCAGCCTGTTGGTCAGTCGCTGGATTTAGTCTCTTTCTCAGCCCTGTCTTCCTGTGTGCCAAAGCCTCATTTGGTTTTTTTTTCCCCTTGCTTTCTTCCCATTTGCCTTTTAGTTCCCACGGGCCCCACTGGAGATCAGATCATGTCCACACTGGCAGGTAGAGTCTTGAATTTTCTTTCTTCCCCCATCCTTTCCCACTTAAGTAAATGTCCAGCCTTCTTGTTCTCTTAGGTTCTATCTTTGTCCTGTCTGTTTTAGAGAAAGTAATAAACATTGAATTGAATGTATCTTGCATTTGTTAATTTGATAAAGCATAATTATATAATTTTACTAATTAAATGGCTGTACCTAACAAAGCTGAATCACAAGAATGAATCTCATGTCTTGAATTAGTTAATGAAATACTTCTTTTGATGGCTTCCTTTAAATCTCTAAGGCTAGGCACCTACATAAAATGTTAAGGAACTGAACCATTTTATTCCAAACGGCGATTCCCACAGTCAATTTCCATGTATTTAATTATCTAAGGAATAATAATTGTGAAGACAAGCACATTCCCCCAGACAATTTGGAGTGATTCTCACCTTGCTAGTGAGCAGCCTCTTCAGTTACTACTACAACCTGCTATTCACAACAACAGCACAAGCTCATGTATTTTAGAGCCCTCGTTTTCTGCTTTCAGGCTGCCTTCTAAAAATCATTCAGGACAAGTTCCCCATTAAGACACCATCTAAGGGTTCTGATGGCTCCAAGCAATCATCCCGGAGGAAGATTCAAGGCCAAACTCACACCATCCAAATTGCAACTAAGTGATAGTGTTTCATTTGGCCGGCTTTTCCAGTGGAAAATGCTGGACACAAAGACTGAAGAAGAATTTGGGAAGACTGAATGTGGCTCTCAATCTCCCTGAACCTCAGTTCTTCCACAGTGTAGCTGTGATACCTACTGCAGAAGTGCTGCTGAGTCTCAATGTAGAAATACTGGCAAGTAATCTGAGGATAACACACAAACTAAAAACTTACCATATTAAAAAACACATGCTGTCCTAAAGATTTAGCATGTCTCCAACAGCCTCAGTAAGGTTTTTAGAGAGTAAGAGTTTGATCTGTTTTTCTAAATTTAGACATCTCTTATCATCTGAGATGACAGAGGGCATCCTGTCTGCCACCCAGTGAATACACCAGAAGAGCACAGGTCTCTTACAGGACCTATGTTGTATTTGCCATTTGGGTGTTTCAGATACACAGGGGCCTCTCAAACTAGATGCCTATGTTTAGGCAGCTTATTTTGGCCCTACGTAGCATGTAGTCACTGTGCAGTTTTTTAGCTAAATTAATCACCATTTTGAAACTTGTTATGCACCACAGCATAAACAAAATACTTGTTTTGCAACAGGAGGTACGAAATTGATTGCTGACAATAAGAATGTGGTCAAAACAGAAAGACTACAGAAGAAAGGAATTCACAAATGAAAAACCTGTGCTCCTCGGGATGGATGTGAATATTGTGTAAATAGACATTAGTTAGAGGTTTAATTGTGTCAAAGTTTTCTTTAATAATTATATGTTACAACAACTCTTCTGTTCGCAAGGTTAAATACATCACAACAATGCTTCTGACCATGTCTGACATCCAGAATTGCACCTTCACTTAAGAAACATCCTCTGCCTGTTTATCCTATATAATTTCCCAACCACTTTGGAGCCCTATACTTAATTGGCTTTGGCATGGACTCACATCCTGAAAACACTTGGAAGCACGTGCATAATAAATACTTGACTATTTCTACTGAATACAGTAATGGGCAATTATGTGTTTTTATAGGACTGAAGACATAATTAGTGAGCAGCCCATAGATTTAAACGACTACTTACTTTAAATTTACCTTGAAAAGCAACTTAGGTCAATCACTTTTGCAGTAAAGCAAGAACCCTGCCTCACCAATTGAGGTCAGAAGAAAAAAATCAATATACTGTATTAAGAGACAATTTGAAATCCATTTATGTTGCTGTTGTTTTACTTTTTTCCGTGTGCGAACCCATGCAGCGTAGTTTAAGAATATAGCTAATATACAGCTATTCTTTGCAGTACCAGTAATAAACAGACTTTGTTAGATTTTTTTCTGCTCATAGTTGTTTGAAGTTGCTTGAAAATATTTGCTCTTTTTCTTGACACTAATATGGCAGGAAAGGATTCTTGCTAACTCATGTTTGACTCATATGCCAGGCTTCATATGACCAGGACCCCCATGATGTTGCTAACTTTCCATATCATTTCCTTTAATTTATTGATGTTTGATCTCCTGATATGCAAAATCTTAAAGATCTGATTGTGTTTGTTATATTAATTTAACCTTGATTGAAATTGAATTGACTCATGAGCACTGAATATAGACTTATTTTTCATGAGCAGTTCTTCTGTAATATCTAGTTACTTACAACCCTTCCCCAAATTCAAATCAACATTGCCTTTTCAAACAAACAGGATCAGTTTTTGACCAGTTCCTCTTCACATACACTGACTCTACTTCATGGATTTGTAATGGGATTTATTTACAGTTCCCCCAAAAGAGAGGTCCACAGCCTGCAGTTTGAGAAACTGAGTGCTGAAGGTGATAAAGTCTCCATGATCACAGAGTACTTTAGGTTGGAAGGGACCTCTGGAGGTCTTCTAGTCCAATGCCCTGTTCAAAGTAGGTCCCAGAGCATGTTACTCGGGGACTTGTCCAGTTGTGTATTGGGCACCCCCAGGATGGGAATTCCCCAGACTTTCTTGGTAATCTATTCCACTATTTGACCACCTCTGTGGTAAAAAAAAAAAATTCTTGTAGCTATTGGAATTTCTTATGTTCCAACTTGTTTCTGTTGCCTCTCGTCCTATTACTGTGCACCCCTGAGAAGAGTCTGGCTCCATCTTCTCTGTATCCTCTGACAGGATGAAGATGTGCCCTGAGCCTTTTCTTCTCTAGCGTGAACAGGCCCTGCTCCCTCAGCCTCTCCTCTTAGGTGGTGTGCTCCAGCCCCCTGACCATCTTGGTGGCCCTTTGCTGAACTTACTCCAATATGGCAATGTCTTTCTTGTCCAGAGGAATTGAAAACTGGTCATAGTACTCTAGATGCACTCTCACAGGTGCCAAGTGGGGGAAAGGATCAATTCCCTGGGCCTGCTGACTACACTCTTGTTAAAACAGCTCAGGCTGCAGTTGGCCTTCTTTGCTGCAAGGACGTACTGCTTCATGTTCAACTGCTTCATGTTCAATTTGTTGTCCACCAGGCCTCCCCAACCCATTTCTTCCAAGCTGCTTGTTACACGGTTGTCCCCCAGCCTGTACTGTTGAATGGAGTTATTCCACCCCAAATATAAGAATTTGCATTTGCTTCTGATGAACTTTTTGTTGAAATGTTGACCACACTTGTTTTTCAAATTGTCAGTGGGCACTTATATTGAGACTTGAGTTCCCTAATTATTTAAATGTATCACAGTTTGGGCCATTGAGCATAATTGTTCCATGAAAAATTGTACTTTAGCCAACTATCTGGGTTAGGATAACAGATCATTCCATCCATTTGGGAGTGCTAGCCATAATAATAGGGTGGAGAAGTATCATAGCAAGATAACCGCAAGCTATCAGTCATATTTGTGTTCTCTTGTTAGCTTAAGACATGTGCTTAAGACATTGAAAAAAAAGAGCTCTGCAAATACTGTAAGCCACATTTTCAGCTCTGATAGAACAGTGCTTGCACAAAGCTGAAACAGAGGGCTAAGACCACCATTGTGGCCAAAGACTATCTCTTTGAAAAACATCCTGAGGTAGAGGAGTTTGTATCTTGTCACTGAGCACAGCTACATAAGTATGCTGGTGCCAACAGATTCCACATACCATTTTGGATATTCGGGGTGGTCTCCCCAGCAGTATCTTTGGGAGACAATTCAGGCCACGGGTGCCACTAATGGAATAGAGAGGGAGTGCTTCCCTTGGTATTACTTTATTTTTCACTTCAGATAAATTAGAAAATTAACATAACAATATTAATATGTTCTTGTTAGAGCCACTATGAAAGAAATTTTAGAGCAAACTTACATTGTTTACAAACAAACAGGTTCTAATTTTTCGACTGCTTATTAATGCTAAACACCTTTTCAGAAAAAAGCCTGAAGGTGGACAAAGGTTTCTATGGGAACAGCTTTACCTGACTGAAACAATAGTTAGTTGATGCTGATGGGTAAACTACTCTTTGAAAGCTAAGGCTAGAATTTATGAGAATTGAAAGCCAAGTAATTGTAGAATGATGGCTAATTACTAGAAGGGTTATTATGAATAATCAATACAGCGCTAACACCAAAGGATTATATTAATGATATTGCAAAATAGGAAAAGACTGGCTTATTAATTCTGAATAAGATATGGCAACTTAGTTAATCACTGTCTAACATCAAGTACAGTCAGATGGTAGTACAAGGTTTTACGCATACCTGTAAATGCATGCCAGAATCATCTATGCAGGTTTTGCTAAAGATGTATTTGGCTAAGGCTTATGCCCCAGCGCAGAGTCCTGTTCACATAGGGTGTTGTACATAGGTGAAGGGCTCCACCCGTATTCATTCACCTGCAAAACTGACGCCTACAAAACTGATGGCTGTTGAGGTGGTTGTTACTTGTGTAACTGTAGAACAGTTCAGATTAATGATTTTATTTGCTGACATATACTTATTTCATCTTGTATTTTATGCTTTGCCTTCCAAAAAATTACTTTAAAGTTGTGGCTAATTTCAACAAAAGTGAATATCGGTCTCCAAAGACAAACATGTTTTTCTAAAGACTGTTCTGGGAGACGCCCAGAAACAGAACTTGATAGTGCAACTGAAGCTCTTCTAAGGGATTTCCCTTTTCCTGCTGTGGGATCACTGATACTACAGATTGTTCAGTTCAAACTAATGGCAGGTCAAAAGAAGCTTTTATTCCCTGGTTCACTTCTATTCCAAAAAGTCTTTCAACATTGTCTTAAATCTAGGAATTTTTTTTTTTTCATTTCACTGAAATCAATGGAAGCTAAACATGTGCCTGAAGTTAAAAATGTGTTTTTAAGTATTTCTTGGCATAGAATCAGAGTAAACTATCGCAGAAAGGTGAACAGGGATGTCAAAATCTGACTGTCTTAAAGAGGTCAACTATAATCTTCAACAGGAGTTGTTCAAGAGAAGAATTCCTTCTACTTATAACAGGTTTCCTTTTTAAGGGATACAAATACTGTCTGACTTGCTTTCACATTTTAGTCTATCTATCAAAATTCCTGAATACTGAATTAAGAAATAAAGGCAAAATTCATAGGTATTAGAAGGCTGTAGGGAAAATAACAAATCCCAATGTTTTCATATTGCATACTTAAAATACAGACAGGGAACAAAATACTGTTTATTAATCATTGTTGTATTGTTTAGTAACAGAACAATGACACCCTGTAGGACACAAACTGCTGTAAGTTCTAATGAAGAAAACAAACAAAATGAGCTTAAATTGCAGATAGGCTGTTATCTTACCCTCCAGACTCACTTCAGTCTCTTCCTCAATGCACAGCGTTCCAATTCAAGTCAATAATTCCCACTCCTGAGAATGAATGTTGAGTATGATATAGGGAGTTTGCAGAAATGCTACTGTTGACATTTATGTGTGAAACATCTACTTGTTCCTAGTACGTGTGGTGTTTTCCTTTCTTCTAATTACTTTTTTCTTATTTGGTACAAGATGCTTTCCTTATTTGTGTTTTGGGTACCGTGTTTTCTTATGACTAAGAAAGATCGGCCAAAAGCAGTCTCTTGTTGAAACAAGTTGTCACACATAATGTAGGATTTTAAGCAAGTTGTTTTGCTCACTAGTTAGGCTATCACTTCTCTATTACAAACATCTTAGTTTGGGCATGTGAGCACAGAGCTGGTTCAGCCCCCTGAGCTGGAGTTTTGTATAAGCTAGATAATTCTAGCCTCTCCAAAAAACCTCTGAATTTGCTAGAGCTTCTGGATGGTTTTCCCACAAGAGTTTGTCACAGGAGTCTAGCTCTGGTAAAGAAAATTATGATTGTTTCAGGTTGAAATGACTGCAGTCTGCCATCTGTCCCTCAGAGACAGGAGCCGTCACTTTGAAATCTGAGAGAAATAAAATCCAATAGGAGCTTAACACTATGAATCTTGGGGAAAGTGGGAGGCAGTAGATATGTACTTAATGAGGATTAGTATGTATAGATACTCAGATTACTTACTTGTAAGTGAAATGAACAGTTTTGGAGTAAAAAGCATCTCTTTTGAAAGGAAGCAGGCCTCCTAAAAAACCTGGGAGACTTTTCTCCACCCCATCTCTGCCTGTTTCCCCGTGCAAGTGCATTGGGAACTCTGAACTTTGAGTGTTAGCTGATACAGAGTTAGTAGTTCTGGTAGCTGAATGTGGGGCGTCATGAGCAACAGAGCCACAGCTTTCCATGCCCAAGTCATAGCAGGGGTCAGTTTAGTAAAGGCTTCTGTGCTTCACCATTCAAAAGACGGCAGATTATATATATATTCTTTCCAGTTTTGCTAGGCCTTGTGTAAGCTAAATGAGTAAAAAACCACTGTGCACACCAAGAGGGGTGTCTTAATGAAGAATGGTAACATCATGGTAATTAAACTTCATGAAACCTCTCAGCTGAGTGTAAGATCTGAGCTTACATGAGGTCTCTCGCTATTATTCACACCTCTTTGGTTAAACCATGATGACATTTATGGGTATTATTTTGTAAAATTGCTATTGCTCTACATTCAGAAGCTCTATTACAAACAGAGTGTTTATAGAACCTGCCACTGATGTGGGCAGTTGTTTAAAGCCAAAATATATCCTTTCTTATTTTTCAAGACATGTCTTTCCTGGAAGTGTATCTTTGAATATTCTTGGCATCATAGTTATGCGCTTACAATAATTAAAAAATTTTCAGTTGTTTACAACTTGTAGTTGAATTGTTGCCCTTGTTGCCAGACAAGTTAAATATACTATAACTTTTTTCATTTATAGACAGCTGTCTCATTAGAAACATTTTGAAAAATGCTTCTGTCTTTTGAATGAAATTAAAGGTTTTTTAAGATTTTAATAGGAAACTTAAAAATCCTAAAAACTAATCCAGTAGTTACATTTCTTCACTCAAATAATAACTAGAGAGACAATGTTAATAATATATTTCTAATAAAGCTTAAGGAATTTATCCACTGAAAAACTTCAGCTAGGAAGACTAGAACATAAATACATGTCTTGTTAATTCCTGTGCATCTCCAGTGATAGGCTGTGAAGAATTAAGAGATTTCTATTAACAATACAATGCCTTTGTGACAGCTACACGAACAGTAATATAAATTCTGAAATGGTTTTCCTCACATGAAAAAAGAATCAAAACAAAAATAATTGTGCTATCTAATGATCTGTAGAAGTAGTAATAAAACAAAATGATTAAGCCTTGCCATAGGACAAGCACAGATGTAGGTGAGAACAGGAAACATCAAGTTATTAAGTTGGAGGCTAGGGCTGGCCTTGCAGTAAAAGTGGCTATAGGGCTGCCCACAAGCATGTATATTCCAAAGAGTGGATATTCCAGGGTTATCTGCACAGCAAGCTTGTCTTACTGT
Organism: Gavia stellata; assembly: GCF_030936135.1. Classification (NCBI taxonomy): domain Eukaryota; kingdom Metazoa; phylum Chordata; class Aves; order Gaviiformes; family Gaviidae; genus Gavia; species Gavia stellata. The sequence goes on from NC_082601.1 coordinate 35,698,750, forward strand.
TTCAGTCAATGCTTGTCTCCAAAATCCCACTTTTTTGTCTCCACTTCCCCTCTGCCTGTGACAATTAGTCAGACCTGGGCTCAAATCCACAGCTGGTATGCTGTCCTATTATGTAAATTATTGCTGTAAGACTGCTGAGTCAGGACTATACCAAGTAAAACTGGTAACTCCTCTCATACTGCTTCCAGCTATTAAACACCTCCCTAAATGCATCTGAAATCTGTAAATATTGTGGTGAAAAGACTCTGGTGAGCCAGCCAACCTGAAACAAGAGCTGCCTCTTTAAAAATATTCACAAAGGCTTCACAAAGCAATCTAATGAATTTGGATTTAGTCGAGTATTAATAAGAATATTTGGGACTTTTTTAGCAGTATCTTAAATGTAAAAATCAAAGTGCTTAAGCTACTGTATTAGGTTTAACATCGGTCTTGTAAGGAATGTTCTGTTATTTCCTGTTTGACAGGGAAAGAAACCTGAGCACAGACTTATTTTATTAAGCATCTGGGGAAAGATCATGCAGCAAAGTGGTGGCAAATTCAGGAGAAAAACTATGCATTTCCCTTACCTGCCAACTCCACCGCTTTTGGAAGTAGACAAATGCTTCGTAAATCACCTATGGCCTTTTAGCTGTATGTCTAGGACCCCTGGACATTCGGCAGGCAAATTGTTAGAAAAGGTGCTGTTACTGCCTTCAGCTATAACAAATTCTGGATGGTGCCTACTGTACCTACTGGTGCAGGTTGACTGTACGTCACATGTGCAGTGGCTCTGGTGTGTCTAGGACGTATATGACCTACAGTATCCGAACTGCACGGCTTATTTGCACTATGCAAATCGTTTGCATCATACACTGTACACCCTGGACAGGCTGACTTTATTGTGTGCGGATCAACTCCACCTTGCATACAATACAATCTTTCACTGACATCCAATAAATTCAGTATTTCATGGACACATTGGATTCACTGTGTATACACTGGACAGACTATACATACTTCTGTCAGAGAAATCTCACAGAGATATGGGAACTATTGATTTTAAAATTTTAAAGGATGGTAGGTACATTTTCTTGTCCTTTTCTCACGCCTTAAATATCACAGAAAAGACTCATTGCCCAGTAGGAAAAAATAATGAGGATGGTGATTTCAGCTATATAATTCAAGGCACACATGTAAAGTACTGTAAGCATTCTATCCAAAATGGTTATTTAAACTACAATTCATCCAAGTTGCTCTCTAGTAGCAAAAAAAAGGTCTAACCAGCAGAGCTTTTCTCGTAAGTGTTCCCATTGTTACTGTATGGAGAGTAAATCTCTTTCAGATCCAGTTCCGCCGCTGCTGTGTTATGCATGGTACCTGACAGCCTGGATCAGACCCCAGATCCATCTAGTCCAGTAACCGAAGTGTAACAGTGGCCAGAGGTGCCACCAGGGACAGGGGGTGGAAAAGATGCAAATCAAATGTGTTGGCCTGCATGGACCACTACAGGCATCTGACAGTGCTCCTCGAGCCTGTGCGTCGCCTTACTGCCTACGGTACGAGTCACTTAGGGACTCATCGGAGCCTTACTTCAGAAGAAACCCAAGTTAATTCAGTGCATCTGCTTGCGGAGTACACTGAAACTGTCAGTAAAGGAGCAAGTGCTAAACACCAACTAAGTATCAGTTGATTTTGACATACTGTAGGTTACTTATTTAATATGGGCTAGTAATATTAAAAATGTTAAGTTTTGGGAAAAATAATTCTCTTTTTATCTGTTAGTAAAGAATAATACAGTTTAAGCAGTAAGGCTTTATAAGATGAGCCATCAAGAAAATTTCCTCTACTTTTGAAGCCAGTCTGAGAAAAGATTTTGAGCATTTTCTAAGGAACATACCACAAGAAGAAACACTTAACTCACCTAGGATAACCAATCCCATTAAAACAGTAATTTCAGTCTTCCTATGTTTATATGAATTTCTATTTCTGTATTACTTTTTCCCAAGGTATAGTTCCCTTTATGCAAAGGATAACCCCTGATTCATGCATAGAAAGTCATCTAATTAATACAAGAAATACTTTGAACAAGATCACAGGAGTGGCAAAACCAGAGCAGATTATTGGTCTATTACGTCAGGCATTTGCTTCTGGCATGGCCTATATACTGGGGGGGTGGGGGGAAGAAACCAAAAGCAATTTTACACATACAGGAGGGAACTTTGCAGTATTACACAATGAAAAGGCTATCTCAGCCCTGGCAACCAAGAGCAATCATTATGTTTCCTGAAGCATGAGGACAGATACTTCTTAATTATTTTCACAGTATCTTGAAAAAACTAGCCTATTCTACATTGAGACTGTTTTTTAAGCTATATAAAAATGCAGGTGTTGCTGGTGGTCAATACCAAAAATAGGTCACACGGGGTGCACAGGAAGTATTTACGGTATGAACCGGGATAGTTGATCTGAAGCAGCCAGCATCACATGAGTGAATTCTGCACCATCTTCACTACAACAGAAGGTTATTTCCGTTAAAGAGCTTCAATTCTGCTACCTTGTTTTGTGGGGTTTTTTGAACGCTGTGGATTGGGAGCACTGTCATTTGCAGGTGTTTCTGCCATAGCCTTGTGATATTTGGCGCTCATCTTACAACCCCAGCTTCTCGATGTATTTGAACACCCAAGAATTTCACCGTCCTCAAAAAGTCAGAAAATAAAAACGCAACAAGAAAGAGCCAAACGAAACGAAGAACGCTTGCGGCCCGCAATACCGAAGGCACGTTGCGATGCTTTTTAGGCGGGTCTCGTGGTTGTTCGGGGCCCAATACAGGACTGCAGGGAGCCGCGGCCGCTGGGAAGGCCGCCGGGCAGCGCGGCACAGCGCGGCACGCCGCGGCCCCGCTGCTTGGGGCGCAGCTGGACCCCGCGGGCCGCTGCTCCCGCCTGTGGCGGGCGCGGGCGGTGCCGGGCCGGGGGCCGCCCCCGGGGCGGGGCGGGGCGGGCGGGGGCGGTGCCCGCAGCCGCGTACAAAGGGCGGTGCGCGGTGCTGCGCCGAGCCCGAAGTCCCCGCGCCTCCGGCAGCTGCCGCCCCGCGGACCCAGCCGGGCGTCGCACGGCGCTCGGCCCCCTCCGCGGCGGAGCGTCCCCAGCCGCCCGCGGCGCATAAGGCTAAGGCTTTCCGACTTCAGCTACAGTGCTAGCTAAGTCGGGGAAGGCAACACGGAGCGAAGCCGCGCGTCCCCCCGCCTCCTCTCGGCATCGGCCTCTGGCAGCGGCTGAGCGGGCCAGCATGGCGCGGGGAGCGGAGCCGGCGAGCGAGCGGCGGCGCTGCGGTCAGTGCGCGGCGGAGGCGGCCGGGCCGCCTCTCGCTCGGTTGCCGGGCGCGGGTGAGCGGGGCGGGGGGCGAGAGGCCCCGCCGCGGCTGCTGCGCGGTGCTGCCCGCGGGTGGTGGGCTCCGGCGCGGCAGCCGCCGCCCCGAAACGCGGCGTGTCCCGCTGGCGGCTCCGCGCTGAAAACGATGTAGGGTTCCTCCATGGCAGCCAATAGTTCCCGGGGTGTACCGAGACGCGGTGGATGTGCCCGAATCTCCTTTAGCATTTGTTTCTTATTTCTCGTTTAGGATCTGTGGTTGCCTATTTTACGTCTGCAAAGTTTCTTCTTTATCTTGGACATGCACTGTCCTCTTGGGTAAGTAAAATATTGGCCTGGTAGAAGTAGGATTTTATCAGTCTAGCTATGACTTGCCTTAACATTATCAGTATTTTTTTAAAAACTTCACGAAATAGCACACCACCACAAAGACAGAGGTCTTGTTAAAACGCCTTGCTAAGTCTTCATCATCTTTACATGATATGTTGCAGTAGACTCAGTTTTCATTAGTGCAGCACTCACTTTCCTGAGGGTCTGGTTATGTACCTTCTCATGCCTTTAACTAACTGCAGAACCAGTGGGACTCTGTATAGAGTAAGTTCTGAGTAAAAGAAATGGAGCATAGTCCATAACAGGATGAAAGATGGTCCGTTGCAACATGTATTTGAAGGACTTGTATACTTACTATGCTTACTAATGGGAAATACTTGGTTTACAGTGGACCCATTACTGCCGCTCATTAGCAAACCTGTTGAGAGTGTCGGGATGGCGTCTCCTTTTTTCTGTCAAAATGTTTGCCTTCTGAAATGCTTTCTCTCTGTACTAAAGTAACTTACTCTACCAGTTTTTACTCACTTGAAAGATACTAAAAAACTTTAAAATATGCACTAAAAATAGACTGGTTGTATTCCATATAGTAATATTAAGACTATATGTATCTTATAATACAATCTTAAGTCTCCGTCCAATGACTTGATTCAAAAAGAAGTGGAAAGCTTCCTCCCTAATATTCCCTGTTCTGTCTTTAGTCCTGGATTTGGACTGGCTTAATGTGTGCTTTGTATAGCATTGAACAAATGGCTGGTATACAGTTACAACAGTGCGTGTCTAACTCTGGCAGCTCCTCGCTTTCACTAACCTGAAAGCTTGTACTGATGTTTCTGCTAATGGAAGAAGGCTTGGAGTGGTATCAAACGCTTGTTTAAACAAGTGCAGTATTTTAGCAATTATTAATATTATTGAAGGAGCTGGGTGGTGATGTTTCTCTTTGGCTCGCTGCTTTTCAGAGGCCAGGGTTGTTACCTGCAACAGTTTTTGTCGCTAATGCCCACAAAGTGCCTAACTGGCAATTTGGCCACCCCTGCTTACTCCTTCCTGACGAGTGCATCAAAGCTTGGCACTGGGACTGCTCTCAGAGTTCATGAGTAAAGGTGACAAAGAGTTTGAAAACAATGTCACACACCGTAACAAACATTAGACTGCAAGCTGTCTATTCAGGTGTTGAGCAATATTAATAGTATACTCCTTGTTCCAGCGTGTTTTCTTCTGTGCTGAAAATTTTGACTGAAAAAAGGCCCAACCAAACCTGCTGAAACAACAGAATACAGCTTATTTTGACAGAACTGGGTTCAAGACTGCACCTTTTGTATCTCCTAAACTTTAGTGTTCTTGTAGTCTGAATGCTTTTGCTAACAGGAACAATAAAAAAGCACTTCAATCTTCAGAACTCAAAGTAGTATATCATTTTTGTTCTAAAATGGCTATGTCCACAATAGAAACCTGATAGAAATGTGGTTTTGCTGTAACTGAGAGAGCTAATTTGGTTTCTGTGTTACTAAGCCATTCCCAAATACAGAGAGAAGCTGTAAATGATTAAATGTGTCACATCTCCACAAATGTTCAGGTTTGAACAAAGTCTAGACTATATCTTAGGCTCTTGTTCAGTAAAGCAGTTGAATGTGTGTTTGGCCTCAGTGATCCTAATAGGTTGGACTGCACTGCTGAAATGGAGTCTCAGACCTTACGCTGTTGCCTTTATGTTTTTAATGCATTGCTGTCTGTCACTTGGCGGTAAAGAAAGAACAGAATGAAACTGGGTTCACCTTGTTGGTGCCAGGCCTAATGCTTGGAGGAGGTCAGTTGCAACTTCCCAGCCTTATCCGTGCCACTCGAACCTCAGGAGACCTGTCAGTAGGTAGTAGCCTGGCTACTGCTTAACTTGTGGGCTTCGATTTTGAGATGGGATTGTATACATCCAGTCTGAGATGATTGTAAGGATAATTACAATGACAGAAGAGCAAGAACCATCTTTAAAAAGATGGTGAGGCTAAAGAGCTGTAGTTATTTATTTAAGAGTTGAGATAAACACAGTTTGAGACATTTTAAAGTGGGATTAAGTATAGATGATCAAGGCTTTGCCCATTTCTGAAGGCAATAGTTGCTGTCTAAATTTCAGTAGATCTTAGCTTGAAATCACATACCTGCTTCAAACCTTTGTAATTTACTAATATTCTTCTTCTGTGACACTAATTTATCTTTGCTTGCTCTTTACGGTTTTTAATTCTTGAAAGAAACTCATGCTTCCAAATTGGACAAGCTTTAGTTACTCCAAAAATTATGTGTGGATTGGCCTGATCAAAATACTCTGGGTAAATGTGTTGGATAAGGTTGAACAGAGTTCAGAGGCTCCTTAAATGAATTGTATAACAAAATCATGATGTCGTGACAGTCAAAGGAATCTTCCTGTGAGTTTCAAGACCGATCAAGTTTTTCACTCTCACAGTAGTGGCTGCCACTGACTTTCACATACTTTTTTTTTTTTCAATGCCTTTTTCATCTTGTCAGAATTCAGTTACTGAAACATCTCTGCATAAAGGGGAAAAAAAAAAAAACAAACCAAACTTCTGTTACAAAATTTTAATGTGAAGGTACTCTTTTGGCTTATTTTTCTAGCTTAATAAACAGTTACTGAGGTTAATCGAAACTTAGTTAAGCCACCTGCATATGTATTAAGTGAAATTCAGTAAAGAGGTACCTCAGATCATACTAAGTTTAAGTGAATGGTAGTCTTGAGGACTGTTTTCATTGCTGGAATACTTTCTATATACTTCTAGTAGCTATGGAATAAAAGTGGAACATATTTTACAGAAGACTTTAGGTGTCTCTGGAGAGTGAAAATTGGTTTATTATGTATGAGAGGGCTCATCTAAGCTGATCATGCTTATATTTGCTTTTTTTGTTGGTTTTAGTTAGAAAACATATAAAATACCAAGAACTTTTCATTGAACAGGTGAAGTTTTGTTCCCATGTGATTGGGATGTAATTATTTTTTTGCCTATGGTTAAGGAAACAAATATGAACGTTTACACCTTACAATATTTGAAGTTCACTGAAGGAGGTTTCTTTAATAACAGCAAAAGGCGAACTCTTGTGTGTCTATGCTACATCGAAGACTTTAATCAAACTGCAGTTATTTTGACCCTCCAAATAGCATGCTTTTTATGTATCTCTTGATTGCCGTGTTACATGATCTGTTAGATTTGGCAGACTTTACTTTTTAAAAGTGCTTTTATGTTACATTTCCTCCAGCCCTTTAGAATATTTGAGGTCCATAGAAATTTGTACTACTTGCTGTATCACATAGCAATTGTTTATTTAAGGTAAGGTGGCAGAATATAAAAGTTTCATGTTTGGTTTATGAACGACTAACATTAGGGACCCTTATTAAACAAACTGTGTGCCCTAGAATAGTATGAATGTTTTCTATTCACCTGCTTTGTTATTGATTACATAAAGCAGTTTCTGTAGTGCATTTCTTGCAATATGTTTAAAAACAAAGTGATCTATGACTCCTATCATGTGACAACATAAAAGCTTCAATGTATCATTAGCGAGCAACAGGTCTGGTTGGTAGCAAACCTAAAAATGTTTTGAATAGTGTGAAAATTGCTTCACTTTGACATGTTTAGCATTTTGGGATTCTTTTTTTTTTTTAACCTGTAGTAAGTGGTATTAGAACATGAAAATTTTGTGTTCTAAGCACTAGGTTAAACTAGCAATAGGCTAAATAGGTTGAACTAGCAATGGGTTTACAATAGGTTAAACTAGCTCTGGTATTCTGCCTCTTAGTAATATGCCAATGGTTAATATCGTTAAAAATAGCTTAAGGCCATTGACTTCAGAAACTTCAGTTAACATTTAGGACAGCGCCTTGCTTGATTTACCCATGTCTATCCCAAATTGTATTATGACTTGCTTTGACTTGACTGGCTGTTGTGTTTTAAAGCAGCATTTAAGCTTTGATCATCTAAGAGCAAACCGCCATCTTAAAGTTATTTAAATAGTATTGGTAATCAATAAACCTGTTGCTAATATTTGATCTGTGCTGGACAGTCTATATAAGCTTTCTGAGGCTTGTTGGATGTGGCTGGTAACAGACTTTGTCCTATAATAAAATTATCTGGGATATTGTAAAATATCTGGGTTTTTTGATGTGGTACTACAAGCTGTGAAGTTGCACTTGATTAGGACAGATGATCTTAGTGATACTGGGATAAAATCAATGGTGACAGGATGTAGTCGTCAAAAAGAACCCAACCCCCAAAACTTAAAAAAACAAAAACAAAACCAACACAAAAACCCAAACCCCAGAAAACCAACCAACCAAACAAAAAAACATATGCCACCCCTTCATGTGTAACAAACCTTTATTTATTAAAATCAAAACTTTTGTCGGGGCATTGGTAAAATGCTCAGTTTATGTGCTTGCAAAGTGCAGATCGTGATGTGTATGTACTCTCTGTTACTCTTAAAGGGAGATCGTATGTGGCATTTTGCTGTGTCTGTATTCCTGGTGGAACTGTATGGAAACAGCTTACTCCTGACTGCAGTCTATGGACTAGTTGTGGCGGGATCAGTTCTTCTCCTGGGAGCCATTATTGGAGACTGGGTGGACAAGAACTCCAGGCTCAAAGGTTAGATGCCTAGAGCGGGTTATTCACTTAAGGATGGATCAAATTAATGTAAAAAGATAAAGCTGTTAGAGTTAACTTCTGAAGTCAAATATGAGAACGGGGCTTGCTCTGTTTTTTTAAGAAGGATAGTGTTTCAGAGTGGTAATGATTATACAAAGATCGTGTCAAAGACAGAAGGAAAACAGTTTTATGTCACGATATGTCCACTACTTGGGCTAAACCTTTACAAAACATAGAGATACGCAGAAATGCAAAACGTAAAAAGCATGTATCTTTAAGGACTACAGGCCAAGTTCTTTACAGTCTAATGCTAACATGCACTTGCACTATTTGTTGTCTTTTCTCTCTGGATAAAAACATTTTCCACTTAAGTGTAAACATGCACTGTATTTGCATTATACATATTTAAAATATGTATGCTCTAGTCATAAATAACATGGCATCAAGTTCTTCATACGCATTTTTACTTTCCAAGAGTTTACAAAATAGCATCACTTCCATGGTATGTTGAAGATGAATTTTAGAGATTCAAGCCAAGTCTTGTTTTTACCCCTTAAAAATAGCGTCAGCATTTAAACAGGTACAATTTGGTTTTTGATTGAGAAAAGACCTACTTGGACTGTATATTGTTACGAGCTATGAATTGTTAAGAGCTAGGAAGTTACATCAGACATTAATTTGTTTCTAAGACAATGGAAGATTCAAAATCTAATATGACGTATAGTTTTACCACTTATATTTTGGGGGGAGAACAGGAAAATAAAAATGAAGAATCTGAACGTGTTCCTTAATTATAGCCTCCGTAAGCTTATGATTATCTCATTCTTATGTTCGTAACTGTTGCTCTCTGTTTTAAATCAAAACAGTGGCCCAGACATCCTTGGTTGTACAGAATGCATCTGTCATCCTGTGTGGTATTATCCTGATGATTGTCTTCTTGTTTAAGGCACAGCTTTTGACCTTATACCATGGATGGCTTCTTGTGAGTGCTTGAACTTGTTAATAAGGAATTAACTTAGAAGGAAACTCTGGGGAGCATGGGAATCAGTTGAATTTTTATTTTTCTTTCTAGTCTGTTTAGACATTCCTGTGAGCTAAAGCTGGCAAATGAAACTTTGAGCTAGTTGGGTAAACAGAGGTGATTGTTTTCTGTCAGGAATAGTAAAGTAGACTTGGTCTTGTCTTGTCTGAGCAATAACACTAAAATGTATGGATTCAAATGTAGAAGTGTCTTTTCTGGTTGTACAGGGTAGGAGTGGAGGTCTCCCTTAATCAATTTTCTCACACTATAACTTTTTCCCCCCATTTCTCTAGACAATGTGCTATATCCTGGTTATCACAATAGCAAATATTGCCAATTTGGCCAGCACTGCTACGGCGATCACAATTCAGAGGGACTGGATTGTTGTGGTTGCAGGGGAAGACAGAAGCAAACTGGCAGGTGAAATATGTTGCCTTTTTAATACCTTAAATGTCTCACTTTCCAAGCTTGATTTTTAGACTAGAGTTTTACAGAGGTCAGCACATCTTCGCGTTGCAGATGTTATGGGGAAACAGCAGGTTAAAAGGGCAGCCTTTATTTTCCTCTTCCCTGCTCTGGACTACACTTACTGAGATTAGAAATTACTGTTGTGATTACGATTCAGTTAGGCATCCCTAAACTTGTTTTGTTGTCCTCCCTTTTAGTACTACTGCAGCTTTGTCAGGAAAATTTTATTCTTGCTGAACAAATAAACATACACCACACCATTAAATCAAGTAACCAGTGTTTAATAGAAAGGCTATTTATCTTCCAGGCACTTAAAGCCAAGTGTTGCAATACTTTATTTTTAGGTCCCTGGAATGAAACAGAAAACTGTTGTGTAACTGGGCTCCTTACATAGGGATCAAAGAAAGAGGTCCATGAGAATGAAGTCCAGAACAGTAAAGTAGGTGGATCAGGAAATTGCCAGTAGAAATGCTATGCATGCAGATGTATTTAAAATCTTGTACTTCTTTAGCATTCAATGTCTAACTCAGAGCTGTGAACGCTTCCCTTCAGTTGGAACTGAAAGCTCTGTATTCCTTTGACATCTGATACCTTTGGTATTAGACTACAGACTTAATCTTCTTTTTGCCTAGTAAGTGTTTTTCCTTCTTTTTCCCCTTTCTTGCACAGTGGCCTGGCGTTATTAAGAGAGAGAGTGAGTTCCCATTCAAATTCTACTGCAGCTTGGTGGTCATTACACTACTTGATGGGAGAGATTGTTTGGGATCCTCCCCAAGGATGCATTGAATCTGACTCTCCTTTGCTGGGGGGGTACTCCTAGCCACAAGGCCATTCACACCAAGGGATGTACAATTGATTTTTGGCTATGCTGCTCCCCTGATTGTAACAGACAGTGTGGGAAGCACATTTTTTGCGATGAACTTGGGCAGGCTATTGTGGGCTCTGAATCAACCCTGTAAGGGGACTTAAGCCTTCCCAGATAGAGGAACTGATACTGAAGTGTAAACAAGGCACAAAGCAGCTTAATGTTGCCAAGACATTTATAGCTCACTAAAGTAACTCTGGGACTAAAGTTTTAAGTCTGACACTTGTGGAGTTCAGATACCTCCAGGCCTAGACTCTTAATTTTGTATGAAGCTGCCTAAATTGCCCATAAAGTTTAGTTTACATGCCAGAGTCCTTTAAGGGTTTTGAATCCTATATTGCAGATTTAGTCTTGATGTTTATCTCCCATGAAGGAATCTTACTTCCCCACCTCATCCAGGAGAGGCTAGTTTTTGATCAGATGCTTTAAAAGTGTCTTGCTTTCATTTCCCAGTATACAAGTTTTCCACCATAGTCTTTTATTTTGACCTTGCAGTGCCTTTCTAGGTCGTGCCTTTTGTAGAGCAGCGGTACAGGTTAACTTTCTTTGTGTGTATGAATCACAAGTAGAAAAATACCATCTATCTGTAAAAGCCTTAAAGTTCTAATGGTTCTCATTAACCTTTCTTCTTGTGTCAGATCTTACTCAGCAAATCATCTCCCCAATCCCTGTACTACTTACTACACATGAGATAAGGTACAGACCACACCTGCAGAGAACTGCTGCATGGGAGTCAATCCTGCCTCTGTACTGCTTCATGATCTCAGACAGAATTATCTGGCTGCTTATATTCTGTACTGAAAAATCAGGCAAGAGGTTACTCCAAATTTTCATGCAACTTAATTTAAAAACAAAAAAACCCTCTGAACTAAGCACCTTAGTTCAACAGCTCTATCTAAGGGACCTCTTCCAGGCTGCATAGGGTTGTTATGTGTTTAATCATAATGTAATTTGGAGACTGTTGAAATTCCTTAACTTAAAATTAAATTCTGGCATTGCAGCAAATACTGTTGTCCATCTCTGCACTGTTACCTTTCCTCAGAGGAGCCTTAGTTAAGTAAGCTAGTGGAATAGGGAAATTAAACATTGCCTTGGCTTCCCCTTCACTGTCCTTGATTAATTTTTCTATTCACTCTTACTTTATACCTTTTCTGAGTGGGAATACTAATAAGTCAAAAAACAAAGCTTAGCTCTTGAAATTTCTAAAGCCGAATATTATGCAAGTATCTGACTTACTCATCTCGGTTAACTATCAGTCAAATAGTTAACACTGAATTGGCTTTGAATGCTAAATAGAATAACTTAAACATTTCTTTGAATGGCAAGGAGTAATTATCAACAGATGCAGAGAAGCAGCTTCATACTGGTGTACAGTTTCACTTTCCCTCCAAAAGCTCTAATTTAAAAATAGGACTCTAAAATGGGTTTGAGATGTACTTCTAAGCAGCCTGAAGCCCAGATATGTGAAACCATTGAGTGTCTAGCAACTTTTAGGGGTGGAACAGTGGCACCATTAATTGCAAACTTACAGGAGCCTAGAGGGTGTAATGACACTAAAGCTGATACGATTGGGGAGGGCAAGACCACCCTTACCAGCAAATGGAAGACCCATTCATGTGAAGAACTGGCTGCTTGTTTTGACCATAAACATCAAAGTGCGGAAGAGAAGGGAGTGGGGACTTTGGTCAGTAAGTTCTGAGAGTGGTTGGTTGATGGCAGTTGTAGGCAATGTGAGTTGATAAGGAAATTTAAAGCCATTTCAAAGGTCTGCTGCTATCGCGGTGGGTACTGTGGTCACCAGTTATTAGAAGTAAATGGAAGAGATTAAGAAATACAGGGTCCAGTAGTGGGAGATAGTAGTTGCAAAAATTATCTTTACGGGAAAGAATTCCATCATACGAGATTCCTCTTAATGTCTGGAGTTGTGCTTGCTGGGTTTGAATGTTGCAGAGATAGGCTTAGGAGTCCATAATGTCACTAGGATGTAAGGGTAATCTGATCTCATGACTAAGAGTTTTACCTGCAGGAGTACACTTCCACTGTAAACCCAGCATGCTAAACCTGAAAGACCTCATGCAGGCACAACTGGCAGGAATAGGGATTTGGCTTACAAACACCTTGGTTGGTCCCAGTAAACTTAAATACAGGAACACTCTAAAGGTGCCTCTGGTTAGCAGTCTAAGTCCTGCTCCTGCTGGAACCACGTACAGCTGGAGAGAGATTTCTCAGCTTAATGTGTATACATGTCCAATCCCCAGTTATGTTAGTGAATATTTCACTGTAAGTGTTCAGCAACTACTTCATATCATCAAATCATTTATGACAGATATGAATGCCACAATAAGAAGAATCGATCAGTTGACCAATATCTTGGCCCCAATGGCAGTTGGTCAGATAATGACATTTGGCTCCCCGGTGATTGGCTGTGGATTCATTTCTGGCTGGAACCTGATGTCGATGTGTGTGGAATATCTGCTGCTCTGGAAGGTTTATCAGAAGACCCCTACTCTGGCTCTCAAATCTGCAAAAGTTGAAGAATCTGAACTGAAACAGCTGAACGTAAAGAAAGGTATCAAAAAAACAAAAGTAACTGTTCAAATTCGCAGCATATTCACTCTATCAGTCAAACTGAAGTGTTGACTTTTGTTTTCTACAGACACTGCTTTTAGGCTATGTAGCTTTCTACTTGCAGCTTGAAGGTTTCAGGTTTTGGATATAGATACCAGAGCCTCTAATCTAAGTAACAGTACTTTGTGCAGCTATTTGGGGAATCCCATAAAATGCAGCCAAAGAATGAATTCTTTCCACTTAATTAATCCTTTAGAGTAAGTCTGCCCTGTTATTTAGGACTGCTTGTGAGGAATGCTCCTATCCATCTATACCATAGCTAATAAGCTGACAAAGCCCTTCACTCTGTAGTGTCTACAAGCAAAACAGCCTGTGTAGGACTCCATCTTGCTAACTCATCTCTACTTATGTGTAGTACTAACAGCTTTTCAGGAGGTTGTAGAATACGTGGTAGTACTTCTAGTCTGTCATAGTTCAATGAGTCCTACATGTTGTAGGAAATGCTGGAGAAAAAAAATCTACTTTGACCTTCTACTCTGCTTCCTTGGCCAAGCTGAACAACTGGGATTTGCAGTAGATGGCTATGACTATAAGCAACCTTAAAATTGATAGTAACATTACTTTATATCAGAAATTACAATGGTTTTAGAAGCAGACTTTTTGTATTTGAAATGTCAGATGCTGGAATACAAAATGTAAGCATTTTCCCATTTTTAAGATAGCAGTATGTGTATACTGAAAGCTCAAGCTGTGGGCTCCCACCTACAACGTGTTGTGGGTGTTTTTAAAGAAAGATTACAAAGAATTCCTGTTTTTTCTTTAAAAGCTTGCTAGCAATCTGTTCTTTGCTCAATATATAGTGAGATAAGAGGCTGCTATTAAAAGCTGGGAAGAGAAATATCTTCTTCCCAGCCAGCAGATTCATTGTGGTAATAGCTGGTTCTATAAGCTATGGGACTAGGCTGATGGCAGCCTAGGATAGAGGAACAAGATAAAGAGCGTAGAAGGCTCTATAGCTTTGGAACTGACTCTTGAATGTTCCTGAAGAGTGAAGCATTTAGCAAATGTCAATATGTAGGAAACATCTCTTAATCTTTGCTATTGCAGTATTCTTATTTCAGTAGAAGACTTGGATTTTTAGAAGTTGCAGAAATACTTCATGTGTCTCACTTGTATGTGGAGTTTGTTTCAAACTTGACAGTGTAAAAACACGGCTCAGGCATCCAAACATTTGTATAGATTCTGTCCACATTACTAATCTAAATACTGCTGTGGGTTTTTTGATTTTTATTTGACCAGTGGAAGTGCCTTTCTCTGATATTAGAGTGAAAATGGAATTGTAGAAAAGCACGGGCTGAGATTTTTTTTAAGTCAAGTTTTGAAAGCTTTTGGCTTTGGTAGGCTTCAGCAAGTGTCTCTGCCTTGGTTCTTCTACCATGATGTGAGATATTGACAGATGTTTAAGTATTCCCTACTTTCTATGGTTAGTACATTTAAACATACAAAGCTATGTTAAGATGCTAACTACCATTGGCATTCATTAAGCAAATAATTTCTTTATGGAAATGGAGCATTCGGTCACAAGTCTATTGAAAAGAAGCAGGATATGCTTTCTCCTACCACAGTTTTTAAATAAGTAGCATTTTAAATTGATAGGGATAAACTTTACTTGATCTTAGTATACAGGTGGTATTTAAGGACACTTTAAAACACTTAAATAATCAGAGGAAGGTTGATTGCAGAATTTAACTGATGCACTTCTGCAGCAGTGAGCTTAGTAACTGCAAACAATTATCTTGTAGTTTACACTCTGCACTTTCCAGGCAGGAGTATATCTAACAGTTACATTTCTGTTTACAGAGAGTGAGATGAAACCCGCTGAAGGAGTGCAGTTAATTGTTGAGAGAGATGTAACTGGCTTTGAGCCCCAACAGGAGAAGGAAGTCAGCTGCACTGCCCGGATTGCTGAACCTTTCATCACGTTTCGTGATGGATGGGTTGCATACTACAACCAACCAGTGTTTCTTGCCGGCATGGGTCTTGCATTTCTGTATATGACTGTTCTGGGCTTTGATTGTATTACTACAGGCTATGCATACACTCAAGGTTTGAGTGGCTCTGTGCTAAGCCTTCTGATGGGTGCCTCGGCAGTCACTGGAATCATGGGAACAGTAGCTTTCACTTGGCTTCGTCGCAAATGTGGCCTGGTCCGCACAGGCCTTATTTCTGGAGTTGCTCAGTTTGCTTGTCTGGTCTTATGTGTCATCTCTGTGTTCATGCCTGGAAGTCCTCTGGATTTGACTGTTTCCCCATTTGCTGACATCAGTGCCAGGCTGTTTGAAAGTGAACCGTTACCTACTATAGCATCTCCAGAAGATGAGCCTGAAATAGTTTTTGCAACTGGAATGCCCAGCCTGTTAAACGGGTCTACTACTCCTGCTAACAGTGACCCAGAGACGAGTCCTGAGCCTGTGCCTTTAATCTCTGTTAGTCTCCTGTTTGCAGGAGTCATTGCTGCTAGAGTTGGTAAGTATTTTGCCTCTACTAAAATCTTACCTAGTGACTGCTTTTAATTCTAGGAATTACAGTGCCTCACAACTAAATACAAATTTGAGTTTAGAATTGTAGGCTACAGTTGAAGTGTTATATCACATTTCTAAGGCTGATTCATTATACTTCACATAAAAAGGATCTTGCAATAATATTGCTGGTGCAAAGACTGCAGTACTGATTTCTTGTATATCATACATCACTAATAGGAGAAAAGTGACCACATTTGGAGATGAATGTAACTTGTTTTTTGGAATGTTCATCTCTAAATGATCTTCCTTCACAACCAAATAAAACCATCTGTTAATAGGAAACAGAATTAAACACATCTGCTAGGAAAGTAGTTTACTAAATGAATCCATTAATCAAATAGTCTAACTCTTAAACTTGTGACCAGCAAAGGAGTTCAGAACAGAAACTTTGATTTGATGACAGCTTAATTTTTTGAGGAATTGCTGGTTAGTGTAGTATTATTATCTTGTCAACAGAAAAGGCAGTCAAATACATGAATGTAATGAACAGTAATTCTCATCTGTACAATTTTTGTACTCTTAATGTCTGCAGCTTTTGCTGAATTTTTGGGGGAAAAATACTTCATGCACAAGTATTAATTTGTTTGCAAGATAAACTTCTAAAACTGAATCATTAATGGACTAAAATAGTATAGAAGCTAGTGTCAACTGAGACTGTTGTATATTGTTATGTATCCTGCATAGTTTAAAATGTGTTTGATTTTTTTTTTGCAAACATCTTATGTAAAACTTGGCAATTGTAGCTAGCATGAATACACTGTAAATAGCTGTAAAACAGCTATTTAAATAAGGAACAGATGAGCAAAACATTGTTAATTTCATAGACATGATGAAGCAAGATGTGACAGGCAAGTTAATGTATCAAGCTGTATGTATTATTTCAGGAAGTATTAGTAAAGGGAAAGTAAATTGCTTTTGACTGTCAGTGTGAAGTCTATTCTAGTCTGTCAGGAGGCTAGCTTGTCCCATGCATTTTTGGCAGAAGTGAGTGTTTGCAAGTACGCATTGAATTGTGTCAGTAATGAAAGCTTACCATGTGAAGCCCAGTTGTATGGATAACCGTCTTTTCTCTCCATAGGCCTTTGGTCCTTCGATTTGACTGTCACACAGTTGCTCCAAGAAAACGTGGCAGAATCTGAAAGAGGCATCATAAATGGTGTCCAAAACTCCATGAATTATCTTCTTGATTTGCTGCACTTCATCATGGTCATCTTGGCCCCAAACCCTGAAGCTTTTGGCTTATTGGTGCTTATTTCTGTGTCTTTTGTTGCAATGGGCCACATAATGTACTTCAGATTTGCCCAAAAAAGCTTGGGAAAACAACTTTTTGTTTGTTGCACTCCTGATCCCAAAGCAGTTTCTGACAGTTCACCACCTGGTAATACGTCTACTGTCTGAAAGGATCCACTTCTCTTACTAACTTGCTACACAAATATCATGGTTAAACACATATACTGCCTTTTTGTGACCCTGTCTAAGGTGTTTCTCTAGAGTTGAATGCATAACTTAGCTGTTTGAGGAAGCTGTCCCAAGAGAGCTAAAATTTGTCTTACAGTGGCACTGTAAAAATGTTTCATGTTTGGCAGAGGACAGCCTAGTTGGACCTTGACAGCTGATGTTTCAAAGGATCCCCACAAGTCATACATCTAGTATTTGATCACAAAAATAATGTTGAATTCCTGTTGCTGACCCCCACGGTGATGCTGTTTAGTGGTTCTACATACTCAATTTGTTCATGAATTCTGAACAGGTCTTGTGCTCATTGAGCAAAATGAGTTTTTTTAGTTGCTTCAGGATAACTTGATATACAGTATTTGGTTTTGGGGGGTTTTTCCTCTGTTTTTCACTTACCATGAACAATTCTGCTCCCCTATCATCTTAAATAAACATCCTTTTTGGATTCCTGCAGTGGACTCTTAAGTTCCCATGTTTTCCCAAAATACCTTTTCAGTGTTCTGTTTTGGTTTAACTTTACAGAAACACCTTTGTAGGCTTTTTGCATGTTTCCTTACAAATTAGACAAGTGCTGGGTACAAGATACTGTATTACCCTTCTGTTGCACTTCATAAAGTAAAACATAAGTCTCACTTTAGCAGAAGCTATTGATGTAACATTATAAAGCATGGCTTTTTTAATTGCAAATGATAGGTCTGCTCAGGTTTGATGTAGCAGAAAGTGCTAAGGTCAGGAGTACTGGTACAGAAAGAAGGTCTAGGGCTAACTTAGTTTTTGCCTCAGAGTACAAGCAGCTTTAGTTTATTTTCGAATGCTATTGTTTTCAGAAACCCTATTAAAGCATGGTGTATTGGAAAACTATTAGTATTCCAGGCAAAAGAAGTCAAAAAGTGGATTACTTGCATTTATCTGTTTTACATGTATGTGAATTGACTTAGTTTGTTCTAAAATACTGCTAAAACAATGAGATGTTGTACTGTGTGGCCCTCTAAAGCAGCTTCAGAGCAATGAAGAATGAGATAACCCTTTGATTTTCAAGATTCTTGCTGTTTTTTTTACCCCGCATGTGTACTAATGCAGTACTTCCATAGTCATTAACTGTTTGTGCACTTTTGTGGAAACTACTCTACGCACTTTGTTTTCTCAGTAGAGTTGAGCCCCGTAGTGTTCTGAGTTTTCTTATGGCATGACCATATGACTTCTAAACTTAAATCTTTGTAAAATGTTTGTTTGCAAAATTAGTAGTATACAAAAACATATGTCAGCAACTTGTGAAAAGTATCCTTTATAAATTTTAAGGTTTTTTTATTTTAGGTACTG
Organism: Gavia stellata; assembly: GCF_030936135.1. Lineage (NCBI taxonomy): Eukaryota > Metazoa > Chordata > Aves > Gaviiformes > Gaviidae > Gavia > Gavia stellata. Next base: position 35,717,349 of record NC_082601.1, read on the forward strand.
TCCTTCAGTCATCTATGCTGCCAGACTTCAACCCTGGAATGTAAGTGTGTGAACTCCATTGATATTAAAGGCATTACACCAGGGCTGAATCTAGGCCATTCATCTTAAAATTTGTAACGATTACATTGTATATCAAACTACATAGAATGTAAAAAAAAAAAAACCCAAACCCCAAACCTCTAGTGGCTTTTGTCTCAGATACAATATTTTGTAACAGGAGGGAAAGTGAATGAATGGGAATCCAATGTACAACCAATGTACTTGTAGCCCTCAGTATTCAATAACAGGATGTAACAATTTCTCTCCTTTAATGGACCAAAACTAATCATTACTGCTATGTTACTGAAAGTTTCTCAGGGATGTTTTCACTAGGTTTGTAAGTGTTTATACTTTGACCAAGCTTTTGGGTTTTGTTTTGATACAATAAAGTAAAATATGTAAATTAGAGTAGTTTTAAAATTTGTGACTCAATCCTGAGTGTAACTTGTTAAGGAAAAGGGAATTTTGCTATCAGCAGAATTTAAAAGTCAGAAGACAATAAAACAAGCTCATCTAGATTTGTAGAATAAATATGCCCAAAGGATAGCCTATGCATTATGTGATGAGTACAGTAGTAAATAAAATACCTCTGATTTGCCAAATATGTTTTCTCATGTGTATCTGATCTAAATTGGGACCAGATTTTAATACTGCTGAATATAAATAAAGGTAGCCCAAATGTCAGTGAGTGCCTCTATACTGTGCTTTGAACATCTGAATACCACTGTACGTACTGGACTCACTGGCTGTCAGGGAAACAAAGCTGAAAATGCAGCTTCTTGTGGGCTGTCTGTAGCCTACGGAACCCAGTGTGCCTAAAGCTTAATGCTGTAGCACTAAGCACCAGACATCCCCGAGAGGGTGTATTCCTAAGTCTAGAGAGCTCTAAAAACATAACAAATAGAGCTGGGAGCATACAATGTTCCCATCTGTTCCCAAAGTCTTTTTTTTTTCCCCCAAGAGCAATGTAGCCTTACTTGAGTTGAGTAGCAATTTGTTTCGTAAATAGTTCCACTAGATAGTCCAGTCTGGATCTCAAGCCAAAAAAGTAGAACTGGGAGGGGGCTGGACCTTTGTATTTTGTACACATGATGTTGCTAGGATTCATATGTGCAGATACATAGCTGGAAGGCAAGACAATCCTGAAAGAGAAAGAAGGTGGATGCTAGCTTAAGAGGAAGAAGGAGGTCTAAATTGGAAATCTAATATGTATTGGTCTGAGTCAGATGTCAAAAAATGTATGCTGCTTGAGCACAACCCATGTGTGTAAGTCTAAGATGTACGCAGACACCTGTACTGATCAGTGCTTTGAAGCAATGTGGAGCCTGAAGTCTTACTTAGCAGGACTTTCATTAAGTAAGCATTTTTGGCCTTGTATTTATTTATTATTTTTAAGTGTGTCCAATTTGGATGAAAACTGCCCTTAAAATGTACGCACTAGAAATCAATCTTACCAGAATAGCATATTTTATTATACGACCTTATGCTGGACATAGTATTGATTTATGTATTACTATTGTTAAAACTAATGAATAAATTTGCATAAAAATTTATTTGTCCTGTATTATTCAGTTTGTGGGCATCTCGGTATGCTTTATTTAACATGGATCCTACAGAGGAAGGTTTTCTGTAGTGATGGGGTAGAAGCTGCCATGACACACAAACAGCATTGAGGAGGAGACAAACAAGTGTTGTAAAAGCCTTTCAGTGACCCTATAGCTCTCTTTAGTGAACTAATTTTTATATACCGTCCACAGTGGTAACTTAAGACAGAATAGGTGAAGTTGTGGTCTTAACCTCAGCCCAGGACCAGCATTGGTGATACAGCAGTTTTGTGTATTGGCTTGCTGAGCAACAGAAAGCAAATGATTTTACCTTCTCAGTTGTCTTTTTACCATATTGAATGGCTTTCTGTAGCAGCAACCTGTAGGTGAGAACACTAGGCATGAGTGGTCACAAATAAATGTGATACTCCTAATATTCTGGTTTTAGTCTTGAAAAGTACTTCAATTGAGTATTTTATACAGGACTGCTCTTGTTACATGTATTTAAGATGTGTTTGCCTGATGCATCAGTCTTTGGAAGGATGCTGTGTTCATTCACTAGGATTTCCCTGATCCGATTCCTCTTTGAGCTAGAGGTGTTCCTAGAAAACTGGCAACAACCCATAAAGGTAATGTTAGTACCATGTTATTCCCCTATGGGAATTAGGTTTATTATTAGTATCAATTAGTTATTCCCATGTGGGAATTAGAATGCGGTGAAGTTAAAACTACAGGCATTGTTGCGTGTATCAGAATAGGTAGGATGAGAGTAGGTGATGTGCCTCTTTAACAGGAGCTACCATAATGTCGGTGTTGAAGTTGGATTACCAATTTTCATTTTTTGGAATGTTTACCTCCTTCACTGCCACTTAGAAAGTTAGAAAAGTGTTAGAATACTGACTTGAAAATGTAGTTACACTGATCCAGCCCTGTAGGTACAAAGAAAGAATTGTGAATGGTATTGTGTAGTATACTTAATGGATAAAGAACACTTTTTTTTGACTGAAGAAGGCCCTTCACAATTTACGATTTGATGGTTTCACTGTTTTCCTTTACTCAGGCGTTAACATTTTGGAAAGTTCTGAGTTTTCTAAGACCCTGTGGAATTCGGTGCTCAGCAACCAAAGGTAGAATGATTGAAGGTACCTGCCACTGTTTACTTGCTTGTTGCACTGCTTTGCTTACTAGGTAGTTGAGATACCAACCCTGCCTGTGGAAGGCAACATATATTGCATATTCTGTTATTTTTCTCTGGAATATTTAATTGCTTTTATTTTCAAAAGAGTTTTCTTGAACTGAGCACTGAAGATACAGGGATTGAAAATTGAATCTTGACAAAGGAAAAAGGATAGAGTGAACTCAGTCCCTTCAATTTAAACTATTTTCTGTTTCTTTCATGAGAAAACTGTCTCTTAGAAATTCCAGGAGAGTAAGCAGGTTCATACCTAGTAGTTTTACAGTTACAATACTACAGTTACTGCTGTCTTTGCTTCTACAAATTATATGGTGCGTACGTCCTAGGTTAGCAGAGCTAGCTCATTTCCTTCATAAGCTGGCTGAGTGTTCCATCAGTGATCATAGTATTACACTCCTTTCCTGCCAGGCAGAGGCTTCTTTCAGAGCCTCCAACACAACTAGTTTTCAAAGCATATATTTAAACTCTTAATCTACAAAGGATCACAATTTGCAGGTAAAGATTTGTAAAGAAACCAAACATTCTGCAATAGAAATGAACAGGCAGTTGCAGACTCATTTAAAAGAAGAATTTCTACTGCTTTTTAGTATTAAAAACTACGAGATATTACTGAGTCAATGCCAAGTCATAGGCTCTTCACAACTTTGAAACAATACAAGATTACAAGCAAACCTGAAATAATTCAAGAGTAAAGGTTGTTTCTGCTAGAGAAGAGTGCAACTAATAGATCTAGCTTTTTTAAAATGTAGCATTGTGTAGATGATACTGCTTTTCTATCTGCCTCAAGATTGACCTATTTTCAGGTCCTCCAGGAATATTTTGTGCTGTACTCTGCATTCGTATCTTTCTCAAGTAGTTAGTACTAGAGAAGCTAGTAGTAAGTATTAGAGTAATAGTCCTTATTGTCTTGCCCTCTGTACTCCCACATTCTTTTTCCTGCTTGTGGGTGATATTAACTGCATGGTGTAATAATCACTGTAGGATTAAAAGTATTTTATTCCTGGAGTAAGACTATGCCTCCAGCTTCTGTGTTAAATAAGACAGACTATATTTTGCAACTCTGAAGGGCAGAAAAAACTGAACAAGGATGTTTGCTTAAAGGTTTGCAAAGTGCATGGACAAAGTGCATGCTGTTCAATAATGGTTTTTCAAATACTTCAGCTTGTCCTTGTGTGGGTCAATATTTCTTTCTAGTTAAACTTTATTGCATTTGGTCACAAGAGAAGCATGCAACCACGTGCTCTCCCCTCTTATTCTAGGTATATAGCGATGGTGCAATCTGTTTTCACACATGCAAAGTTAAGAGTTCTTAATCCTTTGTAAATGCATGGGAAGTTACTCGACTTACGTTTAGAAAATCTGGTTCTCCTACTTTGGCAGATAAGGGAAGGAGAATGTACAGTAGATGCTGCTGTTAGAACTCCAGTAGGTATCTAAGCATACCTCATTAAGAGCAAAAAAAAACCCCAAAACAGCAAAACACTTGTTAAAGCTGTACAGATTGGCTCAGAAAACATACCCGCTTTATTTGTGGTAAGCCATTGTCCACTTCAGTCAGGGCAAAGGCAATAGACAGGATATCTGCATCCCAATGACACCATACCAGCATCTGAAAATAAGTTCTTCCTCAAGCAGCAGAACTAGCAAAGCATGGTTTTCTCTTTCTACGTGTCCTCAGTCCCTACACACCCCCAACTGCAGTAACGGTAGCTCCTACCCCTGTCTTGTGTAAATCCTCGCTCTTCCACCAGGTCTCCTCGCAGTCCTCCCCTCTGCCGTGTTTTATCAGCAGAGCGAAGTAGAGCACATGCCCTGCCTGATCCTCAGGAGCGATGCCTGTGCAACAGGCCCATGAGTGGGCAGGGACTAACAGCCAGCTGACAGGACAAACAGCACACACGAGTGTTGGGCTTGTGCCAAAGGCTCTTCCCCCTGAGAAGGGAAACAATTTCAGGCATCTCCTCTACCCAGCTGTTGTGTCTCACAGAACTGTTAAAGTCAGTCTTTGAGACCTTTCTCTTTCGTCATATTTAGATGGAATTAACCAAGTGGTTCAAAAGCTGTTTGTCAGGAAGTGATGGAGGTGACAGAGAACAGTGTGATTGCCTAAGTCCTGTGTCCTTACAAAAAATGGGTAAAAATGAGTTAGGCCTGTACTGTGATGTGTGATATGGCTGTGTGTCTATTGCCAACAGCACATCTTAGCAAACTGATAAAGTGGTCCAGAAAAAAATAAGATTAAATCCAATGTAGACAAGTGCAAGGCACTACATTTAGGCAGGACCAACTGACTGCTCAAATACTGGATAGGGAACACCTATCTGTTTTTTTAGAAAAGAATTGTGAGCTTGTAACACAACAAAGGCCAAACATAAGTAACATTAAAAAAAATAAATGGAAACAGGTCTATAGCATGGGTGAGTCACGAATTGAATCATACAGGCTGCTGTTCTCTTTGGAATTGGGGAAAATGGCGTATTGCATCCCATTTTTCCTTCACATCTGTCTTGAACAGCAGTGCTGTCTGGAGAGAAACCAGAAGAGTGCAACAGTTGTTGTAATCAGAGCTCTAGGAAATGAGATGGGTGAAAGAATTAGTGTCATTCAGAGACTGAGAGGTGATGTGCTAACACTACCTGACTATGTAAAAGGGGATGGGAATAATGTCTAATCTTGCTTGAGAAGACATGCAAGTCAGATTACAGCATGCTTGAAGCCCTGGAAGTTGTGGAGTTTCTAATCCTGAATATCTTCAAGGGCAGGTACCATTTTTCCAGCTCTGTTGTTTTCCAATTACATGTAATGTATTTCTGCAGTTCTTCCAGTTCAGTATTTCCTCCAGAACCACTGCTGTGAGAGTAGACTAGTTCACACTGACTTTTCATGCCAGCTAACCACCAGTTAATTGCCCTCCACAGATCTGTCCAACGAATGGCTTGTCCATCAATAAATAGATCTTTTCATTTAATGTCTTAATGTTTGCTTTCAGTTTATAACCAATCTCTGAATTCACTATTATAAGCTGTTCTCCATGATTATTGAAGTGTTCAGGCATCTTTTATAAGAATGAAAGCTTTTTTCCTGAGTACTGTCAAAACTCCCCAAGTAGCGCAGTCAGATTTCATAGAGCAATGATACAGCAGATATTCCGAGGGGCGCTGCTGAAGACAGAAAGCTGAGATACATGGTTGAAAGAACAAAATGGTTAGTGTGAAAATCCTCCTTATGCTTAGAAAGTACAAGTAAAGCAGCTTCAGCACCTTTTCATCTAAGGATCCTTTTTAAGTAGGACACCTGAAGTGAAGAAAGCACACATTCCTCACATTAACATTTTCAATACAGTTTGAAGCATTTCAGATTATTTCGTCTTGAACTAAAGGACTCAAACTGATGCCTCTTGATTAATGTTCATATAATTTGAGCAGAGAATCTTCTTTAACTAAACAAGGTCTTCTGCATTATTTAGCATGACAGTTAGGAATATTAGATTTTCCCCAAAGTTATTTTGGTACAACAGTACAAATATTCCTGTTTTCATTAAGCAGACTTGCCAAAACTATTTCCCAAAATGCTCCCATGTAATATTCCTGTGCAGAGCCTGCCTGCATTCTTTCTATACATACCCTATACAGTTTGCTGCTTTGAGCTCCTTTAGCTGTCTGTAGCCTCCTGTAGCTGCAGACCTTAACTTGGAGAAGCTGGACCATGTGTTTTCTGGGGCTGCTCCTAGGAAGGTGCATTTTGGTTCTAAGACTGCTGAAAAGGTAAATGCAATGTTTGAATACCTTTCTGGGAGCTTCCTTCCCCTGGCTGACCACATTAGACATAAGAACTGACGGGGAGTTATAAAAATATGTGGTCTGTCCAGCTGAGAAAGAGGGAGGAGGAGTTGTCCATGCTAGAAATATTTGTTCAGCTGCTACTGGAGTAAGGCCAAGGTTAGTGTTTACAGTATGAAGTGTGCTGCAGTCCATTTATCTTCTAAAGATAACAAAATCAGATAAAGAATCCATTATTTGGGACAGTTTTGACAAAAGTTTCAGAGGAATAAAAATTACTTACTTGAAACTTGAGGAGCTTTTTTTTTTAATTTGTTTGTTTGCGATATACTATTCTGTGTCATCCTGTGTTGACCTTGGCATTGCTCAGCCATGCCTGAAAGGAGCAAACTGTGACACAGACAGGAACTGAATAAACGCTAAACAGCTCATCTCAGTTGCAGAGCTTCCTTGGTGGATGTCTGAGCACAGGCAACTTCATCCATGCAACATCTTTTTTCAGGAGGTTTTGAATGAGCTGCTTTGCAGAAATCCACTGCAAATTTCAGCGTAATCTCAAGGTATTAGTGGACTGAGTGGATGGCATGAGGAACAAACTCCCCTGCAACCCCTGCATGCTATGGGGCATTTGGAATACAACCAGTTCCTGGAGAGAAATGCATGGAATAGCACCAGAAGTAGTATATGCCCATGGAAGGAATGCAAAAAAAAATTCACTGTTTCTCCCAGGAGAAGAGTTTTGTACAACAAAGTCTCCAAATGTCTTTTGAAAAGTTTCTTCCCCATCTGAAATACCAAGAAACTTTATCTGTCGGGAAGCCTTTGTTTACTTATTTTTAAGACAGAAAGTTTCTCTTATTATATGTCTTATTAAAAAGCAACAGCCATTTTTGTCATACACACTTCAAGGACCTTCAACTTTACAGCCTTTTTACTGCCTTTACTGTCCCAGGATAGCCTTTCCAGGGATTTTCAGTTGTCAAAGACACAGAGTCATGCTTTGGCTCTTTTGTTTTCTACTGTCTTGCTTGCTCTAATCAGTGCCTGAAGCTGGCAGATGCCACTAGCCTCAGTGCAAAATCCTCAGTATCTACAAAAGATATGTCTCATCACCTTTAATTCCTTCCCCTGAATCTGTGTCATTAGGCTCATACTTAGCCAGAAGAGGGAAAAGAAACTCTTCTCCCACGGTTTGTTTCCTCTATTTCCTTAATTTTGTGTGACTATGTGGACATGAGGAGGAACAGATTTTCTGAATAGAGGAATTCACTGAATAGAGGAATCAGAGCTGAGGATGTCTAATCTTTGGATTCACAGCAAAACCAGCCTGATTAGACAATAACAGAGATTTTTTTTCTTAAGATGAATGCTTAGGCATGTCCTCCCGCCACAAATAATGAATTCTTATCCAGTTCTGCTTTGCTAATTGAGACTAGATTTTCAGTAACAAAATGGTAACTTGACTTATTTACTTGGGTTATTGAGATAGGTTACCAGTTCAAGTTCAGGGCTACGGAGGAACGTACGGTTTCATTTTATCTGCTTAGCTGTGGTAAAATCTAAATGTTGTCTTATCTAAATGGAACAGAGCAAACAGAAGATACCAAGGCTGATAGCTGGATGTTCAGCAGAAAGCTGTAACTTCAGACTGATTTTGTACTTCTTTCCCATGTT